>NC_137147.1:16577767-17885232 GCF_951394435.1 Stenella coeruleoalba
ATTAGTGTTAAAAGCTTTTGCACAGTAAAGGAAACCATTGGTAAAATGAAAAGACAACCTCCTGAATGAGAGAAAATATTTGCAAATGATATTACTGATAAGGGGTTAGTACCCAAAATATATAAACAGCTCATATAACTCAATATCAAAAAAGCAAACGACCCAATTTAAAAAATGGGCAGAAGACCTGAATAGACATTTTTCCAAAGAAGATATACAGGTGGCCAATAGGCACATGAAAAGATGTTCAACATTTCTAATCATCAGATAAATGCAAATCAAACCACGATGAGATATCACATTACACCTGTCAGAATGGTTATCATCAAAAAGACCATAAATAACAAATGTTGACAAGGATGTGGGAAAAAAAGGACCTGTCAACCTTTCTACACTGTTGATGGGAATGTAAATTGGTGCAACCACTATAGAAAACAGTATGGAGGTTCCTTGAAATATCAAAAATAGAGCTACCTATGATCCAGCAGTTCCACTCCTGGGTATATACCCAAAGCAAATGAAAATAGTGCTCTTTTAAAAATGCTTATAAATGTCTACTGACAAGCATATGCAGATATGAACATTTTCTCTAGTGTATATACCTAGAAATGGACAGCACATGTTTAGCTTTTTAAGGTAATGCTAAACTATTTTCCAAAGTAATTTTTCTAGTTAACTTACACTCAAGCATTCTTTGAGTGTCACCATTATTTCAGTTCTTCACCAACACTGAATGTTATCAGAATTTTACATTTCTGTTTCTCTAGTGATGTGTAATAATATCATAAGTGTTTTAAAATGTAGTGTCCTGATGATTGAGATTTAGTATATTTATTTTTTATCACTATTCAGTTTTCCTTTTTGGGGAAGTGCCCTTTAAAATACTTGCTATATTTCTATGATAAATAAAATTGTTTTTAAAATTTCATTTTAAATTTTTGCTCATATACATAAATATTATTGATTTTCATGTACTGACTTTGTATGCTACAACCTTGTTAGAGTGACATAAATTCTAACAATTTTTAATTTTTGTTAAATTCTCTAGAATAGAGCTAAGATTTTCTACATTTTCAGAAAGCAAAGTAAAAGTGTCTTTACAGTTTTACTTTTTCCTTTCCAAATTATATGTGTTATATATATATTTTTCTGGCTTATTGTACTAAATGTGGCCTTCAGGACAACATTGAATAGAAGGAGTTAAAAAGAAGAAATACTTGCTCTGTTTCTGATATTACTTACACATTGTGCAGTCTTTCACCATTAGGCATGTGCTAGCTATAGGGTTTGCCAGATGCCTTTTATTGGGTTCAGGAAATTATCATTTTGTCCTGATTTGATGAGTTCTTAAGAAGGACAGGTATTGAATTTTACCAAATGATTTTCTGCAGATATTGAAAAAAATATACGTTTTTCTCCTTTTTTTTCCTTAAGATTATGGATTATATTGATTGATTTTAGAAAAATAAAACAACTTTACATCCATGAGATAAATGCTAATTGGATATGATGTAGTTTCCTTTTTTCTATATTATTGGATCAATTTGATAATACTTCATTAAAGATTTAAAGTGTAGATAATTAATTCTACACTTTTTTCATATTTCTATGAGGTTTTAAAAACTATACATTTCTTTCTATTCTTTGCTTTAGCAAACATTCATGAAGTTTGATAAGATGTATTTTTATTATCATTCAGTTCAAAATAGTTTCCAATTTTACTAATGGTTTCTTTTTCACTCATGAGTTTTTACATGTATCTCACTCAATTTCCAAAAAATTCTAATTTTTATCATTATTGATTTTATTATTTGTCTTCCTCTGGCTTTTGTTATTTGTTCTGTTAGCTATCGTTCTTTTTATGGTTCCCCTAAATGTAACATACCCCATTTTTCTGACTCTTAAATATTTTTATTACTTTTTGTTTTTAGCAGTTTGCATAGTAATCAACTTGTTTATACACTGTAACTTAATTTAAAATCCCCTATTGATAGGCATACGGGTAGTTTTGTGGCTTATTCTATTAAATCTAGCACTTCACTGAATAGCCCTTTATATGCCTTTCCATATTTTTGCCAGTTTAACCCTAGAAAAGATTTCTAGGGCTGATATTTCTCATTCTGAAGGTAAAAGAACTTCTGTTTGGAGACGATATGGCCAAATTTTCCCTCATATTAAGTTTTGCTATTTTCTATTCCTATCACCAATGTACAAGAGTGTCTATTTCTCACAGCCTTGACAACAAATATGTCACCAAACTTTGATTTTTTTCTTATCTTACTGATAAGAAATTTTATCTCACTGTCACCATTGTTATAAATCAAGTGACTGTATATGTGTGGATCTGTATGCACATATTTTTCCTATCTTAATAATGAAGTGATAACTGATAGTCAAAGTCCTGTGTTTTGTTTTATTTGTTAAAATTTTCTTAGCTATTCTTGGTCCTTTGAAACTCCATATAAATTTTGAATCATTACTAACATTTACACATACATATACTCACATACAGTTTAGATCTTGAATGAGATTTCACATAGGTCAGTTCGGGGGAAACTGTCATGTTTATAATATCGACTTCTCTAATTTTTTATCATGATGTATGATTTTGTTTATTGAAGTTTTCTTTAAATTCCGTCAAAGTTTATAATTTTCAGCTTAGGTACCTTGCACATATTTTCTTATGTTTATTTATATGATCCTGAACCTAGGGACATTTTCTCATTTATTAATTCTAATGTTTTAGTTTTTTCTTTTGTATTTTCTGCATATACAATTGCGTCATGGACAAATAATGACTATTAAGTTCATTACTTTCCATTGATACAATTTTTTCTTTCTTTTTTTGTATCTATTGCACTGAATAGAAATAGTTTTAAGGCCACTCTTGATTCATTATAAATCATATGGAATTTTTCAATATTTCAACATTAATTTTCATGTTTTCTCTCAAATAGGAGCCTTGTATTTCTAGCTTGCTACTAATATTTATACCAGAATGTGTTGAATTTTATCAAACATTATTTTCAGCATAGCTTTAGACTATCTAATTTATTTTGAAATTTTTCTACTTTTACTGTTAATCTTATATCTTAAACTTTAAATATGCTGAGCCAGGGCTTCCCTGGTGGCGCAGAGGTTAAGAGTCCGTCTGCCGATGCAGGGGACACAGGTTCGTGCCCTGGTCCGGGAAGATCCCACATGTCATGGAGCGGCTGAGCCTGCACGTCCGGAGCCTGTGCTCTACAATGGGAGAGGCCACAACAGTGAGAGGCCCGCGTACCGCAAAAAAAAAAAAAAAAAAATTGCTGAGCCAATCATTAATTACAGAAGTCAGCCCAATTCAGCTGTGACATATAATTTATTTATGTATTACTGGATTTGATTTGCTATTAAAACAAAATTCTGTATCTGTTTTCTTAAGAAGGTTTGTCCAGCCATCCTCCTGTCTTTGTCACACTTTGGTACCAAGTTTATGTTGGCCTCAAAAATGAGTTGCAAAGTATTCCATCCTTTTAAAATCTCTGGAATATTTTTTCAAAGATTATTTTTTTCTTTATATTTTAGATGAATTCACAATCAAAACCATGTAGGTTTAAGTATTTCTTTGTGGTGTAAGTGAGCAAAATGTGCCACCCCCAAATGCGTCTCTTTGGCAAGATGATTAATTTAGGCTGATTATTTTTAAGAGAAAGAAGACTCAGGAGGTTTTTCTTATTGTCTTCCCCTTTACTGACTAAAAGAATTTAGATAAAGGGCCTGTCCTCTGAATAAAGATATCACCAGAGATATCTGCAAAGAATATGGGCTGAGTGTGGTGGGGGAAATTTTATGGGGATCCTAGATATCAGAGTCCTTTCTGTGTCCAGTCTCTGGACTGCCCAGCAAACATTTGCTTAAAAAACACTTGCTTTTACATCTCCATGTAAATTGCCTTCCTCCCCTTTGGAGTCCCAAACCACTATCCCCAACATCCTCTTTTGTCTTTAGCTGAAGATAATGTTTAAGGTGAGAATTTCAGCCAGGTTTGGGAGTTAACTCAGTTTTCCTGGATCTCTCCCATATATACATGTTAATAAACTTGTGTTTGATTTTCTCCTGCTAAACTGTCTGATGTCAACTTAATTCTCAGTCCATTCAGAAGAACCTAGAAGGGTAGAACATTTCTTCCTCCTTGACAGTGGTAATATTTATAACTTATTCATTTCTAAAACACATATAGGACCTTTAACATTTTCTCTTTCTTTCGGTATTGACATAATATTTTTTCTTACTAGTGTTTGTTTCATCTAAGTTTTAAATTTATTATCAGAGGAAATTCTCATAATATGCTCTTATCATTGATGCCTTTAGAATCCATAGTGATGTTTCTCTTTTTCCTTTATGTATCTACCTTTTGAAATTTTTAATTTGTATCTTCTCTCTTTGGCTCTTAATTAGCCTTGCTAGAGGTCCCTAATTTTTGTCTTTTTCAAAGATTATTTTTGTTTCTTTATTTGTTTTATTGAATCTATTATAATTTATTTTCTGATATATTGTTTTGATTTTTCTAATTATGTCTCCCTTGTAATGTTTTTGAGATTTTTTTTGAGTTTTTCTTTTATTAACTGGTTTCTAGAAGTTTTACTGTGATGTTCTGATGTGCACCCAAACAGGATTTATTTTTATCTATCCTGATTCTTCTGACTACGTTAATGTCTCATATAAGTTTTGGAAAAATCTTAGCCATTATCTCTTCTAATGTAGTTTCTGCCTTATTCCCCTTCTTTTTTTCTTGCTGGATACCAGGGATGCCAGATCTTTCATCATGTGTTTTCACGTGTGTCTCTCACACTCCTTTCTGTGTTCTCTGACCTTATAAATTTTTCATGAATCTTCTTGCATGTTTTCTATTCAACTATCAGCCCTTTAACTAATTCTCTTCTCTATTTTGTCCTGTATGCTGTTAAAGCCATCTATTAAGTTGTATTTTTAATTCTAGGTCTTTTATCCTATTTACTTTTTAAAGAATCTCTGTCATGTGATGAATTCTTTATTTTTTATCTATTTTTTCAAATATTTTAATCACGCTTATTTTAATATCTATGTTTGATATCTATAATTACTCAAATACCTGTGGAAAGATTTGTTTCTATTGTTTCCTTTTTCACTTGACCCTTTGTGTGTGTATGTGTAAGTGTGTGTGTATAAACACAGGGCAGGAAAAATTTGCAATCTCCACATCTCCAGGTTCTATTACTTTCCCTAGAGGCTGCATCATATTCTCTACTAGGTACATAAAGTGACAACATATGACCTTAATCCAGATGGAGCCTGAGCTGACGCTAGACCATTTTGTGGTTTTTGCAAGATATGTTCAATTTCCGGTTCATATATACTCTTAGAGTGTTACTCCCAGGGTTTCTGACTTGAAGCCTTGGATCTTATACTCTGATATTTTCTTGTTTTCCTTGGCACCATGAGACAGCCAAGAAGATACATTTGTTGATTCCAACTATAGTTGGAAAGCCTATAGTGTTTTGCTTTTAAATAAAGTGCTTGCTTATTGATTGAGATATACTTTATCATGTCAATGATGTCAATTGTCTTATTTTATTAAATGTATTTTTATTGTTATGTTTGCTGATATTTGGGCAATGCTTTCTCTAAATCTCTGGATGTAATTCTTTTAAAATTTATTTATATGATTTTATTTATGACCATATTTATGCCCTTTGTAAAACTGAAACATATCTGCATTACTGAATTAACTACAGTTGTTTATCTTGTATTTTCTAATGTGCTTTAGATTCTATTTGCTACTGTTACATTTAATAATTTTGCATTTATATTTATAGGTGAAATGTATTCAATTTTATGCAGTGTTTAACATAAATGTTATATTCATGTTATCAAGCAGTTCGGAGGTTGGTCTTTTCAATGCTCTGGAATAGTTTATGTAGCATTAACATCACCTGACCTTTAGAAAGTTGGTAAAATTCCTAATGAAGTCAGCTGGGGGTGATGCTTTTTGGTAAGGGCTCTTTAGTTACTTTCTGCATTTGTTCTAGGGTAATTCATCTGGTTATATTTTCTGTATATTGTTTAGTTTTTGTAAGTTTTATAAGAAAATGATCTATTTGTCAAGGTTTAAATTTTTGCTTTGGAAGCATGATAGCGTTTGCCAGCACACTAAATTTGGCATTTATTTCTTTGTTCTAGTGTGTATTAGTTTTCTAATGCATTTCTTTCTGTTTTATCTTTAAAAAGTTTTCTATCAGTTTTCTTTTGAATTACTTTGTTCTTTTCCTAGTTTTTTGAACTGGATAGTTACTTCATTTAATTTAATTTTTGTCTTAATTTTTTTTACATAGGTATTTAATGCTATAGTTTTTTACTCACAACTGTTTTAACTGTATGTCACAAATTCGTTTGTGTCATATTTTTATATTCTTATTTTCAAGTAATACTAAAGCCCCTTTGTATGTACCCTTTGACCTAAGAATTATTTAATATTATTTGTATATATATTTCAATATGGAAAAGCATTTCCTTCTAATTTTTTTATTGATTTCTAGTTTTTATCTCATTATAATCAAAGAATGCTATTTTTATTATTTCTGTCTTTTATGAATTTTTGAATTTTATTTTATTTTTCATACAGCATGTTTTTATTAGTTATCCATTTTATACATATTAGTGTATATATGTCAATCCCAATCTCCCAATTCATCCCACCACCGCGCCCCCGCCACTTTCCCCCCTTGGTGTCAATACGTTTGTTCTCTACATCTTTGTATTTTTATTATTTCTATACCTTCAAGTTATTGACATCTTCTTTGGAGAAACTATGTAAATAATATTTCCTTGAAACAGGTGAATGTTTCACATGCACATTAAATGAAGCTATATTCTTTGTTTTTGGCAATCATTGTATTTTTAATTCTGTAACGGTCATTTTGTCTAAAAGAATAGAAATCAACATAAATTATATTTACCTCCAGAATGGGACACACCCTTTCTTATGTCATGTCACTACAGTAGGAGCCAAATAGATTTGATTTGCAATAGAGGGTAGGTCTTAACAAACTGTGCTGCTGACTTGTTTGATTGCATTAAACTATGTTGAGGGGTGAATCAAGACCTTCCCTTTAACAGAGACTAAAAATCTAAAAGCTGGTTGGCAGAGGTGCTTCTGCTTTGTAGCTGAGCCTGCACAATCTTGGGCTGTTGCAGATCTCTCTCTGCTTTGTCACCTAGCTGCCTACTCTTTGGTCCCTGGGGAATTCTCTCCACCTTCTCCTCTATCTTGTCTCTTTCTGTCCTGCAGTCCTGCCTGAACCTTCTCAGGATGGCAGCCCCAGCTACTGTGACAATCTAATATGCCATGGAAGGCTTTCTCTCAGCTCTCACGTACTGTGTCTCAGTATTACTTGGGTGAAATATCAGAGTGTGAGGAAAAGGAGGAGATTCCCTAAGCAATTCTGTCTCATCCACAGTATCAACCCCAGAGTGCATCTAATGGATTTCTCTCAGTTCTGCTCTGATTGCAGACAGGGGATGCATTGCCCTTGCTGGCAGCCCATGCATCCCAGGGTGCTCTTTCTCCACTCTCTTCTTCTGGCTTTGTTTTCAGGGTACCTTTCTTGGGCATTCTGTGAATATCCATGGCAAAGGGAACCTTCACTATTATAATCTGTCTCACTTGACCACGTGTGGCTATTAATATTTCATTAAAAATTCAGCTCATTTCTCCCTCCCCTGTGTATGTCAGATTCCATTCCTCCTCCTCTTGCATTTGCAAGAGGAGTGAAAGCAGCATTGTTATCTCTCTCTTATGAGGGTCTCTTCACTTTCTGGAGTTCAGTTCACTGAGAACCTTTGTGTCCTCAGTTCTCAAATTATCCAGCTTGCTGTGGCTGTTAGGGTGAGAATGACTGTTTCATGTTACAGTCTACATCTAAACAGGATACTCCTCATTTCACATTCCATTTTCTCACTTTCCCTCTCTCTTTTTTTCCTTAGAGTATTATCTGCAGTGATTACTTTTTTTTGCTATTGTACTTGTTTCTTCAATTTTAGCCTTATTTCTTAAATAATTATTTCTTAAATGATTTTAAAAATTAGTCTTTTCCTAAATACTGTCAGCTTTCTTTGCAAACCTTCCTTTTCCAATTACATAATTTCTAGTTTAATGTAGATGTTTGCTTTTGATTTAAAAAGTTGTTGTTTTTTTTTCTTAAATAGTTCAGCCCATGGAGATTTGAACTTATGCAGCTGTCATCATCACAGAATTCTGGGAATTAATTTCTGTTAGGTACGGTTCCCCTATACATAAATTTCTGCCCTAGTAACACTTGTCAAATATCCACTCTTTTCTCCACTCATCTGAAATATCAAAGTTGTCATCTATCAAGTGTTCATATATACGTTGGTCTATTTCTGAGGTTTCTATTTTGTTCCACTGATCTTTGTCTATTCCTTTGCCAGCCTCACAGATTTAACCATATAACAATTTTTATAATAACAGTAACCGTACTATAACTCTATAATACTTGTGTCAGAAATAATTAAAATTTAATTGAATTATTTGATTTTAATTGAGATAGAATTAACATCATTACATATACTGAATATTCCTTTCTATGAATACTGTATATACCCATTTTAATAATATATAATTTGAATATATGTATATTTTCTCCATAAAATTAAACATTATTTATTATTATATTGTTTTGAGTGATTTATAATTTTTGTGTGTATCTTTTGGAAATGATATTTTACCTTAATTTTTTTCCTTATTTTTTGTTGCTGGTGGATTAGAACATAAGTTATTTGGTTATGTTGTACTTACATTTAACAATCTTAGTGAATTATCTTATTGACTAATCTTAATGCATACATTTTTTTTTTTTTGCTTTTTTTTCAAAGCCTTATTTTTTATTCTCATAAAATTTGGTAGGACCTCCAAAGAAATGTGGGTTAGAAATGATGGTATTTGTCACTCTGGCCTGGTTTCCTCATTAAAAGAAGTGTATCCAATATTTCAAAATTAAATATATTTGCTACATGTCTTTGATAGACCACTTTTTGCAGTTAAGGGTTTTCCATTCTATTCCGTCTTTACTAAATATTATTTTTTCTTAAATGGTCATTAAATCTTATTAATCTTATAATCCATTACAGTCTCATGCCACAAAAACATTGTTTTCACATTATATCTCAAGAACCTCAGAGTGTCTGGAACAAGGTAGCTGTTCAATAAACATCCTTCAGTGGAATAATTATTTCAACTGTTTTTCTGCCTGTTGATATGATCATGTTTTTTCTTCTAAAAGTTAATGTGATAAATTATATTAAGTGATGTTCTATTAAAAATCTTTCTTCCATTTCTAGAGTTGAATTGACTTCATCATGATATATTACATTATTTATATATCGCTGAATTTAATTTGCTAATATGTGCTTTAAGTATTTTTCTAAAACCTTTGTTCACAAGTGAAATGGGACTTTGTTTTTCTGTATCATACTTATTTAGTTTGACCCCAAATTATTCTAGCCTCACAAAATAGAGGAAATCATCCCCTCTGTTTTCAATTTCTAAAAGAGTTCATATATGATAGAAATATCTTGCATGTTATCTGTGACATACTGGAAAATATTTGGACCTGACTTGCTATACAAGTGAATGTTTATTGACTATAATTATTTTGTGTGATGCTCCTAGGGCTATTCAAGTTTTACATTTATTTTTGTGACATTTTGGTAAGTCACTTTTCTAGAAAATTGCCCCTGTGGTCTAAGTTTTCAAATTTATTTATCTAAAGCTCATTATTTACTCTTATTTTAAAATACAACTGGCATATATGTGTGTGTATGTGTGTGTATATATATATATATATATATATATATATATATATATCTTTTTAATTTATGGTGTTATTTTCTTGGTTATTTGGATTTTTGTTTTTGTGAAATTTTTTAACCATGAAAACCATAACTATAATTTCTAATACCTGTAATTAATAGAAATTTTTCTTGCATTTTTTTTCTTTTAGGAGAAAGAGGCAAATTTTAAAATATCAATAATACAAATAAAGGTTTATTGAACTGAGCTACTATTTTTCTTTCTTTGGGAAATAAAATAGAGGCTTCTTCTAAAAGCACAGCTTTGCATCACTCATTTATTTCAAAACAGGCTTGCTCATCTTGGAAAAAAAAATAAAAGTAAACAAGAACCACTTGTCAGAGAGTGAGACAAATTCCTGGGCAGTGTGAGCCTGTTTATAACACTTATATTGCTCTCAGAAACTCACTAGCAAAGCAAGTCACAGTTACATTTTTGGAAACAAATTGTTTGTTTACCACATATTGAATGATGCTCTAACAATAATTTAAAGTTAAAGATGTTTGCCCTTCCCATAGCCAATGTAGATGATAACAGTTCTGTACCTTTGATCATCATACTTATAACAAAGCTAGGTTATTTATCATTGGTTTAGCACAAATTTTACCTGAAAAAAGCACATAGGCCAGTGAGCTTTGGTAAAAATCACTTGATATTCTGCCCCACACTTCCCTTCCTTCAAATACAGTCTCACAGCCAGTACCCCATTCAATTCTCAGACCTCAGGCCTTGTCTATAAGTATGGTCTTATTAATTCATTCAACACATAAGTATTGATTACCTCGTGTGTGCAGGTATGTAGGTGTAGGTTTCTGTGAATATGAAACTAACTAGATAATAGTGAACTTAAAGTCTACTTGGTCAGCTTGTTTTAGGATTATTGTGTTCTCATCTGCATATTAAGGTGAAAGAGAATTCCTAAATTACTGTTTTGGCTATAACTGTGTCCTGATAATAAGGCTGTAGAATTTCCTCATTTCCAACTCAATAAAGGCATCATTTTAAAGCAATATTATAAGCCCTCTTTTATGTCTTTCTTGTTTTGCTACATGACTCTTATTGAAAAACAGGGTACTCCATTTTTGTGGTTATCAGTAACTATAACAGTGTCTTAGAGTTTTCTTATTAAATTCTCAGAGTATTTCCACATATAATTCTGTGTAAGAAGAACTCTGATTGAATAACTTATTTAACAAACATTTAGTACATACCTACTAAGTGTTTTATAATTTCCAGACTGGTACTAATTGGTGCTTAAGAAAATGGATAAAGTTTATGCCATCAAAGAAAGATACTATGAAAAAGAGCTTTTGTGAATTAATTACAACCATGATAACTGTTACAAAGGAAAAATATATGGTGCAAGGAGAATAACTAATCAAGAAAGCAGAACAAATCTGAGTGACAGAGAAATATTTCCTGAGGAAATGACATTTAAACTGAAATCCAATAAGTAAGAGTTGCCTGAATAAAGAAAAATACAGCTCCATAGGCAAAGGGAGAAACACCAGTGAATTTCCTCAATAGGGAATTAACCAACTGAAATATTGAGTAAAAGGAACTGGGAATTTCCAATCCATTTTTTTTTCCCTTTTGAGTAGGTTTGATTTTTTTAGAGCAGTTTTAGTTCCACTGTAAAATTGAGCAGCAATCCAATTCAATTTTCAATTTAATTTCAAATATGAACTTTATGAGGGTATGGAGAAATAGTCATTGTTAATTGGACTTTATGTTCTTTGATTAGTAAACATCCAACGTGGTTTTGAACAACTTTTTATTTTGAAATAATTATAGATTTAGAGGAAGTTGCAAAGATAGTTCAATATCAGAAATTTGGCATTGTCACAATGTATTTGAATAGTTCTGTGAAGGTTAATTTTGCGTGTCAACTTGTCTGGGCCACAGTGCCCAGATATGTGGTTAAATATTATTCTGGATGGTTCTGGGAGGGTGTTTTTAGATGAGATTAACATTTAAATTAGTGGATTTTGAGTAAAGAAGAGTACCTTCCATAAAATTGGTAAACCTCATTCATTCAGCTACAAGCAACAGAAAATAGATGTCCTTCCACTCTTCTTAGTTCTCCAGCCTAAATCTCCAGATTTAGATTAAATCTGTAACTATTTTCTGAATCTCATTCCTAATTTATATCTATATATTAATTATATATTAATATATAATATATAATTAATATATATTAATTAATTAATATTTAATCATTTTAAAATATATAGTAGATTACATTGATTGATTTTTTAAATATTGAACTACTTTTACAGTTTTAAAATAAACCTCATTTTAGTCATGGTATATAATCCATTTTACATATTGCTGAATTCCTAATATTTTATTAAATTTTTTTTTCATCTATATTCCTGATGGATATTGGTGAATAGTTTTTGTCTTGTTTTGTTTTGTTTAGCTTTTTATAGTGTTTAACTCTGGTTTCCATTCCAAGGTAATGCTGGTTTCATAAAATGAGTTGAAAAGTCTTCCCTCCTCTTCTATTTTCTGTAAATTAGTCTTATTCTTTAAATCTTTGGCAGTATTTGCCAGTGAAACCTGGTCCTGGAGATTTACTTTTCAGGAGCTTATAATACATACATTTAAGATAGTTATAGAGATGCTAAAATTTTGAAAAAAACTTATTGTTGAGTTGTATTTAATGGGTACTTAGTACCTTTCAAGGAATTCGTCCATTTCATTTATCAGATTTTGTGTGTAGAGCTGTGTGTAGTATTCACTTATTATCCTTTTGGTGTTGGTAGGCTCTGTAGTGGCATCACCTGTTTTATTCCTGATACTAGTAATTTGTGACTTCTCTCTTATTTGTTAGTCTTCTAGTGATTTATCAATTTTCCTGATCTTCTCAAGGAATCAGCTTTTTGTTTTATTGATTTACTCCATTGTTTTTCTGGTTTTAATTTTATTTAGTTCTGCTCTTAACAATGTGTTTTTGTTAGCTTGGTCTTTTGATAAAGTAATCATAGGTAGGGAGTAATACATTGAACTAATAATACCAAGTAGTTAATTTCCTGTATTCCTATTCTCATAGGAACTTCCAAAAATATAACTGGTAAAGTCAAAGAAATATTTGGTAACATGGCAATTTACACTGATGAAGAGAACCATTCCCCACAAATTCTAAATACACACAAATGATTACATGTAAGTCTTTAAATATACACAGCCAATCTCAAACTAAAGACAAGAAGCAACTTTGGTGTATTATTATAGAAGAAACTTAAGACAGTGTAATATATATATTAGCAAACATAATTGCTGCTGAGGCCCATGACAATTTCTATGAGAAATCTTGTTTACCTAGCAAGATGGTAAAATTACACAGGAAAGAAAACAATGGTCCAAATAGAAGAATACTTGAACATCTAACCAAAGATAAGGTGGAAGAAGGTTTATTGATATGCCCTTAATTTCTCACTTTGCTTGGTTGAAATTGTGCTTGAATATGGTCACTGCAGACAGAGAAACAGCAACTGTCTTGGCATGAACTTGAGCCTGGAAAATACAATGGTCCTAGTATGATGAAAGCAGTTAACATCTGAGGCAAAAGGGCTAGTAATCTCCTGAAAATTTTACCCTCCTTATATATTTTTTCTATACTCAAAGAGCTATGTAATTACAACTGAGGCAGCAAGCTCTTAAAAAATTATTAGGGCACAATAAGGTGCTGAGAGCAATGTTAAAGCCCTTCTTCCCTGAGACATGCACTACCACACTTGGAATCCACGAGAAGAGACTTAAGCTAAGGCTAGAGAATCTTACCTCAAGTACATATCACTAAATGCCATAACTAATAAAATAGAAAATTCGGATGGTGGGTATTCTGAAGAATTAATGTAGAAGATAAAATAAAATTTTATAAAAACAAATTAATTATCATCCAAGAAATTATAATATTGGAAAGATGAACCAGGAACAATGAATCACATGGTTTAACTCAGAATAAATCTATAATGGTTGACAGAAAGAAATCAATAAAGAATTAAAGAGTGGAATTGATACAGCTGAAGGACAAATCAGTGAGTTAAATTACTTATTTGAAGAAATTTCCTGTAAGATATCAGAAAGAAATCAAGTGGTAGAATATATAAAATAAATGTTAAAAAAAATAGAGATTAGAAAAGTCAACATTCTTAGAATAGTTTTCACAGTTGATCAAAACAAAGGGAGAAACACTTCAAGAAATAAAGACCAAGGATTTCCAGAATTATCAAAAAAAATTTACTATTTAATAAGATTTACTCAGAATTTAAACATGGAAGTTATGAAACACATCCATGCAATGCATATCACAATAAAACTTGAGAATATCAAAACAGAACTTTTACAACCCTACAAAAATGAAAAGCATATTACCTATGAATAAACAAGAAACAAGACTGACAGCAGACAGGTCAACAACAAGACTAAATACAAGAAGACAATTGAGTGATATCTTCACAGCGTTGAAGCTTTTCCTTTTGAACCACACAGCAAATAAAAGATAAGTGGTTCTTAAATATATGAAAGGATGATCAAGTTTATTCTTAGTAACAGAAAAGCCAGTTAAAACCATCAATACATTGAGGTGTTGTTTTTAAGGTACTAGACTGGAAAAGACAAAATTAAGATCCACTGTGACCGAAGTGAGAATGTGAAAGGAGAGAGGTGGTTAGAGAAGTTTAGGTAGAGTGTCATATATCATAACAAGAAACATGGATTTTATTCTACATGCAATGATGAACAAATGGAGGACTTGTAAAAACTGGAAGATGAGGAAAGTCAAATATACCAGCATTTAGTTTGTTGACTATATAAAACACCACTCTGCTACCCCGAATCCCAGTGGCTTAACATAAAAACATAATTCTCCCTCAGGTTCTATATTCTACTGGGTCAACAGGAGGACTCTGAGCACAGTGGTTATGCAAGAACCAGATTGAGCTGTGAAGCAAATACACATTTTGATGTGTGCCCCCATGATTACCATGGCAGAGAGACAACAGAGTATAAATGCCATGCTGTTTCTTCAAGCTTCCATCCAGAAGTGATACATCACTTCTTCTCACATTTGCCAAAGCATGTCATAAACCCACACAAAATTCAAAGGGGGCAGAGCCCTACAATGTTACTCTTTACCTAGAAAAAGAGGAGATTTGTGAATGACTCTAATGACTCTGAAAGTGAGCATTAATGTACTCTCTCTACAGTAAATAGAAGAACCTATGGATCTATCTACTAAGTAGTCACATTTACTTATGCTGATTTATCAGATTAGTAATGTGTACTGGGCTTGTTTGTGGGGATAGCATTGCATAATCCTACATGAAAAAATGAATATGTACAAAAAACAAAATACATATCTAGCAATAGGATATTGCTTTTTTTTTTATCCTGGCTGAATGAGGAAGAAAAGATGTATGTGTCTTGTTCATGAATATATCACAATTATAATTCTATTTGGAATATTTATTATTGTCAGTAGTTTTCTGCCAGTAAAAATGATCTGCTCAAACACGTTAGACTTTTACGATCTTTGTCTCTAGAGTGCAGTCTCCAGAAAGAAATTCACTGCCTTATAATGTGGCTCAAGTGAGATTTATTTTACTACCTTCCAGACAAAGGAATGGGGTGATACTTATAATAATCAAAATAAAACCTGGCTCAATTATGGCACTACTACCCCCTTAGTCTGTGGAATTTCTCATTGAGTCCATCAAAATCTCTGGGGAAGGAGAGGATTGATGACTTCCCAAGTCAATGCTCTTATTCAAAGATATGGTAGGAGTAATAGAAAATAGCCACCAGGTAGCTTATACACATTAATCTCATTTATTTTTTATAACAAGGTTGAGAAAGCATTATTATTAGTAATTGTTAGAAACCAAATTTGAACACAGCCTATTTTACTGCAAAACAAACTTTTAACCTCTGTATTGCTCCAATTCCTTTTTTATCTGAATAATGATGGATTATTGCATAAGTTACTCAGATAATATGGTTATGATTCAATTACCAAAGATAAGAAACATAAAAAAGGACTTTCCAGTTGTTTAAAACCCTTAGAGTTTATGAGAAAATAAAATAAACCAATTGATAGATATAGGTGGCAATTTTGGCTTTAGTGAACATGTAGTTTATCTTTTTTAACAAGGCAGTATATGTATGTCTCTCCCTCTCTCTCCCTCTTTTTCTTTTTCTTATCAGTTTTCAAGTCACTGGGTTAACATGCACTTATACTAGTAATTTTTCTAGAGACATTAATTCATGGAGAGCTAAGGCATATAAAAAGCATATTATTTATCTGAAAAGAAGCAACCACAATAATATCATCATAGAAGATGCAATAGGATTGAAATCACCCCTTTTCCACTTGAAATTGTGAATATAGAATCAATGGACATTAGAGTTGAAGATGACCAGATGCATGCCTTATTTCAAGCCCTCCCATGTCAGAGAAGGAGAGACTGAGATTCATTGGAAGGGCCTAAAAGATTGATTTCCCCAAATTGTACAGCTGTCCTGTGAAAGAAGAGCTTGGTAAATTTTCTCAACTAGAAGTGAAGAGTCTCAGTGAGTTAACTGGGATACTTAGATATTTGGGTAGACTGAAATAATGAGACTTCAAATAAGTGTTTCTTAGCCTAGCTAAAGCTGAGTTAATGAAAGAATAGGGTCCTAAAGCGTCCTTCTACTGTACACCCCAGCTTGTTATGACTTCAAAAGAAGAATAATTGTATCTTTCCTGAATCACAAATATATACTTTTGCTCAAGTATATTAAGAGAACTGAGCACCAAGAGAAAGTATTCCATCAACCCAGATGTGCTTGTAATGAATTAGAAAAAGCTCAAACCACCTATGGCTAAATGAAATTATGGACCTGCAATAGTTTTCTGACCCATATCCATCAAAATGTCAAAAGGATATTAGTAGACAGCAGGCATGCAACCTGGAAATAATTGGGCAAATATTAATCTCTTACACTACTTGAGTTTTGCTTTGGGCAAATGGGACACAGACCATATATGTGCCTAGAATGAGAAACATTGATTTCCAAGGAGCCACATGCTTGACTATTTTTATTTCTGGGGGAGCTATCACTGTTCACTGTAAAAACATACTTTGGTCAGTTTCTCCATCATCTGGTACTCACCTAATGCCTTTGCCTCTGGATCCTGCAGGGACAAAAATAAGGACAATATTCCTGAAATCAAATTCCAACCTTCAAGCTAGTTGTGGGCTCTTGAGAAAAGTGTCTAAGCTCCACTTTTTTTATAAGTAAGATGAAAGAAATAGGGAATATTTATATCCCAAAACATCCATGAGAAGTAAATGTGATATATGTTAAGGCATATAGGAAGTGGTCAATAAATAGAAACTATGTTATTATGATCCTTATTTAATGTTCATGTCAGATAAATTGTGACACACACTCAAAAGTGATGCACAACAAAACAAGACTTTGCTTATTGAGACATTTCTAGAGGAAAGGGGAAAATGAAAATACAGTTTAAAAAGAAAAGAAAAGAAACATCTCACTCAGCTGACAGAGTATGCCTTAGGATCTGCTAGAAGATCCAAAATTGTTTTGCTAAAGGGAGCACTTCCCAGCTACTGATGTCCCCCTTCTTGGTCCACAAATCAAGATAGTGAAGTCTTCCTTCTGTGGGTGCTGAGCCTGGAGTAATTTCTCAGACAGTAGCTCTTCACTATGACATTTAGTAGTGTGGTTGAGTGATACTGAATCATAAATTTACTTCCTTTCTAAATGGATTGGCTTTGAGGATTTAATTCCCATACATATTCTAGGTCAACATGTTGCACTACTTACTTCCTCTTTAACAACTGGCTTTTCAAGTTGTTTTGAGGATTCATTTTGGTGGTGGCAGAAGGCAAAGAAATTGTGCATTTAGGAAGTCAGAGGAAACAGAGTCACAGTTTCTGCAACCCAGGTAAGTAAATGCAGTTCAAAAGATAAACAGGTATTCCCCCTCACCATGAAAATAATGCAACTTATTATGCTATGAGCAAATCACATTTGGTCAATAAAAATGTGAATGGTATGGGAAAAGGTAATGTTTTAAATTGAGTGAAAAACAATGTTTTGATTTAAAAGGTTTGGTTATGCAGCAAGAAAACTGTCCCAGGCAGTTGGAATCACACAGGAAACACACAAGAAACATTCAAGAAAAACAAAAATAATAGTGTTTCAAAAATAATGGAAGAAACAACAATCTACTATGTATTAAGTGCTTTACATATTTTGTTTCATTTCAGCCACAGGGTAACTCTGATGGGTAGATACTATCTCCCTTTTACAGAGAGAAAAAAAGTGGGCGGGTTCAGTTACTTGGTGAATATTACAGATTTAATGGGCTATAATAAATAGTCAGAATAAGAATACCTATATTTCTATTGCAAAGTTAATGTCTTTCATTTGCTTGTTTTCCATCTACACATAAAGTTCTCATACCTATTGGATACAACATTTTATTAAATCAACTTTATGTATAACTTACATAAACTGCATCCATTTATATTGTACAATTAAATAAGTTTTGACAAATGTGTATGCTCATGAACCCACTGCCACAATTAAGATACAGATTTCTCTCACTCCTAAAAATTTCTCATGCCCCTTTGTAATCCATCTTCTCCTCCCACATAGATAGAGAAAATTGTTGATCTGTTGTCTGACACTATACAGTAATGTGAATTTTCTAAAATTTTATGTAAATGAATTAGATAGTATGTATTCTATTTGGCTCTGAGAAGCTTTCATGTTGTTGCACAAATCAGTAATTTGACCATATTTTTTGCCAGGCAGTATTCTGTGGTCTGGATATACCATAATTGTTTACCCAAACTTTTGTAAATTTATATTGTTTCTCATAGTTGGCTATTTTGAACACTGCTAAAAATATTCAAGTAAGATCTTTGTGTAGATACATGTTTTCATTGTTCTTGAGTAAATACCTAGGAGTCCCATGAGTTATTCTTTTTTTTTTTTTAACATCTTTATTGGAATATAATTGTTTTACAATGGTATGTTAGTTTCTGCTTTATCAAAAAATCTACAATGAGTTGTTCTTAAAGTAACATATGTTTAACTTTTTTTGAAACTTCCAAAGAGTTACAAAAGTAATTGTATCATTCAGCTCTTCAAATGTTAAACATAGATTATCTTAAAACCCAGCAATTCCACTCTGTTCCAAGAGAAATAAAAACATATGTCCACAAAAAAAACTTGTCCATGAATGTTAAAAAAAATAAAAGGGCTTGTATCATTTTACATTCCTTCTTATAGTATGGGTGCTCCTGTCATTACACATTCAGGTCAGCCTGTGCTATTATCTATTTTTTTTGTTTTTGTTTTTTTTAATTATCAGTCACTTGATAATTATAGAGAAGTATCTCACTGAGATTTTAATTTGCATTTTCTTAATAACTGACTAATGATGTTGAGAAACTTTTTATTTGCTTATTCATCATTCAGGTATATTCTCTGTGAAATGCCTAATCAAATGTTTTACACACTTTTCAAAATCACATTATCTATCTTTTTATTTAATTGTCACTCCAAAACATACTAATTGTGATTCCAAAACTTACTACAAAGCCACTGTAATCCATACAGTGCTATGTTGGCAGAGGATAGATACCGAGATCAATAGGACACAATAAAGCCTCCAAAAATAGACACACATAATATGGTCAGTTCATTTTGGACAAAGGTGCATGGCAATCCTATAGGGTAAGAAAAATGTTTTCCACAAATGATTCTGAAACAATTGACTATCCAAATGCAAAAATGGCCTTACTCATATCTCACACCTCAAAGACCTAAACAAACATAATAAATATAAAATTACTGAAAGAAACCATTGGAGAAAAATATATTTGATCTTGGATTTGGCAAAAATAACTTAGGCATAGTACTGAAAGCATGGCCTATAAAGAAAAGAAAAATTAGTGCATCAAAATTAAAAGCTCCTTTTCAAATGCCACTGTTAAAGAAATGAAGAGACAACCCACCAATTGGGACAAAATATTGATAAAACAAGTACTTGATGAAACTTGAATTGACAATGTATTGAGAAATCTCAGAAATCAGTATAAGAAAATAAACAACCCAAAATAAATTGGGTAAATTTTTGAACAGACAGCTGACAGATGAGGATATACAGATATAAAATTAGCTTATGAAAAAGTGCTAAACATTATTAGTCAATAGAGAAATTCAAATTAAAACCACAGTACAACACACAAAAGGTTCATAAAATGCAATAAGAGAAAAAGTCGTGATTAGATGAAGTCTTGGTGAGGACGTACAGTATGTAGAACTACCATACATGCTGGTGGAAATGGAAAATGATACAACTTCTTTGCAGAACCATTCGACAGTTTCTTGAAAGTTAAATACACAGTTATCATACATCCCAGCCATTTCACTCCTAGGTCATTATCCAACATAAATGAAAATTGATGTTCACACCATAAATTGTATGTAAATATTTGTAAAGGATTTATTCATAATTACCCCAAACTGGAATTAAACCAAGTGGACTTCAGTGGATGAATGGATAAATAAATGACTGAGGTACGTCCGTTTAATGGAATGCTCCTCAGCAATAAAAATGAATGGATTACTGATACACACTGATTAACAGTGTTATAAATTATGCAATTAATGTTTATATGTGTGTATTGTACGTGTGTTATATGGATGGAGCTCTAATCTACAAATGGGCAAAAGGGTAATTTTGGAGGTTGATGGAACTATTTTATATCAAACTTATACAAAAGTATGTGTTTGTCAAAATTCATAGAATTGTGCACACTAAAAAGGCTGAATTATAGTGTATTAAATTATATTTTAATAAACATTACTAGACAGAAACCTGACCAAAAACCTGAACAGAGTAAACCAGAAAATAATACACAATTCAATATGTCAATACTCAGCATGACACTAGGGGCTACAATTAAACAGTCAGATGCTTATATTTGTGTAGTTTGCTACAAATGCAGTGGTACAGGTGTGATGTACTGACAACTCAAAAACTACAAACAGTGTTGCCATTAAAGGTTTGATTTTCTGCAATGATGGACAATTCTTGGAAAGCTTAAAAATTAAGGATAACATTTCCATATTTTATATAGGAGTTACACTTCTAGAAAACTCAATGTATATTAAAACCTGTAACAATGTTTAGTTTTGATATGAGAATAGAATTCAATTCTAGGCTCATAAATAAAATGAGTACCACGTGGTGATTTAAAGTAGAGACTTTCTAAGCCAGATTTCTTGGGCTCAAATCATGGCTCTCCTACTTTCCAGCTTTGTGACTTTGGGCAAATCACTTAAATCTCTGTGTGCCTCAGTTTTCTCATCTGTAAAATGGAAATGGTAATATTAGTCCAGTTGGATTTTATGAGGATTAAATCACATCATTTGTCAAACACTTAGAAAGTGCCTTGCCCATACGAAGTGCTAGATGCATTCTCTAGGAATTTTGGCTCCTGGTTCAAAACCTGTATGTTTTCTCAGGCCTGATTATAGGCAATTATAAAGGCTATACTTGGTAGGCATCCCAGGGGAAAGCTGCCTTCCTCACACCAGACTTGGTACACAGCAAGAATACTAACATTTCCTGAAGGAGATGCAGTCAAGGACTCAGGCCCCATTAGCCAGCCATGCTCTTACACCAGTTGCATCCTAGCCCAGACGTCTTCATTCCCAGGTTCCCTTATCCAAAGCCTGGGCAAAGATCCTTTCCAGGCAAAGGGAAAGGCGAAGGAGGAAACCTCAAAGACAGTTTTCTCCACTTTGACTCAGTACCCAGAACATTTTTACTCCTGGTTCTTCCTCCTCTGATACCCCAAACTTAGGGTCCCTAAAACTGCTGAAGCCTTTTGTTTGGAGCCTCCCTTGACAGTGAGATGATCTCCAAGTCTTTGCTCATCTACCTGACTCTCCACCAGTATGGAATCAGAAGACCTGACATGTTCTCAAGTTCATACTCTTGCTTATGTCTTCGCAATGAGTGATTAAAGGCTTAACAGTTTCATTTTAGGTTTGTGGCTTTGATTGGCTACTCTGATACCTGACAGCTCAGCTCTCTCTCTCTCCCCCAGCTTCACTGAGTTATGACATTCTCTTAGTTATAATTAATATTATTACAATTATAATTATTACTATTATTGTATACAATTATACACAATCAATCTGTTAAAAGCTATATCTGGCCAGATATTTGAAAGTCCTGCAGAACACTGAAAATAGCTTTGTTGTATTAGAGCACCTTATGTGTTGCATTACCTTAGCATTTCTGGCCTAAACCCACTAAATGCTAGGAACACACTAAATTCCTGGCAACTAGGAAGAATATCTGGAGATATACTTTAGCTGTAAGGCATCATTTAAGATTTGAAACTGTGGGACTTCCCTGGTGGTACAGTCGTTGAGAGTCCGCCTGCCGATGCAGGGGACACGGGTTTGTGCCCCGGTCTGGGAAGATCGCACATTCCGCGTAGCGGCTGGGCCCGTGAGCCATGGCCGCTGAGCCTGCGCGTCCGGAGCTTGTGCTCCGCAATGGGAGAGGCCACAACAGTGAGAGGCCCGCATACCGGAAAAAAAAAAAATTTGAAAGTGTACGTTTTACACATCAATGAAGGCCTAAAAATGATGGCTACAGTTGAAATGAGTCAAACAAACATGAAGAGGACTTGAAAATTCAAATGAAAATCAAATTGCCACATAATTTAGGTTTTTTTGGTTGAAAAAGACTAATTCATTTTCCTTCACAGGTGGTTTCAAATAAGTTTGAGGTAAAGACTGCTTTTGGAATTAAATACATTTTTGGTTTCATGTAGAAGTTTGAAAATATGTTCATACTCTTGGAATTGTTAGTGATGCGTGAAATAGGCCATATTAAAATTGTTACCATGGTCAAAATGGCCTTAAAGAAATTTCATGTCTGCATGTTGTCTATAATCGGAATAAGTTTTATTTATCTGAGCAAGCACAAACCTGAGACTCAGAGCATCTGAATCTCAGGCTAGGCCCTGCTGAAAATGAAGCAGGGATCTTATCCAGTGCAAGATATTTGTTATTCAGTGATCAGCAAACTGTGGAGTGAGTGCCTTCTAAACACTCAGCCAGAGGACACAAAGGCACATAAAATAAGTTCTATTATGAAGGCATTGATAATCTAGTTGCAAAGACATTATATAACTATAGAATGAATAATACATATTTTAAATAATGATGAACATAGCTATTCTCAAGTGATATCAAATAAGTGATTTGAGAGTTGAGTAGAACAAGTAATTAGTTTGGCACACCAAAGCAGAGAAGACTGGAGACTGCCATCTTTCCCAGAGAGACAACTTTCCCTTTCTGCAAGCAGAAGAGTATTACACAGATGCAAGACAGTGAAGACGACAGTTAATCAAGTTAAGTATAGTACTTCCAAAAAAAGTTCCCTGGAACACTTTTCCAAAGGTTCATCCCTAAAAAAAAAGAGGGAGGTTTGGCAGTTAAGTGTTGAATTACTAATATGTCTACCTTCGAAGCATTTCAATGCATATTTATTTTTTAAAGGCTGTGAGGTCTTTCAACAGTAATCACATTTTATTTAATCTCTGTTTCTCAAAATATTTTTTATCACAGAACCATAACATTTCACCTATGTATTTGTATAGTTAATGCTCCAAACCATGCTCATTGGAGTACATGGATTTTTTGAGAGTGACAGTTAATATCAATACAAGATGATGGAGAAAACTATTTCAGAAGTAAAAATTACGTGACTGGTTGACTAATTAAATGTTAGAGGTGAAAATGAGAGTGGGATATATGATGAATTTGTATGAAGAATTTGTAATACATAATGAAATGACTAAGCAAATTTTGCCATTGATCAAATAATGTGTCTCAGGAAAAAAAAATAAAAACATTCAAAGCATTCATTTGGAGAAAGACCTATTTTTGCATGCTTAAAATTAAGTTATGATTCTCTACATATACTTGATATTCTGTCCTCGTAATTTCTTTCCCCTTGAATATGGAATGAACTTAATCACTCACTTCTAATGAATAGAGTGTGGAAAATGAAAAACAGTAACTTAGTGGTAAGAAATGTGTAGAAAACAGCTTATCGAAGTGATCAAGGTTAAAACCCCCTATAATAAGTCATGCTGATATCACATATCTTCTAATATAAGGCAATCAGAAGGTCATTTCTCTTCTGTGATACTTTTCATCAAAACCCAGAATCCCAGTCTAATCATGAGAAGACATTAGGCAATCTAAAACTGAGGCCCTTTCTATAACATACTTTGCCAGGATTCTTAAAAAGTGAGAAGATCATAAAACAAAAAGAAAGACTAAAAACTGTCACAGATCAGAGGAGACGAAAAAGCCGTGAGGACTAAATTGGCTAACCTAAAAATCCTATCCTGGATTAGATTCTGGAATAAAATGTTGTATTAATAAAGGCAATTGATGAAATCAAAATGTAGTCTATCATTTAGTTAATGGAATTGTATGAATGTTGATTTCTTCGTTTTGAGAAATGTATCTTGGTAATGTAAGATGTTCATATAAGGGGAAGCTGGGTGAGTGGATATGTAGGAACTTTGTTATTATTATTTTTGCAAGATTTTTGTAAATCTAAAGTTATTCCAAACTAAAAAGTTTAACAATGATAAAGTATTAATAGACATGGGTTACAAGTGTTAAATTATACAGGAATCTTTTAAATCCATGCTGAAATAAATGAATGAATGAAAAAATTAATATATGAATAAATAGTTTAATGAGTAGAGGAATATTTATATATTCCCAAATTCCTCTCCACACACACTTATTAAGTACAAAGGGCAAAATAGTAATTTGATATTGGAGAAGCCTGGCAGACACCTTCTTAATCAAGAGATCAAAGGTAACATCATCATAAATGGAACATATCAAAATTGTCTGCCATGTGATAGGATACAATGAAAATGCAGCATTACTTCTGTGATATTCTTGTCAAACATGTATAACACAAATATAATTAGACAAATTAAAAAATGCAAATGGAGGGATATTTTACAAAATAACTGATGCCAAATCTTCAGGGTCCAAGCAAAGCAGGTATATTAGTAGAATACAATAGGGAGTAAGAGGGATTGTGCAAACTGCCCAGGGAATGACTTGACTAAAGGAAGGTAAATATATTTTTAAAAACTGGTGGGTAAAATTAAACCTCTGACAAAACATAATAACCACAACGAATATTTATTGTGAACTTACTCTGTTCAAGGCTTTATAATGCAGAATTTCAGAATGTAGACGCTGGAAACAGGCTGTCTAGTCTGAGCCCCAGCTCTTATGCCTGTTAGCTGTGATACTTTTGTTACATTACTGAAACTCTCTGAGTCTCAACTTCCTCATCTGAAAGATGGAAATAATAATAATATTACCTATTGTACTGTCGTAAGGATTCAAAGGGTGAATACATGGTAAATATATAAAATACTGTCTCACACGTGGAACCCCTTCCCCAGCCAAAACGAAAACAAAACAAAACAACAACAAAAAACAAAACACAACACCTGCTGGATCCATTTACAAATGAGGACACTGATGCACAGAAAGTCTCATGAAATAGTCCAAGGTCACTCTGCTAATTAGTGTCAGGCTACTACTTGGACCTAAACAGTTTGGGACCAAATCTTAATTGCTACTGTCTTCTACAGGCATGAAAATATTTATATGAAAAATACTATATTTTGATATAAAAGTTGTTAAAATTAGTCTCTGCTCTCAGTGAGTGTTTAGATCTCAAGAAGAAATTAGGTATAAACGTGAAATGGTGGGCTTCCCTGGTGGTGCAGTGGTTGAGAGTCCGCCTGCCGATGCAGGCCAGGGGACACAGGTTCGTGCCCCGGTCCGGGAAGATCCCACATGCTGCGGAGCAGCTGGGTCCATGAGCCATGGCTGCTGAGCCTGCGCGTCCGGAGCCTGTGCTCCGCAACGGGAGAGGCCACAACAGTGAGAGGCCCGCGTACCGCAAAAAAAAAAAAAAAAAGAAAGAAAAACGTGAAATGGTAACAGTCTCAAAATACTGCAGGAGATTTTTTTTCTTACAGAAATTAGAGTAAGTAAATTTGATTTGAATATAACAAATATATTCATGAAGAAGTGGGATTGGATCTGTCCTTTGAAATATCAATACAAAGGGTATATATTTCTAATTCACTGGTTATTGACAAAATGCTATATTTGGGGCATTTTTCTCTATATATCATCACAACTGAGTGAATGTATACTATAGAATCCATCTATTCTGTAGGTATTACTAGATGTTAAACTTAACTACTGGTACTGTGATGTCTGATGAGGCCTTTTGGGCACTATCTTATTTTCAATGTCTCTTCTTTGCAGAGCAAAGTTGATTTATAATTAAGCAATTTATTTTTTTATTCATTTACCTTTAATGCCTTATTCAAGAACTGTATTGATACTTTGATTTCAAAATCCCACCTCACTGTCTAAGTTCTGGGAGCTTGGTCATTCTTGTATATAGCCACAAGTTGATACTCCTGGGGAGCAATTCAATTAATATTTTTAAATTATGAAAGTAAGTATGTTTATTGTAGAAAAAAATGAACTATCATTAATTGAATTTACTACAGTTAAAAATAAAATCACCCATAACATTATTGCCTAAGGGTGATAACTAGTAATTACACGGGATATATTTTTTCCAAAATTTCTCTTTTAATGTAGACTTTCTCTTTGTGTCTAAATATGCATACATATAATACTTTTCCAAAGTTGGTTTCACATTCTATATAAATGTTTTGCAGACTATATTTTCACTTAACATGAAATCATGTACCTTTTTCACTTGATTTAATAATATTCATCTTGCACACCTTTTGAAGGCTGCTTAGCATAGGAAAGGAATCAATAGGAAGCCACACACACACACACACACACACACACATACAGAGAGACAGAGAGAGAGCAGGGATACCCACTTACTATATTCAGATCCTTAGAAACACTGTAGGGATGCCACATGAGTGTCTGCTTTCTGGTTGTATTGACCTAAAAAGAGCAGATGATGTGGTGTTAAAGCTCTTTGAATAGAACATGTTCTATTCAGTTTATGTTCTGTTTATGTTCAGTTTATAGAATATGTTCTGTTCAGTTTATACTAAAGCACCTCTCCTTCCTTTGAAAAAAAAATCTAAAAGTAACCTTTATGGATTATTGGAACACTATGTCCTTGTTTGTGCTTATTTTCTTACCAGTGCCAGCTGAACTAATGAAAGCTACTTAATTTATCTTTATTCATGGTGCATAAACCCATTAGCCTCCATCATTCGCCAGTGAGATTAGGTCACTACAGAGTCCAAACTAGTAAGGTAGTAAATTATTTAGCAAAGTGAGAGGTGCTTGGACCCAATTCTTTAAGACAGTTAAACAAGACTGATTAAAGCAACAAAACAAGCATTGTGAAAAATGATTTTTCCCGTGGCAGGACTTAAGGCAACATTTTTTCATATGTACCTCTTCTTAACTCTGTGATTTAAGTAAAACATCTTTCTTTATTGTAAGGGAGTTTCTGGGTAGTTCCATCCTTGTCTCTCTTGTTTAAATGATTTTTTTCTTTCATATTTTAGTTATATAGAGTAGTAGTTAAAATGACTTAAAATTTAAGAATGATTCTGTATTTTAAAACAATTTGAGGGGTGGAGCTTCAAGATGGCGGAAGACTAAGATGCGGTGATCACCTTCCTTCTCACAAATACATCAGAAATACATCTACATGTGGAACAACTCCTATAGAACACCTACTGAACGCTGGCAGAAGACCTCAGACCTCCCCAAAGGCAAGAAACCCCCCCACGTACCTGGGTAGGGCAAAAGAAAAAAGAATAAACAGAGACAAAAGGATAGGGACGGGACCTGCACCAGCGGGAGGGAGCTGTGAAAGAGGAAAGGTTTCCACACACTAGGAAGCCCCTTCACGGGCGGAGACTGCGGGTGGCGGAGGGGGAAAGCTTCGGAGCTGCGGAGGAGAGCACAGCAACAGGGGTGAGGAGGGCAAAGCGGAGACATTCCCGCACAGAGTATCAGGGCCGACTGGCACTCACCAGCCCGAGAGGCTTGACTGCTCACCCGCCGGGGCGGGCGGGGATGGGAGCTGAGGCTTAGGCTTCGGTCGGAGCGCTGGGAGAGGACTGGGGCTGGCTGCGTGAACACAGCTTGCAGGGGTTAGTGCACTACGACTAGCCGGGAGGGAGTCCGGGAAAGAGTCTGGAGCTGCCGAAGAGGCAAGAGACTTTTTCTTCCCCCTTTGTTTCCTGCTGCTCAAGGAGAGGGGATTTAGAGCGCCGCTTAAAGGAGCTCCAGAGATGGATGCGAGCCGCGGCTATCAGCGCGGACCCCAGAGACGGGCATGAGACGCTAAGGCTGCTGCTGCTGCCACCAAGAAGCCTGTGTGTGCGCACAGGTCACTCTCCACACCTACCCTCCCGGGAGCCTTTGCCGCCCGCCGCTGCCAGGGTACCGTGATCGCGCCTCAGGCTGGTGCAACGTCACGCTGGCCTCTGCTGCCACAGACTCGCCCCGCATCCGTACCCCTCCCTCTCCCAGGCCTGAGTGAGCCAGAGCCCCCAAATCAGCGGCTCCTTTAACCCCGTCCTGTCTGAGCGAAGAACAGATGCCCTCAGGTGACCTACATGCAGAGGCGGGGCCAAATCCAAAGCTGGACCCTGGGAGCTGTGCAAACAAAGAAGAGCAAGGGAAATCTCTCCCAGCAGCCTCAGGAGCAGCGGATTAAATCTCTACAATCAACCTGATGTACCCTGCATCTGTGGAATGCCTGAATAGACAACGAATCATCCCAAATTGAGGAGGTAGACTTTGGGAGCAAGGATGTATATATATATTTCCATTTTTCTCTTTTTGTGAGTGTGTATGTGTATGCTTCTGTGTGTGATGTTGTCTGTATAGCTTTGCTTTTACCATTTGTCCTAGAGATCTGTCTATCCATTTTTTTTCTTTGTTTTCTGTTTTTTTCTTTAGTATACTTTTCAGCACTTGTTATAATTAGTGTATTTGTATTTTGGTTTGGTTGCTCTCTTCTTTCTTTCTTTTCTTTATTACTTAAATTTTTAAATAATTTTTCTTTATTTTAATAACATTATTTTATTTTACTATATTTTACTTTATCTTCTTTCTTCCTTTCTTTTTTTCTCCCTTTTATTAAGAGCCATGTGGATGACAGGCTCTCGGTGCTCCAGCCAGGCGTCAGGGCTGTGCCTCTCAGGTGGGAGAGCAAAGTTCAGGCCACTGGCCCAAAAGAGACCTCCCAGCTCCACATAATATCAAATGGCAAAAATCTCCCAGAGATCTCCATCTCAAAGCCAAGACCCAGATCCACTCAATGACCAGTAAGCTGCAGGACTGGACAGCCTATGCCAAACAACTAGGAAGACAGGAACACAACCCCATCCATTAACAGAGAGGCTGCCTAAAATCATAATAAGGCCACAGACACCCCAAAACACACCACCAGACATGGCCCTGCCCACCAGAAAGAGAAGATCCAGCCTCATCCACCAGAACACAGGCACTAGTCCCCACAACCAGGAAGCCTACACAACCCACTGAATCAACCTTAGCCACTGGGAACAGACACCAAAAACAACGGGAACTACGAACCTGCAGCCTGAGAAAGGAGACCCCAAACACAGTAAGTTAAGCAAAATTAGAAGACAGAGAAACACACAGCAGATGAAGGAGCAAGGCAAAAACCCACCAGATGTAACAAATGAAGAAGAAATAGGCAATCTACCTGAAAAATAATTCAGAGTAATGATAGTAAAGATGGTCCAAAATTTTGGAAATAGAATGGAGAAAATACAAGAAACGTTTAACAAGGACCTAGAAGAACTAAAGAGCAAACAAACAAGGATGAACAACACAATAAATGAAATTAAAAATACTCTAGATGGGATCAATAGCAGAATAACTGAGGCAGAAGAACGGATAAGTGACCTGGAAGATAAAATAGTGGAAATAACTACTGCAGAGCAGAATAAAGAAAAAAGAATGAAAAGAATTGAGGACAGTCTCAGAGACCTCTGGGACAACATTAAATGAACCAACACTTAAATTATACGGGTCCCAGAAGAAGAAGAGAAAAAGAAAGGACTGAGAAAATATTTGAAGACATTATAGTTGAAAACTTCCCTAATATGGGAAAGGAAATAGTTAAGACCAGGAAGCATAGAGAGTCCCATACAGGATAAATCCAAGGAGAAACACGCCAAGACACATATTAATCAAACTATCAAAAATTAAATACAAAGAACAAATAGTAAAAGCAACAAGGTAAAAACAACAAATAACACACAAGGGAATCCCCATAAGGTTAACAGCTGATATTTCAGCAGAAACCCTGCCAGCCATAGGGAGTGGCAGGACATATTTAAAGTGATGAAGGAGAAAAACCTACAACCAAGATTACACTACCAAGCAAGGATCTCATTTAGTTTGACAGAGAAATTAAAACTTTTTACAGACAAGCAAAAGCTAAGAGAATTCAGCACCACAAAACCAGCTTTACAACAAATGCTAAAGGAACTTCTCTAGGCAGGAAACACAAGAGCAGGAAAAGACTTACAATAACAAACACAAAACAATTAAGAAAATGGTAATAGGAACATACATATCGATAATTACCTTAAATGTAAATGGATTAAATGCTCCACCCAAAAGACATAGACTGGCTGAATAGAAACAATAACAAGACGCCTATATATGCTGTCTACAAGAGACCCACTTCAGACCTAGGGACACATACAGACTGAAAGTGAGGGGATGGAAAAAGACATTCCATGCAAATGGAAATCAAAATAAATCTGGAGTAGCAATTCTCATATCAGACAAAATAGACTTTAAAACAATGTTTATTACAAGAGACAAACAAGGACACTACATAATAATCAAGTGATCAATCCATGAAGAAGATATAAAAATTGTAAACATTTATGCACCCAACATAGGAGCACCTCAATACATAAGGCAAATGTTAACAGCCATAAAAGGTGAAATTGAGAGTAACACACTGATAGCAGGGGACTTTAACACCCCACTTTCACCAATGGACAGATCATCCAAAATGAAAATAAATAAGGAAACACAAGCTTTAAATGACACATTAAACAAGGTGGATTTAATTGATATTTATAGGACATTCCATCCAAAAACAACAGAATACACATTCTTCTCAAGTGCTCATGGAACATTCTCCAGGATAGATCATATCTTGGGTCACAAATCAAGCCTAGGTAAATTTAGGAAAATTGAAATCATATCAAGTATCTTTTCCAACCACAACGCTATGAGACTAGATATCAATTACAGGAAAATATCTGTAAAAAATACAAACACATGGAGGCTAAACCATATACGACTTAATAACCAAGAGATTGCTGAATAAATCAAAGAGGACATCAAAAAATACCTAGAAACAAATAACAATGAAAGCGCGATGATCCAAAACCTATGGGATGTGGCAAAAGCAGTTCTAAGAGGGAAGTTTATAGCAATACAATCCTACTTTAAGAAACAAGAAACATCTCAAATAAACAACTGAATCTTACACCTAAAGCAATTAGAGAAATAACCAAAAAAAAAAAAAAAAAAAAGACAGCAGAAGGAAAGAAATCATAAAGATCAGATCAGAAATAAAAAGAAATGAAGGAAATGATAGCAAAGCTCAATAAAACTAAAAGCTGGTTCATTGAGAAGATAAACAAAATTGATAAGCCAGAGTCATCAAGAAAAAAAGGGAGAAGAGTCAAATCAATAGAATTAGAAATGAAAAAGGAGAAGTAACAACTGACACTGCAGAAATACAAAGGATCATGAGAGATTACTACCAGCAACTATATGCCAATAATGGACAACCTGGAAGAAATGGACAAGTTCTTAGAAATGCACAAACTTCGAGACTGAATCAGGAAAAAATAGAATATATGAACAGACCTATCACAAGCACTGAAATTGAAACTGTGACTAAAAATCTTCCAACAAACAAAAGCCCAGGACCAGATGGCTTCACAGGCAAATTCTATCAAACATTTAGAGAAGAGCTAACACCTATCCTTCTCAAACTCTTCCAAAATACAGCAGAAGGAGGAACACTCCCAAACTCATTCTATGAGGCCACAATCACACTGATATCCAAACCAGACAAAGATGTCACAAAGAAAGAAAACTATAGGCCAATATCACTGATGAACATAGATGCAAAAATCCTCAACAAAATAATAGCAAACAGAATCCAACAGCATATTAAAAGGATCATGCACCATGATCAAATGGGGTTTATCCAAGGAATGCAAGTATTCTTCAATATATGCAAATCAATCAATGGGATACACCATATTAACAAATTGAAGGAGAAAAGACATATGATCATCTCAGTAGATGCAGGGACATCTTTTGACAAAATTCAACACCCATTTATAATAAAAAGCCTCCAGAATGTAGGCATACAGGGAACTTTCCTCAACATAATAAAGGCCATATATGACAAACCCACAGACAACATGGTCCTCAATGGTGAAAAACTGAAACCATTTCCACTAAGATCAGGAACAAGACAAGGTTGCCCAATCTCACCACCATTATTCAACATAATTTTGGAAGTTTTAGCCACAGGAATCAGAGAAGAAAAAGAAATAAAAGGAATCCAAATTGGGAAAGAAGAAGTAAAGCTTTCACTGTTTGCAGATGACATGATACTGTACATAGAGAACCCTAAAGATGCTACCAGAAAACTACTAGAGCTAATCAATGAATTTGGTTAAGTAGCAGGATACAAAAATTAATGCACAGAAATCTCCTGTATTCCTATACACTAATGATGAAAATCTGGAAGTGCAATTAAGAAAACACTCCCATTTTCCACTGCAACAAAAATAATAAAATACTTAGGAATAAACCTACCTAAGGAGACCTGTATGCATAAAATTATAAGACACTGATGAAATAAATTAAAGATGATACAAATAGGTGGAGAGATATACCATGTACTTGGATTGGAAGAATCAACATTGTGAAAATTACCATACTATCCAAAGCAATCTACAGATTCAATGCAATCCCTATCAAGTTACCATTGGCATTTTTCACAGAACTAGAACAAAAAAAATCACAATTTGTGTGGAAACATAAAAGACCCCGAATAGGCAAAGCAATCTTGAAAAAGAAAAATGGAGCTGAAGGAATCAGGATCCCTGACTTCAGAGTATATTACAAAGCTACAGTAATCAAGACAGTATGTTACTGGCACAAAAACAGAAATATAGGTCAATGGAACAGAATAGAAAGCCCAGAGATAAACCCATGCACATATGGTCACCTTATCTTTGATAAAGGAGGCAATAATATACAATGGCGAAAAGACACCCTCTTCAATAAGTGGTGCTGAGAAAACTGGACAGCTACATGTAAGAGAATGAATTTAGAACACTCCCTAACACCATACACAAAAATAAAGTCAAAATGGATTAAAGACTTAAATGTAAGGCCAGACACTATCAAACTCTTAGAGGAAAACATAGGCAGAATATGACATAAATCACAGCAAGATCCTTTTTGACCCACCTCCTAGAGAAATAGAAATAAAAACAAAAATAAACAAATGGGACCTAATGAAACTTAGAAGCTTTTGCACAGCAAAGGAAACCATAAACAGGACGAAAAGACAACCCTTAGAATGGGAGAAAATATTTGCAAACGAAACAACAGACAAAGGATTAATCTCCAAAATATACAAGCAGCTCATGCAGCTCAATATCAAAAAAAACAAACAACCTAATCCAAAAATGGGCAGAAGACCTAAATAGACATTTCTCCAAAGAAGATATACAGAATGCCAACAAACACATGAAAGAATGCTCAACATCATTAATCATTAGAGAAATGCAAATCAGAACTACAATGAGATATCGTCTCACACCGGTCAGAATGGCCATCATCAAAAAATCTACAAACAGTAAATGCTGGAGAGGGTGTGGAGAAAAGGGAACCCTCTTCTACTATTGGTGGGAATGTAAGTTGATGGAGCCACTATGGAAAACAATATGGAGGTTCCTTAAAAAACTAGAAATAGAACTACCATACTACCCAGCAATCCCACTACTGGGCATATACCCTGAGAAAACCATAATTCAAAAAGAGTTGTGCAGAAAAATATTCATTGCAGCTCTATTTACAATAGCCAGGACATGGAAGCAAGCTAAATGTCCATCAACAGATGAATAGATAAAGAAGATGTGGCACATATATACAATGGAATATTACTTAGCCATAAAAAGAAAAGAAATTGAGTTATTTATAGTGAGGTGGTTGGACCTAGAGTCTGTCATACAGAGTGAAGTAAGTCAGAAAGAGAAAAACAAATACCATATGCTAACACATATATATGGAATTAAAAAAAAAAGTCATGAAAAACCTAGGGGCAAGACGGGAATAAAGATAAAGACACAGACCTACTAGAGAATGGACGTGAGGATACAGGGAGGGGAAGGGTAAGCTGGGACAAAGTGAGAGAGTGGCATGGACATATATACACTACCAAACTTAAAATAGATAGCTAGTGGGAAGCAGCCACATAGCACAGGGAGATCAGCTTAGTGACCACCAAAGGGGTGGGATCGGGATGGTGGGAGGGAGGAAGACGCAAGAGGGAAGAGATATGGGGAGATATGTATATGTATAACTGATTCACTTTGTTATATAGCAGAAAATAACACAGGATTGTAAAGCAATTATACTCCAGTAAAGATGTTAAATAAATAAAACAATTTGATTAATTGGTCAAAGAAAATACTATATATAATGCAGTTTATATTTTATAATCTATAGACTGTAAATATATATGTGTATATATATTATAATATAAAACTATTCATGGAATTGTATAAATATGACTTAGCATTTATATAGCAATTAGAGTAATTTGTAATATATTCCTTATTTTCTGCTCATAATAATGATTTGAAAAGGGATTCCACCTCTCAGATAATGCTTGTGTTCTGTTAGAGCCAGTCAATATGAAAGGGATTTTTTCCCTTCCATTTTTATAAGATGGAAATATTTCACTTTAATTATCTATGTATATATACTTAACACAACATAATACTGGTATATCTTCAGTTTTAACAAACTTTTGAATAATGTCAAAAGCCAAGATTTTAGTTAAGTCCTTTAAAACAATCACTTTGCCACTCAAGTGCTTCAGCTCCATATAATTCCTCAGGTTTCTAATATTAACTCACATTTTCTTTTACGATTTCCCAATTAGATTCAAAAAGACCTTAGGACACAGTAGCTGCTCAATAAATAGGCATTAAGTGAATGAAAGAATCAATGAATTACTTACCTGGATCCCAGACAATCCCTTCCTTGAACTCCTTCCTGGAATATACAGTCTCAGATAGTCCCTCTACTACTCAGTTAGCAAGTACAGTTTTCTACTTTAAACAGATAGAATTCTGGATTTACAGCGTTTTCAAATTAAGAGGATATGAGATACTGTTGAGAAAAAGAATAGGAACCTTAGTAACACAGAAAAACTCAGTGAGTACTCCCAAGACATTCAGTAGCAAGGTTGAGACCTGAGGATGTTAGTATTTTCCCATAATGTTTAGTTGGCCTTGTTTTATCCACTAGATTGCAGTCTCATTAAGGCAAGAACATGCTTACTTATTTTTAGTGACCCCCATCATTACTTTGCACTAAATGGCAGTGTATTCCATAAGTGTCTCTTCATTGACTGCATACTTAAATAGTACCTCCATTACAGATAAATAAAAAGATGAATTTTTAGTTCAATAAGATAATATTTTTTCAATTGTATAAATAATAAAAATAATAGAAATAGAAGTAAGTATCCCTTAAGTGAACCTCCTCTTCCTGCAAGTTTCGCATCTTAGAATATGCCAACATCACTATCAATCTCCTTGCTCAAGCAAGAAACTTAGATGTAACATTTGAAAGACGTTTACCAAGGGGCGTGATAGTTTTATTGGTGTAGTCACTGTGATAATCTGTGGAGTTGGGCATTATATTAATTCATCTTCATGTATACATCTTGTACTTAAATAAAAATGTTTTAAACATATTTTTTTCCTGTAAACCACATTCTGACATCATGGCCCACACCCGTATTCAGGTTTACATGACCCATAGGAGACATTACTATACATCGGGGAAGTCGCTCTGTGTTCTTACCATCAGTCCATCCTTAAATACCCAGGAAACCAGCAGCACATAGTTAAAGGATAAATTGAGATTCCATGGACTTGAGTTTGTGAACTGACTCTCACACATACGATGTCATCTTGCCTAATAATTTAGTTTTCTTTGACTTGCACCTGTAGGTACAGAAGAGCTATCTGCAAAATGAGAAAGCCTCAGTATCCACACCTTAAAATATAAAAACTATTGGGTAATGATAATCTAATACTACAAAACAGGATAAAATGTCAAGCAAATACAAATTATGTGCAATACTGCAGTGTTTGTTTAATTAGTGTTCCTGTGTTGTGGCCTATCTTACTATTTTAGTTGCATTATTACTTTGAAACATGGCAGCTATAAGACATGTATTTTGTAGATTCATAAATAACTAGCAAAACTGCCAAACTGTCATCAGTCTTTTTGAGAACTGTAGGTGGGGATTTTTTTTTGCATTCTTGAAAAAATATCTGAAAAACCAAGGTCACACTCATTTCAGCAAACTCCCACAAATATTTCCCATTAGTTATCTCATTATATCTACATTTATAATCTGCCAAAATGATAGTATACTAGCTTTATTTAATATTGTTCTCTCCTCCCTAGACTATATAATTTTTTGGCACATTGTAATGGACTTATTCTTAATACAAGAGAACTAATTATAATGGAAAATTGTTATTATGGAACAGATAACCTTGGTAATGCATTTTGACTTTTCAGAATTGACAGTTCATAAAATGATTTCCATTTATTCTTCTTACTTTTCAAGTGGAATACTGAAGACATAAAATAATCACACTTACATAATATGTTATTAGAGACATTCATTTGTTGTATCATCTGTAAGATATTAAAAAATAAACTAGAGAAAAATGAGATATTAAGGAAAGGTTGCTATTCACATGGGTATATGTGAGTATATATGTATATTTTCTAATAGGTATGTATTAGAATATTAGGCAGAGGGAGGTAACTAGGACTAAATTGTCTAGAGCAAGGATCAGAATGGCCTCTGTTATGTAAATACATTTTACTGGCACTCAGCCATGCCCATTCACTTATAAATTATCTATTTATTACATATTAATGGGTCCACATGTTGTCTATGAATTAAGAAGCTGTGACAGACACTCTATGACCCAGAAACTCAAAATTATTTACTACTGGCCCTTTATAGAAACAAATTGTCAATTCCTGATATCAACAGTGGTTCTCAAAACGTGGTGCCCAGAGCAGTAAGCATCATTATAAGCTAGGAAATAGAAATACAGCACATTCTTCAGCTCTCCTTAAGACCTACTGAATCAGTAACTCTGGCGGACGGGCCCTTCAACCTGTGTTTGAACAAGCCCTACAGTGGATTCTCATGTATGGCAATGTTTCGGAACCACTGCTCCAAGTAAACAACAAGTTTAAGAAAAGGACAAGGAGGCCAAGTCAGTAAGATGTCAGGTTCCATGACACTGAACAACCACACACAGCTGATATAAATTACATTTGCTGCATCAAGAATTATTAGTGGGTACAAAATTAGTTGCAACTGCATATTAATGTATGGCACAAATGTGGCAATTCTGCACACTTCCTGTGTTCCTAACCTAGTGCAAGCCACCATTGACTCTGGCCCAGTCACTGCAAAAATAAAATCTAATTGGTCAAGTCAACCCCATTCAAAATTCTCCAAAGACAGCTCATAGTAATAAGATTAAAAAAATAAATTCCTCTCTAGAGCTCCACTCCAGCCAAGCTATAAGCTTGCTGCTCACTCTCCTGAGATTGCCCTTCTAAAAGATATTCTCACTATGGTATTTCAAAGATATCCTCATATGCTGAACTCTTCTATGTAAAAATCTTTTCTGATCACTTTATCTAAAATAGCTACCACCTTAAATGGACGAATCATGTGGTACGTTAATTACATCTCAATAAATCTTTAAAAAAAAATAAGCTGAAGGCTTCCTGCAATATCCAGTGTCACATGTGATTATGTTCACATCTACACCATAAAATTAAATAACACACGATCTGTTCATAACATGGTCACTGGGTTTTAGTAAGTGCTCAAAATTATTTACTATTATAGCATATTTTATTATATATGTTTTATATTATTATATCATTACACAATATTAACTGCTATGACTTCCATATGATCATACTTTATGATCTCTTCATGCTCGCCTTGTTTAAGCTGAACCCTAAAAGACATATTGTTGGTCAAGAGTTTACTTAAGTACAGATAAGAGAAAGAGATCAAGTTGAGTTGGCAGCCAGCAGTCAAAATATATTTTTTAAATGGCCCATCAATTTAAAAACGAGACAATGCACTTTCAGTCTGCTGAGACATTTTCGGTCAGCCATTTTAGATTTAGAACACCGAGGCTATAATTTATTCAATATCCTTTGGGTATAACTGTCTTACAAAGTATTTGGATCTTCTCAATCTTTCTGCAACAATATAACTCATATCTGTACCATTATCATTTGCAAGGACACTTCACTCACCATTATCAACTATTTTGAATAATTGTATGTGTGGACTCATTTTTGTAAGAAAGAAGTCTAATATAAAGTAAAATACTAGTAAAATCCTTCAAGTGCCTCAAGTTTAAACAAATATTTTATTTTTAATGCCTTATGACTAATTCTTAGAGATGTGCAGTAAATTTCTCACAAATCTCTTAGGAAAAACAAATTGAGTTCTGTTAGGTTGGTGCCCCTATTTTCTGGTACTCTGAATAGCAAAGTTTCACTCTACACTTAACTGTCTACTGTATAATTTAAGTGTTTCCATATTATTGTTGGGAAAGGAGACTGTAGTAGAATACAATTGAAATGCCAGTCAATGCAGTTATCTTGTAAAAATATAAACTAGTAAAGTTGCAAGACTGCCTTTGTAAGCTTAAAAATGGATCTGACAATGAGGATAGCTTTTCTGGAAGACAGGTTCTTATTTAGTCCAGTGAAAGATTTTGTCTACATTCAGTAGCAGCTCAATGACAGATCAAGAAATGGATGTCAGAGATTCTAACCTCCTGTCTCTTATAGGCTCTATTTGGTTCTATATTTCCTGTTGTCATTAGTTTTGTATTCTGATATTCTCATGTTTATCATGAGTAAGCAGAAATATTAGAAGAAAACACATAAGTATCACAATGAAATTAGCAATACATAGATAGATAATAGCTTTTGAGGTATGTAACAGAAAAGTCAAAAGCATAATAAAGCGACAGAGGTATTTATCCCACCAGTATAATCACCATCAAGATTACTGAGCCATAAAAATTGCTTGACTAAAACAAATGATATTTAGTTAGTAACTGTACAACACTCAAACAAAAAATGTCTTACCCCATTCCCAAAAGTCATCTAATTAAAGAAAATTGTATCATTATATAAGAACAGTTATTGATTGCTTACTTTACTTTGCTTAGCATTTTCTCTATATTATCTCATTTAATTTTTATAACCAGCATATACAAAAGGAGAAACATCCCTATTCAACAAATGCCAAAGTGTTGAATAGAGAGGTAAAATAACTTGCTTGAAACATCTTAGTAAATGCAGGAGCAAGAGTTAAAACCCAACTCTACCTGACTTCAAATTTCTTGTCCATAGCTATTAAGTGGTATAATTTTCCAGTAGTTTTGGGGGGGGGGGAGGTTATGACTAAAAATTAAATAAAACAAAACAAAAACAAAACAAACAAAAAGTCTAGTTTAGTTCTTCACTGCATTTTGCCAGCATATTTCTGGCGTTAGAAATTTTGAAAACTTGGTGATACTTTTTTACTTACAAAATATTCTGGGGAACAAATGACTGTCAGAACAAGCAGATAAACAGAACATTTAAGCTGCACCTACATAGATAAAATAAAGAGCATTACCACTTTATTCGACAAACATAAGAGAACAAAAAGAAACTTGTAGGGTCTAATTTTATTTCATGACATTTTATTTAAACCAGCAGCAATGTGATTGCCTTTCACTTCCTGGTGTGTAGAAAGAATATCAAATACAATGAGTAAATTCTTATAAACTACATAACACATTGGTGGAAAGAATTTGGTAACATGGAAAATATCTAAAAATATTTTGAGTCTACCCATTTCTAAAGGAAAATAGAGTACACAATCTATTGTTAGAGGTAAGAAAATTCTCTAAATTATACAGGTTTTTGTTCCTCTAGGCCCTTGATAAAACTAAACATATTTTCAACATATTTTTGTAAATAGCAAAAAATTGACTTATGCGTGGTCTTGCCTCCTTGCCTAACTTTCCTTGATGCACATGGACATTGATGTCCAAGGTTTGAGGTGTAGTTTGTGGCTCCACAGGAACAAAGACTACCATGCCCTGAACACCTGGCCTTTCCTGGTTGGCTCTGTAATCCTGTCAGTGAAGGGGGAACACCTAAGCATTTTCAGTTTTCCATGTATCAAAAATTGAACTAAAACAATTTTTGGATCAAGGAGTACAGAAAATTTAGTTTACAGGAACAGATATGCAACCCCACTGCAATGTGCATGTAAAATACCTGAAAGACAGTGAGAGAGAAAGAAAAGATGAACTGTACTCCATACTAGCTATGAATTTGCAATCTGTGTATCTGTGTCAACTCAGGCAAGTGGTTTTCCTTCTCCAGCTTCACTTTCCAATTCTCTAAATTGATAATCAATGCCATGAAGGTGTTTTACTGTGAAGATTATACAAATTTTACACAGAGAGGAACTATCAATGTCTGACACATGGTTCATCTTCTTTTAGACACCAGGACAATAGATATACAACCAAATTACAACTTTCCAGAGTTACTTCTGTAAGTACCAAACTTACCTTGAGAATGACTTTCACCTCATGCCCTGAAGGCTTATTGTCCTTCCTTCCTTCCTTCCTTCCTTCCTTCCTTCCTTCTTTCCTTCTTCCCTTCCTCTCTCCCTCCCCTCCTTCCTTCCATTTTTTCTTTCTTATTTTATTTTATTATTTTTCTGGTATTTTGATACAGTGTTATGCTGGGATTCATTGCTTCAAATTGTTTTTAGAGGAGGGCTAAAAATAAGGATCCTTATGATAACTCTGGATAACCTTATGAGGACTCCAGTTTTAATGAGATTTGCCCTGGTATTGGGTATTGATTTCAAATGAATAAGAAAGCCTTGCTAGATCAGTTGTATGACGTCTATAGGTAAATTATGCACTAGACTGTTTAAGGGATCAAGTATTCCTTAATGTAAAATAAAAAAAAAAATAGCACCAGTAAGTGTGAAACAAGGGTTAATACAATCCCTAAATATCTGCTCAATATACATATATTTATTAAGAAAATAATGAACTGCCTATGAGAGAAGGGAAATAAAAGAAAGAGAGAGAGAAAGAGCCAATTCTTTCACAGGTCAGGACACTAAACTGGCAATTGGCAAAAACATTCAGGTTGAGTTCAGGGTTATACTGACAACTGAACATATTCTGTGAGTTACTATCACGGACATAGTCACCGAATTGTCATTGCTCCCATTCTTTTTCTGCTCCTGCAGGGAGACTGGTAGATCAGTAACAGCAACTGCTCCCTCAGCTTCTGTTTCAGCCAGCGACCAGCATTTGCTGCTAGTTGAAGCATGGCAGGGATCTAACAGCTTGAGTGTGATGACAAGCCGGACTGCATGCAAAGCCACTGCCTGAGGATAAAGGAGGGGAGGCAACAACCGCAATACAACACAGTGGTGTCAGCTTGTTCATCACAAGCTGCATCACAACAGATGCAGTGGTAATTTAATTTGGGGTGGGGATGCTCAGATAGTCACTTTCAAATTGGCTGTCAAATCCAAACAGAACTGTGTCAAAAGAGGTTCTGCCTGGCAGTCTGTGCTTGGGAGAGGATTTTATTCATTAAGACCCAGAGGCTGAATTGCATGTAATACCCCGCTCATGGATCCTGAGGATTCCCTGCTTAATCACTTGCCTGTTTTACTGCAGTGAGTACTGCAGGTGAGGGTATCTAGAAATTGACAAAGCTTCTCATCCACTGAGATTACTTTCTGATTTAAAATAAAAAGGCCAGTTTTGAATGCGTGCTAACAGTAAATATACTTTTCCTTGCACAGCCACAGACACTGTCATCGATTATTCTAGAAGGAGAGTGATATTGACAGGATCTATATTAGGACGTGCCAGAATGCAGGAAAGGAGACAGATGCCGAGGAATGAGGTGACTCACCACTGAGTACAAGAAATACTCTTACTCCAGCCAGGGGTCTTTAAACTATACCACACTGCTTCTTAAATTGATTCCTTTTTTAGAAACTTACCACCAATAGATGCTGAGGATCCAAAGTAATACCCCAGAGCAATCATTTACAGGAGAAGCTCTAGGATAGCATTTCCTGTTACTCTCTGCTCAGTAAGCGTTGACGATAAGCATACCACAATAAATACTAAACACTCTCTTCATTGTCACTCTCATTCCAATCAGCAGAAATCCAGCACTAGATGACGTTCCATTCCAATTCCTAAAGTTTGTGTAGGCTAATATTTGTAATAAATCTGATAATCATCTTTGGTCTGATAATTCACTGCCTGAGAAATAAAGTTCCCCAAGATTCTGAAAGCCAGTGCATCCTAGGTGGAAAAATATCTCATTAATTCTGAACCTGAGTCTGCATTAGACAAAGTCTTGTAGGCTCTCCTTTATAACCCAGACATTTCTGGAACCTCCCCTGGATGTTGAACTGCCCTACCCTTTCACCTCCTTCTCATCTTTCGTGATCTGCACAAACACATACAAATGCACACAAACAACTGATATTAAAAAGTAAGGAAGGGGCTTCCCTGGTGGCACAGTGGTTGAGTCTGCCTGCTGATGCAGGGAACACGGGTTCGTGCCCCGGTCCGGGAAGATCCCACATGCCGTGGAGCGGCTGGGCCCGTGAGCCGTGGCCGCTGAGCCTGCGCGTCCAGAGCCTGCGCTCCACAACGGGAGAGGCCACAACAGTGAGAGGCCCGCGTACCGCAAAAAAAAAAAAAAAAAAAAAGTAAGGAAGGGCTCAAGCTGGACCACAAAGTTAACTACTAAGAAATTAAAAATGATGGAAAGCTCTATCCTATGTGAAACACGAAGCGTTAATGCCATAGAAGAAATAAAATAATATATAAGCATCCAGGGCCAATATACTAATAGACTCAGTTCTGTGATTTGATAGTATTCAGGAGTAATTTCTGATCCACTTGGTGATTATTGATGCCTGACTCACTTAAAGAACTGGAGTTTTATGCAAAATAGTTTAGAGTTGCATTTACTGAGTTCGCTAGATATTTATTAAACACTTAAATGTGCAGAGTGTAGGACCCCATGAAGGATATGTATAAGATACAGCCCTTGATCAAGACCAGTTCATGATATTTTTGAAAAGAGAAGACTCACACCCAAAACAGTAAATAACAAGGTAAAGCAGAGTATGATCAAGGGTTAAAATTGAATACCATATAAATGAATAGGACATTGCTATTGTGATGAGTTACCTTTTTTTTTTTTTTTTTTTTTTGCGGTACGTGGGCCTCTCACTGCTGTGGCCTCTCCTGTTGCGGAGCACAGGCTCCGGACACGCAGGCTCAGCGGCCATGACTCACGGGCCCAGCTGCTCCGCAACATGTGGGATCTTCCCGGACTGGGGCATGAACCCATGTCCCCTGCATCGGCAGGCGGACTCTCAACCACTGCGTCCCCAGGGAAGCCCGTGAGTTACTGTTTTTTAAAAAGTTTTGTAGAACCCCTTTCCAGGAAAGAAAGATCAATAAATAGAACATGGCTGGTTTAGAGGTATCCATGAAGACAAAACAACTGGGAAAACAAAGAGTCCAGAAAAATACAGTCACTATATTTGTACAAAGGAAAAGCCCAGGGGAATGCTTGAGAAATGGTTAAATTTGATAAAGACAAGAGGTTAGACATAGTTAGCGTTATTACAATTGCATTTGGGGTTTGTGGTCAGTGAGGAGAACCATGAGTAATTTCACAGGAGATGGCTAAGATAGGTGTTTTAAGAAATAAGGCTGTAATCCCATAAACTGGGGGTCATTTGATGACTGTGGGGGACAGATATATTAATAGAATGAAGAATGAAGAGAAGAGGACTGTCCAGGTCACTGCTAGCAGTATTAAGTTGGAAATATCCTCTAAAAGAGGGGCATCCTTTATCAATACTTCATGTCAAGTAAATTTTATTATTTATTCAATTCTTCAGAGCCGACCAATATTGGGCAAACTACATTTCTAGTGGATTTAGGCCAACAAGACAGGTATCCAGAGTACATGAAATTATAACTATGAATGAAAGGAGAATTCCAAGGCAAAAAGAACACTTAATGAAGAGACCAGCAAATCTTGAAGCACAATTTTATCCATTTCCCAGCAATAGTCAGCTATGCACAGAATTTTGGATGTAGGTTCTTTCCTGTTAGAAGAGTTAGACATAGTTCAAGACAGAACTAGGTATATGTCTACCTACCCTATAAAAGACACACAAATAATTTCAGGGTGTAGGTAATGAAAATACTCCCACAGAAGCAATGTAGAAAGCAAACTACAGTTTCAATCACAGTGGAGAGAACATGACTTTGAAATTTTAGATAATTAATTTTATGGGTCAACTTTATTGAGTTCTCATAATGCTTTGAGTTCTTGCTAGTTTTCTCAGAACCTAAATTGAATGTGGCCTGAATGTAATGTTCATGCTTATAACTTTTTCAGCAATAAGCTGCATTATACACCAGGAGCATTCAGTGTAAACATCAATATATTTTATAAAATATATATCCCCCCATCGCTTTCATCTCGGGTCTAACTCCATACAGGTATTAAAATATTTTTTCTATGTAACCTATACTTTTAATCTACATATCTTTTAATACAGCACATTTTTAAAATGTGTCGTGGATGAGCATCACCTGGGTAACCGGGATTTTTTTTTTTTTTTTTAAGTGGTACGCGGGCCTCTCACTGTTGTGGCCTCTCCCGTTGCGGAGCACAGGCTCCAGACGCGCAGGCTCAGCGGCCATGGCGCATGGGCTTAGCTGCTCCGCGGCATGTGAGATCTTCCCAGACCGGGGCACGAACCCGTGTTCCCTGCATCGGCAGGCGGATTCTCAACCACTGCGCCACCAGGGAAGCCCGGTAAGTGGGATTTTTGATTGTCGTTATGGGAAGAGGAGCTACTGGCATCCGGTGAGTGGAGACCAGTGATGCTTCTGAAGACCCTACAACAAGACACCTTACAGAAGAACACCCTCTCTCCTCAACCAAGAATTATTCAACCCCAAATATCAATAGTGGTGAAATTGAGAAACCTTGGTATAATCTACACCACTTAGTACAGAACTAGACATATATTTGTTGCTAAATATACTATCACCTTTAATTTAAAAATTCTTACTATAAAAGTGTCCAGAATTCATCCTATACATTTCTTTGGGTAAACACTGGATCTGCTAAAATTAACAAAAATAGCAAAAGTACGCTATATGGATTAGAGGCTGATTCTCAAAATTACCAGCTTTTCATGCTTATGGCTGAATGTTCCCCAGAGAGAGGATAAGGAGACCTGAGACAGCAGGAAGGCTCATTTACAAGCACACTCACTTCTCAAGGTTACAGTGAGGGGATTAAATGTGGAAATACCACTTCAAAAGGGATGCCACAGTTCTCAAGAACAACAATGTCTACTTGCCTCCAGATTAATGAAAAGAACAATGCCTCAGGCTGGTTACTTCCAGGCTTCCTGCCACCTGCACCCCTGCAGGAAAACCTGTGTGGTTTAGCACTAACTCTTTTCAATTCACAATGGCCAAAAAGGATACTTAATTTTACTTTGACATATTTTCAGATCTTAGCTTTAAGAAGAGTCCATTTTGTTACAAAGAACAAGGAAGAAGAAAAGAACTCTGAGAGAGTGTCACTGTCATATTTCTGCTATGAAACTGCATGAGATATATCAGACAGAAGCACGTTTGATATATATATATACACACACAGACACACAGATACAGATTAGATTTTGATAGATATTGTATTTATATGTATCAATATCTATCTATATGAAAAAGAGACTATAACAAAGACAATTCTACTTTTTTAGATATTAAAATTCATAACCAACCTACTTAAAACCCCACTTTTATAAAACAGGCAAAAACACGTAGTCATAATGAGTTGAAATGTCCCTATTTTTGTCTTTTGTAGGCAGATGTTTTTAATAAATCAAGGACTTAGCTTCCCCACTTCTCATCACTTCCTCATTGTCTTAGGTGATCTGCTTTCAGAAAGGCATGTGTTGTGGTAATGTATCATTTTCTTCCACTAACCCCTATGCCAATGTGCCTATGTTTCCTTGTAGCAATTTATCCTTAAGCATCTCCATCAACCAACCTATACTAACTCCACTGGGGAAGGAGCTTTTCTACTGTTATTATGTAAAGTGTTTTATTTATTATGAATCATTTATACGGGGTTTATATTTTGATGTGGCAGAATATCATTTTGAAGCAAATGCATGTAGTGGAATAATGGTAAACCACATTAGACTAAAAATCAAAATATGGCACGGAGTTGGGAGGAAGTGTGTCACAATTTTTAAAGTAAAGAAGAAACTGTTCAGGCAATTTTCAATTTGAACAGCATTGCACAATTGTCACACAAAGCAATTCTGCCAAGGTAATATCTTTAGCTTCTTTTGGACCTCTTCAATCCTACAGTCCATTACGAACGGACTGCCATGTCTAGGAGGGACGTCCGGATGACCTCTGCACTGTAAGTTACTAAAATGCAGACACCATTTCTGCAAATGACACATCATCCTAATGCAAATACCATATTAGACTTTCAAATGTAATGATAATGTGACAAACAAAATCAGTCACAGTTCTGTGAAGTATGCCAAAGTCAATTCCTACCTCTTGTAACTGCTTTCTACCTCAATTTGCTCACTGAGCACTTGCAGCATATTCCTTTTGAAAAGCCTTTAATAATGAGGGAACACGATCATCCAGCCAAGAATGTGAGGCAGACAGGGCACTTTTTAGTGCTTCCACTCATTCTAAATGTCTTGATTGTTAGGGAGCTTGTTCACTCTAACTCAGAGTTTTTCAACTGCAATGCCATTGCCACTTAGTGTCAGATAACTCCTTGTCCCCTGGGTTGTCCTGTGCATTGTAGGGGATTTAGCAGCATCCCTGGCCTCTACCCACTACATACCAATGTCAATTCCCCAGTTACAGTGATCAAAATATCTGCAGACATTGCCAAATATCTCCTGGGGAATGAAGGCATCCCAGACTGAGAAGCATTAAAAAAATAAAAGGGGAAAAGAACGTACACACAATTTAGAAAGTCTTTACAAGTTAGCTATTCTCTGCATCTCACTTTCCAACCCAAAGTCAGGAAAAAATATTTCTTTGTTAAGAGTGGGAAAGAATGAAGGAGGAAGAGTGAGGGAGTTTATTACAGGAATTGGCTCATCGTTTCTTAAATAATTCTGTTTTTTCCTGGGAAGCACCTTCTCTTTGCCTAGGTGGAAGTTGAGAAAAATAAAATATAGAATTATATCAGTACAGGGCTTTAGCAGAATCATATATGCATCATGAAATTCCATCCTCTGTAGGAAAACACAAGTTCGTGTTGAGTTCCTCAGCCTGACTTTGCCGCCATATTTACACTTAGAATAGGAAAGGTTTACTATTTGCATTCACCCCATGTCTACTGGTTTCCAAACTTCTGCCCCCTCTACTTTCTTACCCCTTAAAGATTGATAGGAGTCCCTTTGAGATAATAACTCTTCCAAATAGTTGGGAACACAGTATTAGACGAGGCAGAAAGACTGGACTTTCCCATTTAAAAAAAAAAGCCGTTATTTTTTGTTTCATTTATTTATTCAACAAATATCTATCAAATGCTACTCTATGACAGGCACTGGTTAGGAAATTTCAGAGAAAAGTTTTACTACAAAAAATAAATATAATTTTCATAATAATTTAAAATCATTTTTAATCTGTGATTTTATCTTCGTCATACAGAGCAGAAATCATTTCATATCAATATCAATAGCTTATGATAATCACAGAGCATCTTGACTATTTCCTTGCGCTAAAACTTTATACTACATTTTACTAAAGATAATTCCAATGTGATACATTTGGTTTTACTAGTTTTAAGGTTCTAAAATATAATCACTTGTATGCCCTAAATTCCTTTTTTTTTTTTAAGAAGATTGGGGGAGGGATTGAAAGGAAAAACATGTGCCCAAGTGTATAGGCTGAGCACGTGTTTAAATTGATTGCAGGAATTTTAATTAATTATACCTTCAATATAGCTGAGGAAGGTTGGCAGCTCTTGTACAGAGGAATATGACAGCATGAATATCTTAAGTCACCTGCTTACATTATCCAGAATTAAATAGCCATATAATCAATTGGCTGATGGGAATTCTACTCTGAACACTAGGTGGTAAGTTGCTCCACAAACTGTTTTTCTCCACCTTCCCTCACAGGCCATGGCCACACTTCACAAACCAGCATTTCAGCCTTCTCACTCTCTCTCAAATATTGTACTTTCCCATGTGTTTAGTTCTGTCACTCCAAAATACCCCTTCTCTGCCTATCCTAATCCTGTCCATCTTAATTTTAATGGCTGCCCTAAAAATGACTTCTTCTGCAGATTCCAGTACTGACCATGTGGCGATCACATTTATATATTCCCATACCAATGTCTTATCACAAAGTGTTACCTGGACTCCTGTCTTGGGCAGAGGCAAATGCTGAAAAGCTGATACTAGTAACAATGCCAAGCAGTTCCTTATCCTGAATATCTGCATCTAATTCCCTGCATACCTTCAGAGTCCATCTAGTATTTATTTTTTGTACATATGGCAGCTTCATTTCAAACGGGTGTGATGAAGACGACCATGAAGCTAGTAGGTCATAAGAAAGAAACCTTCCTCAGAGAATGCTGATTTTTCTTGCCTCTGACGTCAAGTGACATTGGTTTCTTAACCTCATGGGTGTGGTTGTTTCTCTGTTTTCACAACATATTTACAAGCTCAGCACACAACATTTAATCAGTATGTTTGCCCATTTCATTCCTGTGAATGTAAACAAATTTCTAATAAGATGCAAGGTAGATTCTGTACATCCAGTTTTTCTAAGAATAGTTTTGCTCTGGTAAAATTCTCTGGCATTTCTCCATTCCACAATTGTCACCATTATATTGCTCTGTTCAGTCAAATTTTGTAACCACTTGCCAATTTCACAATTATTAAGTCCTATAATGCTTATGATTAGCCAGTATATTTGATAAAATTAAATATGTCCAATCAATATAGGTGGCATCTTTAGACATTTACCTTACTACATTAGCAGTGACTTAGCTTACTTAATTAAGTGAAAGTTAACAATAGGAAAGAATATTAATTCAACTTTGGCTTGTCCAGGATTGTAGCACTTGAGTTAAGTTACATGGCTATCAATGATCATCCATTTGAGCAATAGAACTATCCGAAATATTTTGCCCAAAACAACTACACCCTTAAAAGGGAGAAACATGAAATTTCAGGAGAAAGCTATTATTTTTCTCAATATACTTGCATCTTTCCTCTTGAACACATTTACGTCTTAAGTGATCCATATTGAATGCATATGGGAGTACTGTAAGTTAATAGTTTTTAAAGTAGATTTTTATTATAATCTAAATCATCTACAGTGATATGCCCAGACCTATTACAGTGGTAAGAAAATTTCTGCCCATATATCTTGTTCTTCAGTTTTCTCCCTTCCTTCCTCCCTCCCTCTCTCCCTCTCATTCTTTCCCTCTCTTTCTTTCTTTCTTGTCTGCCTGCCTACCTTTATTATTTTTTTGTTTCTTTCTTTTTGAAAACATTTGAAACATTAATTTTATATGAATTTAGGTATAATTCTTATAACAGGCTGTGTTTTGTCTTTCAAAGATAGGATTTGGATTTATATTTTCCCAAATTAATACTCCTCCACATTGACACGGAAACCTTTTTATCCCTCTTAGTAAAAAAAGATGTGTCATCTATATATTGTCCTAGCAGACATTTATTGAATGGTGATTATGTGCCTCAAAATTTTCTTAGTATTTAACATGTATTTCATTCAACAAACTATGTAATATGTACTCTAATTATCCTTGAGAAAATTGGGGTACAGAAAAAAGGACATAACTTGCCCAGATATACACAGTTATCAAGTAGCAGACAGATCTGGAATGATAGATACGTATGAATTTGAAGTCTTTTTTTTTTAACTGCTAAATTATGAGGTCCAAAAAATTTATGCTTTGCAAGTTCGTGCAGATTATGAGTGATTAAACCCCTGTTTAAATACAGATATTCAGGTTGCAGAGCTTGTGTTTTTAGGCACCATAATACCTTGCCTCAGAGAAATAGTGTTTGCTAATATAGAATATTACATGTAGGATTTACTGGAAGCTATATCCAATGCCTATCACTTTGGTTATCGCACCTGCATTTTTCAGTATAGAAACCAAAGACCCATTTATTTTGTGACCAAGCTTCACTTTGTATTTTGTAGCCAAGCTTAACGTCTACTTTCATGTAAAATTATCCTTTGAATAAAATAACTTCCTTATTTTACCCAATATTGGGAGTGTAGGGGGAAAAATTAAGAGACTGAAGCATGATACCTGACATATTTTTCTATAATAAATATGATTCCCTAACATATTTAAATTCCATAAAACATTACAGAAATCATTATTTTATGCCTTCATGGTTCATGCTTTCTCTCTCTGGCTCTTTTTTTTTTTTTTCCTAGAAAAAATAGCTGTACTCTTGAGAACAGATGCCAGGACATTGATCAGTCAAAGCTACAGAAGCTCAGATCAGACAGTGTCCTTAGTGCTGACCTAGTCCAATCCCACCTCACCTCCTGTCCATGTGATACTCTCTCCAAGGAATTCCAGCCCAGCGACATATGCAGAGCAGTGCAAGAAGCCCAGACAGCCAGATGGATCTGAAACAAAATCCAAAATCTTCTTCTTTCTAAGTTTGTTACCTTAAGTAAGCTTATTAACTTTTCTCAGGCTCCATTTCCTAATCTATAAAATGGGGATATTAATTCCTACCTACAGGGTTCTTTAGAAGAGCTGATGAGCACAGTATCTGACATATGGAGAAGTGCTCAATTAACACTCTGTTCTCTTCTCCTCCCTTCCTTCCGCTTCATTTAGGTCCTCTGTGGTGTGCTGTCTGTATCAGTGCTGCATGCAGGTACATGTCCTTCTCCAGTCCTTAGGGAATGTGAATCAACCCCTCATCTGTGTCCTCCTAGCGCTGTGTCCATAACTCCATAATGACACCATATTCTCAGTCATTTGTATGTCTCTCTCCTTTTTTTTTTTTTTTTTTTCCTGGACTACGAGCTTCACAAAAAGAGAGAAAGCTTAGTTATTTGTTAGTTGTATCCTGATCATTTACAACACTTCTAGGCACATAGCAGCCAAAGCATAAATAGTTGTTGAATGGAAGTGAAATTATTTACCTTTCTGTGTCTTCTGAGCCTTGGTTTCCTCATCATTAAAATTACAATAATGGGTCTGGCCCTTTAACCTTACAGGATTGCAGTAAGAGTCAAATGAGATATACAATATTACAGTTAGTAACATCTATGTGGGCATTCTCATGAAATATTGTCTTCTCAAGGAGACCATTCCTAATCGAACTGCTCAACATACATCTCCCCTTATTGGTGAGACCCACTAGCTCACACTCTTTATACGTCTTCATACCATCTGTCAGCCCCTGGAATTCTTTCTATCTTTTGTTTATTGTTTGGTTACTCTCACAAGAATATAAAAGCTAGGAGGGCGTCTGCAGGGTCTTCTTCATTTATCTCTGAATTAGCATCTCTGACTTAGTTCTCCTGATCCCAAAAGAACACCCAGATCAACCAGATGAGATGTATTATAGGTTATTCCATAAAAGACATACATATGCAAACACATACATACTTAATGACAACATGTATACAAATTAATCAGAAATAAAAAGATAAAATGACCCAGTACTTATATTCTTAAATTAAATATTATTTTTAAAGTATGGAGTTTACTAATTTTAAGTCTTTCTAAATAATGCATTTTGTATTTTCTTCCTTTTTTTTTTGTATTCAAGCCTACCACTTTTTTCCCAATGAAGAGCAGTTTAAACCACGTTATCTCCAATTGAGCTTTCTTTTTACACGGTGGTCTAGCTAGACTTGTCTTCCTAGGACCTCAGTGCTCCTGGCCCTTTCCCTGGATCAGAGCCCCATTCAGATGGTTACTATTACCTGAGACTGTTTTTAAAAGGCATCAGTTACCATGTAAATGGGGATATTCCATGGGATACTCTCAGAGAGCTAGGCAGATCATGTTCATTACAAAGGAATGCACACACCAAGCTTCTTTTTATTTGTCCCACAGTAGATTGTGGAAAGTTGCTTTAGTCACAGACTGTGGCCTACATATCCACACTGTGTGAACTCTGACTATGAACTATGTAGTCCTGCAGGTCCAGTTCCAGGTGCGGTAGTGAATAAGGATCACAGGTTGGTACATAGGGCTAATGGGAAAGGGGGCCTGTCAAGTCTCATGAGAGACATTAACTTTCATGGTAAGGAGGTCCCAGATGTTTCATTTATGTTATCCTCCTCCTTCTACTTTGTTTTGTACTACTACCATTGCTATCCCTGCTATTAATATTAATACCATCACCACAATTTTGAGTACCCACATTGTGTAAGATACCGTTCCAGGAAACTTACATGTATTCAGTAGCACACTAATTTCTTCTAAAAACAATCAAGTTAGATATGATGCAAAGTTGATGGGTAAGGAAACTGAAAGTCATTTACACAGCCAATGAAGCATAGATGTAGACCCAGGATTTAAATCTGGTGAGCTCACATTCAGAGACTGCTGTTATCCCACTTTATATCCTTACATTCATATAGAAGGTCAGACAGATGCTGCACTGCTTTGCTTTCTGATTTTGTAATCTTCTGTGACAAATAAAAGATCAGTATTCCAAAATGGATATTTTAGTATCATATTCCCAGGAAATAATTTCCAAGATAATTCTTTAGCTTTCCCACATTTATCAATGTTCATGTTTTTCTTTTATAATGCACCAACTCTATACCTCTGACCCCTCAGGGCCAAAAAAATTGTAGAGGAATGAAGAATGAAGTTTATATTGCATTTTCTGGACACTAACTGAAGGGTGTAAAGAGGCTTTTCAGCTTCTTCATGAGCAGAAGGAGGGAAGGTTTCAAAGTCTCCTATTTACTCATGCAAGAAAAAATTAAAGGGTGCTTGTCAGCTTTGATCCACCCAAGCCCTGGGAATTTGACAAAAAATCACATAGTCAAGTTCAAAGAGAGTCAGGGGAAAGGAAAGTTTAAGGAGGAAAAATAGTCACAAGTGATACCTTTTGATAAATTGTTTTCAAATGATTACAGAGATATTGATAATGCCAAAGGAAAGAAAGAAAGAAAGAAAAAAGAAAACGAAAGAAGAAAAGAGAAGGAAGGAAGGAATGAAGGAAGAAAGAGAGGGAAGGAAGGAAGGCAGAAGGAAGAGGGAAGGAAGGAAGAAAGGAATGAAGGGTGAGAGAGAGAGAAAAAAAGCAATTTAAAGTAAATGTTTCAAGTTGCACAATGGATGGGATGATTCTGAGATGCACTATCTATGCTTTTGTTCATTACTTATTCAGTTATGAGATTAAGCATTTTACTAGTAAAAAACTCAGAGTAAAGTGTTTGGTGGCAATAGATAACAAGTTAATATGGGCAGATTTATCTCTAGGAAATAGTGTTAAAATGCTACAGGTATGATAAGAACCAGCAGGAAATTCAACAACCAGAAAGACCACGCAATTTTGTACATAGACTCAACTATGGTAGCTAACTAACAAGGTGACTGAAAGGTGGCAGTCATCATTTGCTTGCAATTTCATAGTTTGACTCTTGGCATATTTCTCTCCTGCATTAGTTGATGAGGGAAGTTACCATTATGGTAGTAATGCTTGTTCATTGAAAGATTACCAACCTGTAAGTGTGGTTTCTTATGAGGTGAGAATTTTGACAGTCTTGAAATTTTTCTTTTATTCTATTGCAGATTCAGTTTCTATGATGGGAAATCGTTAAAAGTTGATGTATCTACCTAGATCCTCAGGTTTCCTCACACATGCAAGCACATACACTAATTTTATTGGAAAGGAATATAGTAGAGATTTTCCCCCTTACATCAGAAATATAATTTCCTTAATTTTCATGATATTTTATTCTATTGTAACAAATATATTAAGGTGTGAGGATAGAATAGAACAGTGAATAACTAACATAGTTCCAGCTACATTTATAGTCTAATTAAAATTAAATCTTAAGAACTATGTCTTTGTTTTATTTCTGTCAGGTAAGGATGCAGTCATTCAGTGTACTTAATGTTTTTAAAAACATTAAAGTTGAGCTATTGATGAAGATACCATATCTCATCCCATGGACCGATTTTGTATACATGTGATTGGAAAAAAGAGGTGTTGAGGATCAGCTGATTGGATAGCCTGTTGTATCCTTGTCTAATACTACAAAAGCCAAAATTTTCCCCTTAAGTTGAAAGGAATCTTAAGTTTTATTTTCTAATCTATTACCTTCCCATCACAAGCATTCCCTCCAAAATATCTGTAACAGATGTGGTACTCCAAGGATAACTGTGCTTCAAGAACAAACATCCACCCTGTCTGAAAAAGTTTCAACATTACACCCTCTACGGGGACTCTTAATCACCCTCCCCACAATGTTGTGATGGTTACAAAATTCCTGAGCCCACCTGGATTATGCCCACCTGGGCAACAGGACCTGTCCCAAATAAGGAAAGGCATACGCCCTGTCCCACTCCCACCCTATAGAAGGAAGGTATATGTGCCTCAATCAATCAGTGAACGAAATTTTCACCTCGGACCATTTCTTTGTTTTCTGGCTGTAAAAACTGATCAATAGCACATGTTCGGGCTCAACTCTCCCAGACTACCAGGAAGTCAGCCCGCTGCTCTGGCAGCGACCCTTCCCTCTAATAAGTACTATCTTTACATTCTGCCTTGTGTCTGGAAATTCTTTTCCAACCCGCGTTTGGGCCATGACAACAAAAACATCTCTAAATAGATAACCTAAATAATTTAAGACACTTCATTCTCTCTTTCCCCAAAGAGAAGGGAAAGCGAAGGTATAGCTTTAGGCTTATAGTGCATTACATTTTTGACTCTACCTAACTGGATCACTTTCTCTTTTTTGCAGCTAGAGCTCATTAATGAAAATTGAGAGTCACAGGATGGGCTTTGCCCTTTTTTCTTAAATCAGTCATGAAAAAAATCTATCACCTCTCTTCAGAATGTGATGGATAGTGATCACTATTATTTTTGCATCTTGTGGTTTCAGCAGAAATTCGAGACAAAAGATCCTTAGCCTTAAGGTTGTTGGAGGTAAAAGAGTCCATATATTGTGGATTTTGTCTTATTGTTCTCCATTTCTAGCAGACTAAATTGTATGGTCAGCTTGGATCTGTTAACATATTTTTTTTCCCTGTACAGAAAGCCATGAAATGGTTGGAAACAGATTAATTTATATCAGCCTTTTGAAAGGCAATGAGTGAAGAAGAGAGAAACACTCTAAGTGCAGGAAATACTTGCTGGGCCATTGGTCAGGATTTTCCAATTTTCAGTTATATCAGTTATTGTATAGAAAAGCATTGAGTGTAGGCACATTATAAGCAAGCTTGCATGTATTTAATGGATCTGAAAACCTCTTGAATTCCATTTATGCACGCTTCCATTAGTGTTTTAAGATTCTAATTGTGTTCCCACAATGAGTCATTTTATATCGGTGGCTGACAGTTGACAATCAGGTGGCTTAGAAATGAACATTTTTTACCTCTCAGATTAGGCTTTGTATATTTAATAATTACTAAATGAAAGACACTGACAAAAGTAATTTGATCACAATGTGGATTACCAAAATCTGCTTCTCATTATAAAATATTTCCAGAGGCCATTAGGAGAAATACTGGGGATTTGCAATGCAATAGATAAGCAGTAACAGGCTCAAAGGTCTACATTTTAAAGTTGACTGGAGAATTCCATATTCCCTTTAATATAATATTCTTTAGATCTTTCTGTTCAACATGGATCGACTGAGATGCACAGTTGTGTATACATTTGAAAAACTTTCATTCTTTTTTCCCCCGTTTTATGACTCCGTGGCTGACTGGGATGGTTCAGGAGAGCAATGTATGCTTAATAGCTTTCTGAAAGCAGTTCGGTGGAACTTTTAGGTAATGAAATTCCCCCAAGTTCAACCTCATAGGATATGATGACCTCTGACTTCCAAATACTTATTTAAAATGTCATAATCAGTTTCTCAATTATGTCAGTTTAAAATACAGAGCTATACCAACCACAAATCCTGCTTCTAGTAAGTAGACCATCAACTGTAGTGTCAACAAACTTTCAGAATAGGGATCATAAATATTACAAAGTTAATGTTGTCTCACTGGGCTTTAAGGCAAATAAATCCAGAAAGATAAAGAACAGCTTTACCTAATAATTCCCATGGGGAGAAAGATGAATGTTTCTAAGCTCTAATAGAAATGACAAATATTTTATAAACATTATTTGACTAGACAGGTTATGAGAGAGGGGGACAACTGCAAAGCAGTCATTAAAATTAAGATATTTAAAGAGACAGGGATCAAATGGAAGTCAGGGTAATTTCAAGCCATCAGACAGTTGTAAATATTTCCTTTTCATCTCCAGTATGCAGTTAATCTCACAGAGAAGATCAAGAAATTGTTGTTGACTAGATAACTGCATGACTTTTCTCCTGCTGGAGTGAGCTCTTGGGGGACAAGTTCCATCACTTATACTTCTTTTGTGGTCTCAGCATCTGGCAATGGAGCAGAGAGTGTGTTAACAAGCAAAGTCAGAGAAATATGTCTGATTGAGGTACCTATGCAGAAGCAAATAAGAGAGGAGAGAAAGTAGAAGATGAAGTTTCATTAAGAGCAAAACCATTTACAATATGGAGAACTGAAGAATATGAGACATCCAGAAATTCTTGTACGTATTCAGGTAAAAGGATAAAGTTTAGCTTTGTTTTTGTTTTTTGCGGTACATGGGCTTCTCACTGTTGTGGCCTCTCCCGTTGCGGAGCACAAGCTCCGGACGCGCAAGCTCAGCGGCCATGGCTCACGGGCCCAGCCGCTCCGCGGCATGTGGTATCTTCCCGGACCGGGGCACGAACCCGTGTCCCCTGCATCGGCAGGCGGACTCTCAACCACTGCGCCACCAGGGAAACCCGTAGCTTTTAGATGATGTAAACTATGATGCTAAGAGGGATAAAGAAACAATGGAGCATGTATCCACGGTGTGGACAGTTGTCAGAATATTGTCCTCCTGAACTCGTTTATATTGTTCTATAGAATTAACACATACAAAATCTATCCTGATGTTCTCTGATTCTGGACCCTTAGCTTGTTTGGAGAATTCATTTCTAAGTGCTGATGATAGGGTCGCCTGAGAGCAAACATCTGATTTCTAGCTTCATATTCTGGTTTCTCCAATATACTGTTTGACCTGAATAGAATAGTATTAGAGTACACACTCATACTTACACACACACACACACACACACACACACACACAAGTTCCATGTAAAGGCATGTCACTTCTATTATCATCATTTTATGGACACTCTGTAATACATAGAGCACAGGGCATGTAAATTAATTTGAGGCTTGTTTGCTAGGAGCGTCTGTTGATTCTAATTGCTGGTAATGTTGCAATTCATATCTAAGTGAGTACTGCTATTTCCATCATCGTGAGAAAACAACAGCTTCATGTGAATGCTTTCTCAGAATGAACGTAGGACAGGTGATATGAGACACAGCCGAAAAGCAGGACTATTGCATTATCTACATTTCTTCTTTTAATAAAACATAAAGAGATTAGCTATGTTGTAAAATTGAAGCAACCTCTTTCTGTCTGCAAAGCTATTCTTCAAAAGAATTACAAGAGAATTGGCCCAGTTCTAGTACAATTACACTTGGGAAGCTGCATGGACTCTTCCCCTCCATGCCTCTACTGCTACTGTTCCTCTTACTTATAATCTCATTTCTTTTCCCTCCAATTCTGCCCTCCCAGATGCTTTTGGTGACCTCATCACCTTTTCCATTTTTGAATCTAGAATGCATGCCACTGTAAAGCCTTTCCTGCTTTCTCTATGGAAAATAAATATTTGTGTATACACGCATCCTAAAAACACAGCGAACTTCATTGTCACTCCCTTTTAAATATTTTCCTGTATCAGCAGAAACGACATTTTATTTTTTTTTAATTTAATTATCTGTGTGTCCATGTGTGTTTGTCTGTGTGTGTCTTCAATACCTAACAAAGTTTACTAAATGAAAAACTGTACAAAGAAAATACTAGGGTTCAGATTTAGGTATACCTGACTATACATCCTAGCTCCAACACTTAAAATATATAACCTAATACTTTAAATGAGGATAGAATATTTATTTTGAAAGAGTTTTAGGAAGAGTTAACAGAGGAAAAATATCCTCAATCCTGAATTGAGTCTTGCATGTATTTGAGCTCAAAACACAGAAAATATTTCTGAAAATACTCCTATATGTTTCATGTAATATTTTGCAGCTCGAAAAAAACCCCAGAACATGTTCATATATATCTACAAATTAAACTGTGGCTTTCTGTTATTTTAGGTTTCTCTTAGAGGCATTTATTATCATATAACCTTGAAAAATCTGTCCCAATTCTTTTCATCATTAGTGTGATTTAGTGAGACAATTACTGAGTTAATTTTCCATAATTACAAAAAAACCTCACTGTATCTGTTTTTTTTTTTTTCTAATTTACTTTAAAAAATACCACAATCAAAGCATAACTCTCTAGCTTGTTTGATTAGGGCTTGGGTGAACTAACTCATTTGGAAAGAGGGAAGGGAATAGGGAAGTGGACCTGACTTTGAGTACAGCTCTTAGTTTAGACTGAGGATTGGAATAGAAGATTAAAACATGGTTGTCTGATATTTAGTCATCATGACCTGTGACTGGCACTGATTCTAAAGTCCTCACATACCTTAACTCATTTAGCCCTAACAAACCCCCTGTGCAGTAGACATTATAATTTTTTCCTATTGTTATAAAATTTGTATAAATTAGGACACCGAGGTAAATTTGCCTGAAGTCACACAGCTGGTAAATGACAGAGCTTAAATTTGAATACAGAGAGACACTAGGACAAACTGCTTCTATATTATAGTCTTGTAAGTTAATGAATTGACAATTTCACCAAAATAGAAATTGTTCTAGAAATGCAATTAGTAAGTAAATAAATAAATGGATACTAAATCTCTTAAGAACAATAACCGTGTTAACACACATGAGAAAGAGACAGTCTATCAAAAATAAAAATAAAAAAAAGGGCTTCCCTGATGGCACAGTGGTTGAGAGTCCGCCTGCCAATGAAGGGGACACGGGTTCGTGCCCCGGTCCGGGAAGATCCCACATGCCACAGAGCAGCTGGGCCCGTGAGCCATGGCCGCTGAGCCTGCACGTCCAGAGCCTGTTCTCTGCAGCAGGAGAGGCCACAACAGTGAGAGGCCTGCGTACCGCAAAAAAAAGTTAATAGATTTTCCTTACACACCAGGAATACAGAGGTAGTTTAATATTATTAAAGCCATTAATACAGTATATCACATCAATATGCCAAATATACAATAACCATATGATTATTTAAATAGGTCTTGAATTTAAAAAAACTTCCATTTGTGGAAGTCTTAAAAAAAACTACTTAGAACTGAAAATGAGAAAACTCTTCAATTAGAATCCAATATCAGCATTAATGGTAAAATACTGCAGACAATCCTGATGAATAACAGCGCAGTTTTTTAAAAAGATATAATGTTTAATAGGCTAGAAGGTAAAATAAATCAGTATAGGGGTTGGTAATGGCACTGGAATGTTGGTTTTCTGGATATTGCACCCATGAACAGTCAACACAGTGGCTTGAAATCCACTGAGAGAGAAATCATCATGGATGTGTGACCTGGGCCATGGAGCTCCTGGCTTTGAAGGGCCTGTGCCTATTGTAGTGTTCTGCTGTCAGCATCTTGAAATTCCTGATAAGTTTTGAACACAGGCTCCATATTTTCCCTTTGCCCTGAGCCCACAGATTATGTAGCATGTACTGGACCCCAGGCAGCTGATGGGGATCTGAAAAGCTCTGATGCTCTTCCCTGCATGGCAATGGAGCTGCTTGTCCAGGGTGGAGCTACAACAGAGAAATTCATGAAATCCGGTCCTGACTTCACTGGATGGTGGTCCAGGAAGGACATTTTTTCAACCTTACAGGCAGAGACTCCAGGGTTGCTATTATTAGACCTGGTGCTGAGCTATGGGATCTCAGCAGAGAGTGAAAAATAAAGCTATTTTTAAAATTCTAGAACAATTGACTCTTTAAGTACAAAACAAAGAAACACGTAGTTGGGTCAATAAAAATGAAAACATTCTATATGACAGAAAAATCACTCAATGAAAGTGAAACATCATATAGATATCATATACAAGTACATACAGATGACAAAAATATCAACAATGGTAATGTGTATCTAGAGCTTTAATAATATGTATGTATTTATCACAGCAAACAGGACTTCTACACACATTCTGTTGTAGTATAGATCATGGATTTGGGAACCAGTTAAACAGAGTTTAATTCTAGCTCCACCAACTTAAAGCTGTGAGATTTTAACTAAGTTATTCAGTTTATTTGCACCTCAACTTCTTATCTGTAAAATGGGGGAAACTATTTTTCCTTAGTATGATGGCTGTTGCGGGTATCAAATTAGATTATAGATACAGCATATTTATCATAGTTACATAATGAGCACTTGATAAATGCTATCTAATCGCTAATATTGTTGTTGTTACTGTTGTTATTATTATTAGTTTTTTAAAAAAATGATCAGCTAGGTGACGAAAGCTGTATTTCAAATATGTAATTGCAGAATTATTTATATTTTATCTTCTGAAAAGAAATACCCTTTAAAACTCACAGTAAGGAATAAATTAAATGTATTATGACATATAAATAATGGGAAAAGTTATAAGCATTGAAATTTATCTTGAAATAATATACTCTTCAGGTATACACAGTAGCCAAATTACTATATATAAACCACAACCTCTATATATTTTATTTTTAATTTTTTAAAACATTTTTATACAAGTTTTAAAGGTTTCTGTCAATTTTAATATTACAAATTATTTGCTCTACTCCCTCTGCTGTACAATACATCCTTGAGACTATCTTACACCTAATAGTTTGTACCTCCCATTCCCCTACTCCTGTATTGCTACTCTAACCTCCACTGATAACTAGTTTGTTCTCTAGATCTGTGATTCTGCTTCTTTTTTTGTTATTTTATATCTCTCTATATTTTTATTCATTGATTTATTTTTTAATAAATTTATTTATTTTTTATATTTTATTTTGGGCTGCATTGGATCTTCGTTGCTGCACGCGGGCCCTTCTCGGTTGCGACCAGTGGGGGCTACTCTTCGTTATGGTGTGTGGGCTTCTCATTATGGTGGCTTCTCTTGTTGTGAAGCATGAGCTCCCGGCATGTGGGCTTCAGTAGTTGTGGCCTATGGGCTCAGCAGTTGTGGCTCACGGTCTTTAGAGCATAGGCTCAGTACTTGTGGCTCATGGGCTTACTTGCTCCGTGGCATGTGGGATCCTCCCGGAAAAGGGATCGAACTGTGTCCCCTGCATTGGCAGGTGGACTCTTAACCACTGTGCCACCAGGGAAGCCCTCCCTATATATTTTAAATATGCATAGAAGAAAAAGGAAGAAGTTATTAAATAAATTATCAAAGATAATTTTTCCTACTGGTGAGATATATGATTTTTATTTTATGCTTTCTACTTTCTAAAAAATGTCAACAGTGAGATCAAAAAAGTTGTGGATGAAAATGAAAATATTTTTGAAACAGCATCCCACATTGACATAATGTGTGTATGTGTGAGCACATACACACACATACACACATACACACACACATACACACATATGTACATAACTGTAGATTTATTTAGGAAAAAAAATGTCCTCATATGAAAATAATATTCAAAGATTATTGGAATTAGGATTATTGGGAACAGTGAATAGCCCTACAAAGTCTTTAAAATATTCTCCACAAGAGAAAGTATAATTACAAGAAGTTAAAATTATCATCTATTATATTTAAACTCAGTAGAGCACATAGGAAGTACATTACTCTAATATAAAATAGATATCATTTTTGAAATTATCACTAATTTTAAAGACAAGTGTCTGCATTATGTTTTAGTTAGACATGCTGCTATTTTTTTCATGAGAGACATTATTCGTTTGACCTTAAAATGTATATACTAGTTATTATTAAAATGTGGAATGTGGAACAGTCACACAGAAAGTGGAGCACTGGAGAAACTTTCAAAGTGGAAAAAATATAAACACAGGTAGCAGACTATTGCAGATATAAGTAGGTGATATTAAAAAGAAAATGTGTGGGTTTATTGAGAATTTCTGTTTCTTACAGAAGGCTTTCCATATTTCCTGTCCTTGTCTTCTATGTCAAAAGTTATAGGAGAGCCAGTCAACGTAGTTTTGTGTTTAAGAGTGTCACTGTTGAAGTCCGCTATTAATTTAAATTCTGGCCTTCTACTCAGTATCTCAGTAACTTTAGGCATGTTATGCAAACTCATTTACCTTGTCTTTGTTTTTCTTAATTACTTTTTTATTGTAAAGACCTTTGTTTTTTAGAGCAGTTTTATGTTTACAACAAAATTAAGAGGAATATACAGATTTCTCATGTAACACCCTCCACCACCCATGCACAGCATTCCCCACTTTCAACATCAGTCTCGAGAATGTTACCAAGTATGAACCTGCAATGACACATCATCATCACCCCAAATCCATGGTTTACCTTAGGGTTCATTCTTGGTGTTGTACATTCTTTGGGTTTGGCAATTGTATAATGACATGCATCCATCATTATAATATTGTTTAGAGTCTTTTCACTGGTCTAAAAATCCTCTATGGTCTACCTGTTCATCCCTCCAGCCCCTTATCCCTAGCATCACTGATCTTTTTACTGTCTCCATAGTTTTGCCTTTCCAGAGTGTCATATAATTGGAATCATAGAGTATGTTGCCTTTTCAGATTGGCTACTTTCACTGAGTAATAGGCATTTAAGGTCGCTCGATGTCTTTTCATGGCTAAATAGCACAATTAATTTTAGTGCTGAATAATATTCCATTGTCTGGATGTACCACAGTTTATTCATCCATTCACCTACTGAAGGACATCTTGGTTGCTTCCAAGTTTTGACAAGTATGAATAAAGCTGCTATAAATATTCATGTGCAGGATTTTGTGTAGACATCAGTTTTCAGCTTCTTTGGGTAAATAACAAGGAGCAGGATTGCTGGATCATCTGATAAGGGTACAATTAATTCAGTCAGAAACCTCCAAACTGTCTTCCAAACTCGCTGTACCATTTTACATTGCCACCAGTGATGAATGAAAGTTCCTGTTGCTCTACATCCTTGCCAACATTTAGTATTGTCAGTGTTCCAGATTTTGGCAATTCTAATAGGTGTGGTGGTATCTCGTTATTGTTTTATTTTGCATGTCCCTAATGACATGTGATTGTCTTTGTTTTTCAAACTTTAAACATGTAAAATCTACTTCACTCCAATAGAATAATGCTTTAAATAGCATGGTGTATAAAAAAACGTGTAACACAATACCTTTTGCAGTGGTAATTATGATAATGTTGTTATGTTGGATATGATGAAAAAGAGAAAAGTATTGAGAAAAGAATTATCCATTAGATGTGAACCACAGTAATGATCTCAAAAGTGTCCATTATTTCAGCCAAAAAAACCTATCATTTTTTCTTACTAAGGATTTATAAACCTTAATAAATTAAACACATATGTATGACAGCAACACTGTGTAAAATGTAACTATCAGCTAACAGCAACAATGTTAATAATATCTGAAAGTTCTAGGCATGTCAATTCTTAGAAAACCAAGTGTGTTGGCAGCATTGTAATCATGACAGTCTAATTTTCTCTATCCACTCTGACGTCTCTATTGTAATCTTGTGGCAAACACTGTCCAGGATCTTTCAATGTTAAGATTTAAATTTGCGTCAGTGATGGCAAATTGACTACTCTGGAAAGATCAAGCAGAGAATATGATTTGGCTCTCTATAACAATTTCTTAAACACTAGCTGGGAATAGCACATCTCTCTTGGATTTTTCTATTCTAGTCATTAATAAGAGCATGATCTCAATTATAACAAAGATATAATCATGACAGTTGAGAGACTTGTCTCATAACAATTGTCGCTGTGAAAATTTAGGTCACATTTCCTCAGCCAAGGTTGACCCATTAAAATATAATTTATTTATTGAAGTAAACATAAAACAACTATGTATCACTTTCAGAAAATAAAATCCCTCCCTTTCAAATCCCTTGCCCTTTGATTAAGAGAATCCAGGCATTCTTAGAAGATATCAAAAGGTCATGCAACAATAATAAAAATGCAGTTTTCATCACATGTCCTAATTTATCATTATAAAAAGATGAAAGTGATGTATAATCAGAAATGCAAGTTTCTACAAGGATACAATGTGTTCTTTTTCATGGAAAACTGGCGGTTTCACTTTTTCTAGATTTATTTCCCAAGTAGATCTTTTCCTTTTCATGCCTTCCATATTATATGCTTTGTGAGCTTTCGGAATTCTGTAACAACCAGTAATAAAACTTACAATACAAGATCAGAGGCATTCTGATACATTGTACTCTTTTATGTTAAGTAAGAATGACCATTAATCACATGAGGTTTTATCAACCTTTGATGTGCAGGAGATTCATAATTTGAAGAGCCAAGAAACTTTCTTAAATCTGAGTGATTTTCAAAGTACAATTCAGGCTCATTATAGCTTATTATTATCCACAGATACAGATAATTAAGGCCAAATTATGTCATTTAACTCACAAAACTGATATTTGTAAAAGTTTTTTGACAGAGCTCTATGTTAAAGATGATATGATCTCTCTCTCAGAGAATATCTTCCTGTTTTCAAAGCTACTATTGTCAACAATTTTGGAGAGGCACATTATTAATAAAGTAGATCATCACAGACAAGAAACTTTATTTTACATTGCTTTCTAGGAAGGCAGACTGGAAAGGTCAATAATAGTATATATTGTTAAGTGTTTCTCTTATTTCTGGATCTCAGTTTACAAATTTACCTAAATACATATCCAGTTACCAAAATGAAATAATTTTATCTGTATATACTTACATAGAAAGATGAAACTAGGTTGTTAAGAATAATAAAGCAAGTAGAAAAACATTATTATCTTGTGACCTGTGTATGTGTTACAAGTATCAGAAAGAATTACAACAACCTGACAAACTGTCAATCAACGATATTTGTCTTTAGAGAATAAATTTAGGATTGGCAGTTGCACACTTTTAATCCCTTATTTTATACACCTTAATATCCATAATGCAATTTTAGATGAACATGAATTTCTCTTTTTAAAAAAATAGTAAGTTAATCTAAGATCTAATTACTGTTAATATTATTTTTAGACTCAAATACAGCATGATGTGAGGACTACAAATATCTATTTTTTTATTCTGAGAGAATAGAAGATGACTTTCATCCTGTTTTGCACATAGAGGTTCTGAAGAAATATTTCTAGGATTGAATGATGAATAGGTGATGGAATATTAAAGAGGAACCAAGGTTCAAGCAGAGAAGATACTTGAAAGTATCGCTGTGATGAGTAAAGCTTGAATTGCACAAAATATGCAATATAAAGTGGCAGGGGGCAGAGGAATTAGAGAAAGTGGTTAGAGAGGAGACATAGTTATTGAAACTTAAACACCGGGCTGTGTTTTAACATGTGTACATTGCCACAATTAAAAGGATTGCTGAGCATCAATCAAGGTAAACTAAAGACTTACAAGATTGAATTCATAGTGAAGCAGGTTGGAATATTATTGCACATTACTCCAACAGTATTTATCAGACCAGGCACAAACAAGAAGGAAGGACATGAAAGGTTGATCTGGGGTGAAAAAGCAATGCACAATAGGACAGCTGTGCAATAGTGGCTTAAAGGTAGGAGAGGCCCAAAATTTTAACTGTTTCTTTGAAACCAGATTTTCAAATACATACTCATTTTTATTATGAGTGCTTATATGTTTGTGTTGCAAGTATCTCTGGGTGGAGGAGGCAGGTTTGCACTTATCAGAGCCCCAAACCCTTCTATCTCCTGGCCTGAAATGGAATTCTGTCTTAAAGTCCAGAAGAAAATGTCATATTCTCCCCAAAATGCCAACTGATTCATACACCAAACTTCCAGATAATCTCTCGGTAAGAGGACTTATTCTAAATTTCAAGCATTAGGGCTCTACAAATTTCCTCTTTTAATATTTTTTCCTCATTCATGTGTGTCCCTCCAAAAATAGAAGCATGCACAGACATTTTTTTTTCTCTCTGTCTCTGTTTCTCTCTCTTTCTCACTCAAACTAAGATTTTTGGTATATGCTCTATTTTAATCTATGTTATCCACATTTACACAGCTAATATTACTTCACATTGCTCCTTCTCTGGAATTCAACTTAGGAAGCCCCATAATCACAGCTAACTGCCCTCCCCTGACCTCTTCAGAAGACTCTGTGTTATCTAAACCACCTCCCCACCTAGGAAACCACAGGTGTGAGAAATGAGGTGTCTTGTTGCTTGGTGCTTGTATTTTTTCTCTTTCTAGAGCTCTTACATTTGAGTACTTAATGGCTATATCCCAGCAGGAACCACATAAACACCAACACAGAGCATTTAAATCAATCTCAGAGAACAAGGCTCCCAGCTGTAACTTTTCTAAACTTAAAATATATTCTTAAAGGCTACAAGAAATCCACTGCATGTCTTATATAGTTTTATGAGTGTCACAGAAGTTAAGTATCTCCTGACTCGGCTGGTGGGTAAATCCTCTAGGCCAGTGCCAAAATCTTGTAATGCAGCAGATGGCAGATGCAACAGACAATCGCATACAATGAGGGATCCAGCCTGGTTCCCTAACCTTTCATCGCCAGAAATCATTTTCATTGTTTAACTCTGCATCTGCAGCCTATTTACATGGGAGGATTGACTCACTGAATGTTTATGATGTGTTGAGCTGGAGCAAGACACAAGCTGCTCCCATTTTTCTCAGATGACCATTCCAACTACTACACAAAGTCCATTACTTTTAGCTTGTGGTGATATTATTGTTATTATTTGGGGATTTTATTTCCTAATGCACTATGAAATATGACTCTTCAAGTTTGAACCCCTAAACATAAAGGCATTTTATCTAACTTCCTCTGAACTTGTGATCTTACAGCTGTTGGGTAAATCCACTGTAGCCTGTAGCACAATAATCCCAGTGTATCCCGAAGGTTTGTGCTCAATTTTCATTCTTCCTGTATGAATACTAACAGGGACCTTAACCACCAAGTGAATTCTATTGTGCTACCCCGGGAAAAGTTCTCACTTGGGGCGCATAGCTGGCAGGGGAATCACGCACTCGGAGAAATGGATTGAGAGTCTCCATTCCCGACTTCGCTACTGACCCCATAAGCAACCTCAGGCAAATCACTTAAATTAGTTTCTTCCAGCTTTCCTTTTGTGAAATGAAAGCATAATTATTTATTATTTCTGTCACAGGCTGAGGACAAGTGAGGTGCATTCATTTTACCAAACGAACTAGCAATACCAAGTTCGCTCTGGTGGGGAAATGCTTTATTACGCTATGTTCATTGAGTTACACCATGAATTAATCTCCTTTAGCAGGGTTCAGATGGATGGGAAAATAGAATGTTAGAGAAATATAGCCATTATTTAAAACAAGTGATTCCCTGGGCCTAAACTGCTGACAGCATCTAAGTCCCTAGGACCAATAATGGCCATCCATTAAAACAATTATGGAGATCAAGGCCTGGCCTACAGGACCCCAGAACAAGAGATTGAAAGAGTCTAACAAGTAAATAATTTTGCATGTTGTAAATCCAAACCCCCACTATGTAGACATAACCCCACACCCTGTGTTGCTTTTTAATATCCAAAAAGTATACAAATTTGTGTTACAGGCTAATAAATGATCCCAAAGTGAACACATCATTGAGCAATAACCAAGTCAATAATAGAAATAATCGACACCCTTAAAAAGGCCCTCTTGTGCAATCTCACAATTGATACCAATACCTTTTTTCCACTCCAAAATATAAATGGCTAATAAATTGTATCTTATAGCATGTACCTTTTATTTACTATTGTTGCTCCAAGTTTGTGGTATTCATCCACTTTATTTTATGTAACAACAAATATTCATTTTTGTTATTTGGATTTCCATTAAGTGGATATATGAGAATTTATATAGCCATTTTACTTTTAATGAACATCTAATTTTTTTAAGTATTTGGAGCTATTATGTATAGTATTGTCATGCACAATTTTAAGCACATCTTTGAGGACACACATGCTGTTAGGTACATATACATTTATCAAAGTAGGTCATAATGTATTTGTATATGCAACTTTAATATATTCTAACAAATAGATTTCTTAAGGAGTGCCAACTTACACTCCTATCAACCATGCATGAGTCACAATTTCTATCGTTACCAAAACACGTTATTCCCAATATTTAATTTTTATTGTGGTTAAAACACTTAACTTGAGATCTAGCCTCAATAAATTTTTAATTGCACAATACAGTTTTGTTAACTATAGGTACAGAATTATATAACAGATCTTTAGAACTTATTCATCTTGTCTAACTGAAAACTTAAATAACTACCCATTTCTCTCTCCTTTCCAGATCCTGGCAACCACCATTCTGCTCTGTTTCTATGAGTTTGACTATTTTAGATATCTCAACTAAGTGAGATCATGCAGTATTTGTTCTTCTGTGACAGGCTTATTTCACTTAACATCATGTTCTCCAGGTTGTTACTAATGGCAGGATTTCCTTCTTTTTTAAGGCTGAATATTATCCCATTGTATGGATTTATCACCTTTTCTTTATTCATTTATTCATCAATGGACTTTTAGGTTATTTCCATATCTTAGCTGTTGTGACTAATGTTGCAATAAACATGGAAGTACAGATAGCACTTCCAGAACCTGATTTCAATTCTTAGGGATATATACCCAGAATTGAGATTTTTGGAATATATGGTTATTCTATTTTTAAGTTTTTGAGGATCTGCCATACTGTTTTCCATAGCTGCAGTACCATTTTATATTCCCACAAACAATGTACAAGAGTTTTAATTATTCCACATTCTTGCCACATCAACACTTCTTATCTTTCAGGCATAATTTCATAAAATATATTTTCGATCCCTTTCTCTCCCTCTTCTCCTTCTGAGAGCCCTATAATGGAAATGTTGGTATGCTTGATGTTATTCCAAAGATCTTATAAACTGTTTTCATTTTTTTAAATTTGTTTTTCTCTTTGCTGTTCTGATTGGGTGACTTCCATCATTCTATCTTCCAAATCAGTTATGTGTTCTTTTGTATCACCTAGTCTGCTATGTATTCCTTGTAGTGTGTTTTTTATTTCAATTATTGAATTCTTCATTTATGATTAGCTCTTTTATATACTTTTTAGTTCCTTGTTGAAATTCTCATGGTGTTCATCTATTCTCTTCCCTATTTCAGTTAGCATTTTTATTACTAGTGTTTTGAATTCTTTATCTGGTAAATTGTTTCTATTTTATTATTTATTTTTCACAGGATTTTTCTTGCTCTTTTAATTGAGAACAGTTCCTCTGCCTTCTCATTTTGCTTAGCTTTCTCTATCTCTATGAATTTAGGTGAAATAGTTACCTGTTGTGGTCTTGAAGAGGTGTCCTTATGTGGGAGTGTCCCTATACAGAAAGCTTGTGCTCAGTGCCTTTGTAGAGAGCTAAATTTGACATGGATACAAGCCATGTATTTCCTCAGAGTGTGCTGGGTGCTATCACCTTGGTAGGATGTGGGGCTGGAGCCAGGTGTGAAGTGGGGCTTTCCCTCTGCTCAGTGGTCATCACCACCCTACTGGGGGCAGGATGGGAACCCAAGCTGCTGGGGCAGAAGCCCTGAGGTTCAGTCCTGAGCTGCCTCTGTTCTCTTTAAATGTGTGCTTTCCCCTCTCACAGAACTGGGACACTTGCCCCAGAGGGGAGGCTGTGTAGGCTCTTGGTTCATGAAAGGGCACAGACTGTGGCGGGTTGGCCACAGACAGAGATCTGAACTGCCTCCAATGTGCCACCTGTGCTGGCACCAGTAATTCCTACCCTCACTACATTCAGATGCAGCCTTGGGCCTGAGTCCTCTTTGTCCCTCAAAGCTGATCACTTCCCCCAGCCTCCAGTGCCCCCCATCCAGGTGTGGGGCTGCACCATAGGTCAGGCAGGGCCTGCATGTGTATTAGCGCACTAGCTGTGGTGAGAGGCCACTGTCAAATTTCCAGGCTGCTTCTGAAATGCTGCTTGAATATGCATCAACAATGGTTGTCCCCACCCCACCCAGATGTTCTGCCTTGGGTCCAGATCACCTCTGCATTTCACAGCTGAGCTTCCTCCCAGTTGTGGCAGCACTAGGTCCAGTGTAAAGCTGTAGTGTGGAGTAAGTGAGGCTGGAGCGTTTGCTTCTCTCAAGCTGGGGTGCATGTGGGAGGTTGTGGGGAAGTAGGAAGCCACTGGAGCAGTCTTCTGCTCTACCTCAGGGGCAAGCAAACAGGTGCAGAATCCTCATGAGTAGATTCCAGGCTTCTCACAGACTCCTTGTTAGTCCCAGAAGCCCTCCAACCAGCTAAGTTGACTCACCTTCCCTCTGTAGGACCCCACGGCTGGGGCTCCCAATAAGTGGCTCAAACTGCCCATTCCACAGGCTGAAACTCTGCCTGTGTACTATCCCCTTTCTTCAGTGTCCCTCCCAGGGGCAAAGGTCCCAATCTGATCATTTTTCATCCTTTCCTACCTTATTCCTTGTGTATGCTTCTTATAGCCTCAGGTGTACAGAAGTCTATCTGCCAGTCTCCACTTAGTTTTCAGGGAGAATTGCTCCCCATTTAGATGTATTTTTGATGTGTTCATGAGAGGAGGTGAATTCCATGTCCTTCTACTCCACCACCCTGATCAATCTTCCTATTATCTTTTATCCTTTTCATAATAAACATCCTAAATGGTGTGAGGTGATTATCTCATTGTGGTTTTAATTATCATTTCCAATCACTAATGGCTGGTTTATGGCTCTTTTAATATCATTGCAAATGTTTTCTTCTATATCACTAATATCTCTCTAATATTTATTATCTATTTCTTTGCCTCTTTTTTGGATTCATTTTAATGTGTTTTTCTAGCTCTTTGAAGCAGAATCTTGATTTTTCAACCTTTTGTTACTGACTTTATAAATGTATTTTAAACGATATTATTGTAGCTAAGAAATTTTTTTTAACATCTTTATTGGAATATAATTGCTTTACAATGGTGTGTTAGTTTCTGCTTTATAACAAAGTGAATCAGTTATACATATGTTCCCATATCTCTTCCCTCTTGCATCTCCCTCCCTCCCACCCTCCATATCCCACCCCTCCAGGCGGTCACAAAGCACGGAGCTGATCTCCCTGTGCTATGTGGCTGCTTCCCACTAGCTATCTCTCTTACATTTGGTAGTGTATATATGTCCATGCCTCTCTCTCACTTTGTCACAGCTTACCCTTCCCCCTCCCCATATCCCCAAGTCCATTCTCTAGTAAGTCTGTGTCTTTATTCCTCTCTTACCTCTAGGTTCTTCATGACAGTTTTTTTTCTTAAATTCCATATATATGTGTTAGCATACGGTATTTGTCTTTCTCTTTATGACTTACTTCACTCTGTATGACAGGCTCTAGGTCTATCTACCTCATTACAAATAGCTCAATTTCGTTTCTTTTTATGGCTGAGTAATATTCCATTGTATATATGTGCCACATCTTTATCCATTCATCCGATGATGGGCCCTTAGGTTGTTTCCATCTCCAGGCTATTGTAAATAGAGCTGCAATGAACACTTTGGTACATGACTCTTTTTGAATTATGGTTTTCTCAGGGTATATACCCAGTAGTGGGATTGCTGTGTCATATGGTAGTTCTATTTGTAGTTTCTTAAGGAACCTCCATACTGTTCTCCATAGTGGCTATACCAATTCACATTCCCACCAGCAGTGCAAGAGTGTTCCCTTTTCTCCATACCCTCTCCGGCATTTATTGTTTCTAGATTTTTTGATGATGGCCATTCTGACTGGTGTGAGATGATATCTCATTGTAGTTTTGATTTGCATTTCTCTAATGTTTAATGATATTGAGCATTCTTTCATGTGTTTGTTGGTAGACTGTATATCTTCTTTGGAGAAATGTCTATTTAGGTGTTCTGCCCATTTTTGGATTGGGTTGTTTGTTTTTTTGTTATTGAGCTACATGAGTTGCTTATAAATTTTGGAAATTAATCCTTTGTCATTTGCTTCATTTGCAAATATTTTCTCCCATTTTGAGGGTTGTCTTTTGGTCTTCTTTATGGTTTCCTTTGCTGTGCAAAAGCTTTGAAGTTTTATTAGGTCCCATTTGTTTATTTTTGTTTTTATTTCCATTTCTGTAGGAGGTGGGTCAGAAAGGATCTTGCTGTGATTTATGTCATAGAGTGTTCTGCCTATGTTTTCCTCTAAGAGTTTGATAGTTTCTGGCCTTACATTTAGGTCTTTAATCCATTTTGAGCTTATTTTTCTGTGTGGTGTTAGGGAGTGATCTAATCTCATACTTTTACATGTACCTGTTCAGTTTTCCCAGCACCATTTATTGAAGAAGCTGTCCTTTCTCCACTTACATCCCTGCCTCCTTTGTCAAAGATAAGGTGACCATATGTGCGTGGGTTTATCTCTGGGCTTTCTATCCTGTTCCATTGATCTATCTTTCTGTTTTTGTGCCAGTACCATACTGTCTTAATTACTGTAGCTTTGTAGTATAGTCTGAAGTCAGGGAGCCTGATTCCTCCAGCTCCATTTTTCTTTCTCAAGATTGCTTTGGCCATTCAGGGTCTTTTGTGTTTCCTTAAAAATTGTGAGTTTTTTGTTCTAGTTCTGTGAAAACTGCCAGTGTAGTTTGATAGGATTGCATTGAATCTGTAGGTAGCTTTGGGTAGTATAGTCTTTTTCACAATAGTCTTTTTCACAATGTTGATCCTTCCAATCCAAGAACATGGTTCATCTCTCCTTGTGTTTGTATCATCTTTCATTTCTTTCATCAGTGTCTCATAGTTTTCTGCATACAGGTTTTTTGTCTCCTTAGGTAGGTTTATCCCTAGGTATGTGTTTCTTTTTGTTGCAATGGTAAATGGGAACGTTTCCTTAATTTCTCCTTCAGAATTTTCATCATTAATGTATAGGAATGAAAGAGATTTCTGTGCATTAATTTTGTATCCTGTTACTTTAGCAAATTCATTGCTTAGCTCTTGTAGTTTTCTGGTAGCACTTTTAGGATTCTTTATGTATAGTATCCTGTCATCTGCAACCAGTGACAGTTTTAATTCTTTTTTTCCAATTTGGATTCCTTTTTCTTCTTTTACTTCTCTGATTGCTGTGGCTAAAAGTTCCAAAATTATGTTGAACAATAGTGGTGAGAGTGGGAAACCTTGTATTTTTCCTGATCTTAGAGGAAATGGTTTCAATTTTTCACAATTGAGAGCAATGTTGGCTGTAGGCTTGTCATATATGGCCTTTACCATGTGGAAGTAACTTCCCTCTATGCCTATTTTATAGAAAGTTTTTTTTTTATCATAAATCAGTGTTGAATCCTGTCAAAAGCTTTTTCTGTATCTCTTCAGATGATCATATGTTTTTTCTCCTTCAGTTTGTTAATATGGTTTATCACATTGATTGATTTGCATACTTTGAAGAATTCTTGCATTCCTGGGATAAACCTCAGTTGATCATGGTGTATGATCCTTTTAATGTGCTGTTGGCTTCTGTTTGCTAGTATTTTGTTGAGGATTTTTGCATCTATGTTCATCAGTAATATTGGCCTGAAGATTTCTTTCTTTGTGACATCGTTGTCTGTTTTTGGTATCAGAGTGATGGTGGCCTCATAGAATGAGTTTGGGAGTGTTCCTCCTTTTGCCATATCTTGGAAGAGTTTGAGAAGGATAGGTGTTAGTTTTTCTCTAAATGTTTGATAGAATTCGCCTGTGAAGCCACCTGGTCCTGGGCTTTTGTTTGTTGGAAGATTTTTAATCACAGTCTCAATTTTAGTGCTGGTGATTGGTCTGTTTATATTTTCTATTTCTTCCTATCTCAGTCTTGGAAGGTTGTGCTTTTCTAAGAATTTGTTCATTTCTTCCAGGTTGTCCATTTTATTGGCATATAGTTGCTTTTAATAATCTCTCATGATCCTTCGTATTTCTGCAGTCAGTTGTTACTTCTCCTTTTTCATTTCTAATTCTATTGATTTGAGTTTTCTCCCTTCTTTTTTTGATGAGTCTGGCTAATGGTTTATCAATTTTGTTTATCTTCTCAAAGAACAAGCTTTTAGTTTTATTGAGCTTTGCTATCATTTCCTTCATTTCTTTTTCATATATTTCTGATCTTATTTTTATGATTTGTTTCCTTCTGGTAACTTTGGGGTTTTTTTTGTTCTTTCTCTAATTGCTTTAGGTGTAAGGTTAGGGTGTTTATTTGAGCTGTTTCTTGTTTCTTGAAGTCGGATTTTATTGTTAAAAACGTCCATCTTATAACTGCCTTTGCTGCATCCCATAGGTTTTGGGTCATCATGTTTTCATTGTCATTTGTTTCTAGGTATTTTTTGATTTCCTCTTTGATTTCTTCAGTGATCTTTGTGTTAGTTAGTAGTGTGTTGCTTAACCTCAATGTGTTTGTATTTTTTTTACAGATTTTTTCCTCTAATCGGTATCTAGTCTCACAGGATTGTGGTCAGAAAAGATTCTTGATATGATTACAATTATCCTAAATTTACCAACGCTTGATTTGTGACCCAAGATATGATCTATCCTGGAGAATGTTCCATGAGCACTTCAGAAGAAAGTGTATTCTGTTGTTTTGGGATGGAATGTCTTATAAATATCAATTAAGTCCATCCTGTTTACTGTGTCATTTAAAGCTTGTGTTTCCTTATTTATTTTCATTTTGGATAATCTCTGTCCATTGGTGAAAGTGGGGTGTTAAAGTCCCCTACTATGATTGTGTTACAGTCGATTTCCCTTTTTATGGCTGTCAGCTTTGGCCTTATGTATTGAGGTGCTCCTATGTTGGGTGCATAAATATTTACAATTGTTAAATCTTCTTCCTGTTTTTATCACTAGATCAGTATGTAGTGTCCTTCCTTGTTTCTTGTAATAATCTTTATTTTAAAGTCTATTTTGTTTGATATAAGAATTGCTACTCTAGTTTTCTTTTGATTTCCATTTGAATGGAATATCTTTTTCCATCCCCTCACTTTCCATCTGTACATGTCCCTAGGTCTGAAGTGTATCTCTTTTAGGCAGCATATATATGGTCTTGTTTTTGTTTTCATTCAGCCAGTCTATGTCTTATAGTTGGAGCAATTTATACATCTACATTGTAAGTAATTATCGATATATATGTTCCTATTACCATTTTCTTAATTGTTTTGTGTTTGTTACTGTACGTCTTTTCCTTCTCTTGTGTTTCCTGCCTAGAGAAGTTCCTTTAGCATTTGTTTTAAAGCTGATTTGGTGGTGTTGAATTTTCTTAGTTTTTGCTTGTCTGTAAAGGTTTTAATTTCTCCATCAAATCTGAATCAGATCCTTGCTGGCTAGAGTAATCGTGGTTGTAGGTTTTTCCCTTTCATCACTGTAAATATGTCCTGCCACTCCCTCCCAGCTTGCAGAATTTCTGCTGAAAGATCAGCTGTTAACCTTATGGGGATTCCCTTGTATGTTATTTCTTGTTTTTCCCTTGCTGCTTTTAATATATTTTCTTTGTATTTAATTTTTTGATAGTTTGATTAAAATGTGTCTTAGTATGTTTCTCTTTGGATTTATCCTGTAAGAGACTCTCTGTGCTTCCTGAACTTGATTTCCTATTTCTTTTCCCATATTAAGGAAGTTTTCAACCACAATCTCTTCAAATATTTTCTCAATCCCTTTCTTTTTCTCTTCTTCTTCTGGGACCCCTATAATTAGAATTTTGGTGTGTTTAATGTTGTCCCAGAAGTCTCTAAGACTATCCTCAATTCTTTTCTTTCTTTTTTCTTTTTTTTTTTTTTTTACAACTTCAATATTTTATTTGAAATATCTTCTTTTTTTTTTTTTTTAACATCTTTATTGGGGTATAATTACTTTACAATGGTGTGTTAGTTTCTGCTTTATAACAAAGTGAATCAGTTATACATATACATATGTTCCCATATCTCTTCCCTCTTGCGTCTCCCTCCCTCCCACCCTCCCTATCCCACCCCTCCAGGCTGTCACAGAGCACCGAGCCAATATCCCTGTGCCATGCGGCTGCTTCCCACTAGCTATCTACCTTACTACGTTTGTTAGTGTGTATATGTCCATGACTCTCTCTCGCCCCGTCACAGCTTACCCTTCTCCCTCCCCATAACCTCAAGTCCGTTCTCTAGGAGGTCTGCGTCTTTATTCCTGCCTTACCCCTAGGTTCTTCATGACATTTTTTTTTTCTTAAATTCCATATATATGTGTTAGCATACTGTATTTGTCTTTTTCTTTCTGACTTACTTCACTGTGTATGACAGACTCTAGGTCTATCCACCTCATTACAAATAGCTCCATTTCGTTTCTTTTTATGGCTGAGTAATATTCCATTGTATATATGTGCCACATCTTCTTTATCCATTCATCCGATGATGGGCACTTAGGTTGTTTCCATCTCCGGGCTATTGTAAATAGAGCTGCGATGAACATTTTGGTACATGACTCTTTTTGAATTATGGTTTTCTCAGGGTATATGCCCAGTAGTGGGATTGCTGGGTCATATGGTAGTTCTATTTGTAGTTTTTTAAGGAACCTCCATACTGTTCTCCATAGTGGCTGAACCAATTCACATTCCCACCAGCAGTGCAAGAGGGTTCCCTTTTCTCCACACCCTCTCCAGCATTTATTGTTTCTAGATTTATTGATGATGGCCATTCTGACTGGTGTGAGATGATATCTCATTGTAGTTTTGATTTGCATTTCTCTAATGATTAATGATGTTGAGCATTCTTTCATGTGTTTGTTGGCAGTCTGTATATCTTCTTTGGAGAAATGTCTATTTAGGTCTTCTGCCCATTTTTGGATTGGGTTGTTTGTTTTTTTGTTGTTGAGCTGCATGAGCTGCTTGTAAATTTTGGAGATTAATCCTTTGTCAGTTGCTTCATTTGCAAATATTTTCTCCCATTCTAAGGGTTGTCTTTTGGTCTTGTTTATGGTTTCCTTTGCTGTGCAAAAGCTTTGAAGTTTCATTAGGTCCCATTTGTTTATTTTTGTTTTTATTTCCATTACTCTAGGGGGTGGGTCAGAAAGAATCTTGCTGTGATTTATGTCATAGAGTGTTCTGCCTATGTTTTCCTCTAAGAGTTTGATAGTTTCTGGCCTTATATTTAGGTCTTTAATCCATTTTGAGCTTATTTTTGTGTATGGTGTTAGGGAGTGTTCTAATTTCATTCTTTTACATGTACCTGTCCAGTTTTCCCAGCACCATTTATTGAAGAGGCTGTCCTTTTTCCACTGTACATTCCTGCCACCTTTATCAAAGATAAGGTGTCCATATGTGCATGGGTTTATCTCTGGGCTTTCTATCCTGTTCCATTGATCTATCTTTCTGTTTTTGTGCCAGTACCATACTGTCTTGATAACTGTAGCTTTGTAGTATAGTCTGAAGTCAGGGAGCCTGATTCCTCCAGTTCCTTTTTTTGTTCTCAAGATTGCTTTGGCTATTCGGGGTCTTTTGTGTTTCCATACAAATTGCGAAATTTTTTGTTCTAGTTCTGTGAAAAATGCCAATGGTAGTTTGATAGGGATTGCATTGAATCTGTAGATTGCTTTGGGTAGTAGAGTCATTTTCACAATGTTGATTCTTCCAATCCAAGAACATGGTATATGTCTCCATCTATTTGTATCATCTTTAATTTCTTTCATCAGTGTCTTATAGTTTTCTGCATACAGGTCTTTTGTCTCCTTAGGTAGGTTTATTCCTAGATATTTTATTCTTTTTGTTGCAATGGTAAATGGGAGTGTTTTCTTGATTTCACTTTCAGATTTTTCATCATTAGTATATAGGAATGCCAGAGATTTCTGTGCATTAATTTTGTATCCTGCTACTTTACCAAATTCATTGATTAGCTCTAGTAGTTTTCTGGTAGCATCTTTAGGATTCTCTATGTATAGGATCATGTCATCTGCAAACAGTGACAGCTTTACTTCTTCTTTTCCGATTTGGATTCCTTTTATTTCCTTCTCTTCTCTGATTGCTGTGGCTAAAACTTCCAAAACTATGTTGAATAAGAGTGGTGAGAGTGGGCACCCTTGTCTTGTTCCTGATCTTAGTGGAAATGCTTTCAGTTTTTCACCATTGAGGATGATGTTTGCTGTGGGCTTGTCGTATATGGCCTTTATTATGTTGAGGAAAGTTCCCTCTATGCCTACTTTCTGCAGGGTTTTTATCATAAATGGGTGTTGAATTTTGTCAAAAGCTTTCTCTGCATCTATTGAGATGATCATATGGTTTTTCTCCTTCAGTTTGTTAATATGGTTTATCACATTGATAGATTTGCGTATATTGAAGAATCCTTGCATTCCTGGAACAAACCCCACCTGATCATGGTGTATGATCCTTTTAATGTGCTGTTGGATTCTGTTTGCTAGTATTTTGTTGAGGATTTTTGCATCTATGTTCATCAGTGATATTGGTCTGTAGTTTTCTTTCTTTGTGACATCCTTGCCTGGTTTTGGTATCAAGGTGATGGTGGCCTCGTAGAATGAGTTTGGGAGTGTTCCTCCCTCTGCTATATTTTGGAAGAGTTTGAGAAGGATAGGTGTTAGCTCTTCTCTAAATGTTTGATAGAATTCGCCTGTGAAGCCATCTGGTCCTGGACTTTTCTTTGTTGGAAGATTTTTAATCACAGTTTCAATTTCAGTGCTTGTGATTGGTCTGTTCATATTTTCTATTTCTTCCTGATTCAGTCTTGGCAGGTTGTGCATTTCTAAGAATTTGTCCATTTCTTCCAGATTGTCCATTTTATTGGCATAGAGTTGCTTGTAGTAATCTCTCATGATCTCTTTTATTTCTGCAGTGTCAGTTGTTACCTCTCCTTTTTCATTTCTAATTCTATTGATTTGAGTCTTCTCCCTTTTTTTCTTGATAAGTCTGGCTAGTGGTTTATCTATTTTGTTTATCTTCTCAAAGAACCAGCTTTTAGTTTCATTGATCTTTGCTATTGTTTCCTTCATTTCTTTTTCATTTATTTCTGATCTGATTTTTATGATTTCTTTCCTTCTGCTAGCTTTGGGGTTTTTTTGTTCTTCTTTCTCTAATTGCTTGAGGTGCAAGGTTAGGTTGTTTATTCTAGATGTTTCCTGATTCTTAAGGTGGGCTTGTATTGCTATAAACTTCCCCCTTAGAACTGCTTTTGCTGCATCCCACAGGTTTTGGGTCGTTGTGTCTCCATTGTCATTTGTTTCTAGGTATTTTTTGATTTCCTCTTTGATTTCTTCAGTGATCACTTCATTATTAAGTAGTGTATTGTTTAGCCTCCATGTGTTTGTATTTTTTACAGATCTTTTCCTGTAATTGATATCTAGTCTCATGGCGTTGTGGTCAGAAAAGATACTTGATACAATTTCAATTTTCTTAAATTTGCCAAGGCTTGATTTGTGACCCAAGATATGATCTATCCTGGAGAATGTTCCGTGAGCACTTGAGAAAAATGTGTATTCTGTTGTTTTTGGATGGAGTGTCCTATAAATATCAATTAAGTCCATCTTGTTTAATGTATCATTTAAAGCTTGTGTTTCCTTATTTATTTTCATTTTGGATGATCTGTCCATGGGTGAAAGTGGGGTGTTTAAGTCCCCTACTATGAATGTGTTACTGTCAATTTCCCCTTTTATGGCTGTTAGTATTTGCCTTATGTATTGAGGTGCTCCTATGTTGGGTGCATAAATATTTACAATTGTTATATCTTCTTCTTGGATCGATCCCTTGATCATTATGTAGTGTCCTTCTTTGTCTCTTTTAATAGTCCTTATTTTAAAGTCTATTTTGTCTGATATGAGAATTGCTACTCCAGCTTTCTTTTGGTTTCCATTTGCATGGAATATCTTTTTCCATCCCCTTACTTTTAGTCTGTATGTGTCTCTAGGTCTGAAGTGGGTCTCTTGTAGACAGCATATGTAAGGGTCTTGTTTTTGTATCCATTCAGCTAATCTGTGTCTTTTGGTGGGAGCATTTAGTCCATTTACATTTAAGGTAATTATCGATATGTATGTTCCTATTCCCATTTTCTATATTGTTTTGGGTTCGTTATTATAGGTCTTTTCCTTCTCTTGTGTTTCTTGCCTAGAGAAGATCCTTTAGCATTTGTTGTAAAGCTGGTTTGGTGGTGCTGAACTCTCTCAGCTTTTGCTTGTCTGTAAAGGTTTTAATTTCTCCATCAAATCTGAATGAGATCCTTGCTGGGTAGAGTAGTCTTGGTTGCAGGTTTTTCTCCTTCATCACTTTCAGTATGTCCTGCCACTCCCTTCTGGCTTGTAGGGTTTCTGCTGAAAGATCAGCTGTTAACCTTATGGGGATTCCCTTATGTGTTATTTGTTGTTTTTCCCTTGCTGCTTTTAATATGCTTTCTTTGTATTTAATTTTTGACAGTTTGATTAATATGTGTCTTGGCGTATTTCTCCTTGTATTTATCCTGTATGGGACTCTCTGTGCTTCCTGGACTTGATTAACTATTTCCTTTCCCATATTAGGGAAGTTTTCAACTATAATCTCTTCAAATATTTTCTCAGTCCCTTTCTTTTTCTCTTCTTCTTCTGGAACCCCTATAATTCGAATGTTGGTGCGTTTAATGTTGTCCCAGAGGTCTCTGAGACTGTCCTCAGTTCTTTTCATTCTTTTTTCTTTATTCTGCTCTGCAGTAGTTATTTCCACTATTTTATCTTCCAGGTCACTTATCCGTTCTTCTGCCTCAGTTATTCTGCTATTGATCCCATCTAGAGTATTTTTAATTTCATTTATTGTGTTGTTCATCGTTGCTTGTTTCATCTTTAGTTCTTCTAGGTCCTTGTTAACTGATTCTTGCATTTTGTCCATTCTATTGTCCATTCTATCTCCAAGATTTCGGATCAACCTTACTATCATTATTCTGAATTCTTTTTCAGGTAGACTGCCTATTTCCTCTTCATTTGTTAGGTCTGGTGCATTTTTATCTTGCTCCTTTATCTGCTGTGTGTTTTTCTGTTTTCTCATTTTGCTTATCTTACTGTGTTTGGGGTCTCCTTTTTGCAGGCTGCAGGTTCGTAGTTCCTCCTGTTTTTGATGTCTGTCTCCAGTGGCTAAGGTTGGTTCAGTGGGTTGTGTAGGCTTCCTGGTGGAGGGGACTAGTGCCTGTGTTGTGGTGGAAGAGGCTGGATCTTGTCTCTCTAGTGGGCAGGTTCACGTCTGGTGGTGTGTTTTGGGGTGTCTGTGGCCTTATTATGATTTTAGGCAGCCTCTCTGCTAATGGGTGGGGTTGTGTTCCTGTTTTGCTAGTTGTTTGGCACAGGTTGTCCAGCACTGTGGCTTGCTTGTCGTTGAGTGAAGCTGGGTGCTGGTGTTAAGATGGAGGTCTCTGGGAGATTTTCGCCGTTTGATATTATCTGGAGCTGGGAGGTCTCTTGTGGACCAGTGTCTTGAAGTTGGCTCTCCTACCTCAGAGGCAGAGCCCTGCCTCCTGGCTGGAGCACCAAGAGCCTTTCATCCACACGGCTCAGAATAAAAGGGAGAAAAAGTAGAGGGAATTAGTAGACGTATGAGGAAAGAAAGAAGGAAAGGAGGGAAGGAAGGAGGGAAGGAAGGAAGGAAGGAAGGAAGAAAGAAAGAAAGAAGCAAAGAAGGAAAGAAGGCAAGAAGGAACGAAAGGAGGGAGGGAGGGAGGGAGGAAGGAAGGAGGGAAGGAAGGAAAAAACAAAAAGAAAAAAGATACAGTAAAAATAAAATAAAGTATAATAAAGTTATTGAATTAAAAAATTCTTAATTAGAAAAAAAAAAAAAAAAAAAAGGACGGATAGAACCTTAGGACAAATGTTGGAAGCAGAGCTGTACAGACAAAGTCTTACACAGAAGCGTACACATACACCCTCACAAAAAGAGGTAAAGGGGGAAAAATCATAAATCTTGCTGTCAGAGACCACCTCCTGAATTTGGGATGATTCGTTGTCTAAAGGAGGGAAGGAAGGAAGGAAGGAAGGAAGAAAGAAAGAAGCAAGGAAGGAAAGAAGGCAAGAAGGAATGAAAGGAGGGAGGGAGGAAGGAAGGAAGGAGGGAAAGAGGGGAAAACAGAAAGAAGATACAGTAAAAATAAAATAGAGTATAGTAAAGTTATTGAATTAAAAAATTCTTAATTAGAAAAAAAAAAAAGGGACGGGTAGAACCTTAGGACAAATGTTGGAAGCAAAGCTGTACAGACAAAGTCTTACACAGAAGCGTACGCATACACCCTCACAAAAAGAGGTAAAGGGGGAAAAATCATAAATCTTGCTGTCAGAGACCACCTCCTGAATTTGGGATGATTCGTTGTCTAAAGGAGGGAAGGAAGGAGGGAAGGAAGGAAGGAAGGAAGGAAGGAAGAAAGAAGCAAGGAAGGAAAGAAGGCAAGAAGGAATGAAAGGAGGGAGGGAGGAAGGAAGGAAGGAGGGAAAGAGGGGAAAACAGAAAGAAGATACAGTAAAAATAAAATAGAGTATAGTAAAGTTATTGAATTAAAAAATTCTTAATTAGAAAAAAAAAAAAAGGGACGGATAGAACCTTAGGACAAATGTTGGAAGCAAAGCTATACAGACAAAGTCTTACACAGAAGCGTACACATACACCCTCACAAAAAGAGGTAAAGGGGGAAAAATCATAAATCTTGCTGTCAGAGACCACCTCCTCAATTTGGGATGATTTGTTGTCTAAAGGAGGGAAGGAAGGAAGGAAAGAAAGAAAGAAAGAAAGGACGAAGGTAAAGTATAATAACGTTCTTAAAATTAAAATTGATTATTAAGAAAAAAAATTTTAAGAAAAAACCATGGACGGATAGAACCTAGGACAAATGGTGGAAGCAAGACTATACAGACAAGATCTCACACAGAAGCATACACATACACATTCACAAAAAGAGGAATAGGGAGAAAAATCATAGATCTTGCTCCCAAAGTCCACCTCCTTAATTTGGGATGATTGGCTGTCTATTCATGTATTCCACAGATGCAGGGTACATCAAGTTGATTGTGGAGCTTTAATCCGCTGCTTCTGAGGCTGCTGGGAGAGATTTCCCTTTCTCTTCTTTGTTCTCACAGCTCACAGAGGCTCAGCTTTGGATTTGGCCCTGCCTCTGCGTGTAGGTCGCTGGAGGGCGTCTGTTTTTTGCTCAGACAGGACGGGGTTAAAGGAGCCGCTGATTCGGGGGTTCTGGCGTACGGAGGCCGGCGGCGGGGAGGGAGGGGCCCGGAATGCGGGGCGGGCCTGCGGCGGCAAAGTCCGGCGTGACTCTGCACCAGCCCGAGGCCCGCCGTGCGCTCTCCCGGGGAAGTCGCCCCCGGATCCCGGGAACCCGGCAGTGGCGGGCTGCACAGGCTCCGCGGAAGAGGGGAGTGGAGAGCGACCTGCGCTCGCACACAGGCCCCTTGGTGGCGGCAGCAGCAGCCCCAACGTCTCCCGCCCGCCTTGGGGTCCGCGCCTCCGGCCGCGGCTTGCGCCCGTCTCTGGAGTCAGCGCCCTCAGCCGCGGCTCGCGCCCGTCTCTGGGGTCCGTGCCCTCAGCCGCGGCTCGCGCCCGTCTCTGGGGTCCGCGCTTTCAGCCGCGGCTCGCGCCCGTCTCTGGGGTCCGCGCTTTCAGCCGCGGCTCGCGCCCGTCTCTGGGGTCCGCGCTTTCAGCCGCGGCTCGCGCCCGTCTCTGGGGTCCGCGCTTTTAGCCGCGGCTCGCGCCCGTCTCTGGAGTTCGTTTAAGCAGCGTTCTTAAACCCCTCTCCTCTCGCACCAGGAAACAAAGAGGGAAGAAAAAGTCTCTTGCCTCTTCGGCAGGTGCAGGCTTTTCCCCGGACTCCCTCCCGGCTAGCTGTGGTGCACTAACCCCTTCAGGCTATGTTCAAGCCGCCAACCCCAGTCCTCTCCCTGCGCTCCGTCCGAAACCGAAACCCTAGCCTCAGAGCCTCAGCTCGCAGCCCCGCCCGTCCCGACGGGTGAGCAGACAAGCCTCTCGGGCTGGTGAGTGCCGGTCGGCACCGATCCTCTGTGCGGGAATCTCCCCGCTTTGCCCTCCGCACCCGTTGCTGTGCACTCCTCCGCGGCTTCGAAGCTCCCCCCTCCGCCTCCCGCAGTCTCCGCCCGCGAAGGGGCTTCCTAGTGTGTGGAAACTTTTCCTCCTTCACAGCTCCCTCCCACTGGTGCAGGTGCCGTCCCTATTCTTTTGTCTCTGTTTATTCTTTTTTCCTTTTGCCCTACCCAGGTACGTGGGGAGTTTCTTGCCTTTTGGGAGGTCTGAGGTCTTCTGCCAGCCTTCAGTAGGTGTTCTGCAGGAGTTGTTCCACGTGTAGATGTATTTCTGGTGTATCTGTGGAGAGGAAGGTGATCTCCGCGTCTTACTCTTCCGCCATCTTCCCTTCTTCCCTGACCTTTCTTTTTTCTTTATTCTGCTCTGTGGTAGTCATTTCCACTACTTTATCTTCCAGGTCACTTATCCGTTCTTCTGCCTCAGTTATTCTGCTATTGGTTCCTTTTAGAGAATTTTTAATTTCATTTACTATGTTGTTCATCATTGTTTGTTTGCTCTTTAGTTCTTCTAGGTCCTTGTTAAACGTTTCTTGTATTTTCTCCATTCTGTTTCCAAGATTTTGGATCATCTTCACTATCCTTACTCTGAATTATTTTTCAGGTAGACTGCCTATTTCCTCTTCATTTGTTTGGTCTGGTGGGTTTTTAGCTTACTCCTTCATCTGCTGTGCATTTCTCTGTCTTCTCATTTTGCTTAACTTACTGTGTTTGGGGTCTCCTTTTCTTAGGCTGCACGTTCGTATTTCCCTTTGTTTTTGTTGTCTGCCCCCTGTTGCTATGGTTGGTTCAGTGGGTTGTGCAGGATTCCTTGTGGAGGGGACTCGTACATGTGTTCTGGTGAATGAGGCTGGATCTTGTCTTTTTGGTGGGCAGGACCGTGGGTAGTCATGTGTTTTTGGGTATCTGTGCCCTTATTATGATTTTAGACAGCCTCTCTGCTAATGAGTGGGGCTGTGTTCCTGTCTTGCTAGTTGTTTGGCATAGGGTGTCCAGCACTGTAGCTTGGTGGTCGTTGAGTGGAGCTGGCTCTTAGCATTGAGTTGGATATCTCTGGGAGAGCTTTTGTCATTTGATATTATGTGGAGCCAGGAGGTCTCTGGTGGATCAATGTCCTGAACGTGGCTTTCCCACCTGAGAAGCACAGGTCAGACACCTGGCTGGAGCATCAAGACTCTTTAGTCACACAGCTCAGAGGAAAAGTGAGAAAAAAAGAAAGAGAAAATAAAATAAATTATTAAAATTAAAAAAATATATTAAAAATAAAAAAAGTAATTTAAAAAAAAGGAAGAAAGAAAAAAGAGAACAACCAAACCAAAAACCAAATCTACCAATGATAACGTGCACTAAAAACTATGCTAAAAAGACAAAAGAAACAAAAAAAAAGCAGACAGACAGAACCCTAGGATAAATGGTAAAAGCAAAGCTATATGGACAGAATCACACAAAGATACATACACATTCACAGAAAGAGAAAAAGGAAAACTATATATATATATATATATATATATATATATATATATATATATATATATATATATATAAAGGAAGAGAGCAACCAAATCAATAACCAAATCTACCAATGATAATAAGCTCTAAATGCTAAACTATGATAAACATAAAACCAGAAACAAATTAGATGCAGACAGCAAGCCCCAAGTCTACAGTTGTTCCCAATATCCACCACCTCAATTTTGAGATGATTCATTGTCCATTCAAGTATTCCACAGATGCAGGGTACATCAAGTTGATTGTGGAGATTTAATCCTCTGCTCCTGAGGCTTTTGGGAGAAATTTCCCTTTCTCTTCTTTGTTTGCAGAGCTCCCAGGGTTCAGCTTTGGATTTGGATCCACCTGTATGTTTAGGTCGCCTGAGGGCGTCTGTTCTTCGCTCAGACAGGGCGGGGTTAAAGGAGCAGTGCATTAGGGGTCTCTGGCTCACTCAGGCCAGGGTTAGGGAGGGGTACAGAATGATGGGCGAGCCTGCGGTGGCAGAAGCTGGTGTGACGTTGCAACAGCCTGTGGAGCGCCGTGTGTTCTCCTGGGGAAGTTGTCCCTGGATCACGGGACCCTGGCAGTGGCAGGCTGCACAGGTTCTCGGGAGGGGACGTGTGGATAATGGACTCGTGCTTTTACAGAGGCTTCTTGGTGGCTGCAGCAGCAGCCTTAGAGTTTCATGCCCGTCTCTGGTGTCCACGCTGATAGCCGCACTTGCGCCCATCTGTGGAGCTCGTTTAGGTGGCGCTCTGAATCCCCTTTCCTCGCGCACCCTGAAACAATAGTCTCTTGCCTCTTAGGCAGTTTCAGACTCTTTCCTGGACTCCCTCCCGGCTAGCTGTGGCGCACTAGCCCCCTTCAGGCTGTGTTCACACAGCCAACCCCAGTCCTCTCCCTGGGATCCAACCTCCGAAGCTCGAGCCTCAGCTCCCAGCCCCCACCCGCCCTGGCAGGTGAGCAGACAAGCCTCTCAGGCTGGTGAGTGCTGGTCGGTACTGAACCTCTGTATGGAAATCTCTCCACTTTGCCCTCTGCACCCCTGTTGCTGGGCTCTTCTCCATGGCTCTGAAGCTTCCCCATGCCACCCCCCATCTCCACCAGTGAAGGGGTTTCCTAGTGTGTGGAAATTTTCCTCCTTCACAGCTCCCTCCCAGAGGCACAGGTCCTGTCCCTATTCCTTTGTCTCTGTTTTTTATTTTTTTTTCTTTTGCCCTAGCCAGGTACATGGGGAGTTTCTTGCCTTTTGGGAGGTCTGAGGTCTTCTGCCAGCGTTCAATAGGTGTTCTGTAGGAGTTGTTCCACGTGTAGATGTATTTCTGGTGTATCTGTGGGGAGGAAGGTGATCTCCGTGTCTTACTCCTCTGCCATCTTGAAGGTCTCCTGTGTCCAATTTCTAAACACCTGAAAGTAAATTATTCTCTAGTTTAGCTTTAATGCTGACGGGGGATGGCAGAAACTTCTTCACATTAGAGAGTTCAACCACTGGGGAAAAAAAAGGCTGAATGAAATATTTTTCAGTATCAAAGGCCAAAGAGATCTTACAATTTCTTATAAAGGTTAATCAACCATGTTTCCTTCTTAGCTCTTGCCTAACTATAAAATATACTTCTCTGTTCATTTAAGAAACAAAAGAGGGACTATAATTTGCTACACAAAATCAAATATAATTTAATGTCAGTGAAGTAACTAATTACAGTATTTACTATTTCAAGTTGCACTTTACCACCATGTTCTAGCTGGGTTTAATTGAATCTCTCTAATGGAGATGGGCTCAGTAGTCTGAAATCCTACCAATCCCAAAGTCAGGCCAGGGGCCAATACTACTTCTTTTCTGCTATACTCAAGTAGTATTAAAGTTGAGGCACAAAAATGAAGTTAATAAAACACCATGAAAACAACACGGATTTGAAGTGGTGTTTTAGGACAATGGTTGATTTGATATTGATCATGTCATTTCTTGCTAAAAACCTTCTCCATAATATCCTCCTTTCAATGGCCATGACTAAGCATGCCCACATTCCCATGCTGTCCTCAGCCCTGATGAAGGACAAGAGCTGAGCTATGTTCCCTTTGATCCAAGCCCAAATCAACCTTGTTGGTGATAGTAGAAGATTGAGACCCCATGGGCTAATTGTTGTGGTAAGAGCAAGATTATTGAAAGGAAGCTAGAGTTGGGCTTCAACAATATGAAAACTTCTTGGAGTTTTGTTTATTTATTTGCTTCTTTGTTTGATTTTAGCTTATTCCTCTATGTTTTGTATTTAGGCGCCATTGATAGCTTCTCCTGGCTTGCATAGATTCTATCCAGGGGCTCTGTAAACTCCCTGATGTCAATTAGGCTTACTTTCATATCCACTTAAATAAAATAGAAGTAAATGCTAAACATATCATTTGAGGATTATTTGGTTAGTTTAAAAGACAGAATAAGTATGTTCAAATTTTACATCAGTGGTTATTTCACTTCTGTCCTAAAAGCAGAGTCATGTGCTTGGAGACCATAGGGATCACTTAGGTCACATAGTCTCTGGGAGAAGCTCAGTTTGGGTCATTAGAAGTAGTCTGGCTGGTAAAGCCCAAGGTTTTTCACTGGGTGGTGGACTTATGCCAGCAGTAACTCTTGTCTTCAGAGTTCCCCTCCTTAACTATGAGAAACTGTTATGAAGCTACCGTTAGGAACAGCTTGCTTCAGGGAGATGGATAGCACCAAATAAATTTCTCTGCAAGCTGGAATTGAATAGCTAAGAAACTGAGGGAAGGAGCAGTAGCACTAAATGCTTAGATCAGAGATTTGCAAACTACAACCTATTTTCTGTGTATAACCCATGAACTCAGGGTTGTAAAAAGCAAAACACACACTCAGCACAGCAAAACAGAGCCCCCGAAAAACAGTAACAAAGAATATGCCTGCAGGTGGCCTGTGAAGCCTAAAATATTTACTATCTGGTCATTTACAATAAAGTTTGCCAACCCTTGAGCTAAAGGCACCAGTAATAATCAGCATTGCAAGCAGAAAGAAACCACATCTGGATAATCTAAGAGAATTATTACAAAGACCATGTAGCTGATAGGTACTCTGGGAGCTTTGTAGACCAGGCTTGAAAGCTCCAGGTTAGAGGAATTTTTAATCATGTAGTAGAACTTGTCCATAAAAACTTGTCCACTGTTGCTATTGTAAGGCACCAGGCACCACAGCCTGTCCCACCAATTCTATCACCCACCAACACTGCCCCTGGAGCTGCAATTGGAAACAGACAGTGCTGGAAACAGGATATAGGGGATATTGCTCCTACTGTCCTCACCAAAATGGATTGCCCACAGTCCCTGCTCTTTCACATAACTAGTTTCTGCTGGATTTGCATGATTAGTGGAGCCTTGCTCATATTTCTGTGTCTTCCCTATAAGGGATGCCAAGAAAATGGTAAATACTATATTTGTTAGCTATTGTTGTTATTGTGGTTCATATTATCCCAGCTATCAGGCACAATAAAGTGATTTGGTACCTTAGTAAGACCACAGGCAAGCCAACAATTTAATAGAACAGAGGCCATTAAGAGTAAGCAAAAGCAATCTGGTAGAGAAAGGAAAATGGATTAAATGTGTAGAAAGAAACACAGGTGCCATGAGCAATTATCCCCCAAGAGAGGGCTGCTTGATGAGATTTTAGTTCCCTTTCTAGTTGTCACAAAGCCTACCTGAATTAGGGTTTCTGTTGGATTTCCATGAGACTCTCACTAATTTTCTAGGTAGACACATTTTTATATAAACTCATGTGAAGAGGATATATTTACAACCTGACGAATTCTAACTGGAAAGTCTTCTCTGCTTCTCCGCACCCACTCCTCATATTATTTAGTAATCTTACGGTTACAAGTAACAGAAACACACCTCAAACTAACTTAAAAGGGATTTTAGGTGTCTCATGATACCCAAATATAGGAATGATATGATCCTTAAGAAAGGATTCATTACGATTTTGTGTACCTGTTACTAGTCTTGGCTTCTCCCTATACTTCCTTTTAATTGGTTTGCTCAGTACAGACAGACTTTAAACAAAAACAAACAAACAAACAAAAAACCATGTGGAAATCATAACAAATGACCCTCTGGGCTTTAACTTTCACATTTTTAGCCACAGAAAAAAAAAGATAAGTATGTTTAATGCATCCGAAGTCCAAAATCTTGGTGAAATAACTCACTGACCTAACTTGTAAGGTCTGTCTCAGGTCAAGGAGGAAGCTATTATCTGTAGCCTAAATTGGGTACTTTTTCTTACATATGCATATAAAGGCACATAATATAGCTTATACCTCTAGGAATACATAATATAATAGCAAAGTTATATGTAGTCATGACACAATGGTAAGTGTTGTAATAAAGTGATATGCTAATGCATTGCTTAGCACATCCAGTAAGAAACAGGAGATTCAGATTTCTTCTTTAACTGGGTACCATACTCTTCTTAGAAGTCATGTAAGGTACAAATAAAGCAGGTATCTCTTTGTAATTAATATGAGGATATTTAACTTGAGATTTATAAGGCAAACACATACATGTAATTTGAGAACAGTTGATTCCACAATATAGAATGACCACCCGGTAGCCTATTGCCATTCATTTAACTAAAATATAATGATATAATTATATTCAGAAGGACTCAGAAAAGAACTTTTTATTCTCTTTCTCCAAGAATGTGTAAAAACCGTAATCCAAATGTCACTGAAAGAATGGTCTCTGGGCTGATATTTTTCCAGGTTTATTTTGAGGTGTCTAGCATTTTTGTTCCTTATCTGCACAGCTGTGTGTACTGACTTTTTCATGGTATTGAAAGGGACATTCATTCTTTCATAATTTGGCAAATGGAACATGTTTAGGATTAGAGTCAAATGCAACAAGAGATTCTGCACTGGGAAAGCAGTTTTGGCAAACTTGTATTCTCTGCATGACATTAAGTATCCATTCTGGCAACAGCAACTCACGGGGTTCTCTGTTTAACCATTCCATGGCTACATGAAGCTTTAGAGAAAGAAGAAGGGAGCCACTGATACAATAGTCTGGGTGGGTGTCTCAGAAGAGATGGAACCATTCTTGAAAGAAAATTCAGACTTACATCGTTATATATAAGCAGTTACTGAAATAGATGCCAATTTCTTAGCCAGTGCTACACTCTTTCAACAATTAACTGAATTAACAATTAGCTGAACTAGTTGGCACTGATCTGTACTTAGGGGCAATAACAATCTATCAAAATCTTGAATTATGTAGTAACTTTTCTGAGGTATAGGAAAACCCTTCATTATAGTTCTTAACCTGGCTTTTGATCAAGGTTTTAATTCAAATTCTGTAGATCACCTTTGATCTAGCAATTTTACAATGTAATTTTTTTCTAATAAATTCCCAGAGAAACATAGCTCATTTAGATGGACAGGAGAAGGGGCAGAAGAAATAGAAGAAACTAAGTGGGTTGCATAGGTTAAGCAGAGTAGGAAGAGAAACAGATGTACAAAGTGATATCTGACTTAGAAGGTTACAGAGCCTTTGAGACTCTCTTGGAATTATGAGAACTCAGCATAGCAGTTCAGAAAGCTGACATTTGAGTGTTTGGTGCTTTGTCTCCTAATTTTTCTAGAGTGCAAAAAGTTAGAATTATATTACAACTCTATATAGGAAACAGGAGTTCTTCTTGGAAGACTTTGCTGTTTTGACATAGATAAACCATTGCCCGATAAGAAAGAGGCTGTTTCTTTTGTTCAACATATGTCTGTTTGTACATGGTATCTCAAGTTCTCTGATGAAGCAGAGGCTAAAATTGGGTGATACGATCAACGATCCAACCAATGTTGAATCCAAAACGCAAATAAAGCAAAATGACCCTCTTTCACAAAATGATAAGACAGGGAGTTCCCTTATAAAAATTTTGTATGGGAATGGAGACTTAACTAATCCTATGCTTCCATTCACTCCCTTTCTTTATACATCAACAGAAACAGAAGACCATCCAGGACAAAGCAAAAACATATGAAACAATACCTTGTAATTAATATAAGGATTTTTTATATATAGACAAATGTGTGATGACATTATACAAAGACTATTTCTAATTGTCTGACACAAAATCCTATTTTGTTACAAATCTTAGAATAACAAAATCAGACTTCCCTGGTGGTGCAGTGGTTAAGAATCTACCTACCAATGCAGGGGACAAGGGTTAGATCCCTGGTCCAGGAGGATCCCACATGCCGTGGAGCAACTAAGCCCATGCGCCACAACTACTGAGACTGTTCTCTAGAGCCTGTGAGCCACAACTACTGAGCCTGTGTGCCACAACTACTGAAGCCTGTGCACCTAGAGCCTGTGCTCCACAACAAGAGAAGCCACCGCAATGAGAATCCTGAGTATCACAATGAAGAGTAGCCCCCACTCACCACAACTAGAGAAAGCCTGTGTGAAGCAATGAAGACCCAATGCAGCAAAACATAAAATAAATAAATTTATTTTTTTAAAAAAGAATATCAAAATAGCTCAGCAATGAGATGCAAAGAATTTAGTCAGATCTCAGATCCTCATTGATCCATAAGAGGGTCTTTTTTTTAATTATTATTATTCTCACAGGTTGGAGAATTGGGCAAAATACTCTTTTCATCAATATACACATGGTTTATTGTTTATTTTGTTTCACTTAGTGTCTAGGCAAGGCCACCCATGAGATAAGACAGAATCAGAAAGTTATAAAAGTAGTGTAGTCTGTGGATTCCTGGAAAAATAACTCACGACTATAATTTTTCAATTTATCCCCTCCATTACCCTGCTTGGTGCCTACTCCAAAGTAAGCATTTGTTTCTTGGATTAAGAAAGTTATAAGAGTCAAAAAGTTTAATACACACACTACAATTCAAATGATCAAGTTATTATCTATAAATATAAACATACACACACACACACACATATATATGTGTATATATATATATATATACACATATATATATATATATATAGGGGTGGGGGGAATGGAAGACATACCATTTAAGGGTATATACTTGCAACTAGTAGATAAATAAGTTCTGGAGATCTAATATTCAGTACAGTGATTACAGACAACAAAACTGTATCATAAACATTAAACCTCCTAAGAGACTAGATCTTAAACATTGCCACAACAAGAAGAAATGATAATTATGTGACACAATAGAGGTATTAGCTAACATTACACTAGCAATCATATTGCAATAGAGATGTATCAAATCAATGTGTTGTACACCTTAAACTTGCACATTGTTATATGTCTATTATGTCTCAAAAGACAAAAAAATCCTGTAACTAAATTGGCTTATCTCCGAAGTTCTCATCCATAGGTTAATGGGGGCAAAGTAATAAAATGTACAATCTAATTAAACTCTAACTTCTGTATGATAATTTAAATCTCCCCTATATATTACATCCAAAGTCTCTTATTTTAAAATATTCTGTTGCTCAGATAATAATAAAACATCATTAAGTGCTCCCTGCCCCAATAATTCCTTTGCCATGTTAATACCTCACTGTTAATACTAAATAAATGCTTGGTGACTAAAGACATGGAAACAAAATTTTCTTTGAAATTTTTTCTGATGCTTAACCTATGGTAACTAACATTACCAGATAACATTTTAGATATTCAATAATGTTCACATCAATAAATAAATGAATGTTCTAGCATTTTAAAAATCTGAACATTAATAAGAGATTTTATATGCACACCTACAAAAGGCATACACACTGATGTCTTTATTAAATTTCTCCTTGGCAGAGAAAATCCTCTCAAAGATGAAGATGAAATCCTATGTGCTTTGTATAACCAGCATGATTGAAAGTTTCTGCCTAGTAGACTTTGTGCTTCACTCACTATCCTGATTAAATAAAAAATAGAAAGCTGAAATAAAATATGGCCCCTAAAACGGCAATACTTGGGAACTGTTCAGGAAATATGTAAATGTATCATTTGATTTCATTTCTCAGCCTTCAGCATAATGAGCATGGTTGTATTGCCTTGTCCATCTGGCCCCATTCTCATGGACTTCTTCCCGCACCATGGAGGCACTGGACTGTGTCTTATTGAGGAGAATTGTATTTTCAATACAGCTATAATCAGTTGTGATCCATCCTTGTATGAACAATGCTATAAAATTATATTATAACGCATGCTTTATTAAGCACAATAGCCATCATCAAGTGTAAATTCAAAACATTTTACATTATGAATTATTAGGCTTCCAGGCTGGGCCCACTTTAAAAAAGGCTTGTAAAGCTTGTAGTCTGATCCATATTAAACTGAATAATCCAGACTATCAGGAGTTGCAAATTTATTCTGGAAAATCAGGAAAACAATTTTGCTAATGTCATTTCTAATATGCTTGGAATGTTGCCTGAATTAAAATGTATTGGGACTAGTCAGCCTCACAAATTTTGCATTTGCCCTTTCTTCCTGGATTTTAGTGGCTCTAAACTGACAAACTAGTCTAAGAAAAATGTACATTTTGGGACAGGTAGAGGTGTTAGTAACCATTGACTTTCCCCACCTTTGCTCTGAAGATTGAAACAAAGTTGTGATAACTTTTTTTAAAATTCTGGCTTCATAACCTTTTTCCAGATTTATTGATGATAACTTTTCTAATGAACATTGATTTATTCTTTTGAATTGTCCACAGACTGAAATCTAACACAGTCATAGGGAGAGAATAAATAAGCAAATTATTTATCTTCCTATCTATAGACCTTTGAGAACTCATTTACTTTTTTTTTTTTTTTTTTCGGTACGGGCCTCTTACTGTTGTGGCCTCTCCCGTTGCGGAGCACAGGCTCCGGACGCGCAGGCTCAGTTGCCATGGCTCACGGGCCCAGCCGCTCCGCGGCATGTGGGATCTTCCTGGAACGGGGCACGAACCCGTGTCCCCTGCATTGGCAGGTGGACTCTCAACCACTGCGCCACCAGGGAAGCCCTACCTTCATATTTTTAACTACCTCAATTCATAGAAACATTTCATGTCTAATCTCAGCTGACATCTCTCTCCTGACCACCTGGCCTGAAGAAACAACTCCCTAATAAAATGTTCACTTTGATAATCCCTTCAAAATGGAACTTATCGTCTTTCTCCAAATGTTCAGACAATTCAGTGTGCATAGAAAACAAGGTCTTTGTTCAGTTGACATTCAGAGGGCCCCAGAGCCGAATAGGATGAGGTCAGGTGAGAGGGGATAATGGGAGATGGCCTGGAGGTATGGCAGATCACTGAGAAAGCTTGTAATATGAGCCTGATTGGTGGCATATACTGGGGTTTCTATTTCTGTTATATCCTTGTGCCTTGACCTGCCTGGACACCAGCTTCTATCCAACACACTGAATCTGGTTTACTATGCCTCCTAATGGGTACCTTAATCTATCCCAAATATTGAATCTGGTCTTTAGGGTCTTCAGTTTGTCCTTTATCAGGAGTATCACTCTGCCACATGGCACCACTGATAACATCTGAGCTCAGTTATATAATGAGTGTCTTAAGGAAAAAGTTCATCCCATCTAACCCCTAAAAATGAACTGGATGTTGTGGCCCTGTATGCAATTCCTACTTTCTTCCTTTTATGTCCAGGTGCCAAAACAATGAATAATGGGTAGTAGCCATGTTTCTATGAGCATCAGCCACTTGATTTCTGAAAGCATTCTTCTCTTGGATAATATTATTTAAAAGTGTCTAGTTTATATTCATCTTGAACCCAAGTACCATTCTCAGAGGGAAAACCAAATAGTATCCATTACCTGAATACTCAGCATGGCTTGCTGTTCCTCCTCTCAACACCACTGCTGATCTGATCCCTTAAATCCAAGGGAAGGAAGGAGAACATCAATCAGGTCAATCAAAAGGGTCAATCTCAGAAGAAAGATAAGAATGCTTAAGTGGATTCTGAGAATAGAACCTTGTTGTCTTCCTGAAGTACTTCTGCTTTGGAGAGACAGATGTTAGAGAAAGCCATAGACCCATCCCATAATTAGAGAGGAAACAGTTAACGGCATTATCTCAGAAGAAACCGGTCTTCTACTTTGAGATTTGTATTCTTTCTAAAACCCTCCAAACCATGCCCAACACCACCTCTCACTTGCCACAAGATTTTTTTTTTAAAAAGTAGAAATCAAATTATGTCACCTCAGCTTAAAATGTTTTACTCGTTCTTCACCCTCCTCAGGATAAATCCAGTGATGTACCTTGGTGTATAAACATTCTGTGCTTTGTCAGCTACCACTATTCCAATCCAGCCTTCACACTCAGTACTCCCAATTCACACACTCCTTTTGCATTTTTAACCCAGACTATGCGTAGTAGTTTGAAAATGTAATACAGATTTGTAATCCGTATTTGTATCTTTTCTCACATGGTGCTCTTTCTCCAGAATACAATTCCTCTGATTTTCTTATGGCAACTTCATCTTTCTAAAACACTGTCTCGTCTAGGAAGCCTCACTAGAATTGTCATAGGCTGGGGAAGAAGTTTATTCAACATTTCTCATAGCACTCTTTCATTCCCCCATCATAGTACTTATTATGTTTTACTGTACACTCTTTTGCATGTTTGTATTTCATTAGAGTGTGAGTAGAGAATGTGTTTCCTACATCTTTCTGTCTCAAGGCGTAGCACACTTAGGATGTAGTAAACTGGGTTGAATGAATTGGTGTCTATTAATGCCCAGATATCCACAACAGTTCTCCCATCTCTAAATTGTACATAGGAAAGAGGCCCAGGCTGTCTGGTAAGAACCTAGGCTCCTGGCCTAATTTAGATACCATCTTTATTCTTTCTTCATTTTTTTATGCTCTTCTTTTCCTATGTAAATTTTAGTGGGTAGGGGCTACATTTACACAAATGTCAAATGCAATTTTTTTTTAATGACCTTACCATCCAGTATAGAACTTGGAATGCAATAACCAGCAAATAATTCAACAAATCATGACTGAGCAACATGCAGGCACTAAAAACCATGTTAATGATGGAGAAAGTTAGAAGAAGAAGAAGAAAATAGGGAAGTTGATATCTAAGATACTGATATTCCTGATGCCTTTTCTCTTGCAATAGACTTTCTCATCTTTGACTGTCCACCACTAATATTTTTTCCCAAATATTCTTCTTTCCTCGTCCACCCTCCTCATATAAACAGAATTACAATTGCCATTCCATAAAAGTGGCAAATGATCAATACATTGAAAATAAGGTGGTTGAGAAAAAGAATAGCCCTTCTCATAGCAAGTGAAAATGTTATTAATTTTAAGTACTTTTTGTGAGTTGATGGTGGATAATTCTAAGATCTGCATGTTCTTTCCACTTGTTATAAAATGTGTGTATTTCCAAAATTCAACCTAGGAGGCCCTGAGTCATTTTTAACTCTGAAGCAGAGATTTTTGTTTGGTTTGGGTTTTTTGTTAAAATAGAGAATGAAATAATAATTTTGGCCCCATAGGATCACTTGAACAAACCACCCCAGTTGGCAGATAACTTGATTTTAACACATCTGCATTTTAATATTCAGATCTGTGCTCTAACCAGGAAAAAGTATTTTTCTTTAAGTATACATTCACAAAATTATTTGATGAAATGAGCATATTGTTTCTGGTATCCTAATTTCCATGATGGTTCATAAAACCTATCTCTTATTGGCTTTGCCATATGCCATGACAAATGTGTGTTGGTTTACCTGGGTAAGTATAAGGACATGTGAATCTGATAATATGAGATACCACTGATTTTAAAACATGAGAAATTTCAAAGATAGTAAAAAACATGCCAAGCTTAAATCTCAAATGGAAGAATCCTGAGAAGATTCAAATATTTTCATGAACTGATGGAAAACATTCTCTGTCTGTATTTTTGCTGCTCTCCTATAACTAGTTTCAAACCTAAATAAGTATCCATTTATCTTCAGATAAAAACAGAATGAAAAAAGAAAATCAACAGATAACCCTAAACTTCATTGTAGTCAGTATTTCAACTTTCTTCTAAGAACAATCTCTCACTCTAAGGCAGATAAAAAGAAAGAAAGGGAACAGTTTATAATATAGCCTAAAATAAAGTAGACTCAACATATATATAAAGGTTACTCCATGATCCAAGACACTTTATATGCATAAAAGAGTCATTGGTAGGAGATTCTTCAATTTTCAAATAACACATTAGCCTCATTCATTCATTTATTTATTCTTTAAAATTTATATACATTGACTGTGTTTGTGTATGTGTGTTTATTAGCCAAAGGATGATAGAAAAATTCAATATTCTTTCAGTCAGCAATTAAAACCTTCACTTTATTTTTTAGAATGTAATAACAGAATATTCAAATATAGTAGAGGTTTTATAAATCATCCTCCTTTTTGTACATGACTCAATTATAGTCCAGGAATATGAATTTTTGTATGCAAGATTATACATCTATTTAGCATTTGACATGGGTCAAAATTCAGGCTACATGACTTGCAAGCCAGTATGTCACTATATTACCTTGCTTTTAAATTAATAAGAACTACAACAGGCAAACGGTCTCCCGTTTATACATACAGTGCTCATTAAGTCATTTACTGAAGACTACGCATATTAGTAGCAGGTAGACAGCTATACGTATATAAGAAAGAATGGCTAACCAGTAAAGAAGCAGTCCTGGTGAACTTCAAACACTTACAAAACTTCCAAAGTTGTCTAATCAAAACTTTTTCAACATATATACCATCCCTCACATCTAGATTTCTATCTGCTTATTCTCTGGTTCAATAACACTATTTCTCATCCCTCATATTATGTCCATGAAGTCAAATTGATTCAATAATAACTGGAGCATATATTAGAATCATGGACAAAAAATAGCACCATAATATTTTTAACAAAATCTTTTTTGAAGCATAGCATACATACCAAAAAGTGCAGAAATCATAAGCATATAGACTTTTACTAATTTTCACAAAGCAAACACGTTCATGTAAATAGCACCCTGATCGAGATACGGTCATATTTTTACACCTGTAAACATATTCTATTAATATTTAACTTTGTAAGTTGAACTGCATTTCATGATCATATCAGAGTGTTCTTGAAGAGAATTGACAAAGCTCTAAATTGTTTGAATAATCAAGCCTGCATTCAGCTTCTGATTACTAACTATATCATTCAAAACTTTCATTTTGAGGCTGAACAACAACCAAAAAATGGATTAAAATCCATTATGAACCTACTTTTTTCACATTTCCACTTCTTCCTTCAATAAATAATTATATTAGGTAATCACAATCCTATCAAGTTCCTATCCAGAAATATTTATTTAGAGCCTGGATATACGTGGTGCTGTGCTAGTAACTATAATTTTATAGTACACATTTAACTCTTGACCTCCTTATTATAATTTCTTAACTCTGCAGACCTCAGATAATCAAAATATTGGATATTATCTGAAAGTTATTAATTAGACACTGATTTCCTTTTCAGAAGAGTCATCACCAAAAATTTTACTGTGTCTAGTTTTCAATTAAATTTATTTCAGTAAGTTCATGTCTCTCTGCCTTCTGAAATAACTTAAGATTTGCTATTAATAACAAGTTGATTAATTCCCTACCCATGCTAGAGAAAAGGTCTTCCTCTGTACCACTCATCTCTTCTACCCATGAAGTAGAAGTAAAGTTTTATGATATTCGGATCATCTCCATGTTTCAGAAGGTATCGCTGGATTATGACAATTAATGTCACAGGGCACACATGTAGAGGAACTATACTGAAGCTGCATGCATACACCTCCAGAACATCCTGCTTAAATAACAAGTTTTACTTAAAGAGATAGCTAAGCTGATCGCCCTCACAAAAGGGAAATTTCCCTCTTATCAGTATTGTCAGTTTTTTGCAGTGCATTTATTTATTCATACATCTGTCATATATATGTCTGGATTATAGGGGTGTCTTAATTAAGGTTTAATGAACCATGATACTACCATGCTGCCTTGCAGAGAAAGTGAGTCTTGCTTACCCTCTTCCTCAATGATAACTCCAAGTAAGAGTACCAAGATACTCATGGCTTTCATGATCTACATGTTGAATGATACTGCTCACCCAAATTGTAACTGTATTTCTCCCAGGTTTTTATTCTATGCTATGCACTATCATATTGATTATTTTCTTTCCCCATTACAAAATCTTGGAGATGAAGGATAAGGTGTATTTGAAGTATCTGATGTAAATATCACTCTAATTGAGTGTGCCAGCTGTTTCCCAGTCCTAGGACTTTGCAGATGTGGAAATATTTCCCTGGAAACCAATTAGCCCCTTTAACTCAAAAGCCTAAAACTTTTTCTGACACCATTCTTAGGCTCCCAAAGAACTGTGAATGTCTGTATACATTTTAAGCATTATTTCAATTAAGAAAAAAATTAGAAATATTTAGACACAACCACGTCACATTGATGGCAGGAAGAGTATCCTGTGTTTAATACATTGTCATCTGTTTTTAATACACTTATTCAGCTCTCAACCTATACAAGAGGACTCCTTTATCTGAATCAATCTCTCTCCTTCCATAGACTGATCTCAATACTTTTCTACTTTATGTCTGTTTATGTGTGTCAATCCCCCTTCACTAGATTGAAAGCTCTCTAGTGATAGAGATTTCAGCCAATTCATGTAGAAATCCCCTTCTCTATGATGCCCATCTATAATTAACAGGTGTTCACTCAATTAACACTGCATCTATATTCTTTCACCTTTACACTTTCTTTCAGGTCGAGTGGGCAGATATATATCTTCTACTGAAAATGATGACTATAGAGTAAGAATGGTTCCAGAGGAAATGAAAGTTATAGAAAATAATATTTTATTTCCAGAACTTCATGGGAAGTGTGAGATAATACTGAATATTTTTAAATTATCAAATGGATTAAATTTTGTTTGACACTAAGATGGTAAGACATTATTAATACTAGTGTTTTAATTTACCTTATTAAGTAATCGATTTTTAAAGGGTTAAGATTGAAAGCTATGTATCAATCTCAGTATCTCATTAGGGGGCAGTCTAAAGGAAAATAGGATTAAAGGATCACCATACATTATCTAAAATTCAAACTTTAAGTCACAATGGTAAGCAAGGTTAGTGGTCAATGCCAAGAATATAACAATGTTTGTTAATGGCATTCAGCACCTCTGATGCATTTATATTCTTCAAAAGAAGATGAATGAGTGATGCAGAAACAAACAAACAAACAAAAACTATCCACAGAGTCACTGTGAAAATTATTACTACTGGCAATATAAAGTCAGGTCACTGTGTAAAAGAGCATATCAATTTTAAAACTAAAATTGGCCTTATTTTGTATGGAATGCACAACAAATATCCAGGAACTGATATGAGTAAATGAAAGGTCAGGAAGCACTAAGCCATTGCAACCAAATCTCCTCCACTGTAATTTTCAGGACTTCTTCACTATTTCCAAAGTGACTTTATAGTGTTGTCTTTTATCGCCAAAACTATGTTTCTGTCTTGCTAGGAAAAAAAAAAAATAGTATGTTAAGCCCATTTATTAAATGACTTTCACTTTAAAACTAATGATATGTCACTTTCAGAAAAACTATAATAACAAATTATTATATAATTAGAGGTTAGGAGGTATGAAATCAGGTACCTTTGTTGCTTTCTTGATGAAGTGATTATACATAGGCTGTAAAAAAAGCAAATCAAAATTACAAAATATTTATAGTGCATAGAATGTTTTATAAGTGTATTAAAAAGCAGCACAGTGGGGCTTCCCTGGTGGCGCAGTGGTTGAGAGTCCGCCTGCCGATGCAGGGGACACGGGTTCGTGCCCCGGTTTGGGAGGATCCCACATGCCGCGGAGCGGCTGGGGCCGTGAGCCATGGCCGCTGAGCCTGCGCATCCGGAGCCTGCGCATCCGGAGCCTGTGCTCCGCAGCGGGAGAGGCCACAACAGTGAGAGGCCCGCAAACCACAAAATGAATAAATAAATAAATAAATAAAAACAGCACAGTGCACTGAAAAATATCACAATTCTTTCAAAATTTCTTTCCAATTATGAATATTATGAGCATCTGTACTGTCTTCTCCCTTACATTCAGTTACTATGTCATGGAGGGGATATATTTAAAAAACGAAATATAAAAGTTTAAATGAGAATGTGGACTGCAACTTCTTCCACATAAAGCAATTATAATTTAAAAATTCATTGACTTACAATTCTATCATTTTGGAGAACTTATATACAAAAAACAACTTGGGCCACAAAAAAAGCTAAAAAACATAGATAAAGCAATAAGATACAAGTCCTCAAAGACACAGCTGAACCCTGGGGACAAAAAACTCAAACACGAGAGTTACCAGAAGCAATGAATCTTAAGCTGCTCTGTGATTGATTGCTGTCTTCAGTAATCAGGGAGTTTGAAGTACTAGGACCGTGTACACATAGGATATCAGGCTTGCATCTCAAGACAATGGATGGTAAAATAAAATCTCTGAGAATTCATGGCTGTGAATTTAGTGTACATGAGCCGTCTATGAAATTAATATAAAATACTCCTGGACTAATCACTGTGTAGCACTACTTTGCAACGGTAAAAATATGTAACATGTCTTTGAAACAGTACAACTTCTGATGAGCAGATGGAAGGTCTAAGATGCAAGAAAGAATGGTGGTCAAAAAAAGTGGTAAATATGTAGTTAATTATGGAGGAATATTAATGGTACAGAAGAAGAACACTTCATTAGGTTAAAAAAAAGTTTTAAATATACAATAAGTAATTATTAATTGGGAGAACAAGAAATATTTGCTAAAATGTTCTCAGTTTCTGGTACTATACAAGAGAAAGTAAAGATAATTTTGGCTTTGATAAGTTAAATATGCCTTTCATAAGCCATAGAGGAGTGAAAAACAGAATGATAAAAATAATCAAGTTAGAAAGGAAAAACAATAGAAAACAGGTGGGACTCACAACATAAGATCATAAAATAGCTAGCTAGTGGGAATTTGCTGTATAGCACAGGGAGCTCATGTCCGTGCCCTGTGATAACCTAGATGGGTGGGATGTGGGGGATGGGAGGGAGGTCCAAGAGGGACGGGATATTTGTATACATATGGCTGATTCACTTTGTTGTACAGCAGAAATTAACACAACATTATAAAGCAATTATGCTCTGCTAAAAAAATAAAATAAAAAAAATATATCATTAATTCCATTAAAAGTAAATGAGCAACATATATATATATATATATATATAAAACAAAGACTGAGATAATCAACTGCATTTAAAAAATTCAACTATTACAAGCTATGCACAAGAAACACAGTCTAATCTTAAATATACAGAAAAGTTAAAAGTAAAAAGATAATATGAAAGATAAAAAACACACTTTACAATATAGAAAATATTTAAAACTAAATCAAAATGAAAATACATAAATTTATGGGATGTATTAATAACCACAGCAGGATAAGAGAGAGAGAGAGACATGTCATTGCTTATATTACAAATAATAAATACAGCAAAATGAAAGTTCGATATCTCCAATAATATTTCCTGTATTAAAGGACCCCAGCACATTTTTGGCTGGCATAGCCTAAAACCAAATTCAAAGTTCTATTTGTTTTTTTTTGTTTTTTTTTTAAACATCTTTATTGGGGTATAATTACTTTACAATGGTGTGTTAGTTTCTGCTTTATAACAAAGTGAATCAGTTATACATATACATATGTTCCCATATCTCTTCCCTCTTGCGTCTCCCTCCCTCCCACCCTCCCTATCCCACCCCTCCAGGCTGTCACAGAGCACCGAGCCAATATCCCCGTGCCATGCGGCTGCTTCCCTCTAGCTATCTACCTTACTACGTTTGTTAGTGTGTATATGTCCATGACTCTCTCTCGCCCCGTCACAGCTCACCCTTCCCCCTCCCCATAACCTCAAGTCCGTTCTCTAGGAGGTCTGCGTCTTTATTCCTGCCTTACCCCTAGGTTCTTCATGACATTTTTTTTTCTTAAATTCCATATATATGTGTTAGCATACTGTATTTGTCTTTTTCGTTCTGACTTACTTCACTGTGTATGACAGACTCTAGGTCTATCCACCTCATTACAAATAGCTCAATTTCGTTTCTTTTTATGGCTGAGTAATATTCCATTGTATATATGTGCCACATCTTCTTTATCCATTCATCCGATGATGGGCACTTAGGTTGTTTCCATCTCCGGGCTATTGTAAATAGAGCTGCGATGAACATTTTGGTACATGACTCTTTTTGAATTTCGGTTTTCTCAGGGTATATGCCCAGTAGTGGGATTGCTGGGTCATATGGTAGTTCTATTTGTAGTTTTTTAAGGAACCTCCATACTGTTCTCCATAGTGGCTGAACCAATTCACATTCCCACCAGCAGTGCAAGAGGGTTCCCTTTTCTCCACACCCTCTCCAGCATTTATTGTTTCTAGATTTATTGATGATGGCCATTCTGACTGGTGTGAGATGATATCTCATTGTAGTTTTGATTTGCATTTCTCTAATGATTAATGATGTTGAGCATTCTTTCATGTGTTTGTTGGCAGTCTGTATATCTTCTTTGGAGAAATGTCTATTTAGGTCTTCTGCCCATTTTTGGATTGGGTTGTTTGTTTTTTTGTTGTTGAGCTGCATGAGCTGCTTGTAAATTTTGGAGATTAATCCTTTGTCAGTTGCTTCATTTGCAAATATTTTCTCCCATTCTGAGGGTTGTCTTTTGGTCTTGTTTATGGTTTCCTTTGCTGTGCAAAAGCTTTGAAGTTTCATTAGGTCCCATTTGTTTATTTTTGTTTTTATTTCCATTACTCTAGGGGGTGGGTCAGAAAGAATCTTGCTGTGATTTATATCATAGAGTGTTCTGCCTATGTTTTCCTCTAATAGTTTGATAGTTTCTGGCCTTATATTTAGGTCTTTAATCCATTTTGAGCTTATTTTTGTGTATGGTGTTAGGGAGTGTTCTAATTTCATTCTTTTACATGTACCTGTCCAGTTTTCCCAGCACCATTTATTGAAGAGGCTGTCCTTTTTCCACTGTACATTCCTGCCACCTTTATCAAAGATAAGGTGTCCATATGTGCATGGGTTTATCTCTGGGCTTTCTATCCTGTTCCATTGATCTATCTTTCTGTTTTTGTGCCAGTACCATACTGTCTTGATAACTGTAGCTTTGTAGTATAGTCTGAAGTCAGGGAGCCTGATTCCTCCAGTTCCTTTTTTTGTTCTCAAGATTGCTTTGGCTATTCGGGGTCTTTTGTGTTTCCATACAAATTGCGAAATTTTTTGTTCTAGTTCTGTGAAAAATGCCAGTGGTAGTTTGATAGGGATTGCATTGAATCTATAGATTGCTTTGGGTAGTAGAGTCATTTTCACAATGTTGATTCTTCCAATCCAAGAACATGGTATATGTCTCCATCTATTTGTATCATCTTTAATTTCTTTCATCAGTGTCTTATAGTTTTCTGCATACAGGTCTTTTGTCTCCTTAGGTAGGTTTATTCCTAGATATTTTATTCTTTTTGTTGCAATGGTAAATGGGAGTGTTTTCTTGATTTCACTTTCAGATTTTTCATCATTAGTATATAGGAATGCCAGAGATTTCTGTGCATTAATTTTGTATCCTGCTACTTTACCAAATTCATTGATTAGCTCTAGTAGTTTTCTGGTAGCATCTTTAGGATTCTCTATGTATAGGATCATGTCATCTGCAAACAGTGACAGCTTTACTTCTTCTTTTCCGATTTGGATTCCTTTTATTTCCTTCTCTTCTCTGATTGCTGTGGCTAAAACTTCCAAAACTATGTTGAATAAGAGTGGTGAGAGTGGGCACCCTTGTCTTGTTCCTGATCTTAGTGGAAATGCTTTCAGTTTTTCACCATTGAGGATGATGTTTGCTGTGGGCTTGTCGTATATGGCCTTTATTATGTTGAGGAAAGTTCCCTCTATGCCTACTTTCTGCAGGGTTTTTATCATAAATGGGTGTTGAATTTTGTCAAAAGCTTTCTCTGCATCTATTGAGATGATCATATGGTTTTTCTCCTTCAGTTTGTTAATATGGTTTATCACATTGATAGATTTGCGTATATTGAAGAATCCTTGCATTCCTGGAACAAACCCCACCTGATCATGGTGTATGATCCTTTTAATGTGCTGTTGGATTCTGTTTGCTAGTATTTTGTTGAGGATTTTTGCATCTATGTTCATCAGTGATATTGGTCTGTAGTTTTCTTTCTTTGTGACATCCTTGCCTGGTTTTGGTATCAAGGTGATGGTGGCCTCGTAGAATGAGTTTGGGAGTGTTCCTCCCTCTGCTATATTTTGGAAGAGTTTGAGAAGGATAGGTGTTAGCTCTTCTCTAAATGTTTGATAGAATTCGCCTGTGAAGCCATCTGGTCCTGGGCTTTTCTTTGTTGGAAGATTTTTAATCACAGTTTCAATTTCAGTGCTTGTGATTGGTCTGTTCATATTTTCTATTTCTTCCTGATTCAGTCTTGGCAGGTTGTGCATTTCTAAGAATTTGTCCATTTCTTCCAGATTGTCCATTTTATTGGCATAGAGTTGCTTGTAGTAATCTCTCATGATCTCTTTTATTTCTGCAGTGTCAGTTGTTACCTCTCCTTTTTCATTTCTAATTCTATTGATTTGAGTCTTCTCCCTTTTTTTCTTGATAAGTCTGGCTAGTGGTTTATCTATTTTGTTTATCTTCTCAAAGAACCAGCTTTTAGTTTCATTGATCTTTGCTATTGTTTCCTTCATTTCTTTTTCATTTATTTCTGATCTGATTTTTATGATTTCTTTCCTTCTGCTAGCTTTGGGGTTTTTTTGTTCTTCTTTCTCTAATTGCTTGAGGTGCAAGGTTAGGTTGTTTATTCTAGATGTTTCCTGCTTCTTAAGGTGGGCTTGTATTGCTATAAACTTCCCCCTTAGAACTGCTTTTGCTGCATCCCACAGGTTTTGGGTCGTTGTGTCTCCATTGTCATTTGTTTCTAGGTATTTTTTGATTTCCTCTTTGATTTCTTCAGTGATCACTTCATTATTAAGTAGTGTATTGTTTAGCCTCCATGTGTTTGTATTTTTTACAGATCTTTTCCTGTAATTGATATCTAGTCTCATGGCGTTGTGGTCAGAAAAGATACTTGATACAATTTCAATTTTCTTAAATTTGCCAAGGCTTGATTTGTGACCCAAGATATGATCTATCCTGGAGAATGTTCCGTGAGCACTTGAGAAAAATGTGTATTCTGTTGTTTTTGGATGGAGTGTCCTATAAATATCAATTAAGTCCATCTTGTTTAATGTATCATTTAAAGCTTGTGTTTCCTTATTTATTTTCATTTTGGATGATCTGTCCATGGGTGAAAGTGGGGTGTTTAAGTCCCCTACTATGAATGTGTTACTGTCAATTTCCCCTTTTATGGCTGTTAGTATTTGCCTTATGTATTGAGGTGCTCCTATGTTGGGTGCATAAATATTTACAATTGTTATATCTTCTTCTTGGATCGATCCCTTGATCATTATGTAGTGTCCTTCTTTGTCTCTTTTAATAGTCCTTATTTTAAAGTCTATTTTGTCTGATATGAGAATTGCTACTCCAGCTTTCTTTTGGTTTCCATTTGCATGGAATATCTTTTTCCATCCCCTTACTTTTAGTCTGTATGTGTCTCTAGGTCTGAAGTGGGTCTCTTGTAGACAGCATATGTAAGGGTCTTGTTTTTGTATCCATTCAGCTAATCTGTGTCTTTTGGTGGGAGCATTTAGTCCATTTACATTTAAGGTAATTATCGATATGTATGTTCCTATTCCCATTTTCTATATTGTTTTGGGTTCGTTATTATAGGTCTTTTCCTTCTCTTGTGTTTCTTGCCTAGAGAAGATCCTTTAGCATTTGTTGTAAAGCTGGTTTGGTGGTGCTGAACTCTCTCAGCTTTTGCTTGTCTGTAAAGGTTTTTATTTCTCCATCAAATCTGACTGAGATCCTTGCTGGGTAGAGTAGTCTTGGTTGCAGGTTTTTCTCCTTCATCACTTTCAGTATGTCCTGCCACTCCCTTCTGGCTTGTAGGGTTTCTGCTGAAAGATCAGCTGTTAACCTTATGGGGATTCCCTTATGTGTTATTTGTTGTTTTTCCCTTGCTGCTTTTAATATGCTTTCTTTGTATTTAATTTTTGACAATTTGATTAATATGTGTCTTGGCGTATTTCTCCTTGTATTTATCCTGTATGGGACTCTCTGTGCTTCCTGGACTTGATTAACTATTTCCTTTCCCATATTAGGGAAGTTTTCAACTATAATCTCTTCAAATATTTTCTCAGTCCCTTTCTTTTTCTCTTCTTCTTCTGGAACCCCTATAATTCGAATGTTGGTGCGTTTAATGTTGTCCCAGAGGTCTCTGAGACTGTCCTCAGTTCTTTTCATTCTTTTTTCTTTATTCTGCTCTGCAGTAGTTATTTCCACTATTTTATCTTCCAGGTCACTTATCCGTTCTTCTGCCTCAGTTATTCTGCTATTGATCCCATCTAGAGTATTTTTAATTTCATTTATTGTGTTGTTCATCATTGCTTGTTTCATCTTTAGTTCTTCTAGGTCCTTGTTAACTGATTCTTGCATTTTGTCCATTCTATTGTCCATTCTATCTCCAAGATTTCGGATCAACCTTACTATCATTATTCTGAATTCTTTTTCAGGTAGACTGTCTATTTCCTCTTCATTTGTTAGGTCTGGTGCATTTTTATCTTGCTCCTTTATCTGCTGTGTGTTTTTCTGTTTTCTCATTTTGCTTATCTTACTGTGTTTGGGGTCTCCTTTTTGCAGGCTGCAGGTTCGTAGTTCCTCTTGTTTTTGATGTCTGTCTCCAGTGGCTAAGGTTGGTTCAGTGGGTTGTGTAGGCTTCCTGGTGGAGGGGACTAGTGCCTGTGTTGTGGTGGAAGAGGCTGGATCTTGTCTCTCTAGTGGGCAGGTTCACGTCTGGTGGTGTGTTTTGGGGTGTCTGTGGCCTTATTATGATTTTAGGCAGCCTCTCTGCTAATGGGTGGGGTTGTGTTCCTGTTTTGCTAGTTGTTTGGCACAGGTTGTCCAGCACTGTGGCTTGCTTGTCGTTGAGTGAAGCTGGGTGCTGGTGTTAAGATGGAGGTCTCTGGGAGATTTTCGCCGTTTGATATTATCTGGAGCTGGGAGGTCACTTGTGAACCAGTGTCTTGAAGTTGGCTCTCCTACCTCAGAGGGAGAGCCCTGCCTCCTGGCTGGAGCACCAAGAGCCTTTCATCCACACGGCTCAGAATAAAAGGGAGAAAAAGTAGAGGGAATTAGTAGACGTATGAGGAAAGAAAGAAGGAAAGGAGGGAAGGAAGGAGGGAAGGAAGGAAGGAAGGAAGGAAGAAAGAAAGAAAGAAGCAAAGAAGGAAAGAAGGCAAGAAGGAACGAAAGGAGGGAGGGAGGGAGGGAGGAAGGAAGGAGGGAAAGAAGGAAAAACAAAAAGAAAGAAGATACAGTAAAAATAAAATAAAGTATAATAAAGTTATTGAATTAAAAAATTCTTAATTAGAAAAAAAAAAAAAAAGGACGGATAGAACCTTAGGACAAATGTTGGAAGCAAAGCTGTACAGACAAAGTCTTACACAGAAGCGTACACATACACCCTCACAAAAAGAGGTAAAGGGGGAAAAATCATAAATCTTGCTGTCAGAGACCACCTCCTCAATTTGGGATGATTCGTTGTCTAAAGGAGGGAAGGAAGGAGGGAAGGAAGGAAGGAAGGAAGGAAGGAAGAAAGAAAGAAGCAAGGAAGGAAAGAAGGCAAGAAGGAACGAAAGGAGGGAGGGAGGAAGGAAGGAAGGAGGGAAAGAAGGGAAAACAGAAAGAAGATACAGTAAAAATAAAATAGAGTATAATAAAGTTATTGAATTAAAAAATTCTTAATTAGAAAAAAAAAAAAGGGACGGATAGAACCTTAGGACAAATGTTGGAAGCAAAGCTATACAGACAAAGTCTTACACAGAAGCGTACACATACACCCTCACAAAAAGAGGTAAAGGGGGAAAAATCATAAATCTTGCTGTCAGAGACCACCTCCTCAATTTGGGATGATTCGTTGTCTAAAGGAGGGAAGGAAGGAAGGAAAGAAAGAAAGAAAGAAAGGACGAAGGTAAAGTATAATAACGTTCTTAAAATTAAAATTGATTATTAAGAAAAAAAATTTTAAGATAAAACCATGGACGGATAGAACCTAGGACAAATGGTGGAAGCAAGACTATACAGACAAGATCTCACACAGAAGCATACACATACACATTCACAAAAAGAGGAATAGGGAGAAAAATCATAGATCTTGCTCCCAAAGTCCACCTCCTTAATTTGGGATGATTGGCTGTCTATTCATGTATTCCACAGATGCAGGGTACATCAAGTTGATTGTGGAGCTTTAATCCGCTGCTTCTGAGGCTGCTGGGAGAGATTTCCCTTTCTCTTCTTTGTTCTCACAGCTCCCAGGGGCTCAGCTTTGGATTTGGCCCTGCCTCTGCGTGTAGGTCGCTGGAGGGCGTCTGTTTTTTGCTCAGACAGGACGGGGTTAAAGGAGCCGCTGATTCGGGGGTTCTGGCGTACGGAGGCCGGCGGCGGGGAGGGAGGGGCACGGAATGTGGGGCGGGCCTGCGGCGGCAAAGTCCGGCGTGACTCTGCACCAGCCCGAGGCCCGCCGTGCGCTCTCCCGGGGAAGTCGTCTCCGGATCCCGGGAACCCGGCAGTGGCGGGCTGCACAGGCTCCGCGGAAGAGGGGAGTGGAGAGCGACCTGCGCTCGCGCACAGGCCCCTTGGTGGCGGCAGCAGCAGCCCCAACGTCTCCCGCCCGCCTTGGGGTCCGCGCCTCCAGCCGCGGCTCGCGCCCGTCTCTGGGGTCCGCGCCCTCAGCCGCGGCTCGCGCCCGTCTCTGGGGTCCGCGCTTTCAGCCGCGGCTCGCGCCCGTCTCTGGGGTCCGCGCTTTCAGCCGCAGCTCGCGCCCGTCTCTGGGGTTCGCGCTTTTAGCCGCGGCTCGCGCCCGTCTCTGGAGTTCCTTTAAGCAGCGTTCTTAAACCCCTCTCCTCACGCACCAGGAAACAAAGAGGGAGGAAAAAGTCTCTTGCCTCTTCGGCAGGTGCAGGCTTTTCCCCGGACTCCCTCCTGGCTAGCTGTGGTGCACTAACCCCTTCAGGCTATGTTCAAGCCGCCAACCCCAGTCCTCTCCCTGCGCTCCGTCCGAAACCGAAACCCTAGCCTCAGAGCCTCAGCTCGCAGCCCCGCCCGTCCCGGCGGGTGAGCAGACAAGCCTCTCGGGCTGGTGAGTGCCGGTCGGCACCGATCCTCTGTGCGGGAATCTCCCCACTTTGCCCTCCGCACCCGTTGCTGTGCACTCCTCCGCGGCTTCGAAGCTCCCCCCTCCGCCTCCCGCAGTCTCCGCCCGCGAAGGGGCTTCCTAGTGTGTGGAAACTTTTCCTCCTTCACAGCTCCCTCCCACTGGTGCAGGTGCCGTCCCTATTCTTTTGTCTCTGTTTATTCTTTTTTCCTTTTGCCCTACCCAGGTACGTGGGGAGTTTCTTGCCTTTTGGGAGGTCTGAGGTCTTCTGCCAGCCTTCAGTAGGTGTTCTGCAGGAGTTGTTCCACGTGTAGATGTATTTCTGGTGTATCTGTGGAGAGGAAGGTGATCTCCGCGTCTTACTCTTCCGCCATCTTCCCTTCCCACCCAAAGTTCTATTTGTTATATGCTAATTTGAAATCACAGTCTCACCAGGCCTCTTAAGTAAAGCTTCAGATATTAACCAGAAAAATAAAAAAGAAAATTGGACTATAAGAAATAAAAGTTGCATACAGTTGAGAATGTAATTGCATGACTCAGAATCTGAACCCTAAAGCCAAGCTAAGTGATGCTGGCCAGAAGACGCAGCCTGTCCATCTTTGTCTGATGAGACTCTCCCTGCCTTGCCTAAATGACCTTTTACTGGGAAGTCAAATGTCCTCAGGTCACTTCCCCATTGCCTCCAGACATATAAAAAGAGCTATATCTCAGTTGAGGTGGAAAGTAAGATCTCAAAGTCTAACTTCAGAGAAGAAAGCTTAACAACTGGAACAATTACAGAATTTTACTAATTTATATTGGAAAATATATGGAGAAAATATATGGGAATATATTCTGAGGCTACTAAACCAGGAATAATGAATCACGTCTGATTAGACTGAATGTATCAATAACAATGCATTTCCAGAGAAGGTTTTATGTACCAGCTCAAACAACTGGGATTGGCTCTGTTTACTTGGCTGTCTTTTGATCTCAAAGATGCCCTATGCTGAGTAAAGATGAACAGGAAATTTTTTTTTAGGATATTAGGGAAAGAAGATGGTTGGAGAGTATTTAACAAATAACAAATAATAAAGTGGTATGACAAATAACCACTTACCAGTCTACTGAAATTATCCAGCATGAGCAACATCTAATTTGACCTTTATCTTTAATTGACCTATCACTTTTGATAGTTTTGAGTATTTCTTTTTTTGAAACATTTCCCTTGTAGTTTCCATGATGGAATTGGTTGAAGAGTGTATATAAGGGGCAAAGATAGCAAATAAAAACAATTTCAAGAAGAGTGGCTCTGGATGAGGTTGTGAACAATGGCTAGCAGAGAGATATATGTTTGTGTTCAGTACAAATCTTCAAATTCTGTATTGGTGAAGAAATAGCATTTGACATTTAGAATATACTCAATAATTATGGATTAAATGAATGAAAAAAGTTAACAGAAGTAGTGCTTTTTTCACAGGTCATAAAGAATCATAATTGGCAAAAATGATTTGACTCCTTCATATTAAGCTTTGATATTTAATTAAAAGGAGCAAGTAAAGGAGTGTAATATTCTCCAATTTCCTAGTGTTCAGTCTAATCTTGGGGTTTGTTTAATTTCATTCATGGAGCTTATTGATATTAGTATATTATAACAAACTATCTGGAGAGGTCATCTCTACCGGAGAATTAGAATTCCATCTGAAAAATTCCTCTAATTGTGAAAATTGATTACTTGATTAAAAAAATATATCACAATACTTCCTTAAACAAAAGCAACAACAAAAGAGCGACTTCATTTTAACAATGCAAAAAGTCATAAAGTCTTTTCCAATTCAAGATGAAATGTGAGAGCATATGAAATATAATTCTTTCTTCATCTGTGAATCATTTATTTAAGTTAATTATACATTTATTGATATGGATATCATTAAAAACCTTAGGCTAAACTGCAAAAGGCAATAACTTGAAAAAATACTTCATTTTTGGAGATTTTAAATTTACACCATCTTGGATTAGGATTAGTTATCATAGTTAAAATTCAATTTGTAATATTTAGGCATCAATTTGTTCTACAATGCTAAAAAGCAAAAGCTAAGATGCAAAGTCAAGGGGATGAAAAGTGAAGATGAATTTGTAATGAGTAGTTATGCTCCCTCTGGAAATGGCATAAATAAAAATGAATGAATTGAATGACTTTCTTATCTGCATATTTAAAGACTAACAAGAAACAGACAGTTTTAAATTACTTCATTTTAATAAACTGTATAACCCGAGAAGTTTGCGTTTCAGAGCCCTCCATTTTATAAGATCACACCATGAGACTTATTTTATTCAGATATTGTATTACTCGTCTTGAGTAAAGCACAGTTTGGGAACTCACTTATAGCTCAAATGAACATTAATAGTACCTTTAAGTATATACTTATAAATTGCCATGTTCACATGTCTTTCAAATAACTACACTCATGTTATTTGGTAGGTGCACATGGAGAATGCTACCAGTAATCATTTGCGTTTGCAATTGTTTTTTGTGCAAAAACTCAAAGCAGTATATGATATATAAACTGCTGTTAGTTTATCAGATTGAGCAGACATAGCCATTTTTATGTGTATCTGACAGTAAAACAACTATAAATAAAAACTAAACTAGTTTGAATTAAGGATGTGAGGGCAAAATAATCAATCAACTAAATTTACTGGTGATAATTCTTGGGAGATAACTATTCAGTCAATATAATCAAAATAGCCATTCTGATAGTCTTGCATGCAGAAAATAGCATATGCTACCGCTTAAAACAATGTATAAAGAATACATAAAGATTATTGTGATGTTGCAAAAGGGCAAAAAATCTGCTTTTAAAGCAGCTTGTATTAACCAAATAAAAACTGTCAATTTTTTTATAAGCCTCAAAGCTGAATACACATTGAAAAAAATTTTATAGAAAAATGTCAGAAATTACAAGTTTAAGAATTCTGATTAGGGATATTTCTACTTTCTCAAATTGTGTTCGAATTACTACAAAGATGAAAGAGAAGGAATAAGATGAGAAGGAGGGGAAGGAAATCTATACATGCCCAGGAAAAATAGAAGGACCATGAAGTATGGGGGATTTCTCTAAGAAAGAATGCCTATAGGATTAGTTTGGTAGAGAGGCCACAGGTTCTAAGAAACTATTACCCAAGAAGACACACCAATGGGTTTCTCCAGAGGTGAGTGTTTTTCCTGTCCATTGGGGAAACTTTCAAGCCCAGAGGGAAGAGGCACAGGAAGCATAATTAAACCATAAGGAATTATCAAAACACTTAATTAAAGACTTTCTATGAGACAATTTTAATATTATGTCCCAACTTACAGAGATTCTTAAAAATTGATATCAAGAACTCAAGCAACTTGTATTCAACAATGAAAAAAGTTGTAAGTAAATAGTCGTGTGACTTATGTTTATATAGAATGCTTTGCACTTGTTACAAACTGAGGAACACCAACATGGTTAATAGTAATAAGGATAAATTTAGCCTTATCTGGGCAGTTGTATTAACTGTAACTGGAAACATGCACAGTAAAATGTAAATATCACATTTAACATTTACAACTGCCTAATGATGAAGTTACTAGAGAATCTCCATTCACAGATATTGCAACGTTAAGTAGCTCTCTCTAGATCAAACAACTAGTTAAATAAAGAAGTCAGAATTTGAATGCAGCATTCTGATTCTGGAGCTGGACACAGAGCTATTCACTACACTTCAATAACTTTGGAAGATATACTTGATATACTATTAAAGGGGAAAAAAATCAATTTACAACACAGTTAATATAGTATGAATACATTCTCATGAAACAAAATTAAAAAGTGGTAGGTATGAGCATACCCATCATGGCTAATGTAATGAATGTACTAAATTTTAAATTAAATTTAAATTAAATTAAATTTATTATAAATTTGAATAGCTACATGTGGCTATTGGCTACCATAGTGCAGGACACAGATCTAAAGAGTAATGTTGACAAAATTTCATGTAATAAACAAGTTAATTTTGAAATTCAGAAAAATTCATGACCTTATATGCATACATAACTAAGAAAGAATTAAAGTAAATGAATTATTGTATTGATATTTACCTAGTGCTCAAAAAACACCATATTAATTAATGGAATAGATTAGTTAAAGTGAAAGCAGAAATTGATAAAATCGAAAATCAAGCAATAATAGAACTAAGAAATAAAGATAATAATTATCTGGGAGTTCCCTTGTGGCTTAATGGCTAGGATTCCCGACTTTCACTGCCGTGGCCAGGGGTTCAATCCGTGGTCGGGAACTAAGATCCCGAAAGATGCATTGTGAGGCCAAAATAATCATAACCATAATCATAATCTGATTTAACAGAAAAGCAGTAAAAGAAATAAAGAACTAGAAAATCTATTCATTAAAAATGGAGAAACCACAAAAAAATCAGTGACAAGAATAAAAATAAATATGAATGCAGGGTATCATAAAATAATTATGAGTACTTTATTCAACTCTGACAAATATATTGGGAATACTGGATGAAATTGTTAATATATGGAGAAAACATAAATTATTATTTTTGATGCAGAGACATTTACCAAATCTAAATATATCATAGGCCTTAAGAGAAACTGAGAAATTGTCAAAAACCTTTCCCTTTTCTCTTAACTTTCCCCACATTATATAAAACCAATAAACTCAGTAAAATTTCACAGATAAATTAAGCTATCAATGAAACAAAAGTTCACTTCTATACTGTTTAAGGACATAGTGAAAACTTCTAAATTCTTTCTTTACAAATATTATATATAATAATTTGGAGATAAATTGATCGGTTCAAATACAATCATCCTAATTCTCCATGGGCATTAATATTTTGTTTCATAAATATCATGACACTTAATTCTCAAGTTGTTTACATTATGCATAGGGATTTGATTACTTCTGCATATTTCTCTAATGTAGAGATACTTTGAGTTGATTTATCTTATGTCTTAAATAATATCAATTTTAAAAAATATTTATTCCTCTTGAAAGCTGTGGTGAAAAGAGCCAAACCTGGGGAAGAAATAAAATTATATTTCAGTAGAACAGGAAATGACCAGTTCACACTGGAAAGTAGTTTGTAAGCAAAGGCTCCATTGCTTTGACACTTCAGGAGTCTGTATATCACATTAAACCTTAGAGCAGCATGCACCGCCTGGGGTCTATGGAGCACAGCTTTTTATATAATTGGAGAGGCAACTGTACTGTATCACATATGTCAGTGGAGTGTTACAAGTTGCAATAGAAACTATTTCTTGGTGAAATTAAGAGAAGAGAATATAGTTGGCTGTGTAGCTTTCTGGAAAATTTTGTGGTTAGCAGGCTAGTTTTGCAATCAGCTTGGTTAGCAAGTTTGGAATATTTGTATTTTTTTTATTTTAAAGACAGGGAAATATAATATTTGAAATGTTTTTACAAATAGTAATGTCAGCTAAAATGACTTTTCCCAACAGTAATGGTGATAGGATCCTGTTCTTTTCTAATTCTTATTTTAAAAAGAATACCCTGTGTTTCTCCATGAAGTAAATAGGAACTACAGAAATAAAAGACATCTATTTTATTAAAGAATATCTTTAGTACTGTTTTAATTATGTTTTTAGGGAAACATGGATTTTATGAAATGCACTGTAACATTTATTAAAATTATAAATGTGTATATAAACATTTTGTTTTTATTTACTGTGTATATTTTTCTTTCTTTTTTTGTTATGGAGAAATTTAGGGTTTTAATAGACTTATTTACATTAAATAAATCCTTGCATACCCAGATTATTATTTAATGAACTTCTAAGATTAAGGGGCCATTTTTAGACTATTCCTTAAGCAGATATCATATTGGTTAAGACTTTGGTTTCTGGCTTCATATTTCCTAGGTTGGTATTCTGGTTCCTTCCCTTCACTAGCCATGTAAATTTAATCAAGTTGTTAATCCTTATAATACAATTTTTTTATATGTTAAAATAGGTACAATAATATCTCACATTTGTTGTAAAGATTTTAAATGAAATATGTGTAAAACACTTAAAAAGATGCTTGGAATGTAGTAAGCTCTATCATGTGTTCTTATATTATCAATTTTGGTAACCAGGATTATGTTTTTATCATTTGTAACAGCTTGAACCTCATGTCTGTTGAATATTATTGGTATATGAAATAAAGTCCAAACCAAATTTGTAGAAATTACTTTTCTCAAGAGACCAAGTACATACCTTTGGCTTAAAGGGAGTGAGATAAGTCAGGTGGGGCAGGTAGCAAGTGATTACACATCCCATCGTCTTCTAGCTCAGCCCTTAATACTAAAGTAAGGAAGGTACAATAATTCATTAATTAATTATAAAAAAGAACTTTGAAGCAAGAGAGCTAATGATTCATCAGGGTCCCCTGTAATGAAAGACAGTGCCTTCAAAATGCACATATGCCTGCATGCAAGCACACCACACGTGCACTCACAAACACATGCAGACTGTTGCAAACCCTGGCTGAAACAAGCAATGATGGTGTTCTTTGATTGACCCTAACACTAGTGGCATGTTCAGTGGTATATGGACTGCATATTTGTGCCCCCCAAATTCATATGTTGAAACCTAACCCCCAATAAGATGGTACTAGGGGGTAGGGCCATTGGGAGGTAATTAGTTCATGAGAGTGGAGCTCCCATGATGGAATCAGTGCTCTTAGAAGAAGAAAAGAGCTAGCTCTCCCCCTCATCACTGTGTTAGGATGCAAGAAGATAGCTGTGTCTGTCAGCCAGAAAGAACCTCCAAAAGACCTCAACCATGCTGGCACCCTGACCCAGAGTCCAAGAATGTAATAAAATATATGTGTGTTGTTTAAACTACCTAGTCTATGATAATTTGTTATGGTAGACCAAGATGACTATGATAAGGGCAGAGTTTGTTTGTTTGTATGTTTCTGATTTGGGCTGGAATGAACAGAAGTAGGAAATAAGCAAGGAAGTGCCAGTAAAGGCAGAAGCATAAGTTAGCCTGAAGACTTATCAGATAATCCTAGAATTATTGGAAATAATTGAGAGAAGAAGGAAATTTCACAAGCAAAACTATAGCTGTACATTTTTTTTCACAATGATTTTTTAGCTCACTTTTATTCCTGAAAGTTTATCTGACTCAGGAGAAATGAGTTACATTTGTACTTATAGTATGTACATCTGTGTATGAATGTACTTGTCTGCTACTCTTAGACTGAACTAATGCTTCACTGGCATTTGCTCCTGACAGCTAATACAGGACACCTTGGGAGCTGAAGATCTATTGCACTTGACATTTAGCTTTTAGTTGGCCTAACATTTGGGTTCCAAGTACTACCTTTATTCTTGGCACTCACTTTGACTCCCATCATTCATTCCAAAGCACAATCTTAAGAGATGCAACATGAACTCATATCTCTAGAGACTTTCATTCATAAAGGATGGGGGAAGAGGTAAAACTCATCACTCTCTGAAGGTCTAATAAAATGGAGAGCTTGAGGTATCCTCTCCAAATTTACTTCAAATAAAGTTGTTCAGATGCTCCCTGTAACCTATGTTTTTTTTATTTACAAACAATACCAGAAAATTTAGCATGGATTTTCCCCTGAATTTCTAGCTAAGGGGAAAAATATACATATACTTGCACACATACTGCACGCACACACAAACACACTCACATTATACTGGGATTAAATTTTTCTCTTTGCTACTACTTTCCAGTAGTACTTCGCAAATTTGCTGGACTACAGCAGGCATTTAGTGGACAATTATGAAGCATTTGATGTGCAGAATATCAGCGGTGGTACACACCGTGTTCAAACAAATGCACCCTACATTCTTAAATGATTAGGAGTCCTTAAAATCCTACTGACATTTTTCATTTGACCAATAGAGAACAACATGAAGAAGAAAACTTCCACTTTCAACACAGTGGCAATAAAGTACAAAATAATCAATAGATTTGACCCAGGGATGAAAATGTGAATCACCTAGACCACTCTCACCTTTTCTACTACAACACAAAATTATTTTCTTGGATAAAGGCAGTTATCCTATCACATGCTCAAATCAATATCAACTGTGTGGTTGAGAATCCTCTGGCTAGAATTATATATCAGAGATGCTAAAAGCAAGACAGAAGCATTTTTATTTCATTTCCTTGACTTCTCTACTCTCTTTTAGTTTATGAATAATAGCCGAGACATTGGGATTTTCCTCAAAACTTAGCACTGAGACAATCTTTAAATGCAGTTTATGATCTCATATTATTCTTAAAATATATTGGCTTTTTAAAAAATTGAACTTTTGCCCAACTCAGTTATCTATTCTGAGATAAAAATCCAACAGAGAATCCACAATTTAAGTGAATTTTTCTTGGTTAGTGATATAAAATTTCAGGAAAGCTGTGAAGAAATATTCCTGGTAAATTTATTTGAAAATTATTCAATCAATGATAAGTATATCTATGGTGTTACATTTATATTTCTTATTTATAAATATTTTAAAGACAAAAGAGATCACTGAATTTCAACAATAAGTGTTTCTCATATTTAAAATTTTAAATGCGAGAGAGTAACACAAGGCTTTATTATGTTATTCCCTCAGGCTACCAAAAAAAAAAAGAGCAAAACACTAGAAAGACAAATGCAGATTTGTATCTATTGCTCATTATTAGGGACCACTGAGAACATGTGTGAATGATTTTGATAACCTCCAATAAATAGGAAAAAAAAAGCCCTACTGGCCAGTTCGTGAAACTCTTTTTCCAGAATTGTGAAATGCAGAGAACATTGTCAGGAACATGCACATACTGACTCTTATTTCATTTTATTTTTTTATTTCCACTGCAAAGGAAGTGGTTTCACCACTGCTAAGTTTTATTTAGGGATCTGCCAAACATTTTAAATCTATGTGTTAAATTCATGTATTATTTTTGTAAGTCTTCCCTGGTCATGGTACACTTATGTGCAAGTATCTCTCATAGCTACAGGTCCCATTAGATATCCAAGAGTCAATAAAAACCTTTCCAGGCTTAACATACCTTTGATTTATATGTATTCATCTCTCCCACTAGATTTTGGTGGCCCTGACTACACACACAAAAACTTAGAGAGAGAGAAGGAGAGAGGAGAGAGAGAAAGAAAATAGGGGGAGAAGGGAGTTCAGGGAGAAAGAATGTATATGTATCTGAGTCTATGTTTGCGAGGTAGAAAATTTCTTGTCACCAATTCGTAATCCAACTGAAATGGTGGAACAATAAATCAATTAAAGAATTAAAAAGCAAATAAAAAATTCTAATATTAGCTCAGGCAAATATTGTGTCTTTAACAATGTAATCAAATAATACTTATGGGAGGTTTTCTACGTAACATAATGGAATGAGTTGGTATGCTCCAAATCTACCCCGGCTCTGCCACAAACACATATAAGGAAAAATAAAATAAAATAAATAATAATAGCTGAGATAAAGTCAAACAGATGGAGGTGGAAGTGAAGGAAAAGAAGAAGGAGAAAGAAAGGGGAGGAGAAAAAGGAAGAGAAGAAAAGGGAAATACCTAAGTCTTAAAATGAAAAATAAGAAATCAAACCTGGGATCATTAGCAAGTATCTTGGTTTGACATTACTAAAAGGCACTAACTAAGTCTGGAATTTTAGCACCCATACTGTCATAAAAAGCAAGAGGTTTAGCCAAAACAGAACTGAAAAGTTGGAATTTATTTTCCTTCACACACCCAGATTATGCATATAGTTCCAATAAGCTGTAAGAAAATAGACCTAAAAATACCACTTAATGGCCTAGAGAATCAGAGAGAGTTTGCCAGAAAACAATGTCTGTGTGAAAATGTGTATAAGGTCGAGGGGGGAGGGTGTGTGTTGTTTCCTGACATTGAAAAACTAAGCCCACATCTCTATTCAGAATGGTGACTGAATTTATACAATCTGTGTGCTCATGGGCATCATTTAAGTTAAAATAAATGAATAAAAGATAGATAGATAAATAGATGATAGATAGATATATAGATAGATAGATGATAAAGCTGATGTGAAGCTGTTGATATTTCTTGGGCCTAGGAAGAAACAACAAATAAACATTGGCTAAAGTCATGGAAGGTAGATGACTTTAGATGGCTAGATGTAACCACCATGAAAAAAAGGCAAACCAGGCAGAAGATCAACCCACAATATATTAAAAAAAGACAGTAACTTTAAGTAAAAATGATCAGATTAAATCAACAGAAAAATTTGTTTTCCAAGGACAAGAAATAATAGAAAAATCTGAAAAATTTGAAAGATATGCCAAAGTAATATGGTTCAAATTATTATGAATAAATAGTATATATGAAAAGGGGTCAAATGTAATTTATATAAATTAAAATATAGTCTTTATTATCAAAAATTCAATGGAAGGTTAAAAATAGCATATCAAACACAACTCTGTGTGAATTAGCTAATTAGAATCTGGATTTGTGTAAATACTTGTATATACAGCACAGTTAAAAACAGATGGAAGATATGAAAAAGTAAATGAATAGGCCTGGGGATAAATTACATAATTCAAAGTTTGTCTTATAGTAATATTAGAATGAGAGCATAGAGAGAATGGTGAAGAAGCAATACTCAAGAAATATACAAAGATGAAATTTCAAGAAATGATAAATCTCATAACCTGAGATGAAATAAACATATCAATTCAAGAACTATACCAAAAGCATAACCACATCTAGACACTTTGGAATGGAACTAAAGATACCAAAAACTAAAAAGAAAATATTAAATAACACCAAAGAGAAAAGTAGATGATAACTGAACTATATCCATCATTTTCAAAAAAAGTTGAGGTCTAGTTATTTTCAACCTAACCAAAAATGAGGGGGTTTGCTTTTATTATTCATAACTGAAAAATATACCAACTCTCAACTTCAGAAAGAGGGAAATTAAATTCAGAGATAATGAAAAAATATAAAAAGCAGTTTGGAACAACAATTACATAATAAACATAATAGTAATAAACATAAGTAATCATTGACAGTGATATACGTAATAAAAATAATGATTAATTTTGGATAGGTAAAGAATATAAAACATGTTCTTCATTCCCAGGTAGAACTTCTGGACAATAGAGCTAGGATGGGGAAGAACAAAGCAGTCTTGGGCTAAAAAATTCCATAGTTCCCAGTGGATTTACTGAGACTCAGTTCATTTCCTTAAACTCATGCCTCTCATTTATTGTATGATTTTGGTCAATTTTCAGTCTTTAAATGGGCTTATTCTTGACAGTTTTTCCAGGTTTTATCATTGTTTTGAGGGAGAGAATTTGTCAATTTCTTCAATTTGCCGTTCCAGAAATCCCACGTTGTTCTTTAAAAGCTACTGTAGATTAAGATTGCTTTTCTCTCTCTCTTTTTGCCTGGTATGAAATAGAAGTGTCTTTTGAAATTTCTCAATTATATTTGAATCCCAGCTGCTATCTACATTGTAGCACCTACACTGACAATAAATATATTTAATCTAATAAAAAGATATTAAGTTCATTTCTCCTCACATACCTTGTGTATAGAAAAGTATTCAAACTCTTTTGACTGAATTTCAAGGTTCCGTCACAATAGTTTTTTGCTTAAACATCCAATTTCCTTTAATAAAAGAATGCACAGGGGGCTTCTATATAAATAATATGTACAAGATCATTCTTTATCATACTATTTGAAAATTGTAATATGAGATAGTTAGCACAGCTCTTAGATGAAAACTGGAAAACATTCACTAGCTGTTTTAATTTTCTAGTGAAATTTCTGTCTTTAAAAAATGCCATAGGAACTGGAGAGAAGTGTGTCTTTAATAATATAATTCATTAATTAAACGTTAATTTTTGCTAATGTGGGTAGAGAGAGATCATATTATGATACTATGGCATATGTTTGATATATACAAGCAGGAGTGCAGCACAGTTCTGCCTGAATCTCTATGCTTTGTTGACTAAAATAATCGCAAAAAGCCTGGTAGTGACTTAATAAAGACTGATGTCACCTTGATGTATGTGGTGTCACTCAAATTGATTTACACTGTCTTCTTTCTCAAATTTATTTATTTTTTCTTAAATAGATTCTTATGCTATTATCAGAATATGTAATATGCAGACTTGTAGGAATTAGAACCCAGAATGGTTTCAGTAAATGGCAAAGAATTTTACAACTAATGGTACTGTCAAGTTCACTTTTCAGGTTCAGTTATGACACTCATCCAGTTATTTGGTCATCCAGTTCTTCATGCCTTTATTGGATTATGTATAACTTTTAAAATATAAATTGAATAAAACTTCATATTTAAAATTAAACACTGAAATATCTGGTATATTTCAGGGCATATAAAATAAGATGAATCATTCTGGAAGACACTTTGTCTCTAGTATTTTTCTCAAAGCCTCCTGAACTTATCAGAAAACAGCTTCCTAAACCCTTACTACCATCCCTATTCTGAGGTTGTCTTTCCATATTGAAAACATGTCAGCTTTGCTACCATATCCAATAGACCTCCTTATTAATCTGGCAATACTATCAATAATAGCTAACAGTTGTTTTTGAAAGCATTTCAGCTTCAAAATTATTCATTCAAAGATAAAAAGGGTTAATGTGGCTATTTTATGTAAAGTATAATTTTAGACTCTTTCACATGTTAAATTCCTTATTTCTCATCTTCTTCACTAAAGTAGATTCTCTATTATAAGTGCAGAAACTGACAGATAAAAAGTTAAATAGCTATGTGAGGTCTAATAAATTTTGCAGTTGGAATTTTATTCATGTTTATCTGATTGCTAAATTCATACTCTCCCTGTATTCATGTTGCATAATAAGAATTAGTTAAACATCTATTATGTCCAAGTCAATATGCCAAACTTTTGTTTGTTCGTTTGTTTGTTTTTTATGGGTAGAGATTTCTTACTACATCATTTACATAAAATTCAGATAAAACATGATTTGAGGTGCATTTTGCCCAGTTTCCACATTGGGAGTTACTTCAAGGAGGCAGCCCTGAGAGACCACTGTAGTATTGACATCATCTGGAAACAGTATTCCAGTTTTTAAGTAAAATGCTGATTTGTCATTAAATGGAACATCCTGCATTTCAAAAAACTGAATAAAATGAACATTTGAGCCAGTTAATTAGGGCATGGAGGAAAGTTCAATACAAGAACATTCTTTGGAGGTACTGCATTTTTATTCGATTATGAACAGGATTCATTTTCATTTAATTTGCCAACATACCTCTCAGTGTTTTATTCTTAGATAAACAAGTGACTACAGACATGTTGAGCCAATTACTCTCATTCTGTCCCTAAATTGGCATTAATACGGTAGCCGGATGGAAATGGTCTCATGCTTGCTGACATATAAGCAATGACCAATGATGCAGAAAATATTGCTATATTCATACTTCTTTGTTTCTGTGCTTGAGACCAATGGACTTGATCGATCCTATGCTGCATGTTGCTTTTTCTCTTCGGAACCCACTGTCAGCACACTTTTACAAACAGGAACCTCAGCTTCATATCTTTCAGTTCTGTTGGAGGCTGAGTTATGGCACAAATGTAACAAAAACTTTCTAATAATTCTGCATTTGTCCTGGATTTCCACTAAAAGTGTTTAATGCTTGGGACAGCATGCTAGCTGTAGTGTATTGTGACTTTTTGTATGTGAGGAGAGAGTTTTCATATTGGATATATTCTATCAACAGGCCATGTCCTTAAGGAACTTAATGGTCAAATACTTGATGATAATTCTTTTGCAGCCCTAAAAGCTTAAGACTAAAATTTTAGCACTGAAGTTAAGAACTCAAGCCCTGAAGTTAGAAAGATCTCAAATTTAGTCACAACTGTTCCACTTAATAGATGTGTTAATTTGGACATATTACTTAAATGTCACCTAAGATTTATCATATATAAATGAGGATTAACCACATTTTTATAGGGTTGTTATAAGAATTAAATGAGATAACTCAGTCTATATCATCAAGTTAACCTTCATGTTCTCTCTACTCTTACCTAAAACTTTGCATACAGCAATTAGAATTTTGTCTTGTACTTGGCTTTAAGTTCCCTCTTGATATAATTGATCATGGGATTCAACTGCCTCTACTCAAGGAGTGTTTTGAGTCTGTGCCTCATTTTCAGGTATTTTCTCCCTGAAAGTGTGTTCCCATGTTGCGTCCCCAGTATTACTAAAGATTCCATTTCTGCTTCTCTTGGCCTTCACAGGTGCTGTTCCCATGAGTATTCCTCAATATATGCAAATCAGCATCTCAGAGTTTGCTACCTGGGGAAACTACCTAAGACGGTCCCCATCTTTTTGGTTGAACCCTTTTATAACAGCTATCTGCCTGCTCAGGTGTATATATTTTTATTACTTATATTTATTACTGACTTTGTGGGTCCTTAAAAACAGATCTTATGTTTCATGACATCTATCAATTAAAGTACCTATTACCAATCATTCCTAATATTTGTTCAAGCCTTCTGACCCAAGCATTGTTCAAAATGATTTATAATTTTATTGCCTCATTTAATTCCCATGATGATTCTATGAGGTGAGTGCTATTATTATCCCCATTTTTCAGATGAGAATGTCGATGCCCAGTAAAGAGGAGCCAGTATTTGCAATTTAAACCTCACCTCCCTGACTCTTAAGGTCACACTCTTCACCACTTTGAACCCCTATGACCATGAAGCTGACTGCTCCCCTCTCTGGATTCCTGCAGGCTTCCCATTTCCAGATACCATGAATCTTTTCCAGATGGCTGGTTGAAATACTCTTCAATGTATAATTAATACTTCTGTGCTTCTCTGCAGAATCTGGCTGAGGCTGGAATTTTATCTCACTTGGCTTCTTCTTCACTCTCCTGATTCCACAACCTTATGGGTCTCTCCTAAGAGCACTTCCTGAGTAAATCACTTGCATACAATCCTCATCTCAGGCTTCACTTCTGCAAATGTAGGCTAAGAACAAAGTGTTAATTATTAGAGGGGATTTTGAGGGAAATTAGAAGACATTAATTCCAGAATTGTGAACTTCCTGTTGGTTAGTGATAAGCATCTCTAGAGATGGAAGTATTGGCTGTATATTGGTACCCGAGGATATTGACAAAAAATTGACACAGTGGAAGAAACCCAAGAGAAATAAATAATTGCTGAGCATTTCAAAAGGTTCATATGAGGTTGAATATTATGTATATAATGGGAGTTCATCTAATTTCACAATTTTATTACACTGTGCTCAGCAGCTTAACAAAAAGTTTCAACAACAGAAAAAAATCTCAGTAGGTAAACAGCAGAGGATCTGCCTGTCAATTGGCATCTTGAAGATGTAGCAACAAGGAGATTTTTATTTTCCAAACTAAAATTTGGTAAAGTCCCTTTACATATACTTTATTTAACTTTCACTGAAGCAGCAAACAAAAGTGGAAAAAGCCAAAGTATATTCAAGAAATAGTGTATAGACTTATTTGATTGAAAAAAATGGTTTGGATGGGGAAATGTTGGAAGATAAAGATAGAAAATGAAGCTGATTCCTGATTCCAGAGGATCATGCATGCCCACTTAAGAAGTTTTTAATTTTCTTTGAATTTTATAAAATTCATTTCAGTATGGAAGTGACAATGATGAAGGAAGATTATTTGTGGGCTGTGTATCTTTAGGGATATTGGTTAAGGGACCTCTTTAGTAATTTCAGTGGAAAATAGTAAAGACTTCTTTTACAGCTACATGGGTAAGAAAGGTAAGAGAGTTCTATTTTGAAGAAAGACAATTATAAAACTAAACAAAAATCCCAATTAAAGATATATGCTTACCTAACATTAGAAATACTACTGAATACCTCTTATGGAAAGGCCTCCAGGAGTACAAAAAAATTATCAGAAAAAAAATTTTTTTTATTTGTCAAGGAGATTACAACCTAGTTGGGGAAAGGAAGGAAAGCTATAAATATAATTTAATATTAAATTATATTTTTATTAGTAAGTTTTGCTCTTTCACTGTTATTGTTTTTTCCTCTCCCCCTTTCTGCTTAAACAAACTTATGTGTCTCTCCTGAGAGTGTTTTCTTTGTATACCACTTGCACACAATCCTCATTTCAGCCTCTGCTTTTGGCAAACACAAGCTTAGCATATTAGATAAAGGTTTTGAGGAAAAGAGAGGACGTGAATTGTGAGGAAAATATCAGACATCATATGATTTCAACTATAAATATTTGAAGAGATAATTATATGCACTTATCCTTATCACACGTAAGATAAATTAACAATACATTTTAACAACATCAAATATTCACTCTGTTCAAATTTCCATTGCCTCCTTACATTTATGAGTTTTTATTTGTTTGAATCAGGGTCCGCATAAAATCCACACAATGTAACCGGTCAATGTTTCTTTAAGTCTCTTTTCTAAGTTCTGCTCAATTTATTTAACCTTGTGATTTACTTGTTGAAAATACTTGGTTGTTTGTTCTGTAAATTTCCCCCAGTCTGCATTTTCTTGATTACCTTCACATGGTGCAGTTTAATTAATATGTTCCTCTGTAAACTGGGTAGCTGTTTATAGAGGCTTGATGACATTAAGTTTTCTTTCTTCTGGCAAGACTACTTCATTGGTAGGTAGTATGTTCTACCATTGGGAAACACATAATGTCTGATTATCTCTTTGTTGTTGTTGTTATTAACGGTTCCTGGTGATCAATACCTAGACTAATTAGTTCAAAAAAAAAGTTTCAAAGTGATAACTCCTAATTTTATAGTGTTTTCTTCATTTATCAGATGAAAATTTCTATAAAGGGAAAATTCACTTCATCTCATATGTGATTTACTAGTTTTATAGTTAGTATCAGAAAGTCAATGTAAATGCCTGATTCTTCATTTATCAGTTTCAAAATAATGAGCTTGTTCCCTAGCATCTCCCACTGATGACCAGTTTCTTTGCTCATTTTGTTTTCATTATGAATTCATGTATATAATCATATTTAACATGTTTTACTCCATATTTATTATTCTTATTAATGTCTCATCCTATAATGTCTCATCCTTGGTCAATGGGATCATCTTCAACTACTTTTTGATAGCATGGTTAATTTCTGGTATGATAGGATGCTCAAGGTACATTTCCTGCCCCAGAATTGGAATCACCAATTTCGAAGAAGCCCTGGCTCTCTTCCCCGGTTCCACTTAACTTTTAAACCCTTTTATGAGTTTCTCCCATCCTGCTAAAGATTAAAAATCTCCTCTTAAAGATGACTGATGACCTTACGGCTTTTAAGCTAGTGTCTCTCCCGTAGTCATTCTCTGGGGTTTCCTTTAAATTTTCTCTTTTTTTAGTACTTCTTAATGTTGATACTTCTCTTTCTTTTTTCTTATTCTCTCCTTATTCCTCTCCTTTTCGCTGTTTTTTTGTTACTTTTTCTCTTCTGGCTGATTAAACAGAAGTTATATACACACATAAACATATGTGAGATTATATATATAAAAAGATTATGTCTTAGGATATATGTGTGTGTGTATCTTAAAAGAAATAAAATAGTAATTGATGGCATCTCTGGTGGTTATTAAAGGGAGTCATTCCTTTAACAAATATATAATATGTATTGAGAACATAATATATATGACACTTTTAGGTGCTACAATAAATCAATGAATAAAACAAAGTTTCTGTTTATGTTTCAAGAAATAGAGGATTAAACAAAATAAATACACACACACACACATATATATATATATATACATGCTTGTACATTGGAAGTTGATCATTTCTATACAGAAAATTTTAGTTAGAGAAATGGATTTTGAGTACCAATGAGGCCTGTAGTTTTAGAGATTGAAGCCCAGAGACCTCTCTGAGAAGCTGACACTTAACCTTAGTACTGAGTAGGTACAGAAGCCTATATATGCCTATTTAAGAAGTACATGCCACAAAGAGGGAGCTGCAAGTGCAAAGGCCCTGAGGAAGACCTGTGCCTTGTATGTTGGAGACATAGTGAGGAGCCACCTGTGATGGGATGGAGAGGACTCAAGAAAGGGAAGTAGGATTTAAGGTCAAAACAATAAGGAGTGGGGAAAGCAGAACATATAGCACCTTATAAGCCATGAGAACTTTGGCTTTCATGGAGTGAGTGGGAACTATTTGAATTTGTTGAGCAGAAGAGTGATGTAACTTAACAAATTGAAGGGATATCTTGGGCTGACATATGGCAAGTAGATTGTAAAGGGGCAAGAGGAGTAGCAGGGGAACTTGTTAGGAGGTTATTGCAATAATCTCGGCCAAAGACCAGAGCATGAGCAGTGCTGGTGGTAAGAAGTGAATAGATGTACTTAACTGAGAAACCACTCCCTGCCAGCACCAGCACCTGGCACATGGCCTGATGTGCCAGTGGGAGCCAATTACACTGCGTCCAGGAGGCACTACATTTTAGATAATTTTATTCTTTCCAATTAACCCATTCTTGCCTCCTCCAGCAAGCTGTATTCTGATGAAGCTTGCTCATCATTGCTTGTTTTGTCCACCACACTGCATTCATCTTTTAAACACACCAGAAGACAATTTTGCTCATGCCATAAGAATGCTGCAATCTGCAGGCATAACTCTTTTTTGCTGCAGCCCCCATGTCCTACCTGGTGGCCAGCCAGCTCAGCTTGCTATCCATGTCTACACTCAAGATTGTCTATTCATCCTTCCTCCTCCAACCCCTCAGCCCATAGTAACTTCTCCCACATCTTATTCCTCATCTTTGATATTTCCAATCTGTTCCTGTGTTGGGCTTTGCATTAGAACCTGCCAAATTATTATCATTTATTCAACCATCTCATTCTGTAATTCAGAAAAAGTGGTTCACAATTAGACAAAAGTTCATGAGTAAAACACAAGCTATATCATGGAGATCAGGGCATATGATGACCTTTATTATTCAGTCTCCTTGACCTTGGCTTAAGAGTCCTGGAATTGAAACAGTTTGATGGGAAACCTAGAAAAGAATTCCCTGAAGAGAAACAACAAACTAATAAACAAAGGCTTTTTGCCCTAAGATGATTACTAACAGGGTGCAAAAGTGTCTATTATCACCCAAGAATGAATGTCATTAATTCAAAATAAGATGAAGAAGAATAAAACTAGGAGTTGTCAAGAATGCTTTTTATCTGAAGTTAATATCTTAAATAAATAAACAAATCCATACAACATGTAATATAATAAATTACACATATACACACATATAGTCACATACCATAAGGTAACGTATACCAAATATTGTCATCAAACAGCCCACATTCAAGAGTTTTATTAGCCAACTACAATAAGCCCAGTCTACCTCTAATGTAGACAGAATGGAAATGAGGACTTGCATATACACTTGTGTACCTTAAGCTCATATCTAAGTCCATAGATCTTGAAAGTTGTTGTACTCAGCTTCAGAAAATCCCAGATCCCTACTCATTTTATTTTAGTTTATTTTTTCATTTTCCTGACTAATAATATATAGGGAAGGAAAGAATGCTACATATTGTGATAACCAGGCCTGAGTCAGTAAAGAGAGGGGAACAGAGGGAAGGTTGCTGAGAGAGACATAGCTGAATAGGGTAATACAAAGGTCAGCTCAAGGGAACTTGAAAAAAGTTAAACATTTCAAGCTGGTGTTATTCAGTCTGCCTTCTGTCTCATTGGCTTCTGTTTTTGTGAAAGAAGTGGGTATCTGATGTAGTCTGAGTACCATTTCCTGCTTCTTCCATAGAGGGCATCTTGAAGTTTGGAGAGCTTAATCATGGTCCAGAGAAGTGGTTGAGAATGCAGTGGCAGCAGAACAACAGGGTCAAGTAATTTGGGTTAAATCCCCTGATGAAAGAGACTCTCACAATGATGGCTGTTTTTCCAAGTATTAGATCATGATCTAAACAACACATTTGTGAGATGATGATGGCCAGTCCACCTTGTAGCACTTTTAGTACAGCCAACTCCTCAGTTCCATATAGTATAGATAATATTTGTTTAGTTAAAGAAAGAGCTACTCAATTCAAACTGGCTTACTCTAAAAAGGATAAGATATAAAGGAGGTTCTTGGATTCAGAAATCAGTGGCAGGAGTGTATCTTGGCTTCAGAAACCAATAAATTCAAGGATTCAAACAACATTAGGACTTTTCTTTATCTTTCTCTACTCCTTTCCATATATCTCTTTCTTCAGCCCCTTGCATCTGTAGAACATCTTCCTCCATTTCAGTTTATGAAGCAGAAAACATAGCTGTTGTTGGCTCCATTATTGTACATCTTATGATTCAAGTACCCTAGGAATTAGTGTTCTAGCTCTCTTGGGTCCAGGTGAGAAATCTTGACAAAGTGTTTCACAGGTTTCAGCTTGGGGTTGGTTCCCTATCACTGAAACAGCCATTTGGGGTGTTTCAGTGGTATTGTTGTCCAGGGTATTCTTATTATCAGCCAAGTGAACCATGTGTCTTCCTAGAAGATATATCAACTCTGGCCAAGAAAAAAAGGCATGCTGTGAGAGTTCCCTGCCTGCCTAGTGGTTAGAATTCCGGGCTTTCATTTCTGTGGCCCAGGTTCAATCTCTGGTTGGGGAACTGAGATCCCACAAGCCATGTGGCATGGCCAAAAAAGAAAAATAAAAAAGAGAGAGAGGGGGAAAATTAAACAAAAAAAAAAGACATAAGGCTTCCCTCAACCGAGAGTCTGCCTGCCGATGCAGGGGACGGGTTCGAGCCCCGGTCTGGGAAGATCCCACATGCCGCAGAGCGGCTGGGCCCGTGAGCCATGGCCACTGAGCCTGCGCATCCGGAGCCTGTGCTCCGCAACGGGAGAGACCACAACAGTGAGAGGCCCGCGTACCGCAAAAAAAAAAAAAAAAAAAAAAAAAAAAAAGACACGGTATGACATGGCTGCTCCTGCAGCAATAATGAAATTGGGGGAGGGAAATATAATTCTTAGAAAAAGAGGTGCTAGAGGTAGATTAAAATAAATTCATATCCTGTATTTGCCCCTATGTCCATATTCTTTTCCCCTTTGCATATTACATATTATAGCCTCCCAATATCTCTTTGTATATGTACAATTGGCACTATACCTTCCCTACATATACATTTAGCCATGCTGTCAACCTGAATAATTGGAAAATTTTATGTACAGAAGAATTTGGAATGATTTGATGCCATTGTAGTACAACCTATCCTTTATTCTTTTTACACATAAAAAAGAACTAACTGTACTTCAAAAAAAACTTGTTATAAAAATTGTTTGTAATAATTTTTTTGTTAAAAAAATTGTTTGTAATATCAATTTATCCTAACTTGATAATAATTGGTTTAAGCAGAGAGTCAAACAATAGACAAATGGGATGCCTCTTCAGAAAAATAAATAAAACAAGGACTATAGAGATTAATTTACCATTTTTATTACTGTTAGATATACTGAAATGTATATTAGTGCTCTTTAACATATCAGTATTGGCTGAACATCTCTTTCCGCTAAAATTAGTTTTCCAAGGACAGGGACTACAGCATTATTGAAAGTTGCTTTTTTAACATGGATTCTCCTCCAAAATAATTTTATAGTTGCTAAGCAGTTCAATCGCCAAAGTGCACACTAAAATATACATAGTGTGAATACTGGCAAGAAACAAGAGTAGGCAAAGGTGAGGAAGAAACACAATGATTTATACTCAATTGGAAAAAGAATTGATAGCTGGCAAAGTGAGTATGATGGAAAGCTACACCATCACCAGCAAAAAATTGTTGCAAGACTATTTTTTGTGTATCGCATTTTCATTGTGCCATCTTGGGAAAGCTTTTAGAAACAATATATATGAATTTTACCCTGGCAATTAGCACAGTTATGATGGGCTCATTCAGGCCAAGAACTGGCTCAGGTGTGCTATTTTGAGGCTGAGATGTTTCCATGTTTACAACTGTATTTACAATATAGAGGGACACCCAATATTCCTACTGAGTTATCGATAACACAACAAAATCCCTGGGGATGAGGCATAAAATTATGCAAAACTGTATAAGGTTGGTGATTACATGTCACCTTCTGGCTGATCCTTACTTCCAAGAGTCATTAATAGATTGCTTCACCTTGGTTCTGTTAATTGTGGAAGTCTGAAGCTAGCTGGCATCGATTGTTTTGGGGGAAGATGTAATGGAATATTTTATGACCCAAAAAGGGCAGATCTAATCAAATCCCCTTTGGTTAGCAGAACAGGTCCCTGAGAAGGAGGTACACCGATCTCTATGAGTGAGAGAGTGACAAAATACAAAACGGAAATGATAGCAAGAGAAGAGGAGTCCAGACTGGTGGTGACTGGTGATTCAGGGTCAGACCAAGGTCTATGGTTTCATAGAAGAGGCTGGATATGGCCCTGAATGTTGCTGATGATGAAGCCCTTCTGGAGATAGACACACTCAGCCATTGGTTGAATTTGTGGTTTGGTAGATAACACATGTGTATCAATATGTTCACCGTAGCTGAAGGAGTGGATCAGGGAATTTGAGTGTGCAAATGAGAAACTTTAAAAAATATCACTGCATGTTCTATGCACAAATCCCTAGTATTTTAAAAATCAGAACTTTTTGAGAAAAAATATAAACTTTTGAGTAAAAGATTAAGATTTATGCACTGCTCTTACAAACTCATGGCAATTGGACAAATTACAGTTGACACTCAAACAATGTGGGAAGTGGGGAGGGTTAAGAGCACCCACCCTCTGCTCAGTGGAAAATCTGCCTATAACTTTATCATCAGTCCTCTGAATCTGAGGTTTCTCATCTATGGATCCAACCAACCCTGGGTCATGAGGTACTCTAGTAATTATTTACTGAAAAAATGCCTATGTAAGTGGACCTGCAAAGTTCAAACCCAAGTTGTTTAAGGGTCAACTATACTTAAAAGTTTTGCCTTAATCTAACCCATTAGTTTATAGTGAGGTTCAAATTTGCTGTCATAGGACCACATAGGAATATAAAAGTACTCAGTACAATGGAGTGTGATTTTTTGTTTATCTGTCTCTAGACTGTAAACTGTATGAATAAGGATTTACCAAATTTATTTTTGAGCTCCAAAGTGCAGTAGTCTCTCATTGGTTATTGAATAAATGAAAGTGCCTTCTCAATAGCAAAGAACACCACTCATCCTTAATATACAAATTTAATTAAATCATGGTCAGTTAATTCATTGGTGGTTTAGGAATGTGCTTGTCGACATTGCTGAGACTCAGGGCATTATTACAAATATTCAATATTTCTGTATTATTGATTCTTGGTTGCATTAGATAAGAAAATTACAGGAAAGAATGATAGATAAGGTAAATTTTCTTGTTTTATCCTACAAAGGAAGTGGACCTTAATTTTTCTGTTTTGAGGGGAAATAAACATTTTACATCATAAGATACTTTAAAACAGAGTTCAAATATGTAGTGTTCTTCTTGTGAACAAATAATATCAAGCTTTGCTTTTAAAACTTAAATTTGTATTGTAGTATTGATTTAGCATACGTTGAACATAGAAGTGTCAGAGATAATGAATTTATCAAGAAAACCTGCTTACTCCCAATCTTCCCATCTCTGTCTATGATACCATTATTCCAGCAACACTCAGGATCTTCTACTGATGAAATCATCTTTTCTCCATCTTCCAAAATTTATTCATCCTTATCCCCAGTTGGATAAAACTATTTCCAGGCTTTTAATTATGTAAAATAGCATGAGTTAAGTTTTTTTTTTCTCTCTCTCTCTCTCTTCTTCCTTCCTTCTCTCTTTTCCTCTGTAGAGGAGGGAAATTAATTTTTCCTCTACTCTTCCAGGCTCTTGGCTGATACACCCATTGTAATAAAAGACATATTAACAAGAGAAAAGCAAACAGAAGTTTAATAACAAGTATACATCCTATATACATGGGAGATACCCAAGAAAACTGAGTAACACCCAAAGATGGCCCAAGCCACCACCTTATACCATCTTCAGCAAAAAACAAAGGATATTGAGGGGAAGGGGAAAGACAGTTATGAGAAGTTACCAGTAAAAGCACTGTAAACAAGAATATGGTTGTTATGCAGCTTTAAGTCTTGCCTTTTCTGTTGATAAGAGTTTCTAGAGATTTAGCTATCTATTTTCCTAGTTCAGAGCGGGAGACACCATTACAAATAAAGATTTCCTTTAAAAATTTTCTTACAAAAGAGTAACTTCTACTAAGTTTTCAGAGCTTTTCCTAAGTCTGCTTTTTTTTTATTAAAAATAACCAACTAAAAATAATCAATATGCAAAAGAGGCATATATTGGGGTGGTATATTCTTCTCCCCTTCACTTTCCTCCCTCTCTTTCTTCTTTATTCTTCTTTCTATCCTCTTTTCATTTATTTCTTCCTCTCTTATAGCTGAAAGCATCCTAAATTACTTTACCTTCAATAATTCTGTATTGTTGGGGAGAAATAATTTTTCCCAACCCTCTAAATGTTCTTTCCATTGGTTGAATAATCAGATTGACAGGAGAAAATCGTCCTCATCAGTTTATTTAGTCCCATGTAATTATTCTTGTTCTGTTTGAAATTAGTTTTTCATTAGTTTTGGAAATTTTAACCCAGTTCATTTTTATAATCTTAAAGATATCAGAAACTTGCATTTGTCAAAAGTCCCTTCTGTGAATCTCTCTGAAGATGAAATATATTTGTAACTGCATCAGAGTAAACAATAACTGTAAAGAGATTTAAAAATAGCCATAGTTAAAGATCTGATAATAGTTTATTGTAATGCAATCGGCAAGGAAATTTCATTATTTCTGTGACATACAATATTTTAAAATAATAACTAGACTATGACTGGTAACATACCAAGACATACCAGATTTCTAGGAATTTCATGTTATTTCTGAAACACTTATATTAATAATATAGATTGACACTAATATAATCTAAGAAGGTTTTAGCATCAGTATTTGACAATACCTCCACATAATTTAACATACCAAATAAGCCTAATTAGTATACCATCTCTCTTTTTATAAGATGAGAGAGCAAATCTTTTGAAATGCTTTGGGGTCCCTCTGAAAACTCTCAAAGTTAGCTAGAGAGCAAAAGGAATTAATTAGGAATTTGATTTGCGGATGTTTGTCAAAAATATCAAAACTTCTAGACACTTGACTAAATAGGATCATAGATCATTATGAAATAATACTTAATTATATATCTGACCAAAGGGACAATAAAATATTTCAAAGGCAAAAAAGGTTGCATAGTTATAAGCAAAACTTAGCTCTTTTAATACTAAGAAGATCCAGGTTCCCAAAGTAATCAAAGACCTAATAAAGACAAAATTATTTTGATAAAGCACAAAATCTTTGCTTTCTAGGCAGATTACTTAAAAGAAAAACAAAACAAAACAAAAAAAAAAAACAGAGAGATATTCATTATCTCTTATCAGAAGCACACCAAGAGTCCAGTAATACTTGTGCTTTAAACAGATGAACAAAAATTAAGTTCTATTTTCACATAAGTCCACTATTGACATTAAAGCTTAATGCTTATGATAAATTCATCAAATTTTAGTCAGCTTAACCATCCAAGACTTTCTCTCTCCCTCTCTCTTTTTCAGCAAAAACACATGTCCTTTGTCATAACTTCTCTTAGAAAACAAAACATCCTACTTTTTTTGCATGAACTGTTTTCCCTATTATTTTCCCTTCATTTCATACATCAGTAAGAATTCTTAATTCTTAGAAACCTTAATTTCTAGAGAAAACTAAGAAATTAGTAATTGTAAACTGTCTGCTACACATTAGATTTGCAAATTTATGAATACATTTCATAAGTTCCAGAAACATTTGCCCTTTTTAATATTACAGTCTTACAATGTGACACAAAACATATTTACTAACAGACACAAATTTATTTTTAGTTTCCCTGCAATAGAAAGCCAAAAGAAAATATACCTGTTTTCAAAAATCAATGTTTCTGTTATATTAATTAATTAATTAATTATTTAATTTAGTAAAACACTAAAGGTGTAAGTTACCAAAGGGATTTGGTAAACTATTTAAATAGACATATCATGAAACAATCATTGCTAAAAAGTTTACCTAAAAATTCTTATTTTGTTTACATCTATTTGATTAATTTGTTCTTCTGTTAAATTATTTTTCATTTGTATCATTTTTTAAATATCTTTATTGGAGTATAATTGCTTTACAATGGTGTGTTAGCTTCTACTGTATAAGAAAGTGAATCAGCTATACATATACATACACCCTCATATCTCCTCCCTCTTGCATCTCTCTCACACCCTCCCTATCCCACCCTTCCAGGTGGACACAAAGTGCCGAGTTGATCTTTCTGTGCTATGCAGCTGCTTCCCACTAGCTATCTGTTTTACATCTGGTACTGTATATATGTCCATGCCACTCTCTCACTTCTTCCCATCTTACCCTTCCCCCTCCCAGAGTCCTCAAGACCATTTGCTACATTTTTGCTTTTTTTATTTTAAATTCCATATATCTATGTTAGCATACAGTATTTGTTTTTCTCATTCTGACTTACTTCACTCTGTATGACAGACTCTAGGTCCATCCACCTCACTACAAATAACTCAATTTCATTTCTTTTTATGGCTGAGTAATATTCCATTGTATATATGTGCCACATCTTCTTTATCCATTCATCTGTTGATGGACACATAGGTTGCCTCCATGTCCTGGCTATTGTAAATACAGCTGCAATGAACATTGGGGTTCATGTCTTTCTGAATTATGTTTTTCTCAGGGATTATGCCCAGTAGTGGGATTGTTGGTCATATGGTAGTTCTATGTTTAGTTTTTTAAGGAACCTCCATACTGTTCTCCATAGTGGCTGTATCAATTTACATGCCCACCAACAGTGCAAGAGGATTCAATTTTCTCCATTTATTGTTTGTAGATTTTTTGATGATGGCCATTCTGACTGGTGTGAGATGATACCTCACTGTAGTTTTGATTTACATTTCTCTAATGATTAGTGATGTTGAATAGCCTTTCTTTTGTTTGTTGGCAATCTGTATATCTTCTTTGGAGAAATGTCAATTTAGTTCTTCTGCCCATTTTTGGATTGGGTTCTTTCTTTTTTTGATATTGAGCTGCATGAACTGTTTGTATATTTTGACGATTAATCCTTTGTCAGTTGCTTTGTTTGCAAATATTTTCTCCCATTCTGAGGGATGTCTTTTCATTTTGTTTATGTTTTCCTTTACTGTGCAAAAGATTTTAAGTTTCATTAGGTTCCATTTGTTTATTTTTTTTTTCATTTCCATTTCTCTAGGAGATGGTTCAAAAAGGATCTTGCTGTGATTTATGTCAAAGAGTGTTCTACGTATGTTTTCATCTAAGAGTTTTATAGTGTTTGGCCTTACATTTAGGTCTTTAATCCATTTTGAGTTTATTTTTGTGTATGGTGTTAGGGAGTGTTCTAAATTCATTCTTTTACATGGAGCTGTCCAGTTTTCCCAGCACCAATTATTGAAGAGGCTGTCTTTTCTCCATTGTATATTCTTACCTCCTTTATCAAAGATAAGGTGCCATATGTGCTTCTGTTTATCTCTGGGCTTTCTATCCTGTTCCATTGATCCATATTTCTGTTTTTGTGCCAGTACCATACTGTCTTGATTACTGTAGCTTTGTAGTATAGTCTGAAGTCAGGGAACCTGATTCCTCCAGCTCCATTTTTCTTTCTCAAGAGTGCTTTGGCTATTCGGGTGTTTTGTGTTTCCATACAAATTGTGAAATTTTTTGTTCTAGTTCTGTGAAAACTGCCATTGGTAGTTTGATAGGGATTGCATTGAATCTGTAGATTGCTTTGGGTAGTATAGTCATTTTCACAATGTTGATTCTTCCAATCCAAGAACATGGTATATGTCTCCATCTGTTTGTAAATTTTTAATTTCTTTCATCAATGTCTTATAGTTTTCTGCATACAGCTTTTTTGTCTCCTTAGGTAGGTTTATTCCCAGGTATTTTATTATTTTCATTGCAAAGGTAAATGGGAGTGTTTCCTTAATTTCTCTTTCAGATTTTTCATCATTAGTGTATAGGACTGCAGAGATTTCTGTATAGGACTGTATAGGACTATATATACAGTTCTGTATAGGACTATATATACAGTTCTGTATAGGACTACAGAGATTTCTGTGCATTAATTTTGTATCCTGCTACTTTACCAAATTCATTGATTAGTAGTTTTCTGGTAGCATCTTTAGGATTCTCAATGTATAGTATCATGTCATCTGCAAACAGTGATAACTTTATTTCTTCTTTTCCAATTTGTATTTCTTTTATTTCTTTTTCTTCTCTGATTGCTGTGGTTAAAACTTCCAAAACTATATTGAATTATAGTGGTGAGAGTGGACAACGTTGTCTTATTCCTGATTTTAGAGGAAACAGTTTCAGTATTTCACCGTTGAAAATGATGTTGCTTGTGGGTTTGTCATATATGGCCTTTATTATGTTGAGGTAAGTTCTCTCTATGCCTATTTTCTGGAGGGTTTTTATCATAAATCGGTGTTGAATTTTGTTGAGAAATTTTTCTGTATCTATTGAAATGATCATATGGTTTCACTTCTTCAATTTGTTAATATGGTTTATCACATTGTTGGATTTGTGTGTATTGAAGAATCTTTACATTCCTAACATAAACCCCACTTGATCATGGTGTATGATCCTTTAACGTGCTGTTGGATTCTGTTTGCTAGTGTTTTATTGAGGATTTTAAATCTATATTCATCAGTGATATTGACCTGTAGTTTTCTTTTTTTGTGACATCTTTCTCTGGTTTTGGTATCTGGGTGATGGTGGCCTCATAGAATGAGTTTGGGAGTGTTCCTCCCTCTGCTATATTTTGGAAGAGTTTGAGAAGAATAGATGTTATCTCTTCTCTAACTGTTCGATAGAATTCACCTGTGAAGCCATCTGGTCCTGGGCCTCTGTTTGTTGGAAGATTTTTAATCACAGTCTCAATTCCAGTGCTTGTGATTGATCGGTGTATATTTTCTATTTCTTCCTGGATCAGTCTCAGAACATTGTGCTTTTCTAAAAATTTGTTCACTTCTTCCAGGTTGTCTGTTTTATTGGCATATAGTTGCTTGTAGTAATCTTTCATGATCCTTTGTATTTCTGCAGAGTCAGTTGTTACTTCTTCTTTTTCATTTCTAATTCTATTGATTTGAATCTTCCCCCTTTTTTTTCTTGATGAGTCTGGCTAATGGTTTAACAATTTTGTTTAACTTCTCAAAGAACCAGCTTTTAGTTTTATTGATCTTTGATATGTTTCCCTCATTTCTTTTTAACTTATTTCTCATCTGATCATTATGATTTCTTTCCTTCTGCTAATTTTGAGGCTTTTTTATTCTTCTTTTTCCAATTGAATTAGGTGTAAGGTTAATTTGTTTATTTGAGATATTTCTTGTTTCTTGAGCTAGGATTGTATTGCTAAAAACCTCCCTCTTAGAACTGCTTTTGCTGCATCCCATAGGTTTTGGGTCATCCTGTTTTCAAAGTCATTTGTTTCTAGGTATTTTTTTGATTTCCTCTTTGATTTCTTCAGTGATCTCTTGTTATTAAGTAGTGTTTTATTTAGCTTCCATGTGGTGGTATTTTTTACAGTTTTTTTCCTGTAATTGATATCTAGTCTCATAGCTTTGTGGTTGGAAAAGATATTCAATATGATTTCAATTTTCTTAAATTTACCAAGGCTTGATTTCTCATCCAAGACATGATCTATCCTGGAGAATATTCCATGAGCACTTTAGAAGAAAGTGTATTCTGTTGTTTTTGGATGGAATGTCCTATAAATATGAATTAAGTCCATCTTGTTAATGCATCATTTACAGCTTGTGTTTCCTTATTTGTTTTCATTTTGGATGATCTGTCCATTGGTGAAAGTGGGGTGTTAAAGTCCCCTACTATCAGTGTGTTACTCTCGATTTTGCCTTTTATGGCTGTTAGCATTTGCCTTATGTATTGAGGTGTTCCTATGTTGGGTGCATAAATATTTTCAATTGTTATATCCTCTTTTGGATTGATCCCTTGGTCATTTTGTTGTGTCCTTCTTTGTCCCTTTTAATAGTCTTTATTTTAAAGTCTATATTGTCTGATATGAGAATTGTTCCTCCAGTTTCTTTTGATTTCCATTTGCATGTAATATCTGTTTCCATCCCTTCACTTTCAGTTTGTATATGTCCCTAGGTCTGAAGTGGGTCTCTTGTAAACAGCATATATACAGGTCTTGTTTTTGCATCCATTCAGCCAGTCTATGTCTTTTGGTTGGAGCACTTAATCCATTTACATATAAGGTAATTGTCAATATGTATGTTTCTATTACTAGTTTCCTAATTGTTTTGGGTTTGTTATTGTAGGCCTTTTCTGTCTGTTGTGTATCCTGCCTAGATAAGTTCCTTTAGCACTTGTTGTAAAGCTGGTTTGGTTATGCTGAATTATCTTAACTTTTGCTTGTCTGTAAAGGTTTTAATTTCTCCACTGAATCTGAATGAGATCCTTACTGGGTAGAGTAATCTTGGTTGTAGGTTTTTCCCTTTCATCACTTTAAATATGTCCTGTCACTCCCTTCTGGCTGGCAGAGTTTCTGCTGAAAAATGAGCTCTTAACCTTATGGGGATTCCCTTGTATGTTATTTCTTGTTTTTCCCTTGTTGCTTTTAATATACTTTTCTTTGTATGTAATTTTTGCTAGTTTGATTAATATGTGTCTTGACATGTTTCTCCTTGGATTTATCCTGTATGGGACTCTATGCACTTCCTGGAATTAATTGATTACTTCCTTTCCCATATTAGGGAAGTTTTCAACTATAATCTCATCAAATATTTTCTCCATTTTTTTTTTTTTCTCTTCGTCTTCTGGGACCCCTATAATTCAAATGTTGGTGTGGTTAATGTTGTCCCAGAGGTCTCTGAGACTGTCCTCAATTATTTTCTTTCTTTTTTTCTTTACTCTGCTCTTTGGTAGTTACTTCCATTATTTTATCTTCCAGGTCACTTTTCTGTTCTTCCTCAGTTATTCTGTTATTGATTGCTTTTAGAGAATTTTTAATTTCATTTATTGTGTTGCTCATCATTATTTGTTTGCTCTTTTGATCTTCTAGATCCTTCTTAAACATTTCTTGTATTTTCTCCATTCTATTTCCAAGATTTTGGTTCATCTTTACTATCATTACTCTGAATTCTTTTTCAGGTAGACTGCCTATTTCCTCTTCACTTGTTTCATCTGGAGGATTTTTACTTTTCTCATTCATCTGCTGTGTATTTCTCTGTCTTCTTATTTTGCTTCACTTACTGTGTTTGGACTCTCCTTTTCACAGGCTGCAGGTTGGTTGTTTCCATTGTTTTTGTCATCTGCCCCCAGTGGATAAGGTTGGTACAGTGGGTTTTGTAGGTTTCCTGGTGGAGGGGACTGGTGCCTGTGTTCTGGTAGATGAGGCTGAATTTTGTCTTTCTGGTGGGCAGGACCATGTCCGGTAGTGTGTTTTGGTGTGTCTGTGGACTTATTATGAGTTTAGGCAGCCTCTCTGTTAATGGGTGGGGTGTTGTTCCTGTCTTGCAAGTTGTTTGGCATAGGGTGTCCAGCACTGTAGCTTGCTGGTTGTTGAATGGAACTGGGTTTTCACGTTGAGATGGAGAGCTCTTGGAGATCTTTTGCTGTTTAACATTACGTGGAGCTGGGAGGTCACCGATGGACAAATGTCCTGAACTCAGCTCTCCCACCTCAGAGGCTCAGACCTGTCACTTGGCCAGAGCACCAAGACCTGTCAGCCACACGGCTCAGAAGAAAAGGGAGAAAAAGAAACAAAGAAAGAAAAAATAAATAAATAAAATAAAAGAAAGTTATTAAAATAGAAAATAAAAAAAATATTAAAAATAAAAAAAATTAACAAGTAATAAAAGAGAAAAACAGAAACAAAAAGAAAGAAAGAAGAGAGCACACAAACCAAAAAGAAATCCACTAATGATAACAAGCTCTAAAAACTATATTAAAAAAAAATAATAATAAAACCAAAATAAACACACAGACAGAACCCTAGGACAAATGGTAAAAGCAAAGCTATGCAAATAAAATCACATATAGAATCCTACACATACACACTCATAAAAAGAGAAAAAGGAAAAAAATGAAAAAATATATATAAAGGAATAGAGCAGCCAAATCAATTAGCAAATCTACCAATGATAATCAGCTCTAAATACTAAACAAAGATAAACATAAAGCCAGAAACAAATTAGATACAGAAAGCAAACCCCAGGTCTCCAGTTGCTCCCAAAGTCCACCACCTCAATTTTGGGACGATTTGTTAACTATTCAGATATTCCACAGTTGCAGGGTACATCAAGTTGATTTTGAAGATTTAATCTGCTGCTTCTGAGGCTGCTGGGAAAAATTTCCCTTTGCCTTCTTTGTTCGCACAGCTCCTGGGGTTCAGCTTTGGATTTGGCCCTGCTTCTGCATGGAGGTCACCTGAGGGCATTTGTTCCCCACCCAGACAGGACAAGTTTAAAGTAGCAGCTGATTCAGGGGCTCTGGCTCACTCAGGCCGGGGGGATGGAGGGGTACGGAATGTCAGGCGAGCCTGTGGTGGCAGAGGCTGGCATGACGTTGCACCAGCCTGAGGTGTGCCGTGCATTCTCCCGGGGAAGTTTTCCCTGGATCATGGGATCCTGGCAGTGTCGGCTGCACAGACTCCTCGGAGGGGAGGTGTGGATAGTGACCTGGGCTTGCACACAGGCTTCTTGGTGGCTCCAGCAGCAGCCTTAGCCTTTCCTGACCATCCCTGATGTACGCGCTGATAGCCGCGGCTCACGACCCCCTCTGAAGCTCAATTTAGGCGGTGATCCGAATCCCCTCTCCTCGCGCACCCCAAAACAGTGGTCTCTTGCCTCTTAGGCAGGTCCAGAGTTTTTCCCAGACCCCCTCCCGGCTAGCTGTGGCGCACTAGCCCCCTTCAGGCTGTGTTCACGCCACCAACCGCAGTCCTCTCCCTGTGCTCCGACCGAAGCCCGAGTCTCAGCTCCCAGCCCCCACCCGCCCCGACGGGTGAGCAGACAAGCCTCTCAGGCTGGTGAGTGCTGGTCGGCACCAATCCTCTGTGCGGGAACCTCTCAGCTTTGCCCTCTGCACCCCTGTTGCTGCACTCTCCTCCGTGGCTCTGAAGCTTACCCCCACCCCACTCCCCCTCTCTACCAGTGAAGAGGCTTCCTAGTGTGTGGAAACCTTTCCTCCTTCACAGCTCCCTCCCAGAGGTACAGGTCCTGTCCCTATTCTTTTGTCTCTGCTTTTCCTTTTTTATTTTGCCCTACCCAGGTACGTGGAGTGTTTCTTGCCTTTTGGGAAGTCTGAGGTGTTCTGTCAGTGTTCAGTAGGTGTTCGCACGAGTTGTTCAACATGTAAATGCATATTTGATGTATTTGTGGGGAGGAAGGTGATCTCCACATCTTACTCCTCCACCATCTTGAAGGTCCCTCTGTTCTTATGTTTAGATTACCTATAAATACTTTATTCAACACAGGCAATGTCAATCACCTTTCCAAGTTATTTTTCTGGCTGGCAAATTTTGTAATAGTTGTAACATGAGCTTATTTGACTTTTAGTAAACCTGGAGGTAGAATAATGGTATTATTCTTAATGAAGATAACTCTAAAGATATGTCTGTATTAATTAAACCAACAAACTTAAACTAGCTTTTACATATCTATATATCTATACATATATATGTATATATATATATATACACACAAATACTTTGTTTAAGCTAGTTAAATAGAGTTCTTTACAAATTAATTTTGGCAATTCCTTGTAGAGGTAGAAAAATAGCATACCTTTAATGTACATACATAAACATATGTTAAACATACACACAGCAAAACAGAGATCTTATAGTTTTCATTTTAAAAAAATTGGGGGAGAGGGCATGAATGAGGTATAAGAATAGAAAACACACTAGTTATAAACAACAGTTGGGGTCTGCTCAGATGGCTAAAACTGTTTCTACCAATATTTGTGAAGAAGGCACTTAAGATTTATGTTTGTCTTTGAATAAGATTTTGGGCTAGTGTGATTCTATAGCAACTTGTACTTTTTAAAAGGCCACTTTTTCCCTTTTTTCTTTCAGTCTTCGAATTGGGGATAGTCTAGAAAGGAGTTCCCGGAGATGTTACAAGTCTTTTCCAGAAATGCATTGCTCATTTTGCAATGCTTTATAAGGACAGTTGCCTTTAATTCCTCAAAGAACTGGGTTGTAGCCTAAATGACTTCATAGGTTGATCCATCCATCTAACTATATCATTCTCAATTTGCTTCTTTTCCTCTGGGTACATAGTTTCATTTTAACTTAAGGGAGAAGGCCTAAAAAAAATTTTATTCTATCTATATGGTCTCAGGTCTCAGCTATGGTCCTGAGTTCAGTCAAACCAGGGGCCTCCCATCTTATTTTCTGCTCTTTTTATTTATCCACTAATCTCAGGAAGTAATCCATTTACAAAAAGTTTAGGAGATCTTCCCTGGTTTTAAGAAATTCTTTAACTATAGTCCTTAGCTTGGCCTTTGACCAAGGAGGGGAAGGTATATGAAGAGGATTTTCCATAGCCTCAGGTGGTCTTATTTTAAAAGGTAACTGTTTAATGATCTCTTCAGAGTGAAAAGGCAATTCAGACAAAGAATCAGTAGTGAGCACTCAGGAAGATCAGGATAGAGGAAAGCAGTAAGAGTCACATCAGTTTCAGTGTGCTCCATTTTATGTATCTTCTGTGTCTTCAACTTTTCGTTAGCCTTTTACAACAGATCTTTCAATGAAGATATTTTGGAATTTTGAAGCCTTCTAGAGGCTCCTGCATATCAATTAAAATAGGTATCCCATATATGCGTTTGATTCCGAAGGCTTTGCTTTTGAGATTATTTTTTAAGAGATCTTATCTAATTGGAACACTTCTCATAATAGACACTGTAATTTTAGGTTGTAATTCCCCTAAAATTCGTAGCAGTTTGATAGGTCCTTAGCTGTAAATAGAGTTCAACCCACATTTCTGCCTGGCCATATTTTGGAACATCCAACCTGATGGTTACAGAGTTCTCAGGTCACAAAATAAACTTGGTAGGAGTCTGCCATTTTTTTTTTTTTGTAAATATTTATAGCTTCTAGGACTCACAATTCTTAGATATAAAATAAGCAGGTATACTGGAAGATGGCACAATTAACTCTTTAGATTTTTAAAAGGGAAAATTTTATGTTCAATGTCAAGTTTATATTTAAAAGGGAAAATTTTATGTTCAATGTCAAGTTTAATTTCTGTTCATTCATTTTGTTAAGAGAGTTCCTAAAGCTAGCTCTTATACATTTTTGTGTTCACTATTTAACTTTGTCTTTCAGTAAGGCAATTGTTTAGGATGAAAATTCTCTAAAAATGTTTCCTTTTCAAATATGGTCAATTCAAAGGATCCATTGTTTGGCCATTGATGAGTAAGATCTATTAATCTCAGTAGCAACTCAAAGGAATAGCCTTTTCATGGAAAGATCTAGAGGTAACTTTCCAGGCTGAGAATAAATCTTTATCATGGACACAAGAGGTATCTCTGGTGCAGGTGCAGATGATGTTGCTCCCAGGCTCCAAAGATTCATTTCCAAATACAGTCTAAGAAAATATCTACAAGGGACTCTGTTTTTAAACAACTGTTCCAAAACACAGGAAATCATGTCCCCTCCCCACCCTGACTCTTGAACAGAATAAGGTGACTAACCAAGCCAAAAGTTTACCCATTTTTTAGATTCCCTAAGCTTAGATCCATAGCTTATTTAGTTGCCCATCAGATATACATATACATACTCTGATTGGCAGAGACCAGAGAGAATGTTTTCACTGGTCAGAAAGTAGACCACCTCTGGGAGGAAAACGATCAATGAAGCACATGGGTATTCATACCAAGTAACCAGAGTCACTAAGACAAAAAAACTAGTTCCCCAAATGTTTTTTTCCTGCTAATCTAAATTTAGAAAAAAAAAAAAAGAGGCTTTTACCACTCTGCTTCCACCAGACTCTGCAGCTAGAGATCTAGGAATCTGACTTGATATGAATTCTTATCCTTGGCAAGTTTTGCCAGAGGGCCCAGGATCTTTCTACTATAGCATCTTTGGGGTGAGCAGTGTCCAGCCGGTGAGGTCTCTTGTCTGGCTCACCAAAAATGCTGAGGGGAAAGAATAAATGTTCTTTCCATTGGTCTAATAATCAAATCGACATGAGACAGATTAACTTTTCATTCTGGAAATACCCCTAAATTAAATTTTTCTAGGTAGTTGAGAGAGGGATAGAAGGTTTTCTTGAGCCCACAGGGTCTCAATCACCTTTTGTTCAAAATAATCCATGTGCCAAAGTGGCACATTTTGGGGAGGCTCATTATAAACCTCTTCAGCATCAATCAGTGTATATTTATCAAGTCTCTTCTCCAAGCCTCCCTAACTCTTCCATGTAATATTAAGGATTCTGAAAAGACAAAGAAGAAAGGTTTTCTTACCTTACTATGTTAAGCCTTCTTTTGTATCACCAAAGTCCAACTTTTGCCTTTAGTACATTGTGTGTTTGTATAGGATGAACATTTTTGATTCCTTTTTACTTTACAGAAATCCTAATAAGCCTGGTGAATTGCATTCTCATTTACAGATAAGGAGCACAAGGCCAAGATGCTTTAAGTGTCATTCCTAAGGCCACAACAATAATTAATGATAGATTAGAAAATAATGTAAAAATTTTCATTGGCTTCCACCATGTAAAAACTTTAGGAATTGAAATTAAGGTAGCTTGACATAAAGATCAATACAGAGAGGGCTTCCCTGGTGGTGCAGTGGTTGAGAGTCCGCCTGTCGATGCAGGGGAAGCGGGTCCATGCCCCGGTCCGGGAGGATCCCACATGCCACAGAGCAGCTGGGCCTGTGAGCCATGGCCACTGAGCCTGTGCGTCCGGGGCCTGTGCTCCACAACGAAAAAGATCAATACAGAGAATGTGTATGAATAGATGATTTGTATTGTTTTAGAGCAATATCCAGCTGTTAATGATCATTGCTGTTACTGCAGTCCCCATGAATCTTCCACTCTCTAACAATGAATGCCATGTTTCGTGAATCAATCCACATTTTTAAAAATACGCTTTTCCCCTAGTCTGTCTGTTCCTGCTAGTCATCTGCCTTGGCATCTTCTTCTTCTGGTCCACCAAAGCACAAGCAGAGGTAAAATTTTTAATCAATATCTGTGGATTAATTGTTTGAATCAAGAAAATCTAGGTCACACAACTAGCACACAAACACATATCTGTCAGACTCCAATTCCCATCATGTTTTCTTTTGCAGAGCATAATACATAAAGGTATCTAGAAATTAATCTTTTTGCATAATGATGGAAAATCCTTGCAGATGTTAATTACTCAGTTTAGCTAGAAATTCCTCTACCACATGCCCCAAAAAACCCTGTACACACATCTATAACCAAATGCAGAAATAGAAGTCTCAATAGAAAGAATGTGTTGATGTGTGGGAATGGTTTTCCCACTCCTTTTTTACCTCCTACCCATTCCATTAAATTTCTGTTCTTCACTGAAGCCTCCCTTAACTCACTTAAACTAGGCTGCATTATCAGGTAAATATCTGTATAATATGTTGGCATGCCATGATGCTGATCACAGCTTATTGAATTTGTTTAATGTTTGTCTTTGCTGCTAAACTTCATACTTTTAAAGACACAGAATGTATTTACTCTCTTTGCTATTGTCACCCAGTGCTCAGCCCAGTTTTCAGTACATAATAAATGCTCAGTAGAAATTTGGTAAATGAATGGAGAGCTGACCAAAAGGGAAGCAAGCACTACTTCCTCTCTTCCAATTAATCACTCCACCAACACAAAACACACACACCCACACATAATATATACCCATATTCATAAAGCACATGCAGCTGTTAAAGGTAAAACTTGGTCTTTGGTGATATAAAGGGATTAAGAGTCTGTTATATTCAAGCTATTCCTGCTGTCTGTATATTTAAAATATGAAAGTGTAGCAAATTTTGACACAATTATGGTTGAAGAATAGGGATGTTGTTATGTCAATGTGCACTTGAAATATCAATATCACAGAATCTCTCTAGCATTATTTCTTATGGATGTACTACAGAGATTTGGAAATCTAATGCAGAAAAATTTATAACCCAACACTTTATTTATTGAGAAACATCTCCTATGTTTTATTGCCATGGTACTACATTTGCTGTAATTGCCTAATATAACCTTAAATATACTTAATTGACTTTTGCTACCCTCTTTCCACTGGTAAAACTGTGACATAATTATAAAATACAAACATAGATAGCAGAAAGGAAAGTTTGTTTAAGAGAGAATGTGCTATTTTACTTACTAAATAAAATAACACATTTATTAATTCTACCTCTTCTGCATCTTAAGTATAATATATGTGTTCTGAATAACAAAATTATAAAATAATAAAATAAAATGTGTTTTTTTTTTTTATATAGGATGGTGTGGTATAGTAAGAAACATATTTGGTCTTTGTCCCAGGTTCCTGGCATAAAGCACCTAATACCCTTGGAATACCCTGAGTGAGGAGTGTCTTTTGTTATTCATCATGAGCCCCTTTCAATCACACCTAAGTTCAAGCTAATGAGGTGACTTACCATGGGGCCACTAGATAGCCTTAGGATGGGGCTGGTCACCAGAAAGACCATGGGGTCAGAGGATTGGAACTTTCAGCCCCACCCACCTACATCTTCAAGAAAGGGGAGTGGGTTGGAGATTAAAGTTCTATGAACACTATTGAACGAGGTGAATTGATGAGCTTCTAGACTGGCGAACCCATTCTTATGCCAAAGGGTGGTACATCCCAATTCCATGAAGACAGAAGCTCTTGCTCTCAGGACCCTTCCAGACCTTGCCCTATGAATCTCTTCATCTGACTGTTTATTTGTATCCTTTATCTTATCCTTTGTAATAAGTTGGTAAATATAAGTAAGTGTTTCTCTGAAGTCTGTAAGTCTCTTTAGCAGATGAATTGAACACAAGGAGGGGGGCTGTGGGAACCATTGATTTACAGTAGTTTGTTGGAAACTCCGGTAACAACCTGGACTTGCAACTGGTATCTGAAGTGAGAGCAGTCTTGTGGGACTTAGCCCTAAACCTGTGAAATATGACACTATCTAAACCTGTGAAATATGACACTATCTCCAGATAAATAGCATCAGAATTGAGGTAAATTCATGGGACACCCAGTCAATGTCCACAGAGAATTAAAGAATTGCTAGGTACTGTTGGAAAACACAAAGCAGAGATGGCTATGTCATAATGGGTGCTCAAGATTTTGTTTAGGCTATTGATGGACTTATTTAACACCCGTGCTTAAAACATCATAAGAAAATACTGTTTATCATATATTGTGCATTTTTCTACACCTAGCAACTTTTCTCCAAAACTATAGAACAAATATCAATATTATTCCCATTTTGCAGATGAGTAATCCGAGCTCAAATGTTGCTTTAACAACTTACACCTAGTTACACAGCTAGCATGTGAAGGAGGTGGCACACAATGCAGGTTCATCAGACTTCAGTGTTCATCCTCTGAGTCACTCCCATCATCCTGAACCTTACACACATGCAGTTCCCTTCAGTTTGCCTTTTCTCCTATAGTATGAAACTTTTTCTTTGTAATTAAATTAAATATCCTAAAATATTTCTCCAAAATATTGAAAGAACTAAAGCGAATCAGGAGAGTTCCTTCTAATTCTTACATATTAAGAGATGAAAATTTCCTAATCTTGACTTCTCACATCTCTAAGTCTAGACCAGGCACACTGTGGCAGAGGATTTTTTTAGCTCACTGAATATCCAAGAGCTATCCTACACTTTCCAGCATCTCGTGGTTGGTCCAGGTCATGTGTCTAGCTCTGGTAAGGGGTCTGTGAATGGAAGTTACCATAATTTTGAGGCAGTAAAATGTTTTGGGGTAACCACCTTGCTCTCTCTTCTCCTCATTCAGTCATGCTGGAAATCATGCTTCTAGATGGCAGAGCCATACCATACAGTGGAAGAATAATGAATCCCAAAGTCAATACTTAGAGTTTACCTGGAAATCCATGGGAGCTGTAGTAGAATTATATAGATGGAAATAAATTTCGGTTTATGCAGCTTAATCTGGTTCATGCAGGCATAGGAAAGAGGCCATAAATATATAATGATTGATCCAAAATCTTGAAGTTGAAGTTAATTAGTTAGTATGCTTTTAGTTTTGGGTATCGGAAACTCTTACTATAAATTATTTTAACCATGGGATATTTATTTTCTCATATAGAAATGTATTCTGGAGGTGGATTATTCTAGGACAGTAGCTTAGCAATGGGTTAACAATGACTACAGCAGGTCCAAGCGTCGTATTATGAACTTTAATATCCAAGGTTAGGGAGAGGTACGTTTTATTCTCAGTTTTAAGGGAACAAAACTTTTCTATTGTCATTTATTAACCTCTCCCACCAAATCTTTATATCTAAGGGTCTAGTATTGTATCAAATTCCCCTGCCTAAACAAGTTACTATAATTGTTAGATTTACTGGAATTGATTCCTTAGTCTAACCAACAGTCATTATCTAGAGCTAAGAGATTTCATGAAAGGAATGGTCACCCAATTTCTGAATAAACTCAGAGTTCTGCTAGCAAAAAATAAAGTAAATAATGGCTACCGAGTAGATGGCAGTGTCTGACAATAGGAAAGTTATTCAGACAGTGAGGTAATATGATCTCTCAACATTATGCAACGCACTGAGGGGGGACTAGAATTTGCCACCCCAAATATGCTTCTTTGGCATAAGGATTATTTTAGACTGATTATTTTTAAGAAAATAGCAGACAGTAAAAGCTTTGAAAACAAAGTAGAAGTTACCCTTTTGTAAGCAACATTTAACATTTATAAGGGAAATCTCTGTTTGTAAGGGTGTCTCCCTTTCTGTGCCAGGAATGGAAGGATGACTAAATCTCTAGAAATTTATTAATAGAAAAGGCAAAACTTCCAATCTGCGTAACAACCTTACTATGCTTTCCCTGATAACCTCCCATAACTGGCCTCCCCTTCCCTGCAACATCTTCTGTCTTTAGCTGGAGAAGGTATTTAATGTGATGGCTTAGGCCATTTCAGGGAGTTACTCAGTTTTCTTTGGTGTCTCCCATATGTACAGGAGGTATACATTTTATTAAACTTCTTTTTTTCTCCAGTTTATCTGTCTTTTATTACAGTGGTGTCACAACAAGAACTTAGAAGAGTGTGGGGAAAATGTTTTCTCCCTTTCACCCCCAAATTCGAATTTAATTTTAAATTCAAAATATGGCTAATATTAATTTCTTCTTAAATTTTCTATTTTTTCCAGCTGTTCAAAGTTTTATAGCAGTTCCAAAAACATTATCACTGAGTTTATTAACCCAACATAGAGTAAAAATGGTTCTAATGAGAGTAAAACTTTCTCATAAATGCTCAACTATTAATTTAGGCTTTTTTTTTTAAATCAAAAATTGGCCTGCTATTGGGATGCTGGCTTAAAAACATTATTAGTTTTAGTTTCTCTATTTGAAACTATTTATGTTGGCATCAGGTAGACAATACCAAATTTGGAAATACTTACTTTTGAATATTAGAGCATGTGGATATTTTTAGGCAAGGACCAATTCTCGGTCAAAAACAGATGCTTCTTACCCACCAGTAGGCTGCCACATTAACCCAACTTGGCCAAAGAAGATATTTTGTATTTAATGAAAATACTGTTTGTTTAATGTAAACTCAAGTTCGATTACATATTATGACCATGAAAAGAGAAGTTCACCCACAGAAACGTTAGTATAATTGTAAAGGTTGGTCAGGAACTGAAGTAAACTATTCTGTTTCATCACTTTCTGAGATGATTTGTAAGAGAATCAATCCACTATAAAAGTCCCCAGTGTGCATGCTTTTTAAGAATTTGTATTAGAATCTCCACCTTTCTGAAGCATGAGTTTAAATGATTGGCGCTGATGTGCACATAAGGATCCGATGGGTTTTTGGCCCTTCGGAAGCACCGGAGCGAGGAGTTGAATGATGTGTGAAATGAAAAACTCAACCCAAAGCTCGCAGGGAGTTCAGAGAGGACTCTGGGTCGTCAGGGCAGGGCCTGGTTAGCATGATGATGATAATCACACAGCTGTAGAATCAAAGCTCCCTGAGTTTCAGGGCGGGGACCGGCAACGCCTGCGCTTTAATGAGCCTTATGCCCCGTCTTTGTCTCAGTACATATTTCTTATCTCTCGGCTACTCAAGAGTTGTGACAATTAATAGTCTCTATTTCAAAGTGAAGTATTAAGGTGAGAAAATTTCCTGAACCACTTGAGCCGAATGACTCAACTTTACCTCCATTTTCAAGAGATATTAAGATAGAAAAAAAAAAAGAATTGGGGGATGGAGTTGAACTTTAGGAATACTAATTTCAGTCCTTTACATATTATGTGGAGGCCCAAGGCATAGATTTAGAAGAATTACATCCAGATTTTCACTAACCCATGCAAAATAAATAAATAAATAATAAAATAAACACACACATACACACCCTATGCATAACAATAATATAATATATAATATTATATACAATAATTTTTTGTAAGACTTAATAACATGTGTAGCATTCCTCTCAAGAGTTTCCCTGTCTCTAGTCTGCATATAGCAACCAGGTCACACCACTGCTAACCCTGATTCTATGTCATTTTATTCACAACTGCCATTACCATAATAGCAACCATTTTTAAAGTGTATACCATGAGCAAAGCACTGAATTAAATGCTTTAATTGCACTATTTCACTGAATCTTTAAAACAACTCTGTAGTAGACACTATAATTATTCCCATTTTCCAGATGAGGAGACTGAAACTTAATGATGCTACTTTTTTAATCTCACTCCTCTTAGCAGGTTATTTTGTCTTCTGATATTTCCACTTCTCTACCTGTATTTCCTATACAGTGATAATACAAATAAGAATATCATATAGGGAGGATGGGAGGGAGGGAGACACAAGAGGGAAGAGTTATGGGAACATATGTATATGTATAACTCACTTTGTTACACAGCATAAACTAGCACACCATTGTAAAGCAATTATACTCCAATAAAGGTGTTAAAAAAAAGAATATAATATTAATAGCTAATATTTATTGACCACAACTATGTTTAGGGCACAGATTTAAGTGGTTATGTAGATTTACTTATTTAATACTCACAAAAAACCCTGTAGCAAATGCTAATATTATCCTTGCTTTACAGATGAGAAATGGAAGTGGAGAGAGGTAAAACAACTTCTCCAGTATCACGTGGCCATGCAACAGAAGAACTGGGTTTTTATGGCAGGCATTCTAGCCACCCGAGCTTCCCAACGCATTCTCAAGGAACAGTATTTGTACTCACCTTCAGTTTCAGCTGTGGGGTAGGATAAAGACACTAGAATCAAGGTAAATCAGTTACTCCCCATTGGAAACTTGCCTGTGAGGCTTAGACAGAGTTGTTAAGCTCTGGAATCTCTGTTTCTGTTCCACGTGTCTGTTCTACATACTAAATTTGCTTGTAGGAAAGAGGGAAGGAAAAGAAAAAAGAAGAGGAGTAAAGACAGAAGAAAGAAAGGAAAGAGAGATGAAGCAGAGACAGTTAAATTGATCTTAGTCTCCACTGATGCTTCAAGTCTTGAATATATTTGGAGACTTAAAAAATTAAGTTTCAAAGAGCTTCTTGTCTAGGTTGGCCTCAGTGTTCTGAGAAATTCTAAATCAATGGTGAGCTCTGTCACAGAAGCTCTAAAGACAAATCTGTTTAATGAACTGAACTCTTCAATTACAAAATATCTAGAAGCAAAATTATGTTCACATTGTACTTTAAAAACACTCCATTCTCAAATCCAGCCATCAGTTTAATCCCATGAATATAAATAAAAACCGACATGACTAAACTGTCTTCAATCAAAATTGTTAATATAGTTGCAAAGGCATATAGTTATTTCGTAAAGTGTTTTCCAAAGTTTTCCTTGTCTAAAGTACTTAATATTTTATCCCTACAATTTTCTTTACCCTTTACTATGGTAAGAGGATTCAAAATATTCATAATGAAAAATATGTGATAAATTTAACATGGTGCTATGGAATAATTAACATCTAGTTTAACATTTTCAGAGATTAAGGATGACAACCTAAATTGTTTGCATGTGCGTTCTTTACATAGTTACGTAGGAGCAATTCCATACTCTGCTTTCAGTTTGACAAAAAGACACTTGCTCTTCCATTCAACCACCATTCACCTCTAGTAAATCAACCAGTAATGCAACATTCAGCTCCACTTACTCAGCTGTGCTGTTTCTATATTCCATGAAAAATAATATTTGATATAAGTACTGACTTTTAAATTATTAAATATCCAAAAATATAGTGATAACCACTGATAAAAGTTATTTAAAAATAAATTATAATGCTTTTAGTCTGTGGTAAATGGTGTTATAAGCTAGTAAAACAGAAAGCAACATTTTTCATTTAAGGCTTCAGGCAACCTGGCTATGTTTTACCTTAGGCTGTTTGGAAATAGCTGTTATTAAAAATTGTATCACAGTAGTAAACTATATGGAAAAAGAATCTGAAAAAGAATAGGAGTATGCATATGTATAACTGAATCACTTTGCTGTATACCTGGAATTAATACAACATTGTAAATCAACTATACTCCGATATAAAATAAAAATTTTAAAAATCTGATCAGTTCAATTGCTTGAAGTGTACATGTAGGATACATCCACTGATATTAGGATACAGAAGTCCTAAGAAATAGATGATATGCTTAATTATTTTGCAAACTCACATTGAGCTTTCAGGAAACTCATGATAAGGAGGTACAAAAAATAGGTACTACAATATTTAAAACAAGAAGAACAATGATAGCAAGAGTTAATAGAACAGAAGACAGCCACTGTGTTATTCATGCTTTCCCTGGCTTAAATTTTATAACTTAAAGAGAAACTTGTAATTAATATGTAATCCATTTTAAAGATGAGAAAACTGAGGCTAAGAGAGTTCATGGTTTTTACCCAATATTATTCATCTAATAAGTATTAGAGCCATGATTCCAATTCATATCTTCCTGCTTCTAGGGTCTTTTCTCTGAACTGCTAGGCTTTGCTTTTCTAGCAGTACCATGACAGGCCTGGTGAAGACGCAGAGAGCAGAAAATATGACCCTTGTAAAGATTTTGCATCACTGATAGCCAATCATGAATTACACACATGGGTAACACAGGAAAATATAATAATTTGTTCTTTATTTGTTATAAATATGAGAGTGCAGATAAAGAACATAGCAGTTAAATTCAATATGAAAAGCTTTATTTTGTTTTTTAAAATTTTATTAAAGTATAGTTAATATACAATGTTGTGTTAATTTTTGCTGTACAGAAAAGTGACTCAGTTATACACACGCACACACAAACAGATACACACACACACACACACATATATATATTCTTTTCCATTATGGCTTATCACAGGATATTGAATATAGTTCCCTGTGCTATACAGTAGAGAAAAGCTTTATTGTTCACAGCATTTCCTTCCTCTCAGTTCTTGGACATGGCGACATTTGGGCGGATGGAGGATGGGAGGAAACCATCACTAACTAAGAAAAGAGTCTTAAACAAGATATAAAATAAAATGGACACTTTTATAGTCTCTTAGAGTTCAAATAATATGTCCATGTTTAACATTTCTTGTACCTTTCACTCCATTCCTGGAGGATAGGTGAGCTGGAGATGACCATTTTTATTTTAAAGAAATATTTTTGAGGTTCAGTGAGGCCCAATTAGTGAAAGAGGCAAGACTGAAACTGAACTTTTCTGCTGATCAGCAGTCTTGCTAAGATATTATCATCCAAGGTGATAGAAAAAGCATGTCATGTGTGGTGAGTGGTAGGATATGGGGAAAAGTGGGTAAAGGAAAAATATTAAATGAAGTTTCTTTGATGGGAATAGAAGAGATAAATGTAGATATAAGAATGTAGTCTGATAGGTTTTGAAGAATACATTTATGAGTTGAAAGGTGATTGAAATGGCAAGAGGGAAACAGTGTGGTTTGTGGAGGATAATAGACAATATCCCACAGTGAACTTTGGTGTCAAACCTGGGATAAACATGGCAAGTTATTTAATGTCTCCAGCCCTGAGTTTACTTATGTTTAATGTGAGAATATTAACACCTACATCACCAGAGATTTGATGGTGACAATAAAGAATAAATGTGAAAAAGTATGTGAGATGCACACAGAAAGCTCTCTGGGAAGAGCAGTGATTGTGATTATAACTCTGAACACAGTGAAATAGAAACTGTGTTTGAAGTTGTGGAACCAGGAAGTAATGTAGGAAAGAAAACATTAAGACCTTGAGACAAGGGGAAAACATAACATGGCATCACTTTAACATATAAAATTCTACTCTCCTCCATAATATCCTTTACTGGTTTCCCATTATATTGGTGTTAAAATGATCAAACAAGGAGACATTAGACTGAAGTAGCTCTAATGCTTTGGTCTACATGAGCAAACCTAAACCTAAGCCAGAGTCAATTCCTATAAATGCCTCAAGATTAAGAAGGAAACCAATTAAAAACAGCCAACAGGCTTTCCTAAATAATGCAACCTTAAGCTACAGCCAATCAAATAATTTCCTTGTTTTGATTCTCTGTCTTCTCTATGAAAAACTTGCCCCCAGTCTTCCATGGCTAGAGTGCTAACAACGACTTCTAGTTTGTTGCTGCAGATTGGAATCGGTGTTTTCTCAAATAAATCTAACATTTTAATGTGCCTCACTTTATCTTTTAACACTAGAATAAAATTCAAAATCTATAGCCTGTCCTACAAACAGCCACATAATGTAGCTTCTGCATTCTCCTCTAGGATTATCTCTCCAGGATTTCCTCTTGCATCACCAGCCATAGTGGGATTCTTTGATTTCCTGCTTTTCCGTCTACCTGGAATATTCTTTCCCCAACTGCTCACCTGGTCTCAACTTAAATGTTTCTTCTTCAAATAATACCGTCCAGACCTTCTATTGTCCTCATTAATTAATGATTAAAACTTGCAATTATATACTTATTTGTATGTTTGTATTCAAGCAATTGAATAGAGAAGCATCGATTAACGTGAACTGAGCTCTGAAGCTCTGAGTGCTCTAGAGATCATGAAGAAGGTAAATATGGAGACCTGCAGAGGGAAAATAACTATTTATGTAACACTTCAAGATATCAATACCAGAGATGCCAGACATGGCAGTGAGTGATTACTTGCCAAATGAAGGGGAAAAGAAAGCATCTCTATGTGTCGGAGTTGGAGAAGGCATGAGACTCTTGGCTCTTCTAGGAATTGTCAGAGAAACCATCAAAGGATTTATCATTTTAAAACTCTGGTGGTCTAAAGATGCTACAATTGTTCTCTAAGCTGAAACAGGAAGCTAAGCTTTAAACTCTTTAATCCTCTGGATTAATGGTGTATGTGCATCTGTGAGTGTATGTGTGTGTCCTTCTTGTTCTTTCGTGTGTACTTTTGTGTGTGTTTCTGTTTTCCTTTTTTTTTTTTTTTTTTGGTGAGAATAAGTGGGATTTGTGACAACAGAGATGCTGTTTTGAAAGGAATGGGAAATGTGCCACTTGATGGATATCAATTTTTTTGCATGTCACTTCAGCCTTCCATCTCAGGTCTCCTTCATGGCAACATCACTAGATCGTGAAGAGTTAGACTGTCAGAAGGTTTTTATGTCCAACTAAGAACTTCTCTTATAAATAACCCATTTATTGGAGAAGACAAACATGTTAAGCATAAAATAATCTAGAAAAAATGCTTATTAAGTAAAATCAAAATAATTTTTGACCCCATGTGATATGCCAAGGCATATTGTTTATTATTTATATACTTTCATTGGATAGATGGCCTACTTATGCCTTGTACAAGGTGGGTGTACAATAAAACTGAAAAGTTCATATTGTTCCAGATATGTAGCAAACATGAACTTCTTTATGACATTTGAAGAAATATTTTCTCTAAAGCTGGAGAGATAGTAGTTTGCTTCATCAGTTTCAACAGCTTTAGCATTTTTGTTTTGTCTTCTTTTGTTTTTTCTTGACAAAAAGTACAAATTAGAAAACAAGTATTCCACTGTGCTCATGGGTCTGGTGTAATCAGTAAAAAATAGCAAACATGTCACCAATTAACTACCAGAAAGAAAAAAGTTGCATCTCGGAATGTCAAGACAAAAGAAGCCTGAAATCTGACAACTTTTACAAGATCCATGAAATAAGGAACAAGTATAACCTTGAAACTCCATTGCCTGAGGAATTCTTTCTCCATCAACCATAACATTGGTTTCTTGAGACTATCAAGTTAGGTGTAGATTTAGGACTAGAAAATTGAAGTCATGATCAAGCAGACAAAGGTACATTTCCTAACTCTGTTTTTGTCCAGGGCAAGAATTTAATTATCACCTCTTTACATAGATCCTCCTCAACCACCTATTCTAAGTCATAAACACCATTTAACCTCAGTTATCTTCATCATAGGACATTGTTCTTTCCATTATTTATTGTGTTCAAATTATATTATTTATATATTTACTTATTTGGTTATTGATTGTCACTTCATTTCTCCCAGCAAGGACATTATGAGGTCATGAACCTTGTTGATCTTATTTACTTGTGTATCCCTAACTCATAAAGATATTTGCATGTAGTTCACTATACATATTTACATGGAGCCCACCATGAAAATAATATAAGGAACACAAAGATAATGGCTATGGCATGATAACATGTTAATTATCTGCTCAAGATTTATTGGATATTTTTTTTTCTCCTGTAGGTTAAAACATTTTGTAATACCCTATAGTAAAATATATAGTAATTAAAACATTCAAAGTCAAAAAATGCTATATTTCATTTCTTAAAGGACTGTGTTGATTATCTTTTCATCAAAATTACAGTACTGTTTTTCCTAAATCATAATTAGATGGAGTAACTGTTAATACCAAGAAGATTTTATCTTTGGAGGGAGAGCAATCTCTTAATCTTATTTATAATCATTCATTTATGCTGTTATTCAGTCATTCATTAATTCTAGTATTAACATGTCTTGAGTGGTTAGTGTCTGTCATTGTCTTACCAGCTTCTATGACAGATAGGTCCCTCCTTCTAGGGAATCAGAATTTCATAGGCACAGAGGCCAGAAAACCAACATATACCAGAGCAATGTGGAACTGGAGTTGTGCACAGTGAACTATGAGAGCACAAGACCCTCACCTGGCATAAGTAGTCAAGGAAAGCCTAGTAGAAAAGAATGGACAGCTGGAAGTAGGGGCTAGGTCTGGCTGAAGAGGTCATCTGAATGGCAAACAGGGAAAATCAACTTACTGGTATGACTAGGCAGGATATATTTAGGAATGAAACTGTAGGGGTAGACAAGAGTCAAATTACAGTAGGACTTTCATGCCCTGCATGCTACAGATACCATACATTTAAAGCTACCTATCGTCCAATAAGACTGAAGCTATAAGGATGGTCCCAGCTGTACCACATGAAGCAACATCCTACAGGAAGACCTGCTGGCTGTGTGAGAAGCTGTGTCTGTCCAGGTGACTGTACTGTCTGGCAGTAAGAGGGCCAACATGTCCTCACCTTTACAGATAAGAAACTCAATTTATTCAGCTCATCCAGAGTTCTGGTTACTTTAGGATGGCCAAATTCACAAGAGACAGATAATATTGGGTCTAAATATAAAAGAACACATGCATCCACTTGTCAGTCTATTTTCTCCTGGGCATGAAGCCTACAAACAGAACAAAAGAGTTGGAAAATTTTACTGATAAAGACATTAAAATAAGTTAGCATAACAAATCCATTCATCTATGGGGAAAAAAAACAGAATATAAAATTAATTATGTGCAAGGTCAGAGTCATTTCAAAGGACTAAAAATAATTGCATGTGTCTTGCTCTTGGAATCTTCTTTTCTAAATTTCTAGATCACATACCATTTTTCCTTAAAGATTCTTTAGATAGCAGTAAACTTGATTAGACTTAGAGTTCTTAAGTTTCTATAAGGGCATACATTTCCAAAATAAAAGTTAATCAGATTATAAATGTAACATAAATCCTTCCAAATATTTACTAAAAATAAAAACATGAAGGTGGAATCACTTTTTCCTCTAACCTCTATTGATACTTATTAGAAATCTTTGCATCTTTTGATATATGTAATGTACACATAAACATATATTGCCTTATAAACCTCTTTTTGATTTAATGATAGATCATTAACATCTAGTGGCATCGATTAACATGCCTCATATTTTGTGTACAGTTATGCCCATACGTTATATATTCAAACCTTTTTGGTAGAAATTTAGGTTATATCTACCATAATTTTTTCCTTTATTTATAAGTTTACCGGAAGAAATATCCTTGCATATGTATATATGTTCTTTTTTCTTATTTTTTATCATAGAATACATTCTTAAAAATGGAATTGATATGTCAAAGGTATGCATATTTTGAAAATTTGGATTAAATATAAACTTTACTTCTTTCCAGAATTTAACTTTTAAGCAGTAATTGTACCACACTTTGATCAAAATTATATTAGTATTTTTGTCAATTTTTGTCACTTTGATAGGCAAATATATTGTACATTTACATATATATATTTGATTACTAGTGAAGCTATAATTCTTACTAATTCTTAAAATTCTTACTAATCCTTTGCTTTATTTTTTTAACTGTACCTTTATATTACTTTCCTATGTTTATATGAGATGTCAGCTTTTGTTATCTTATTATTGATTTGTTGAATTCTGTTAATGCAACCGACACTGAGCACTGTGTTGTACCAGACACTCTTCTAGGCATCTATGCTTTAGGAGAGAGCAGAAATGGCAAAACAAATGGCAACAAAAATAAATAGGTAATTCATTAAGTAAATGCTCTTTTTTCCACTGAGGCTCAAATACTTGTTAAATATTTTTTTCCCAACCTTTCCAGCAATATATATATATATATATATATATATATATATATATACACATTTTTTTTTCTCTTTTTTAGCCACATCACACAGCATGTAGGATCTTAGTTCCCCAATCAGTGATTGAACCCATGTCCCCTGCAGTGGAAGCCCAGTGTCTTAACCACTGGACCGCCAGGGAAGCCCCTCTAGTGCTTTATATTTACAAACCACTTCTTAAGCTAAATGCCTCTAAAATATTTCTGATTCTGATCCGAACATGATCTCATTCTGATTATTTTTCCTTTTCCAGAGAGTGATCTCACTTCCTGATTCTGGGTCCTTCCATTGGATAGACATATATATATATATGTGTGTGTGTGTGTGTGTGTGTGTGTGTGTGTATTGTAATGCAGAAGAAGAAAGATTGTCAGACATCCATAGGGTACAGTTGAGGAAAGCCTGGATACTGAAGCCAAGTTTTCCCTTACCTAACCCGGGGTATGCTTTTATCACCATTACAGTAAGGAGTGACCACTGTACTCTGAGCAAAGAGGGGCAGCATCAGCAATATCTGTAGAACAGGATGAGTCGTGGAGATGAGGGTATTTGCTTGTCTTTGCTGTGCCTGTTCTGTTTTAATCTAACTTGTAAGGACAGAATCTTGTTGACAAACAAACAAGAAAAAGGAAAATAAGAGGATCTTAGCTCTGATATTCCATCTATTTGGAGACTTGAGAAATAGGACAGCTGCATAGACAAGGATCTTAGCTAACCCTATCATATGTGTATTTTCCAGGGAGACATGATAAGTGGCTTTGCTATGGTAATAGATAACCAGAGTTTCCATCAAGACACTCTTCAGTGGTAGTGTATACATGTCCATATATACACTACCAAATGTAAAATAGATAGCTCGTGGGAAGCAGTCACATAGCACAAGGAGATCAGCTAGGTGCTTTGTGACCAGCTAGAAGGGTGGGATAGGGAGGGTAGGAGGGAGGGAGAAAGAAGAGGGAAGAGATAGGGGGATATATATATATATGTATAACTGATTTACTTTGTTATAAAGCAGAAACTAACACACCTTTGTAAAGCAATTATACTCCAATAAAAATGGTAAAAAAAAAGGTACTCTTTAGACCTTCATCACAAATTTAATTTGAATCTTTTATGCCCATGAAATTTCAATGTTTACCCTCCCACCCCACATTTTTTCCTTATTTTTGATTGCCTCTGCCCTTGCTCTTTCAAACAAGATCTAAATGGAAAGTGTCAGAATATTATATCAAAAGCCATTTAGATTGTTTTTGAATGGAGTACAGATATGCGTCCAAACTTCTGAGAGCTTGGTCTACCCTATTATGTCTTTCAACATGCCCTCAGGAAGCAGTTCTCTGGCTGTGACAAATATTTCTCATGGCTGCAACTTGAAAATGAGTCTCAACACCAAGAGGTGTGGTGTAATTGACAACCTTAGGGATAAACATAAAGAATTTCAAGTAAACTGTTATCACCAAGGTTGATATTTGCTCTCTGCTCTGTTTCAGCCCCTGCTGAATAATGAACTGAATACATCAGTTCAAGATCTGCATCATTTTGTGGGGAAGAGAGTCTGAAAAGTAATCTCATAGCAGAGTCAATGTTATTCTTTTGTGTAGGTTTGTATCATCAACTATTCAAAAACACTAAAAGTATCTTTCAAGTGATTGTTTACAAAACAAGTGAAATTGAAAAATCTCTAGGATTAGTCTTTGCATTTTCTGTTCAAATAAGGTAAATGGATGGTCTCTTGTGCCTAATTCAAGCCATTTTTTAAAAAAAATTAAGGGGCATTTACATATATTGACTACCTTGTCTGTGATTTGCATATTTACATAGTACTTCAGGGAGCTTCAGAGGTTTTGTAAATATTAAATCTTTTAAAGGTCACTAAACTCAACAGTCCTAAGAGAGAGGTAAGAACTGTTTCTAAGGTACTTGAGAGCTACTCAGGATCAAACCATCTCCATCATTTCTGGGAACAAATGTCTATGATTGCATGATGTTGAGCCAAGTTTGTTATAGCTGGACCACAGAAACAGGAATTCATGAGATCTCTATCATTACCAAAAAACCAGATGTGGGGTTCAGCCATGAAGGTACCCACTCTTTGTTTTGAAAAATTGGTTTATACTAGATACTACTAGAAAAATTTCAGCTCCTATCTCCATCAAAGAACATATCAGTGGCCCCTGGCAGTTAGATAGACCACTGGGAGCTCATGTAAAGGGCTCAGCTCTTAAGTCCAATCTTGTCTCCCTCCCCAGTGCTTCTTGCAGCCAGGGTTATGATAAGCCATGCTAGCTTGTGAATTGTCTCTGAGGAAGGACTCTAAATAATCATCAAATGAAAGCAGATCATCCTCAAATCAAGCGCTAACATTTAGCTTTCTACCTTTGAGACCCTTCTAGTATTTTCAAAACAAAAACATGAGCTTTTTGGTTTTTGCTGCAAAGATTTAAAGCCTTTAAAAAGTCTACACGAAAAAGGGGAAGTAGCAAATTTTGCCTTGATCGAAAGTGATTTAATTATTTTGAAGTATTCATTCATTCATTCACTATTTATTTATTCATTTTCCATTACTTTATTCATTCTGTGAGCACTAGAGCCAAGAGCTGTTAGGTTCTCAGAAGGACAAGAAGCATAACATAAGATCTTCCCCTCTGAGACTTGACACTCTAATCTTATATGAGAAATAGGAAAGAAACTATCTAAAATGCAAGGTGTTATTTGCTGTAAAGTTTAAAGAAGTGGTACCATGTAGAATTTAAGGGCTATGACTTTCTCTCTGGTCACCCTGGGCAAGTCATTTAATCTCTTAAAAAGCTTTTCTTCTTTATCCATTCATCTGTCAATGGACATTTATATTGCTTCCATGTCCTGACCATTGTAAATAGTGATGCAATGAACATTGGGATACATGTGTCTTTTAGAGTTATGGTTTTCTCAGGGTATATATGGTACATATATACAATGGACTATTACTCAGCCATAAAAAGGAACAAAATTGGGTCATTTGTAGAGATGTGGATGGACCTAGAGTCTGTCGTACAGAGTGAAGTAAGTCAGAAAGAGAAAAACAAATATATATTAACACAGGTATGTGGAGTCTAGAAAAATGGTGCAGATGAACCTATTTGCAAGGCAGGAATAGAGATGCAAATGTAGGGAACAGACATGTGGACACAGGAGGGAGGAGGGGGACATGAACTGGGAGACTGGGATTGATGTATGTGCACTGCCATGTGTAAGAAAGATAGCTAGTGGGAACCTGCTGTATAGTGCAAGGAGCTCCGCTTAGTGCTCTGTGGTGACCTAGATGGATGGGATGGGGTTGGGGTGGGAGGGAAGTCCGAGAGAGAGGGGATATATGTATACATATAGCTGATTCACTTTGTTGTACAGCAGAAACTAACACAACACTGTAAAGCAACTATACCCGCCCCGCCAAAAAAACCCTTTCCTTCTCTGAATATAAGGGAATAACAAGAGCATCAATCTCACCTTGTGGTTGTAAGAATTATATGAAATAATATCTGTAGTGCAATTAAAGTATCATTAGGAAATTCTCAACAAATCTTAGTTGTTTTCATTGCTATTATTCTTTTAAAAGCAAAGTGCTCTTCAGGTACAGCACATGTAGCTACCAAATCTTCATGAGGGAATAGAAAAGCACACAATGTGGTATAATTTGGTGTGAAATCCAGCCGCTTACTAGTTTCTTGCATATGTAGAAATTTTCTTTTTAGAAAGTCTAAACCTTAAATTTTTAACCCCTTCCTGGCCTTTACATAATGAAATGCAGAAAAGGGAGCAATCATGTTTGGTTAAAGTAAGGCTTCACTCAATTTTGGGTATAAAATCACCATTAGGGAAACTTTTTCTTTCTTTTTTTCTGGAAAATTGTAATGGGACATTAACTAATTGACTACATTTATTTTTAGAAAATAAAGTGTATATTTTAGTCTTTTTCAGAAAAGAATGGGAACTTACACATGGAGTTAACACATTGCCATCAACCCTAGATTATCCCTTTGCTGGAGTTTCTTTTGAATTTAAACATACATATGTTATACTCCAGCTACCAGAGGTCTGTTTCAGCTGGATGTTTATAACTGGAAGTTTACCAACATGTCTATACTTCAATGCCCATAAATTTGACTATGATAACACAGTTGTGATATCTTTATAATAATGAATGAAGATGTTTAAAAGTATGAAAAAGTCATTTTTTGAGAATTACTGAACCCCAGTCTTTAATGAGAATTACGATTATACATTTATATGTATAAGAGTGTTGGAGGATCGCAGTTTCTGTTGTCAGACTTGAATTCTTTTTACAAAGGTCAGGTAAAACTTTTAACCAGGAGAGCTAAGAGAATACTTCCGTTACAATCTGAAGTGTCTTCCGCGCATCTCACAATATTACTGAAGGAAGATGTATCCCTCCTGCTTTGATGCCCTGCCTTTGCCTCTACACATATTCTATGTAAAGGCTTCAAGTACCTACTCTTCATTAACTGTGGAAAGCTTTGTATCTCTGCAATGTCTGTAAAACTCTCATGTTATTTGAGTAGTTATTAAACTGATTCTATTTTGACTCTCTTTTTTAGCAACTCCAGCCTATTTGTGGGATTAGTGCTTTCAAATGTAGAGAAGGCACCAGATCTATTTAAATCTTCTCTTGGTGCAAAAGTTCATTCCCTGCCTGCCTAGATTTTTTGTGAAAATAGATCCCTAATTTTTACGCAAATAAGAATGCCATGATAATCCCTAAGCAACACCATCAAACATGCCCATTGCAGCAGGACAATAGAAGATTTAGAGTTTAATCCTGCTGTAGGGGTATTTTGAGGGGTTGCATTTATACTACACTACTATGAAATTGTTACATAGCCTGGAAATTGCTCTATTTCACATTAATCATAAATTCTCAACTATCTCATCAACCCACAGAATTCAGTAATGATGCTTTTATGATTCTACCACCAAGGTAATAAAATATTTTCTTATGTTTTTAGGAACTGATTCTGAAGATGTTTTGCAAAGAGGGATTTCCAAAATAGTTTGAGAATTGGGGAGCACCGCAGAAAACTTCTAATAAAGATAGAGGTGAAAATGTCATTCACCTGACAAATTGTTTTCAAAATCAAACCCATTTGTTTGTATCCAAATTTTGTATAATGAATGGGGTATTTGATAAATTTTCCTTTCATTAAGTAAATTAATATTACATGAGAAACCATAATCCCAACTCAATGGTATGTCCATCCCCTTCTCTTCTAGAGACTTCCTCTCCCTGTTTCTTCAATTGCCTACCCAGGAATTTTCCACAAAGCTTGTTGTTGATAAACCTCTCATATCAGACTCTGGATGACTAGAATTGCCTTCTTGTAGGCTGATTCCCAGCCGTGTGGTCTTATTTCATTATAATTATCCTCATAGCCCTGGCTACAGGGTTCTGCTTAGTTTTTCAGCGTTAAAATTCTCTCTTGACTATGATTAAACTGTCTTTGGATTCATGGGCCTGGAAAATTTAAACAGTCCAATTTAATGAAAAACAATTTTCATAGCCATCTGGCAATGGTCTCTTTCTAGAAGTTAACTTTTTGCATATTAAACTTCTAAAAGAAATGATGATATCAGTTTTCATAATAGCCCACGTGGAGAGAGTCTGCTCTTTCTGTTCCCACCAGCCCACTGATTTGTGTATCTGTTACACTTCCTCAGTAGTTTTAGGGAGAAACAGATCATTTACATAAATTATAATCGATGGAGGTCTGAGTGCTGAGCATTTTGGAATAGCCCCTTGGGTAAGTTAAGTAGTTAGAGACTAAGAAATTAGTCTTATCTGCTTGGATTCTTTCATCAAAGCAAGATTTAAATCAATTAATTATAATTTAGGAAATTTTCAAAGTTAAAGAGCTTTCAGAATGAAAATCATGTTTGGGCAATTATGAAGAAATTTCTTTCTATAGAAAGATAACCTCACAAAATGCCATTTTTCAGGTTCCTTAAGTTGTTTATAAACTTTTAAATTTTGTTTTGATTTTGTCTCAAGAACAATACCAAAATTGTGAAAAAGATTTAACCATTTGTTGATTATAGCACTTGAGATTTCTAGGAATGATAACTCAGAGTCTCTCAGAAACAAAGTAGATAATTTTGAATCCTTGAAGACTGAATATAGTTTGTATAACTGTTAAATAATGCTTATGCTTTCCTGATGATTTCTGAAAAATCAAAACAAAACAAAAAAACCACAACTGAGCTTAAAATATGATTTTTATGTAAATTATTAGTTGAGGGAGCTGGTTCATTATATCCCCTTACATATTTGACTGGGTCTTCTATGAAAGTGTGTTACACAAACAGATAAATAAAAATTCCAAAAAATTGTAGCCACTCAAATATCCCTTACTGGCAAACCCATCAGATGGTCAGGCCAGGTGGGAATAATGTTTGTTACATAGTAAACTTGATCTGCATCTCTGTTATAATAATATCAAGAGAGATTGGTGGGTCGAATAACAATGTTTAAATGAAAGTATAGATGTAGATCCTATGTACATAACCCTTTGAACATCATTCCATGGAATTAAGAATACTGTTAGATTTTTCATTTAAAAGACTATGGGGTGGGGCTTCCCTGGTGGTGCAGTGGTTGAGAGTCCGCCTGCTGATGCAGGGGACACAGTTTCGTGCCCTGGTCCAGGATGATCCCACATGCCGCAGAGCAGCTGGGCCCATGAGCCATGGCCACTGGGCCTGTGCGTCCAGAGCCTCTGCTCCACAACAGGAAGCGGTCACAAGAGCAAGAGGCCTGCGTACCGCAAAAAAAATAAATAAATAAAAAATAAGAAAAAGACTATGGGGTGTATGTAAACAAAAAAATCACTTGCTTTATCACCCAAATCTTGAAAACTTTAGGAGAAGGGAATGCATTCCATGAAGGCCAAATTTATCTTATCACTATTCTAAAGTTCTAACGTTGGAGATATTTGCAAAGCTAAACTTTCACAGGTAGCCAAAATCCACAGTAATGATACTGATAAGTCTAAATCTCAAGGTACATTTAGAATCTTAATTTAAAGCAATACTAATAAAATATTTGATTGAGCTGATAAAACACTAGCTGTGGGCTTCCCTGGTGGCACAGTGGTTGAGAATCTGCCTGTCAGGGCAGGGGACACGGGTTCGAGCCCTGGTCTGGGAAGATCCCACATGCCACGGAGCAACTGGGCCTGTGAGCCACAACTACTGAGCCTGCGCGCCTGGAGCCTGTGCTCCGCAACAAGAGAGGCCGCAATAGTGAGAGGCCCGTGCACCGCGATGAAGAGTGGCCCCCACTTGCCACAACTAGAGAAAGCCCTCGCACAGAAACAAAGACCCAACACACCCAAAAATAAATATACATAAAATAAATAAATAAATAAAGTCTCTCTTAAAAACTGCCAAAATATACACCCTAATGAATACTGCCTTTCAAAATGAACCTGAAAAATCAAACAATTACAGTGTTTTCATTTAAAAAAAAAAAAACTAGATGTTTAAGTAATTAAGCTGGTGCAATCAACAAATAACTGTTTAAAGAGTTAATTGCCTTTTACAAAAGAAACTAAATCTACAGTTTTATAATATTCTGAAGGAACTATTTTTTGTTCTTTTTCTTTTCTTTTTTTTTGGCTTTCACTCTTACCAGGCTGGTGTTTCTTGGGAAGCCAAAAAGGACTTCATTCTCTTCCTGCTGTTTATCACTTCCCTGAAATCATAATCCTCTCTGTGTAACTATAATCATCTCCACAGGAATTAATTGTGATGTCACAGAAGATTATGACATTAAGTGGGAAACAAGCATCAGTAAACTGAACTCTATTAAGAGCAAAGATTTTGTTCTTATATAAAAATATATGTTGTACATATGTCATGCACTTGTTAAAATTGAATGAGTTAATAAACAGCTATGACTGTTAGGTTTCTTTACCTTAAATTTTTCAGACAACTTAAGGGTCAAACATTAGTGATTCATTAATTAAAGTCAGATTGGTTTTTGGCCATTATATCAAAAGCATAATATATTCTTTCCATTCTATTATTAACTGGTGTCTATAATATATTTAATTGTACCACAGATAAAATGAAATGGCATATCCATCAGCAGTTCTGAAACTTAGCCACATATTAGAATCATCTGGGAAGCTTGACAGACTTCTGATGCCCTTGCTCCACCCCAGATCATCTGATTTAATTGGCCTGGAATGCAGCCTGAGCATCTAGAATTTTAAAAGCTCCCAGGTCATTCTCCTGGGCAGTGGGGGTTGAGGGCCAGTGTTCTGTATCATTGTGCTCACAGCAGAAAATCATCATGGGAAACATTTATGTCATATCTTGTGGACTCTTCTTAGAAATTTTAGAGAGAACCATATTTTTCAAGCATGATTTTATCATCTGAGCATATCTCTAGTTTGTATCTCAGAATTTAATTTCTTGAGAAAAAAAGGCACACCAGAAGCAAGAAGAACTACAATCCTGCAGCCTGTGGAACAAAAACCACATTCACAGAAATATAGACAAGACGAAAAAGCAGTGGGCTATGTACCAGATGAAGGAACAAGATAAACCCCCAGACAAACAACAAAATGAACTGGAGGTAGGCAAACTTCCAGAAAAAGAATTCATAATAATTATAGTGAAGATGATCCAGAACCCCTGAAAAAGAATGGAGGCAAAGATGAAGATGCAAGAAATGTTTAACAAAGCCCTAGAAGATTTAAAGAACAAACAGAGGTGCACAATACAAAACTGAAATGAAAAATACACTAGAAGGAATCAATAGCAGAATAACTGAGGCAGAAGAATGGATAAGTGACCTGGAAGACAGAATGGTGGAATTCACTGCTGCAGAACAGAATAAAGAAAAAAAAAAGAATGAAAAGAAATGAAGACAGCCCAAGAGACCTCTGGAACAACACTAAATACGACAACAGTCGCATTATAGGGTCCCAGAAGGAGAAGAGAGAGAGAAAGGACCAGAGAAAATATTTGAAGAGATTATAATCTAAAACTTCCCTAACATGAGAAAGGAAATAGCCACCCAAGTCCAGGAACTGCAGAGAGTCCCATACAGGATAAACCCAAGGAGGAACACACTGAGACACATAGTAATCAAACTGGCAAAAATTAAAGAAGAGAAAAACTATTGAAAGCAGCAAGGGAAAAACAACAAATAACATACAAGGGAACTCCCATAAAGTTAACAGCTAATTTCTCAGCAGAAACTCTACAAGCCAGAAGGGAGTAGCATGATATACTTAAAGTGATGAAAGGGAAGAACCTACAACCAACATTATTCTACCCAGCAAGGATCTCATTCAGATATGATGGAGAAATCAAAAGCTTTACAGACAAGCAAAAGCTAAGGGAATTCAGCACCACCAAACCAGCACTACAGAAAATGCTAAAGGAACTTCTCTAAGTGGGAAATACAAGAGAAGAAAAAGACCTACAAAAGCAAACCCAAAACAATTAAGAAAATGGTCATAGGAACATACATATAGAAAATTACCTTAAACATGAAAGGATTAAATGCTCCAACCAAAAGACTCAGACTTGCTGAATGGATACAAAACCAAGACCCATACATATGCTGTCTACAAGAGACCCACCTCAGACCTAGGGGCACATACAGACTGAAAGTGAGGGGATGGAAAAAGATATTCCATGCAAATGGAAATCAAAAGAAAGCTGGAGTAGCAAAACTCATATCAGATAAAATAGACTTTAAAATAAAGAATTTTACAAGAGACAAGGAAGGACACTACATAATGATCAAGGGATCAATCCAAGAAGAACATATAACAATTATAAATATATATGCACCCAACATAGGAGCACCTCAATACATAAGGCAACAGCTAACAGCTATAAAACAGGAAATCAACAGTAACACAAAAATAGTGGGGGACTTTAACACCTCACTTACACCAATGGACAGATCATCCAAACAGAAAATTAATAAGGAAACACAAGCTTTAAATGACACAATAGACCAGATAGATTTAATTGATATTTATAAGACATTCCATCCAAAAACAGCAGATTACACTTTCTTCTCAAGTGCACATGGAATATTCTCCAGGATAGATCACATCCTGGGTCACAAATCAGGCCTCAGTAAATTTAAGAAAATTGAAATCATATCAAACATCTTTTCTGACCACAACGCTATGAGATTAGAAATCAATTACAGGGAAAAAAAAGTAAAAAACACAAACACATGGAGGCTGAACAATACGTTACTAAATAAGCAAGAGATCACTGAAGAAATCAAAGAGAAAATCAAAAACTACCTACAGACAAATGACAATGAAAGCACGACGATCCAAAACCTATGGGATGCAGGAAAAGCAGTTATTAGAGGGAAGTTTATAGCTATACAAGCCTACCTCAAGGAACAAGAAAAATCTCAAATAAACAATCTAATGTTACACCTAAAGGAACGAGAGAACGAAGAGCAAACAAAACCCAAAGTTAGCAGAAGGAAAGAAATCATAAAGATCAAAGTTAGCAGAAATAAATGAAATAGACACAAAGAAAACAATCGCAAAGAACAATAAAACTAAAAGCTGGTTCCTTGAGAAGATGAAAAATTTGATAAACCATTAGCCAGACTCATCAAGAAAAAGAGAGAGAGGACTCAAATCAATAAAATTAGAAATTAAAAAGAAGTTACAACAGACATGGCAGAAATACAAAGCATCCTAAGAGACTACTACAAGCAACTCTATGCCAATGAAATGGACAACCTGGAAGAAATGGACAAATTCTCAAAAAGGCATAACCTTCCAAGAGAGAACCAGGAAGAAAGACAAAACATTATCAGACCAATCACAAGGAATGAAATTGAAACTGTGATTTAAAATATTCCAACAGGGCTTCCCTGGTGGTGCAGTTGTTGAGAGTCTGCCTGCCGATGCAGGGTATACGGGTTTGTGTCCCGGTCCAGGAAGATCCCACATGCCAGAGAGCGGCTAGGCCTGTGAGCCATGGCTGCTGAGCCTGTGCTCTGCAACAGGAGAGGCCACAACAGTGAGAGGCCCGTGTACCACACACACACACACACACACACACACACACACACACACACACAAACTTCCAACAAACAAAAGTCCAAGACTAGATGGCTTCACAGGTGAATTCTATCAAACTTTTAAAGAAGAGCTAACACCCATCCTTCTCAAACCCTTCCAAAAAATTGCAGAGAAAGGAACATTACCAAACACATTTTATGAGGCCACCATCACCCAGATACAAAAACCAGAAAAAGATACAACAAAAAAAGAAAATTACAGACCAATATCACTGATGAATATAGATGCAAAAATCCTCAACAAAATACTAGCAAACAGAATCCAGCAACACATTAAAAGGATCATACACCATGATCAAGTGGGATTTATCCCAGGGATGCAAGGATTCTGCAATATACACAAATCAATCAATGTCATACACCATATTAACAAATTGAAGAATAAAAACCATATGATCATCTCAATAGATGTAGAAAAAGCTTTTTACAAAATTCAACACCCATTTATGAAAAATACTCCAGAAAGTGGGCATAGATGGAACATACCTCAACATAATAAGGGCCATATATGAGAAACCCACAGCAAACATCATTCTCAATGGTGAAAAACTGAAAGCATTTCCTGTAAGATCAGGTACAAGAGAAGGATGTCCACTCTCACCACTATTATTCAACATAATTTTGGAAGTCCTAGCCATGGCAATCAGAGGAAAAAGAAATAAAAGGAATCCAAATTGGAAAAGAAGAAGTAAAATTGTCACTGTTTGCAGATGACATGATACTATACATAGGGAATCCTAAAGATGCCAGGAGAAAACTACTAGAGCTAATCAATGAATTTGGTAAAGTTGCAGGACACAAAATTAATGCACAGAAATCTCTTGCATTCCTATACACTAATGATGAAAAATCTGAAAGAGAAATTAAGGAAACATTACCATTTACCACTGCAACAAAAAGAATAAAATACCTGGGAATAAACCTACCTAGGGAGACAAAAGACCTGTATGCAGAAAACTATAAGACACTGATGGAAGAAATTAAAGATGATACCAACAGGTGGAGAAATATACCATGTTCTTAGATTGGAAGAATCAATACTGTGAAAATGACTATACTACCCAAAGCAAGCTACAGATTCAATGCAATCCCTATCACACTATCAATGGCATTTTTTACAGAACTAGAACAAAAAATCTTAAAATTTGTGTGGAGACACATAAGACCCCAAATAGCCAAAGCAGTCTTGAGGGAAAAATATCAGAGCTGGAGGAATCTGACTCCCTGACTTCAGACTATACTACAATGCTACAGTAATCAAGACAATATGATACTGGCACAAAAACAGAAACATAGATCAATGGAACAAGATAGAAAGCCCAAAAATAAACCCATGCACCTATGGTCAACTAATCTATGACAAAGGGCAAGGATATACAATGGAGAAAAGACAGTCTCTTCAATAAGTGGTGCTGGAAAAACTAGACAGCTACATGTAAAAGAATGAAATTAGAACACTCCCTAACACCATACACAAAAATAAACTCAAAATGGATTAGAGACCTAAATGTATGACCAGATACTATAAAACTCTTAGAGGAAATCATAGGAAAAACTCTCTTTGGCATAAATCACAGCAAGATTTTTTTGATCCACCTCCTAGAGTAATGGAAATGAAAACAAAAATAAACAAATGGGACCTAATGAAACTTCAGAGCTTTTGCACAGCAAAGGAAACCATAAACAAGACAAAAAGAGAACCCTCAGAATGGGAGAAAATATTTGCAAACGAATCAACAGACTAAGAATTAATCTCCAAAATACATAAACAGCTCATGCAGCTCAATATTAAAAAAACAAACAACCCAATCCAAAAATGGGCAGAAGACCTAAATAGACACTTCTCCAAAGAAGATATACAGGTGGCCAAGAAGCACATGAAAAGCTGCTCAACATCACTAATTATAAGAGAAATGCAATTCAATACTACAATGAGGTATCACCTCACACCTGTTCAAATGGGCATCATCAGAAAATCTACAAACAACAAATGCTGGAGAGGGTTTGGAGAAAAAGGAACTCTCTTGCACTGTTGGTGGGAATGTAAATTGATAGAGCCACTATGGAGAACAGTATGGAGATTCCTTAAAAAACTAAAAACAGAATTACCATATGATCCAGCTATCCCACTACTGAGCATATACCCAGAGAAAACCATAATTCAGAAAGACACATGCAGCAATAAGAAAGACCCCAATATTCATTGCAGCACTATTTACAATAGCCAGGTCATGGAAGCAACCTAAATGCCCATTGACAGATGAATGGATAAAGAAGATTCGGTACATATATACAATGGAATATTACTCAGCCATAAAAAGGAACAAAGTTGGGTCATTTGTAGAGATGTGGATGCATCTAGAGACTGTCATACAGAGTGAAGTAATTCAGAAAGGGAAAAACAAATACTGTAAATTAATGCATATATGTGGAACCTAGAAAAATGGTACAGATGAACTGGTTTGCAGGGCAGAAATTGAGACACAGATGTAGAGAACAAACGTGTGGACACCAAGAGGGCAAAGCGGCGAGGGGTTGGGGGTGGTGGTGTGATGAATTGGGCGATTGGGATTGACATGTATACACTGATGTGTATAAAATTTATGACTAATAAGAACCTGCTCTTTAAAAATATAAATAAAATAAAATTCAAACTTAAAAAAAAAGAAAAGGCACACCATTTTATGGTGAACGTAGTGGGAGAAGAAGCTGATATATGATCTTGAGACATGAAATTAAAAGCTTGCTAATTACCCGGGAAGAGTGGCAGAGCAGCAAAGCGTAACATGCTATGATACTCCTGGGAAAAGAAGGTTTTCCCAAAAAGTGTCTTTCAACCCAACAACTGCAGAATTGGGTGGGCTTGTTTGTGAGCATTTGTGGGACACTCCCTAGGGACTTCCAAAAATACATGAGATGCAGGAGGTTTTAGAAGGGATTTGTGAGATGAGAGCTGGGTTCACCATTTTATTTATCATAGTTCATTTAATTATCTTCAGTGCCTACCATATAAAAGATATTTGAAAATATGGGAAACTGAAAAGGAGTGTAAGGAACATTTCTTGTGCTATCCCTCAAAATTGAATATAATAGAATTGCTAATCATCAGGGAAATGCAAATCAAAACTACAATGAGATATCACCTCACACCTGTCAGAATGACTATCAACAAAAAGAACACAAATAACAAATGTTGGCAAGGATGTGGAGAAAAGAGAACCCTCATATACTGTTGATGGAAATGTAAATTGGTGCAACTACTGTGGAAAACAGTATGGAGGTTTCTCAAAAAACTAAAAATTGAAGTACAGTATGACTTAGCAATTCCACTCCTGGGTATATATCCAAAAACAAAAACATAAACACTAATTTGAAAATACACATGCACCCCAACGTCCATAGCAGCATTATTTACAATTGCCAAAATATGGAAGCAAACTAACTGCCTATCAACAGATGAATGGATAAAGAATATGTGGTATATATATAAAATGGAATATTACTCAGGCATAAAAAAACAAAATTTTGCCATTTGTAACAACATGGATGGACTTGGAGAGCATTGTGCTAAGTGAAATAAGTCAGACGGGGCAAAACAAATACTATATGATATCACTTATGTGTGGAATCTATAAAAATACAGAAAAATAGTGAAGAAAACAAAAAAGAAGCAGACACAGGTATAGAGAACAAACTAGTGGTTACCAGTGGTGGGGGGAGCAGAGGGGTGGGGGAGTGGGAAGTACAAACTACTGGGTGTAAAATAGGCTACAAGGATGTATTGCACAACACAAGGAATATGGCCAGTATTTTGTAATAACTGTAAATGGAGTGGAACATTTAAAAATTGTATAAAAATTTTAAAAATTTAAGTGAATAGAGGAAACATGAATTACACACTCCACTGTATAATACACATAGGCACAGGATAGGCAGAATATTCAAGGCCACAGATAAGCTATGAGAGCCTCTGTATGAATGAGAAAAGGTACCTCTTCTGGGAGGCTGCAACTTCACAGATACGGGGCCCATGGTCTGAAGTCCAAGTCACTCTCTAGTCTAGGTGACTTCAAGAAATTCACTGCAGCTTGACCTCTAGGTGCAGACCTGGAAAAGACAGGGATACAGGCTATTAAATAATCTCAGAGTTCCTAATAGGGGGAAATACTTTCCAAACCCTTGGGAACTCTGTCCAAGTCTATACCCCTCTACCAAATTCAGGCAGGGTGGGGATATTCAGGCAACCCACTTTAGAACTCATGAGATCTGTAATAGGAAACTTGATAACACTCCCTCTGTACCATATTTCCAGCTGATATTTTGAGCTGCAACCAACAGAGACCAACTGAATTAGGCTACTTATGTAGGAATGATTTATTTTGCAATGAATATGGGTCAAGCGTGCCTTACCACTAAATGTTAGAATCTCATTCAAATACATTTATTTTCCTAAATGCAGCAGTGGAAACTTTGTGCTGTTGTTGTTGCTTTAACTAATTTAAAGTATAGCAGGGGCATCCCTTGTGGCGCAGTGGTTGAGAGTCCGCCTGCTGATGCAGGGGACACGGGTTTGTGCCCCGTTCCGGGAAGATCCCACATGCCGCGGAGCGGCTGGGCCCGTGAGCCATGGCAGCTGGACCTGTGCGTCCGGAGCCTGTGCTCCGCAACAGGAGAGGCCCGCAGCGGTGAGAGGCCCACGTACCGCAAAATAAATAAATAAATAAATAAAATAAAATATAGCAGTTCATCAGGGCATGTATATATACATTATTGTAGACAGAGAGTTGAATTGTTCTGCACAAAAGTTATAAGAGTTTTAGAATTTGGGGGCTTACATCAAGACCAACGGTATGAGTTAAGCCAGAAATGATAAGAGGAAAGGATGAGGATTTAAAAACCTGGAATATTTTTAGTACATGGATACCTTTTGCTGTAATGTACAGCAAAGTAACTATGTTATTACTCACAAAATATGCTGACAACTAGACTGCAAGTAGTTGTCTTTGTAAATCATGTTTTGGGGAAATCAAAGCCAAAAATAATGTATTTGATTTTTGAGCCCTTGCAGGATGGAAAATTAGATAGCTAAAAATGTCAAGGAAAACAAGATTGAGAAATTAGCAAAAGTATGAAACTGGATTTGGCAGTGACTACCATAAACCCTATAGGGCTGTTGTCTGCATAAGATAATAGAATCTAGGTAAAGCGCTGACACAATACTTTGCATATAGACAGCATGCAATAGATGATCATTACCATCACTCTTATTTTATTGTTATTAGCGCCAATGTATGTTTATTATTATAAATAATTTCCCACTTTATGGAAATTAATTTGAAGGGATATAATATTCCAATTTAGTTAATAGTAAGTTATGGTATGGTTTAATATTCTGGAATATCCTGGACTAATTGGAAGCATATTTAGTATGTAAGAATGCTTGTTTCCAAAAGTATTGAAAAAGGTTCTACTGATTTCTTTTGTTCAAGCTTCTGCTTATCTCCTTTAGCCAAGAAAAATAAAGTTTGATTTTCCTTGAGCTTGTTGTTGTGCTTGCTAATAACAAAACAAACCATACAGAAGAAACTTTGTGTAGAAATCTAGATTTCTGAAGCCACCTATATTTTCCAATGTCAATGATTTTCCTTAAAAGGAATGAAAAAGTCGAGTAAATGAGAGATCTAGAGATGTGGATGGTGGTGAGGCCATTGTTCCAACTTATTCTCCTAGGCAAATATCTCTGGCAGGGTACACATTACTCTTTGCATTTTCTGCAGATTCCTTTCATTAAACAACTTTTATAATCCTACTTTTTTGATATATTGAAACAATAAGGGTAAATCTACATCTACTACAAAGATAAATGATCTCCAAATCTAATCTAGAGAAAAGGCATTTTTTGCCTTCCTAATAACACTAGAAAAAAAGCTGGTGATCAGTTTTCCTATTAGTGAAAATAAGCACTTTAATAAACTGTTCGGTATCTCCCAGGTATTGTAAATGGCATCTGCTATTAGAACAGGTCTCAATAATGTAATAGATAGCCATATAAACCCACCTACTTTAATGGAGCATAAATTAAACACAGTCTTTTGGATGGCTTTAACATGTAAATGCAGCTTTTTGAAAAATGTTTTAATTTTTCATTTAATGATCTTGCCAGTTTTCTACAATGGAGGATAGTAAACTCTCTATCCCTTCTGACCTATATAAGATACAATATAACTAACAAAATTCTGACCTTTATAAGATACAATGTAACCAATAAAACTCATTTAAAATTAAATGAGTTTAATTTTACTCATTCTAAGGTAAAATCACTTGGAACCAAGTTTCTTAAGAGAGCATCTTGTGACATTATATGAGTGAAGCATAAATTATAATTCAGCATATATAATCTTTTGTTTCCCTCTATTTTTATATTTAAAAAGTGGTTTAAAAACGATATTTGTACGTGTATATAAGTGTGTATGTGTGTTTGTGTTTCTCTGTTTCAATGTTAAACTACCTACATTTAAAGTATCCTGATTAAGACACAGTTGGTAAATATTTGAAACATAAATAAAACAAATCAGAGAATGATCATTAATCATTTGAATGGTGTCCAACTTTCCTGTTCTAATTATTATGCTAATATTTTATTGTAGCACTTATTTTATTACTAATATTTATTTCTTCTACAGATGATTATAATAGGTATGTGTTTATATATTACATTTACCCATAAGGACATCGTAAAATTTAGTTGCTCTAAAGTCAGATGTTTATCACAAGAAATGTCATGGGCATAGCCTAAAATTTTAATACCTGTATGAATTACACAAAGGCTTTTTAGTCAAAACAATTTATCATCTAACTGTTATTATTAGGGAAGCAAATTCAGATATTTGATGTTTTTAAATCAAGAACCCCAGATGTTGACCAACAAACTCTCAAATGTTTGGTTGTAAAATGTAGTACATTTTCTATAATAAATGCAATTATTAGTTATGTACTCAATTGCCAAATAACCTAAACTTGTAAGATTAAAAATGTACTAAATTGGAGCTCATTAAACTATTGAGGCAGATAAAGGGAAACATTTCATTATAACTGGATGTTGCACTACCTATACTGCTGGCAAAGGTAACATCTCTTAATCTTACTCTACCAAGGGAAAGTCTAAGAGGGGATTTTCCTTCAGGCTATCAGAAGTTTGTTAAGTAAATGTTGACATTATTTTGGTTTGCATTATTTTGATCTATCCTCTTCTGTGGGTTTACCAGCTCTTTTGATACTGCTAATAATCTCTTTCTCTTTCTCTCTGCATATGCAGACAAATAAAGCTAGAGTCCCTTTGATCTTTATGATCAAATATGAATATTATGGTAACAATAATATATCAGATTTACAACTTCATAACTAAGGAATTATGTAGAAATTGCTAAATGTATTTTTTTAATTTGCAAAGTTGGAAATGGGACATTTTTTCATAATTGTTCCTAATAACCACTGGTTATGAAACTCAATGACCTGTCTTTTGCCTGTGTGGTAACTGGTAGAATTGTGTAGCTCTGTCCCATATTCCCTGGTGACCCCACTTGACCTTCCCAAAATAGCTTATTTGATGTAAGATGATGATTTTCTCAAAGGAAAAATGTCAACTTTGATCTCATATATTGGATTATGCATAGTGATTTTGTTATTCAACATATATCTTAATTTTAAACAAAAGTTTATATTCATGAACATAAACTGTAGCAGCAGAAGATCAACAGTAGTATCACATTTAATTACAGTACTTCCTAAGAGAGAAAGGGAAAGAAAAAGAGAGGACTCCTATAAACAAATGTGAAAGTCACCAGCTGCATCATTTCTTTCCCATTAACCCTGGGATTTTCAGTGGTCACCACTACCAACTGTCCTCCCTTCACTCAGTTTTTGTAGTCCCACAGACCACTCTGTGAGCCTGACCAAATGATAAAGCTTATGAATCTTGTATTCTTACTCTGAAAACCTGTGTCTTACCAGGTGTCCTCTGCAGCGCCAAACTCTTATGAGTTGGCTATAGAACCAAGAGTAGAAAATCCCAGGATTATGGTATTTCTACCTTGTCAGCAAGTTTTTCAATTCCAGGGGTCACATTACTTTTCAATTCTGCTAAATCTATTAGCTTTTTCGTAGTATTGCCTGATGAGGTGCTGAATGTTCTGCCTTTGGCGTTCCAGGAACAGAGCAGGGAACTTATCTTCTGCTTTAGCTGAATTCCACCTCTGTGCAGCTAGAAAACCATGACTCACATTAGAAGCAAAATTGATATTTAATTTAGACTTTAATATAGTCCTAAACACCCTGTGATGCTTTCCACTTCCATTCTTTTCCCCTCGGATGAACTGACATAAGTCTAATTTTTAGAATGAAAAGCAAAGAATATATTCAGTTTAGGCTGTCACCACAGAGACAAAAATATAATTCAGAATTATCTTCTTTTAAAATAAGCCTTTGAATTGACAGTACAGTATTGTATGCTACATAATACGAGCTTTTTATGTAGCATTAATATACTATCTTACAACCTTGACAATTCACACTGGCATTTTGCATTAACATTGCAGTTAACTATTTGATGATACCACACTCCTGGAATAAGAGAATATTTTAGTCACTGATTTCCCCCAACCCAGCAGTATTAATACAAGAAATAATAATTTGCTCACCATGTTATTTATTATACTGATATTTCAGGATCTTTCACTAAACACCAAAATGCATGATTTTATGAGGCTCTGTATTTGGTAAACAAGTGCTGTTATATATAGATTTACTTTTCTCTTTGACACCCAAAATGAAACATGGGTATATTTATTAATCAACCATTTAAGCATTCTAGGAAATTCTAGGAAATTCTAGGAAATAGCTTTTTTTGTGAATTTGTCTAAGCACTAAGCTTTTTTGAGTCTTACCTGGAATCAGAAGTTTGCTTTTCATTCACAGAGTGACAGTGAAATTTTATTTTACATTTACTATTATGACTAGAAAGTCATATTTTCTTACACAACATGATACAAAACAAAGGCGGGTAAGTCACTCAGCAACTCCAGGCTATCATTCTTTGACTTGATTAAAATGATGATTTTTCTCAAAGCAAAAATGCCAATTTTGATCTCATGTATTGGGTTATTGAAGGAGACTTTGTGTTTCAACAAAATTTTGAATTTCAGACAAAAATTTATAATTATAAATATAAAACACAGTAACAAAAGATAAATGGTAGTACTGTATTTAATTATACATTTCCTAAGAGAGAAAGGGAGAGAGAAAGGTAAGAATCTGATAAACTATGAAAATGTTTTGAGAAAGTAGAAATGCTCATAGAAACCAAAACTCAAAACAAAACACAAAACATATAAGCCAAATTTCAGCACTGATTTCCCAAAGCAGTTATATCTTCATTAGGCACAGGTTTGCTTCTTCAAAACAAGAGTTATTCACTACTTCTGCTCTTCTTTCAATCAGACATGAATTATTTTGCAGTTGTTTCCAGTTGGGGAAAAAAAAAGTCCATTCTATTTTTATGCCAGAGGATATTGGTCACAGAAGTCCTTCCCAATTTTAGCTTTAAAACAGCCATTCTTTACTGTTTGTTCAGACAGCTGAAGTTGGCATTTAAAATAAATTGGCAGGGCTTCCCTGGTGGCGCAGTGGTTGGGGGTCCGCCTGCGGATGCGGGGGGCGCGGGTTCGTGCCCCGGTCCGGGAGGATCCCGCGTGCCGCGGGGCGGCTGGGCCCCTGAGCCGCGGCCGCTGGGCCTGCGCGTCCGGGGCCTGTGCTCCGCGGCGGGAGAGGCCGCGGCAGTGAGAGGCCCGCGTACCGCAAAAAAAATAAAATAAATTAAAAAAAAAAAAAAATTTAAATAAATTGGCATTTAAAAAAAAATCTTGCAAGGCATTTTGTCTTTTGAAAATTCTTAAAGATGATCATTGCAGGATGTGGAGTGGATGTCCAGTAGCTTCGTCGATGTCCAGTAATGGATGACTACCAAAAGACCACTATGCCCTCTCAGCTTGTGTGCCTCTACACTTTTTATTAGAGATCTGATCTTTCAGTAAAATCATGATACATGCATTAAATTTCTAGACATAAACCATGTATAGTGCAGGTGGGCCAAGGGAGGAGTTCTCTAAGGAATGTTCCAAGGAAGAAGAATGTAGAGCAAATTGTCAGAATGTGAAATTATAGAAAGATAATCAGCATCATAGGTTGTTTTCAAAGACAACCATAGACGAGAGAGAAAGAGAGAGTGTGAGAGAAAGAAAGAAGATGAAAATGAAGAGAAGATGACAAAGAAGAAGGAGGGGAAAGAGAAAGATGACAAGAGAAAAAGAAGGAAAGAAGATAAGGTGGTGAAAGGAAAGATGATTCTCTTCATGATGCAATGAAGAGCCTCTGACAATAGTTCTTAACCTATTTTTGATCAGGTCAGGGATTTTTTCTTTCATTCTGAAAATAATGTACTCACTTTCCAGAAAATGAATATTCTATCCTAGAAAAACATTACATAAATATTTGTTTCCTGTAGACCTTCCAAAGTTGATGTACTCTAACTTAAGAATAATAATTAAAAACACTGGAAGATTGGGACTTCCCTGGTGGTGCAGTGGTTAAGATTCTGCCTGCTAATGCAGGGGACACAGGTTTGAGCCCTGGTCTTGGAAGATCCCACATGCCACGGAGCAACTAAGCCTGTGCGCCACAACTTCTGAGCCTGTGCTCTAGAGCCTGTGAGCCAAAACTACTGAGTTTGCATGCCACAACTACTGAAGCCCGCATACCTAGAGCCTGTGCTCCACAACAAGAGAAGCCACCACAATGAGAAGCCCTCACACCACAACGAAGAGTAGCCCCTGCTTGCTGCAACTAGAGAAAACTCATGCGCAGCAACGAAGACCCAACTCAGCCAAGAATAAATAAATAAATAAATTTTAAAAAACAAAAAGACAAAATAAACACTGGAAGATCATGATTTACGTGATCTTCTTGTGGTAAAAGACACAGATCTGCCATGTTCACACTGCCTGCCCCACCCTGGAGGCTCTAAAAACTCTACTTAATCAAGTAACTGAAGGGTGCACACCTGGAGAAGACACAGAAGCAGCGATTTGGTTTGCTTTTAGGTTTCATGATACTCTCTAAATGCTTAATACATTATGATAAAACTTCTTCTGCCACCTCACAATCACCCAAGGTTAACTGCAATTACCAAGTCGACCTTCATACCCTCTTCCTGCCTTAGGATTCTATATTGATGACCACAAAAACAGTCTTCAAAATACTTTGCTTTCACTCTCCCTCAAAGAACTGTTCCCAATTATAAATGTTTCATCACAATTTTAGAAGTTTATTTTTGGTTAATGGAAGATAAACATATTAAATATTTTGTGAGATGAAATTAGGATTTACTATAATTGGAATAAATAATCCATACTTTGATAAAATGAGTTTTAAATACAATTAGAATAATGTACACCCAATCTTAAAGAATCATGTACATTTTTTCATCCCTGGGTTTTACTTAATGTATCTTGAGAAATTTGGTCATCTCAGACAAAATAATCAGTTAGATTTAAGATAATCAGTTTCAGTTACTCCTAATGTAAGAGTCCTTTTAAATTCAGAATACTCCAACACTCTTAACAATTATATGCAAAGTGCAAGGAAAAGCAGGAAGGCCAATAAGTTTAAGTCATATCCATTAATGATTAATGGAGTTTCTACAAAAATAATATATGTACTCTCTTTGTTCTGCGACTAAGGTTAGGGCTATGCCTTTCTTTTGTGAAGTAAGGGAAGGGCTATCCAGATCATGAGTGCTCTCATTCAGCTTTAGAAAGAGTCTACGTGGAAATTCAGGAGCTCAAAACTGAGGATTTCAAAATGGATCCCTATAAAATTATCTCTGTCAGGTACTACTTGGAAAGTTTTTATGTACCCATCAGCCTTCCTGTCTGAAGACTGATCATCTCAATATAAAACTCAAGATTCTTAACCTGGCAGACGAGGCTTTCCAGATCCTAGCAGATCTGGCTCTGCCTACCCTTTTGTCAATCCCTTCTCTTCTTCATTTTTTCCCCCAGAAACCAAGTGCTTGAGATTCTTCATATACTATGTTATTTTAAAAATCCATCCCTTTGATCTCATCTTTCATTGGATGGGTAAGATATATCTCTATATGTGCACATCTGTCCATCAGATTAACATTAATATGTAATTCTAATGAGTGCAGTGTTAAATCCAATTCACAAGATATTTATGAAATCCTGTACATGGTGGAAATAGATTCACATTTGACTTTATTGTCATCTATTGAGGTTTTTGCATATTTTAATCCCATCCTAAGTCCTACAGTCATCACCAGCCCCAAATTATTACACATCAGAATGATCAGTCCTTGAAAATAATAACTGCTGATTCTCTACCTGCAGGACATTATTCAAAGTTAAACTTTAAAGGACAAAATATTCATCAGCTTTGCTTGTGTGGCACTTGGAGGTCACATCTTAATTACTCTCTCACAGATTAAAGTGATAGTGACACCTGTTTTTCCTAAATGTAGAAGAGCATGCTCTACAATATTTTCCTGCTGCAGCTGGCTCTCAACACTGAGAACTGACTATTTTTTTCTCTGTTAAAACACAAGGAGGAATTGATGAGGGGTGGGAGGAATGGAATGCCCTGAACTTTAGAGGAGGGTTGATGGTTTATTTCCTCACTACAGTTTAAACTTTCTTTCTTTCAATCCTAAATCAGTTATATTTTTAGAAAAAAAATTTTAATACTTGGAAATGTTATAGATAGATAGATGATAGATATATAGTTAGATAGATAGATGATAGATAGATAGATAGATAGATAGATAGATTATACAGATATAGGTAGAGTATACCAGAATCATTAGAGGAAAATACATGCAGTTGTGTTAGCTGACTCATTCCAACACAATTATGGTAAAGTGTCAAACAACTTGCAAAGAAGACTGCTTCTCTGAAAAGTGTGAAGAGTAACATTTTACATGCACATTAACAAGAATGAGAAAACATAAATATTTTTTTCTCCTGCCTGGGGATATCAATTGATCTACAAATCAATGCACATGTGTTAGAAGTTATAATAATAGACTATAAATATAAGAAAAAATTCACATGGGTCACTCAAGATGATCCAATAATCTTTCTCCTTTGACCCATTATGGCCATCATGTGACAGATTGACCATTATACAAAATGAAGAGAGAATTGGCTAAAAGTCACTTGAACCACCTTGCCCACACCACCCAAGTCCCTGTTCCCTGCTAAAGGAACACCTGTCATCAGTTTGGTGTATCCCCCTTCAGATATTTTTTCTATGCATTTTCATATATATGTATGTACCTTCATAAAAGAATATTATTCTCCAAATTTTTATTTAAATATTTTTTCAATATAAACATGAAACCATCCCCTTACTATAGTCATACCTCAAAGACATTTCTGGTTTGGTTCTAGACCACTGCAGTAAAGGGAAATCATAATAAAGTGAATATTGCAATAAAATAAGTCACACAAATTTTTTTGGTTTCCCAGTGCATATAAAAGTATATGATTACACTATACTGTAGTCTATTAAGTGTGCAATAGCATTATGTCTAAAAATCTATGTACATACCTTAATTAAAAAAAAAAAACTTAGATTGGTTCAAGATAGCAGAGTAGACGGACGCATGCTCACTCCTTCCTGAGAGAACATCAGAATCACAATTAACTGCTGAACAATCATTGACAGGAAGACACTGGAACTCACCAAAAAAGCTACCCCACATCCAAAGACAAAGGAGAAGCTACAATGAGCTGGTAGGTGGGGTGCAATCACAATAAAATCAAATCTCATAACTGCTGGATGGGTGACTCACAAACTGAAGAACAATTACACCACAGAAGTCCACCCACTGGAGTAAAGGTTCTGAGCCCCATGTCAACCTTCCCAACTTAGGAGTCTGGCAATGGGAGGAGGAATTCCTACAGAATTGGACTTTGAAACCTAGTGGGATTTGATTGCAGGACTTCAACAGGACTGGGGGAAACAGAGACTCCACTCTTGCAGAGCACACACAAAGTAGTGTGCACATTGGGACAAAGGGGAAGGAGCAGTGACCCCATAGGAGACTGAATCAGACCTAACTGCTAGTGTTGGAGTGTCTCTTGCAGAGGCGGGGCACAGCTCTGGCTCACTGCAGGGACAGGGACACTGGCAGCAGAAGTTCTGGGAAGTTCTTCTTGGAGTGAGCCCTCCTGGAGTCCACCATTAACTCCACCAAAAAGTCTGTAGGCACTAGTGCTGGGTCGCCTCAGGACAAACAACCAACAGGGAGGGATCCCAGCCCCACCAATCAACAGACAAGCAGATTAAAGTTTTACTGAACTCTGCCCACCAGCAGCCCCTGCAATCTGGAAACTTGCACAAGCCTCTTAGATAGCCTGATCCACCTGAGGGCAAATAGAAGAAGGAAGAAGAACTACAATGTTGCAGCCTGTGAAATGAAAACCACATTCACAGAAAGATAGACAAACTGAAAATGGAGAGGACTATGTACCAGATGAAGGAACAAGATAAAATATCAGAAGAGCAACAAAATGAAGTGGAGATAGGCAAACTTCCAGGAAAAGAATTCAGAATAATGATAGCAAAGATGATCCAGAACCTCCAAAAAAGAGTGGAGGCAAAGATGAAGATGCAAGAAATGTTTAACAAGCACCTAGAAGGATTAAAGAACAAACAAAGAGAGACGAACAATACAGTAACTGAAATGAAAAATACACTAGAAGGAATCAATAGCAGAATAGCTGAGGCAGAAGAACGGATAAGTGACCTGGAAGACAGAATGGTGGAATTCACTGCCATGGAACAGAATAAAGAAAAAGGATGAAAAGAAAACAGCCTAAGAGACCTCTGGGACAACATTAAATGCACCAACATTTGCATTATAGGGTCCCAGAAGGAGAAGAGAGAGATAAAGAACCAGAGAAAATATTCGACATGATTATGGTCAAAAATTTCCCTAACATGGGAAAGGAAATAGCCACTCAAGTCCAGGAAACACAGAGAGTCCCAGGCAGGATAAGTCCAAGCAGAAACACTCTGAAACACATAGTAATGAAACTGACAAAAATTAAAGACAAAGAAAAATTATTAAAAGCAACAAGGGAAAAATGACAAATAACATACAAGGGAACTCCCATAAGGTTAACAGCTGATTTCTCAGCAGAAACTCTACAAGCCAGAAGGGAGTGGCACTATATACTTAAAGTGATGAAAGGGAAGAAACTAGAGCCAAGATTACTCTACGCAGCAAGGCTCTCATTCAGATTTGATGGAGAAATCAAAAACTTTACAGCAAAAAGCAAAAACTAACAGAATTCAGCAGCACCAAACCAGCTCTACAACAAATGCTAAAGGAACTTCTCTAGGTAGGAAACACAAGAGAAGAAAAGGACTACCAAAACAAATGCAAAACAATTAAGAAAATGGTAATAGGAACATACATATAGATAATTACCTTAAATGTGAATGGATTAAGTGCTCCAACCAAAAGACACAGGCTCACTGAATGGATACAAAAACAAGACACATATATCTGCTGTCTACAAGAGACCCACTTCAGACCTAGGGACACATACAGACTGAAAGGGAGTGGATGGAAAAAGATATTCCATGCAAATGGAAATCAAAAGAAAGCTGGAGCAGCAATACTTATATCAAATAAAAAGACTTTAAAATAATGTTACAAGAGACAAGGAAGGACACTACATGTTGATCAGGGGAACAATCCAAGAAGAAGGTATAACAATGATAAATGTATATGCACCCAACATAGGAGCACCTCAATACATAAGGCAAATGCTAACAGCTATAAAAGAGGAAATCAACAGTAACACAACAATGGTGGGACACTTTAACACCTCACTTACACCAATGGACAGATCATCCAGACAGAAAATTTATAAGGAAACACAAGCTTTAAATGATATAATAGACAAGATAGATTTAATTGATATTTATAGGACATTCCATCTGAAAACAGAAGATTACACTTTCTTCTCAAGTACACAAAGAACATTCTCCAGGATAGATCACATCTTGGGTCACAAATCAAGGCTCGGTAAATTTAAGAAAATTGAAATCATATCAAGCATCTTTTCTGACCACAACATTATGAGATTAGAAATCAATTACAGGGAAAAAAATGTAAAAAACACAAACACATGGAGGCTAAACAATACATTACTAAATAACCAAGAGATCACTGAAGAAATCAAAGAGGAAATCAAAAAATACATAGAAACAAATGAAAATGAAAACACAATGACCCAAAACCTATGGGATGCAGCAAAACACTTCTAAGGGGGAAGTTCAAAGCAATTTAATCTCACCTCAAGAAACAAGAAAAAAACTCAAATAAAATATCTAACCTTACACCTAAAGCAACTAGAGAAAGAAGAACAAAGAAAACCCAAAGTCAGTAGAAGGAAAGAAATCATAAAGATCAGAGCAGAAATAAATGAAATAGAAATAGAAATGAAGAAAACAATAACAAAGATCAGTCAAACTAAAAGGTGGTTCTTTGAGAAGATAAACAAAATTGATAAACCTTTAACCAGACTCATCAAGAAAAAAAAATGGAGAAGACTAAAATCACTAAAATTAGAAATGAAAAAGGAGAAATCACAACTGACACCACAGAAATACAAAGGATTATAAGAGACTACTACAAGCAACTATATGCCAATAAAATGGACAAACTTGAAGAAATGGACAAATTCTTGGAAAGGTACAATTTTCCAAGACTGAACCAGGGAGAATTAGAAAATATAAACAGACCTATCACAAGTAATGAAATTGAAACTTTAATTAAAAGTCTTCCAAGATACAAAAGTCTAGGACCAGATGACTTCACAGGTGAATTCTATCAAAGATTTAAAGAAGAGCTAACACCTATCCTTCTCAAACTCTCCCAAAAAATTGCAGATGGAGGAACACTCCCAAATTCATTCTATGGGGCCATCATCATCCTGATACCAAAACCAGAAAAACGTATCACAAAAAAAGAAAATTACAGACCAATATCACTGATGAACATATATGCAAAAAACCTGAACAAAATACTTGCAAACAGAATCCAACAGCACATTAAAAGGATCATCCACCATGATCAAGTGGTATTTATCCCAGGGATGCAAGGATTCTTCAATATATGCAAATCAATCAATGTGATACACCATATTAAGAAATTGAAGAATAAAAACCATATGTCCGGGCTCCCCTGGTGACGCAGTGGTTGAGAGTCCGCCTGCCGATGCAGGAGACATGGGTTTGTGACCCGGTCCAGGAAGATCCCACATGCCGTGGAGCGGCTGAGCCTGTGAGCCATGGCCGCTGAGCCTGCGCGTCCGCAGCCTGTGCTCCACAACGGGAGTGGCCACAGCACTGAGAGGCCCGTGTATCGCAAAAACAAACAAACAAACAAATAAAAAAAACATATGTTCATCTCAACAGATCCAGAAAAATCTATTGGCAAAATTTAACACCATTTTTGATTAAAAACGCTCCAGAAAGTGGGCATAGACAGAACGTACCTCAACATAGTAAAGGCCATAAATGACAAACCTACAGCAAACACCATTCTGAATGGTGAAAAAATGAAAGCATTTCCTCTAAGATCAGGAACAAGACAATGGATGTCCACTCTTGCCACTATTATTTAACACAGGTTTGGAAGTCCTAGCCATGGCAATCAGAGAGAAAAAAGAAATAAAAGTAATCCAAATCAGAAAAGAATTAAAACTGTAAGTTTGCAGATGACATGATACTATACATAGAGATTCCTAAAGATGCTATCAAAAAACTACTAGAGATAATCAATGAATTTGGAAAATTTACAAGATAAAAATTAATGCACAGAAATCTCTTGCATTCCTATACACTAATGATGAAAAATCTGAAAGATAAATTAAGGAAACACGCCCATTTACCAATGCAACAAAAAGAATAAAATCCCTAGGAATAAACCTACCTAAGGAGGTAAAAGACCTGTCCTCAGAAAACTATAAGACACAGATGAAAGAAATCAAAGATGACATAAACAGACAGAGAGATAAACCATGTTCTTGAATTGGAAGAATGAATACTGTGAAAATGACTCTACTACCCAAAGTAATCTACAGATTCAATGCAATCACTATCAAATTTCCATGGAATTTTTCACAGAATTAGAAAAAAATATTTTATAATTTATATGGAAACACAAAAGACTCCAAATAGCCAAAGTATCTTGAGAATGAAAAATGGAGCTGGAGGAATTAGGTTCCCTAACTTCAGACTGTACTACAAATCTACCATACTCAAAACAGTATAGTACTGGCACAAAAACAGAAATATAGATCAATGGAACAGGATAGAAAGCCCAGAGATAAACCCACACATTTATTGTCACCTAATCTATGATAAAGGAGCCAAGAATCTACTATGGAGAAAAGACAGCCTCTTCAATAAGTGGTACTGGAAAAACTGGACAAGTACATGTAAAAGAATGAAATTAGAACATTCCCTAACACCATAGACAAAAATAAACTCAAAATGGATTAGAGACCTAAATGTAAGACTGGACACTATAAAATTCTTAGAGGAAAGCAGAGGAAGAACACTCTTTGACATAAAGCACAGAAAGATCTTTTTTGACCCACCTCCCAGAGTAATGGAAATAAAAACAAAAATAAACAAATGGGACCTAATGAAACAAAATAATTTGCACAGAAAAGGAAACCATAAACAAGATGAAAAGACAACCCTCAGAATGGGAGAAAATATTTGCAAATGAATCAATGGAGAAACGATTAATCTCCAAAATATATAAATAGCTCATGCAGCTCAATATTAAAAAAACAAACAACCCAATCCAAAAATGGGCAGAAGACCTAAATAAACTTTTCCCCAAAGAAGATATACAGATGGCCAAGAGACACATGAAAAGCTGCTTAACATCACTAATTTTTAGAGGAATGCAAATCAAAACTACAATGAGGTATCATCTCACACTGGCCAGAATGGGCATCATCAGAAAATTTACAAATAACAAATGCTGGAGAGGGTGTGGAGAAAAGGGAACCCTCTTGCACTGTTGGTGGGAATGTAAATTGATACAGCCACTATGGAGAACAGTATGGAGGTTCCTAAAAAATAAAAATAGAATTACTATATGACCTAGCAATCCCACTACTGGGCATATACCCTGAGAAAACCATAATTCAAAAAGACACATACACCCCAATGTTCACTGCAACACTGTTTACTATAACTGGTCATGGAAGCAGCCTAAACACCCATTGACTGATGGGTGCAAATTGCCTGTTCATAGAAATTATCCATTTTTTACTGACTTGCACTTTTTTGATTCTGAGGGATGCCCTTTTGTATTCTGCAGAGTAATTGTTAGAATTTTTCAAATCATGAATATATTTTCCTAGTATACTGCTTACCTTCACTCTGGTTAACTTGCCTTTTGTCATATAGAAATTTAAAAATCTCAGTGTGGTGAATTTATGCCTCCATTAATTTATGACATTTATTTTGTGTGTTTTGTGTACAAAGACTTTCCCCAAAAGTCATAAACATATTTTATCATATTTCCTTTTAATATATTTATCATTTTGTTATTTATTTTTATTTTATATTCCATCTAGGATTTGAGTAAATGGATTAAATATACACTTATTGTTTTTACATGAATATCAAACTTTCTTGGCAATATTTATTGAATAATCCATTGCTGACTCACCAGTTTGAAGTACTCTTTACCTATTGCCAACATCCTGTACATATTGGTCTGTTTCTTGACTATGTATTCTGGTTAAATCATCTCCTTGTCCAATTCTATATAATACCACACTGATTTATATAACAAATATTTTGGGATGTCATAAGGTGATCTCTCTCCCTCTGTCTCTTGCTCTCTGCTTCTCTCATAACCTCATAATCATCTTGTCTAGTATAATATGGTAAAAACAACATAAGCGTTTTTTAATTATTTTCTCAGGTTCTATGAATAATATCTGGGAATTGACTAATGAGAGCAATGTACTACTTTTATTCTGCATTATCCCCTTTATGACCACAGTTTTATCCCACTGATTCAGTTTTTTAAAAAAAATTTCCTTCAGTTAAGTTGTACGTTTAAAAAAATGTGTTTGTTTTTATCCCCATGTACTTTATAGTCTTATTACCTGGTAAAAGAGGTCTTTTTCTGTTATTTTTTGTGGTTGGTAGGTTTATTTGAGAAACAGGATTGATTTCTATGATCTATTTTTTTTATATAGTCCCCTTGTTGATAACTTATTGTTGGTTTGCATGGATTTCTTAGGTAGACAATTATATCATCTGAAATAAAAAATAGTTTTGTCTTTTCTTTTCAGTGTTTAAAACCATATCAATGTCTTATCTGATTCAATTGCCTGGAAACAACCAGTATTATCCTGAATGGCCATGATAGTAAATTCTACTATCTCTTATTTCTTATACTGATAAAATAATTTTAGGCTATACTAGTGAGTAAGATGTTTCCCATTAAAGATACCCCCCTTATTTCATAGCTTCTAAGATATTTTTTGGATTTAATTTCATCATAACTATTTAACTTTAGCTAAGACTTAATGGGCTTGTGCTGGGATCATATTTTCCAGTTTGATTTATTAATATAGATAATTAAATTATTATATTATATATACATGTAGAATATATGTATTATGTAGAATGTATACGTAGAAAAACTCTATGCAGAAAAAATATATATATATATATATACTCTTTGCTACTGAAACTTTTTTTTTTGTTTTTAAACTAGGGATAAATCATACATTGCTCTATGAGCTCCCCTTTTACCATTTGATTCATTATCCTCTTATTCAGGAGGTATTCTTGCTGTTTCCTTTTATTGTGCTATCCTAATTTGTTTGGCTATTAGAGTTTGCGGTGTTACTAGTAGATTGAAGGAGCTTGGCTCAGTAGGGGTGAAATTATAAAGTGGTTCCAGGGGTGATTGTTGTGCAGAGCCTGTAACTTACTGAATTACTAGCAGCAGTCTCTTACTGTCTGTTTCGTCAAGCCTCATATCAAAACTACCCTCCATTATTTGAAGCAAAGGCAAGAGAGAAGGGGGAAGTGGCTAGTTCTCGCACTCTTTTCCTTGCTCTATCTCTTCTTCCTTCAGCTGGCTTATTTTTTGGCTCCTCTAAGGTCAGGCCTAGGGTGTAGTATTGGAGGAAAAGAAGTAGTATTAGGGAGTAGCATTAGAGGAAGAAAATAAAGTCTTACATGACTCATCTGCTCATTCTCACATGGTATTGGGATCATCCTTGTAATAGTTTGCCTGAGCTCTGGCTTTTTCTCTTGTGCAGTGCTTTTGTTGACTCTGGGAGTTTTTCAGTATTCAAGATGTCACACTGATGTCATCTGGTACAGGAGATGCCTTCTCTGGCTGCCTTGTTATGGCCTGATAGTTCCTAGTTTCCATCAGTTCTTTCTACAGACTCTGGCTTGCAGGTACCTTACTCCTCCTGATGACCCTCCTGAAAGGGATTAATTTTAGCCTGGGTGAGGCTTGGATCTTATTCTTGGGTCCATCCATGCCACAGAAAAACTCATGAGTCCTTGTCCCACTAATTTCTGGAAGCGGGTTCCAGTCTCCTGAGTGATCCAGTCTGCAGTCTGCTCACATCAAGCATCTGAAAGGTTATCGGAAGCTCTTCTTTGCTGGGACAGCATTGGAGATACATGGTATGTTGTCGACTCTCTCCAAAGGAATTCTGACTAAGGAACACATCTGATCAATCTACTCACCTGAACTTTTAGGCTTTAAGATGGAAGATGGGCTAAAATTTCCACGAGTGTTCACAATATCTCAGCTCATTCTGAAGCGACAATCTGATGACTATTGTTCTCCAGCTTCATGGTCTCTGTTGAAATCCCAAGACAACAGTAAAGTTGTCTTTATACATGTCTTGCAAAATGATTTGGAGAGCTTCCCACCTTTTTTCTATCTTCTAAACAGTTTTTGTATAGTAGGGATTATTTGTTCCTTGAGAGCTTGATATCATTTACTCTTGAAACATCTGTGTCTGCTTACTTTTAAAAGATAGATTTTTTATGACTGTTTTCATGCATCCTATAGTTTTTGTATACTCAGGTTTTCCATTTTGAGACAACCTTGACAATTTATAGCAAAGAGCTATAAATTTTCTATAAACTGTATTTGCCTGCGTAAAACACTTTCTCGTTTTGTAAAGCAATTTTAATTTCCAACTGAATTTCTTTTTTAAGCAAAAGTGTTTAGAATTTAGCATATATTTACATATATATAGCATATATAGCATGTGTGTACAGCATATGTAAATATGACATATATATATAAATTTCCAGATATATGCATATTTAGCTACTTAAGATTAGCAATCTCTAGGTTATGAGATTATGATTATCAATCTCTATCATTACATGATAGTCATTGAACATGGCCAGCATAACATCAACTTTGAAGTATTGTTTTGTTTTGCTTTGTGGTTTAGTATATGATCATTTTTGTGTGTTTCATCTGCTTAAAAAAAGTCTTTACTGTGTTTTAGTCAGGTAAGAAGTTTGTTATAGCTTTATTAGCTATGCCCTTTCAGTTATGGTTTTTAAATCTACTCTAATCTTTAATTTTGCTTCGTTGCTCTACAAATTCTGAGACCAGTGCATTTAATTGTCATATAATGACTGTTCACCACTGCTATTTTCATCCTTCTTCTTCCTCTTGGGTTCATATTTTGTCTTGTTAGAATTCATCTAATATTTTTCTTATTGTGGCAAAATATGAATAACATAAACCTTGCCATTTTGACCCTTTTTAACTGTATGATTCAGTGGCATTAATTGCATTTACAATGTTGTACAACAATAAATATCTAAGAACATATTTAGATAGAGTCAGGGTAGGTTAACTTGAAGAATTATTGCATGTCTGAAATGTCCTCATGTCACCAAGCTTACCCTTGATATAGATAGGTGTAAAGTATTTTCTTCCAAAAATTTGAATCTATTGCTCTGCATGAATATGCTCTGTCAGGCATCATATTCAAGCTCATGGGAGCCAGTTAAAATTTTTGCTAACTTTAGGTGTACATCCAAGAAAAAATAAAATATACATCCATTTTTCAGTAATCAATGTTTAGTGTTTTAGTATACTGCTAAACATCATACATCTTTGTTATATCAGAATTATGGGAATAAACACTGGGTAATAACAAAAACTGGATGCTAATGTACTATAAACTTCTAAAAATTTTAGATCCTTCATTATTTTTTTTCTGGTTTGCCATTTTCTTCCATCCTGGGAGGCAATTCTAAGAAAAGTTTAAGCTGCAAGTGTATTTTATACCTCTTTACTAAAAATCCACTGAGAGTTTATTTTAGAAAATTGAACAGAGAATTGAATATTATTAATTCCAGACCAGCTAAACCTATTGCCTTTCCAAGTTAACATTCAGAAAAAATAAAATAAAACAGAATGAAATAAGTTCAAAACATATTATTTGGAGATCTTCAGTCAGTATTTCTTCTACCTCTCTGATGCCCAGAGGTAGCCATGATGGAGATAGGTGTATCCACACATTGCCAATAAAGTAAAAATATAAGCTTGCCAACCAGGGACTTCTGAAATTAAGAGACAAAGGGAAATAAATAAAACCAAACTTACTTTGGTAAAATTGGAAGAAAAAAAACTGAGGTAAAAATGGAACTCTCTAGACTCACCAGTGTGAATCTGCGATACACAAACAGCCAAAAGAATAAGATGAAATGTTTTTAAAGTATCTTCAAATCTGCTACCCCAAGGGGTAGTGGAGGGAACTATGGATTCACTTAATGTAGATAAAAGTGTGGCATTTTGGTAAAAATACCTTCCTGTCTTTACTGGATTTCTGGGGAGTTTCACCTATTTTGTTGTTTATCATGAACCTTTTAGAGCCCCAAAGAGGAAGCTATACCTCATTTACCTAACTATCAGGGTCTCATAAAATTTATATTAGATGGTATGAGGGAAGGGTTTGTAATATACTTATTATTCATACAAAGAATTAGCATAAGAAGCCATAGGAAGACAGAAATTAAATATGGGTAGTGCTAGAACAAATTTTGGTGTTTCAATATGCTAGTAAGGTAATATAAAAAGAAATGACTTGGTGGTTTGGCTTTGAAATAATCAGGCAGGTATCCAAACATTAGTAATCAGTAGATAGGGGATGGGCATTTGATATAGGGTTTATATGTAAAAAAGACAATTTTTTTTGATGGAGGGGATGTAACTGACTGTGTTAGTGGTACAGTGGTCGTACGTTGTTTGATTAAATCTCTGAACCAAAAGATTTTTCTGGGATTGTGAAAGAAAACTGTGTTCAGTTCCTAAAGACATTTCTAGCAGCCGTCTGCTCCAGGAATTACAAGTATTTAGGGATAGTATAAAACTTCAGTTCAAAAAAAAAAAAAAAACAAACAAAAAACCTGACATGGGATCAATATGTGACTTCATTGAATTTCATAGCTAATCTTTCCCATTAATCAATATTATATGGCTGTGGACAAGCTGTATTTTAATAGATCATCCTTTAAAAGTTTTTAAACAGATATAACTTTAAAGTACAGAAATTTTATATGTGTCTCATCTATATCATTTATTTACAAGTTTATGTAGAACTGTGCATTCGTGTGTATCTGTACACGTATACATATATTCCCAGTCTATGTGCAAGAGACAATGAAACTGCTTCTGGTGGATTTCCCCTCTAATAATTTCAGAAAGCACACAACAGTGACCTGAATATGTATACAACTTCATTGTAGAGCAATCCCTTCTGATATTTCATGTTATGATAATAACCATCTTCAAAGCTGTAGCTTCATAGAGGAAAGCACAGAAAATAATATTAGCAAGATTTACAATTTCCGTATATCATATTCCACATCTATTCAAGATGTTAGACCACCTCCTGAGAAGCTTTATCCTATATTCCCACAGGCTTTGAAATAGCTAAGGCTTTGAGTACTACAAAAGAGCACATCTTCAACATAGCCTTAATAAGAAGCCCTCAATTTGGGGTGGGTTGGAGTATAAAGCCAAAATTATACATTGATCTCATTCCAGATCCTTCTGTCCATTTTTCCTGGAGTTTAGACACCTGTAATTTCTGGCATGTCTTAAGATAATATTTGATCTAGCAATATCTGTGATATCTACTGATTTATTTGACCAAGAATTAAAGGCATTCTCCTTTACTGACACTACAACTTCATAACCCTGATGTCATGATACAAGAATGCAACATATTTCTAAATATATTCATAAATTCAATGCATGTTTATTAAAGAACTATAATATTGTTTTCAGCAGTGTCATTTTTTTAAAGAATAGCAAATCTGTGAATTAATCATGATTGCTAGAAAATAGTATTAATAGCTGAAACTTATGCTTCCTGTTTTACAGAATTTAATTTCAAAATTGTTTTCCAGGAATTTAATTTTAAAACCATATTCAGTAGTTTCTATTATTAACCCTCTCCTAAAAGAGCTGACTTAATTAATAAGTAAACAGACAAGGAAACTATTCCAATATATCTTATTTTAAATACAAAATGCAGTGAAGCACCAGAGCAGTGACATCTATCGTTCTTTGGTATTCAGGGAAGATTTAACACGAAATATATTATTTGAAGTGAAATCTGAAGATGAAAAAGAAGGCAGAGCAAAGTGAGGATATATCAATGAATATCAGGGAGCACTCTGAAAAAAGCCTGTAGGTACTATAGACCCACGACAAGATGTGGGGAGTGCAAATGGCAGTAATTCTAGAATATAAATATGAAGGGGTGATTAGGTGAACTGTGCAGGTACAAGCCAAACTTTAAATGGCTTTTATACCCTTTAAGTGATTTAAATTTGTACCATGGAGTTACTAGCCATTTTGAGTAGGGGAGTTATGTTGTTAGGATGGTATTGTCAGGGTTGAGAATATATTGGAGAGAATTAAACTCACAGGAAATTAACACAGAAGAGAGGCTATGGCAGTGGTTCATGCAAAATTTAACACATGATAGAATTAGGAGATGGATTATGAAAATGGAGAAAGAGATACAGATACAAGAGATGTTAAGAAGACAGACACAAAGGATGATGATAAATTGGATATGAGTGAAGTGGAAGAATTGGGAAAGAGTATAAAATATGATGAGAAGCCAGGACTCTGCATTTTATGACTTAGGAAACTGAAGTGATGAAATTATCATTTTCCACGAATGGATACATGAGACTGGCAACATGTTTAGGGAATGCATGATGACATTAGCTTTGAACATCCTAAATTAGTAATGTCTGTGGGATATGCTAGTGAAAAGATCTAGTAAGTAAATGGATATATGGGTCTGGAACTCAGCAGAATCTTTCCTATAACTTAAAGATAGATTTAATATTTATTACATACTTCTTATGCATGTCATGTGTAGCCCTAGTAACAATTGAAGGCTGAAGAAGAGTAAACATTAGAAGGGAGAGAAATGGAGGTTTGAGGGATTTGGCTTCAAAGTAAATGGGTTTTCAAAATTCAGGCCAGGAATGAAATTTGATAATCCAATAGTTGAGTCACATGAGCTAATAAGAGCTGCCAAGTTGAGAACTAAAAAGTCACACCATGCTAGGTTTAGCAATGTGGAAGTCAGTAATGAAACTAAGAACAATTTAGTAATTAATTTTTTTTTTTGTTGACAAGAAGAAAGTCAACTTCACTGAGTTGAGAATTGATTGATCATTGAAAAAACTGAAAAGGTGAGTATATTCTTCTTTATAAATGATTGATTGATTAAAAATATTAAAATAGGGGTAATGTTGGTCAGGCTGACAAGATGGTGAGCAAGCATAGATCTTTCAATCCCTTCCATAAGACCTATTTCAGGAGAAACAAAAGAAATGAGAGAGAAATATATGAGTTAGGAAAACTGATGTTAAAAACTGTGAAAGTCCTACTGAGATATAAATTTTCAAACAGCTGTGAAGAAGAATTGGTAGCCTGGAATGGAGAAGTCCAAATGCCATGATAAAAAGATGGGGTGTAGGGGTTTCCCTGGTGGCGCAGTTGTTGAGAGTCTGCCTGCCGATGCAAGGGACACGGGTTCGTGCCTCAGTCTGGGAAGATCCCACATGCTGTGGAGCAGCTGGGCCCGTGAGCCATGGCCGCTGAGCCTGTGCGTCCAGAGCCTGTGCTCTGCAATGGGAGAGACCACAACAGTGAGAGGCCCGTGTACCGCAAAAAAAAAAAAAAAGATAGAGTGGAGGAGAACTTTTAGATTTTGCTCATTTTTCTCCCTTGAAATGAGGGGAAAAATATACCATGATCTTCAGAGAAAAAAACTGAAAACTGGAAGAAGAATAAAATCACATTGATATTGGACTGGTTAATAGTAACATTAGAAACATAAAGAACATGAAATAATGTATTTGAAATGTTAAAAGGAAATTATATCAAAAATAAAATTTAAATGTCATGTAAATGTGAGAGTGCCATACAGATTTTTTCATTCATACCAAACCTCAGAAGGTTCATCATATAAAAATTACATTTGGAAAGACCCTTGAAGAGTATACCCCCAAAGAGGAAACTTTAATAAGCAAGGCACAATTTTATATAAGGAAGCACTGTAAAGAAGACAATTTAATGTACTCTCTTATTTTCTTCAAAATCAAGACATAAATGATACACTCCTTGTTATAATAAAGTACAGAAATAAAATTGAACTAATGAATTTCCAACTTTTCAAAAACTGTAACCATAACTTATGTGTACATACATATTTTGTATATTTCTCTGTATTCAGTGTTTATATGGTGAATATGAGTGTGCATATATATGTATATAAAGGAATACATTTTAATAAATTTTCAATGTGTGTGCACATTAAACTTTCTTATTCTGGAATTTTTTTTAATAGTTGCAACCCACTGAATTGATTTCTTGAACTAAAGCAGACTATGGCAATCAGCTTTGGTAACTGGAAAACAAAGGAAACTAATTGTATTACATCATGAAGTTATCATATTTGGAGGGAAGATATAGATATCATTCATTATAGAGGCTAAAATGCTTAATAATATATTTTTGTAAGTTAGAGATTAATACCATAAAAATGCAAATATAAGAGACTGAGAAGAACAGAAGGCATAAAAGGCAAAAGGAGCAATAGGTAGCTTATAAATCATAAACTAAAAATATATGTATAAAGTTGAGAATAAAGAATTAAAAAATCAGGATTTCTTCTTTTAATATTGGTAGTCTACATGATTTGAATCAAACCTCCCTCCAAATATATTTTTTAAAGTTAAAGACACATCTTAGTAGCTTGAAAGATTTAATAAAACAGTGAAGGATTACTCTTTCAATATCAAGGCTAGTATAAGAACTTCAAAACATGAAATTGAGTTGGGTCTGTCCCCAAGATATGTGTCTGCTACAAAGGGCAGCCAGGGCTGAAAGAACTCTATAACCAAGTCTGATGATGGGGATCAGAGTCCTGAGAGCACAAGGGATGAAGACCTTAAAGAATCACCTTCACCCTCTTTGTGGATTTACCCCATTGCCTTAGACCTTGGGCCAAAGAGGAGAGCAGTCATTTTTCAGTTGATTCTAGCAGCTGGAGGGATGGAGTGGGACTGCAGGGCAAACCAAAAGTGAAAGTCCAGTGTGGCATACCTGCTTCAGGCAGAACTCCTGAAGGGCTAAACTTGGGAGTGGGGCTAGAGACTCTATTCTGTTAGGTCATTAGGGAGGCCAGAAAACCCTAGCGCTTTGGCTCAGGACAGCAAGAGACCTCAGGTACTTGGCAAGAGAAATAAAAACCCTATCTTGAAGAAAAAGCTATTGTCCTGTGATGCAAGCACTGAGAAATATACATCACCTATGTATATTCTTGCTATTCCACTGCCCAAAAGGACAGCTTGAGTCCAACCATCAGGAAATAATTCAAAAAATAGATACTGCATTTTTCAAAATAACCAGAATTATTTATGATACTAGCATGAGAGACAAAATGATGGAGAACTGTCCTAGATGAGAGAAGCTAGACAGCCATGAAAATTAAATGCAAAAAATGATCTCTGATTGCATCCTGAATTGTTTTTTAAGAGTATAATGCAAGTTATTAGGACAATTGGTAGATTTGGTTGTGAAGTATATATTAGAAAAGAGTATTATATTAAGGTTACATTTTCTGAGTATGATAGATTGTGTTTGTATCAGAGAATGTGTTTATGTGTTTTTCTTAGGAGATATTTACTAAATGTTTCAGCATGAAATGTCATTGTGTTTATATATATCCCTCAAACGTTTTGGCATAAAAGGTATATGTGTATGTGTGTGTGATAGTACAGATATGGCAAAATGTTATCAATTAATCAATCTACATGAGTATATGGGGTTCATTGTACATGGCTTGCATTTTCAAAATAAATTATTGGTGAGAAAAATGAGTTAAAATTATCATAAATATTTTTGGTATTTAACATGTATTATTTTATTTAATTCTCATAGCAACTCATTCAATTTGCCCTAGAGAGCATACAACCACAATATTATGTTATTTTGAATTTTGCCATTTCCAGATTAAGTTTTGAACATTTTGTATTTGTGGGACTACTGGATCATACAGTTGAAGATGTACAGCAAAAACTCTAGGCAATGGAAAGGGTACATGCATCCTTTTTAGATAGCTAGCTGTCTGTAACATTAAGAAGTCATGATACAAGTTTTAAAAAATCACAATATATTTCTCATTGGCCTAAAAATTTTAGAGATTCCTTTTGCCATTAAGGATTATCTCCTTGTAAATTAAATCCAAACCTCATTCTTAAATCCCATTAGTTTATATTAAACAAAATATTTCTCAGATAAAGGGAAAAATATGAAGGGAGATAAAACAATACTTTAAATTACATAGAGAAAGAAATTAAAATGAAGTAATCATTCCCGAATTTTTACATATTGGCACAGAGACTTAGTGTTGTTAGTTTTTATTATTGACCTTCCTTTTTCAAGTTAAAAGTGAAGCTCCTAATTTCTTGAGGGAATAATATTACACTTAAGAAGTAATTTAGTGAAGCGCTTTGAACTCTTTCTGCATTAACAAATGAAACTGAAAAAAGACAATACTAAAAATTCATCATGCCCTACTCATAGGATAAGGGTGGATATACGTCACAAGCTAATGCAAACACATTAAGTCCTCAGATTGAGCCACAGTACAATAAACAGGAAATGATGACCCACCAGTGATTAAACAGTAGACGTTAAAGATCTTAAGAAAGATTTCCTCTTCTGTTCTTAGTATTAGCTATCAATTATATTCGAATGTACATAACTAACTAGCCATCAAATACATTAAAGGAAAAATGTTGGTATTTTATATTTTATATTTTATTTTATATTCATTTCCTCTCTTATAATTTTCTTTTGAAGGGCAATGTTGAAAAAATTTTTAAAAACATAAAGAGGGAAATAAGGTTACTCTTTTAAAATTGAAACTTAGATCAACAAATTAAATCAACAGATGTAAACATATGTAAACATCTAAGAGTCAGGACTATAAAACTTGAGTAAAACTCAGTTGAATATATTGAGATATCTTAATAAAGAATATATGAACAAAAATTGGAATTGTACAAGTGAAAAAGCATAAAAGAAATAACCACAGAAGCAAACAAATGATGTGAAAACTCTGAGGGTGGGAGGAATCTTAGTCAATGGACTTTGAGTGTTCTAGGTGAAGTCTTCCTTACAGTTTACACACACCAATCAGCCCTCCTCACCCAAGTAACTGACTCTCCTTCTTCTGACACCATGTTCAACAAGATGCTTTTGCTGTCTCAGTAGTTTATGAGGCAGTGTTGCTGATTTTTGTTTCTTTAAATAACAAGATACTACATCCTAAGAGCCTATTTTGTATGGTGTATTGGTTGAGAAAAGATTATATGCTGCAATGGCTAAGATATGGTAAATGGCATATTGAAAGTTCACTTCTCACCCAGGCAGTGGTCCGATGTGAAATTCAGTGGCCCACACCTATATGGGGATTCATAACCCTGACCTTCCTCCATTTTGTGTCCTGGAGTGGTAGACATTCAGTTAGCCAACTGGAAGAGAGGGTAGAGAAGGCGCACATGATTTATACAAATTCCATTGGCAGGGACTGGTCACCTGCTACATTTATTTGCAAGGGTTACTATAAAATGTGAAATTGGAGTTCAAGAGTATTTCTTGCAAATAAAAATTGTTCTATGCTAATAGAACTCAGAACAATGGTTGCCTGGATGGGATGGTGTGGGGGCAGGTAAGAAGAAAATTAAAATACGTCTGGAAAGGGCCACTTGGTACGAGAAAGTTTTCTAGAAATGCTCTATGACCTAAAGGAGTGGTAGTTATACAGGTGTTTAAAATTGTCAAAAGTCATCAAACTGTGCTCTGAAATATGTGCATTTTTAAGTATGTAAATTATTCTTCAATACATTAATATGGACCTTTAAAAGAAAAAGAGTATTCCATGTCAAAATGGTGTATAACAAATTACTCAGGACTTCATTAGTGTACTTTATTAATCAAAGACTGTCAGGATATAATGGGAAAGGGCATTCCAATTCTTAATGGGGGAAGTGTCAAAGAATTTGGAAAGCATGTTTTGAAATCATTGCATTGAGTCCTCTGACCACAAACTATTTACATTCCTCTCACATGCAAAATACCTCAATCCCCGTACACACACATACACAATCCCACAGTCTCATCCTTTTATGGCATTAACTCAAAGTCTGGAAATGTCAACATTTCACCTTTGAAACAAAATTTCTGTAGCAGTTACTATTGCTGGATAACAATTACTCCACGACAGTAATTAAAAGCAACCATGTTATTATTGCAGAATCATTGGGTCAGGATTTCATACAGCGGGTCCAGGGTATGACTATGCTCAGCAGGGGCAGCTGACAGGAGCACCTACATGTCACGTCTCCCTGCAGCTTGGATTCCTCACAAAAAAGTGGCTACAGGATAGTCAGATATTCTTTATGGCAACCCAGGGCTCCAAGTGTGAGTGTTTTGGTGACACCTTACCTTTTAGGACCCACCCTCAGAGGACTCACTGTGCATCTTCTGATCCAGATGAAAACAATCAGAATAACAGCAATGTCAAAGAATTTGAGAGCCATATAATAAAACAGCCAAAAAAGGGGTTGTGATGTAGATGAGGAATATTTCTTCTATAAAGGAGTAGACTGAATTGGTAACTCCCAGGGATGCCACCATAGGGTAATGAGACATTACTTACATGTCTAATGTGCCAAGATTGGCTTTCAGTTTCTTAAACTGGAGATAACTTCATTAGAAGCAATTTATCTGGACTATCACAAGTCTTTTATTTTGATGCCTTTCCACTACTCTATTTCAAGGATTTTTGTGTACACTATGAGTAAGTCTCCAGACTGGAGATAGATGGAAAACTGCTCAGGTCACCCGAAAGCACTAGGCACTTCAGAAGTGGTTACCAAGGAGTATACTCGTTTGTGGAAGAATCTGTCTCTACCCCTTATCTTACTCTCAAAATAATATTACCAAGGAAATAGGAGAAATAGTATTGTTCCCATTTTGCACTGGATGATGAAGCACTGAGAAGTGAGAAAATGCAGAGAAATGTTCAAGAGAGGGAGCTTTGGTTGTCCTATAAACCTTGGCACCAGACCTTGGGAACATTGATAATTAAAATCTGAAAGTACCTTATGTATGTGTTTTTTCTCTAATGCGAATTTACTTACTTGTGTTGTTAATAAATATCCTACTTATGGTAATTATGAGTCATTAGTGACTGAGAAAGTCCTTTCTCTTTCCTTGGAATTTTCTGCATTCATGCTTAGTCTCATTCCATATCACTGTCAGCCATGGAAACATTTGTTTCAACACCAGTATGCCCTGAAATAACACTAATTCTGAACTATTGTTTCCTAGTTAGCTTACTTACTTATCTAACCTGCTCAGTTAGCTACCTGCTGCTTCTTGGTAAATAGAGCCTCACGCAATCTCGATCCTTTTGGTACTTCTTAGTGAGCGAAGGTCTGAATAATGAATATTGAAGAACTTTCAGAGCAGGTAAATAGAAAGACAGTTATTTGTCCAAAGCCCATGAAGGGCAATCTTCTTATGAAATTCATTAGTTTATTTTCAGCATAAAAAAATAGTTACCATAGAAACACATTATGACAATATATACTCTCATTTTCTGTGAAAATGTAGATTAGAGCCACCTTGAAAAGTTGAAGCTCAGGCTTTTGTAAGAGCTGTTCACATTTCCCACACTCTGATAAAACATTTAAAATAAATGTCTATATTTCCCTTCTTTTTTTATGATTTCAATTAAATACAATGATAAAACAAAATTAGAAAAAAAAGGATCGATCAGATTATTCAAGGTCAGAGAGATGTTATCAGAGGGGAGCCCATTAAGCCTCAAAGGTGAAAGATTTTACAAATCTCATTTGGGTACATTAACTCTATAAGGAGGCACAACTTTTCCCCATATTTCATCACTTTGGGCAGTTTATAAATATAGTCATTTCATTGTTACATATTTAACTGTTTTACTATTGATTTTTAAAAATTTTCCTCCATAGCTTATGACTAGTACTTTAATTGAGAGGTAGCATAATTTTTTCATTGTTCCAAAAATCACCTTCCATGCATTCTAAATTATAAAATAAACTTGGTGTGCATTTGGAAAATAGAGATAGTATATTATAAGTAATATGGATTTAAAACTTACATTTAATTTAAAATAACATAGAAATTATACTTTTCATGATTCTCACATTTCAGTATACTTTATTTTGTAAAGATTGCTGTCTTTGAGCTATAAACAGATTGAAAATGATTAAACATGAAGAGTCTCCTATACTGAAATATGAGAACAGCAAATACATTTGAAAAGTTTTAGTTTGAACAAATCATTAGAAGTTTGATATTCATTAGAAATATCCCAATTTTTAATCTTTTTGAGAAATCAAAGCAGCAAACACAGATACATTTCCTGAGATCACAAATTATGACCGTTTTCCCAAAGCTGATGCCCAATTTTAACACTTTGATACCATCTAGATGGTTCTTTTCTATATTATTCACGAGAATGCCTCTGGGAAAATACAGTTCCATATGCTTTAGAGATGTATTGTTTTGAGGCTTTAGTGAAAACTGAGTGCCAAGACTTGAGTTCTAGTCACAAGACCAAAGGCTTACTGATGAGTTAGGATGGACTATCTCACATCTCAGTTTTCTATATGTGGCAACCACAAGTCTAACCTCGTATAGGAATGGTATTTTTTAAAATTACTTTTAGAGAAGCAAACCTGGCAAACTCCACTCATACTATAACCTTTGTGCTCATTTGTTTAGCAGTCTGTGGCTTCTTCCAGCTTAGGTACAAATCTCTGTGTTTTCTTCCTATAAGTTGCCTGCAGAGGATTTTATTCCTTGTGTCAGGCCTGAATGTGCATTTCTATCATCCTTTGTCATGACTCACAGTAACATTTTAAAAGAAATGCTTTGAAACAAACTGATAATTAAAAAAATCTAAGAGAATCTGTCATTCCACTGGATATGTCTATAATTTTCCTTCTTTCCAAATGTAGAACCCTAGCTTACAGACAAATTCAGGGTTAACCTTTAGGATTCTCAAAACAATTTTTTATTTATCCTCAATTAAATGATGAGTCCCCATTATCAGCAGCCTATGCTATTATGTTCTGTATACATGACATTAGACATAAATAGAAGGCTAAAACACAGAGAGAATACAGTGCATAATCTATCTGCTCTCACTGGTCAAACATTTCCTAAAATTAATTCTTCAAATGGCACATCACTATAGACTTTTATCTCAAACTCTTTCACTTCATTTTAAACACTTAGAAGGAAAATAGTAGTAGCCTACTCAATGGAAAATCATTTAGAATTATATTTCTCAAAACTGGCAAAAATAATAAGATATTCCTAAATGTATAGAAATATAACTGTGTGTAGCAAGAGTAAATGAGGAAGGTCATGTAGCATACTTTAATGCACAAATTCTACTACAAACTGTAAAGAAGATAAATCCATCCTCAAAAGCAAGGTAAACATCTTGAGGGATTAAAACACAAAGTTGTGATCAGGATGAAATGTATGTCTTCTGGGTTCCATAAAAGGCAAGGAGGACTAGGATTTCAGCTCTGATCTACTGAGGAAGAAAAGTGCTTCCCAAGAGTTTGGTGACTGAACCAACAGACAAAGTTTGGAGGAAAGGCTGAAAAAAGTCTGCTGTATAATACAGTCTGAAGCCATTACCTAGAGCAGCTTATGACTGAGGAAGTTGGGAGGACAAACTGGAAAATGAGATCTCAACTAAGACACATATCAGTCAGGATTCTCCAGAGAAACACACCAGTAGAAGCAAAGGGATTTTGAAGAATTGACTCATGCCCATAGTGGAGGCTGGCAAGTCCAAAATTTATAAAATAAGATGTGAGGCTGGAAATCTTGGGCAGGAACCAATACTGCAATCATTTCTTCATTCTCCAGGATACCTAAATTTTGTTCTTAAGACCTTTCAACTGATTGGATAAGGCCTACCCACACTATCGAGAATAAGCTTTACTTAAAGTTGTCTGATTATATAATTTATCCATCTACAAAATATTTCAACAGCAGTACCTACATTTGTGTTTGACTGAATAACTGGGCACCATTGCCTAATCAAGTTGACACATTCTACCAAGCATCATAGACACCCTCTATGTTTTTGAGTAGATTGATGCTATTCAAAATATCTTAAAGAGCCACAAATTACCAATTTAAAAAAACCTGAAAGGTAAATAAAATAATTTAATAGTATTATAACCATCAAATAAATTGAATACATAGTTTAAAAGACTTCAAATATCGGGCTTCCCTGGTGGTACAGTGGTTGAGAGCCCTCCTGCCGATGCAGTGGACACGGATTCGTGCCCTGGTCCGGGAAGATCCCACATGCCGCGGAGCGGCTGGGCCCGTGAGCCATGGCCGCTGAGACTGCGTGTCCGGAGCCTGTGCTCCGCAACGGGAGAGGCCACAACAGTGAGAGGCCCACGTACCGCAAAAAAAAAAAAGACTTAAAATATGAAAATACCAGGCTCAAATATTTATAAGGTGGTTGTATGCAACATTTAAACACATGATTTCAATCTTCCACAAACCTGTTCAGAGAATTAAAAAGGAGAGAATGTAACCAAACATATATTAAGAGTCTTGACACTGGAAGTAAGCTTGATACTGGATTCCAAAGAATTATATTCAATCTGGGTTTACGCCAGGAAAACAAAATGCAATTTTGATTCAAAATTAGAAACTCTCTCAATAATATTTGCTGTATCAACAAATTAAAGGCAAAACACCATATGAAATTTTCCATAAATGAAATGGAAAAGCACTTGAGAAAATTCTCAATCCATTGTTGATAAATTATCTTAGCAGCCAAGGAATTGATGGATACTATATTAACTTGACACAGGATAGCTAGGAAAATGTCTAGAAATTAGGTCAGTAAGATAGCAGCAAAAGGATAGAAAAGTAGAGCAATACAACATAGTAAGACTCCAGAAACTACACATATATGGAAAGTTGATATATGACAGAACAGCGTAGGTCAGAGGAAACAAAGGTGCCCTCTTCAATAATTGGTGCTGGAACAATTGGTTATCCAAATGGAAATGAGTGAAATCAGATCCTTACTATATACCAGACATAAAGATCAATTCCAGGTGGTCAGAGGACTTAAATCTGAAAACCAAAACTTAAAAAAAAAAGAAATTGTTTAAGATATTTTCATATATTCAGAGTGGAGTTGAAAGTTCTAAGCAAGAAACAACCAATGTAAACTGTAAAGGAAAAGATTGATCAATTAAATTACATTAAATTTGATTACTTCAGCTCATGAAAAGAAACTTAAAGCAAATTGCAGAATCATACATATAGTATGATATAGCATGGTAGAGTTATAACATGCAAATCTATGCAATATATTACTTAAATATAAAATGTTATGCATAATGTATGTATTATATACTATATATAATAAAGTAAAAACAAGGAAGTAACAACAGATATTTTGGTGGACTACTCACTTTTGGGGAAAAGAGTAGGTGGTACATTCAGGAACACATGCAGAACTTCTGAAATATTACTAATGTTTAAACTCATTAAGTTTCATGGTTATTATTCTAGGTATTTTATTTTAATATTATTCTTGATACCATATATATACATATATCTCATGATATTGTTTTACTGAATTATAAAATATATATATAGTGAAATGCATACATCAAAGCTCAGAATCCAGATAATTTTGAAAATTTCTTATACCTGTATAATATATACTATATCAATATATAAAACATTTCCACCTTTCTGGAAATATTCATTATTTTTCTTCCCAGTCCATCAGTGACCCCCAAGCAAATGCTGTTCTGATCTTTTTTCTTATAAATTAGTTATGACTCTTCCAGAAACTCATATAAATGGAATCATATGTACTCTTTTCAATGCTGGTTTCTTTAACTCAACATAATGTTTTTGAGGTTTCTCAATGTTGTTGCATACATCAATAGCTTCTTCCCTTTTATTTCTGGGTAATATTTAATTGCATTAATATCCAAACTTTGTTTATCTAGTCTCTCGTTACTGGATATTTGGGTTGTTTCCAGTGTGGGGCTAATATGAAAACAGCTTCTATGAACATGCTTAACTTTATAAGAACTTGCCAGACCAACTTCCAAAGTAGTTACAGACATACACATATATACTACAAATATCAGGTATGAGAGAAAGAGAGAAATCAGAGACAATTTCAAGGTTTTAGGTATTGCCAAGTGGAAAGATGGATTTGCCATTTGCTCATTTGTAGAAGATTTTGGCAGGAAAGATATGTAATTTAGTTTTCAAAAGGTTAATTTGAAATCCTTAAAAGACATTTGAGTAGATATGTCAGTGGGAGATACATGTCTAGAGTTCAAAGGAGAGGTTAAGTCAGGAGTTCCTGAGTCATCATCATACTGATTTACAGATTCATTCATTCAAAAATATATTTTATTGGGTGAGCACATATATGTGCGAAACTCTTGTATATACACATGGACCATATCCATTAATAAAAAAAAAATCTCTGCTTTTATGGAAAGTGTATTATCTGTGGCCTAGGAAACTAGATGAGAAAACTTAAAACAAGAGTAAGTAGAAAAGAAAAGGGGTTCAAGCACTGAGACTAAGGGCAGTCCATTGATTAGAGATTTAGGAGATGAGAAAGAATAGCTAAGCACCTGAGGGGAAAAAATGTTCTGAAATGAAACAGAAAATATGGGAATATGGTGTATCTTGTACAGTCAGTTGTATTACTGGACTCTTTTAACAAATCTTGTATTCATGCCCTGTTCCATGGAACTTCAAAATTCCTCCCATAAAAAGTGTTGAATATATTTTTCCATATCTTCAATTTATTTTGGCTGGTGGAATAACACAGAAAAGTCAGTGGGCAAGTTCCATTCCTAGACCTTGAGAGGACTTTCATGTTTCTATTTGCACTCTTGTACATCTGCCTTTCTCAAGAGAACATGTTTGCTTGTCCCAGGATGAAAAAGATGTGAAGTAGAGCTTTCTAGCCTCCATTATTTCATGGCCTTTTTCTCTGTGTGTCGGTGTGTCCTCTCCTCCTCTTATGAGATCACCAGTCATTGGATTCCCGGCTCACTCTAAATCCAGTGAGATATCATCTTGAGATCATTAAATTAATTACATCTGCAAAGACTCAGTTTCCATATAAGGTCACATTCACAAAACCAAGAGTTAGGAGTTAGATGTATGTTTTTAGGGGACAAAATTCAATCTACTACAATATGTTAATGGTTTCCTTTTTTTCAAGGAAAGGAGCCATGTTTATTCATGTTTCAGTACCAAGTGTCCAGCAAAATGCCTGGAAATCAATAAATATTTGCTGAAACAAATGCTCCAAAGTATTTTATTCAAGGATAGAGCAACTATTTCTTTCATAAGTAATAGCTTATATTGTAATAATCAGGCACTTTTTTATTGCCGTAGATTTACTACTTAAATCTACTGTCATAAAATTACTTGGATGGTATCTTCTGCCATCATGTTCTGAGGGTTTCTTTTTTCCTTTCTCATCCTCAGTCCTATGAAGCACATATTAGAATATCTCATTGAAGTCAGATATGGTCTTCAATATGAAAATAAATAATATATCAAAATAATTATCTAGGGCTTCCCTGGTGGTGCAGTGGTTGAGAGTCCTCCTGCCGGTGCAGGGGACACGGGTTCATGCCCTGGTACGGGAAGATCCCACATGCTGCGGAGCGGCTGGGCCCGTGATCCCTGGCCGCTGAGTCTGCACGTCTGGAGCCTGTGCTCCACAACGGGAGAGGCCACAACAGAGACAGGCCCATGTACTGCAAAAAAAAAAAAAAAAAATCTAAAATTTCTAATAATGATTTGTCCTTTTATCCTAACAGTAATCAACAGTCCCCATAACAAAGAACCAGCCATCATGGTGTCTCTTTCATTAAACTTCCTTTACCCCAGAACATATTGCTTTGTGTGCTCTGTTGATTTATTTCCTCTCTCTCCAGAAAAGTTCTGTTTCTTTTCAGAAAAGATAATAGTGAGTTTCCTGTAACACAGTGTTCTTGTGTTAGGTAATTATTCTGTCTGGAAAAAAATATATTATATAGATTTTTCACAAAACAGCCATTCAACACAATGCATTTTACTATGAAAATCAACAGTCTCAGGAAAATGGGAGAACTTAAGGCAGAAATGAGCACTTCTCTATCTACCTAGTTCTCTGCTACATTTCAGAAATATGGCCCATGAAACCGTTTAACGAAAAGTGGAACAAAGGCATATAAGGGAAATTTTTCAGTCTACCACAAGTGAAACAAAATAAGTAGTGGTCAAGCTAGTAAATTGCATCCTTTATTAGAATGCATTGTTATCTTCTCTAAGATGAGTCTATTTATGTGACAAACGTTAGCTAGAAATATGCTTCATCAGCATAAAATAAGACAATTGTAAAATAATACAGAAACAATTGTTTTTCCATTACATACATAATTTTCTTTCAATTCAGTTAAAATACCTACTAAATTCCAAATCTAAAAGTTCTTCCTAAAATGATGACACATATATATCTTCTAACTCATACACCCATTTATTTTAAAGATTGCATACTGCTTAGGAAGTTATTTAAATATGTTTTTCACAGAGAAAATAATTAAACATTAGAGACAACCTTGGCCAGGTCCTACCTGTTTTAAAACCTATTATGTAGGTAATAGGTTGTTATTTGTAATTTGAAATGCATAATGTATGGGTTAATAGTACATAAATATTCTGAATTTATTTATTTTTAAAATATTTAGTTAAAAATAATTGTGGACCTAAAGAAGTTGCATCAATACCATAGCAAGTTTCTGTATACACTTCAGCCAGGTTCTCTCAGTGATATCTTACATAACCATTGTACATTCCCCAAAGCAGGAAATTGACATTAGTACAGTACTATTGAATATACTACATACAGAACTTATTTTGATTTTATCAGCTTTGAAATAAAAACTCTTTTTTTTGGTGTATAAATATGTGACATTTTATCATATGTGTAGATTTGTATAACTACCACTCAATCAAGATATGTACTTGTTCCATCACAACAAAGAAAACCATTTATGCCATCTGTGCCTGAGAATGACCTCCTCTCCTCTAACCCCTGTTAACCACTGATCTATTCTCCATTGCTAACATTTTATTTCAAGACTGTTTTATAAACGGAATCATATAGTATATAACCTTTTGAGGCTGGCCTGTTTTCCCCAGTGAAACATTTTTGAAATCCAACCAAATTGTTGTCTATATCAATAGTTTATTCCTTTTATTGCTGAGTTCTATTCCACTGTATGGATATACTACAATTTATTTCATCATTCACCCATTAAAAGACATTTGTTTGGTTAGTTTCCAGTTTGGGGCTATTATAAATAAAACTGCAAAGCATATTAATATCCAGGGTTTTTTGGACATAAATTTTTACTTCTCTAGAGTAAATATCCTAAAGTGTTATTGCTAGGTTATATGTTAGCTTTAGAAGAAAGTATCTAACATTTTTCTTACTAAATTGCACATTTAGCTCTTTAAGAAACTGCCAAATAATTGTTCCATTTTACATTCTCATCAGCAATGCATGAGAGTCGCACATCCTTATCATCAGTTGATATTGTCCGTATTTTTTTATTTCAGCCATCTTATGTGCATGTAGTGGTATCTCATTGTGTCTATAATTTGTATGTCTAGAATGGTGGATGATGCAAATATTTCATGCGCTTATTTGTTATCATGTATCCTCTATGGTAAAATGTCTTCTCAATTTTTTTGACCATTTCTTACTGTTGAACGTGGTGAGTTCTTTATATACTCTGGATTGAAGTACTTTGTCAGTTTGTATTTGCAACTATTCCCTATCAGTTTGTAGCTTGTATTTTATTCCCCTTAAGACAGGTGTTTTCAGGGGAAAATGTTATTTCTCAGTTTATCTCTACAAATACATGGAAGTCTAAAGCAGATATTTGACTCAGAAAATATGCATTTTAATTATTTAATCTGTGTGTATGTGTTTTTACATGTGTGTATATAATTTTTAGAAACAGTAAGGAAACATAGATAACTTGAAAAGAATAAAGAACATTCCTATGATTTTTAAAATGTTTTAAAAAATTATTGATTTTTTAATACAGCATGTCCTTCAAGGAACTTAAACATACTGGCTAATACTTTGTAGTGGCATCTTTGACATAAGCATGTGACATTTTGCCCTTTAATTACAGACTTTTTCAGCCAAATGGTTTTAATTATTTAAAATATTTAAACCAATTTTTCTCTTAGGGCAATCTTCCTTTGAGAAATTATTTTAAGATACTGTACCATATAACTAATTATAACATAAGTCAGCACTGTTTAATTTGTGCAGCGTCACCCAACACAAATGTTTTGGAGGGATGAATAAGCAATATAAAAAGCTACCCTTAAAACGAGCATTATCAAACACATTTTACCTTGAATCAGGTGTCTTTAACAAGAACACCCAAATAAACTATGTTTACCTGAAAACCTCAAATTGTGTTTGGCACTATTATATTCAAAGCAGGACAATGGAAAAATAAAGCCAAAAAAGGTTATTGAAGGAAAGATTTAGAATGTGGTTGATTACAGCATGTCTTGATTACAGAAGCAGTACATTTCAAGAACAATCAATAGATTCAGAATAATGAAATCATTGTGCCTATACTCACAGTGAGGAGTAAATGAGGACAAAATTTCATTTTGTATGCAACCATTTAATTTCTTAAAGTAAAAAAACCTGTAAGAGCAATGTAAAAATAACACATAATTAAATTGTTGATAGTTAATGGGAATTATTTGAATGTCATTTACAACTGATGTTTTCTTCTCCAACATGATATAACTTTAGACATAGAAAGGACCCCAGAGATCTTCTAAATCAAACCAAGAGCAGAAACAGTGCATTTATATTAGGATTGAAGACTTAGGTCACATTCGAATGATTAATGAATCCACAATAAGGAAGTGGTACAACACTGAGGTTGTGAGCACATCATCTGGGCAAATTAATTAATTTTCCTGAGCCTCAGTTTATGCATCTGTAAAAAGGGGAGAATTGCATATCTATTCTCTTAGGTTTGTTGTAAGAATTATGTGTGTTAGCATGTGTAAAACATTTAGAAAAGTGCCTGGTATGCAGAAGAGCTATTTAAGAATTAATGGCTATAATTAGTTCAAATCATCATATTAATGCAGCAGATTTATTCACCAGAACATTTCATGGACCTGGCTTGTCTTCCGTGTCATTTCTATCAAGAGGATCATAGCATTGTTGCAATATATTGCATTAAAGTGCTTTCACAGAAAAAGGGTTTGAGGATAGAAAAAGGATTTTACTAGAGTTGCAGAAAAAGAAAGAATTTTAGGAGCAGCCCTTTATATATAATTCTACATCTAAATCTTAGTCCAGTATTTGTGCACTACAGTAATAGGAGTTAAGATAGACAGGCAAGGTTGGGGAAGGAGGACCACAGCAAAAGTGGTCAGAGACTGAGGACTCATAGGTGGCCCTTGCATAAAGGGACTGTGGGATTTTGCTAAGGGACTCACCCTTATTGTGCCTCAGTGTCCTTGTCTGTACACTTGAAGCAATAACAGAGTAAGGCAGCAAAGTATATTGGAGAAAAAATTGAGATCCAGCTCTACCAGTGGGAGGATTTAGGTTTCTCTGAAATTAGCAGTTTCTATAGCTCTGTAATAACTAATAGTGATAAGTGGATTCAAGTTTGTGGAGCAATAAATTTATATAACTTTGGGCTCTCTTTACAGAAATGCAACAGGAAGACCAATAAATGTATGGAGTCACTGATTACAAAAGGAAAGGGTGACTTCCAGGACACACAAGAAAAGGAGGGGGAAAAGGCAAAGTAAGAATGGAGTAGGACTTGGTATCCCAACTGAGAGCCTCCCGAAATCATTATTGACAATTCCTAATACAGGAAGGAAGTTTACTGTATGCAGAATTGTTTGTTTAAAGTAGTTTGAGTCACAGATTGCTCATAAATTTTAACATGGAAAGATTTGGTAAAGCATAGCTAGCTCAGGGCATTAAGACAAGGATGCTTAGTGTCAAGAGCAGGAATACTCTTCCTTGTAGGCTACCTGCCCTGTTTTAGTGGTCCTGTTCACATTCACAGGCATCACCTGGGCTGCCTACCTAGCAGGTTGGCCTCATGGGCATATGAGACATGGGGAGCCCCCTGCTTGGAAAGCTTCCACACCTGGTTTAATGATCTGCTGTCCCTGTCTTAAAATTCTTAATAATTTTCAAAATGGGACCCTACATTTTCATTTTTCACTGGGCCCTACAAATTATGTAGCTCATTCTGTCTCTAGCAGTCTGAATGCTAGATGGGGTTAACATTTTTCAGTTATTCTGATGGAGATCCACTGCACAAATTGATGCAAATATAGCAATGAAAAATCATCTTATATTTTGAGGTGGCCTATTTTTTTTTATTGGTGTGTAGTTGCTTTACAGTATTGTGCTAGTTTCTGCTGTACAACAATGTGAATCAGTTATACATATACATATACCCCTTCTTTTTTTAGATTTCCTTCCTATTTAGGTCACCACAGAATATTGAGTAGAGTTCCCTGTACTATATAATAGGTTCTCATTAGTTACCTATTTTATACATAGTAGTATATATATGTCAGTCCCAATCTCCCAGTTCATCCCACCCACCCCTTCCCCCCTTGGTATCCATGTGTTTGTTCTCTACACCTGTGTCTCTATTTATGCTTTGCAAATAAGTTCTTTGTACCATTTCTCTAGATTCTACATATAAGTGATATTATACAATATTTGTTTTTCTCTTTCTGACTTACTTCATTCTGTATGACAGTCTCTAGGTCCATCCATGTCTCTGCAAACGGCACTATTTCACCTATGGTTTTTAATTTGGATACTCTCTGAGTAGATTTCTTGAATATATTCCAATCAGCACAGTAACTTGTTTTAATATTTTAGACAACCTGAAATGCAAAATAAAGTATGACAATAAAGTAGCATTTGTTGGCATCTAACCCATGCAAGTTCTCTATCAGCAGCCTGAATTGAAATCTCTCAAGATGTCACATCTATTAGTAACTTATTGCAACACATGCAGAGTGGGCCTGGATGGCAGCCCCGCCCCCCCCCCCCCCCCGATTTATTCTTCCAATGTATGTGGGACTGCTGGCATTTCTCTTCCAGGTCTCTCATATGATCCGAAGAAAACACATGTTGCCATCTGTGCTCCCTTTAGTTTAATTCAGCCCAGAATTTAAAAAAAAAAATTGTTTCCACAATGAGACTGAGTTTTTCCCAAATAAATCCTTCAAATTTCAAATCCCAATTAGGAACCTTAAAGTGAAAACCAGCATCATAGGGCAGTGAGGGAAAATAAGGCATGGCAAGGGCTTCCCTGGTGGTGCAGTGGTTGAGAGTCCGCCTGCCAATGCAGGGGACACAGGTTCATGCCCCGGTCTGGGAAGATCCCACATGCCGTGGAGCGGCTGGGCCTGTGAGCCATGGCTGCTGAGCCTGTGCATCCGGAGCCTGTGCTAAGGCATGGCAGATAGAGCCTGTATCCTTGTGAAACCACTGAATCTTGGTTTTGTCATCTGTAAATGGCAAATGACTCAAACCTTTGACAGGATTGTCATAAAAATTAAGGAAAACATCAATAAAATGATCAGTGCTTGGTGGTAGCTCCATCAAACATTTCTTATTTTTTTATTTTGTTTTACTTTTGACTCTCATGTGGAGTTCAGCTGAATAACGTGTTTACTTATCCCTGCAATGTATTGAGTGACCCCCAAATCATTCTATGCCCCCAAATACCTAGTAGAAGGAACAGCAAGTGTGTTGAGAAAATAGTTGACACGAATAGATGTAGAAAGTTTCACACAAATGACACTCTTTTAAGTACAGAAAAGAAAACACAGACACATTAGAAGACTGTGACTTAAAACACACTTTTGAAAGATACTTTTCAAAGTTGTGACATAAAGGACAAAGATACTTTTCAAGTAACTTTTTTTGGTCTATCCCTACCTAAAACCTTTATTTTATATTCAAAATAGATTATTTCCCTTTGTTCAAAATTATTTTGTTTCAGAATAAGTTCCCCTTTTTCCAGTTTTCTCTAGAATCTGCTCTAAGACACAAAAATCTGACTTTATTACCATTTTATTTCCTTTATAGGTAAATGGTCTTAATATGTTTTTCAAGATTTCACTTTATATGGCCTCAGTTTATAGAACTCTATATGTAGGTCTGTCTGTTTTTGTTCTGTTTGCTATTCAATGGGTCTTTTGAGTCTGAAGATGTTTGCCTTACTTCAGCTCTGTAACACTTTCTTTTATTATTGCTTTGATTATTTTCTTTCCTATACTGTCATCTTCCTCTTTCTTTTGAAACTCCTATGACTAGGATTGTAGCTACACTATTGTTTCTTTTAACTCTCCAGAGAGTTCCTCAATTGTATTTTCAGCACATCTGTTTTTTTTTTTCTGTAATTTTACCAGTCAGAATACTTTTTAATAGCTAGGTGCTTCTCTTTATTATTTGTTGACTCTTGTTCTATTGATTTAATATATTCCTCTGAAGATACGGATCAGAACATATTTAAACATTTTAGTTTACTTTTTGCCCTGTTTTCCTCTGTGTTCTTTTGTCCTTTATGCTAGTCTTGGTCTTTTTCTTTTGTGCTCTGGATTTTCCTTAAATGGGCGTTGCTCCTTGGATGTCCTTTTGTATTTACCTATGACAGTTCTGGCTGATTTAACTAGTGTTGGGTATCCTCTGCTGCTATATAGTCAAGACCATTTCCGCAGTTGGCCTCACTTTCTAATGGGAGAGCTGGCTGCAAGCAAAACTATTTCTGGACAGAAGGTGGCAGCTGTCAAGTATCACTGTGGACTGTGTGAGCTGAAAACAGTGAGGGCCTGTTCCAAATGCTAGAATGAGGCATAATAACTGGAGAAGCCCCAGCCATTGCTAGAGAGATAAAAGATTTTGTTATTTTTATTGTCATTTTTTTCCCTGTCACAAGCCCTGTGGGTTAAATGGCAGGTGATCGGGACTCTCAAGGGGTACTCAGTAGTAGTAAAGGGGTACTCAGTATGGAGAACTGTCCCCAGAACTGAGACATTGTCAACTCCTCAAGGAACGTTGCTGCTTTGTGTTCAAACATCTACTCTCATTCTGCACAGCAGCCAGTTCTGACTGCTGCTGACTTTGTAAATCAGTGCTAAGAAAACACTCTCAACTCCACCATAGGGATCTTCCCCATGCTACAGGGCTTCCTCGTCTCTCTTTTATCTTGAATATTCTCCTTCACATGTCCTGTTTTCCAGAAACCCAGCAAATGCCTCTGACTTGTAATGAATCCATAATTCCCATATCCGCTCAAAGCAATCAAGTTCTCCTCACTGTTGTAAGTAGGCACATAGTTGGCCATTTTATTGCAAACTCGTGACTGAGGCCTGACAATACGTGGGCTCATTTTTTCCTGTTTAACCAGAATCCTGAAAAAAAAGTTGTCTGAAATTCTTTATACTCAATCCGTATAAAGAGATACTATTTCGATATTATTCAACAAATATTTACTGACCTACTACAGGACACACAACACACACACATACATACAAATAATTAAATTAAGTGTGATACATAAAATTATAGAGTTTGAGAGGTTGAGAAAATAACGTCCAAGATGGATTTCTTGAAAAGAGGAGCTGTTCCATCTGGGTCGGGAAAGATAAGTTTATCAAACAGATGAGGTAATTATGGGGTAAATGGAGGGGGAGGGAGCAATGTGTGCAAAAGTAGTGAGGTATGAACACATAAAATATTGTGGAAGTAGTAAAAATATACTAACATGTTAAGTTTCATCTTTAGTATATGGCAAAATTCTGATGCTCAGTGTTGGCTTCAGGTTTTGGACCAAGAAACTGTCAGATACCCACATCAATGTCATTTCTGTCATACCTGATCTCGTACATGATCAATTGCTGTGACTGCATTTTTAAGCTTATAATTATCAGCCTCCAAACACTGAATAAAATCAGAGCAACACATTTGGGTTTAGAGTTAATATTTGAATAGTCACATTCAAGTATATATTAGCATTCTGGATATAACTAGAGTAAAATCTCTTTTGGAACATCCTTGCCAAAATGATATCATTAGAAATATAAATATGTGTTTTTAATTGAAAAAATTAAATGCTCCAAAAATTGAAGGTTGTTGATTAACTAGAAAAGTAGTTAAATAGATAAATAACTTGGTAAATACTACAAATACCAGGAAGTTACCCCTAGCAAAGTAATCTTGGGAAGAAAAATATATCATTTTGGAGTTAACTATATTTAAATAAGTTTAAATTATAACAAAGATTGACATAACAAAATTCTAGATTCTATACAAGTATTTATTGTTTTAGCATTTATAAGATTATACATAACCTTTAAATATTTAATCATTTAATCATTGATTCCAAGAATTTTCAAGGAAAAAAAATTATTTGAAAATTGAGAGTTCTTCCCATCTTAAGAGGATTAATCAATATTATATCAACATTGTCACGTAAATTTTTCACAAGAAGAACTCCAATATCATATATTATATCCATGAGAAATATTTTATACAGTCTTAAAGTACAGAAAATATGAAATAGTGTTAGAAAATGGAAAGAGAAAGAGAAAGAAGTGGTTAGCATAAGACTGTGTTACAGAATAATCCAACATCAGTGGTAACAGTCCAATTGCAATTAAAGCCTATTTCTTGCTTATATACTGATTCACAGAGGGTGTTTTAGCAGATGGCTTATCTCCATATGGTGGTTCAGCTGCCCAGTCTTTCCAGATTTTGGCTTCCCTGTTCCTCTAGAGACATGTCATTATCTGCTTTCAGCCAGGGAACGGAGAGAGTGAGCATGGTTGAGGGTGAAGAGATAGACTTATTTCTCAAATTCTTGCCCTGAAAATGATATACATCACTCCTGCTATATTTTTCTGTTGTGCATAAAATAGTGATATTTTAAAATATACCACCTCTTTATAACATACATCAAATATTTGTACATGTATAGAAATAATAATTTTTTTTTAAGTTTGACAGTTTTATGGTCTAATGATGTTATGGACTACATGTTTGTGTCCCCCCCACCCCCAAATCTATATGTTAAAACCCTAACACCAAAGGGGATGGTATTAGGAGGTGGGGCCTTGGATGTAATTAGGTTTAGATGAAGTCATGAGGATGGAGCCCCCATGATGCAAATAGTATCCTTATAAGAAGAGAGAGAGAGCTCACAGTCTCTGCCATGTGAGGATAAAATGAGACGATGGCTGTCTGCAAGCCAGGAAGAGGGTTATCATCAAGAACTGAATCAGCAGGCACCTTGATTTTGGACTTCTCAGTCTCCAGAACTGTGAGAAATACATTTCTGTTGTTTAAGCCACCAAATCTATGGTATTTATTATAGTAGCCCAAGAAGACTAAAACAAATGATGAATCCACCTTTCCTCTTGCTTTATTTAATTTCTGAGATAGCTGCCTATTGTATTTCCCAGAGGTAATAGGAGACTGAATTGGGGGGAAGGAGTATCTATATACTAGAAAATAAATATAAAAAGTGTCATGTAATTGTTATTGATTATGAATGATTTAGTGATCACTACCATACAAAGTTTTATCCCTATCTTTCAGTTGACTTTTCAGAAAATAATTGTAAGACAGCTTATATGTAACAAAATTAATCACCATGAGTAGAAAGATGGGTGACTACTTACAACGTATTTTTTTCTATAGTCAAAGAAGAACTACATGACATACAGGACAGATTAGATGATGCTTGTTCTATTCTAATAAAAGCTTGTTACACCATTCTTCTGGTGGTAAGGAACATCAGGTTTCAACTGTGTTGCTTACAATTTGAGTACTTTTGCAAAGACCTCTCAGAATCTAGGGTTTTGGTCAAAATGTTATGATAGAATGCAATAAATCAAAACATTTTATGTTAGGGATCCAAAACATTTTGTGCTTTTGATTCTAGATTTATGATTTTATTCTAGATCCTTCTGTATTTTTCCAATCAATGCCATTAAATGTCTACATTGAACTGGATACTAGAAGGTAGAAGTGGATTCAGGAAAGCATCTCCCTTACAAGATTTCCATTTTAAGATATGCTTTGTAGAAACATATAAGATGGGTTTTAGCTGAGTGAAAAATAAATCACATCTAGTGGTTTGTTCAAATGCTTATCATAGACACCATTGATTATTTTATAAAAAGAGAACATCAGTTTTGAGGAGTTTGGTATCATAGAGTTGAGAAGATAACCTTACTACTCTGAATTCAAGAACTTCTGTGATGAAAATGGACATGGTATTAGAAGTAGAAAAGGTAGTCGGAAAAACAGGGTAGAAATGTATAGGAAAACAGTACTCTGCAGAAAAGGTGAAATGAAAGCAATTTAATGATTAGTCATTTTCTCAAGAACTTATTTGAACTCCTTAATACTTTGTCCAACATGTCTCCAAGTCTCCCTACTACCTCACAAAATTTCCTGACCTTACTCTTTTCTCATGGAATTGTGTCCATGAGTCAGTCCCTCATTTTTATCATTTGCCAAGCCGTTCAATAGTCACATCTCTGTCTACTTCCTGGTTGTAGACTATCTCAATGACTGATGGACACTACTGCTGCCTCTCACTGTGTGGATTTGCTACCTCTAATGTCAATAGTAAGAAATTTAATTGTGTTTTGCCAGGATTTTGTGCATCCTTAGAATGCACAAAATTTAGGATTTGCCTTAGGATTTGCCACCTCTAATGTCAATAATAAGAAATTTAATTGTGTTTTGTCAGGATTTTGTGCATCCTTAGAGTGATTATTCTACTTGTCTGATCTTTTGTTGTATAGAATATTTACATGATAAAATATTTATTTTGATATATTTATGTGTATATATATGTGTGTGTGTGTGTATATATATATATATATATATATATATATATATAGAGAGAGAGAGAGAGAGAGAGAGAGAGAGAGAGAGAGAGAGAGAGAGAGGCAAAACTGGAACTATTTTCCCAAATTCTGGTGTTTCCTCAGTGTAATCATGAAGTATTGGTTTGACAGCATTTTGCTTAAATAGTTATATTCATTTAGTCATGACTACCATTTAGTCATGAATACAATTGTTTAAGAAAAATACAGTGACTAGTCAAACCATATTATGCTTTTTAATTAGCCTACATTGGCCCCAGTTGAAATTTAAATGTATGGCTTCAGATATGATTTGAAAACACTAATAATAATATCCCAAAATTTAACATACTTTGCCATCCAAAAATACATGATATCCACATGAAACTTATAAAATAGCTTTCATAATATTAAATAAAGCTTAATATGATCTAATACATGCTATTTGTCAATCTGATAAGATCTAAAAATAGAATAATAGAATTGGTAGTTATCCATGTTAAACCCCAAATAAAACTTTAGATATTCTTTGTAATTTTGAGATTTAAATAAAGTATTTATAATGCATCCCTGATGAAAGTAGTCTATGTCTCTGAATCGAGATATCAGAGCAGACATATGGTCCCAGTTGCCAAAAAGTGACAGAGAGTTTCGGACATGCCACATGTCTGAATGATGGCTTCATCCAGCTTCACAGCATCTGCTTTTGGTAAAGGTCTTGTAATCTTGCAGCACATTGCAGACATTTCAGAGACAAGAGAGAATTCTGGTTAAAACAGAAATATGTGTCATTTTGTTGTAAATTATGTTTAGGAGCCCAAGCTTTTTGCATATATAATCGCTAAGAGATTAATTATTTACTCAAAAATAATATTCCTCTATGTGCTATGTTCCAAAGTTCTTGGTCTCAGTGAGCTTAGAGGTTAGTAGTGTCATTTCACAAGTAGACAGATAATTATAATACTGTATGGCAATAGATACAATACAGCTATATACAAGTTACCATTGGGAGCAGAGAGAAAGGGTTCCCAGTATGGATTCTGAGGCTCAATAAATAGTATATAGAAAAGATAATCTAAAACCAGTAAACACAACCAAAAATGAACTCATAGAAACTCAAGCAAGGGACTCTTGGTAACATCTAGTTCAACCTCATTTTTTATATAATCACATTGGTGTGTAGAAAAATAACACACTATGTAACTTAATGTAGAGATTGATGATAGAATGTAGAACTTTATTGTCAATTTAGTTCTCCTTGACCTTCTGTGTACTTAGTGGTCAATTACCTGAAGTTGCTCTTCCCATACCTAATTTATGAACAGATAACACCGCATTGTGTTGATGACTGGTCCAACCACCAGTGGTTTGGTAAGTGTGGAATCATTTCATACAAAAATGGCTGAGGCATGCTCTGTAGTTGTTAGGTGGTGTTTGGAAAGAGGATTTGATGAGCATATCGTACTGTCTCTGCTACAGAGACGGGATTTTACTACCATCCTTGACTTGAGAAATTTTAATTACCAGAAATTTCTCTGCTACACACCAAGAGGACAAAAGTCAGGAAGACTTTCAGACAGAATAGTAGGACTTCACAAGAGTGAGATAGAAACTCTTAATGGAAGACTTTGCCAAATTGCAGAGAATGGTATCCAAGGCAGTAAATCACTCCATAGACACCAGAGAAGAAAACTTTTGTAAAAGCACTCAGTGATGTCTCAGAGGAAAATTCTAGTTTTGCTTTATGAAATGTGCCTCATGTTGCTTGGCAGAGGGGACTATGAACAGGGAAAAAGAAGAGGAGAGAGATTGAGAGAAAGACCAGAATAGCAGCACTGTAAATGTCTTCTGGAGCACTAGTAATGATTAAAGCAAGTAAAATCTGTTTTCAACTTATTAGAAAAAAATGGTGGTGAGTAGCATCAGCAATTAACCTCCATGGCTAGGGATTCCAGTATTTCTACAGGTCTCAGAGAAAGCACCAGAGATAATGTACTACCCAGCCTTCTGAGGTTATTATGTATGATATTGAGGGCATAGTCTGGATGAATAAAGGTTAAATAAGAATTAATGAAGTGTCTTCCTTTGTAAATGAAATGCTAATGAGTATATATGATATAACAGAAAAGTAGGTGCCATTTATTATAACAATTATTGGGAAAAACAAACAACTTAAACACATTTATATATGTTGTTATTTTTTACATGAGAAGATAATGATATAGGCTCATTGTAAGATTCATGTTTGGTGCTGTTTTTCTAAAAGGAAGGAAAAAAATGAAGGTATTGGGTGGGCCAAAAAGAACCTTCAGTTTTTAAAGTAAAAATAACAGACACAATTTTTCATTTTCACCAAGAATTTTACTGAACAATGTATTCACCCTTTTGTTCCACTACCTTCTGCCATTTTTCAGGCAACTTCATAATTCCATCGTCCCAAAACTTTTTATCTTTTTGAGCAAAGAACTGTTCCAGGTGCCTTTTACAGTTTTCCAGGGAATTTAAATTTTTTCCATTAAGAGAATTTTGTAAAGACTGAAATAAATGAAAATCCAAAGGTGCAATGTCTGGTGAATATGGTGAATGAATCAGAACTTCCCAGTCAAGCTGTAACCGTTTTTGCCTGGTCATCAAAGAAACATGTGGTCTTGTGTTATTCTGATAGAAGATTATGTGCTTTCTGTTGACTAATTCTGAAGGTTTCTCGTTGATTGCCACTTTCAGTTGGTCTAACTGGGAGCAGTACTTGTTGGAATTAATCGTTTGGTTTTCCAGAAGGAGCTCATAATAAAGGACTCCCTTCCAATCCCACCATATACACAACATCACCTTCTTTGGATGAAGACCAGCCTTTGGTGTGGTTGGTGGTGGTTCATTTCGCTTGACCCACGATCCCTTCTGTTCCACATTATTGTACAGTATCCACTTTTCATTGTCCATCACAATTTGTTTTAAAAACGGAACGTTTTCCTCACGTTTCAGTAGAGAATCACATGCGGAAATATGGTCAAGAAAGTTTTTTCACTTAACTTACATGTAACCCAAACATCAAAGCAATTAACATAACCAAGCAGGTGCAAATGTTTTTCAATGCTTGATTTGGATATTTTGAGTATGTCGGCCATCTCCCATGTGGTATAATGTTGATTGTTCTCAATTTTTGTTTCAATTTGATCGTTATCAACTTCAACTGGTCTATCTGAACATAGAGCATCGTCCAGCAATAAATCTCCAGCACAAAACTTTGCAAACCACTTTTGACACATTCAATCAGTCACAGCACCTTCTCCATATACTGCACAAATCATTTTTTGCATTTCAGTTGTGTTTTTACCTTTCTTGAAATAATAAACCATAATAGGCTGAAAATGTTGTCTTTTTTCTTCCATCTTCAATATTAAAGTGGCTACACAAAAATTCATCAATTTTGATAAGTCTTATTTTAAATACACACTGATATGAGAGTTGTCACATACAATCTAACGAAATTGTTTTGAATAAAGTTAAAGACAACTAAGTGCTACTAGAGCCATCTTACAGAAAAAACTGAACGAAGAGTTTAGCCCACCCAATAGGTTGAAGTTAAGTACTTCTGGAATCAAACAAAATTAGAAAGTAATTCCCAGAACTCATTTTCTCTTGGGTTTATTACCATATCATTGTTTCCGCTAATGAGCAGCATATCTAAACAATATGTGGGTCAGGTTGTAAATTTTACTGTATATTCTGGGTAATATTATATAAATCTAATAGTGATTCCAGGACTGATTATAGGACCCCATTTGCAAACTTGAATGCTTAGCTGTAAATCATTTTATTAAGAGATCTATCACTATTCCTTCACATGATAATGTATATAATGGCAGTGTTACAAATGAAAATGGACAATTATTTAGGAAGTTAAAGAAAAAAATAAACTTCAGAGAAATTACCATGTTTCTGAGGTGTCATGAACATGAAAAACACTCAGAGTGTTAAAGGATCCATAATTGATCATTATGGTTTAAGGTCTTTGAACTCTGAACTCAGACTCCCTTGGTGCAAATCTTGTGCCATCTCTTCATAGCTCTGAAGACTTAGGCAGAGTATTTTTTTCCCTTAAATTCTTCAATTTTTCTGCCATATAAGGAAGAGAATACAATGACTTATCTTATAGATTTGTGTGCCGATTAAATGAGATATTTCTCATAAAGCATCTAGCAAAGTACCTGCCTCTTAGAAGAGACCCAAGAAATCTTGGCTATCAATATTATAAGATTGAATGTTAGGAGACAGGAGTTGCTAAGTCCTGGCTTAATATTTACTAACCAGTAAATTTCACACACAGCAGAATTGGTTGGAGTTTGAAATGTAATATGTAAATTGTTAGATGAATTGCAATTACTTTAAAATAATTTCTTCTGAGTTCTCAGATTGGAAGAAATGAACTTTTAAATAATGTCATCTGAGTTCCAAAATTAAAGAAATAAACTACCATAAAAGTATCATGTTTTCCTGACATATTGAGGTTGGTGAAAATATGGTTAATTGAATATATGTATAATTCAAATTTATCATGAACATATTTTATTTTTCTTCCATTCATATTGTGGAGGAAAATTGTAGTCTTTGTGGTTATTTCAATAAATACAGCCAAGTAAGCACAACTAAAATTTTCTTCAGTGATTTGTAATCTTACAAGGCACCTTTAGGTTTACCCCAGGAACTTGCACCAAAGAAATACAGCATTACTAACAGGGAGCTCACATATTAAGTCAATACACAATTTAGATGTATGCAAATACACTTAAAGTAAAAAAAATTGTTGAGAATACTGAGGAAAGTTCACTGAGTACATTAACACATACAGAGAAAGAAGGTGTCAATAAGAAAAAAGGGATTGGTAAGGAAAAGGAGCCTTAAAGCATGATTTGCACAGGCAAATGTCAGTAACATCCATTCAAGTATAATTCAAAGGTTCTCCAAGAAAGAAAACCTTCACCAAAGTATTTATGGTGCTATTGGTAAGCCATTCCTGGAGAGAGGAAGACTACCTTAAGTTAATTCTATTACCATAAACAACACATTCCTTTCACTGTAGGAAATTCTAATTATAGTGAGATTGGCATGAGAACACAGGCATTAAAGGATTAACATAAGGCTCCTGAGCAAAATTTGATCTCATCTGTAGAAATTCCTATAATGAAAATAGCAGGTTACTTTTGCTTTAAAAATACCTGTTCCATATGGCCACAAATATGAATTAATAAATTATGATTTTCGCTTCATAGTTTAGTCTATGTGCACTTATTGGTGTGTATTTCCCTGAGAAAGGAATCAGTTACCAAAGTGCAGATATGTCAAGTTTCTGATCATGAATATCTGAGCACCAGGTCTTACCTGAGGTACATCCCTCAAGGTGGTTATGCTAGCTTCTTCTGAAAACATACAAACCTAAGTTCTCATTAAACCATTCACATTACCCTAGTCTTTGTGGAAAACCTATTGCCAGTGATTAATTATTATTCAGTCTGGTGGTTTTTAGGGTCCTCAATAAGCTATTATTCCCAAACCTCTATCATCAGCTCAAAACTTCTTAGCTACTGACTTACACAGCTGCACCTGGATGTCTGAAAATATCTCAATTAATCAGTTTAGAAGAGAACTCTTGATACACCCTCCAAATGCCCTGTCTCTCTTTTACTCTTCCCCAGTAAAGTAAATAACACCATCTCATTTAATTGTTCAAGTCTAAAACCTGGAAATCTATCCTTGATTTCTCCCTCACCCCTGAACCAAACAATCACAGCAATTCCTGCCAACTCCTCATTCCAAACATTTCTCAAGTCAAATCCATTCATTCCATTAACACTCCAATCAGCTCTTGCTTTTATCCTAAGAGTTACTAACTGGCCTAATAGTCTCCCACCCTCCCTCTCTGTATAGACTGAACATTTTTGTGCCTCCCTCTCCCCCTGCCTTCTACTCCAACCAAATTCATATGTCAAAATTCTAACTTCCAATGTGATGTTAGAAGGTGAAGCCTTTGGGAGGTAATTAGGTCATGAGGATGGAACTTTCATGAATGGGATTAGTGCCCTTTTATAAGGGCATTAGAAAGCTTACTTCCTCTCTCCCTGCTCCCCACCATGTTAGGAAGCAGCAAAAAAATGACCATCTACAAACCAGGAAGAGAGCCCTTACCATAACCTGGTCAAGCTGGTGGCATCCTGATCTCAGGCTTCACAGTCTCCAGAACTATGAAAAATGAATTGCTGTTGTTTAAGTCACTCAGTTTATGCTATCCTTTTTTAGGAATTCAAACTAAGAAATTCTCTTAATGATTTTCATCATCCCTGCCACAGTCAGCAGTCAGGTTGATCTTTGAGAAATGTCAATCAGCTCATGCCATTATCAGGCATCTAAGATGAAAATACGCACACTGAATGCTGATTTGTGGAGCAGTCCAAGATTTGCCCTCTGTTGGCCACTCCAATCTCCTCTTGTCCATTGGTTCCAGGGCCACTAATGTGTTTTCTCATTTTTCTTTTAAATTCTCAGTTCTTGCACTTGTATATTCTCTGCTTATTTTCCCCCAGATCTTTTTTCTTGTCCTTCAGCTCTGAGTCTAAGTATCACCCTTTGAATGGTCTTCCTTGATTAGTTCATCTAGAGTAACACCGGGCATTGTTTTGCATAGCACCACACTTTGTGTTCTTCATAACACACACCATTACTTCATAGATTCTCTTTGGTTTATTATCTATGAAACCAGGGATGTTGTTGGATGAAGTTATGATTATTTTCCCTACACCTAGAAGGAAAAGTGGACAAAACATAGCAGGTACGCATAAGGGTTTGTAGAAAAAATGGATTGCACCAGAAATGTATTGATAGATCAGAGGATCCAGGGAGAAAAGGTATTTTTGAGATTATATGGCCTAGTATTTTTTTATTTTCAAAGTCTGGAACCATGTCAGTGCTTAAATTTGCCTCTGGGCTCATTACTGGTTAATGATAAAATCAGAACTCAAGCAAACACTTTCTGACTTCTAGTTCCCAGCACATTTAATATAGCACACTGCCTGTCCTATGGCATTACCGTTTAGAGATACACATAGAATACATAGAGCTTTCAATAATTTTACTTTGTATTTATATCCCATCTATTCCTGTATACAATAAGTTTTTGAGATTGTTGACAAAAACTAAACATAAATAAAATCGCACTTGGGTTTAGACATATACACAATTTTCCATGTAATTAAGAGGTTATATTATCTTGTATCATTTTCAAAAGAAAATGGAGTGGTAATTTCGCTAAACCTGCTTTTACAATAGACTAATATTGTTTAAATGAGCATTGCATACACATACATACACACTCACACAGTCACACATAAATTTTACCCCAAGTTTTTAATGCAGTATTTTTATTTTGTCCTCAATGGGTTAAATATATTTTTGAGAGAAAATAATCCTGCATTTAATTGAGTTTCTCACAAATGGTTTGGCACTATAGGTGATCAAATGTTCAACATATGGTGTTACCCGCCATATTCCAGAGTTCATTTTTACAATTTAACTTCTGATAAGAGAAATAGTTTCTCAAGGGACCTAGGAAGGATCTATAAAAGGATGTCACTTCTGCCTACATTTCATTGGTACTTTTCACTTTAATAGTCAAACATCAGAATGGGATTTGGCCAGCAGAAGACAAAACATAGCAAAAAATAGAATAATTGTTCTTCTGTGTCTGTGATCTAAATTAAGAGGAACCCTAAAGCCAAAATCCACATTAGGCATTCTCAGTTCTAATTTTCCTGTTCTTCTCTTTGATGATTCAAACAGTTCATAGTTAAATGATTTTTTTTTTCTTTGCAGCTGGCTTTTCTTTTTCTAAGGACTTACTTGTCAGATCCTGGATTAATTAAGTTATGGAACCCATTTTAAAAGTCTGATTGCAAAAAAGGCTGAGACGAATTGGCTCCAGTAAAATGATCTGTCAGTCATCTCCTAGCCTCTGTGGCAGATTGCATGGTTCTTCACACTGTGAATATTCTATATGGTTTTATTTTGATTCTTGTGGTTTGACCATTGTCTACATTTCTACTGTTTTGTGGTTAATCAGATGCCTTCAATTTGAGTTCCTGAGACTATAATTGGTTCAGCTTTTGAAGAATCTTTGCCCACTGAATTGAATTCAATTCAATAGAGCTGGTCAGGAAGAGTATACAGAAAAAATAAGGAAAAAGGTTAAATACATCTGCCTATATTAGGTGTAGATATTCTGTCCGCTTAATGCCAAAACAACTGGTAAAAAGGAGAAGCATTATTTGGTTCTCTCTCTTGTGATACATAAAGTTTTATCTTCTGGCTCCCTCTCCAAACACATCCCTAATCAGCTGGGACCTCATAAATTGTAAATAGCAATTCATTGCAGGAGAATTAAGATGCATTTCTGTAAATGATATCTTTTAACCTCCTCAGGTTGTTTCTGAAGGAAATAGTGGGAAAATTAATTGTAGCCTCAAAAAATGTGCAGATAATAAATATTTCTGTTGATATGGGTATGTGGTATTTCTTGTAAAAAAATAGCACCATATATTTGCAGATCATCTACTAAGTTTGCTTAAATTATATTTGCCTGTTTACTAATAAATAGTTCACAGTGGTAAGGATATAAAAACACAGCTAACAACTGGAAGAAAGGCTTCTGCAGTCACTCTACATATGTTACCTCTAACTGTCACAACACACTTTATTTAAGTACTTTAAAAACTGAAAAAGAAGTGTTGAATTGAAAGCAAAAAAAAAAAAAAAACAACAGTGTTTTTGTTCCATGTTTATGTAAGCATATTTGGAAATGCTAGATGACATCTTATGGTGTCCATCAATGTTCCCACTTCTCATTTATCATTGCTAAGGGGAATAAACAACTTGTCCTGATAATTCATAACTTTCAACTCTCCCTGCTTTCTGAAATCCTACAGCACCTTGAACCACACACGTGACACTTACCTTATTTTGTGTTGTCAATTTTGGGGGCAGTTCGAGTCACACAGATTAGAGTGTTGGGTAATAAAGGATGCTTAATACCTGTTTAATTCATCTTTGTGCCAAATCCCAACCAGATTTCCCTGCTTAATAAATATTTTCTTAACACATAAACATATGAAATCAGTTCACACAGAAGAGTCACATAGCTTAAAAGGGCAGGTGAATGAGCTCCACATATGGATTCATTCTGTCTGCATCTTTTTGTTCACTCCATTGTTATACAGCATTTGGACTTCAGAACGTATTTTGAGATTTCCTGTCTTCCAAGCCATCAGCAATTTTCCAAATGATAGTTTTAGCTTTCTTAGGGACAGACAATGAAACCAGAAAATGAGTTACATGGGGAAGATAATGTTGGGTAGTTATTCAGAGCCATCTCTGCACAGTTCCATTTTTTGTGGGGGAATGAATTTCAATGATTCATTTCTTCTGAGCCATGTTTATGCAAGTGTATTTCCTGGGATGGATTAAATTGACCGAAAACTAATGTTAGCAGAGTGAAGAATTAACAAGGTTTTAAAATCATTTTATTTATTGGTGGAGGATAGTAAATTCAGAGGTCCATTTTCCCTCCATAAATCAGGACAGAGGTTTATCTTTTCCTGGGTCTTCTGTGTATATAGTGTGAGAGGCATGCATTAATATATTCAGTAAAGATGTAGTTACATCAAGTAACTGTCAGATTACCTCTGATGATAATTTATATCTTTGACATCTACTAATGGTCATCACAAATTATGGAATACCATGAAAGCTTTTATTGAATAACTTTAACTGATAACAGTAGACGCAAAGAACATAGTTTAAATGTATACACATATATACATAAAAACACACATACACACACATATATATCTTTTGTAACATATAGGAGGCAAGGTATGAGATATAAAATTGTATGTGCTTACTGACCATAAATAGGGAACAACTGCTCTATTCTCTTAGAGCAGGGAAATATCCTTCCTTTGCCAATGATAACAGGTGGTGAGAAGGAAGAAGAAATCCTACAGTATAAGAGACTGCTTTTTGGCTAACGTGATCTACACAGAGAATTGGGTAGTGAGTGTACTGTGCATCTTACATTTTCAATCAGAAATAATGGTGTTTAGTTTAATGACAATCAGGGCATATAAAATACATTCCCCAAATTAATATAAAAGTGTAACTTTATCACACAGTCTGCCATTGGACTATCTTATAATACACGATGCTAATAGAAGGTAGTGCTGGTGGCTGTGCTGGGTGTTAGGCTCTGTTGAAAACCTATTGAAAATGTGTGTAGACAGGACCATAGGAAACACCGGGTCCTGTTTTGAAAGTCTTATTGATACTATAGGATGTTCTAGATTGTCAGGATATCACCGTGCTTGGCATAGCAACATTTTTTGATAGGCTGCAAAAAGTAAAGTGTGGACTGAAAAATATAATCTCCTTCAGTGTTGTCTGATGCAATGAGATGTAAAATAAAAGACAGAAAAAGTCAAAGCACTCCATAATCAACAGAAGGCAAAGTAAAGCAAATCTTTACCTGAACTGCCCAACAGAAAATTAATATGAGCTAAAATATGATTGCATATGTAACTTAAAATTTTCTAGTAATCATTAAAGAAATAAGAAAAATGAGTGAATTTTAATAATATATTCTATTTAACCACATATATCTAACATATCATTTTGAAATGTAATCTATATAAAATTATTAATGAAATATTTACATTATGGTTTTCATACCAAGCCTTGCGTATGTAGTGTGTATTTTACACTTTGACTCCATCTCAATTTACACTAGACAATTTCAAGTGCTCAGAGACAGATGTGGCTAATAGCTTCCCAGATGCGACATCCTGGTTTAGGCAGACCTTCCTGTAATCAGCAAGAAATCAGAGGGAGGAAGGCTGATGCCATTCATTCTCTGAAATATATTATCGTGTTTGAGGATACATATCTAAAAAGAGAATTCAGGGAACAGACTCGTGCTGATGCCAGCTTCTTCTCATTTGGGGAAGAAGACTTCAAAATGAACAAGGGGAGATGGAAACAGGAATAAGTATATAACCCTAAGAATGCAAGACTAGTTGATGTTAGGGATATGTAAGGAACCTGAAAACAAGATGACAGTTAAAGAATCTGTGCTCTACTGAGCTACATTTGGTTCCGGTGTCTCCGGTAAATTCTACACTAGATGAGCACCTAACAGACTTCCTGGGATCCAGATGATTTTAGAGTAAAGATCCATGTCCCACACTCATCCTCTGGCACTGGAGATCCAACCATTGTGCTGTATGAGACATTGATCGTCTATGATTCAGAACAGAGGGGTCATGCAGAGGGTAAGTAGATGTTCCAATCTGCCCAGGGCTGTTCACGTTTATGCTTATTGTAGCAGTGCAATTGTTTAAAGTTCATTTTTGCCCTCTTAATCCCTGTATTGTTTTGGAAGAGAAAGTATATGTTCATTACAGGAGACGAACCCAGAAGTAAGGGCTCAGTGACACTCAAGGAGCCCAATGCTTAGTTATAGATGATAGATACATTCCTGTGGTCAGCACAAATGGGAAAACTTGTATTTAAAATTTTAATCCATTAAGAACAATTTGTAAGAAGAAACTAAGCTGACTTCTTTGTACCTAAGTTGATTCCTTTCAAATAAGAATATATTTTCTCTCTCCATGACTTTCCTTTTCTATGTAATTTTGTGATCATTTGAATCCCCAAATTGCTGTCACCATTAATAAAACTGAGTAGTTTAAGACCACATATTAAACACCCTAGCTGTTTCTTGCTCTATCTAGAGATTTTAAAAAATTATCAGACTTATTTATTCTGAACTTACAGTTTTAAAATATATCTGTAATGAAACAGCTCTAGATAAAGTGGTTTACTAAGATCCTCACTTTATATCTTATTTTTTTTTCAATAATTATTGTTACCTCTTAACTGACCTTTATATGGTATGAGCTTTAGGGGAGATATCAAATTTCCAATTAATTTTGAATGTGACTAGAGTTTTATAAATGAGGAATGATTTAGGTGCAAATTTATAGAATGCAAATTTACAGCATGTAAAAGATTATAGTTAACTATGTGATAAAGTAAAAAACCTAGCTATCTGGGATTGACATATATACACTAATATACATAAAATAGATAACTAATAAGAACCTGCTGTATAAAAAATAAAATAAAATTCAAAAAAAAACCACTTAGCTATCTGGAAAGTATTTGTTTATAGAGGAACATAAACAACTTGCAGTAGGGAAATTTGCAAGAATGTGGGGAATGATCAGAATGTATCTAATGCATTTATATGTGGATATAAAATATGTAATTTATTATACTGATTTTCTGCTATCAACGATGAAGCAATCACAGTAACTTTACCTTCTTTTTCAAGAAATCTTAGCAAGATGTCTTTATTTTACAGTGTATCTGTAATGGCTGCATGAGTCAGGATGCCTTGAATTTTATGATATTTTCTTTCTAACTTTTCTGGGAAAGCCATCAATAGACAATGAAAAAAATTCTCATTGTCTATATTAAGAATAAGCAATAATTGAATGAAAAGAGGTACCTATTATTCAATGATAATGTAGATATCAATACACAGTTTTGTTTTCTTCTTTAAAAGTGATTTCTAAATACTGGATATTTTTAAAAGTCAATCAATAATGGTTGAGGATTGTTAGGAAGTTGACTGAATTAAATTAGATGACATTCTAAGAATCATACCTTTTTACAGCTTTCAAGAATGCATACCCACTCATATCTGAGTAGTTAGCAAAATATTTCTTAGTAAATATATACTACCAAATCAGTTTAAATGAATAGATAGTACCTTTTAATGAACATTAATGATCTGGATGCTACTCATGGTAGATAAGATGTTAAGGCATTTTATTTAATATTATTAATTTATAGCAAAGCTTTTTATTATGAAAAAGTTTTTGAAACATCCATAAATGTAGATAGGATGGCATAATAAACACCAACCTGAGGTTAAAGAATTATCATTTTGTCATATTTGCTTATTTTATTTTTCTTTGCTGAAATGTTATTTTAAAATTATTCCTAGAAAACTCATTCCCAAATACTTCAGAATACAATTCTGAAAAATAACATTTTCTTAATTGACCTCAATATTGTGATCACACCCAATAAATACTACATGTTAGAAAATTACATGTAGAATATATTCATACATGATCAGTATACCATTATGATATCTAACAAGATTAATGCAACATTTTAAATATCATCATTATACATGCCAACCATGCTCAGTTGCTCCTACCCCATATCTTTTTCACCATTTTATTATTCTAGTCAGGATCTAAATGATATACACAAATTTTATTTGGATGCTGTGTCTTTAGCCTCTTTTACTTTAGAACAGATCCCCTGCCCTTTTTCATCATACTGACTTACTTTTAGTTTTCCAGAATAATTTCACATTCTGGATTTGTCTGATTGTGTTCTCATATTACTGCTCATTTTGTTCCTCTAGACTTGGCATTTGGTTTAAACTGGAAGCCGTAGCCAAAGATTTGATTAAAATTAGATTCAGCAAGTTTGACACAAATAGTTCATTCCATGGTGCCATGGAATTCATATTTAATCATGTTAGAAAGAATGAATTATCTAGTTATTCCATCCATTTTCTTATGATTTTTAAGTAATTATGGAAATTTGCAAATATATTAAAAAGTAGAAATAAACAATATACTTGTGTATTATTTTTGCATGCATCTATATATGTGTATGTATGTGTTGTTTATATAATTGTAATTTGGGTCATAAAATAGGGTTATGTATTTCAATGAATGATATATCTCTTGAGCCTCTCTAAATATAAATGTCACACTTTTACATTTTTTTTTCTTTTTGGTTGATGAAACCAGATTGTCATTCCTATAAAACTGCCCAGCGTGGATACTGCTGAGTACATATCTTTAATACCTTTTAACATTCTCTGTTCCATGTATTTTCTATAAATTGGGAGTTACATTAGAGTCTTGGTCAAATTGAGGTTTGAATTTATTTTGGTAAAACTACTTCACAAGTAGTCACCATAAGGTACATAAATTTGATGTTATGTATTTTGTGTGACTTACTGAGTGTGTATGTGTGTGTATGATAACTTCTTTATAAGATATTAGCAGCCACTGGTGAACTTTGGATAAACACACAAATCCATTAGGGGGTTTTAAAATGTTACGCTAATTCTGTCATGTCTTTTGCTTATTAGCTAGAATACTTCTTTTAAGATAAATCTCCTCTCTTTAATTATATGCTTACATGAGGTACAGTTCATATAGAAAAGACAGCTTAAGGTTTTATTTGTTTCTTTTTTTAAAAAAATCACATTTCCTATCTCCAAAGTTTATCGATGATTTTTGAACTCACATATAATGTGTTTTAATCCCTTATAATCTTTTGCTTTTGGATGATCAAATTGTCCCATCTTTGCCAGGTGAGAGATTTTTATGGGGCAAGAATCAACTTCATAACAATATCTGACATGGAAATTATAAGAAAATAAAATAAAAATTTGCTATCGCTAGTATACATAAATACAAAATCCTTAACAAAATATAAACAAATCAAATACCTCAATATATAAGTAGCTAATACATCCTGAGCAAGAAGAGTTTATCCCAGGAAGGAGAAGATGTTTTAACGTAAAAAAATCAGGAGAAATTACATGATCACCCAAAGAGATGCATACAAATCATCGGAGAAAATTCAACACACTCATGAAGAATACTTTCAGCAAGCTAGGAGTAGAAAGACATTTTTCCCTATCTATTGAAAGGCATCCACAAAGAGACAAGAGCTAACAATATGCATAATGGTGAAACACTGAACCCATCTCCCCTAAGTTTGGGAACAAGGTATGAATCTCTTCCTTTATTATTTCTATTCAGTATAGTACAGGAGAACATATCTAATGTAAAAAGCAAGAAAAATAAAAGTATAAACATTCGAAAGGAAAAGTCAGACTCTTCATGCACAGAATTTTACAGTAAAATTCAGTGGTATAAACAAAAATCTACTGTAACATATAAATGACTCTTAACAAGTTCACAGATATAAAGTCAACATACAATAATTATCTTCCTAGGAACTAGTAATGAGCAGTTGGAAAAAAATTGAAAGTACCATTTACTATAGCATCAAAAAGTGTAAAATACTTAAGGGTTATTTTATTAAAAGAATGCAAGACTATTATAGTTAAAATTTTACAAAAACAGTGTAGAGAAAAATTAAATAAGACAATGCAAATTGAAAGACATATTGTTAAGATAATAATTTTCCCAAATTTGATCTGTAGATTCAACAAAACTTCATCTAAAATAAAAGGAAGATTTTTTTTGTAGAAATTGACAAATTGATTCTTAATTTATTGGAAATATAAGGGACATAGAATAGCAAAATAACAATCACTGCAAAGCCAAAATAGGATTTATTTTAAACCATAGTAAATGAAACACTATAACATTGGCATTTTTTTAAAGAAACAAAATAGAGATTCCAAATTACCATACTTACCTGGTAAATTGATCTTTAGGAAGGTATCAAAAAAGGAAATGGAATAAAAATGAAATGGAAATTATTTTCAATAAATAGTGCTGTAACAACTGAATAATACTTTGAAGATAAAAAAGAAAGAATATCATACTTTATCTTACACCATATATAAAAGTCAAATTAAGATTGCACATAAACTTAACTGTAAAACCTAAACTATAAATTTCTAGAAGAAATTATAGGATAAATATATTGACAGTCTTGCATTAATGCAAAATTTTCTTGACTCAAAGAATGAAAACCATACAAATTGATAAAATGGACTTCATTAAACTGAGAATTTTCTGTTCATTAAAAGACATCTTTAAGAGGTAAAAGAGATGAGCCATATAGTAGAAGAAGATATTTTCAATACACCTTCTGATACTGAATTTATATTTAACTTATATAAAGAACACCCAAAACTCAATAAAAAGACAAGCAGCCCAATAAAAATAACTTAACAATAATTTGAAGAGACACTTCACAAATAAGATCGCCATTACATAAAAAATAACACTTAAGCACTTTAAAAGGTGTGCAGCATCATTAATCATGAGGAAAATGCAATTAAAACTGATGAGATACCATTTTCTACCTACAAGAATGGATAAATTAAAAAGATTAACGCTAAGTTTTGGTGAGGATATAGAGCAAATGGAAACCTCATATATCACTGGGGAAAGCTGAATATTATACAATAAATTTGAAATAAATATTTGGCAATTTTTTACCTAAAAATGTCACACACATACTTTCCCTTCTACCCAGAAATTCTACTTCTAGATATTTATCCAGGAGAAATGAAAACAGGTATTCACAAAGAGACCTGTACAAGAATGCTCATAGAAGTTTTGTTTATAATGGTCCCAAACAAAAGGTTCATTTTCATAAACACAAAAGTGAAGAGGCAAATTGTGATATACTTATTAAATAGAATATAACTTAATAAAAAGGAATGTACTGCTTCTATACCAACAACATTGATGAATCTAACAAAATATTTATGAAAGAAACCACACCAAAAGAATAGGTGCTAGATATCTCCATTTCTATGAATTTCTCAAATATGGGTAACTAATCTATGGATACATTAGTTGGAATAGTGCTTGCCTCTAAGGAGGACAGGTGGCTGACTAGAAAAGTTATTAGAAAACTCAGATGGAAATTTCTCAAACACATTTTGATGTGTATTTTAACATATATAAATTATTCTCACTAAAGATAAAATAAAAACTCATGTAATAGAAACTAGAAATACATGATGGCTCAAACATGATAGATCATTTCTCATGAAGGTAAATTTTATTTATATCCTGTATAGAGTCCATGAGTGCCCATGCATATGTGTCTATGGATGGAGGGAAGCTTTCCTTCCAGAAGGGATTCAGTGATTTTTGAGCCTCTCCCACATTGTTTTCCAGGTCCCTTCCATCTATGCTTCAGTTATCTTCAACTTGTTGCTTTCAATTTTCCTATTCTCAACTACATCATATTAACAGAAGAAATAGGAGAAGGAGAATTATGTATGGATGTTTCTTACAAATAAAGTTTGGGAAGTAGTGTCTATCAGTTCCATTTATATTCCATTGCCCCAAATTTAAGCACATGGCCAAAGGAAGACAAAGTGCCAATCGGGAATGTGGTCTATCTGTGGAACAAGAAGAAGAAATAGGTTTGGTATGTTAGCCACCTCTGTTATTAACACAGTGTTCCTCAAGGAATTCCCCATTATTTTTTTTGTCCCTGCTGACACAAGGGTAATATTAAACTCAAGGTTCACTTTATAACTGGGCTGAAGTCTTAACAAGTTTCAGATCTTTTAACTTATGACACAAAAGTCTAAATGGTAGCACTACCTCATAGTTTAAATGATTTTATGTTTTTACATAGAAATCATGCTATTGAAATTTTTCCCAATTATTTTTCTATTTTAAAAAAATAACATTCTACAGATCTTCTATCCATATAGACCTTAAAGGAGATCTAAATTGATTGAAGGTATTAATAAACATGTTTCCTTAAATAATCTATTTTAGGTATGCCATCAGGGGATATGTCTCAGCTACATCTTCTAGACCCCCTTCAAGGGTCTGGCAGCTTCTCTGATTGGAGGTCCATGTAATCCATTTATTTCCATCCATTTACATATGTAGCCATTCATTTACCTAGTACCTGTCCAGCTGCTTTCATCTAGGTATACGTGTGACTTTTTTTCTAATTAACCTTCATTTTCCTTATGTTATGAATATGACTTCCAGAGTAATACAGCATCATGCTTCCCATTTTTAAAAATGACCTGAACTTTAAATGCTATTTTTTTTCTCTTACGTCATCTGTCTGGATACAGCCACCTTGATATCTGCATAGAGTAATTTTGCCTTGCCCCTTAAGAACTCGTTGAATATTAAAATTGTGTGTAGAGCTACCCACATGAGTTACATTAATGTCTCTGAGTCAGGACTTCGGTGACAATTCTATGCATGGATTTTGATGTGAATTGCTTATCTATATGGTATATAAATTCAAAGTCTGATTGCTAATTTATTACTTTATGAAAGACACAGCAACTTTAAACATATTTTCAAAATATTTCCAATCTTCCCTGTGAATCTCATTTCTAATGTGAAAGGCACTCTGTCTTCTAAAAAGCTATGAATTAAGTTTGGGATGGAAATATGGGATAGTCTCAATGAAGATGGACCACTCCCATCAACCTAATAAGTTAGGTATGATAACTGACATATATATATTTTATGGATACGTAAACTAAGTAAACATTGTAGATTAAGGAATTTGCTCACAGTAAACGTAAAAATGTTGAGGACAAGATTTGAACCGAATGCTTCCTGAGTCCAAAGCTCTTGATCTTAATATTACACTAATATATTTCCCACACCAAGTGACGTATTTTAATACTCACAAGTAAGGTAATAGAATGATACTTCACATGAAATATTGAGATGTTCTTATTTCAAGTTTTTTGCATTTAATTTGTCCTTTATTTTTTAACTTGAAAAGACTGAAACAATTAAAATGGCACACCAAGTGCTCATCATCTTCAAAATTCTAACTGAACAAATAGTACCCTCGATTTGACACTTCAATTGCCTGCAAAGTATTTATAAACCTAAACACTCTTAAAATTTTGTATTGAGCATTTGAAAACAGCTCTGATTGCTAATAACTCTACTCAATATATACCAGACAAGGGGGAGTTTCAGCTCTTAAGCTTCAGCTATTTTTGAATTGCCTTTGTGCCAGATAACTCCACCTTAAATTGCTTTTAAAGCAGAAAATATACCCTGTCTCCCCTCACATAATTCAAAAGTAGTTTAAAGTTATATTTCTCAAAAAGAGAAAAATGACGAGGGAGCTGTGATCAGGTCTTTGTAGTCTGTCCAAGGGAATATGGTTTGAAATTTTTTTTTTTTTTTTCTGTGAGTGGAAGGATCCATGGTACAAGTGCTTGGAGAAAGTTAGCTGCAGTCTCCGCTGTCATAAATATGTTTGTGTGGTATTTGGAGATCTTGCAAAGGGCAAGACTAAATTATAGCATGATGTGAAATTTAATAGCTGGAGCAGTGTTCCATCTTCAATGGCTGGGAGCCAATATTCTGAGGTTACTCTTACCCCCCAAAATGTTATCCATTCAAGCTATTCTCCTTGAGTTCAGGAGGTAAATTAGATCATCATTTCATAAATTTCATGCATTCACACCTTACACATGGAAATATTTTCACTATAGTGGTTTAGAACACTGTCCAAATGAGGTGATTGTTATTAGTTCAATTACAGGAGAGACCACTTAGGTTAACTGTGTCCTCTGGTCAAAGACAGCCCATAATTCAGAGACCCAAACAACAGGCAATAATTTGGGGGGCAGATTCAAATACTTCAATTCTGTTTTTTTGGGGGGGTAACCCAAACTTATATTTCCATCAGGTAGAACACAAACTAACACATCATACATTTTCCCTAAATATGTGTTTAGTTAACATAAAACACATATTAAACAGTAGATTTCATCTATAAATTGAACACATATCTATTGAACACCTCTAATCTGTAGAGATAAATTAGATATAATCTCAGTTTCTTAATGTTTTAAAATTATGGTTTGTTAAATAAGTTGTCTTAGGAGCTCAGAATCTTAGGGTTAAAAAAGACACGTGTCACATGTTACTATATATATATATGAATGACACATGATGGAGATTAATTTTACTTTCAGAGAGCTACCAGGAAGCCTTCATAGAAAAGGCCATGTCAGAGCTACTCTTACAGACATTACATTACATGATGAGAAGGAAGTTGCTGGACAGAGAGAAGAGTGCATTCCAGATAAGAGGAAGAATACATCCAAAGACCTGGAAGTTGTGAAAGAGCATGTCTCATACAGGGCCTTATGAATAATTCAAAGTTCAAAGATTTGAGTGGAGTTTAGAGTAAAGAGAAGAGGGTGGAAAAAGTAAAGGAACAGAGATTAATTTTCTCTTGTAGGTTAGAAACACATTGGTGCATTGGAGAACTATCAACAGTTTTTAAGCTAGGGCTTGGCATGATCAATTTTCTGTTTTGAAGATAATCCTGGCAGCAAGTGAGAGATGGAATAGAAGAAACTGGGATCAGGGGGTCAGATAGGTGGTATCATCTACTGTTAAATGGATTCCATGTGTTGGGTTCCATATGGTGTCCCTCCAAATGGGAGTCCTGATTTTCATACAGCATACTGCCTCTGTGGATCATACTGAAGCTCTTGAAGTGCTTTTAGTTTTTTATGATTGATTTATTTTAAATGGTCTACTGCTTCTTCTCACCCAACATGAATTAATGAAATATTTTGAGTGTTTTATTTCTTAATCTGAGCAGAAAATTGAGTCCATGCTTTAAGTCTGGTAAAACCAAGATTTACAAATCCTACCATCAAAAAATTTTAATTCCAAGTAAATACTTAAGAAGCATTGTTCACCTTTAATAGCATGTTTGCATCATCAGTGAGCAATTGGTAATTACGAAAATATGCTTCATTTGGAGAATATGGAAATTATGTCATAGTCATATCATGAAATTCTAAAATGAATTAACTAGATCTATATATATCAAATGTGTATAAATCTCAAAAACTGTACTTTTAGTGAAAAAAGCAAGGAACAAAATGATATATGCAGTATTAATTCAATTGTAAGTAATTGAAAGCACAAACACATTTGTCGTTGGAGCTGGGTACCTATAAAGACACGAACTGTGAGGACTTTCACCAATTTTAGGGCTATGCTTACCTCTTGAGAGGAAGAGACAAGATTGGGGTATTAAATACTGTTTACTTGTTGAAACAAAAATGCTATAAAACAAATATTACAACATAATGAACTGTGTTAAATATCTGTGGTGGGTATATGCAGATATAGGACTCTCCCATATTTTATTCTATATTTTAGGTATTGTAATAGCGTGGGTGAATCCACACTAATGAATCACTAAGAGCATTTCAATGGATAAACCACACATTCTACTTATTAATTTTTAATGTATTCAAAATGGCAAATTGGATGCTCTGTTATAGAAACCACCAAAGTAATCCATATTTTAGTATAGTTGGTCCAATACTTACATGGTAATTGCTTCAGTGTTTACTGATTCTACCCCTACACTTTCCAGAAGCCCAGTGAGAATTTCAAGAGTCCAGTTAAATTCAACGGGTAAATAAATTAAAAGGAAAATGACAGACGTTGGCTCTAGTGTTACTAATTTGAACATGATAACTTGGTACCTTACAAATTTTGAGGAAAAAAAGACAGTTAAAAAAAGCTGACAGGGCTTCCCTGGTGGTGCAGTGGTTGAGAGTCCGCCTGCCGATGCAGGGGACACGGGTTCGTGCCCTGGTCCGGGAAGATCCCACATTCCCAGCATTTCACATGGGCCAGTGAGCCATGGCCACTGAGCCTGCGCGTCCGGAGCCCGTGCTCCGCAACGGGAGAGGCCACAACGGTGAGAGGTGAGAGGCCCGCTACCGCGAACAAAATAAAATAAAATTTAAAAATCTGACAAACAACTTTAAACAACTAATATTCAAAAATACACAGACAGTTCCATAAACTGTACATTGCCCTGTTTTTTTGTTTTTGTTTTTATTTCGCTCCAAGAAGCAAAATCTAATCTGCACCAAATTCGTCGACTTCTTATTCCCAACAAAGAACAATGGCAGCAAAAAATGCTGATACATGCTAAGTGAAATAATTCCTTTACTTTTCTTACTCTACAGTTAATCTAGTTTCTGATGGAAATTAAGTGATGTTTAAATAGATAGACACAAGAATATTGCACTGGCTCACCGTGCTAAAAATTAAGTTCACCAATAGAGAGGTTGACCCATGTGGGAGAGACCCACAGATCTAAATAATTGCTTTGTGTAGCAGTGAATAAGAATGAAAACATCTATTGATTTAATGATAATTAGATATTAGTAACTATTCTACATACGGGGAAGCATTAAGCAGCAAGTCCAAATCACTTACAAAGTTCATGATCTATATTTTATCAGAATAATATTAGATGTAATGTTTTAAATTATATCATGTTCTGTAATAGAATATGTTGTGACAGAAAGAGGTTTACTCAGTCCCTTCTTTTTTATTATCAATGTAAAAATCTTGTTTTATCTTAAAATAAAATGTATAAATTAATAAATCTCCTATGAGCTATGGGAGGAATTAGTAAATAAGTACAAGTTTAAAAAAAAAGAATGGAGCTAAGATCACAATATAGAAAAAGAAACATATTAAATTTAAAGAAATAAAAATATAGCCAGAAATTGAAGTTGTTGAAATTAGTCAAATATGGTAGTTCTATCAAGCAAGGTAGCATGGAAAATAGCATTAGTTTATACACATGTACCTGTATATCAACAGCAACAACTTCTGTGCATTTAAAAACTATATATATATATATATATATATATATATATATATATATATATATACACACACAGACAAACACAGGCATATATAAGTATGCAGACAAAAATCAGCAAATATTGTGATTTTCCATTTTGAAAAAAATCAATTCATTTATAAAATTAAATTTTAAGACTTAAAACCAATAATTCTAAAAACATTTACAAAAAGGGCTTTAACTGGACATAAATTAAAAATATTAACACATTTAAATTAAACATATATTATTCTATTTTATTTAAGTGAGTATGCTTGGGAAGGTGAAAAATGTCACTTTATAATAATTAAATGATTTTCTTCCACTTGAACTAGTCTTATGGATATTCTGTAGAAAAACTTCTTTTACTGTGGTTAATCAGGAAGGGAGAATCAGGGTGTGGCTTCTCCTGTATCAATTTTCACATGGAAAAATGAACCAATACACTTTGGAAAATAGGGGAGAAGAAACTGAAATTCTTGGCTGCACTTAGATTAACAAATGCATACTAAACCACACAAATGTTTTCATTTTACATCGATTAATTTTATAGCCCTAGGAACATGTCATATCATTTTATAGATTATGCAGTTACTAGTATTGGATTAATAATGTTCACCTATAAATATCAGAGTAACTAATTAAACTGAGTAGAGGAGTGAGTATAAACATGTACATATATATATTTATAAATGTGGAGTAATAAAATATGTACTGAAAATACAGCATTGATTTACAAGTAGAATTTTGATAAAGCACCATAAAATATAGTTTTACTTTGCAATCAAGAACACTTTTCACACTTAACACTTTTGCTCTTCACAGTAACTTGCCTCTGAGACTTAAATATTTCTTTATACGTTTCTTATTTATGCACTAAAATCAAATTCACATCTCGTGGATGTATTTCATTTTAAGTGAACATTTTTATATATATTGAAAAGGTATAAAGTTCATTAAATAATCATCGTGGTGGATGATTGAGCCTGAAGTGATTCAGGTAAGATTCATGGAAAAAAATAAATAAATTTTGTCCCCAAATTATTACGACAAACGTTATTTCTAGGATAAGGTGTCTTTGGTCTTAGCTTGTACTTGAAAGGGCAAAAGAATGTTACTATTGCAAGGCTGCTGTCCAAAGAAAAGAGCAAAACTTTTCCAAAATGTGACTAAACATTTTTGTAATAATCTTGGGAAAATGTCAACACAATATAGTCTGTAATATTTTCTGACTAAGAGGCATCTCATTCTATGTATCTAGGATTTTTTTTTCTTTTTTTTCTTTTTGATTGTTTTTTTTCAACTGAAGAATTTAATGCATAGTATCCTGAAAAGATAGCTGGCTTTAGTTACTGAACTAATTCTACTACCAGCTCTGAGCTTACCATGTAACTTAAAATAGATTACAAAGTTTATCTGAGCTTGCCTCTATTTCTCAAGAAGTGATTAGTAGGCTTCCTACCACTCAAAAATTCCTTTATTCTTAGTCTATAGAAATGTTGATGTCTAGTTGTGCTGTGGATCACTCCTAGCATACTAAAAGGCAGTTTGGAGTCAGTTGTGCATTTAATGTCCTGAACACTTTAAATTACTTCTCTTCCCATGTTGTTTTGGTAGAATTGTTTCCTACAGCAAACCACTCACTCCCTGGTCTTGGCACTCCTGGTCAGAATTTTGTGCACTTTGTAACATCTTTGCTTGTGGTAGCCCAGTTTTCCTAGTAACTTTGTTAATGTGCTATGAAACGATTGACAATTTGAGTATGTAGTGTATATGATATTAAATTGTGAATCAGTGGGACTTATAATGTAACAACATAACAATATTTGAAGATATTGGTACTTGATATCCTGTTAAGGAAAATTTGCCTTCAAATTTTAAGCTGGAAAGTTACTGAAATAACTGTTCAGGAAAGAATCACAACTACATGATCTTTTAGGTTTTTGGTATATATGTTAAGAATAGTGTAAAAATTGAAATGTTTGTGTACTGATCCTCCAAACAACCAATAAAATCTCAATTATGAAAGAAAACCCAAAAAACCTCTGGAGAAGTGTCTGGTAATACACAAGAGGTGAGAACACATCAAGATATGTTATTGGGTTTTCCATTTCAATAGATCTATGCATTTCACAACAATCATACATTGTGTTCAATTCCACAGTGTTAGAGTTGTGGGAAAAAGAAATGGATAAATTTTAATAAAAATGAATTCTCAGAAAAATGGATTCTCCTCTGTGTGTAACCAGCTATGACACTAGTGGAGCCGCTAAACCACATTTCATCCATCTCTTTTCAAAACAAACAAAACAAGCTCTGTTTAATTGAAAATGGTTTCACACAGGGCAAATAAAACAGCGCATGTGAAAATATCCTGAAAAAGTATAAAGCACAAAAAAAATTCAAGAAATTGTTATGAAATTGTAACATTACATTTTCTTGGTCTATTTTCCCAAGGAATAATGATTAAGATTAATCCGTCAGTGTCACCAATTGTATACGATGCCAATATATGAGGTTGCTCCTATACCTATTTACAAATATCCAGATGTTTGGAGTTACTCAGGCACATTATTGATTTCTTAACAAAGTAATCTCGATATGTTGGTAATATTGACAATCTTAGTCAATGTCGAGCCTGTACTTTATCCCTTAATGTGGTTCGATGTTTCCAAGTGTCAACACATTCACTGAATTACACACACATATTTAATGAAAATATTATGATCCCATAAATATCACAAGTCAGACTAGCACCTTCTTCTCTTAGCCTCTTTTTCTCAAATCAAGGATGGTGAAGCACACCAGTTGATCTAACATATATACCAAGTGTGGTATGGTAGAGTCTGGGGGTGAGCCAATTCATGGCATAGCGTGCGGCTCTTGGTTTAATGGCCTCCAGCCTGAATAGATTTCTTGATCTGGATCACTGCAGATAGCATGAAAAGTCCCTTTGTTGAGTTTTAGTTTTTCTTGGCTTTCAGTAGCACATGAGAGGGATAAAATTTGGCACTCTGTATCTAAGCTGTCATTTGGAAATTTCAGATTCGGATTCTCTTCCCAGCATTTAGATTTCTTAATTCAAACCATACTATATTCCCTGCGCACTGATGCTGTATCCTCCTGCAGAGAAGGAAAAAGTGACTCCAAAAAGTTACCTGGCTCGCCATGTCACCCCAATACATTGATGCTATTAATGGGCTTTTCAATGACAGCATTATGGAGTGTTTCAAAGTGCCGATGAATCCTATTAACATTCTATGACCAAAAATTGTACTGGTCTATTTTATTTTAATCAAAATTAGTTATTAAAATATTTCAGACATAACTTCCCTCTGGCCACTATATTTCCACAATATGTAGGACTGTTTACCAGAAAATCATTAAAGTTATAAAGAACATGGCTCTCTGTTCCCTGACCTGCAAAGTATATATTCTTGACACTTTTGCTAGTGATTAATATTGAGAAAGTACTATGTTATAATAACAATAACACAACAAACTTTTTTTTAAACTCTCGTAATTTTAGTGAAGAAAATGTCTATACCACTAAATTATTCTTTTGCAAAGGACATCTTCTAGTATCACAAAATCACAATGGTGTACAAGTATGAGCCCTCCACATTTTATTTCAATTAATGTATAATACACCTACAGAAAAATGTACAGATCATAAATGTACAGCCAAAATAACGTTCTTAATGTGAACATCTCCATAAAGCCCATAAGTATGGTGTGATATATATATATATATATATATATATATATATATATATATATATATATAATTTCTTTATCCATTCATCCATCAATGAACTCTTAAGTAGTTTCCATATCCTGGCTATCATAAGCAATGCTGCAATAAACATTGGGGTGCATATATCTTTTTAAGTTAGTGTTTTTGTTTTCTTTGGATAAATACCCAGAGGTGGAATTTCTGGATCATATGGTAGTTTTATTTTTACTTGTTGAGGTATCTCTATACTATTTTTTATAGTGACTCCATCAATTTACATAGCCACCAACAGTGCACAAGTGTGGAGACATCTTTGCCAACACTTGTTATTTCTAGTCTTTTTTGATAACAGCTATTCTAACAAGTGTGAGATCCATTATTTCTATTAAAATATCAGCTCTTATCACTTTTGCTTCCATGAGATAGAGAAAACCTATTTTCCCATTCTCCTCACCATAAAAACTAAAACCCATGGGCATTAAATGTAGCACAGACATAAGCTTCTGAAGTGTAGAGAGAAGAAACCAAAATGACTACAAACCTCAGTAGCCAAGGAATGTCATGGTGGTGAGTTCTTTGGGATTGCTTTATGTCTTATAGATATTACCCTTAGAGCAGGTAAAGGTGGCAAGCTGGAAATGCCAAAAGGTACAGGTAACGTATACCCCTCAAAAATCCTTTTCTCTCTAAATGAATGACAGGAAAGAGGCAACCTAACAAAACATAAAACTTTCATATAATAGCCACACTACAAGTAAAACACCATGGAAAAAAAGTGTGGCTCCCACCTCCACCCATGTCAGCCAAAGCTACGTAGGGGGTCTGGACTTCTACCCTTCCTGGCTATAACAAAATCCCCCAACACCACCATTGAGGGTGGTGTCAGAGAGGTCAAGTCAGGAGCCAGGATTTTCACCATTGCCTAGTGGTAACAAGGTCAAACACCTCATCTCACCATGCTATCAGGTCAACCACAAGGGGAGCATTGGCAAGGCACTCCTACCCATCCCAGCAGGAACAATCAGTGAAGGTATAGTGGAAAACCATAGCCTCTACTTTAAACCAGCAATATCAAGCAGCCATTCCCTTTAGGTGTCAATGGAGGCCAAGTGGGAGACTGGACTTCTCTTTACACCTGGCAGTAACATGGTAGTGCCCCTCTTTTGCCCCACCACAGTAATATCAGAAAGTCCAGCTAAAATGGAGAATATAATAAGATCCAGAGTCTCATAATATTCAAAATGTCCAGATTTAAATTAAAATATTTTTCACTATACTAAGAAACAGGAAGATCTCAAACTGAAGAAAGAAGATCTCAAACTGAAAGAAAAATGATAGTTAATATACGCCAATATTGAAAAGACAAAGATATCTGAACTATCTGACAAAGATTTTAAAGTAGCCAAACAAAAATGTGTTAATGCACAATTACAAACACACTTGAAACAAATGAAGCAACAGAAAGTCTCAGCAAACAAGTAGAAAGTCTCAGCAAACAAATAGAAAGTCTCAGCAAATATCGATAAAAGAGAAGATATAAAAATAGAAGTGTTAGAATGAAAAAAAATCCAAGCAAAATATTTATTTTTTTTAAAAAGTCAACAAATGGCTCTACAGCAGCATCAAGGCTACATTGGAAATGCAATGAACTTGAAGATGAAACAATAGAAATTACTCAATCTGAACAGCAGAGATAAAATAGCCTGAAAATAGTTAACAGTAGCTCAGATACCAATAGGACTAGAACAAAAGATCCAACACTTTTGTCATCAGAGAGCCAGAAGAATAGAAATAATAATTGAAAAGAAAACTTCCCAAATTTGGCAAAAGACATAAACCTACAGATTCAAGAAGCTAAGCAAACCACAGACAGCATATATCACCAAACATTAACATGAAGACACATTATAGTCAAACATGGAAAACTAAAAAAGTAAAAAAATAAAAACAAAAAAATGAAGGCAATGTTAGAGACAAAGACATTTTATCTATAGAGGAAAAATCAATTTAAAATTACAGTGGATTTCTCATCAGAAACCAAGTAAGCCAGAGAAAAATGGCACAACATTTTTCAAGTACTGAAAGAAAAACCTGTCAACACATAATCTTATAGCCCATGAGAATATCCTTCAGGAATGATAGAGGAAATCATGATATTCTTAGAAGAAGGAAAAATAAGAGATTTGTCACAAACAGATGCACTCATTAAAAAATGGCTAAAGAAAGATTTTTAAACATAAAGGAATTTATGAAAGAAAGAATCTTGAAACACCTGGAGGGAAGGAAGAGCATATAAGCAAAAGTATGGGTAAATGCAATAGACTTTCTTCTCTTCTCAGTTTTTCTAAATTATATGTAAGGGTTGAAGCAAAAGTAATAAAACTGATAAGGTTCTAAATGTATGTAGAGGAAATAGTTAAGACAATTATATTATTAACAGGTGAGGGTATAGGGATACAAAGTGCAGTAAGGTTTCAATACTTTACTTGATCTGCTAAAATAACGAAACCCATAGAAGTCTCCTGCACTGTTGGTGGGAATGTAAATTGGTACAAATTAAGAAAACAATCTCATTTATAATAATATCAAAAAGAGTAAAGCACTTAGGAATAAAGTTAAGGAAAAAGGTAAAAGACTTGTACACTGAAAACTGTTGGTGGGAATGTAAATTGGCATGGAGAACAGTATGGAGGTTCCTTAAGAAACTAAAAATAGAGCTACCATATGATCCAGCAATCCCACTCCTGGGCATATATCTGGAGATAAATATGGTTCGAAAGGATACATGCACCCTAATATTCACTGCTGTGCTGTTTACAATAGCCAAGACATGGAAGCAGCCTAAATGTCCATCAACAGATGAATGGATAAAGAAGATGTGGTACATATATACAATGGAATATTACTTAGCCATTAAAAAGAATGAAATAATGCCATTTGAAGCAACATGGATGGACCTGGAGATGAGATTATCATACTAAGTGAAGTGAGTCAGATAGAGAAAGACAAATATCATATGATATTGCATATATGCAGAATCAAAAAAAAAAAAAGAGTGATACAAATGAACTTATTTACAAAACAAAAACAGACTCACAGACTTAGAAAATGAACTTATGGATACCAGGGGGAAGGATGGGGGAGTGGAACAGATTGGGAGTTTGGGATTGACATGTACACACTGCTATATTTAAAATAACCAACAAAGACCTACTGTATAGCACAGGGAATGCTGCTCAATATTCTGTGATAACCTAAATGGGAAAATAATTTGAAAAAGAATAAATACATGTATATGTATAGCTGAATCATTTGCTGCACACCTGAAACTAACACAACATTTTTAATCAACATAAAATATAAAATCAATATAAAATAAAAATTAAAAGAAAAAAAAATAATGACACCCATAGACTATATACATATCATACCTAGAACAATCACTAAGTGAAATTTATATAAAGTGCAATTGTGTTCCCCTCAAAATGATATGTTGGCATTCTAATTCTGAGTACCTCAAAATGTGACCTAATAAGGTGAAAGGGTCTCTATAGAAGCAATAAAATTAAAACATGGTTTTTACTTTAAGCCCTAATTGAATGTGACTGGTATCTGTATAAAAGGGAGAAATTTGGTCACAGACACACTTAAAGGGGAGATAATGTGAAGAAACACAGTTTAAAGATGACCATCTGCAAACCAAAAAGAGAGGCCTGAAACAAATTTTTCCCTCACAGCCCTCCGAAGGAACCAAATCTGCTTACACCTTGATTTTAGCCTTCTACCCTTCAGAACAATGACACAATAAATTTCTATTTTTATTAAGTTTCCCAGTTTGTGGTCCTTTGTTATGGCAACCCTAGCAAGTATACTAAAAATCACTAACAAAATTAAAAGGGAATTCTAAAAAGATATTAAATTAATATAATCCATTATGTTAACAGTTGAAAAAGAAAAAATAAACTCACATAATCCTATAGTTTTTGCAGAAGAGAATTTGACAAAGTTTATTATTCATGATAAAAACTCTGTATTGTTTCTTCTATTCAACATAGTACTGGAAATCCCAGCCAGAACAATTAGACAAGACAAAGAAATAAAAAGGCATCCAAATCAAGAAAGATGTGAAATTTTATTCATGTTTGCTGATGATATGACCTTGTGAGTAGAAAACCCTAAAGACCAAAAAAAAAAAAAAACCTGTTAGGATTCAATAAAGTAACAAGACACAAAATCAACATACAAAAATCAATCTTGTTTATATATATAACAGTGAACTACCCAAAAGGGAAATTAAGAAAACAATCTCATTTATAATAATATCAAAAAGAGTAAAGTACCTAGGAATAAATTTAAGGAAAAAGGTAAAAGACTTGTAGACTGAAAACTACATAACATTGATCAAAAAAAGTAAAGGAGACACAAATAAAGAAAAAGACATCCTGTGTTTATGAACTAGAAAAATTAGTATTATCAAAATGTCCATACTACCCAAGGCAATCTACAGATTCAACATGATTTCTGTCAAAATCCCACTGGCAATTTTAAATAGAAGTAGAAAAAATACTATCCTAAAATACATAAGACTCCAAACAGCCCAAACAATCTTGAGAAAGAACAAAGCTGGAGGCATCACACTTCTTGCTTTCAAATTACATTACAAACTATAGTGTTTAAAAAAGTATGGTATTGACATAAAGAAAGACACATAGACCAATGGAAAAGAATAGAAAGAATAGAAAGCCCAGAAATAAACGTATGCATATATGTTTACATGATCTTCAACAAGGATGCCAAGAATACATAATGGGGGAAAGACTGGTCTCTTCAACAAATAGTGTTGAGAAAACTGGATATCCCCCATGTAAAAGAATAAAATTGGATTCTTATTTTATGCCATACACAAAAATCAATGCAAAATGGATTAAAAATTTAAACATAAGACCTGACTCTATAAAGCTCCTAGAGGAAACCATAGGGTAAAAGTTTTGTGACATTGGTCTAGGCAATGATTTTTATTGACTATAACACCAAAAGCACAATCAACAAAAGCAAAACAAGATGCATGGAACTACATAAAAATAAGAACCTTCTGTACAGCAAAGGAAGCAACCAACAGAGAAAAAGCAGACTTCTTTTTTCTAATCAGATTATTATTTTCTTTCATGCTTAATGTTAGGAATATATGTTTCTTTAGTTTCTTTATAGAATATATTTACACAATTAATGGCATTTACCTCAGTTCTCACATTATTTTTTAAAAATACTTACTTTTTCTTCATGTAAGAAGGGAATTCTCAGGGGTTACAGAGTAACATATCCATGTGTCTTAATTTGGGATCCCCAGAAGCAGAGCTTGAGGCTGGGATTCCTGTGTATTAGATTTATTCAGGGGGAGTCCTTAGGCACAACTCTTATAGGAACAAAAGAAGCTGGACAGGAAGGGCAAATAATTTACACATGAATGTAGTGTTAGTTGAAATTGGCTTTGTGCCTGATTGTCCAGGGAGTTTTGGAGCATAAAACCTGAGGCATAGTTTGTCCTGTTTTGAGGCAGAGGGAGAGGTTTTATGTTCCCCATGAGATGAAGTAAATAGTCCAAAAGAAATTCTTTGGAGAAAGTTGCAGATGTCAATCAATGAGCCATTAGCCAAAGCACCTATGGTTGCTAGGGCATGGGAACCACATCTAACCAATAAAAGTAATCCCAGAGAGTTTGAGGAGACACCAACAATGTCTGCCAAAACAAAACAATATGACATGTATGAGCTTGTCATGTGTTGACATAATCCCTGCATATCTAAGCTAAATCTAAGGGGCAAGAAAACTATTTTTGTTAGATAATTTGCATATGAGACCTCAATTCAGGTTATTATAAAGATTGTAAAACTGTCATAATTTCTGGTGTCATTTCACTTTTTTTTAAATCATTATTTACAAAAGCAGGTGGGAAATAAATAGGTAGTAACCCCACCATTCTGAAGAATTATATACCCAGATAAAACTTACGCTTCTAAACCTTCAATATATAAAGCCTCAAGAGGTTCCATAAAAATTGTTCTACCCATTAGTTTTTCCTCCACTAATGTGAGAGTATGTATTCCTCCCAAACAACTCTGTCAGCTAATGAGGGACAAAATGGTAGAGGCTTCTTGTATTATTGTGGAACCACAAAGACTTGTTCCCAATACAAGGCTTTTTCATGGGAAGATTCTCCTCAGGACTTCCCTAAGGAAAATCATGGAGTCTAAAAACAGAACATATCCCTAGAATTGCAAACTCTCTCCCAAGGCAAAACTACCTCAAAAGATATTCCAAATGGATGGCCATTTAATTTCTGCTTAAATATGTACAAGTGTAGAAATTATCTACATTAAAAGGCAATGGCTTATAGAAAGTTGTACTTGTTGCAAACAGCTGCCTTTGGTATGGCCCTTTGAATCCCTTTCAAATGTTATTTCACTGCTAAAAAAAAAAAAAAAATCCATATGGCTCCTCACAGATATTCTACAGATCTGATTAGGCCTTCATCCTATAGCCTCAAATTAAACTACACTGGCTTACTATTAGTGTTAGGGTAAATTGTCACATTTTTTAACCTCTATGTGGCTTGAGCCTTTCTTCTTTTCCCAGCCTCTCTCTCCTTTCCCTCTTGCTTTCTGTCTTGGCTGACCTTTGTTCAGTTCCCTGAGGGTGGCAGGCTCCTTTCCCAACTCAAGGACTGTACCCATGACACCTGTTCCATTTGTCTGGTTACCTGGCACCACCCCTACGTCAAAACCTCCCCAGATCTACCCTCAATCGCTTTCTCCAGACTTTTCAGAATGTCTTAGCCTCCTCTCATTCCTAGCACCATGTAATATTCCTTTATAGCTTTTGTTACTGTTATCATTCTACATTGAGTTAAACTGCTGTTTGACTAATTTCTATCTTTCTCACTAAACAGTAAGTGCCATGAAAGCAAAACTTTTAGACCTTTCTGGTCATTGACGCAAATAACTGAACCAGTGCTTTGAATTCTGAAACAGAGAAGATACTACATAAGCATTTCTTGAATATGTGAAGGAGAGCGAGACAGACAGACAGAGAAAGAGAGACTGAATAAATTAAGACTCATACACTATTTGACTTGCTCCAAAGTTGAGAAATTGGGAACAAATCCAAGTTTTTCTGACTCTATATTCATCAAACTTTGATGCTCCTTTTTTCATGCTAAACTGAAACATATCTCACTTCATTTCTTTCCTCCAGAGCAACAAAAATCAAGATAACTATATAACATTTTCTTTTACTAAGAATAAATACTCCTATTCCTCTCAACTATTTCTGATGAAATCCTAAAACCTTTACCTCATTCATTTATTTGTGTTTTGCTCTTTTTTATTTTTTAAGTGACTTAAACTCCAAATATAATTAAATCCGTGACAATAACATTTTGAAGATGTTTATATGTATTCTTTCTCTTCTTGTTTTCCCCTTTTGCTTTTCATTCAAGCAGGGGGAAAGTTTTTATGCCTTCTTTCCCCAGGGAATATTTGTAACAACACGGAAAGTAGAAGTTGTCCACAGACAATTCCCTTCACAGCATCTATTGTTCCCAAAACCTCAAGGCATTGAGGAGATTATACTGAATGTCCTGTAAAGAGCTAAAAAGTAGAAGTTTTAAGAGGACAGAAGGAAGAAGTTTCCTAATCAAGAAAAATCTGTGTTATTCTGTCTCACCCTCTCCCTGCCTTTGCACTTGAAGTAACATCAAGAGTCATGCATTTACTTGGATTCAGGCTTGTCGATGTATCCTAGGCTCCATGTGAGGCACAGAAGCTGGAAAATTAGCAGACCTGAAGGACCACTCACTGGGACAGTAAGATCTCTGTGGTAATTGAGGCAGAAAGATGACTAAGGGCTAAAATGAACTCCTAGGTACCTCCTCACTATGTCAGGGCACTGAAGATTCACACTATCCCAAGAACTTCAGGAAACATAAATTTACCTTTCATGTCTCCAAGGCAGGTTGGAAGCTCAGAGTCAAAAAATTAAGCTAATTTAAGACCAAGAAGTAATGTGCAATACCCTGCATGCCTGGGCTCATTGACTGGCACTCATGATTTCAGTGTAGCTTATTCCCCAGCAGAAGGGAACTGTTGACCTGAGGACTAAACTGACTCGTGTTTTTTACAAAGGTTAGATTTAATTCTTCTGTGGAGGCTTTCAGATGAGTAGAAATATGACAGAGGCATCAAGAACCACGGGATAGGTAAGCTAGACTCTGCTAGTTGGGTCTAAAGAAGCCAGTGGTGACACATACATGCTTGTAATTAGACTTCAACATTGACAACCCATGCAGATGCCAGTTAAAGTTCATTTTTCCTTGAATAATCATATTTTATTCTTTTTGAAAACTAGGAAATATCAGTATTTGGTGTATTCTTGATCAGATATTACTATTGTCATCATTTATATGTAATATTTATAGAACATTTAATCTATGTTTTGGCGTTAGAACTCAGAAAAAATCTGTCTTCATTAACATTAATAAAAAGGAAAGCCTAGCTTATAGAAAACAATAATATCTTTAGAATATCTGTAACACTACCTAAAGTCCCAGGAATTCACATATTTTTATTGCTGCTGGCCACAAATACAACATTTCTTTTTCTTCTAGATTGTGGAAAAAAAGTTCCACTAATTCACTTTCTATTAACTTTTCTGTATTTGTTGGCTTTCAGGAAAGCAGTCCTTTGTGATAGCTGGAGCCGACAAGCATATCTGTTTACGTTTCAACTCTAACATGCGCAAAGAAGATCTGATAATTCAGATACTTTTTTTCTCTGACCTCAAGCAGGCTGTTCATTGCAGAAAACACTACTTGTCGCTCCTAAAAAAGAATAAAGGCAAACTAACAAAAAACACACATACAAAAACAATATGAATAAACAAACTGAAATTCTGGAAAAGCCGAACAAAGTTAGATTACTGAGGCAATCTATGGCTCTTTCAATATTTCTCAACCAAAGACTGTTTTCTCTGTCTTCAATGGATTTCCATTCAAATAATCAGCAATATCTTGTAAAAAGCCATTTCACATGCAGACACCTAAAATGTGGAAGGGACATGTGGCCTCATACACATGTAGTCATACCATCAGTGTTTAAGGGTTGGTCCTGGGGATACAACGGTGAATAAATTAGAAAAAACTTGTTTCCCCTATAGAACTCAGATTCCAGTGGCTGGGGTGGGAGAAGATGAAACATAAAACACATTATTAAAATATATAGTATTTTCCCCAAGTACATAGGGGAGAAAGTAGAACAAGAAAGAGAGTAGAGAGAGGGAAGTAAGGATTGTTCTGTCATTGTAAGTGTGGGAGTCACAGATGGATTCGCTGAGAAGAGGGTGTTTGAGTAAAGGTCCCAAGAAGGTTAGGGAATAAACCATGCAGACACCACGGGGGGAGGTGCTCCAGGGAAGAAGGAACTGCAAGTGAAATGTCCTTGAGATAGAAACAATCAGATGTAGTAGCAGGAAAGGAACAAAGTCTGTGTGGCAAAGGGAGAGTGAATGAACAATGTAGTCATAAAAGAAGAGTAAGTCAAAGACATAGTGGCTGGGGATGGGGCAATCATATGGGGACCCACAGGCCATTTCACTGCTGGCTTTTACCCTAAGCGAGATAGACAGCTACTGGAAATGTTTGACTGGAAGTCACATGATCCAATTTAGTTTGTAAAAGCGTTACTCTGGCTATTGTGTTGTGGAAAGACTATAGGAGGTTAAAGGTGGAGCATAGATAAAGACGTTCAAGTCAGGGGGAGATAGAAGGCATTTACAACAATACACAGGACGCAAATTGGTTGATTACAGTGCAGTGATTATAAAGAAAGCAATGAGAAGTGCTGGTCAGAATCTAGATGTATTCTGAAGGAAGGGTCAAGAGTTTTGCTGGTGGACTAGATGGAGAATGAGAAAGAAACTGATGAATTGAAGCATTCGTCTAAAAGCACTGGAAGGATGGAGTTACCATGATTGTGTTTCAGGGGACTGATACAGGCTAGAAACAAAAATTTTGGAGTTGTCAGTGATAGAAGGTATTTAAAATCATGAGAAAGAATGAAATAATCGAAAGAGTGTTATAAACTGAATTGTGTTCTTCTAAAATTTATATGTTAAAGCCCTAATCCCAGTACTTCAAAGTGTACTTTGACTGTATTTAGAGAAAGGACCTTTACACAGGTGATGAACTTAAAATGAGGACTTTAGGGCTAAGCTTTAACCCAATCTGATTGGTGTCCTTATAAGAAAAGACTAGGAGACATAGAGAGACACCAAAGATGTGCATACACAGAGGGATAACCATTCCAAGAAGCAGCAAGATTGTGGCTATCTGTAAGCCAAGGAAATGCTTCAGAGGAAACCAATTCTAACTGGCACCTTGAACTTGTACTCTTAGCCTTCAGAACTGTGAGGAAATATATTTTTGTTGTTTAAGCCACCTAGTCTGTAGTATTTTATTATGGTAGTAAATGATGGCAGAGAAGAAAAAGGCAAGAAGAAAAATGAAAGGATGATCCTTTCCAATTAGATTAAAGTTTAAGACATATTAGCAGTAAAATCTTCATTTACTTTATTTAGTAACATTTACTAAACTCCACTAAGTGGCAGGCATTGTGAAAACAGTGATGTAAAATAAGTTATGCTCTTTTTCTCAAAGCATTTTCAGTCTAGTTTAGAACGGAAACTAGGAATGATGATGATTATGATGATAAGGATGATGATGATGATGATGTCCTTAGAGAGTTGCATAAGATTTGCTTGGAAAAAATGTATTAACGTTATTTTTTTAAAGTTATTGTGGTCTGCTCATTATTAAAATGTATTCCAGAAATATAAATATCATAGTAAGTGATGATGATGATAACAACAGTAATAATAATAATGGTTATAACAATAACCTTTATTTGTTTGAAAGAGAGCAACAACACTGGTGAGGTCATGTGGAAAAATGGTGAGTTTGGTTATGTTGAATTTGAAGTATTTGTGGGGCATTCTTGAAGGAAGAAGGCAAAGTAATGATTGGATAAAAATGGCAAAATTCAAGGGGATCATCAGGGCTCAATCCATACATAAGCTCTCCCAAGGAGCATATTTAGAATGAAACAATAATGGATGAAACCATTGGAAAAGACCTACAATTAGGAATTTTCATAAAGACGACCAGAAAAAAATAGAAAAGTAGGAAGAAAGTAAAATAAGTTTATTGATGAACAAGTAATTAAAAAAAAAATACAAAACATTAGATAACCAGCTCATGCTTCCAGTAAGATAAGGGCTAAAATTTATCAATTGAATTTGGCAATAAGGACATTATTGACAATATCTGCCAAAGCAATTTCAATAGAGTAGAGGCAGAAGCTATAATGCAATCAGCTGAAGAGGAAATGAGAAGCAAAAACTCATGGAGTGATAGCAAAGACTTAACTTTCTAAAAGCCCACCTGATCAGGGAAGGCACGTGATACAGCAGTAGCATAGTGAAGGGAGGCATTTGTTGTGACTATTTTTTGTTTTGTTTTAAGTTTGAGAATATATATAAAGTGAAGAAAAGGAGAGCCATTAGCAAACCTTAAAAAAGAAAACACAGAAGAGTAACAAGATAAGGATGGGTGACTACTGCAGAAAATGGAAAAACAGGCAGTAATACATCTCAACCTCTGAGACTGGAGGAGAGGAAGGAAGAATGCATTTAGAAAACTTCAAACTTGAGAGTGGTCAGAAATGAAAAGAATTCATACTTTAGATGACCTTAAATTGATCTAAGTTGGTTGAAGATATTTTCTAAGAATATGGCAGATAGAAACTGGGTAGGGAATAGAGGAGACTAATAAATTTTTAGCTTGGAAATAAAAAAAAGAGTATCCCATGTGCAAGGGAAAAATGTTATGAATGGTGCTGAGGCAATTACAGAGATTAGGGAACACAAATTTGTATATATATATTTTTTAACCAGGAACTCATACCTAGAAAAGGTGAGATGTAGAAATAAAAGATGGAGAGAGAGAAGACAATGTTCTGATGAGATCCTTGAGCACCTGCATTGAGCCATGTTCAAACTCAGTTGAGCACCTAGATCCTGTCATTCAAAATCAATAAATTTCTCTATGTAATCTAAGATGAATCAATTAATTTTTACTTGAATAATTTTAATTGGGTTTCTGTTCTTCCAACTAAAATAGTCACTCCTTGTTCTTTAGACTGACTAGGAAATATGTTAGGAAAAGGATGATAGGTTAGAAGAAAAAGGGATCAAAGTATGGAGAATGTCTATGAAAGCTCAGATCAGGTGAGTTGAAGACAAGGGTGTGATAGTGCTGGAAAGATAAGACACAATGGGTAAATATGTAGTGTTGATTTCTTGTGTGAAGCATTTCTAAGAAATAATGCTTAGTTTTGGAGTGGAATAGTGGTATGGAGAAGTTCAAGGAATTGTAAGGCTAGAGTTGAATGGATTATTCTCATGTAGAATGGGCTTCCCCGGAAAATGACCAGTTACAAACTCTCAGATATGAGTTTAAACTTTTGTCTCTTAGTCTAGCTATGTTACTTAAGTTATTTCAGACTTAGTTTCCTCATACATAAAATGAAGATAAATATGGTACCCACTTCATAGTTCTATGGGAATTCACTGAATAAATCTAAAACACAGAATTTCATGGTAATGTTTAGTTTATCATTAAATATTTAAAATATTAACTTGGAAAAGACAGAGTCAGGTAACTATATGTTTAATGGATATGAAATAATCTATTAAAATATGCCTTTAGAATTTAGTAATAATACTGATAGTAGTATCAAAATAACTTAAAAAAAACAAAATGATTTCTGTATTTAGAGAGTAGGTGTTTAGTGGTCCCATTAAAAATGGTAGAGTGCATCCATTCATTTATTAATTTATTAAAAAATGCTTAGACTCTACAAAGTGCCAAGCATTATTCTGGAGCACCTTAGAGAGGTCTGTACAAGAGTTAAACTAGATAGAGAGGTTGGAGAGCATAAGAAAAACAGAGAGATGAAGACATAGCTTTGGAGAAAACTGACATTTCAGACTTCGAAAATAATTAAGCTCTTTCCATTTTGGCAAAGAGGTCTTTGCTGGTAAAGCAAAATATATTCATTTAGCACACATATTTGGAAGATTATGGCTGCAAAGAACACGAAGCACATGAAATACAGAAATGAATGGTGTAAAGTAGGACAGCAGGAAGTCCATGCATCTTTGTGTGGTTTAGGGTCTAAAGTCCTGAGCGCTACCTTTACCCCTTTACCATAGCTTGCTAGTTCATGTTCTTCAGCAGAGGACCTTTGATATGTATGAAGATACAGTACTTGGTCCTTACAATAGGCTCCTTCTCCAGGAGAGGAAGGCATGACTCTTTTCAAAGAACTTGGCTATAGAATATATAATTAACAAATTAATAGTTCAAAAATGCAAAGTGGTGTTTGTTACTTGCCTACAAATCTTCACATAATTAATTCTTCTAGTATATTGTTTAGAAATAAACAGTCACAGAAAATTATTGGGTCAAATTCTTTGTGAATGTGTTTTTTCTCTCTTCTTTTTCTCTTGTTTGTCATTTTGCTGCTGAATGTTGTGCAACTTAGGGTGGGAAATTGAAGACATTTTTTCAAAAAAGTAAGGTGCATTTTGTTTTTATTTGTAACTGTGGAGCCTTGTTTTGTTATAATCATTTCATGACCTGCCCTTGCTTTTCTTTAAATGTTGACATATAGAAAATTATTTTGAGATCCCCAAAAAACTTGTAGAATTTGACATACATATATGTCAAATACATATAGATAGATAGATAGTTATTTTAAAACTAACCTAAAGTGCTTGGTATAGAACAAAACAACTAATACACTTAGTTGTTTGATAATAAAATAACACTCTGTAAGACCATTGTTTCTAGAGAAGCATTGACAAATTGTCACACCTTATATCTGTGGCTCTCACTGTATAATCTTTGAATTAATTAGTCTTTTCTCCCATGTATATGAAGATGAGTTCAAAATTCTTCACTCTATAATCCTTTTAATAAACTGAAGGTTCATAATTATAATGATCTGCTGGACATTTCTACCTGATTGCCATATGGGTCATTCCATCAAAAACTGTAAAATCAAAAGATAAATAAAGTAGTAATTTCCAAACTAAAATCTGCTCCTCCTCTCCTGATTCCACTTCCCATATTACTCACACCAGAAACATGAATGAATGATAGGCAGCTTGATTTCTCCTTCCCTTTACCCTTCCCCATGAAATCACTCACTAAACTAGAATATTACCTCCTTCACATTTTTTTTTTTTTTTTTTGCAATACGCGGGCCTCTCACTGTTGTGGCCTCTCCCGTTGCGGAGCACAGGCTCCGGATGCGCAGGCTCAGCGGCCATGGCTCACAGGCCCAGCCGCTCCGCGGCATGTGGGATCTTCCCGAACCGGGGCACGAACCCGTGTCCCCTGCATCGGCAGGCGGACTCTCAACCACTGCGCCACCAGGGAAGCCCTCTCCTTCACATTTTTCAAATTGATTATTTTTTCTCTAAACACTGATCTAGGTGAAATCATAATCATCTGTTTTCTAGTGTCCTCCGACAACCACCTGAGTTCCCATGCCTTGAGTTTCTCTAACCTACAATTTATTCACCTCACTGTCACTAAAGTTATTTCGTGAAAGCATAGGTTTTAAGGCAGGTTCTTGCTAAAAAACCTAGGCAATGCCCAGATGCCACAGAACTAACCAGATTTGTTTTATCACTTGCATTAATCCATTTTTGTTTCTGTAGATGCTCCTGGAGACAAGTTTAAAAGGATGGAAGGGCAGGAGTAGGAGGTTAGCTGTGAAAATATAAAAATATACACCTAAGTAAAGCATTATAGTACCAGGGGCATTGTAAAGGATTTTTTGTCACCTCAAAACAGTCACAATAGGAGTAGAAACAATAAGATGATGAGAGAGTAAGAAAATGGCATGTGTACAGGAAATTATTTAATAAAGTATTGACAAGCCAAAAAGGGTGATTAAGAGAGAAAAAAGGTGATCCAAATGCCAGCTCCCATCATCAAGACTGAGAGCAAGACAGCAAATTGAAAGCCCCCAGAGAGAGCTGAGCCATTGGCCAGAGAGAACACATCTAATTACTCTAAGAATATGAGTCATCAGAAGACCAAGCCAAGAAAAGGCCGGGCGTTGACAGAAAAATCAAGCAAGAGAATGGGAGGCTAGTGAGGATTCAGGGCACAGATATTGTTAACTGTTATACGTATCTCTTTGATTACCTTTATTCCAAGTTGATAATACCAAAGATATTGAGATGGTGTTGATATAAACATTAATTACCACACATCTGCATCCAAAGAAAGAGAAAATGCAAGATTAACAGAAAGTTAGATGTCATAGTGATAGGGGCAGTAAATTTACAATGATGGTGACTAAAGCAGATTTCAAATAAATATGTATTAATCGTCTATCAGCAAATGTAGTCAGTAATGCTGGCAATCAGAACGAAACCAAATAGAGAGCCCCAAAACACACCGAAGCATATATGGTCAACTGATCTTTGAGGAGGTGCTAAGAGCATGCAATAGGGAAAAGATAGTCTCTTCAACACATGGTTTTGGGAAAACTGTATTCCCACATACAGAAAGTAAAATTGGACCCCTACTTTACACTGTACACAAAACTCAACTCAAAATGTTTTAAAGGCTTGAATGTAAGATTTGAAACTGTAAAACTCCTAGAAGAAAGCACAAGAAAATTCTCATTTCTTGACGTTGGTCTTGGGGATGATCTCTCAGATATAACACAAAAAGTACAGGCAACAGAAGTAAAAATAAACAAATGGGATTACATCAAATTAAACAGTTTCTGCACAGCAAAGGAAACAATCAACAGAGTAAAAAGAAAACCTATAGAATGGGAGAAAATATTTATTTTCAAACCACATATTGGATAAAGGGTTAATTTCCAAAGTATATCAGGACACCTCAGTTGCAAAATGGCATATTTAAATTACTGAAAAAAATACTTGATAAAGTAAATAAAGAGATTACAAAATACCTACAATGAGACAATAATTGGAAGAATGGCTGAATTTTCATCTACAATAATAGATATAGTAAGAAAATACAATCATATGAGTCTAGAATTTAGTACCCAGCTAGAATATTATTCTAGAATGGAAGTAAAATTAAAACAATTTCCATATATATAAAAACTGAATTTATTACTTAAAATTTGTTGAAAGAATTTCAAAAAATCATATGGGAATTCAACATAGGAGTTTGCGTTGGATGCAAATTTCTAGATAACAGTAGATTAGACAATTCAGAAAAATATTACTATTGATGAAATTTTTTAAAATTGGACACACATATATAGAAAATACCTGGCTGAATGTGTCAGAGATCTAATAAGCCAACTAAGATTTACAGGGACATTTTTTAAAGAATTATCTAAGCCCAAATTCTTGCAAAGAATGAAAAAGAGAGGGACGTCTCCTCAAATTTCTGTGAGGTTAACATTATCTTGACATCAATATTTCACAAGCACAATATGAAAATCCTAAAATGCTAAGTAATAGTAAACAACTCAGTAATGGTAACAAAACACTGAAAGATTAAAAAATCATTGCTGTCAATGGAGAAACACATTCACAAACTTCAAGAGCCATTTATACTGGTTTAAACTGTAATGCAATGAAACATTTTAACCTGATAAAGATAAGATTGTTTTGATAGATATATCAAAGCAACATCAAAACAATATGGCAAACATTGTACTATTGGTAAAATATTTAAAGTATTTACATTAAAGTGAGAAAAAATCCAATTTCCCCTACATGAACATTATACTTAAAGTTCTAATCAGTGAAGTAAGAAAAAGGGGGAAAAAGTTATCAATATTAGGATTGAACGGGAAAGAAACAGTTTTGCTAGTATTAGTAGAAGACAAGATTATTAACATTGAACATCCGTGAGCGTCTACAGAAAAATATGACTAATAATATAGCTCAGTAAGGTTGTTGGTAACAAAATCAATATACAAAAACAAATTGAATTAAAACAAATTGAGGCAAAGTGAGAGAGTGGCATAGGCATATATATACTACCAAATGTAAAATAGATAGCTAGTGGGAAGCAGCCACATAGCACAGGGAGATCAACTCTGTGTTTTGTGACCACCTAGAGGGTGAGATAGGGAGGGTGGGAGGGAGACGCAAGAGGGAGGAGATATGGGGATATATGTATATGTATAGCTGATTAACTTTGTTATAAAGCAGAAACTAACACACCATTGTAAAGCAATTATACTCCAATAAAGATGTGAAAAAAAAAAAGAAAAACATGATTTAGAGTAGGCTCTTTTCACGAAGAGAAAATATCTGTAAATTAACTAGTAATAAATCTAACAGAAGAACTGCAAGTCCTCTCTGAAAAAAATGAAAATTTTATAAAAGGCAATCAATGAAACTCATTGTGTTTATAGATGAAAATTATCAACATTTATAAATATAACACTTTTCTCTGAATCACCATATAAATTTAATGTGATATTCCAATTAATATTCCAACAGGGACTTGCTATGGTACTTGAGTTGATTCTAAAATCCAAGTAGAAAAATAAAGGGCTAAGATTACTAAAGACCATTTAAAAAATAACAATGTGATACAATCTACCAGATTTTAAAGTCTATCATGATGTATGATGCTTAAAACAGTATGGCATTAGTTCAGCATAGACAGCAAAACAGAATAAAGAATCCAGAAATACAATCAAGCATATATCAGATAGTAGTATATGAGCAGGTGCTAATACACTAATACCTGTATGTACACAAAGAGCTAAGGAAAGGATGGATGAATCAATAAGTGATGTATGGGGAGTGATGTCTTCACTGAATAAGAAAGTATATCCCTTTGACAATAATAATTTGGCAGCCATCCACAGACAAAAGTACCTTTATGGGAGTTTTGGGATCCAGATAGGAGGTTTGTAATCCAGGTAGGATTCAGTTACAGCTCTGTTTGGTTTTGGTCCTGTCACCAGAACCACACGTGAAAGAACTTGGGAGGAGTCATACTCACACATGCCTTGGGTAATAGTCACATGGACCTTTTTCCATGCTGTGGACTCTGAAGTGGCCTGCGACCCGGGTCCTGTCCCTTTTAGCCATGGTCCAGGAGACCCTGAAGGTAAGCCCACCAAAACTGATCCAACTGTATATTCGGAAATGGTCCTGTAACTGGGCTTCAGCCTCTCTCAGCCATAGTCCATAAGCAGTCCTGCTGGCACAGGGTCTGGGCAAGAGACAATCTGACCTGCATCCCTGAAGATGCTGAAGGAATCCCATACTTGACACCATCCTCCTCTAGCCATGGTAAGAAAGTAACCTTGTTTGCCCAGGGACTTGGTGGGAGACATGTCCTCCCTGCCTCCAGAACCAGGGATGCAGACCTCAGTTGGACTGTGGACCCTGAATCACTGCTAGGACTCAGTTTCAGCACTTCTGTGGTGCGACCCAGGAACAATCCTGCCCACCCAGGGACCCACCCAATGACCCAGCAGGGGGCCTCCCAGGGACCTGGTGGAAGTCACACCTGTCTGTGCACCTGATAACAAGTTCACTGTATGAGGACCCAACTAGGGACCCTGAAGGAGACCCTTGACCCAGCATCACCCTATTGAAAAAGCCCTAGAGGCAGTCCCCTTTAACCAGAGACCAGACAGAATCCACACCTTCCTGAGCTCTTGTCAATATTACTGTAATAAACTGGGGGAAAAATAAGTGACCTATGGGAAATTGTTTACCATAGGGTAAAATGTCAATTTTTATTCATATGATAAAGTAAATATCAAAGTAAAGATATAAATGTGAAAAATAAAATTTTGAATTTTCAGAAGATAACAGAATATTTTTGTCCTTAAAGTAGAGGGATTTCAAAATTAAAACACATGAAGTCTGAATCATGCAAGAAAGAACTGCTATATTGAACCACATTAAAATTGCAGAATTCTTTATGCAAAAGTCAGTGTACTCAACATTAGAAAACAAGCCACAGACTTGGAAAAGATATTGGGAATGTTTAAGAGTGAAATAATTACTATAAAAAACAAATAAGGGGCTTCCCTGGTGGCGCAGTGGTTGAGAGTCCGCCTGCCGATGCGGGGGACGCGGTTTCGTGACCCGGTCCTGGGGGGATCCCGCATGCCGCGTAGGGGCTGGACCCATGGGCCATGGCCGCTGGGCCTGCACGTCCGGAGGCTGTGCTCCGCGGCGGGAGGGGCCACAGCAGTGAGAGGCCCGCGTACCGAAAAAAAAAAATAATAAATAAAAATAAAAATAAGGCATCTCTACACATAAAGAAAATGATTTAAATTAATAAAATTATGTAAAGGCATGAACTTGTAAGACTTGGAATTGAAAAACCTGCAGGCTCTTCACTATACAAAGATAGGCTCAATTTTCTAATATCAGGTAAATTCAAGTTAATACAACCCTGTATTAAATAAACTGGTAGAAAAAACAAATATTCTAGAAATACCAAGTAAAAATATATTGGTACAATATATACTAGAGATCAATGTTTAATATTTAGCAATATTGAAAAAGATCATAGCACAATAATTCCCAAGAGAAAAGTTAGGGATGGGAAGTGAATTTCTCCATTTGTTTAATTTGAGTAGCAGGTACATAGGTTTTCTCTGTGCTTAAAGATTTTTATAATGATACTTTTAAAAAAGCTACCTTTTAAAGCTCATGAACCACCAAGTTGAGGAAATACAGTAATCTCTAGACTGAATAAAGGTGTAACAACAGAGGGAGGGTGTATCTCAGGTCTCCTGACTGAAGAGCACATCCACACGAGGAATCTTATCTTTTGATTTTTAATTCTTCTTTGGAGAAGCACCAAAATGCTCTTGGAAATGACTCAAAATAACTCTAGGCTTATTAAGTACTCTTTAAAGTGATAGAAAAAGGTATATAATTAACATGTGCCAAAATAACCATTTATTATTTGATGTTTGTTCAAATTGTTTTACCATCTGTCAACCTGTCTATTATTTATACCCTTATTAACAGTATACTCTCATGGTATGAAAATATCTCTGTCTTTGAGATACATCTAGTATAATAGGGATGATATCTTTGTATTTTCAAAATAAACTGATATTAAAAATAGGTCTCTGACAGCCCAAAGTCTTTGTCAGCCTTACAATAACTTCCAATTTATCACAGTGAGTTTACCAGGAAAAATACTGGTGCAAGGTTTCTTACTACCATGAAATGTTTGAAAATATTTTCCCTATAATATGTATAGTAACTTACATTCCTCTTTACTCCTTAGCCTAAATATAGTTATTAAGATGACTAGTGAAGGTACACTGAGTTTATCAGGACAACCTTGGTTTATTTCTATTGATCTGGGATACCATTCAGTTTAGCATTTGTTCTGGAGTTTTGTTATTTTTTATATAAAACATTATTATTACATTATTGCATTTTTCTTACTATCACACTACAATAAATAAAGATGGCTTTGGTAGCACTCCCAGATTTTTCACAGTCTCCTTGAATAGTGTATGAGAATCAGATGCACTGAATTGAGGTCTCACTTTAACAGGTGTTTAAAGCTGAAAGATGATTAGTGATCATCCATCTCTCTCTTCTCTGCTCTTTCCCCGTGCAAAATACTAAAGCTCATTTTTGAAGGATAGGATGTATAACATTTGAATAAAAGAATTAGTACTCTCAGAAATCAGCAGCCATGGAGAGTTAACCCATCTGGTACCTTAGGTCTGGAATATGCACAAGTTTGGTCACCTATGAATGCATCAGTGGTAAATACGGACAATTATAGGCTTAGTTTCTCTGATATATGTGTGGAAATAGTCTTAGCTGTTCAGCTGTAGGATATAGAGGGTTGTCTGAATACTATTGCAACAGCGTTTTTTTTGTTTGTTTTTTTGTTTGTTTTCTTTTTTTGTGTGTGTCATTTCCAGCAGGACATCAATCTACAGTAATTTATTTCATTGTGTGGTACCTATTTTATTTCTAAAGAACTTCTTTTGACTGCAATGAGTTGAAGAAAACAAAAATGAGCATTTGAGAAAAAAATCTGGCATTGAGTTTCTGTTTCTCTAGAAAGCTGATGATGAATGTGTACTTTTTATAAATGTCAGTCAACCTTTTCCTTAATCCATGAATAGTGTGGTGATATGCATTATCACTTGAAATCTAGAATATTCACATTTTCATCTACTTTACAAATTAGTAGTAGTTTCTTGGACCCAGCCTCCAAGGTCACCCCAGTGATCTCTCCCTCCTGATTCTCACTCACATATAGTCCTTTTCATACACTGGTCGGTCAGCGTGACAAACAGCAGAAGTGATGGCATGTCACATTCAACATTAGGTTAGAAAAGATGTGATTTGCATCTTGGGTACTTACTCGCTTTCTTTCTCTCTCTCTCTCTCTTCTTGCTGTTGGGGAAAACAGCTGTTATGACAAGGCCCACATGGAGAGAGACTGAAGCCTCTGGCCAACAGCCAGACCAGGAACTGTGGTCTGCCAGCTACCATGGAAGTGAGCTTGGTAGCAAATTCTCCAGCCATGAATGTGTTGAAATAGTTGCAGCCTCTGCCAACAGCTTGATTACAACCTCTGAGAGACCCTGAGCCAGAATCACCACCCAGTTAATCCGTGCTTGGATTTCTGACCCTCAGAAATGAGTTGTTTTAACTTAAATTTTGAAAAAATTTGTCATGCAGCACTAGATAACGAATACATTGTTTAAAGGAGACTATGACAAACACAATTATTTTATGTGTATAGTTACGAAAAATACATTTACACACCATCCTATGAAGCTTAACATTTCATTTAGATCAACAGACTGTTCTTCTACTTCTCTTATTTTCCATTTCAAGTTCTCCTGTGACTGCACAAGAAAATAAAGCAATACAGTATTTGTGAATGTGTTAGATCATTAGTGGAAGAACTTTGCAAACAGTTAAATATACCATTTTTATGTAACTATGTGAGATGAGTTAAATAGAAAATTAGTTACATTTAATAATGGTTAAGTTTTTGAATTCTACTAATGTAATGGAATTAATTTTTTTGAAATACACTTTGTTAAAACATCTAACATTATTGTGAATGCTGTTGTCATTCAGTTAAAAAGTTCAAAAGATGATAAAATTATTTGATTTAGAAGTGACAATATGCATATTTAATTCAGTTTAAAGTTCTAGAAAATGAGAAAACTATTTTTGGAGCAGAAATGTATTTAAGAATTGGATTTCATTCAGATATAACATAATTATGTTCAGAGAAGTTGTGATATTCTAGTAATTAAAACTGTAGTTTTCCATACCTAAAGAATACTTTACAAATACAAATTTAGAATAGTAACTACAAAATTTTTGCGATGAAGCTGATAAAAATGCCAAAAACTATTTCAGACCATACATAAATGTTTTCTAATTCTTTTGACTGTCTTTATAATAAAATTGAGAAGACCTTTGATATTGCTGTAGGTATATTTGGCAAAAATTTCAAAAGAATAATAAACAGCAATAACTCATTTCACAAGTTTTGTTTTATAAAAATAATTGTTAAATTAATAACCTCTAAATGGAGGCAAAAAAGTAATCTCTTGAACTGAAATATTTTTTAATTTAAATAAAAATTTACGATGGAGAATATTCTCCACCTAGCAAAATTTTCTCTTAGCTTAGTAGGTATCTTAGCAGCTATAGAGTGAATATTTTCTGAATTAAAAATAATATGGTCTATAGAAAAGAATCAATTAGAAATGTATGTATTTATATGAGTTTATGTATCTATGTATATTTTGTATATAAAGTGCAATTTTGAAAACAAATTCCAGGAAAGTTTATAAAAACATTAAAATAATAAAATAATATTGAAATGTATAAATTAGAAAATTATCATTGAGATGTTTTGTAATGACTAAGAAACTAAGATAGAGCTAAGACAATGTTTAAAGTATAGAAATAAGAACTGAGGAATGGTTTGCCTATCTTTAAAAGTTGAGAAAATCAATATAAAGAATGTAAATATATAATAAAATATTAATATAATATATAAAATTCTTATAATTAATACTATAATATATAAAATATATATTATATATAATTATACATATAAAATTTTCTTGTTTTTCTTCAAAATACATACATATCTATTATTCTTGGAATTTTTTTTTCTCAAATTAAAATTTTATTAGGATGATTTTATAGATCTACCAATATATTAAAACAAATTTTTGGTCAATAGATGTTAAAAAATTATTCGATTGTAAATAATTTTAGTGCTCACTTTTATTTCAAAACTGCCTTGGTTTATAGGAAAGAAAATAAATGATCACTCTAGCTATCTCAGGCTTATTTTACAGGTGGTGATATAGGGCAGTTCTGTTGACCAAAGATAAACACCTTCACATTGAGTGATAAGAATTGAATAGTTAGAAGCAAATGGCATCAAAATAAGAGTGTATACACTCTTATTTCAAAACAATGTCTATTTTCATAAAGTGTGATTTAAAATCTTATAGCAGAAAATATTTTGTAGTGATTTAAAATTATTTATATAAATATAGAAACTAGTCAAAACCTGGGTTGAAGTCAACTTAGGTATAAATGCTTCCAATATAATCTGGTGAGATATAGCTTTGTTTCTTTTTCCATTGCATGGATAGAGGTAAATATTCATCTTAGATTTCACTCACTCTTTACAAGAAATGTTTTGACTTTTCATAGTGATTCACATCCAAGTACAAATACAGACCCTTTTGGGAAATGTTGTGGATTTGTAAAAGCAAAGTGATTTAAGCAATCAATAGGAAATCTAAAATCCTAAAACAATTCAGAAGAAAAGTGAGTAAAAGTGGAGGAAAAGATAAGGAGACTTAGAAATCTAGAATTTGACTTTTTTTTTTTTCCTTCTAGGGAGTTTTTATCCTGAGAGTAAAGCATAGATGCTTACATAATATTTTAAAATATGAATCTTTCCATAGTTGGTGAGTTTCCTGCCAATCCAAAAGAAACTGACAACCCTACAGGCGATTTATAATGGGTCTAGAAGGAAAGGTTTACTTTTATTTATTAGTTATTGACATTTCTTTCTCAACAAATGAGAGGCAGTATAATCATTATCTAGGATTATTCCTCGTTTGGTAAGAGAAGAACTGTAGCTGGAAACTCATATTTTTTTCCCCAATCATCCTTATCTCTCTCCTCTTCCCCAAGAAATACAAAATTTTCAAAACATTGATTAAAACTTGTCAAGGAAATAATTCCAGCGGTTTCAACAATATATCTCAATCTGGTATCCACTATTTTGGAGGTCTTAGAGAAGGCTCATATTAGAGCAGCACAGCTTGTGGCTGATAGAAAGTTCATTTGCACTGTGTCTCCTAATCATGAGAATAAGTTATTGCAAGATGAAGTCACTTCCTCCCAAAGCCTTGACATGCTGAAGGGAAGTAGTAGAATTGATTTCAAGGATATAAGAAAAGGCAGGGTCCTCTCTGAGCTTACTGAGATCGATTTCACCTGTACTAATGTACACTGACCTTTCTGTCCCCTTTCAAATCAAGCCTGGAGCAGCAAAATGCACCCTTGGGCGTGTGGATGGAGGGAGAGAAAAATAAGCTGAGAAATAGTGCAAAATCTGACAAGAGCCTGCTGCGCTGCAGAGTTAACTTTGAGTTAATCTGAGGAGGATTGGAGTCACATGATTTCCAGACTGTTCTCTTAGGGTGACAAACCATCTCTGTTTGCTTGGGACATTCCAGGTTTTAGCAATGAGAGTCCTACATCTGAGAAAAATCTCTCAGTCAGTCTAAGCTGGACTGCTGGTCACCCTAGCTGTACTGGTATTTTGTTAAATAATACAAATGGGAAAGGCTATGATAATGAGTATTGCGACCAATGAGCTGTGAGTGGTGAGGGTGTATGAGGGCAAAGAATGAATAAAGAGGGTGGGGTTAAAGATGAAGTCATAAGAAAAATAAATTTGCTTTCTGCCTGTGCCAGTTTACTCAGTAAACCACTTCCACTTGTCTTGCATATCTGTTTGCCAAAACTCACTCAGTTACCAACCATTATGGAAAGAATATAAAGAAACTTTAAAACAAGGGGAGATTTTTGTATCATCATTAAGCATATGCATATAAACAATTGTGACATTATTCTCTGTCCTTTAATTATTATTTTTTTCCCCGAAGAACAGGAGGATATGGTTAAAACATTGTAATATTTATTCTGCTTAATTTAGTGCCAGGGAAGCAAAATAAGGACTCTGCTTTAAAGTAAAATAAACTCAACATATTTTGGGAAAGAAACAATCTTTCAAAAGACAAGAGTTGATTAAAGATTCTACAATTAATATTCATATGAAAATTAGTGCTTATGTGCATCTATACCATCTCTCTGTGCTTTTACTGTCACTCAAAAACTAATACTAATTGGAAAATTATTTTATGTATAAATTCTGTTTCATATCCAAAACATACATGATAAAAGAAAATCCTGTTTTTCCCAAGAGTTTTGCACATAATGAAGTCAACATATAGGAGATGATGGTGTATCAGGTATCAATAAAAATATTCATGGTGCAAAGATACATATAGCCCAACAGATTTTGAATATGAAAGAAATCATGTGCTCATGTTTTCCAAATCACATTATTTTAAAATGTCAACCATTTGAAATGAGTAGTAACTGACTTTTATTCCTTTCAGAAGTATGTATTAGCAGATAAAAATAACAAAATAAAGATACTCAGGCATAATTGTCTAGATTTTCTAGAAAGGTACTAACGTATCTGGAAAGAGTGTTACAATATAATACCTTATTTTTTAAATTAAAGACTACTTTTATGATCAGTACTCTATTTCAGTCTCATTTCTTTATTCCTTATGGCTAATGACTTGGATACATTGTCAGTAATCCTAATAATTTGTTAGTAGGGAATAGTATCTTTCACATCAACAGAGCAACAACAACAAAAAACTAATAACACATTTTTTCTATTTTTCTTTTTGATAATCTAGAAAACAGAGCTTCAAGGAAATAGTTGGCAGTGCCTTCCTGCTGTGCAATTTTGAGTCCCTTTTAATAGACTCTGAAATATCACTGAAGCAGCCTGTGCAGGAGATTGAAACCTATTAAGATAGGTAACGCTCCATTTTCCACAGGCCTCTTGTTGAGGAGAGGTCATTAAAAAAAAAAAAAAAAAGGAGAAGAAGCTGCACTTTCCATAATGTAGTTAACATTTGACATTTAGTGGAAAAATAGCCATTCTTTTCCTATTCAGAGCATAGTAATCCTCACAATAATGTAGCAAATACAAAATATCATGAAGAAAACATGTCTAAAGTTCTCTATCAATACTCTTTGAGTGGGTCAAAATTGAGGAGACAGAGTGTACCAAGCTTCCGGAAGCTCACCTTAGCTTTACCTCTGTCCCCCAGGACCACAAGGCTTGTCTGGAAATGTCATGAAGTCTGGATCCCTTGTGAGAGTTTTCAGCACTTCAGCCTCCAGTCTCAGCTGGAAACCCTATAAGCAAGGTGTTTCATGTGGTATTTCAACATTTCTCACTCCAGTCTCTGAACGAAATGGAAACAAACCTTGTCTATGTTTATTAAAGCCCTAGAAGGGAAGGTTGAATTTCGAGACTGTTCTTCCAGAATGGTGAAATGTCAGTCTGAGAATGAAAAGAAATAAAACTTATTCTCGTCCCACTTCAGTTCTTCAAGATAAATTCCTCATTCCTAATGGAGATCCGTGGTGTTGGCAACATGACATTTGTGCAAGTGATGACCTTTCCATGATTACTTTCTTTACATTTATGCATGTGTCTCCATGCTGTGCAACAAGAAATTTCAGAGGACATAGGATACTGTTAACAGTAACTCTTATTTATAAGTAAATCACATCCACCTGCAAATTACTGTATTCAAGTGTGTTTTCTAAATCATATTGTCATTTCAAGTATGTAAATGCAACTAAATGTTGTATTATGCACTGAAACATAACAAGAGCCAGCTCTCATTCTTATTTTCAAGTTAGAGTTTAACTTCTTCACTTGGCACATGCTTTCATCTGCATTATCTTGTATGATTCACACGTCACTCTAAGTAGTAGGGAGGGATTGTTACCACAATTTTATAAAGGAAGGCCATAAGTCATGTGATCATGTGACTTGTCTGAGCAAAACCAGCTTATTGAGAGTAAGAACCACGACTGGAAATAAGGTCATCTGCCTTTAGGCACATGGTCTATTCTTTCAAAGAAATACTTTCTGAGTATACTTACTTTCTGGCTATTACATAGAATGTATATTTATATAGAATTAAAAGTCCAGACACCCTCCCTCAAGATTACCACAGACCTGAAGTAATAAGACATATGCACAATTATGTTAAAAAGCAACTCACGTCAATGGTAAATTAATGACCAAATGATAATCATGATTATTCTAAAAAGGAAGAAATCTCACTCCTAAGGAGGTGAGATAAGACATCACAGAGGATATTATTTTGATACATTTTTCCACCTCCTCCTTGCAATGTAAACTACCCTACACTTGCTTACAGGACATAAGGAGATGCTGAGAAAGTAATAATATAAACATTTTGACCCCTTACTACATGCTAAGGATTTTGTTATGCATTATATTATGTGAATTCTAAAAATATTTCTGTAACGCAAAACAATATTATCCTTGTTTTACAAAACCATACATGGTTTTGCTGCAAGAGAGCAACAGCATACCTAGTATGCAGTTGAAAAGTACAGCTTTACAACTGGGATTGATCCCTGACTGACTCCATAGCCTGGACTTTTAGCTACAGTACATACCATTAGGTATGAGGGGAACCAAGTAGAGAGAATATAAATGTGCCTATTAAGCTTAGGTTAGTAAACTTCCAGTGAGTCTGTGGTACTCAATTAAAAATAGATCATCCTAGTGGCAGTAAGCATGCTTAAGCTGCAAAGCTACTAGAATGGAACAGACACTAATGGGGAAAAGTAGTCTTTTGATTATAAAGTCAAGACCCTAATGCTTGGGAAACAATTTAATCTGGATGCATTTAATTTGCTCTAATAACTGTTAATTATTGAACCTATCTTTACAGTTTATGTACAAATCTTACTGTTCTTAACAACTCTAGAATGGATCCAAGTGATTATCCTGAATCAATTGTCATTTTTATAGGTTTTGTGTGCCTGTCAGGGGAAAATAGAAATATTTTCCCCTAAATTCCTCTTCAAAATTCTGCAACTGATCCCAGAGAAATTACTGTTAAATAGGTTAGAAAAATTGGGGAACTAGGAGTTCTCTTGTCTGGTCCTGCTAATTTCATCGGTTACCTTGGCTAAATTTCCTAAATAATTCCCCTCCTTTGTAGGATGGCAGTGACATTAGATGATGCTTCAGTAGCCATGAGATAAGGGAGAATGGATTTCTTTTTTTTTTTTTTTTTTGGATTTCTTTATTCCTCCCTCAAAGCAATATTATAAATAAATCATAATATCCACATTTTTTTTCTGATTGAGATTCAATATGCCAAAATGGAATGAAAACTATACAAGACTTGTGATGGGAAAGCAGAGCAAAAATGGGAGCCTATGAGGTAGGCACTGATGCTGGAGCCAATCTTGTTATTGGCTGTTCCATTTCTGCCCACATTTCTAGAATAAGCATTGTATTCTGTATCTGCAGTGAAAGCAGCTTGGCACTATGAAGGAAATCTAATGTTTGACTGACAGAATTCTTTGCTTTTCAATTAGACGCAATTGTTTTGGAAGGGTGTAGACAAAACCATACTCTCGAACATCATTTGCCAAAGGAATTAAAATCACAATATATGTAGATATCAAAACTTGTTTAATTCTGAACTTTCTCTTGACACTTCCTTTAATGCTACTCCTCGCAAGTCTTTTCATTTTGGCACTGAACTCAGAACCATTTGATTTTTAAGTTGGAAAAAAAAGTAAGGAGTATGAAGCTCTTTTGAGAACTTCCCTTATGTTTAGACAGAAAGTTAAAAGTGCATGACAAGTAATTTTGAAGAAATTTTTCTGAGGACTGCCTTCAAGAGTGTGGTCAATCTCAGACTTTAACACTTGACCTCTGTAATTATATATTTTCTTAGGGGCTTTATGAATCAATTTACCCTTCTACCAATTGATAATTAAATAAAACAATAATGTAATTATTTTGTGAAAAATACTTACAGCTCTTTGATTCTCAAAATAAGGAGTTAAAGATATAAGAACTTACAAAGTACCATAGGCCTTTTAACTAATAAGAGGCAATCAATCAATCAACTCTTTTTGTAAACAGTATTGTGCCTTTTCTCCTTGATTAAAAGACTTGAACTTGCAGAAAATATTTTTAAATCAGGGAGATATCAATGTCTTCCTTGTTTACTAAATTAATGGGGAGAAAGAAAAAAAAAAAAACTAAGAAAGTCTTCCAGATGAACGTATTGCAAATAAACAGCCCATTGGATGATCATTGAATAACCTTTCCTGTCTCTTTCATGTGTTGCTCTGGGAACGTATTAATCTTTAAAGCCCTCTTATATTATAAATATTGCTTATGGCACAAATCATGCAAATTTAGCCCCCTTTCACTACTTCAGAGCTTCTCAGGTCAAGAGTTATCACTCAGACAACATCAACTACTTCCTTTAAATCATATTGTATATCTATGTCAGTTCATATTCAAATGCTTGATGTAGCACCATGATAAATCCTTCCTGGCCTTTGGCAAAAGCAGCCATGTGGGGCTCAGTTTTGAAGAGATAGATTTTATGCTTTAAGTGCATAGTTTCTAAGGAGTTAAGCAAATAATAAGCAACCCCTTTGACCAAAGAAGTTTCAAAGTAGCAGGAAACAATGCAAATGGCATTAGTACCAGAGTGTATTAAAGAAAACTGTCCTATGGATACCCATTGAAGAGGGTGGAAGAATTTTCCACTCAGCTGTCAAAATGTCCAGAGAGAAACAACATACTACAGCAAAATTTATGATAAAATGGAATGTAAATGCACTAGCTAGACCTGCTATTAAACAAATGTATGAAAGCTTTATGGCAAGAGTCAAATGTTTTCTTATGAGGATCTCTCCTCTTTGGCTTCCAAAGATGCACCTACCCTTATCACCTACCCAGGGCAGACACCCAACTCTTTCATTAAACATTCCAAATTTGTTTAAGTCATTTATAGATTGGTGACTCCAAGAGGGCAGGGAAGCCTCTCAAGCAATGAGTAGTTGTAACTAAAAGATAAAAAAAGTAACTTATTATCCAGTATACCTATAGGATAATTTTAATGCATATTTTTAAGATAATTTTCGAAGTCCATATTCTAGTTCCAATTGTAAAACTCATTTTAAGAATTATCCTTAAGAAATTCCTCTAAGTTATAAGATGATTTGAAAAATGAAATATATACTTTATTAGGCCTTAGTATTACTGAACCTACCAAGTATTACCTAACTTAACTTAGAATGATAGCAGCTAACAAGTATTTACTTTGATTAGGTATCAGTCAGTCTGTTAAATGCTTTACACATTTTCCCCTCTTTTATCACTCCCTACAACTCCATAGGGCTGACTATTCTTAATGTTCTCATTTTGCAGGTGAGAAAATTGAAGTAGGGTGTGTCAAGGTCACACAGACAGTACATATAGCAATTGGGACTGGACCCCAGGAATTTGAAGCCAGGGCCCTAGCTCTGATCTCATCTCTGTATTGCCTCAAGGGATCCATGAAATACAAATTAAAGGTAAAAGTCAACCTCTTTGGAGGTATTAAAAATAATTTATGGAGGACAGCTACCAAAACAGAGTTCCAGAGCAGGACAGGCTCATTGGAATAAATGCCTAGTTGCAACCAGTGGGGGAAAACAAAACAAAACAAAACAAACATAAAATAAAATTCTTATTAGGAGATGTATAGCTTGGTATTTTTGAAAAGGAAAGAATTATATGATCTTATTATGTACCTTTCTTATAGTCTCTAGTCTCTAGGTCAGTCTCCCACACAAGTCAGTTTTAAGATTTTTTTTTTAATGATGATGATATAATGATAATGCTAGTGAAAATAATGGAGAAAAATAGCTTCTCTTTGTACATTATGAACTAAACATAAACATACTTTGTTAGACGACATGAAACAAAAACATTGGCAGAGAATTAATCTTTGCATTCATGTTTGTGGATAAGGAAATGCTGCAAATTTAAAGAGCAAAGCTGAATTAAAAGTGGTCAAAAATACACAACATTTTAATAACTGGGGTGAACTGCTTTGCAAAAACATATCAGTACCAGTAATTTAATTTAATGTAAAGAAGATAAACAGAGTCGAGTTTGTCACTATACCCTTAGGAATAGGGCTGCTTGCCAACCAGAGGAACTATGCAGTTTTAAGCATGACTACATGACCTGGAAAGTGTTTATAGTTACTTCTGATGAACCTCAACAGAGCACAAAATAAAGCAAAAATAAAATGAGTAGAAGAATTTCTCTAATTAGTGAAGACACTTTATAGGGTGGCCTCATTTTCAATTTTTGTAATACACATGGGTCAAAAATACAAACGGGTGTAACATGGTATAAATCTGATTTATTGCAACTGATTAAAACATTGTAATTATTTTGAGATACACATTTAAGCCATTGCTAGATTCAATTAAGAGGTCTTCTTAGAACTCTACACAGTTTCAGTTCCAAGTTTGTATAATTTGAATATTCTCTAAATCCTTTCTGCAACAATTCCTCTCTAAATGACTTGCAGTACAGTACTGATGACTTCTCAAACTTACCTGACATAGTAGAGCTTGATAGACCTATCAACATTGTTTGCCATTAGTATCTTATGTAAAAACAGGCAGCCTCAAAGGGCCCCAGGCTTTAGTCTCTGCCCCCAGGGAATAAAGAGAGCTCACAGAGAGGGCACATCTGAAGGACAAATCAGGAAGTCTCGGGAGGTGGTGGCAGATGGAAGCCCTGCTGGGTCTCCACCCTGTGCACTGATCCTTGTTGAGCAAAGAGAACCAAGGACGTTGCCATTCCTTATCATCCACTAGAAACTACTCCTATTCTAATCCATATCTAAGACCCTCTTAAAGGCACGCCCCACCCTGGTTGTATGATTCAGCATCTGTTTGGACTTTAGAGGTAAAGTTAAAAGGCACTTAATAGGGATCTCTCATTTCAAAAAATGAAACTGAAATGTAGAGTTCTAATATCAGTGAACTTCTTATTCTATATGTAATATATATACAATATATAATATATATACACACAAGGGCTTTATATTGAATACATACTTACTTTGTACTTAATACTACACAGATGTGTTCTTTCTCTTCTGTAATTTTTTTTTTTAAACCAATGAGCCAGTAAAGCAGAATCTCCTTTATACCTTTGAATGTTCAAACCAACTTCTCAAACTTGGATCCCTCAATGTTTATCCCCAGCCTTTTTTTCCTTCCAGCCCTCTACTAAACCACTTCTCCATTTAACATTATAATAAATAACAGCAATCCAAAATCTCTTGACTTATATTTAGTTTCAGTGAATGTTAATTCTGTAGGCACAGTGTCCTGGAAAGCAAGTGTTGGGTCACTCAGAAAAAATGCACTACATATTTCTGTTCCTTTTTACACAGTTATACAGCAGGAATATTTTACAATACAAAAATCAGCTACATTAAATTCATGAAAATTAAATATAATGAAAGAAAGAAAAAAATAAGGAAGGAAGGAAGGAAGAACTTTTTAATCTGCTTCTTAAGTAACTAAATAATTGTTGAGATACAATTGACATTATATGCTCCATGAACATTTAGTAATTGGTACAAATCTTTGTTGAATTATCTCAAATAGTGAGGCTTGGGCTAGAAAAGGGTGAAGCCTAATTAGCAGTGTAGATAACACCCATGAGAAGCAAACTTTACTATGATTGCATTTCAAGTGTTAAGTCACAAATAAAATATAATATTAAGGAATAGAATGGGCAAGAATGAAAGAGGAATGACAATAACTTAATAAAAAATAAGTTTGGCAGAGGAAACAGTAATGGAAGATGAATTATATCATATTTTCTTTTTACAAATTAATTGAAACCTATTTAAATGTAAGTTCTTGTATCAAAAAGGGAACTGTAAAAGATCATTAAAATCTTTTTAATTTAAAAGCAATTAAAAATACTTAGTTCTTGATAGTGTGTGCATGTAATTAAATGTGTAGATACGTACACATGCATATATAGAGAGCTACATGTATGAATTATACTATTTGTAATTAAATATTTTATTATAAATAATATAAACTTTACGTATTTTATGTCTCACTGTTTGACTTCCCGACAGACTGAAGTGAAGCAAATCAGAAAATCTGACATGAAATTGTTCATCAGATTATTTAATGTAGGCATCATCAAGCTTTTTCCATAAAGGATCAAATAGTAAATATTTTAGGCTTTATAAGCCAGATAATCTCCATCTCTACAAGTCAACTCTGCTGTTGTAGCACAAAAGTAGTCATGGACAATACATACATACACACATACATAGCCATGACTATGTTCCAATAAAACTTTATTTGCAAAAACAGGCAGCAGTCTAAGTTTGCCCCAAGAGCATTAATTAGTTTACTTATCCCTGCTCTAGAACACAGCAAGATGGCCATCTGCAAAGCAGAATAGGGAGCATACCATAAGTATGCCATGTACCCTGATCTGAGATTTTCCACCTTGTAGAACTGTGAGAAATCAATTTCTGTTATTTAAGGCACCCATTCTATGGTAATTTGCTATAGCAAACCAAGCTGGCTAAGACACTCCAAATTTTCTTTTATTTTTATACGTGTGTGGCTTAGAGAGCTCATAGTCTGTACCAACCTGATTTTAAAGAATGCTACTCTAACATCATAGCTAATTAATCATTATTCCTGAAATAAACCATATTTTCTTTAAATGTTGGTTTGTTTGCCTAAGTTATTTTTTCCCTCTGGCAGGAATTCTCTTGCCCCACATCCCCTTTCAGCTTGGAAAACATCTACTCACCTTAACACTGGTGAAGCTTTTGAAGGAAATTAGATTTAGAATATCAGGGCTAGTTATTTCATAGGAAACCACAGTTAAAAAATGCTCAATAATCAAAAAAGGTGTGTCTTTTATGGCTATTATATTAAATAATTAATTGAGAACACTTTTTAAGCACTTTCAGTAGCAAAATTTTTTTCCAGTACAGATAGGTGTGTTGGTTAGTGAACTCGCTTACAAACCAAACAACATCAACATGTCTGTTCTATTACTCTTGAGACTGAATACATTAATTTGCATTTAATTTGTTTATCTTAATAACTTCTTAAGCCTTCCAGAGTTTTATTCCAAGACCATTAGAGTGAACTGAGATGAAGGAAACAGTAAGTTAGATTATTTTAAAGGAATTTTTTTAGTACTTTAATGAGCATACAATCATCAACTTACAAAACATTTATTTATTTCTATTATCAAAATAGTTTTAGTTGGCCAAGAAACTAAAACCTGAAAAATGTATTTAAATTAATGCTACTTGTATTTATAACTTTATATATATATATATATTTTTTTTTTTTTTTCTCACTCCTCCCTACTTTTCTTTAGGCTATTTTCTGTTTCCAAAAGAGAAAACACTATACTGAATATAGATACAATGTATGCTGTTAGTTATTGAAAACGATAATTGCAATAATTATGGGGAGGAGAAACTAGGTTTTAAAACAGTACCTTAGTAAAGCTGTTTTAATTCAGTTAATCCTCTGTGAAAACATTTTCCAAAAAATGTATTTAAAAGATTGTCCATCTTGAAATTATATAATTGATTGCTATTAAAGAGGTCTTACTGGTTACACATCAGGAGACCAATGTGACAGAAACCTCATAAATATTTGCCAAAGATTTTAGCAATATCATTCTTGTCCTTTCTTATCTGTGCATTAAAATGTGAAACATTTCAGCTTTTCCACTTGCTTTTATATTTTTATTTGTCCTAGCACTTCTGAATCTTGAGACATATGATAAAAATGTTTTCTTCCCCAGAAAAACTGTTTTAACCTTCTTCCAGGTGATTTTATAATCTCAGCAGATAGTTGCATTCAAAGAGAGACTGGATATTAGAATGCTCCCAGGTGTAACACGCCTATAGGTTGCAGCAGCCTTCTGAATCTCATTCCATTGCAGGAGATGTTGAGTTGGCAGTTCTTACTGGCTGTTTGCCACCCATTTTTCTCAGTGCTCAGGGCTTGCATGTGTGCTGGACCATGCTGTCCACTTTCTATTTTGCATTTTGAGCCTTTATCTCTCCTGCCTTCAGTGATTTTTATGGATGAACAAACCAGGTCAATGAAGATAAGCCACTGTCACTCTTCACTAAATCTTCCCACTTTTTAAGAACTAGCTTGGAATTGAACTTCTAAGATTTTCTCATTAGGACAGAAACACAGGACCCTACTTTTAGCACTGTTTCTTTGCAACAGGGAAATAAGTCAATGTTCTCAGTTTCAGTCCCATTTACTACATCTTTGACCATGGAGAAATCATTAACTTCTCCAAATCTTAGTTTCTTGATTAACAAATGAGTCTGTCAATATCTGTCTTACCCACTTCTCAAGAACTTAGGGAGACTTAAATTAAGTTGTGTATGTGAACATACCTATAAACTGTGAAGTACGATAGAATAGAATGACTTTTTTCTTCTTTCTGATGAATCAGCCATGATGTAATAAAGTTTTCTCTTTAAAATTTCAATACATTTTGTAGTTTCAAAGAGGTTTTTTTAAAGTTTAAAAGAGTAAATGTTTAAACATATCTTGATATTCTGTTTAAGGGGAGGAAAACAAAACAAAACAAAACAGTGAGTCCTGGACAGTAAGAAAAAAATCCTTCCTTTGATTTCAGGGACAAAGAAATTATTGAATTTTTAGGATGATCTCCCTGACTTCATTCTGCATGTCTTACATTTCCATTTTTACTTCTAATAATATAATAGAATATTATTTATTCCATCTTATCACATTTTATTACATATTTATTACAATGAAGCCCAGAACTTGTACTTATTATCAGAAAGACTCTTTAGTGTCATGCTATGGTTTAAGAGCTAACCACGGGACACATTGTCGAAGAACATTGTTGTGATTATGGCTATATGAAAAACAAACAATTCACTTAGCATTGATGAGTTAACTCAATAGAAAGATGATGAAGATATACTAAAGTTACTTGGTTAACTGGTCCAATCAATGCACCTGACGATATCATGATGACTTCCATGGATATACATAATTTGGTTTACTCTTAACAGGTTTTTTTTTTTTTTTTTTTGCAGTACGCGGGCCCCTCACTGCCGTGGCCTCTCCCGTTGCAGAGCACAGGCTCCGGACGCGCAGGCTCAGCGGCCATGGCTCACGGGCCCAGCCGCTCCGCGGCATGTGGGATCCTCCCAGACCGGGGCACGAACCCCTGTCCCCTGCATCGGCAGGCGGACTCTCAACCACTGCACCACCAGGGAAGCCCATTAACAGTTTTTTTTAATGTATGATTGACATGTACTAAGATGCTCCTATTTAAAGTACAGTTTGGTAAAATGTGTCATTTGAATATGCCTCAATAAAGTTAACGTACATAGACCCTCTCTAGGCTACCTCATCTCTTTCTTTATTCTCTCCTTTAACAAACCCAAATGCCTGGAATACCAGCCATTACTTCTAGGAAAATGACCCACACATTTTAAACTCCAGCAGAAATTGTCTTCCAAGTTTTGAAACTTCTTTTGGGAAGCCTGCAAAATATTTCCATCTTAATTTTGAACAAACACCCCAAATTTCACATGCCCCCAGATATGTTCTCTCCCTAGTGCTTAATAAATACACGCATACCATGGAGATATATTGCAGGATTGGTTCTAGACCACTGCAATAAAGTGAATAGCGTAATAAAATGAGTCACATGAATTTTTTGGTTTCTTGGTGCATATGAGTTATGTTTACACTATACTGTAGTCTATTAAGTATGCAATAGCATTTTGTCTAAAAACAATGCACATACCTTAATTTAACAATACTTTACTACTAAAATATGCTAACCATCACCTGAGCCTTCAGGGACACATTATCTTTTTGTTAACAGTTAACATCAAAGATCACTGATCACAGATCATCCTAGTAAATATAATAATTATGAAAAACTTTGAAATGTTGTGAGAAATTCCAAAATATGACACAGACAAGAAGTGAGCAAATGCTGTTGGAAAAACAGTGCCAATATATTTGCTGGACTCAGAGTTGCCACGGACCTTGAATTTGTAAAAAACACAATATCTATGAAATACAATAAAGCAAAACACAACAAAACGAATAATGCCTGTATTGATCAAAAATGTGACGGTTAATTTTGTGTGCTCAGATATTAGGTTAAACATTATTTCTCTGAGAGTATCTGTTACGGTATTTCTAAATGAGATTGGCATTTAAATCTACAGAATAAATACAGCAGATTGCCCTCTTCAGTGTAGGTTGATCTCATTTAATCAGTTGAAGGCTTAAAAAGAATACAAGTCTGAGTAAAGAACAGTTCTTTCTCTCTGTCTTCAAACTGGGATATCTTCCTCTCCTGCCTTCAGACTCAGACTTATACTGAACTCACACCATCAGCCCTTCTGGTTCTCAAGCCAACAGACTCAGACTGGAACTATATCATCCAATCTCCTTGCTCCCCAGCTTGCCAACTGCACAGTCCTGATGGTCTCAACAATACCTTACTCTTTCAAAGCTGTGTTCTTGAAAATGTCTTCCACTGTGAGAAAGGTGAAAAGAACTTACACTCCAAGGACAGGGGAGTGAGTGAGGAGGCTTCCATTACTGGGGTCCAGTTTGTAGTCAACCAACGATCACATCCTCTCAATGACCTCTTCCAACAATCACCATGAATTAACCATCTCTTTCAGTCTCAACTACTAGACATAAATTCCCTTCCTCACACCCACCAAAGATACATAGGGTTGAAACACACACACACACACACACACACACACACACACACATATCACAAATATTAACATGTATATCACGTGAAGTTCACTAACATCCATACTGTTGAAATGCTAACAAATTTGCAATTAAGTAACAGTTAAGTATACAAGAACCAGCCCTCTCAGGATTACTCTGCTAATTTCTAAACTAAAATATAAAGGTCACTTTAATAAGAGAAATCTTAGTGTTTTAAACTTTAGTGAAAATGACTTTGGAAAGGTGAAATAATGCCAGGCGATAAAAACTTTTGTGAAACTTTATCTCCAGCCAAATATGTGTCACTGGGGTAACTGAAATAAGACAAAGCTTTACATTTTCACTGTTCTCACACCTTCTTCATTCTGAGAGATCAGACTGAATGCTGTGGAGACATTAGAAGGCATGATCACTGTGGGATTTTCTCTTTTACAAGCTGGAAAAATAAACATGTTATAGTACTCCTAGCCTGGCATGAATTCCTTCTGATGGGGTCTTGGATAAGATCTAGCATGGATAGTGATAATGCCTTCTAGACACTGTTTAAAACCAAACCTCAAAATCTTGTGAATACAGTCTATTCATAGTTAGAAGGGACAGCCAAACATTCAGAGTCAACAGAGGAAAAGAAAACACTGTCACTTGTCTCCACTATTTTAATACAAAGAGACAAATAGCTACCATTACCCAAGGTTCTCACCACAGAGCGCCTACATACTTCGACAGATCCATTAAGTGAAAGACTGCACCTCCTTCCATGCAAAGTCTTATTTTTTAACCATCAGCAAAACACAGAAATTATAACTCAAACTACAAAGTACTGCTAAGTGTTCCAATCCTGCTCAAATTCTCTATTTTGGATTTGTTTTCAAACTGGGCTTTGTTTCTTCAAATCCATGTCATGTAACTAGGACTAGTTTACATCATTTGCAACATATGCAGCTGCTGAATAATAAAAAGTATTATACAATTAAGAGGCAGACAATTAGATATGGTTACTAATTATGTGAGATGTCTACTAGATTTGCTTCAGGGAGAACATTGACTCATATTATGTACATATTAGAGATGCTTTTTTGACTAATATTGCCATGAGGACAAGAGGAATTATGATTTTCTTGAACTGTCTAAATAATTCAAATTATAAGACATCTCATTTAAATATGCTTATGTAATTGGGTCATGCAAATATTACAAAACTGAATTTCTCATTCATGGTTATATCATAAATCAAATCAAGGACAATTAATTTATCTTGTGGCATCTTATTTTTTCCCCCTTCCTGCCTTCCCTCCCTCCCTTCCTTTTTTTCCTACCTTTTTTCCTTCCTTCCTTCCTTCCTTCCTTCCTTCCTTCCTTCCTTCCTTCCTCTTGCCTTCCTTCACTCTATACATTTTCAGTGTAACTCAAGGTCTGGACAGTTAAATATATAAGAATCCAGTGAAGTGACCTTAAAAGACTTCAATCTTAACTTTTAATTTTTTTTGTCTTTTTAAGTTAAAGTAAAATACATTCATTGTAAAATGTTCAAACAATACAAAAGTAACAATCCATTTTAAAAGCACTATTAAACTTTGGATGTACATCTTTTCTGAATTTTTTATGATTGTATCAAATCAAACAGTACTTATTAAACATCTGAATTACACTGGCAGTTGCCACTTGACTATGATAAATACAGAAAGAGAATGAGATTGTCCCTATTCTCAGAAAGACAAACATGTTAACATAAGGAAATAAATCTATGCACTAATAATCAGTCTGTTAACTAAGAAAGTATACTGGACAGCAGTGAATTAAATGGGTTTATGTATCAGAAATATTCAGTGTAGAAAATAAGCATGAACTCTGAAAAGAGGGAAACTTGACCTTTTCCCTACAGTCTCCCTTCCCAATTCCTGTACAACCTTCAGTTCCCCTTCCAGCCAAGTAGGTGCTGGGAATGGTGGGCAGACAGGGCTTAGAAGTTGCAAACAAGAACATGGGACTTGTTAGTGTTCAGACTAGAGTTAATGCAAGACCATTCACCTCTGCACAGGAAGAGAGTTTGAGGACTTTTACCAGAGAATCTTGAAACAAAAATAAGAGGATGAACCCTAGAAAGAGCTTGACTTCTTGAGAGTCATTAACTCCTTTAGGAAAGCAATGACTACCTGTTGGATGGAGAAACCAATGATCTTCTTGCCCTCAGAAGCTGTGGGGAAACTTGTCAGGTGGAATGATGTTGAGAGCACTATTGCTTAGAGTTGAGAAAAAGATAATCCTTTCCTGATGCTTCAGGAGAGGCTTGGGAGCTCGAGGCTATCTGACGCTGGCCTAGGATCATCTTCCTTCTCTGAAGATATAGCAAGTATGGCTGAACCTTGAGGAGAGAGCAAAAGAACACTTAAATGTGATTAAGGCGATCCAGCAGCCAGAGAAATGACAATTCAGCAAAACTTAAGAAGAACCTGCTCCCGGTAGAAAAATAAACAAACTGTTGAATGGGACTGAGGACAACAGCAACAAAAATAACAAAATCAAAGTAATTTGAAGTGGTTCCATTACAGCTCAAAAAGTCTTTCTGAAGCTAAAACCACATTATTTTTAAACTATAGAATTAAATAGACAAATTGAACGGAAGGTGTTCACTTTGCATATACATCAGTGGGCTGGAATATCAAATGTAAGGAAAAGCTTAAAACAAACCAAAATTCGAAAAGAGATAGAAATCATGACATAAAAGGTAAATGTCTAAGAAGACAGATGCAGGGGAGCTACAATGAATTTGAACAAAATCAGAAACAGAAAAAAAGAAAAAAAGGATAGACTGAAATGAGGTTATAACTAAAGAAGTGTGAAAAAAATCTGAACTAAAAAAGAAATACAAGTATTAGAAGTTTTCCAGGTTTCAGCAGGGTCAAAGAGAAAAAAAAAAACAAACAAAAAACTCTATGCAGATCCTTGTAACATTTATTTATTTATTTATTTATTTTGCGGTACGCGGGCCTCTCACTGCCGTGGCCTCTCCCGCTGCAGAGCACAGGCTCCGGACGCCCAGGCTCAGCGGCCATGGCTCGCGGGCCCAGCCGCTCCGCGGCATGTGGGATCTTCCCGGACCGGGGCACGAACCCGCGTCCCCTGCATCGGCAGGCGGACTCTCAACCGCTGCGCCACCAGGGAAGCCCCCCTTGTAACATTTTTAAATTTCAATAATTCAAAACAAAACACAACCTAGAGTAAGTCTGAGCAAAAAGAACTATTACCCAAGAATCTCTTGCCAAGCCAAGGAATGGTTCACCTGTTAGGGTGAAAAAAAAAAAATACAACACATTTAAAGATTCATGCAATGTATCACCCACATATCCAACCTGAAGAAAATATTTACAAATAGACTGTAATTACACAAAATATGAGTAGAAGCAAAGATCTCACTACAGGGAAGGATGAAGAGCAGAGGCACTAAAAAGGGAAACCTCATATGTGACCAAAACATAAATACACGTGGAACCACATGCAACTTCCTCTTCCTTTTTTTTTTTTTTTTTTTTTTTGGCCATACCACATGATTTGTGGGATCTTATTTGGCCTGCCAGGGATTGAACCTAGGCCCTCAGCAGTGAAAATGCAGAGTCCTAACTGTTGGACTGCCAGGGAATTCCCCCTTTTTTTTTCCATTTCCATTTTTTTAAAAAATACTCATATCAAGTATTTCATATGGTTCAAAATCACTTCAACACAGAGGGGCTGAGGAGTGTAAAAGTATTTTAAAGGTTTTCTTTTAATGAGTTGGGAAAGAACAGTAGAGGAAAAGTAGAGCATTTTCATTGAAGAGGAGACATGCCATGTTGTTTTCATACAATGGTAAAATGTGTGTTGAATTATCAGAAAAGGAAGTTAATGAATAAAAGAACACAAGATGAACAGTGACTTGAAAACATGAGCAAAATAAACAGCAGGGAAAAAGAAAAACAAAAAAGAACTAAATGGTAAACCTAGAGTAAGATGGAAAGATTAAAGCAAGTTTTATTGATACATCAAATGAAGTATGCCATTTTTTTTTCCATTAGAGGACAGATTGTGTTAACTGACAAAATGCAATCTTTATGCTTTATGAGAAATGTACATAAAATTGTGCAAAATTGAAACACTAGTCCTCTAGCCTCATTTCATCTCTGATGCTCACTCTGGTCTGATTGTATATATGACAGGCCACCAACACCCAACAAAGGCATCATCTCTCACCCAGTTCTGAATCCAATCCTATGTTACTGTCTGGCTGAGGATCACAGATGGTTGGCAGAGATTAGGAATGGGAAAAGACTCAGGATAGAGGTGAGCTTATCTGTTGTGCAAATTAAAACATTTAAAAGACTAATCAGATAAACTCTATTTTATTTTTTTTTTAGGTTACCTGAAACTGTCTACATGAAAATGGCTGCTGAAAATTGTTTCTTCAAAATGTCATGGGCACAATACTTTTAGTTATTATGTTCTTCACATTTATGTTATGGTCAATAACCTAACAAAGAGCATTATTTTGTTTGAAGGGTTTTACTAATCAGTGAGACCATGGGGACACTTACATTTGCTAGCTCAAACAATTACAGAGACAGAAATAAAGTAGTTTTTAAAACATGACACACAGTGATTCTAACAGGAAATGGATGAAGGCTATGGAGCTCACATGAGAGTGAGGAAGAAGCAGAGAAGATAGAAATGAAAGGGAGAGAAAAGCAAAATCTCATTTGTAGAACTTACATTAGAATCTCTCCAGTTCTAGAAGGCTTTGGTAAGCTACTAAGTAATAAGATAAAGGGCTGTTTTAGACTATATCCATTCCTTTCTCAATGCTCCTTCACCCTAAGTTTCAGTGCCCTTACGTCATCAAAATCTCAATTTACAATAGGTCTATATGAGTATTCCAGGGCTGCTGTAACAAATTAACACAAAATGGGTGCCTTAAAACAACAAAAATTTATTGTTTCACAGTTAGGGAGGCGAGAAGGCCTAAATCAAGGCGTCAGCAGGCTTTCACTCAAAGCTTTAGGGGAAAATCTGTTCCATGCTTTTATCTTAGCTTCCAGTATTGCCATAATGCTCAGTATTCCTTGGCTTGTAGATACATCACTCCAATCTCTGACTCTGTTGTCACATGACATTCTCCCTGAATGCCTCTGTGTCTCTTCTCTTCTTAAGACGACACCAGTTATATTGGATTAAGGGTCTACCCTATTGCACTATGATTTCATTTTACTTAACTAATTACATCTGCAATGACCCTATTTCCAAGTAAAGTCACATTCTGAGGCTCCAGGAAGGATATGATTTGGCTGGAGTTGGGGGAGTTGACACTATTCAACCCAGTGTAAGAACTAACTTAGCTCAATGGCCTTAGTTAACTCACAGGCATTTACTTTTAAATACTAATGTCTAACTATGCAACAAAATACTTTTTCCTACCTGTTAAATTGATTTGGAGTACCAACATTCAGAGAGTTATCTTAAGGAAGAAAGAAAAAGACAGAAGGGCTGTCCTAGGTCCTTAAAGTCACACCATTTATGCTCAAAAGCTCTCTACCTAATTGTTCATTGTTAAGAAGGGTATGTATATGGCCCCAAGCTACCCTTTTAATCAAATCACATAGAGAACAGCCAGATTAGGGAATTCACAATGGCCCACAAAATAATTGCTTGACACCACAGTTGGACAGTCTATAAGCAGACTTGCAAATTGGCAAGAAGAGCTTAAATGTCAAAAATGGATAGTGGTTTCATAGTAAATTATATCAGATCACAGAGTGTTGCTCCTTCATCAATTGTGACTTACAATGCTGCAAGGGCAGCAGGAAGTGGATATAAATATGACCCTTATATTTTGCACAAAAGTGTCAGTTGAGAAAAAAGACTTTTTTTCAGGGCACTATTACAATGGGTCTGCTTTTCAAAGACAGGGACAGAGATTGTTAAACCCATGGAGGATGAGTGATAGATGAAGGTCTACCTAGCTACTTAATAACAGAACCCAAAATATAACAAAAAAATTTTTTGGCTTCCAGTGCCTAGCTGTCAGTTTCCAGTCAGCACTCTCGCAACACCAGGGAAAAAAAACAAAAAACTACATAAAGCACACTATTGATAAAACAGTTCTTGTATTTTAAAACTAAATTAAGAAAAAATGTAAAAGAAAAAAAATTAAGAGAGGAGGAAGCATGGGAAGATTGGGGCAGGAGTTTGGAACAGAATGAATTAGTTTTGGCAGAAAGATTGTTACAGGACTCCAGTGACAGTGACTGCAAACAAATGCTTTGAGCTTCTTGTTAAGCAAATTCTTGCTTGCTTGGTACATTTTAACATTGCAGTTGGAACTAAGAAATGCTCCAATTGGCTGGATGTTGAACAAGCCTCTCTTTGGGATTTTAGCATCTGTCAGGAGAATCAGAACAAAGGTTCCACTTATATTAAGCAGGAGAAAAATTATATCTAATGAACTGCTAATACCAAGCGTTTATTGAGTTTTCCAAAGCATGTTCAAATCAGATATAAGTTAAAAGGCTAATATGAGTTTTTGATGATCTGGGAAAACTATTCACAGAGAAAAGTTAGATTGAAATTTTTATGAGAAAAAACATTTCTTGTAGGCATATTATATGATGGATCTACTACTAAGTGCCTTGCCTTTATTGTTATTTAATCCTAATGACTATCCTAGCCAGAATGCTTTTTGTTCCATTTTACAGATGAGGAAACAAGCTGTGTTAAATTGAGTAATTTTCCCATAGTTACATGATAAGCATGTGGCAGAACTGGGATTAGAAATTGCCTAACTTAAAACTTTTGCAATTACTCTGTTCTAGTGCTTCCCCAGAAAATGATACAGCTAGAAAAAAAAATTGGAGGAAGTATTTGCTCATTTTCCTCCTGTTCTGCACAAGAGGACATTAAGAACTAGGTGTTCAAGTGATTGTACAAAAGTCACACAGCAATGCGAGACTGAATATTGGTATTCTGACTTCATTAGAGAAACCATATTTCTTTTTGTTATACTATTTAATATGGAGTGTACATAGAGATATAAATGTTTTCATGAAGAACCAGAATTAGAATTGAACTATCACAGAGATAGCTGATTCCTGGAATATGCAGTCATGTCATTTTAATCCACACCAAGGTGGATGAACCATCCTTTCCCACATGTGACTTGATTACATAATATAGAAGGAAGCACGTGATGCTTGCTCTGTACAACATTATCCCTCACTTGCTTTCAAAACAAAATTTATTTTATCTCAGATATAAAGAGTTAGTCTAGGGCTTCCCTGGTGGTGCAGTGGTTAAGAATCCACCTGCCAATGTAGGGGACACGGGTTCAAGCCCTGGTCTGGGAAGGTTCCATTCCACATACTGCAGAGCAACTTAGTCTGTGCACCACAACTTACTGAGCCTGCACTCTAGAGCCTGTGAGCCACAACTACTGAGCCCATGAGCTGCAACTACTGAGCCCACGAGCCACAAATACTGAAGCCCATGCACCTAGCACCCATGCTCCACAAGAGAAACCACCACAATGAGAAGCCTGCGCAGTACAACGAAGAGTAGCCCCCGCTTGCGGCAACTAAAGAAAGCCCGCATGCAGCAATGAAGACCCAACACAGCCAAAGATAAATAAAATAAAATTAATTAATAAAAAAGAAAGAGTTAATCTAATCACACTGCTCAGTTCATTAACCTTGGTCATCTCCAGTCTTTATAAAGAAATTTAAAGTTTTTACCTTATCATCCCCTCTCACCTCTATTGTTCCTTCCCAGAAATAAGCACCCACTTTGACTTGTTTCCCTTATGTTCTTTAATATTGTGCTATAATATGTAATGTTTTATGTGTGTATGTATTGAATATACATAAGTAAAATTGTAGAACAAAAATTTATTCTCTTTCCTAAATGTTTTCTCACTAAAGTTTTAATTATAAAGAATTTCAAACATACAAAAAAGTTGTAAGTATTTTACCTTAAGCATCCATATACCTATTACTCAGAGTCAGCCATTAAGCGTTTTTTTGTCCTCCTATCTATTCATTAATCTATCCTATGTTGAGATCATTTCAACGCACATTATAGATATCAGTACACTTCTGCCTAAATATATCAGTATGAATATTATGACCTAGTACTGAGGTGTGCAGAGAAGAACATTGCCTTACAGGAAAATAAGAAGCCCTCACAACCTGTGCTGTACATTTCACCTTGTTTTGGAGTATATTGCCCTGTTCTAGTCTTGATGGGTACTCCATTTTTCTACTTAAGTGTGTGCATCATATGACACCTGGACAAATTCAGTGACTAAAAATAGAAGGAAAAACATTGACCAAGTTTCTGTTATAGAGTAATGGAAATAAAAACAAAATAAACAAATGAGACCTAATGAAACTTAAATCTTTTGCAAAGCAAAGGAAACTACAAACAAGATGAAAAGACAACTCTCAGAATGGGAAAAAAAATGTGCAAATGAATCAACAAAAAAAGGATTAATCTCTAAAATAAATAAACAGCTCCTGCAGCTCAATATTACAAAAACAAACAACCCAATCCAAAAATGGGCAGAAGACCTAAATACATATTTCTCCAAAGAAGCCATACAAATGGCCAAGAAGCACATGAAAAACTGCTCAACATCACTAATTATTAGAGAAATGCAAATCAAAACTACAGTGAGGTATCACCTCACGCCAGTTAGAATGGGCATCATCAGAAAATCTACAAAAAACAAATGCAGGAGAGGGTGTGGAGAAAAGGGAACCCTCTTGCATTGTTAGTGGGAATGTAAATTGATACAGCCACTAAGGAGAACAGTATGGAGGTTCCTTAAAAAACTAAAAATAGAATTACTGTATGACCCAGCAATCCCACTCCTGGGCATATACCCAGAGAAAACCATAATTCAAAAAGACATATGCACCCCAATGTTCACTCCAGCACTATTTACAATAGCCAGGTCATGGAAGCAACCAAATGCTCATCGACAAATGAATGGATAAAGAAGATGTGGTACATATATACAATGCAATATTGCTCAGCCATAAAAAGGAATGAAATTGGGTCATTTGTAGAGACGTGGATGATCTAGAGACTGTCATACAGAGTGAAGTAAGTCAGAAAGAGAAAAACAAATATTGTATATTAATGCATATATGTAGAACCTAGAAAAATGGTACAGATGAACCGGTTTGCAGGGCAGAAATTGAGACACAGATATAGAGAACAAACATATGGACATCACGGGGTGGGGGGGAAGTGGCGGGGGGGGTAGGAGGGTGGGATGAATTGGGAGATTGGGATTGACATGTATACACTGATGTGTATAAAATAGATAACTAATAAGAACCTGCTGTATAAAAAATAAATAAAATAAAATTCAAAAAAAATGTTTCTGTTAAAGCATAAAAATTACATTTTCTCTTTATCCCTCTCACTTTGTAATTGAAGAAGTATTCTTGTCTATATTTTAGAAAAATACTTTGTAATGCCTACTTAGAAATTGATATGATGATATAAATCATAATTCCCATCTGTAATTTATTAGTATCAAATTCATTTCTACACATACTTATTGAGTTCTTGCTATGTGTACATTTTGGACTGATTTGTGTCCCTCCAAGGTTTATATATTGAAACTCTAACACCTGACATGACTATATTTGTATATAGATCCTTTAAGGAGTAACTGAATGTTAAATGAGGTCCTAAGGGTGGGGCTCTCATTCAGTAGGACTTGTATCGTTATAAGAAGAGGAAGAGACACCAAAGGTGTCTCTGTTTCCAAGTGCACAGAGGAAAGGCCATATGGGACACAGTGAGGAGGTAGCCATCTGCAAGCCAGGAAGAGAGGCCTCACTGAAACCAACCCTGATGGCACCTTGACTTTGAATTTCCAGTCTCCAGAACTGGAGGAAATAAATTGTCCTGTAATTCACCCAGTCTGCAGTATTTTGTTATGGCAGCCTGAGCAGAAAAATACACTGTATATGCTGTGGATAATAGAACTAGATTTAAATAATTTCACTTGATTTAAGACTTCAAAGTTTATTAGGGAGTGTGGTATGCAAAGATATTTTTTACTCAGTGAAACCTAAAATAGTGTATTTTCCTCTATATATGTACTCATGTGTTCAGTTTACTCATGGTATCTGTTAAAGTGTGTATCTGCTTCTCTTTATCTTTTTTAATCAACTATTTCTAACCAAGTGGCTGCCAATTCTATTTATACCTGTAGCTTGTCATAAATGAAAAGGACATTCTTGAATATGAATAAGAAGGAGTAAAGTTAGTTTATTTTGATAAGTTAAAAAAAAATATGTTCCCAGGACATTTGGGTAAAATATCTTTGAAAAAAAAAAATCCACAGCTGTAACATTTTGCTTACCTTAGGCATTTCTCTAATGTTCCTCTCTCTGTGATGAAAGATGTTTGACTCAAAAATCAGTTCTTTAAACCCTTATCTCTCACTTCTTCAATAATGTCTATTTTCTCATTTCCCACTGTGGTGTTATTGGATTCGTAACAGCAGTTCTGCATAGTATCATTTACCTGTGAGCTAAACGAGCAAATTCAGAGTTTCAAATTATAAAATCTGATTTGGTAGCTTTATGCTAAATGACAATCAGATGGAAAAGACGCTGAAATAAAAATATTCCAAGATGCACCAGTAGGCGTCATTATCCTTATTAGCAGAAATGCCTTTGCTGGAGTAAGAATGCATAAATGTGATAGTGTCAATCACAGGCTCTAAGATTACAAGGGAATTGTTTAAATTCCATTTTGTGGAGAAGAATATTAAGATTTAGGGAGGCATGCTATAATACAAAGAGCGCAAGTTATGAATTACAAATTATGAACTGGGTTTATGGACCAATTATATCAATTATGATGAAATGATCTTAGAAAATGCCCTTAACTTTCTGACCCTCAGTTTCTTCTGATTACTGAGATGACTTGTTAGAAAACAGAAGATACACTACAATATACTGGATAATGAATACTTAGATGGAAAATAAGAGATACTCTAGGCATTTTCATGAAGAAGAGATTTAATACAAAGAAGTAGAGGCCTATGAAACTATTGGGTGAGCTGGGGCAGTAAAGATAAGAAAAGTTGCTGCTAAGCTTTCTGGGAATCATGAAGTGCAGAAGTCACTGACAACTCCAAACAAGCCTCTCGGCATCAAGTAGGCTGATTCACGTCTTGACAGCTGAAATCTACTGGCAAAACCTTCCATCTGCCATCTTCCAAAGCCCTCACACCTCCCCACTGAAGCCAAAGCAACTCTCCATCTCTCTCGTCTTTATCAAACCTTTAGCAAGAGCTTTTCATTTGCAGGGCATAAACTGGAATCCTCTGGCAAGAGAGTCTGGAGAATGCAGTTTCCAGGCTTCCAGCTTTTGCAACAGAGGTGATAGCTGAGAACAGTGTGCTAGTGTGTTTGAAATTCCAACAGACAATTCGTAAGATATACTCATTCCCCACAGAAGACACTTAGAAATTTCAATCCGCCCACAGGTTTTGTCTGCTTTGCCTACAGAACGGAATTCAAATCCATTTCAGTTTGATCTCTGTACACTGCAACCACCTGTAATTTAAGGTAATACTGTTTCTCACGTGGACTATTACAACATTTATCTTTCTTTCCTCTTTCCACATTGCTCTCCATGTAAGCCGTAATCTGTTTGGTTATGCTGTGGTTACAAACACTCTCAGAACTGCAGTGGCTTAACCCAGCTGGTATTTAGTTCATGCTCTTACAGATTTGCAAGGTCCTCTGCTGCGCATAGTCATTTAGAGTTGCAGGCTGACTGAGCCTCATCCATCTTTCAGAAGCGGCATCTGGAATACTCAGCCTCCTCCATTGCTGTGGCATGAGATGTGAGGGACTGGAGAATTACTCAAGAGAGTTTTGCTAACTAAGCCCACCAGTGACATGGCCCCATTCAACTCCAAGAAATACGAAAAATGGAATATGTTTGAGCCTTGAACAACACGGGTGTTAGGGGCGTCAACCCCCAAGCAGTTGAAAATTCGCAAATAACTTTACAGTCTGCCCTTAGTATCCATGGATTCCACATCTGCGGATTCAACCAATCGTGGATCATGTAGCACTGTAGTGTATTTATTAAAAATATCCACGTGTAAATTGACCCTTGCATTTCAAATGCGTGTTTTTCAAGTGTCAGCTGTATTAGGTTGAAACTAAGCCATACTTCCTATAATCAGGACGTTTATGCCATACTTCCTGTAGTCAACTTTCTATATTTAAATATTCAGAGTAATATTTATAAAATGTAAATCAGATCATATTTTTCTGCTTAAAAACATTTGGGGGTGTCCATTGCACATAAAAGAGAACTAAAACCTTTCATTATAGCCTACCAGAACCTACAGGATCTGGAATGCCATTTTTTACCTTCTGTTCTTCCTCACTGAAGTCCAAGATGTTGACTTTCCTTATGTGCTTTAAACACGCCAAGATGGTTTCTGACCTAGGGCTTTGCACCTGCTGTTCCTTCTGACTGAGAACTGTTTTCAGTGAGCTTTTTGCATGACTAAAGTCATTCTCATTCTGCAAGTCTCTGCTTAAATGTCATCCCCAACACTTTAGTTTCTAGTATAACAGCTGTGTATCACTTTTCACAATCTGTAAGTTCTTTATAATTTTGTTGTTTGTCTCCAAAGCCTTTACAATAAACTTCATGAGGGCAAGGACCATTTCAATCTTATCTGAGCCTTGTTCCCAATACACAGAATAGTGTCTGGCCTATAGTAATCACTCAACTAATATAAGTTGAGTGAAAATACAAATCAATAAATTGTATCTATCGTTATTGATCAAAGTGATTAAAAAGAGATTAATAAAAATGAGGGTGATATTTTAGTTATAGATTAAGCTGAGAATATCTCTTCATTTGTCTTTCTTTCAAGACAATTTAAAAGCCATATATATTTTCTCATTTATTAAAAAGTGCTATCTGATGGGGTTTTTTTTGTCTTTCTTAAATACACACACACACACACACACACACACACGCACCTAGTTAAGAGAACAACAGGATAACCTACCCCAAATAGAAAAAAAGTCAGCTAAACCAAAAGCATGCATTTGCTAATCCAAACGCACTGTGCTTCAAACACAAATTGCCATATTTAGCCATCAGCTAATTTCTGTTGGTAAAGATGATATCACTTTTGTCTTTTTAAAACAACAGCTATTTTTTTTTTCTTTCTTTATGTACATACCTATACTTGGCATAACATTTAGCCGCTGAGATCCTAACTGGTTTATTAAGGAATCATCTGGAAAGTCATGACAAGTAACATGTTGAATGTGTTAGTACCAAGCTCAGGCTTCCTTAACACTTTATTAATGAAATGAGGTTTTGTGGTAGAGAAGCATGAGCACGTACTTGGACTCAGACAAATTTGAGTTCCAAGCTGAGCTCTGCTTCTATTAGCTGTAGGATATTGGACAAGTTACTTTTGGGCCCCAGATTTACGTCTATATTATTTCAAAGTATTAGGAAGAGCTCTGGATTATTCTTGAGTAAAATCACTATCACTGCTCCTGTCTCAGCACATATTAGTTCTCTAATTGTTTCACCCAAACATGTACTAGAAAGAATTTATAACATAGTACACAACTAATTCTGACAGAGTAAAGAAAAACGTATCAAAAACTTTAATTTCTCCAAGCGTTTCAAAATGGTGGTGTGTTTATTTTAAAACAAACTTCAGAAGCAAAAGAAGAGGTGGAAAACTCAAATTAGAATAAAGAACAGATGATCCCAGCATGGAGTGTATGAAGTCCAGGGCAACCTAGGGGAACACCTCAAGACATAAAACAAAGCAAGTATTACCAAGTTCATTGGATCCTGAGACTCCATGACTTTGGAAGAAAGTAAACTTTTAACATAAAACCAAGATATATCAATGACTACACTTCAAGAAAATACTTAAACTATTTTACAAAGGTATATATATGGCTAAAGGGAAGAAAAATTGATTAAGAAGACATGATTAAGAATTGGAATTAATTTACACATTGGAAAAGAAAGTTTAAGCTTAATTTGTCAAAAACTGTCCATTCCTAAAAATGTTAGACAAGATAAGTAGTAGAAGAGAATACTAATCCAAAAATGTGTTTTGAAGGTAGAAATTAAGAAGATACAGGGATATATTTTGTTTGTTTGTTTTTGTTTTTGTTTTGCGGTACGTGGGCCTCTCACTGTTTTGGCCTCTCCCGTTGCGGAGCACAGGCTCCGGACGCGCAGGCTCAGCAGCCATGGCTCACAGGCCCAGCCGCTCTGCGGCATGTGGGATCTTCCCGGACCGGGGCACGAACCCATGTCCCCTGCATCGGCAGGCGGACTCTCAATCACTGCCCCACCAGGGAAGCCCAGGGTTTATTTTTGAAAGTTATACTTAGGCTTTACTCTTAGGAGAGCTTTAAAGGTGAAATACATGTACACAGACTTTTCCCCAGATAGGATTCGTTTTCTAATAATTGATTAATAGGTAGTCCACATAAAGTAATACAAAAATGAGAGATGAGATTAAGCATATGAATAGCTTTTCAGCGTCATGTAAATTGATTACATGCCAAAAAATATCAGTGTGGATGAAGTATTAGCTGCTTACTCCTATCTGATTTTGTCTAGTGGTAATTTAAGAAGCACAATGCCTTCTTTAGGGAGAGTTCTATGTATTATGTTTTATGTGGTAGGGTTGAAGCCGCTTTTCCTAAACTATGAGTTAGAAGGTAAAGTTCTTAAGGAACCTCAACAGCAACAGGAAAGTGCTCCATGATCAAATGCACTTGGAGACGATGCTGTGTTGCAGAAAATTAAGCATGATTTTTGCTGGCCCTTTGGAAACCTTGATAAAAACTGACTAAAGGGAGGCAAGATGGGGGTGAGTCAGTGTCAGCTGCTTTACTTTATGGTATAAGGGCATCCAGAGGAGGGATTGACAGGCAAGTTCAGGCAAGATCTCTAGAAACATTTTGCTTTGTTATGGCAGCCAGCTAAATGGCCAAGCTCACGCAAAGCCCTCCCAGACTCTACAGAGCACCAAGCTCATTTACTCCCATGGATCTTTTAAGGATTCATCCTTATACAATTTTTTTCTTTCCCTTTAGTCTATCTACATCATACTCATCCTTCAGGAACTGGCTCACATTCTATCTCCGCCATCAAGCCTGCCCAAGAAGCCTTTCTTGACCACTCCAATCTCATCATTGAGACTGGGAAATGCTCATTTTTTACTATCACTTAAATTAATTGAATCCATTTTCTCTCTCACCAACTTATTTTTTCATTTCAAATAATGGGTTGCAACATGTGAGTACATATTTATTTGTGTGTTTATTTGTGTAATTTCTCTCCCTCCATTGAAATCTAAGCTCCACAAGAATAAGATTTTTTGTGTTGTTTACTACTCCACCCAGACACTGTCAGACATGAAGCTGGCACCCGGTAAATCTGATGAATAGATGAATATAGTTATGGTGCGACGGAACAATTCTGAGGTGGACTTAGAGACCTGATTTCAAATTCTGGCTTTGGCATTTATCAGCTTTATCTCCTCTCTCAAGTTCCCTTTCCTTCTCTATAGAATAGTTACAATTAAAGAAAATAATGGGAAACTTCTCAGCATATTTTAGTTTATCAATAACTATTTATTTCTTTACCACTGATTTTCCTTTTTACAATTAATTATCTCATAATGTATATTGCCTCAATCACCTAAAGCACAATATAACTTTATGTCTGTGTTAAAAAACAATTTTTTATATATATATATATATATATATATATATATATATATATATATATATATATAAAGGTCCTGTTCTAAACAATCCAAAATAACTAAAAATATGGAACATATTTTTATTTTCCATGGATTCATGTTCTTTGTTTTTTTTTCCAGCAGGCGGGCCTCTCAGTGCTGTGGCCTCTCCCGTTGCGGAGCACAGGCTCCGGACGCGCAGGCTCAGCGGCCATGGCTCACGGGCTCAGCCGCTCTGCGGCATGTGGGATCTTCCCGGACCGGGGCACAAACCCGTGTCCCCTGCATCGGCAGGCGGACTCTCAACCACTGTGCCACCAGGGAAGCCCAGGATTCATGTTCTTAATGGTAATTTGGTTCTGGATGGCAAAATCTATGTTATAAAATATTTTCAGTTATCTTTAATTAATTAAATGTCGTAGCTCGCTCAGGCTCACTGAAAATCCCATACAATTCCTTCAAGGATCTCAAATGAGTCTCAGATCTTCTCCCCATACTCTCATTGCATCGGTTCAGGTAAGTTTAGTGAGGTGTGGGAAGAAAACAAACTAATTTTATTTTAATTACAATAAATGCTTTTGGAGCCTAGAGCTTGGGGAAGCAAATGCACACAAAATCATTCATTTGTTATTGACATGAGAAGAATAGTAACCTTCACTTTCCTCTCAGGTACCTTTATTTTAAAAGATTATGTTTTATTTGTAATTGATAAAATTGGATAGAATTGTAAATGACAGAACTGGACACCAAAACTCATGGCAGAGAAAAAAATTCAGGTATTTTGGGGAAGAAATCTTGAGACACATCAGCTTTGCCTAAGTAGCCACTCACATCATCTTGAGTCAGTAACTCCCTTAAACTCTTCCTGCTTTATTCAACTATTCCTTCTTTTAATAAATATTTATTGAGAATACATTAACTAATTCTGGGGATAAAATAGGGGAAGAAATACAGTCCCTAAGCTCAAATTGTTAACAGTTAAGGAAACAGAACTAAGCACAAAAGCCCTGGAAATAAAGATGTAAAGCTGAACCAGTTGGAGGGAACAAGGTCTCATAACTACTTTTCTAGTTCAAGTTCTCTTTCCCATGATACTTAGCATAATGTTATAAATATTAAAGACTTGTTAACAAGTCTAAGTATCAGGGTATCATAGCAAAGAGAACTCGAATTAGAAAAGTAGTTATGAGACCTTGTTCCCTCCAACTGGTTCAGCTTTACGTCTTTATTTCCAGCTTAAATTGACTGAAAATTCAGCAAAATAAGTGATTAGTAACCTGTCAAGATTCACAATTCAAACAATAATTTCTTTTCAAATGCATCCAACTTCACTTACATACCTATTTACCAATACCTATTTATATTCAGCTAACATTCATTGAACATTAACCATGGACCAGGACCTTTAATATAAATTTTCACAATTAATGTCATCATATAATGAGGAGGTGACATCCAATGCAATAGCATTACATAATGAGGAAGTAGTAACATCATCTAATGAGATGAAGAGACTAAAGGTAAAACATATGAGATAGTAAATAGTGAGATGAGAATTCAAATTTAATCCTTTTGTTCAATGATATTACCTCTATACTACACACCATTTTATACTAGATAGCAGATAAAAGAAGAAAGTCTAGGAAAGGAGACCACATTTTAACCTTTTAACAGAAGAGAAGGCATAATAAAGCAAGCAAAGGAAGGTGGCTCATTTTCAAGAATACTGGGGAGATTCGGTTGATCTTTTGATGTCTTTACATGTCCTCCCCCTTTTACCTGACAAAAAGAGAAAAAAAAAAAAAAAGCCTTTTTGTATCCCCAGGAACATTTTGTCCCATCCCAAGAGATATGCAGTCTGTGGCAGAAATTTATCTCATTCAATTGCCAGAAGTAGAGGGTGCACATAGGGAGAGTATTAGAAGAGGGTTAGCAGGTATACTTTCACCCGGAAATAGAGTAATGAGCATATTCTTCTTAATAAAAATAAGAAAGGAAAGTGTGTGGGTGAAATATTAGGGTGGGGGACAAAAATAATAGGATGAATTTATAAAACCCTGAGGGGCATTTTCCAACATGAGGGTGAGGCTAAAGTCATATATGTACATTAGGGAAATATTTATTATTCTTCTCACTAGTATTTTTGAACCATTTATGATATATTTAAGTTTAATGTACATTCACATACAATCACTACTTAAAACAAGAAAGAAGTAACTCTGGGTTGTTTGTTTTAAAGCCCGCTTATTAGCATACTGGTGATTTTGATTTGTTTGGGTCCAAAATTTTTTAACATTTTGCAAGAATTATTTAATATATTTTTGGAATTTAAAAAATAGATTAATTCACTAAGAAAATAATTATTTTAAATCATCCCTTTGATATTTAAAATAATTTAATTGGATTAACATTATAATAGAATTAAAACATTAAAAATGATAACATGAATAAGATTAGGTGTATACTTCATCTTTTACTAATTACAAAGTCATCATTTTATGTACTTGCGTAGACTCTATCTGCACATTTGCAGGTGAACAGGACCACTGACCAAAAGACTCATTTCTCCATGTGGACCATACCATTTGGGTTAATGTAAATGTACAGAAGTTGAATTATCTTAGCAAGTCTAACATTTTAGAATTTACAATGTTTGATGTAAACAGTTCTCATTATACCTGTGAGGTGAAAGATTCAAAAAAATATACCTACTGAAGGGATTACTTAAAATCCCTTTGTGGGATCTTATTCAATGCCCATTGTGGAGACTAAGAGGTCTTTGCAATAAATCTTCTAGTGCAGATAATATTCACCAGTAATACAAGTTTGGTTTTCCCAGATACAAGTTTGGTTTTGGGAAGTTTTGATAAGTTTGCCTGAGATCCCTACCTTATAGAGAGCTCAATTGCCTCAAAGCTCAGGAACTCCTAAAATAAAAGGCACCAGCTCCTGCTCTCCAGGATACAAAATTGCAGTAAAGCAGGGTAAACACAACCAAGACTCAGTGAGAGTATCCTGAAATAAAATATGTTGAGTAAAGTTGAAAACTAAGCTAGTAACCCAGGCTCAATACAATGGCTTAAGGGTCAGGGTGAGGAAGAGTAGAGTTGATGTCTGTCATTGCTGAGGCTGGGGAGGCCCCCTGAATCCAGACATCAGGTGAAGATGTTACAGTTTGAGGAAAAATGGGGATGAGAAATGAGCCAGAGAGAGCGAGAGAGAGAGAGAGAGAGAGAGAGAGAGAGAGAGAGAGAGAGATTCAGAGCCTGTGAATTCGCCCACGGGGGGCGAATGGTATTATAGACCTGACATCGTCAAAGGGTGGACAAGGTCCATAAGACGAGGCACTATTAGTCCTCAACATTGACTCTCTGTGACAGTGAGAAACGATGGATATGTGTCCAACCTCTGTTTTCCTTTCTGCCTGGCCTCACAATTAACTCTGACAGAGAAGGGCTTGGAGTTCTTGAACAGTTCAAGAAACTGTAAAGCAGCTTCAGAAGGCAGTGTTAGATTTTCTGCTTATATGATATGAGGGAGTTTTGTCAATTACTTAGAAAAAACTTTGTTACTATTTATATTTTTAATTTATGGAGCAATTCATGAAAGTAAGCAAAAGTGTAATGAGTGGGAGGAGTTTGATCACATGATTTTTAATCACTTTCCAGAGGCCACAAAGAAATCATAAAAAGTTTAAGAGATTTATTTAGGATCACAAGCCACAAAAATGGTTCAGAGCTTTTTCTTCTTTCCTAAAGAAATCTCAAAAATTACACTAAAAATTAGGCTAGGGTTTCCCTGGTGGCGCAGTGGTTGAGAGTCCACCTGCCAATGCAGGGGACACGAGTTCGTGCCCCGGTCCGGGAAGATCCCACATGCCGCGGAGCGCTAGGCCCGTGTGCCATGGCCGCTGAGCCTGCGTGTCCAGAGCCTGTGCTCCGCAACAGGAGTGGCCACAACAGTGAGAGGCCATGTACCGCAAAAAAAAAAAAAAAAAAAAAAAAAAAAAGGCTAAATCTTTTCCAGAGGGAAGAAATACATGGGTAAAAAGTAAACTTGATAAATGAATAACTTTCTCCCAAGTCTTATTTAGTACAAAGTATTATCTCTCACAAAGTACATTAAATATTTTTCTTAAAATCCAGCATTCATTCCCAAGCATAAATATGGATATATCATTAAAAGAAAATGTCTAGTCTATTTAGATTTTTATAATAGACATATTTACTTACTGAATAAATATTAACTGAAAATCTATGAATATTAGGTGTTGTTCAATTATTTAGTTAGCTTTACTAGTTAGCGTTATTAGATTTACAGGAGATTTTTTTTTTTTTTGTCTTAGAAAAGTATTCACTGTAGGATCTCAGAAAAAATTAATCAGTGCCTTTTAATTATATTTGTTATATAATGATCCAATTTGTTCTCAGAATTTCATGATCATGACTGGTCTATTAAGCAAGGTAGTAATACTCACTTGAGCATTAATTTAAATCTGTCCAACAAGACAGGGGTCACTTCAAGTGCCGGCTATTGTTGCATAAGTTGTATTTCTTGAAACATTCTAGAATTTTCTCAAACTATTTCTAGGCATTATCCATCATAAATATGAACATATTTCTGAAACACATTTTGCATGAGTATTAATAAACTCAGAGCAATGTGATTCAAGTTATTGACCATTTAATCATTTACCAGAGGCCAATTACTCTAAATCAATAAATACAGTAATTGGGCAATTAGTTGAAAGGTTGCTTAGAATGTTACAATAGTTAAAGGGTGCCTTACCAATATTCAGCATTTCAGAGTAAATGACAGGATTACACATTTTCATTTTAACTTAGCTATTATAAATGGACTATTTAAAAACAAAACATACAAATAATTTGATGTATAATAAGTATTCCTTTTTACCATGAAATACGTTGTGTTTATAGAGTTACAATAACATGAAATAGTCAACAGTTTTTATTCCACTCCCAAACAGGGGTCAGGTTAAAATATTTATAAGGATATGTGGCTATGTGCTTCATTTACTTCAAGCTTGTGTTTCTAACAGTATTGCTGGCTCAGAAAGAATAGTCTAAAAAGAATGGAAATTGCTGTTAGTTTAAAAAAATTATACAGCTTTGACCTGTCTTGATGGACTGAAGGGATGGTGATGAAAACTGTAATCCTAATAAATCTCCCACAGCTAGAGGTTTAAAACTCATACTGTTTCAAATTAGTGAGGACAGCAATATTTATTTGCTGCTGAATTCCAGTCAGCATGGCATTTCAGCAGGAAACACTTTATACGACTTAAACTTCTGAGTAGCAAAGTTGAAAACTCATGCCACTCAGTGATTCATTTTAAATCAGAAAGGAAACAAACCAACCTTTATCATTTCCTTTTCGTTGTCTTTCCTCACTACAATTGGCTTCAATTACATGTAACAGCAAAGAATCCTGACATTAATAGAGTACTCTAATGTTCAAAGAGCTTTGAAATGCATCATCTCATTGGACTAATGTAGGATTAGTTACAAAAAAAATAAATACTATCCTCAACTAATAGAAGAGGTAACAGAGGTAACATACCCAGATAAAGCTGTCAGATGATTGGCCCTCTGTCAACAGCTCATTTTGGTAGTGAACATGGAATCTGCCATAAGGTCAATTAACCATAGTACTTGTGTGGTGAGACGGAGGGATGCAGGCTGCATGGTTAAATAGAACCCAGTGAGAAAGGAAACCATCAAGTGGCCTCTCCTCACGCGTTTGCCTTCCACATTTATTCCTTTTACCAAGACAGAAAACCACATTTAGTTTTCCTCCAGTCTCAATGGCTTCTTGCCTCTTTGTCTCGTCTCTTTTATTGAGTTACTTTTCTCCTCAGTTCGGGAGCACCCCAAAATCAATATTTTGGCTTTTTCTCCAACTGCATTTAGATCCTTTGTGACTTTATTCAATCCCATGGATTTTAACACCCTCATCTCTATACAGATGACTCTTACATTTATGCATCTCCATCTTTCTCCTGAACTCTAGATTTATATAGAACCGCAAATCTTTGATACACCTCAAGCTTAACATGGCAACACTGAACACTTAATTTTCAATCCGAACTTACGCTTTCCCTTCTAAATAAATAGCACTGCTATTTATCATGTTGCTCAGAAAACAAACTGTAGAACCACCTTTGATTTATCTTTCTCTCACACACCATAACTATACCATGAGCAAACTCTGTTAACCCTACCTTGAAAATATATCCAATGCTCACTATCTTTATGATTATACTACAAACCAAAGCATGATCATCTCTCATCTGGGAGACTACAGGGGCCTCCTGCCTGGGTTCCCTGCTTCTACCTTCGACTGTCTACAGTCTGTGGCTCCCACAGCAACCAGAGCAATCCTGTCAAAATGTAAATCAGATTAAGCCATTACCCTGTCAAATGTAGTCTTTTTTTTTTTTTTTTTGTATATTTAGAGTAAAATATAGGGACTCTATATGGTCCAACTGCTGGTTAATCTTCAAAGAGCATTTCCAACAACTTCACCACTTACTAAGCTGACATCCCTATGAACATGCCAAGCGTACTGCTGTCTCAGGGCTTTTGTACTTCCTGCCCCCTTTGCCTGGAAGCCTCTTCACTCAAAGAGCTTCAAGGATCCCTTGCTTGTTTGTTTATTTATTGCCAGCCTTCCATATTTGAATGCAAGTTCCATTCGAGTAGGATTACTTTCTGTCTTACTTTCTATCTTTAGGATTTAGAAGAGTACCTAGTTGGGAAACTGACTAAAGGCAAGAAGGCAGAGTAGGAAATAACAAAGGAAAGAATAAAGGAAGGAAGGAAGGCAGGGAGGGAGGAAGGAAAGGAGAAGGGAAAAGAGAGAGGGAAGGAAAAGTGGAGTAAATTAGTGAAAATTTGTCTTGCAAGGGACGGCAGGCAAATTTCTGTGCCAAGAAGATAACATTTAAGCCCCAAACATCTAAGGCACCATAACTGCAGAAGTGTGTGAAACCAGAGCACCTTTCCAACAAATTGAAGGTTGCTAGACTAATATTTTGTTTCTGTTACAAGAGAAGACAGTTCCACTAAGGTCATTTTTTATAAGTAGGAATAAATAAGAAAAGTGTCTTTGAGAAATTTTTCCTTGGCATTCTATTTAGAGGATTACTGGGGAATTCAGAAATCCTATCTCAAAATGAGACCATAATAAAAATGATAATAATAGTAATGACTGTTTATGGTGCCAAGTACTGAATTGAAGATGGTGGGGCTAATTAATCAATTCACTTGCAGTCTAAGAATTACTGAGTGTCTATCATGTGCGGGCTTTGTTCTAGGCTTGGTTTTTTGGGGGGTTTTATTGTTTTATTTTTTTTTTGCGGTACACGGGTCTTTCATTGTTGTGGCCTCTCCCATTGCGGAGCACAGGCTCCAGACGCTCAGGCTCAGCGGCCACGGCTCACGGGCCCAGCCGCTCCACGGCATGTGGGATCTTCCCGGACCGGGGCACGAACCCGTGTCCCCTGCATCGGCAGGCGGACTCTCAACCACTGCGCCACCAGGGAAGCCCTAGGCTTGGTTTCTGATAAAAAAATATTAACATTAAGCGTATTAAATCACTTAAGTAATGATTAAGCACTATGAAAAAGAAATCCTGTAACTGTTTCGGTGACACGTAATACTTCTTTGAGTAGGTGACGTTTAAGCTGGCATCTTAAAGATCAAGAAGGATCAGGCCATGTGAAAATGAAGCAGATGAAATGCAAAGCCTAGGAGATAGAGATCATGCTGGTGTGTTCCAGAGACAGAGAAAAGCCTCTGTGGTTGAAGGTGGTTTAAAAAGAAGGAAAAAAGGTAGATATGGAGTGAGTCATGTGGACACAAGCCTGATTTAAAGCCCTCTGTAGCCATAATCAGGAATTTGAATTTTGTACTAAATGAAATGAGAAAACTTTGGATATCATAAACACTACTGAATAATATCATAAACACTACTTTGGATATCATAAACACTACTGAATAAAAATGAAACTAATCTAAACCAATTAAATCTTCTCAAAAAGTCTTTTGAATAAGAATTATTGAATTTTACTGTACACAGAGGAAAATTGAGGTGGAGGTTACATAACTTGCCTAAGGTCACAGAGTTGGCTAATGGTAGAGCCTGGAGGCAAGCCCTGACATGCTCAACACCAAAAGCAGCACTTTTCCCACTCTAGCACTTTTGAGACTATCTTCATTCCCCAAAGATACACTCAGTTAGAATATTGGTGGGGTTTTGAGGTAGATAAACATGGCCAGAAACAGGAGTGAGACCCAATTTACACTAACCAGAAATTTGAGGTTGAATTCTAAAGGGCTTCTCTCATTTTCCCACCTCAGCATCAGTTTTCTCTTCACTGTTCCATTTGTTATATCTTAGTATTATTTTCTTGGTAATTCTAGGTATTAGACTAAATTCTTCAAGTTCAAGACCTAAAAGATATAGGCTTGAGTGCTCAAGCAGAAAGACTAAATCAGCAATGAAACTAGAAATCTCTTTTGGGTCTAGGTATGATGTTGATCGTTAAAATCAAATGGACCAGAACAGACCTCTTGATTGTTGTTGACTTCAAAGATAACTGATCCTTAGACTTTCCCCATCTCACAGTCCAACAGCACCATTCTACTGCACTGGTGATACTGATATGTGATCCCAGATTTCTTTGTTCCTCACTCCTCGCATTCAACCCTTCATAATATTCTGTTGAATCTACCCCCAAAACAAATTCCAAATCTTTATACCTACTCTAACATTGCCCAAATCTAAGTCACCATCATCTTTCTGTACTACTGGAATTGAGGCAGGAGATAGACTGGCTCCAGTCTAGGCATGTACAGCTGGCCTCCTGTTTACATTTGTTGGGACAAGAAAAAGATAGGCTTCAGTCCAGACGCTTACAACTAGCCTCCTGTTTGCATTTTCTGAGACAGGAGATAGGTGGGCTCCTGGTTACATATTTACAGCCAGCCTCCTGTTTGCGCTTTGAAATGGAAGTAACAACAGAAACAGGGTAAATACCCAGGCTTTGTCTCCTGAGGACACTTTAAGATAACAGTCATGGCAGGAACAGAGAGGGGCAAACCTCTATTTGAGTAAAAGAGCAAGAGGCCACATATTACCTATGCTTGGGGCAAAGGAGACACTGCATATGTGAAGAAAGGCTCCTCGGGGGGGTCAAAAAGGAGAGGGCATCACCCCCTAATATGTGATGCCAAGAGCCCTCCCACAGGCCTCTGGGCTGGAATCCATCTTGGAAAAAAGTTATGCACGCATGTTGGGGAGGGCCCTAGGGCAGGGCAGGTGTGGAAAAAGAAACCAGGTAATTGGCCAAAGGTAACCAGAGTCCTGGAAGAACTGTCCTATATGCATGACTTAACCGCCTCTTTACTGAGCTTCTTCTCATTAGGGAAGACACCCACACCCTTACTCTCCGGGTGTGCATCTCTGCCTTGCTTCTGTCTTGACTAAACAAACTGTTTCTCTGTGTGCTCTTGCACTTCTTGTTGTGCTGTGTTTCTAATAATAAACTTTGTACCTGTTTTTACAGTTTTTGCCTCCTTAAGAAATGCATTTTTCAGTGGGGGCAGGAGCCAGGGAAAATATGCTTCTGGCTTCTAGCCCTTGCGGGTCTAGTAGCTAGGATTCCTGGTGTTCATACAGGCTACCCAGGTTCAATTCCTGAGCAGGGAACGAGGATCTCACTTCAAGCCACAGATCACTGCTGCCTCTCCAAATCAGAATAGCCTTAACAAGTCATCATATCTTGTCTCTTGTCACATTACAATCTATTCTTCATTGAGTAGCCAGAGTGATTTAAACTTCTATAAAAGAGAATCATTCCTAAAAGCCAAAAGGAGAACTAGTCCCTGTGCATAAGAGTTGTTCAGGCCCAAAATCGGATTAGAAGGGCACAGTGAATATACAGTGAGTTATGGATACATGTACTGTAAGAATCTGTATCAAGCTTCACAGTTTATTATAAATTTAAAATATGATCAAATCTCTTTATTTTGATTTTTTTTTTCTATATGACCTCACTACTGCTGCAACTTCCTCATTGTTTCATAATATTCTCACCCAGTCTGTAAGGGTACAATCATACCATTCTTTGAGTTCATCTAACATGTCCAGTTTGTTTACACTTTAGTGCCTTGGTTTAGCTCAAGGGTTAGCAAAATACAGTCTGAGAGCCAAATACAGTCAACCACCTAATTTTGTAAGCAAAGTTTTATTGGAACAAAGCAACACCCATTCATTTTTATATTTTTGATGTGGCTGATTTTGTGCTACTACAGCAGAGTTCAGTTGTCATGATGGAGACTATCTGGCCCACAAAGCCTAAAATCTTTAGCCCTTAAGAGAAACGTTTGCTAAACCCTGTGCTCACTGGTCTCTCTGTCTGAATGCTCTTTTGTCTCACCTTTACATAGTTTGTCTTTATTTCATTCAGATTCCTTGCAAAATGTATTGCCTTGCAGAGCTTTCTCTGAATAGATAGTATAAGTTTCTTTCTATCCCAGCACCTAAATTTAAATCCCTTCACAGGATGTATAACTATCTGTTATGTTATTTTAAACATTTACAATTATTCATTCATTAATGCATTGCCACATCTTATTGGAATATAAGCAATATAAGCTTTACAACAGAAGAAACTTTGTTGGTCTTCATAACTTCTCATAACCATGCTTGACATATATCAGATTCTCAACAAATATTTATTGAATAAATAAATAAATAGAAAAAAATAAAACGCCATCTCAGGAAATACCGTGCTTTAATCCAATTGGCTTCTCAGAGTATGTATTAAAGAAGCAAAATGGAAGGCAGAAAAAAAATATTAGTTAAATAAGAAACCGAGAAGTAACATGTCCCCAAATTCCAGAAAGGTCCAGGAATTTGATGACATGATGAAAGTCAGATATGCTCTCAGATGAAGCCTAAAATGCTTGGTTAAAGCCCATTTCACCCAGTCAAAACATGGTAAGGTACCAAGAATTGAGTTCAGGTTCAGCGGTTCTTCAACTTAACTGAATGTGAAATCCTCTTGATGTACAGAATGAACCTGCAGCTCAACTGCTGACCCAGGTGCATTGGATTCACAGACATTGACAAAATGTCAAAGTGAAAGTAAAATCATCTTGGCTTTTTCATAGCCCTGAGCTGTCATGAATTTGAATCAGTTAATTGTTACATTGATAAACATCAGGATACAGTCATTGACTCAAAAGCTATAGACCAGTTCCTATGAAAACAATCTAGAAAAACGAGCCACTGTTTCTCTCCAAGAATACTTACAGGTTAAGTTTCATGATGAACAAATTGACCTCAGCAATCATTCGTTCATTCATTCATTCCTCCGTGTACTTGCTAAAGGTTGAGATCATAGATTTAAAAGATGCCTGTTTCCCTGAAGAGTTTATAGTTGAACCACAGATTGTCTATCCGTGGCATCATATCCTCTCTCTTCTGTATTTTTCTCTGCATCTTAAGGTAAGTAAATACATTAGATGGTTACTATGAAACATGTGAGACAGAGCTGGAATTAGAAGATGGGCTGAAATAAATTAAGGGTCTTGTCATTTTGTGAAGTTTCTAGGTATGTGGTGATGTAGGGAATGTTAAAATATATTTTTCAAAATGAAGGACAAGATGTTGAACTTTCCAAATTCTATAACTAAACAAGAGGCACAATGCTCCATGTTCTTGGAATATGTTTGGCGACCAAATCTCTACTACATTTTGGTGTGTCGAATAACCAATTGCACTACGAGAAGCAAGAGAAGACTGATTCAGGTTCAGGATTAGTGTAAATAAATTTTATTTTGGCTTTATAACCTAGCTGATTAATTGATGACCAAAGTATTCCAGCAGATATGGATCATTCTGTCAAGCCACAATAGAGAGCACAGGGCACACTCCTTCTTCTGAAGATAAGTATATGGAAAGAACTTTTGATAATAGCAACTGGCTTACTACTGGGTTTTGGTTAAGACTGAATGTTTGTCTATGAGACGCCAAAAACTTTATGAGAACTGAGTTGCCCATCATGAATGAAAGGTTATCTAATCCACCAAACTATAAATTAGGCTATGGCAACAGAACTCCATCACCAAAGTGTAAATGGTATATATAATATTGGGTTCCATCAGAGACTGAGGTGCAAGTACTTTGCATTAGCAATTGCCTTAGATTTTTATGGTTCTTAAATGCGTAAAATTGTCATATCTCCTTCAATCCATGCTTAATGCAATGTTGAGGAGTTCCTTATGATAAATTAACTGATAACAGAAAAAAACTAATAAAAATACAGATGATATTCTTTTATCTCCCAAAAGTAGTCTAATCCAACTTCATGGCCATACACTGGAGAAGAGAAACCAGTGGGAGAAGTTTACACAACATAACAAGCTATTCCCTGTCTTTGAAAGAAGAAATGGCCAGAGATAAGTTTCCACTTTGATCCATAACAGTGACCAATGTCTGTCTGATGATCAGTGAAATGACAAGAACAAGGTGGAATGTTAATAACAAGAAACTGGGGAAGATGTATGTGCATGGACACCTCGTAATGTGTATTAAGTATGAGGATCTTGTGTCTTATTTTAATTCCCCATAAAAGTCACCCCAAAAGACATCCACTGTATTAAATGGTATCCTCGGTAACTCACTCTACAGACGTCAGCTTCTTTTCATGCTACTACCTATCACCCCCACCCCTTGCTGTGTAACATGTTCATAAGTTATATTGAGAGCAGAGATGGAGATTATTTATGGGTTCAAAAACACGTATTTCTTCTCACTAAGTCTGGCCACTGCCATCACTTAGTGCTAACATACTGTGGTAGGATAAATAATGGCTCCCGAATATGTACACCTCCTAAACTTGGGACTTGTGAATGTTACTTTATAGGGCAAAGAGAATGTGCAGATGTGATTAAATTAAGAATATTGACAGAGGGAAATTATCGTAGTTTTTCTATGTGTTCCATTACCAGAACACAGAAACCAAAGGTTTTTTCTACCTGTTCCTGCAACTTTGGATTTTCTCATGATAGAAGGCTTACTGCACAAAGGTGGAATACTTCCACAGGGAAGCAAAATAATGACTCCAGTGATTTCAAGATTGAACCTGCCACCCAACCACCTTAGGTTTTGAAGAACTTTGAGGGTGACTGCTCCTGATAAAAAGATGAAGGGCTATATCTAGATCTGAGGGAAATCTTTAGGATGCTTTTTTATTTAATACTTTGATCACAAATAGTAAATGTTAGTGAAAGATGATGGTATGTAAACACTTGCAGAACCAGTAATGGCTCAGAATTTTTCAGAAGAAAATGTGCGTCAATGAATCAAGTAAATAACCACAAACAATAGAGGTGTTGACTTATAGAAAAATGGACAGAGAATGGATAGTGGAAGAAGGAAGTAAGAAATACTAATTACAATCCTGTGGTAAGTTGTAGAAATGAGGAAGATATAGGTATGTATTATATTTTTTTCTTGTTATGTTATGTATATGTCACACATTAATCTATGTTCTCCTCTTTCTTTCTCATCTTTTAAGCAGGTTTTATCCATTGTGTTTAAATTTATAATTAGAATTTACAATTTAATTATAATTACATTTATAACTGTAATAAATTGTTGCAAGTTATTGAAAGTGTGATTGAGTTAGGAAAAGAATGACCATCTTCAAAAACAAACACTCTTTTTGGGAAAAGAACAATCACTTCTGCAGAGGAATAAGTATAGTCACATCACATGAGGGAAAGAATGATACTGTTGTCATTATGGCTTTGCAAGTTTAATACGGTAGAAGGAAATGTTAACAAATGAGTGGACTATACAATATCATCTGTTATCGACTCCAAATCATATGTCTTCCCTTGCATTTATCTATTCATGCTAAGGGAGAAGCCAGCAATTTATTTTCCAGTACTCCTTTCCAGTATATTACTGTGAATATGCTAATGAGAGGTACTTGAACAACAGTTCAAGAAAAGTAGAAGAGAAGAGAGGTCATTATTCTCTGTGTACAGTTGAGGGAAGATGTGAGACTTGGAGGGATTCTCAGGTGGGCTCTTGTGAACCCCCTGACCCAGAGCTGTAAGAGGCTGAGACCTATGGGGCAGCTACATTGGAGTTCCTGAGCTTTACAGAGGCTTCCCTGCAAGTTCCTGTCATTTCTCCGGTTCTGTGCTGCAGGCAGCTGAGATCACACCCAGAGTCTTCCCTGAAACTCTGGCACTTCCTGTTTTTATGACTCTGTGACTTTAGTAGCAACTTCCTTGGTCTTTGCTGTCCCAGCACTTTTGTAGTCGTGTAAGCTTCTCCTGTATTGTATTTCTATTTTCTATTTGGAATAATGAGTAACTTCTGTTTTCCTGAAAGAACTGTGACTGATTCTACAGTGTAATTGGAGACAAATAAGTGAGCAGATAATTACAGTAATCTGTTATAAAATCTCTGTTAGAAATAGTCATAATCTAAATGATAACTGAGAGAAAACTATATTATGAAAAGTTTCCTCGGTGTAGCCAGAAATAATTGTGTGTGCCTAATAAATAGTGAATGAATGAATGGACAATGAATGAATTTTAAAAAATGAGTGAATCTGGGTGGATAACAAGGAGTGATCTGAAAAAGTAAGTAAGGATAGAAAATATGAGGTTATAATAAGGTATGTTTAACTGGCTCACTAACACTCATTTCAAAGGTGCCACATCTGGGAAGCAAAAATGATAGTATTCAGACTCCCTTGCAGCTCGGGTTCTGGAAGGGATTTAGATTCTGCCTATCAGATGCCCTTGTGCCACTTTGCCACTGAATTCCTTGGAGGACAGAAGCAGACCTTGAACCTCCATGTTTCTGGCCCAGATCAGATGAGAGGCAATATTCCTCTAGAGCCAGCAGCTGTGGCTGCTCCCTCCTATTCTGCAACTTTATTCATGGAGCAGTAGCAATGTCTCCCTTGGTGGCCAGATCTCCCTTGTAGTTTGAAAAATGGTTTTGAAAGATCAGTCTTGAATCTACTTCTTCAGCTTTTCCAATAATTCTGTGTAATCTGTATTTTTGTACATTTATTTTTGTTTAGTTAGAATAGATGCTGTTGTCTCCAATAATAACTTTTACCAATTCCCCAGACAGAAAAAGAACAGGGAAAAGGACACAGCAGAACCAAGAATATGGTGCATTCTCTATAACTGAAGTGTTAAGTGGTAAATGAGGGAAGGGAAACACATAAGGCTGGAAGTTCGGCTGCCCGATAATGAATCACAAGAATAATAGAGCACTGAAATCACAGTATCACTGGACATTTATATCACGTTTTATATTTCTAACAAATATTTTCAAGTCTCTCTCTTCTCTCTCTATAGCCAAGTTTATAGTGTTAAATATACATGGACGATTCCTTTTGTATTTATTACGGAAAAAGAAAGACACAATATGAGTTCCTACCAAATAACAAGCACTGACTAATTACTTTACAGAGGTCATGTTATTTTTTTTTTTCAAAGATCCAAGTATTGGACCATATCTTTAGTTTAGATGAAAATCTTGGCTTTGGGATCAGTTTCAACATGATGGACTATGAGACATTCATTAATTTATTCAGCCGATATTGAATACCAACAGAAGGCCGGACCACCATGCTCCAAGTCTATTGATTGTAAAATCTCTGTAATTAAAAGAAACTGAAAATTCTTCCTAATTGCCATATCTTATCCTGTTTTACTACCTTAAGATTTAACATACTGTTTCGGTTGTAGTAGGTTCACAATTTTGGTTGCCAAGTGACTCAATAAGAAGACTTCCCCAACTATTTCTATTCAAAAAAATATATTCTTCCTTTGAAATTCTGGAAAAAATATTGTCAATGAGGCATATTTTATTTTATGTAGTATTGCTGTCCAATTTCGCACAGTCCCTAGGACCTAGAGCAGTACTTTGCATAAAGAAAATACTCAATGTATATGAATAATTTGGAAAATTGATTCAGATATCAAGTGTAATAGGTCAAGAGAATAGCATATGGGATGATATAGTGGAGTGACTTTACTGTAAATGGACAATGACCCTATGGGTTCCCAGAACTGTTAAGACATAACTACTCTCTTGTGAAAAAAAAAAATTGCATTTTTTCAGAAAATTAGGATGTTAGCTACATAAGATACATTATGTTGGCCTATGCCTCCTTATGATGGTAACTAAGAAACTCCGTATATTTTATAAAACACTATTCAGTATTTCATTAAAGAGTATCTTACTACGATGACTTGACTAACTTAATTATCCAGAACCTATCACCCTTGATTGAACTGATACAGTTAAGTTTCAGGAACTGCAATGATGAAGACCACCTTAATGCTATCCTGGAAAACTGAGTCATAGTTAGATTAAAACCTCTGGGGTGAAATCTTTTGAAATATGAAAATCTCATATGACTTTAGTTTTCCTTCTAAAACTCTGACGTTTTGAATAGTATAGGTACCAAAGAGTCTGCTCTAAGTGCCTAATTATTGGAATATTTTTCTTTACACTACTTAATTTTCTTTTATCTTCAGTAGTCAGAAACACTAAAGTGATACAATTCCTACAGAAAGTAAATTGAACCAAACTCTAAAAATTGAAGCACCTGTTTACAATTTATATTTATTAAGGACTTAAAAGAGAACATTATGATCAACCTATTTCATTTTCCCTGACCCTTCTTGTGAGTCAAACTCCTTATATTACAATGGGGTGCTGACATTACTGAAAATAATTCAAGAACAAGTATATGCAGAGTGTACGTTTGGGGCCTAAGGAGTGATTCAATTCAAGGGAATCAGAAGCCACTGTCTCAGCCAATGAGCCACTTACCATTATGTACCATTATCAACTGAAGGGCAGCCACAATATTCATTACATTTTTCCATTATCAAAAATCACATAAAGAGGTTATATGACACTTTTCTAATCTCTGAATATAAAGGTTTTTTTTTCTAATTTTCCACACTTTAATATTTGGGACAATATGATTAATTTCACCCAAAGAAATATTCCTCTGGTATTTTAGTAGTCTTTCAAAATATAACTTTGTTGTTATTACACGTAAGCTATATGTAATTGTCAATGAAGAAGTAAACCAAAGTAGGCAAAAGTCATCTTTTTTTGATCTCTGCTGTCCCAGGAAGTGATTGGTCTGTTGATGTTGCTTAGAAAGTGAAGGTACCAGGAAGTATAGGTTCCAAGAAATATAATAGAGAAAACTTCTGTTTCTTGGGGCAATAATCTGCCAGGAATTCAGACTTTCCTCTAAACTGATTCATTCCCTCACAGAAAATAATTTTTTTTTACAAGCTGTGGAGAATCTTTTAAGAAGAATCCCACTGGAAATTCATAAACCAGGGAGTTAACAGTAATTCTCATTGAGTATTATTCTCATTTCTCTTCACTCATTTGTAAAAGTTTCTTCTGCATATATGCTTACGAGTGGAATTGCAGTAACAATTTCTTTTTTTCTTTTTCTTTTACTTTATTACAATTTTATTTGTACTCTCATCAAATTAAAAGGATAGAAGCTATCAAATTAGAACTCCTTTTATCTCTAACCATCAAAGTTACAAACCTGATTGTATCTGAACCCATGATATACCCTTTTATTACCTTTTTTTTTTTTTTTTTTTTTTTTGTGGTACACAGGTCTCTCACTGTTGTGGCCTCTCCCGTTGCGGAGCACAGGCTCCGGACGCGCAGGCTCAGCAGCCATGGCTCACGGGCCCAGCCGCTCTGCGGCATGTGGGATCTTCCCGGACCGGGGCACGAACCCGTGTCCCCTGCATCGGTAGGCGGACTCTCAACCACTGTGCCACCAGGGAAGCCCCACCCTTCTATTACCTTTGAAGAATTGTCTCAATCCTTTCTTAAGAAAACCTCTCCATCCATTCTTGGATTCCAGGTTCCTTCTATCTATCTATCTAACTACCTATCCATCTATTATCATAATCTATCATCTATTTGTATATTTATTTTTAAGGAAAATACTCCTCTATCACTGAACTCTTCTTTTACATTTTCTCTTTGCATTTATACACGTTTTATAATTTTATTGCACAATTTCTTCGCTCTTCTTTATAGCCCGGCATCTTCTCTCAGTTATAATTAAATTCAGGTTTCTAGGATATAAAAAACAGAATAAGGCTGGTTTACCAGATAAACATTTACTTCTGTCTTTTAAAATGAAATCTGAAAGCTGATAGTTCAGGGATGATAGTGCAGGTCAATGCATTTGTTAAGGATCCAGGCCCTTCCAATTCACTGCAGTGACATCAGTAGGGTGTGGTCCTCATCAGCTTGGCCAAGAATAGCAGCTGAAGCTTCAGTCATTGTGTTTCATTCCAGGTGACAGGAAGGAAGACAGGAGAAAGGAGGGAGACATCAATGAGTGTTTGGCAGTGCTCTTTTAAGAAGACTTCCTCGTAACACATCCTCTTATAACTCAGGAACCAGACATTAGTTCCTAAGCTGAAAAAGGGAATGCATTCTGTATTCCAAGTAACCATGGAATTTGCCAAATTTAGGGGGTTCAGTTTCTAAGGAAGAAGATGACGTTTGATGGCAGTGACCAGCATTCTCACCCACACTTTCCTAAAACTATTTTTCATTTCTCGCTCCCAACTCTCCTCTTTCATTCTCTCTCATCTGGCATCCTTCTCCTCTCCTCCATTAAACTCCTTGGGGTGGTGGTGTGATGAATTGGAAGATTGGGATTGACGTATATACACTAATATGTATAAAATGGATAACTAATAAGAACCTGCTGTATAAAAAAATAAATAAAATTCTAAAATTAAAAAAAAAGAAAAACTCCTTGCAAAAGTCATCAGTGAACTCTCAACGACCATACCTGCCCTTTCTCTCCTCACCCAACTATTTTTCTCAGTAGATACAAGATAGTCTGTAATGAACCACTTCCTGGGAGAGCTTTATGAGTTGTAGAATGAGATACTCCTCACATATGCATACATATATTTTCTATCTGTCTTCTATAAAGGCTCTTCTTTCTCCATTCAAGCTTTGAATATTGGAATTCCTCAGGGCTAACCTCTAGGCTCTCTTCTCACTTGACTTCTCTCCAAGTCATCTCATTCAATTATATGGTAGTAAGTATCATCTTCAAAATCTTCTAAATTGTATCCAATTGCCTCCCATCACAACTGGACTTTCTCAGAGACATCCCAAACCAAAGACATTCTGAGAACATCCTTCCTCGACTGCACTGAACTCTATCTAATTAGATTTTGCCATTATAGTTTCCCATGGTCCTGGGTTTTTCCATCAAATACACATTTCTTTATGTGTTGATTCATTTAATATTTGTCCTTTTCCTCTCGGCACTAAAATCAAAAGGCAGGGACTGGTTCTTCCTTACCCTGTATCCACACCCTCAACACAAGGCCTGGCACACGGTATTATTCAATAAGTATATGTTACATGATAAGATGATTTAAACAGTGACATAGAGCAAATGTCGTGATGGGCATCCACAGAAAGTACACAGGGCACCTGTGTCAGAGAAACTATTTAAAGTCTCAGCACAGGAAATTATGCCATAAGGGAAGGAGTGAGAGATGCATACAGCAGGACAGGAAAACACCATCATAAAAGAAAAATAAACAACCTTCTCCAGAAAATGGATGGAAATATGTCCAGTAAAATAACACAGGAAACAGAGATTGTTTAAAAAAAAAGTGTAGGGGAGAAGTTTTAGAATGATTTGCAGGCTGAGCAGTAACGTTCTCATAAGCAGACACTGTGTGAACACCCCACACAACTTGTGTGAGAAGTAAAGAGCTGGTAAATGGAAGCAGCTGGAAGGGCACCATGAGAGTCACCTGCCCCCAGAGCATTCGCCCCGCCACCTCGGTAGTCACAGCTATAGAACACATTTGTGAGTTAATGCATGATGCTTTCATGAACTGAAGCTGTAATTTTTGCATCGTAAGATTTTTGGGCTCCTAAACCCCATGGAAACAGTTTCTAGTTTCAAATCCCAATCTAGTAATTACAGTGAACATTTGTGGAGCATTTGCCTTTTTCCAGGAGGTGCTCTAAGTGCCTTATTTGGATCAACTAATTTAATCTTTTGAATAACTTCATAAGGAAAGTAATATTATTCTCCCCATTTTCCAGATGAGGAACTGAGGCCCAGAAGAGTTAAGTAATCTGCCTTTGGTCACAGATAGTAAAAGAAGAAACTGTATTTAAATACCAGCATCCTGATTCCAGTAGCTGGCCTCTTCTTCATCATAGCATGCTGCCTTTCATTTAGAGAAGATATTTCAGAATTAATAATATTTAAAAAATACTAGGGACTTCCCTGGTGGCGCAGTGGTTGAGAGTCCGCCTGCCGATGCAGGGGACACGGGCTCGTGCCCCCGGTCCGGGAAGATATCACATGCCGCGGAGCGGCTGGGCCCGTGAGCCATGGCTGCTGAGCCTGCGCGTCCGGAGCCTGTGCTCCACAACGGGAGAGGCCACAACAGTGAGAGGCCCGCGTACAGAAAAAAAAAAAAAAAAATACTAACACCGGAGGACCCTGATAAACTTTCCGGACAAGTAACAAACTTGTCTAACCACATGTTACACAAGATGCACAGTGAAATATCATTTCTTTTTATCTTCTAACTCCTCAGCCTCTCTCTGTGTAATAGTAAATCTAGCAAATAATGTTTTCAAAAAGGCTAAATATTTGAACAGCATCCCAGCCAAACAACAATTAACATCAGCTTAATTAACATGCCAGAACTTTAAAATCTGCTTAGGGAAATAAAACATATCCTCATGAAACAAGAAGCAAGCAAGAGAACGTATCATAAATTGTTCGACTGTAGGCTATGGATAATCATCATTAAAGAGATTACAGAGAGAAGACTCTAATTCAAAAGAAGTACTGAGTGGAAGTCTTCAAAGCTGAGTGAGAATTTGAGTTAGTTTTAGGTAAGAGATAGATTTAGATATATACAGAGAAAGAAGAGTGGGGAAGAATATGTGAATGATAACTGTCACATATTCCATGAATTAAAATAATCCAGATTTCAAAAAAACCCAAGATGTATGGTTATGAAGTTGGATGTTATTTCAGCTACATTGGTTGCAAGGCAGTCCTGCCCAATAAGAAAATGTAATGTCTCTATTAGCTATTATATTTTGTACTTATATGATATCAAGTAACAGGTTTCTTTTATCTTTTATTTTTTTTTTGTAGGCTTATCAAAACTTTAATGAGTTTTACTATTTCTAGTGATAATTAGGCAGACTATATGCTGGGCTTATTAGTTCTTTTAGTTAAACTGCCTTAAGTGAAGGGAAATATCAGCATGATTCAAAGACATGGCCATTGCCGGGCAGAGGACATTGACCATTGTCTTACCATGCTGTGAAAATGGGTTTTTCTCTCCCCCCACCACTGCCCACCATTTTATAGTATCTGTTAAGGGAAGTTGTTGACTTAACACAGGGTTTATGATCATTTGGGGTTCAAATTCTCAAAAGTTAACATTACTTTTTCTAATCAGTTGTGAGATTTTCTTAATTGCTATGAATACCCTTGTGAAAGTATTACAAAAATTATGCAATTGGAAATTTAAATTGCATCTATCTCCCTGATAGGACAGTGGTCCATGATGACGTAAACCTGGTCACCACTGTAGCCCCAGCATGTACTCAAAATGTCAAAGGCTGTCAGTGAATATTTATTAAACTCGAAATGAACCCAATTAAGACAAAGCAAGAATGATCCTAAAACCCTCAACATTTTGCCCTTTTCAAAACTGAGGGCAAAATATTTTTTTTTTAAAAAAAGGAATTTCAAATAAAATAAGAGTAAAGTTAGTAACACGGATGTCAAGATGGCATAAAAGAATGTCAAAATATAAGGACATCTCTGAAACTGTGACTTAAACTTCTCATGTCACAGAGGAATCAGAAATCCAGATAGGAAAGTGACTTGCCCAGAAAATACACAAATGTATGTGCCACACACACCTACATCCTGTCTGTAGGTGTTAAAACTGTCATCACATGTATGCAGTACTTTGAGCTGCGCATAAAGTTGACTTTATTTGCAGCTATCGAGATAGAAGTCACTAATCCATCTGTTTTACCTGGGGATACTGTGTGAGAAGTTTATATTTTTCCTACTTGCCTCTGACTTTGAGCTCTACATATGTTGAAATATTTATATTTATAGATCATCTCGTCATCCTACATAACTGCCCTGTTCAAATCAAGTTTCCCCAGCTACAGAAATTATTTTCTTTGATTTCCTCAATCCTTTCTCTTCTCAACCCACTCTGTTCTTCTATCCTTAATTTCTATTTATTTATTATGGAGAAGAATTTATATATCTCTTTTTCTTTTACAGATGAAACCTGCTATCCCATATTCTCCATCTCCAAATATTTAGCTATTTTCCAAAATAGAAAGATCTATTTTTTCTCTAAAAAGCAATTGTTATTAAAAGTAGTAGAAAAATAGATTTCACCTTAGTTCCATTTCCCTTGCATTATTGACAAAAATAGAGTTATCACATACAGGTCATATAATTTTTTTTTTTTTTTTTTATGACTGTGTTGGGTCTTCATTGCTGCGTGTGGGCTTTCTCTAGTTGCGGCGTGCAGGCTTCTCATTGCGTGACTTCTCTGTGGAGCACGGGCTCTAGGCACATGGGTTTCAGTAGTTGTGGCATGTGGGCTCAGTAGTTGTGGCGAATGGGCTTAATTGCTCCGAGGCATGTGGAATCTTCCCGGGCCAGGGCTGGAATCCATGTCCCCTGCATTGACAGGTGGATTCATAACCACTGTGCCACCAGGGAAGTCCCCAGGTCATATAATTTTAAAAAGGCGTTTTTTCTCCCTTCATCAGGATAAGATTCAATTTTAAAAATAAAATTCCAAAAATGAAAACTTCTGTGGCTATTGAAAAGATCTCTCCTCATCAGAATTCTGATGGAGTTAGCAATCATATATGGGTCTTAAGAATTTCCCTTAAGGATGGAGGCTCTCTACTCTTTATCATATTCTACATTGTTTATGGATATACACAATGGAACTTAGTTTCTTTTAATTTTTAAAAATATGCTTTTGAGCCTAGCATTGGTCACTCAGCATATGCTTTTTTTAGATTCTTTCATGTTAAGCACTCATGCCATGAGTGCACCAATAGTAACTCCTTTAGATAACTAAAGAGAATTCCATTGTATGCATATTTCACAGTTTGTTTATCCATTCACCTGTTTATGGACATTACATTGTTTCTTTCTGGGGGCTATTGTAAATAAAATTTCTATGAATATTCATGTACAAGCCTTTGTGTGGACATATGTTTTCATTTCTTTTTGATAAATAACCAGGAGTGAAATTGAAGGAAGATATCATTTAACATTTCTGCCAGTAATACATGAAGACTCCTTTTGCTATGTATCTGTCCTAACCCTAATATTGCCTTTCTTTGAAATTTAAATTTGTGCCTATTTAATTGTTTCTACTGATAACTACTCTGGTTTTAATTTACATTTCCCAAATGACTAAAGATATAAGCATCTTTAAATTTGCGGGGGGGGGCATTTCTATATCTTCTTTTATGAAGTGTCTATTCAAACCTTTTGCCCATTTTTTATAAATATTTGTCCTCTTATTGTTCAGTTATATATATTGTTGATCTGTATTTTCTGGGAAAAGTCCTTTAACAGATATATGTTTTACGAGCATTTTCTCTCATTCTTTTGTTTGTCTTGTTTGTTTGTTTGTTTGTTTTTTAATTGTTATTTTATATTGGAGCATAGTTTATTAACAATGTTGTGTTATTTTCAGGTGTACAGCAAAGTTATTAATTGATACACATAACATTTATCTATTCTTTTTTAAATTATTTTCCCATTTAGGTTATTACAGAGTATTAAGTAAAGTTCCCTGTGCTATAAAGTAGGTCCTTGTTGGTTATCTATTTTAAATATAGTAGTGTGTACAAGTCAATCCCAAACTCCCAGTCTATCCCTCCCCACACCAGTAACCATAAGTTAATTCTCTAAGTCTGTGAGTATGTTTCTGTTTTGTAAATAAGTTCGTTTGTATCATTTTTTCTTTTTTAGATTCTGCATATAAGAGATATCATGTGATATTTGTCTTTCTCTCTCTGACTTACTTCACTTAGTATGATAATCTCCAGGTCCAAACATGTTTCTGCAAATGGCATTAGTTCATTCTTTTTCATGGCCGAGTAATATTCCATTGTATATATGTACCACATCTTCTTTATCCATTCATCTGTCCAAGGACATTTAGGTTTTTAACACTATATTTTAAAGGGCAAAAACTTTAAATTTTAAGTGTAATTTGTTCATACTTTATATTTTATGGTTCATTCTTTGTGACTTTTTGAACCTGCTTAAGATCACAGAGATATTTTCCTGTTTTCTTCTAAAATTTTTAAGTTTTTAATCTCTTATATATAGGTGTATGAATCAGTTAATTTTTGTGTATGGTGTGAAGTGATGGTTGAGGTTCATTTTTTTCCCCATACAAATATATAATTGTTCTAATATAATTTTTTAAAGAGACATTTATTTTTTCATTTCATTGCCCTGAAACTTGTCAAAAATCAAGTCATCATAAGTGTGTGAGTATAGTACTAAGCTCACTATATTGTTCTAATAATTTATATTTCCATCCTTCCCCAAGATCACATTGTCTTGATTATTGTGGTTTTACAGTAAATCTTGATATCGGTAGTAAACATAAACCAACTTTGCTCTCCTTTAAAAAACAATGTGCTTTGACTACTCTATGTCCTTTGAATTGCTATCTGAATTTTAAAATAAGCTTTTCAATGTTTACAAAAAAAAAAAGAAAAACTACCACAATTTTAACTGGGATTGCAGTGAATCTATGGCCCAATTTAGAGAGAACTGATGTCTTAGCAATACTGAGCTGTCTAATCCAAGAACACATAAATTTCTACATTTATTTAGGTCTTTAATATCTGTCAGCAAAGTTTATAATTATCAGTGTAAAGTTCTTGCACACATATATTTTAATTTATCCCTAAGCATTTTATTTTTTTACACTATTTTATTTGGAATTGTATTTTTAAAATTTCTTTTCTAATTGTTTGCTATGAGTACATATAAATGTTGCTTATTTTTGAAAATTAATTGTATGTTTCTCGATCTTGCTAAATTCAGTTTCTGGTAGTATTTGTCGGCAGATTTCTTAGGCTACTTGATGTGATCATTCATGTCAATTATGAATAAAGAAGGTTTTACTTGTTCCTTTCAATCTGCCTTGCTCTTTTCTTACTGCAATGGCAGTACAATATTGAATAAAAGAGAAGAGCAGATATCCTTGCCTTGTTCTCAATCTTAGCTGGAAAATCTCTGTCTTTCACTAAAAAGTATGTTACCTGTGGACTTTTAGACACCTTTTATCAGATTGAGGAAGTTCCCTTCAATTTTAGTTGGCTGAAAACTTTTGTCATGGATAAGTATTGTCAAATACTTTTTTGTTTCTATTGATATACTCCTTTTTCTTTCTGTTTTACTCTATTAATTTTGTTATGTGCATTGATTGATTTTCAAATATTAAACAAACTTGAATTCCTGGTATAAATCCCATTTGGGTATGATGTGTAATTCCATTTATGTAGTGTTGGTTATGGTTTGCTAAGATTTTGATAATTATTTACATGTCTATGTTTATGAGAGATTGTGGTAGATAGTATTATTTCCTTTTAATATCTGGATCTAGTCTTGGTCTCAAAAGAACACTGATCTTATAAAATGAGTTGGAAAGTGTTCCCTTATTCTGAGTGATTCTTTTGAGGGCTTGGTATTATTTCTCCCATAAATATTCAATAGATTTTACCCTTGGAAATATTTTGGTTTATAATTCTTTGCTTTAAAGTCTTGAACTTTTAATTTATATAATAAATAGACATCTATAATAGGCAGAATAATGGCTTCTCAAAAATGTCCACATCCTAATTCCTGGAACCTGTGACTATGTTACTTTACATGGCAAAGGAGAATTAAGATAGCAGTTATTACTCAGCTGACTTTAAAACAGGGAGATTATCATATTATCCACTTAGAATGAATCTAATCTTATGGGTCCTTGAACATAGAAGAGAAAGGCAGAAAGACCAGTATCAGAGTGATGCAATTTGGGAAAGATTCAACTGGCATTGCTGGCTTTTAGGATAGATGAAGGAGCACAAGCTGAGAAAATCAGGAGCCCTTTAGAAGATGGAAGAGATAAGGAAAAAGTTTCTTTCCTAGAGCCTCCAGAAGAAAGGCAGCCCTGTTGACACCTTGGTTTTAGTCCAGTGAGGCCACTTTGGGCTTCCAACCACCAGAACTATAAGATAATTTGTTGCTAAGTTATGTTTTAAGTGTATTTTAAGTCACTAAGTTTGTGGTAATTTGTTATATGGACCAGCAATAGGAAATGAGAGTTCTTGATATTTTCTATTTCTTCTTATGTGAGTTTTGGTAAGTGTGTCTTTCTAACAATTTTTCTTTCATTTAAGTTGTCAAATTCATTGACATACATCCATTTATAATAATTTATAATATTTATTTATTAATTTTAATGACTATAGTGTATGCAGTGGTATCCCTTTCTTCACTCTTAATACTAGTATTTTATGTTCTCCCTCTTTCTTGAAGTCTAGCTAAAATTTTATATACATATTTTTAAATTTTTAATGAACCGCCTTTATTTTTATTGATTTGTTTCTGTTGTGTATTTTTTCTACTTCATTTATTTCCACTGTTTATTAATTACTTTTTTTTCTTTTCACTTGAGTTTAATCTGCTCTTTTTCATTTATCTTCCAAAGATGAAAGTTCAGATCTTCAACTTTAGATTATTATTCTTTCTAAGATAATAATTTAAAGTCATACATTTTTCTCTAAAGCATCCCACTAATTTTAATGTATTGTGCTTTCATCATCATGCAGTTCAAAAATACTTGCTAATTGTCTGTACATTGTTTAGAAATGAGTTAATTAATGTCTACATATTTGGTTCTGTTCAAGAAATGTTATGTTTTTTAATATAATTTTATTGTGATCAGAAAATATACTATAACATTTAAATCTTTTGAAATGAAATCTGTTGAGACTTGTTTTGTAGCCATCTTATGGTCTCTCCTGGTAACTTTCTCTAGGAGCTTGAAAGAAATGTTTATTCTGCAGTTACAGGGTGTGGTATTCTGTAAACACAAATTAAGTTAAGGTAATAGGTAGTGTCATTCATATCCTTTTATCCTTAGTGATTCTTTGTCTAATTAACCTATTCATTAACAAATGAGGGGGGTTAATCAACTATTATTGTGAATTTGTATACATTTCCCTTCAGTTCTGATAGTTTGAGATTCATTATTTTTGAAACTTTTATTAGGCTCATATATATTTATAATTGTTATATGTTCAGGATATTTGGTTGATCCTTTTATCATTATGAAGTGGCCATTTTTTTTAATGTAGTGCTTCTTGTCTTGAGTTTGATTTTATCTGATATTAATATAGTTACTCTACTTTTTTTAACTTACTGTAGTTTGCCTTGTATATCTTTTTCCATCCTTTTATTTCTAATCCTTTTTGTGTCTATCCATCTAAAGTACATGTCTTATAAATAGTATAAAACTTATCCTTGTTTTCTTTTTTTTAATCCAATTTGACAACATCTTCCTGAAATAATTATGAATATGGTTTATTTAGGTCTTCCAACTTGTTAGTGGATTTCTATTTGTCTCATTTTTTGTTGTTACTTTATATGTCCAACATTTCTTGCCTTCTTTGGGTTAAATATATTTTGGTATTCCATTTTAATTATTCTACTAGATTTCTAGTTATGCTTTTATAATTTTTGTAGTGATTTCTCTAGAAATTACAATATGCATCTTTAACTTATACCAATTAACTTTAAGTCTTAAATTAGTCAAGGACTTTATGAATTTGTATTTGCATTGCACCTAATTTACCTTTGTGAAATTCTTGAAGTCTAAAATGAAGTTGATCTTAAAGAACAATAATTAAAAATATAAAACTAAATCCAATCCAAATTCATTTGTATGTAATATAATATTTATATAACAAATTTATGAATACATATAACAACTTTCAGAATTTAAAGTAATTACAAAATTCAGAGAAACAATATATGGCACTGCTATTTTAGCAACTGAGAAATATGTTTAAAATGCAAATACTAGAATTGATACAAGGTATTGTGTACATATCCCAGCAGCCATGGCCAGAAGCTCTCCATTTGACAAAGAAACACTATCCATTACCAATGTAATGAACGACAAAGATAAAAATCAACATCTAATAAGACAATTATAGTCTACCGTTAAATAGAAATTTTAAAATAATGCACAACTGATGGTTCTGAATAAATATCTGATCATTCTTGAATTAAAAACACACTAACCATTGAGATATATTTCTTTTTTTAGATTAAAAAGAAAAAAACAATCTCAAGTGTTTTAATCAAAGCACTTGATTCTTTTTAAAAAAGCAAGAAATCTAAAATACTATGCTGCATTTTCATTCCAAATAAAATAAATGGGCTATCCCCTTTTCTATATGTATGGATTTAGTCTAGTTTTTATTTGTATTTTGTGAGGTAGGCAGGAAGTTTTTCTATTCTCACTTTGTAGATGAGGAAACTGAGAAATATACAGTCATACAATTAATCATCTTTAGAGTTCAGTTCAATTCCACATGCTTGACCCTGAATCTATTCCTTTTTTAACTGACCCATGCAGCTTCAACTAAAATAAAAATTCTCTTGATTTTGACTTTAACCTCACCCAATAAATTGAAGAATTGCCTTTAGAATCTAAAGGTAGCAACAAACTCATTAACTAACTCTGCAAGATAGAAAAGCTCCTGAGTTGTTCTCATGCTGATCAGAAACACTCAACCCAAAATAAAAAAACTTCAAAAACCAGTGGAGGAAAGACAGAAATGGGTAAGAATAGAAAAAAGTCTGGAAGAAAAAGGACACTAACTAGGGAGGGTTTTGAAGATCAAACTCTCCACAGGAGAGGTGTTAGTGGTATACAGGAATGACAGAATTTGTGTTGCCCAGACACCGTCTCTGCTGCTAAGTTTAAAATAAAAAAACATACTTGGTAGTGAGAGGAGTTCTGATTTTAACTGACACATTTGATATATGTTGACTTTTTACCCAATTTAAGTATATGTCTACTGGCTTTGGTTGGAGTGGGAGAAGATGAAGGAGAGAATTAGTGGATATATTTTTAAAGTCTAATTTTTTCCCCAAATTCCCAGGATGGAGTCAGCCAGAAGGTCACACTGCTCAAGGCCTTTGGGTACTCTGTAATTTAATTAAGACCAAATTACAAATTCTAATTACTTGGCACCAAAGAAGCCAATATGTGAATGCTTGTCTAGTATTCAATTCACAATTCAAGGATTTCTGTTCTCAGATTTTGCTAGCCTCCCATCAGAAGCAGACATATGAAGACTTCATGTTAATCAATTTTCCCCATTCTTGTTTGATGACATTACAATATAAATGGTGCAAGTCTATAAATTATATAGTGGAAGGCAGTTAAAACTTCACTTTTATAATAAAATTGCATTTTTAATTATAAATTAGATTTCTAATTTTATATTTAGGAAAGAAAAAATGAGAGTTAACATAGACTATTATATTATCAAACATTTGCCTAGAAACTTCAGAGATGTATTCTTTCATTTAAATGACATGACAAATGTAAGCAGTAGAGACGAGAAAACAGTATCAGAGTTGATAAGTAAATAAGAATCTTTGAGCCAAGATTCAACACCAAAGACAGCTGTTCTTAAAGACCATGCTTCTTTTAACCCATCACCAACCACCTTGTTTTCCTTTCCCTTCTTCCACCATCCTCTAAAGGATAATTATAGTGATTACGACTCTGTATGTCTTTCCTTAATAAAATAAAATTCCATTAACGGTCCATTGATAACTGAATCAGATCATAGTGGGTTGAGATAAGAAAGGAAAGCAGAGAAACCTTAAAACATAAAGCATTGTCTTCTCAATAGCAATTCTACAACCAAAAGTATCCTCTTATTTGGCATTTAATCAAGTCTCTTTTAAAAAGAGACAGGATTACTCTATTGGGGTCAAATGATTGTTTAAAATAAAAGAATCAGAAAAATATAGATCACCATATCTTTGATTTTTAGGAGACTTAGACTATAAACCCAGAGGCTCTAGGATAGTTATTTCAAGTTTTATTCTCCATTTCAACACTAACATAAAGGCTATTGTTCTACTCTGAGTTTATGGGTTTTATTTGTTACATTTTTGAAAGGTAAATGGTCAGGTGACCCCACAAATCAATGGGGCTTAGCAGTTGAGATTGTCAAAAATGGCTCAGCCTGAAGAAAAAGAAAACTGGATCCTTATCAATATTAAATTCAATGGTGAAATCTTGATAGATCTTGTAGATTAAAGATCCACAAGGGAAAGGTCAAATGCTAAATTTAATTGAAAAGAATGTAGAATAACACCTTTGTGAAACAGAGTGTGGAAAGACTTTCTAAGCAAAATCTACAAAATACCAAACTATAGGGAATTCAACTGAAATTCAAAATAAAGGAATTCTCTTAAACAAAGGCCATCATAAATAGAGGTGGGAAACATGATAAGAGCTAATATCTATAGAGGATGACTTACTGTGTGCCCGGAACCTTTTGTGTTATTATGCCCATTTCACTGATAAATCATAAAAACAACAAAACCAAAGAGGTTTGAGTAACTTCTCCAAGATCATCTGGATAGTTTGACAAAGAGTCCATGTTCATTACTCCAAAGGCAAACAGTCTCACCTTGGCTGACTGGGAGAAATATTTGCAACACCAAAAAATTAAGAGCTGACTAAATATGGTGTACAAAGAATTCCTGCAAATCATCATCAACAACAAGAAAGACTAATACTCCAAAGGAAAAAAAAAAAAAAGAAAAAGGGTTATATCAAAGCAGTTTACAACACTGAAACCATCAAAACAATGGGTTCTAAATCATATTATTAAATAGAGAAATGTAAATTAAAACAAGAAGATACTGCTTTAAACTTCTCAAGCTGGCAAATTTTAGAAAGCTGGATAAGTCAAGTTGATGGAGGTGATGGACTATAAAAACACTCCTGCATTACAGGGAGGTGCAGTCATTCCAGATGGTCATGGAACGGTGTTAGGTCAATTTAAGTATCTGTTTACACTTGAGCATATATTCCAAAGAAATGCTTACATATGTTCTTCAGGGTGTCTGTGTAGATATTAACCGCCATGTCATTTGTGGGGCATGGAGTGTTAGAAGCAATATAATTTTATATTACTGGGGAAGTATATTAGTAAATTGTGGTAGACGGATACTATAGATGATAACTCAAAAGGACTAGGTAGGTTTTGTATAGTGACCCAGATAGATCTAAAGAAGGAAATATGGCAGGAAAAAAAAAAGTTAAGGAAGAGATGAAATCTATGATGCAATACCATACGTGTAAACTAAAATCGTATGTACCTCCAAACAACAACAGACTTTTTATGAAAGCATACACAAACAAAATAATACATATAAAATATTTTTGAAAAGTAAATGTTGAATGAGAGTAGGAGATAATGCACTTAAAAGGGACTAAAACATTCAATCCATCAATGATGATAATTTTCCATGAAATGAGAAGTGCAATTATTTCAAACAATCGAATCCAATGTCCAAAGAGAAAGAAAAATACGTAATAATTTTTGTTTATTTTTAATATGAAATGAATAATGTTTATTAATCATGTACTTAATTTTCAGTAACTGAACTGTTCAGTTTTCATATATTATATCCTGTATGCTTCCCCTCAAAAATACGTATAATAGAAACATTAAGTGCTATCACAGAGAAAACAGGCGTGGGTCTAAGATATGAAGTGATCTTCTAGGAATTGGCAAAACTGGAAGGCAATCCCATTTCTATCATCATTTCACTTTATTTTCTAATATGTTCAAAAGTATTTTACCAGGGACTTATATTCAGATTTCAAGAAATACAGGAAAAACAAAGTTTGTTACTACAGGGCATCCTCCAACCTATAATTCCCCAGTATAGACAGTTTACAGTATTTTTTGAAGGAAAAACAGCACCAAAAACTTTCTTTCAAACCCCATTTAGACAACCTGTTAAAAGAAAGCAAACACATTTCTTTCTCCTCTGTCTTATTCAAACCTTCTTGAAACTAGTTTTTCTCCTGCCCTTAGGTGAACTATTCTTTGGGTCTCGTACTGTATGTCTTCTTAGGAAATAAAAAAGACATCTGGTCAGCTATATTCACAAAAACAGTCTCAGTTTAGTTTACTAATTAATCCAATCCAATGTAATAATCAATATTATCCAATATTTCTTAAATTGAAGCTCTGTCCTGCCCCATTGTGGTCCTGCTTTGGGCTGGCTGTGGACTGGCTGCCTAAACTGGGACTCAATAACTGGATTTTTCATTCTTTATCCAGATTTGTGTTTTTGCCCAACTTCATTGGCTTAGGAGGAGGGAATAGGAAGGACAGTTATAAGAAGAGGGAATATTTATAATAATCCAGGTGAAAGGTGAGAGTGGTTACCACCCTGGATGAGATATCATAATTATCTCCTGAACTATTTATTACACTAGTCTTCCCCCTCCACCACGTTTTCCTATTTTCTATCCTCAACACAGAAGCAAGAGTGATCCATTTCACACATAAGCTGGATCGTGCAACCCATCTGCCCCAAATCCTCCAGTGCTCAGTGTAAAGTCAACTCTTTGCGAATCCTTACATGATCTGGATAGAGCCGCCTGTCTCTCACCTCATTTTACATGAACCCAGCCTCTATGCCTTCACTCTGGTAAGCGTTATAACCCTGAACGATCTTTCTCAAACACGCCATTTCAGGTACAATCCAGACAGGATGTTGGGCACGTTATCAATAAGTTACCTTTCAAACCACAGTCCTCTCCCCACTACCACAGCCAGCTTTCAGCCAGCCTCTCACTCTTTAGACTTTTTGGTTCATTTTCCCCATGCTCCACAGGACACAAATTAAACTTTGTGGACTGGACATATTTGTAATTCCTCTCACTATGATTAAAACAAATGGATACAATCCTTACTCATCCCCTATGTTGGGGTGGGGAACAATTCAGGAAGCACAGGATTTCTCCTAATATTTTCTCTAAGTTTAGAAGTATTAGGTAATTAAGGATTTCTTAAATATGCCTTATAGATTTAAAAGACCATGACATAGAAAATATAACATAGGCTTGCAAATTATACTTTATGCATTGATATTCAATCAGATTTATTATTTATTCATTTAATAAATATTTGTAGAGCTGATGATTTGCTATGGAAAAAGATCCTGAGGAAGCTCACATTTTAGTTGGAGGTAGGCAGAGAATAAGCGAGTCAACCAGTAAATGAAGAAGAGAAACCTTTCAGAGGGTAACCAGCGCCTTGAAAGAAATCAGATGAGGTGAGTTGATAAAGAATGACAGAGCATGCTTGTAATAGAATGTTTATGGAACTTCTCTCCAAGAATGTGCCATTTCAGCCAAAAATGGAAATCAAGATATTTTATAACACTTTTAAAAATTTAATTACCTACTGTGTTTAAATTATTACTATGACATTATATATGCATATATACATATAAAGACACCTATACATACACACATATGCATTCATATATAAATTTATATTGATATATAAAAGTGCATCGTATGAACAATGTATATAAATATATGTATATAATATAGAGACTATAAAATTTTATAAATAATACGTATCAAAAATGTGTTTCCTATGGCTTCACAGGTGAATTCTATCAAACATTTAGAGAAGAGCTAACACCTATCCTTCTCAAACTCTTCCAAAATATAGCAGAGGGAGGAACACTCCAAAATTCCTTCTATGAGGCCACCATCACCTTGATATCAAAACTAGACAAGGATGTCACAAAGAAAGAAAACTACAGGCCAATATCACTCATGAACATAGATGCAAAAATCCTCAACAAAATACTAGCAAACAGAATCCAACAGCACATTAAAAGGATCATACACCATGATCAAGTGGGGTTTATTCCAGGAATGCAAGGATTCTTCAATATACACAAATCTATCAATGTGATAAACCATATTAACAAATTGAAGGAGAAAAACCATATGATCATCTCAATAGATGCAGAGAAAGCTTTTGACAAAATTTAACACCCATTTATGATAAAAACCCTGCAGAAAGTAGGCATAGAGGGAACTTTCCTCAACATAATAAAGGCCATATATGACAAGCCCACAGAAAACATCATCCTCAATGGTGAAAAACTGAAAGCATTTCCACTAAGATCAGGAACAAGACAAGGTTGCCCACTCTCACCACTCTTATTCAACATAGTTTTGGAAGTTCTAGCCCCAGCAATCAGAGAAGAAAAAGAAATAAAAGGAATCCAAATCGGAAAAGAAGAAGTAAAGCTGTCACTGTTTGCAGATGACATGATACTATACATGGAGAATCCTAAAGATGCTACCAGAAAACTACTAGAGCTAATCAATGAATTTGGTAAAGTAGCAGGATACAAAATTAATGCACAGAAATCTCTGGCATTCCTATATACTAATGATGAAAAATCTGAAAGTGAAATCAAGAAAACACTCCCATTTACCATTGCAACAAAAAGAATAAAATATCTAGGAATAAACCTACCTAAGGAGACAAAAGACCTGTATGCAGAAAATTATAAGACACTGATGAAAGAAATTAAAGATGTTACAAACAGATGGAGAGATATACCATGTTCTTGGGTTGGAAGAATCAACATTGTGAAAATGACTCTACTACCCAAAGCAATCTATAGATTCAATGCAATCCCTATCAAACTACCACTGGCATTTTTCACAGAACTAGAACAAAAAATTTCGCAATTTGTATGGAAACACAAAAGACCCCGAATAGCCAAAGCAATCTTGAGAACAAAAAAAGGAACTGGAGGAATCAGGCTCCCTGACTTCAGACTATACTACAAAGCTACAGTAATCAAGACAGTATGGTACTGGCACAAAAACAGAAAGATAGATCAATGGAACAGGATAGAAAGCCCAGAGATAAACCCACGCACATATGGTCACCTTATCTTTGATAAAGGTGGCAGGAATGTACAGTGGAGAAAGGACAGCCTCTTCAATAAGTGGTGCGGGGAAAACTGGACAGATACATATAAAAGTATGAGATTAGATCACTCCCTAACACCATACACAAAAATAAGCTCAAAATGGATTAAAGACCTAAATGTAAGGCCAGAAACTATCAAACTCTTAGAGGAAAACATAGGTAGAACACTCTATAACATAAATCACAGCAAGATCCTTTCTGACCCACCTCCTAGAGTAATGGAAATAAAAACAAAAATAAACAAATGGGACCTAATGAAACTTCAAAGTTTTTGCACAGCAAAGGAAACCATAAACAAGACCAAAAGACAACCCTCAGAATGGGAGAAAATATTTGCAAATGAAGCAACTGACAAAGGATTAATCTCCAAAATTTACAAGCAGCTCATGCAGCTCAATAACAAAAAAACAAACAACGCAATCCAAAAATGGGCAGAAGACCTAAATAGACATTTCTCCAAAGAAGATATACAGACTGCCAACAAACACATGAAAGAATGCTCAACATCATTAATCATTAGAGAAATGCAAATCAAAACTACAATGAGATATCATCTCACACCAGTCAGAATGGCCATCATCAAAAAAATCTAGAAACAATAAATGCTGGAGAGGGTGTGGAGAAAAGGGAACACTCTTGCACTGCTGGTGGGAATGTGAATTGGTTCAGCCACTATGGAGAACAGTATGGAGTTTCCTTAAAAAACTACAAATAGAACTACCATATGACCCAGCAATCCCACTACTGGGCATATACCCTGAGAAAACCAAAATTCAAAAAGAGTCATGTACCAAAATGTTCATTGCAGCTCTATTTACAATAGCCCGGAGATGGAAACAACCTAAGTGCCCATCATTGGATGAATGGATAAAGAAGATGTGGCACATATATACAATGGAATATTACTCAGCCATAAAAAGAAACGAAATTGAGCTATTTGTAATGAGGTGGGTAGACCTAGAGTCTGTCATACAGAGTGAAGTAAGTCAGAAAGAAAAAGACAAATACCGTATGCTAACACATATATATGGAATTTAAGAAAAAAAATGTCATGAAGAACCTAGGGGTAAGACAAGAATAAAGACGCAGACCTACTGGAGAACAGACTTGAGGATATGGGGAGGGGGAAAGGTGAGCTGTGACAGGGCGAGAGAGTCATGGACATATACACACTAACAAATGTAGTAAGGTAGATAGCTAGTGGGAAGCAGCCGCATGGCACAGGGGTATTGGCTCGGTGCTTTGTGACAGCCTGGAGGGGTGGGATAGGGAGGGTGGGAGGGAGGGAGACGCAAGAGGGAAGACATATGGGAACATATGTATATGTATAACTGATTCACTTTGTTATAAAGCAGAAACTAACACACCATTGTAAAGCAATTATACTCCAATAAAGATGTTTAAAAAAGAAGATATATACTCGGGTTTGAGATGTAGTATAATTAATTTTTACTGTTTCATTAAAGACATTCTTAAGTAAAAAAAAAAAAAAAATGTTTCCTATTATGTATATTTTCCAGGATTTATCCTGTTACATTGATCTTTTTTTCTACTGTTCTGAACTGATGAGTTTTTAATGAATCTGCACTTCTACAGATTAATGTATGAGAGTACTTAAAATGCATATGTTATATTTTAATAATTCATTTTTATATCTCATTATATTTTTAAGCAATTAAATTACTGACTCAAATTTCCTGTCTCCTTATTTATGACATTATAAGACATAAATGTTTCTTGCTACACAGATACATACTTAAGGATCAAGAGGAACGTCTGGCTTATAGTGTAAATTATTTAAATTAGAATATAGGTTCTCTATTTTAACAGTGGGTAAACTGATATTCTGATTCTAATATTTTTTTGGTTTTTTTCCAATTCATTTCCAATGCCTTCTTAGTAATTTTTTTTTTCTCAGCTTATGTCTTTTTTTATGTATCCTCACCCCCAACCTCTCCACTTCCACCAAGACAAAAACCTTCCAGGTTGGAAATTATTTTATCACTATCTTCCTTAGTTTAAACTTTCCATGAATATATATTTTTTCCATTTTTCCATATATAATAAGCACCATTTAATGATACCATACTTTCACTTTCTAGTACTCACAAATGATTTGAGTTGGTATTTATGTTTTTTGTCCTTCAGTAAGTTTTAGAAAGAAAAAGAATGTAATGTACAGATATCATTCTTCCACATAATAAATTATGAATTCACACATCCTTGAAAAAATGTTCAGCTTCCCAGCAAAAACAAATGTGTACATTCACACATGTCATAGAGAGTAACACACAGCTATGGCTCTTATGAAAGGATCTTTATGTACTCTACAGAATTTATGAAGAGAGGTCCTTTAAAACACCACTGAATGCTTTAAAACACCACTGAATGATACCATCTGTGGTTGAAAATATAACAGGTATTCAGAACAGCATCACAGAGAAAAGGGCAATATGAGTTACAGTTCAGAAGTGACGTATCCCTCGCTAGTTAGAATAACTCTGTATAAACTTTTTAAAACCGAGTAATACATATTCATTCTAAAATACAAATAAAAATACCAGAAAAATATTCATAATATCATTACAGGAAGGTAACTATTATTATTGTATCTTTTCTATGTGAAATTCATAGCATTGTACTTGGCATATTATAACCATTCATTAAAAGGCAGTTATAGCTATTAATAATATTAATGATACTTCCAGTAGATTATTATAGATCAAGTAAACTATTTCTTACCTAACTAAGAAAACTGTTCTTCTTCCTGCCTTATGATGAGTAATATAAATCAACCATCTTACATTTTTGTGGACATCTAGTATTTATTTTAATCTTTCTATATTTATTAATAACCTAAATAAAAATGACTAATAGTTATTGAGCATTTAGTATTACTAGGAGCTATAATAAACACCATATACTTAAGGTAGCATGTACTATACATAATAAGTCTTTCAGGTAGGTATTGTTGTAACAACTAAGACACAGAGAGGTTAAGAAACTAACTCAAGATCACACAGTAAGTAAGGAAGGAGTCAGAATCCAAACCCAAACAACTATTTCAGAACCTATTGTTTCTTATACTATAAGGGACTATATGTTCTTATTGATGACACTAGATATTGCCAGCTGTACATCTGAGGAAATACATCACCACAGTACATTAGAGACACTGGCTGGTGATCCCTTCCTAGTCTGTTTAGGGCCCATGATTCTGAGTGAGCCCTCATGGGACAGACTTGAAAGCCTGAAAGAGGTCTTCACTGATCAATACTTTTAAGGAGTTATAGACATAGGAAGGTGAGGAAATGAGTGGGGATTAAGAATAGTGTTCCAGTGTGTAGATGTCCTTTATCGAAAGACAGTCTTGTGAAGGACACCCGTTTGCTTACAAATCGCTTATCCCAAACTATTGGTGTAAAACTTTAGGTCAACAAAATTCAGTATTCTATAATCCAGACCCATCTCTGTCTTCACTAGTTTACTCCAGGGGACCAAGGTGGCTCTAATTACAGGAGGAAGAGGTTTCGCCGTAGACGCCATAGCCGATTCTGGCACAAACTGGCAGTTGGAACCTGGGCAATGCAACTGCCCTCTACGAGTCCGAAATTCCTCTCTGGCAAAATGAGGATAATTCCTGACGTATAATAACTATAATATGTTAGGAAAGATATGTTGATGCTCAATTATTGTTAGAAAACTTTAAATTCTATATTTTACTTGAAATACCGTTTCTGATACTTATCAAAGTAATGCATTCTTCAAGACTTATCTCAAACCCTTTCTCCTTCATATATAGCTTTTTCAGTTAATTCCAAGCCTCATAAATTTCTCCCTATCTGACATTGAAACAACATTGGGTAACGTTTATTCAACTATTAATTGTGACTTTCCTTCTCCCAATACTTGTGTTGCATTGAATTTTAATTTACCTCATTCCTTGCAAATGTTTTTTTTTATTTTATTAGTTTTTCAATAAATATTTTATTCTGTAGTAATTTTAGATTTACAGAAAAGTTACAGAGAATACAGAGTTCCCTTATACTCTTCACCCATTTTCTCCTAATACATAACTGTGGTACATTTATCAAACTAAGACAGTAACATTGGCACATTACTATGTTTTTCTTTTTGAATTTTATTTATTTTTTTTATACAACAGGTCTTTATTAGTCATGCATTTTACACACATCAGTGTATACATGTCAATCCCAATCTCCCAATTCATCCCACCACACCCCCACCCCACCCCCACTTTCCCCCCTTGGTGTCCATATGTTTGTTCTCTACATCTGTGTCTCAATTTCTGCCCTGCAAACTGGTTCATCTGCACCATTTTTCTAGATTCCACATATATGCGTTAATATATGATATTTGTTTTTCTCTTTCTGACTTACTTCACTCTGTATGACAGTCTCTAGGTCCATCCACGTCTCAACAAATGACCCAATATCATTCCGTTTTATGGCTGGGTAATATTGCATTGTGTATATGTACCACATCTTCTTTATCCATTCATCTGTCAATGGGCATTTAGGTTGCTTCCATGACCTGGCTATTGTAAAGAGTGCTGCAATGAACATTGGGGTGCATGTGTATTTTTGAATTATGGTTTTCTCTGGGTATATGCCCAGTAGTGAGATTGCTGGGTCGTGTGGTAATTCTATTTTTATTTTTTTAAGGAACCTCCATACTGTTCTCCTTAGTGGCTGTATCAACATACATTCCCACCAACAGTGCAAGAGGGTTCCCTTTTCTCCACACCCTCTCCAGTGTTTGTTGTTTGTAGATTTTCTGATGTTACCCATTCTAACTGGTGTGAGGTGATACCTCATTGTAGTTTTGATTTGCATTTCTCTAATAATTAGTGATGTAGAGCAGCTTTTCATGTGCTTCTTGGCCATCTGTATGTTTTCTTTGGAGAAATGTCTATTTAGGTCTCCTGCCCATTTTGGATTGGGTTGTTTGTTTTTTTAATATTGAACTGCATGAGCTGTTTATATATTTTGGAGATTAACCCTTTATCCGTTGATTTGTTTGCAAATATTTTCTCTCATTCTGAGGGTTGTCTTTTCATCTTGTTTATGGTTTCCTTTGCTATGCAAAAGCTTTGAAGTTTCATTACGTCCCATTTGTTTATTTTTGTTTTTATTTCCATTACTCTAGGAGGTGGATCAAAAAAGATCTTACTGTGATTTATGTCAAAGAGTGTTTTTCCTATGTTTTCCTCTAAGAGTTTATAGTGTCCGGTCTTACATTTAGGTCTCTAATCCATTTTGAGTTTATTTTTGTGTATGGTGTTAGGGAGTGTTCTAATTTCATTCTTTTACATGTAGCTGTCCAGTTTTCCCAGCACCACTTATTGAAGAGACTGTATTTTCTCCATTGTATGTCCTTGCCTCCTTTGTCATAGATTAGTTGACCATAGGTGTGTGGGCTTATCTCTGGCTTTCTACCTTGTTCCATTGATCTATATTTCTGTTTTTGTGCCAATACCATATTGTCTTGATTACTGTAGCTTTCTGGTATAGTCTGAAGTCACGGAATTTGATTCCTCCAGCTCCGTTTTTTTCCATCAAGATTGCTTTTGCTATTCGGGGTCTTTTGTGTCTCCACACAAATTTTAAGATTTTTTGTTCTAGTTCTGTAAGAAATGCCATTGGTAATTTGATAGGGATTGCACTGAATCTGTAGATTGCTTTGGGTAGTAGAGTCATTTTCACAATATTGATTATTCCAATCCAAGAACATGATATATCTCTCCATTTGTTGGTATCATCTTCAATTTGTTTCATCATTGTCTTATAGTTTTCTGCATACAAGTCTTTTGTCTCCCTATGTAGGTTTATTCTTAGGTATTTTATTCTTTTGTTGGAATGGTAAGTGGGAGTGTTTCCTAAATTCCTCTTCCAGATTTTTCATCATTAGAGTATAGCATTGCCAGAGATTTTGTGCATTAATTTTGTATCCTGCAACTTTGCCAGATTCACTGATTAGCTCTAGTAGTTTTCTGGTAGCATCTTTATGATTCTCTATGTATAGTATCATGTCATGTGCAAACAGTGACAGTTTTACTTCTTCTTTTCCAATTTGTATTCCTTTTATTTCTTTTTCTTCTCTGATTGCCATGGTTAGGACTTCCAAAATTATGTTGAATAATAGTGGTGAGAGTGGACATCCTTGTCATGTTCCAGATCATAGAAGAAATGCTTTCAGCTTTTCACCATTTAAGATGATGTTTGCTCTGGTTTTGTCATATATGGCCTTTACTATGTTGAGGTAGGTTCCCTCTATGCCCACTTTCTAGAGAGTTTTTTATCATAAATGGGTGTTGAATTTTGCAAATGTTTTTTCTGCATCTATTGAGATGATCATATGGTTTTTATTCTTCAGTTTGTTAATATGGTGTATCACATTGATTGATTTGCATATATTGAAGAATACTTGCATCCTGAGATAAGTCCCACTCGATCGTGGTGTATGACCCTTTTAATGTGTTTTGGGATTCTGTTTGCTAGTATTTTGTTGAGGATTTTTTCATCTATATTCATCAGTGATATGGGTCTCTAATTTTCTTTTTTTGTAGTATCTTTGTCTGGTTGTGGTATCAGGGTGATGGTGGCCTCCTAGAATGAGTTTTGGAGTGTTCCTTCCTTTGCAATTTTTTGGAAGAGTTTGAGAAAGATGGATGTTAGCTCTTTTCTAAATGTTTGATAGAATTCACCTGTGAAGCCATCTGGTCCTGGACTTTTGTTTGCTGGAAGATTTTTAATCACAGTCTCAATTTCATTACTTGTGATTGGTCTGTTCATATTTTCTATTTCTTCCTGGTTCAGTCTTAGAAGGTTATACCTTTCTGAGAATTTGTCCATTTCTTCCAGGTTGTCCATTTTCTTGGCATAGAGTTGCTTGTAGTAGTCTCTTAGGATGCTTTGTATGTCTGCAGTGTCTGTTTTAACTTCTTTTTCATTTATAATTTTATTGATTTGAGTCCTCTCCCTCCTTTTCTTGATGAGTCTGGCTAATGGTTTATCAATTTTGTTTATCTTCTCAAAGAATTAGCTTTTAGTTTTATTGACCTTTGCTATTGTTTTCCTTGTTTCAATTTCTTTTTTTTTTTTTCTTTTTTTTTTTTTTTTTTGCTCTGATCTTTATAATTTCTTTCCTTCTGCTGACTGGGTTTTGTTTGTTCTTCTTTCTCTAGTTCCTTTAAGTGTAAGGTTAGATTCTTTATTCGAGATTTTTCTTGTTTCTTGAGGTAGGCTTGTATAGCTATAATGTTCCCTCTTAGAACTGCTTTTGCCACATCCCAAAGGTTTTGGATTGTCATGTTTTCATTGTCATTTGTCTGTAGGTATTTTTTTGATTTCCTCTTTGATTTCTTCAGTTATCTCTTGCTTATTTAGTAACGTATTGTTTAGCCTCCATGTATTTGTGTTTTTTTACATTTTTTTCCCTGTAATTGATTTCTAATCTCAAAACATTGTGGTCAGAAAAGATGCTTGATATGATTTCAATTTTCTTAAATTTACTGAGACTTGATTTGTGACCCAGGATGTGATCTATCCAGAGAATGTTCCATGTGCACTTGAGAAGAAAGTATAATCTGTTGTTTTGGGATGGAATGTCCTATAAATGTCAATTAAATCTATCTGGTGTATTGTGTCATTTAAAGCTTGTGTTTCCTTATTAATTTTCTGTTTGGATGATCTGTTCATTAGTGTAAGTGAGGTGTTAAAGTCCCCCACTATTATTTTGTTACTGTCGATTTCCTCTTTTAGAGCTTTTAGCAGTTGCCTTATGTATTGAGGTGCTCCTATATTGGGTGCATATATATTTATAATTGTTATATCATCTTCTTGGATTGATATCTTGATCATTATGTAGTGTCCTTCCTCATCTCTTGTAACATTCTTTATTTTAAAGTCTATTTTATCTGATATGAGTATTGCTACTCCAGCTTTCTTTTGATTTCCATTTGCATGGAATATCTTTTTCCATCCCCTCACTTTCAGTCTGTATGTGTCCCTAGGTCTGAGGTGGGTCTCTTGTAGACAGCATATACATGGGTCTTGTTTTTGTATCCATTCAGCAAGCCTGTGTCTTTTGGTTGGAGCACTTAATCCATTCACTTTGAAGGTAATTATATGTATGTTCCTATTACCATTTTCTTAATTGTTTCAGGTTTGTTTCTGTAGGTCCTTTTCTTCTCTTGTGTTTCCCACTTAGAGAAGAGGTTCCTTTAGCATTTTTTGTAGGGCTGGTTTGGTGGTGCTGAATTTTCTTAGCTTTTGCTTCTCTGTAAAGCTTTGAATTTCTCTGTTGAATCTGAATTAAATCCTTGCCGGGTGGAGTAATCTTGTCTGTAGGTTCTTCCCTTTCATCACTTTAGTTTTATCATGCCACTCCCTTCTGTCTTGTAGAATTTCTGCTGAGAAATCAGCTGTTAGCCTTATGGGAGTTCCCTTGTATGTTATTTGTCATTTTTCCCTTGCTGCTTTCAATAATTTTTCTTTGTCTTTAATTTTTGCCAATTTGATTACTATGTGTCTCAGTGTGTTTCTCCTTGGGTTTATCATGTATGGGACTCTCTGCGCTTCCTGGACTTCGGTGGGTATTTATTTTCCTATGTTAGGGAAGTTTTCAACTATAATCTCTTCAAATATTTTCTCAGGTCCTTTCCCTCTCTCTTTTCCTTCTGGGACCCCTATAATGCATATGTTGTTACGTTTAATGTTGTCCCAGAGGTCTCTTAGGCTGTCTTCATTTCTTTTCATTCTTTTTTCTTTATTCTGTTCCACAGAAGTGAACTCCACCATTCTGTCTTCCAGGTCACTTTTATCCGTTCTTCTGCCCCAGTTATTGTGCTATGATTCCTTCTAGTGTATTTTTCATTGCAGTTATTATGTTGTTCATCTCTGTTTGTTTGTTCTTTAATTCTTCTAGATCTTTGTTAAACATTTCTTGCATCTTCTCGATCTTTGCCTCCATTGTTTTTCCAAGGTCCTGGATCATCTTCACTATCATTATTCTGAATTCTTTTTCTGGAAGGTTGCCTTTCTCCACTTCATTTAGTTGTTTTTCTGGGGTTTTATCTTGTTCCTTCATCTGGTACGTATCCCTCTGCATTTTCATCTTGTCTATCTCTCTGTGAATGTGGTTTTTGTTCCACAGGCTACAGGATTGTAGTTCTTCTTGCTTCTGCTCCATTCATTGCAATTTAACTGGTTAGAATTTCATTTTGCCTCCCCAAATCAGATATATGTATGTCAATAACAAAAATTGTGTGCTCTATATGGTTTTGCACCAACATTATCTCTCCCAGGTTAGGAATTCAATAAATAAAAAAGGAATGAATAAATTAACGCCATAAATTGATGGAAATGTAACTCATTCCTTTACATTAAAATGAAATATTTTTATAGTTGTTTATTTCATAAGATCTTTGTGAGGAGGCATTTTTATATTTGTATATATCACTAGTAGTAATTTGATGAGATGTAACAGTTATTTTAGTGAATAAGTTAATTTTTCATAATTGTAAAATAATTTGACTTTGAAAATAGTTTTATAAGAAGAAAGTCACTTTTATTAAAGCAAGTGCTTTTCCCCCCAATTTTATTATACTTCAATTTGATATCAATTGATTATGGAAAAAGTCATGAAAAAGTGACAACAAATTCTATTTCCAAATATGCCTTGCAAGCTTTACTGTAAAATGGAAGATGGTAGAAGGAAGTTTCTCCTCTGGATTAAGTGGATATAATTATACCCAAGGTGACCTGGATTTTGCTGCCAAATTTTTTTATTCGTAAAATTAAAAAGACACTTTTTGTCTTCAAGAACAATTTACAGTTTAGCAGAGATTAAGTTAAAAAAAAAGACTAACAAGGAAAAATCTAAAAGTGGAAAATCTAAACAGAGCAAAACACAGGTGGAGACTGATAAAATCTGGTGGGGTAGATAGGCAGGCTGATTCTTTACCACTCAGTTATCAATAGGTTGATGCAGAGATATCAAGCTTTCTTACTCCTACAATTATAATCTTTTCGTAACTTCAAAGTCCCCTTAGATTTTTGCTTGTCCTGACATGGAATGAAACTAATCATCTTAATACTTGAACATACTGTACCTCAAGGATGAAGCAAGCACCTTATAGGTTGACTCAGTTTCTTATGACCACTTGGGATGCTGAAGAAAGCAGCTTGGCATAATGACCAGTGTACCATAGTAGAAACTGATACACAAGCAATCTTTAAACTCAGATCCTCAGTTTCCACCATGCCACTCCAGGAGTGCACTGAGATTCAGCAATGATGATAGAGCCCTTGATGATATTGGTCATGATAGGGACATTTTCAGGTAAGATATGAAGGCATGGATCTATCTCAAGGACTATTATGTTATCGCTTTATCAAGAACCACAGTAGTTCAGTGTTATGGCATAAAGAGTTGAATCAACTGGTTCAACTTTCACACACGGTTAAAAAAAAAGGGGTATATTTGTATAACTAAAGGTTGTATCATTATCAATAGACTGCCCTTGATCCACTTATACAAAATTCATTCTTGTTTCTAGTGTCTCTGGTTTTCCTGACTCTGTGTCTGTTCTTTTTCTTCTTCAATTTTTAATTGATTTAATTTTAGTTCTTTTAGTTAAAATTATATGTAAAAACCACAAAAGGACACAAGGCAAATTTCTTGGGGATGGAAATATTCTAAACCTTGATTTTGGTGCAGGTTAAATGACATTAATATTTGTGAAAACACATTAAACTGTACAACTTAAAAGGTGAATTTTACTGTATTTTACTCACGCCTTAGAAAACCTGATTGGAAATAAATACAATAGCAAAAACTACATTTCAAACACTTTTGTGTATGTGCCCACATCAATGTGAAACACCAATTTCGTGAAAAATTCTATGTATTTTCCAATATTTGCAATATAACATTTCAATACTTTTTATTATATTTGTGATTATCAGCAGATTTTTACAATATCCATAGAGCATCACCAGTGAGAGACATACCAATCATTACTGGTCAGACGATCAACAGGGATAAATGTTTGTCAGGTTTGAAATTTAGAGTTATAAACTCTGATGTCAAGAAATATGATTGTCCTAATTTTCTATTAAGTGAATTTAATTAATATAGTGGTAGAAAACTCAAAATCAAAATCAAGCTACTTCAAGGGACCCAATGATTCCAAGTTTATTACACAGTCATTTTTTGTAAACATATCAATTAAATTTAAAATATGTCTTCTCTATTTCCCTTACCTGCTCCCTAAGAGTGATTAATTACACTGAGATTGGTGAGAGGAGTTCTCAGAAGGGAGAAGGAAGCAGAGTCGGGAAAATGCATTTTTCTGATATCCGTTTTCTGATATTCTAAGTTCTTTCCAGTCTCTGTTCCATTGCACCTCATTCCATTGGAGCACCCTCTGTTGGCCTCAGTTGAAGAGTGGTTCATCCAGTCCAGCTCTTGAGCATCTTGCACTGTCATCAGCTACTGATGTCCATGGTCCCTGCTGTGCCCCCTTCCCCAGCAGTGGGTTAGATCCATGTCTTCTGTGTCTTCTTAGGCCCAACCTCTTCTGGACCATGCTCTCTCCCAGCACTTTCAAGGGCCCCACATTTTCAGGAAATTCTTGATTAAAGTTTTTGCATACAAGGTTCAGGTATGCATGAATTCTTTGAGACTATTCACCTAGACACCCTAGATGTTAATTTACCACCAAAATGTCATGTTGTTTGGTGGCCTTGGTGAATATCAAGATTTCTGAGATGCATACAGTCTTCTTAAGACCATGAATAGAAAGCATTAACACTCCCTTCCCCAATTTTACCCTGGAAGGGGAAGGATAGAAAGTCCCTACTTAGGTGCCCAACTGACTGAAATTATTCATTTATATTTTTTTCTTTATAAAATAATTCTCTTATAAATATTTCTTCATCATGGGTGATGATTAAAAAGGTCAAAACCAGAATTTTCTTAATAATTTAAAATACTTTATTTTAAATATTTTTTAAATTTAGGATGATTAATTTTTTTCTTTTAATGACTTATTTTGACATTTCTATCATTAAACTATATAGACCACTTACAGTCCTCTAGTTTTCTAGTGGACGTATTTTATACAATTTTGTATGTAGATAATGAATCAGTGCATTCATTTTTGTGATTTTTGCATTTAAAATACAAACTATAAGACATAGGTTGTTTGGAAATCACAAGTTGAGGAGAGCAGAATGTTTTTTACATTTAATTTTATTTTCTTGAAAATTTACTTAACTCTAGTATCTTAAGTATATAATGTAACAAAAATATTACAAACATCTGTTTTGAAAACCATGTTTATTCTGATAAAACTTGTTTTCTTTGTAATCATGTAACTCTGGGATGCTAGATTAACGAATACAACAATCAAATTAATTACAGATATCTGGAATTTGTTTTCTTTAAAAAAATTCTGTCAAGAATATAAAGAGCGACAGAAGTGTTTGTCTCTTCTGTTTTATATTTTATTCAAATTCAAAGGTCTCCTTGTTTTTCTTAAGGCTTCTCTGAAATATATTTTGAAGCAACACTTTGCAGTACTTTAAAATTTTTGACAATCCATTTATCCATATAAAATGACTCATTATTATCCCTTTCAGTAGTTTTTACTTAGAATTTCATTTTATCTGACATTGATATTGAATTGTAACTAATAGTGGTATTATGTTTTCATTTTCCTGATATCTCTTTTCTTTTCCTTTCAACACTTTTTTCAGTGATTTTGTTTTATTTCTATAAGTGTCATGCCATTGTTTTTATGCACCCTTAAATGTTTTATTATAAGAAGTTTTAATCCATTGATATTTATTATTTTACTTGATATATTTGATCTTTTAACATCTCAGTTTTTCTCCTCAAGCATTTGTTATAAGAGCTTCAGATTTTATAACAAACACTTGGTGAGTCAATGCCCAACCCTGCCTCACCTTCCCCACCATCTCTCATAGACATCTATTAGATGTGAACTCTCCTTATAGCATCTTGTAGCAGTGTCTTCAGCTTTCTTTAGCCTGCTGCCAACATGAAGTATAAGCTGAGAGTGAGTGTAACAGCTGGGCTTTGTATAGTGACACCCCTGTACTTCCCAGGAAATGCAAATATATTTGATGTTTGCTTCCTAGACCAATGGCTTATAACCATCTCTATACAACTTGAATCATCTGGAAAGTCTGTACAAAAAGCAATGTATAGACTTCCTTCAATCACCAAACTTATGATTTAATTGCTCTGGGATGTGATCTGAACATGATTAGTTTTGAAAACTTCCTCAGGTGAGCTAATGTGCAGCCAATGCTGAGAATCCCTTTCCTCTGTCTCTGTAGTTCCAACCTTGTCTTCCCCACTCACTCCAAGATCTGGAATCAATTTCTTCTCATGTTGTGACTCATGTGTTTGTTGACTTTTCTGCAATGATACCCCCTGAACTGTATCTTCCCAAATTCCTTCAGGCTTTCAGACATAGATATGTAGTCTTCTCTGGTTTCCAGCTCTGCTATTAATTTTTCTTTGTATAAAGTCATTTTGGTATTTCAGTAGGAACTCTGAAAAAAAGTGAGTGAGCAGATTTAAATACCTAGGTTTAGTTTTCATTCGGAACCAAGTCTTAATGCAGAATTTTTATCAAGCAATTAATGTTTGCTGATACTTTTAGTGTTCTTATAGTAGAAGATATTCCCATGTGTTATTTGTGCCAAGCATCCACAGATTAAATTAATATATTAGAAAATTGAAATGTTCATTATTTGTAAGATAATTCATATCTATATAAAAGAAAAATCATAAAATCTATGCAGTTTACAATAAAATTTTTGTAGAAATTATGTCTATCTTTTCTCTAGTGGGATTCAGTTGGATTTTTGGTAACAACACAGAAAACAGTAGTTTATGATATTTATTGGTTTAAATTCAATAAAAATAGTTGTCTTTGTATTCTCAAAATAATAATATTTAAAACCTACTGCATAATTATTATAAATTAGGCCCAGGTCTAAATCCATTAACCTTTTAATTCTTAATATAGTACAATTATGTATTTTTGTTAAATAATAAACAAACAAAAACAGAGTTTAAATCACTTGTCTGAGGTCACGGTGTTGGACCCAGGCAGACAAGCTCTTGAACCCGCGTTCTTAACCACTGTGATACCCTATGTTGCATGAATTAACTTTATTTCTTCATTATATATTTGGTTTTATTGTCAACACTTTGCTATAATAAATGGGTATTACTATTAACCAAAATAAAATGTTAGTAATAGTTAAGAACTATTTCTAGCCCAAAACAGACAATTACTTCAAACATTATGTAAGCTTGAAGCAATGTTAAAACATTGGTCAAATCGTTTGAAATTCTTTATGTGAAAATGTCACATATGAATTTATCTAAGACAAAAGGAAAAATCAGTTTGATTACTGTTCCAAGTGGTGTTTATTTCTTTCTGCTTTTTAAAGATTCCCTAGATTCTATAGGATAATGCATCTGTACTCAACTCTTGATGATAGGTTAGTCCCAGGTTAGAAATGACAGATTTCTGTCGACTGCTGGTATTCTTAGATAGAAAATTCCCCAGATATTTCTAAAAATGTAAGTACATAAACATGTATGTCTCATATAACAGCACACATGGTGGCTTCTTCAAGGGCAGCTTAGTCAATTCCATCCAATTTCACAGGGTTATTGCATGACTTAGTTAATATCCTTCTCCAACTTTTCTTTCTGACAAGAAAGCATTCACAACACAACCAGAATCCTCAATTTTAGTTTTATGGAAAATTAACTAAACTCACCAAATATTAGTAATCAATTCATTTTCAAGAATAGAGACAATTATTTTCATGAATATTTCCCAGAAGACCAAATTCCAGGGTGACAACAACCTGTGATTTGGACCACTTGATGTAAATACTTAGCATGTTGGCAAGCAAATGAAGGATCAGTCCTTTATTAAGAAAGATACTTAATTTTATCATAAATGTGTGTTTTTGAAGCTTTGAGGGGAAGAAAAGGAGTTGCAGATTGAAAATCAAGATAGACCTAAGTAGTCTTTGTGGTCAGTGTATAGGCTAGCAGTGTCCTGGTGAGTAACAAAATGCATACATGATACATGAAGGAGAGTTTGATGTCAACTCTCGTACCTGTCCATTTATTTAAATATGCGTCTATGGAACACCTGCTAGGTGTTAAGCTCCGTGCTTGGTATTACTGAGCAAAGATACTGTGATACTGTCTCTTTCTCTAAGAATTCATGTGTAGTAGGGACAAAAGACCCATTAATTGACAAATTATAATTCAACATGTTTCATATGATACCAGGATGTTGAGACAGCATGGTGAGGAAGCACAGGGACAGAGCGGCTAACTCTGCCTGCCAAAAGTAAGAAATGCTGTGAATGTTAAAAGAGGATTTGAACACTATCACTATTAGCATTTCTCCTCTGCCCAGAGCTAGAGGAGAGATGCAGGCCTATATATCATAAGTGTAAATATTTGAAAGTTATTCAAAGTAATAAGCTTTTAAATAACATACCTCTTACTATGTATGTATAACATCATAATAGTAAATGTGTGTACAGCTATGGCTACATATGACAAAGCTAGTCAAACATCAGTGATGACTAATTATTATTGTCTTTGTCTTTGTGGTCAGTGTATAGGCCAGCAATGTCCTGGTGAGTAATAAAGTGCATACATGATACTTGAAGGAGTATATATTTTCTACACTAGCCTTCTATTATTGCAAATGAATCAGCAGAAACTTTGCATAAAACAACCCACTTTTATTATCCCACATATTCTGTGGATCAGGAGTTTGGTCACTGGTTAGTTGAGTAGTCTGCAGTATCACCAGGCTAAAATTTTGGTGTCAGCCAGGACATTGATTTCATCTGAGGTTCACAGGCTCCTTCCAACCTCGTATGGTTGGCAGAATTCAGTCCCTCATGCTTGCAGGACTAGGGTTCCTGTTTTCTTGCTTGCTCTTAACCTGAGGCCATTCTGAGCTCTTAAAGTCCTCCTGCCATTCCTGTTCACTTATACAAAGTGCATACATCAGGAGAGCAAGAATACAACACAATGCTTTAAAATAAATGACTGTTACCTTAACAGTTAAGAAACACATACTTCACTGGATCTCTTATGTAAAATAAGAATGTTGATAAAACTAAAAAATTGAGGAAGGGAAGTCTTTACTTAGAGCCTCTCCAAGATGCCTCCATAAGAAAATTTGATTGAAACTGAGGTATCAAAATATAAATTCAAAGAAAGGAAATGAATCTATGTATTTTACTCTGATCTTAAGAAATGAACCCTCCCTTTGAGCAAATTCCCAGCTTCTCTGTCCTTCACTTCTTTCTTGTGCTAAACCTGCTTAAATAAACTTTTATTTTTCATACCTACATTTTGTATTTTTTGGTAAATTATTGTCCACATGATCATTCTAAAACAAATGTTTCACTTTTATATGAAAGTAAAATAGATCTGTATTTTCTCAGCAAACAAGATAAGCCAAAAAAAACAACCTGAATCATCAAGTCTAGTAAATATTCAACCATTCTCATGTCAAATGCTTTAAAAGTAATTTAATAACCACTCAGGATTAATGAAAGAAAAATATTCAACATATCATTTTTTTTGCTTTCTTCATTAGTATTTTTGCCACATCAAGGAGCTGTGTAGATTTCTCAGTTAAAACAAGGGGAAACACAAATGAGAGTGATGTGTTCACACAGGTACAACATATTAACTGGTTGATTGACAATGGATATTTCCTACTTGATGGGTTATACTTTGATATTTGTGATCTTTAATTCAGCCTGAATAGGTGCAGCTCATCCAGAATAGGCCATGCTATTGTAGACACTAAAGCTGTCAGAATTTGATGAAAAGAAAATGTAGCCTGTGCATCTGGCTTATTAATGGCTCCACTATATACTTGATGTCTTACACTTCTCTCTGCTATTTCATTTAATAATGCACAAGATGAGTGCAATAATACATGCAATTCTTTCTGGAGTTCTGTGCAGGAGATACCTAAAGAAGGGCTATTTATAAATACCTTTGGTCTTCCCAGGCAAAGGTTGGAGCCAGTCGATAATGAAATGTTACTGACATCTCTCAGGATGTAAGTTGGAGGTCAGCAACAGAGAACACAGTGGCCATGACAACTAAAAGATCTAATAAACATCTACATGAATGTTTGAAAAGATTATAGAGCAACCTTCTTCTCACCTGGACTGGATGGTTGAAAATGTTGAGCGGGGGTCATCAGACTCTCGTTACAAAACTCACCAAGTAGGAAGGCCTAATATCTAAAGTCATTAGGTCATCTTTGCTCTATTAATAGTCCTTCTGATTTTAGGAATGAAGAAGCTTATTTTGTTAAAACTGAATAAATGTTATATTGTATCTTAATTCAATTTTCAAAAATTGTTCAATTTTGGAATTTAAAGAGTAACATATATAGATATAGAAATAGATATAGATTTTTTTCCATTGCAAACTTGTATGGCATTTTTATTAAGTTATATTTACACAATTTCCCCCTGTAGTCAACAATAAACAATGTCTTAGAAATGTAATATTTAGATATGACACACAAGTGTTTTTGCCTGAGATTTTGAAGATACTATTTATATCAAAGTCACTATTTCATTTCAGTTTATGAAGTATAAGCTAAGCCATTTAGTGAGGTTATTTCTTAAAACCTGCAATTCATCCAGCCTGACCAATAGCTTAACAGCTCCCTGAAAACCAATTAGAAGTTCAGAAAGAATAAAATGGTTTTCAATAGCTATTATTTTTCCTTTCCAACCTTCTAACATGAAGTGATAACTGAATGTCAAGGAAAAGAAAAAAAATATGTGCACAATATGGTGCAGACACATCTCCATGGAACTGAGAATGGAGTGTTTTCAAGCTGATTTTCAGTTTTATATGATTGCCTCTCACACCTACTAATCAGAAATTTAGATTCAGTAGTACAAAAGAATACCATGGGATACCTTCTTTCCAATTTAATTTTAATTTTTCATTCTACTTCCCCTTAAAAGTTTAAACAATATTCATTAAAAATAATATTGCCAAATGCTGCCAAGATAAGTGGATCCAAGATGTCATTAAGCTGGGTTGAGCTGTTCACACTCTGATCCTTTGGGGAATTTGCTTTGGGTGATAAATGCTGAATCAGTCCATCCTTGTGTTCATTTATTACAAGTAGGTTAAGTGTATCGTTAGCTTCTATAGCTGTGTAACAAACTAATGTGTAGAGTTCCCTCATATTCTGATGCTTTTTTTACATATCACCTTTTTACATGAGTTTTTCATGACCCCAGGATTTATTGGTTTCCCCTCCTTGATCCATCTTATTGTTTACTTACTGTTATGGAAATTGTCTCTCTTTTTTTTTTTTTTTCTTTGTCTATGAAAGTCCAAATGCTAGCCAAGAGCTGGGCCTCCAACAAGAGAAGCTAAAACATCCCACAAAAGCTGACCCTTGACATTTAGTAGGATCAGGCAAGAGGCCAAAACAGATGAACTGGACATGGATACTGAAATTGCAGCTGATGGCCAAATAAGCTTTGGTGGAACCATTAAGAATTTTGACAGCGGGGTGATTTCAAGAGAGAGCTGCCACAGTGGAATCAGTGACAGTTTGTAAAATCCAGTGACAGCAACAGTGGCAACATAACTAGGCTGTTCCTGTGGCATGGTCTGAGCTCTTATTGAAGCCTTTCAGCTAGGGTAACACCCATCACAGTTTGCCCAGGATGAAGGGACTTCCCAGCCATGGGACTTTCAGTGTGAAAACTGGGAAAGTCCCAGGCAAACCAGTATGAACTGGTCACTCTACTTCCAGCTCCTCTAGTTTCTTTTTCAATTTCTGAGGTTTGTTCTTCCAAGGAATCCTGTGACCTACCTCGGTTATTTCCTAAAGAGCCCTTTTCCTGCTGAAATTAGTAGAGATCTGTTTCTCATTTCTGCTTTACAGAACTCTGACTGGTATAGAAATTGGCAGGGGCGTGGGTTGCAGGCAAGAAACCTTCAGGGAAATTAGATAATCTGGTATTGGTTATCTGGCTAAGTGAAAATTCATTTAATATTCAGGGAAGGCATATTAGATGGAACAGAAAGTTAAGTTCTCACTGGTGATAGCCTGAAATTAAGTGCTCATTGAGGACTGGCTTTGAGGAAAGTGAGTGGCCCCTGCTATAGGAAAGCAAGAAGGATGTGAAACTTTGAGGACTGTATGTGGAGTGGTCTCTGTGAATAGTTCTGCAGAGCTGAAAAGAAAGAACAACATGCTATAATCCCTGAATATTTGGTAAAATAATAATAACTAAAACCTGGGAATTTTCCAGGACTATGATAAAGAAACTCTAATGTGTAGCAGCTGCAAAACTAAAATAATGAAACTCTAAATCCAAACTCCAAGCCTAAGCGTTGTTGTATTCTAAAATGAGTGAAATTCACAGTCCCACCTAATATCTTCTGTGAAAGTTAAGATATTAAACAGAAAAGAGTGGGATCCTGAAACTGAGACCAAGCTTTGGGACGTGATGCCCTAGATTTGGAATACTGCAGTGCCAAATCACCACCAAACTGCGTTGGCCCTCAAAAGAGCTTCTGTCTTTCTTGAAGATATGTATAGCTTCCTCAGTTGTGGGAATGACCCTATGTCAGGAACTGAATCTTCTTTATGAGTTCTCCTCCCCACTCCCACTTCTTTTTGTCTCCATTTCTATAACTAGAATCATCTCCCAGTTTATCCTGGAAATGAAGCTTTATGTAACAAAAGGTTAGAGAACTTTGTTGATTTAATATACAAAATTCTGGTGAGTACCTGGTAAAAGGGAAAAGGCTCTAATTTTTAGATTAAGCTGACTTTAGCAATATCTGCACACTTACTCCAAATTCTAGATCCCATGTGTTGGATTCACAGCTAAAACCTGGACTTCATTGTGCCTCATGACATCACTGAGAATGACAAAAACCATTTGGTAGATTATAGCGGAAGGAATCAAAAGGCTATGGGGTATTCAAATAATTGAGTGAAAATTTCTTGTTCCTTTATTCACTCAATCAAATTAAAACCCCACAAAGGACCTAGAAGTTACCCTCCACACCAAGGCCCTTTGAAACACATTGGTGAGGGGAGTGAAGGCATTTCCAAAAACTATTTTAGTAACTGGTGGAAAGGCAGCAGTTGTAGTGGTCTCACTGACAGAGTCGGAATGAGACGATAACAGTTGTAGAGGCCACAGAGCAGTGTAAACTTCAGAGGGAAGTTGAGTGTGGGACCATGGGAGAGAGCAGGCCACTGTAGTAATCCGAGTGGTGAGACAGGCAGAGGTTTGTGACAGTGCTTGACTGATTACAGAGTCTGTAGGGCAAAAATGGGTGGGCATCCCCTTTGTAAGGACTTGGACATCCCATCCAATTCCTATTCTTAAATTATTTCATGGACTTACAGACTCTTAAATGAAGAAGAAGCCTGATAACCTTGAGGATGCAACTCTTATAATTGCAAATAGTGCTGGTTCTGTAAATCTTCTTCTGTAAGGAAGGAGACAGGGAAATACTCAGAAAAGTGTGGATTTTTTTCTGCCTGTGACTACTAGCTTCTATGAACTCCTGGGTATGTAGAAGGCCACCATGATCCAGAGACACAGATTATAAGGTGGAGTAATAAACAGCATTGTATTATTTGCCTATATCATGATAGACGCTATGGGACTCCAAAAATATCATATGCTTCCTTTCCCAGTTCTTGAATGTATAGTTGAAATATGTCCATAGAAACTGCCAGGTTCCTACTTTAGTCCCCTAGACCACAGGTTGTTTTGATAGAAAAGGTCATATGGAAGTCTCTAGCACTTCCTGTACATGACAACATAAATAAGAATAATTACGTTCCTTGTGGAATCACAGACATTACCACCATTATCAACGACGTGAAACTGGCAAAGGCAGTGATCCCTTCTAGCTCTTCAGCTCAGCTGGTGCAGAAGGAGTTAGGTTTTGGAAACTAGCAGAGAACTATCAATGAACATAATCAGATAAAGACTTCAATTGCAGCTACCGCTGCAAATGAGTAAAACCTTGATACCTGGCATACACTTATTGATCTGAAGTGTGCTCTTTTCTCTACATCTACGTTGCTGTCATTTCGAAGGAACATACACTTTCATTGTCTTTCCTGGGGATTATCTCAGCCCTCTTGCTCTGAGACACAATTTAGTGGGAGAGAAACTGACTGTTTCACAGTCCATAGAACTGCCTACAGGTCCACACCATTGAAAGTAACATGTTAATTGGATTTGGAGAGAAAGAAGAAGCGGATGTCTTAGATGCATTAAAGAGGGTGGGAGATAAAATCCGTGAAAATAAAGGAGTTGACTGTCTTTGAATTTTCTGGGAATATCAGGACATCACCCGAAAGGTAAAGAACTTATTGCTGCCTCTTGTATCTCTTATTGTCATATCATGGCCTCATGATTTTGAGCCAACAAGTGTCACATTTGGGGGAGTGGCTTTGTTACATTTACCAGGTGACCAAAATGCTGTCAACTGTGGGAGTGTCCCAGGGCCAGAAAAGTACCTGCAGCTGGTTTTGGCCAAAGTACAAGCAGTCTTTCTTGACCTTATGAACCAGCCATTTTTATAACAGATCAACATGCTAAATAAAAGTTATGTAAAGTTTTTAAGATTATATGGCAAAGCTCTGCTCTCCTGGGCAAACACATTACCTTTTGAAACAAATTTCTGGCTCTGGTTGAGGCTGCATATATTACACAAAGCTGGGACAGCCTGCTATGAACTGGGTGCTCTAGCACCAACCTGGTAAAAGTCCAAGTGCTCAGAAACAAAGGAAATAATACATCCAACTCCAGAAAGAGAAGATCCTGACAACACTAGTTAATCACATATATCTATAACCTCACATGGCATTCAAAATCAACTGCTTAATGGTAGAGAGAAAACAATTCCATCATTTGCGGAATGACTACAGCTGTTTCACATACTATGATTTTGATTGTCATTTGGGCTGTTTTTTTGTCTCTTTTGTTGTTGTTTTTGTTTTGTTTTGTCTTTTACTTTGCTCTTCTAAATTCAGAGAACAGATGCATACGGAAGGTATACATTTTACAATCCCTTTAAACCACTGTGAGGTAATTTTCTCTGAATTCTTCACAATGAGGCAAATAGGATTGCTAGAAATTGAAAACTACAAAAGCCCTCACCTCCAGAACTGAAAATGGTGTTGGTAATGAAATACAACAGCTTGGGTTTTTTGTGCCTTTCATAGAAGTCCATAACCCACTCCCCAAACTGTCATGCCTAATTTGATACAAATGGGTGATCTGCCTTTTTGGTTTAAACACAGAACAGAACTGGCAGGGGAAAAAAAAAGTCACCTGTAAGTTATTGCAAAGGCAGTCAGGATAAGGGTAATTAGCTGGGAAGTCCACAGTCTAATTTGCCTGAAGAGAAACAAATGAAAAAAATTATATGTGATATATACGTATGTGTGTGTGTGTATATATCTGTATGTGTGTTTACGTTTTCAGCATGACTGTTGCATTGATTTGCCAGGATTCAGTTTTCTCTCCCCGACTTTGAATAAAACCCAGGTGCCCCTGCCAGTATTGTAATACTTATTTAATAGGCAGCAGTGGGTGGCAGCCTTTTTTTTAACCTGCTGAATTTCTGTTATTCCTTGCCAGGCATGGCTCTCACCCTTTACATCTCTGAACTTTGCAGAACAAGTCAGCTGTAAGATGACTTTGCATTCCTCTTATTTTTCAGCTCCCAGTAATTGCTCAACAAATATCAGAAAGCCCAGTTATTGCTGCTAGCACCAAAGCAGTTTCCACCACTTGGAAATATAGGATGCATCACTGCGATCTCAAATCTTGAGTATGCTATTATTTTTCAACACTTTCATCTTTTTCTTTCCCAACTACAGTTACAATGTATTCTCATATTTCACTTTTTCCTTCACATTTATTTTTCACCATCGTGTTAAGAGTAATGCATTTTTTATTTCTTCTTTCATTCAAAAAGTGTTGACAAATTTGTTTCTGTCTCTTAAAAATGAGTTTGTGGCAGAAAAAAATGTATAAATGCATGTCTGTGGAAATTTTACAAAGTAATAGGAGTGACAGATTACATTTTAATCAAATTTAGAAATCCATCTGATGGGCTTGTGTACCTACTTGTCAAAGACTATTTGAGAGACAGGCATAAAATCTAGTAGAGTAGACCCTTGGCATCTATGTAAACTCTTAAATCCATGAATGCCAACCTTATACTCCATTTTTCAATGAATTATATGCTAAAATATAACTTCAAATGCACACAAGAAACATATGAGATACTGATGTCTTCTCCCTGGTACCACTGTCAGATCTTCCTCTTGCTTGACCCCTCTCCCCTGAAGACTGTACTTTGCAGGTACCCCTTCCCTCCCTCACCAGTCCAATATAGCTACCAACACCTGCTACTTTCACCCCAAACAAGCAAACCACCTGTACCTTGCCTGATGGTCCCAGCTCCCTCCTTTCATTTGTCACTCCTCCAATATGAGGGTGACACTTAATAGAATGCCTTTCTCCCAGCTTTAGGGGAAAGGATATGCCAGATACACACACCCACACCCACACTATTTCTGCCTGTTTCACTGCAGTGAAATATAAAGTGGGAGATGTTCTTCTTCTTAGGGCCCTTTCTCTTCTTTGCTAAACCTCCTTTTTGCTAATGGACACCACTCACATCAAACCTCTGCTCATATTCACTAGGAAAGTGAATCCAAGAAAGAAACTTGTTTGTGACTTTTTGTGTCTCCCATACTATCTTGGGCATATGGCAGGTGCTTAATACTTAATAATTTAAAAGGAAGCAAAACAACATGAGTTTGAGGAAAGAATTCATTGGGTCTTTAAAATTATAGCTTGATTACCATATATTCTAGAAAAATGGGTGGAGGGATAGCTTGTAAAAGGAGAGAGAATATTCAAAGTAAAAATCACTGCCAAGTTTATATTTGTCTCTAATGAATTTGTATGTTTTTAATATATGCTTACATTAGTTTATCAGCTCTATTTTTGATTTTTCAAAAAGTTTTAAGAAGAAAAGTTAAAAGAAGTGGCTCTTGTCCTTTTAGGAAGTGGAAATGATTAATTTGTTTCAGTTCTTCAGAGGGTAAGAAACTGAGGGACAAAGTTTAAAATCTCTGGTAGTACTTGGTGTGTATTTCAGCTATATATAAGGATAATGAAAATAGAGCTAGTTAATCAGAGAATTTAAAATGGATAGTTCTATAAATGCTGACCGAAAAGAACATCTATTAATTTCCACTGAGCAACAGTTGAAGGGAATGAGGGTATCCTGATTTTTTTAGAAGTTTGTTTAGATTGTTGTTTGTACAGGAACAAAGAGACTGACTTTGGCTATATATTGTTCAAATAAATTAGTAAGTGTTTTTAATAAGTGAATTTTGGTGGGTATATCTGATATTCTGTTATTTAAATCTGAGCTGAAAATTCTCAACAGTGCACTGGAGTGACTCACTTGAGAGGGTATCACCCCCATCCCAGAACTCAGGCACAGAGACTAAGATCTATATACAAATATATTGCAAAGAAAATAGAAAATCTCCTTTCCTAAACAAATGGAGTTATGATCAATATTTTTTAAGCAGAGGGAGAAAAAACTCATTCATAAAAATTAGTCAATTCAATTTCATAGTTTATATACATCAAAATATAGCTGGTTGACCAGATGTTTTACTTATTTTTCTGGTTATATTATTGCACTGTGCTTGAGTCTCTTCTCCAATGCTATTATAGTTCAGTTACTCTTTAAAATAAGCTCATCTGATGCAAACTATAAATGTGTATGTCAGTTTTTTAGTAAGGATAATAATTTAGGATTTGCTAGGTAATAATTTTTGGAGGAAAAACATGAAATTTATTGACAGTTCTCTAGAAATGCCACTAGAAAGTGTGCAATACTATTTATTTATTAAAATATTTGACGATTACATAGTTCTGAAACTCAATGAACCCAACAGTAAATATATACAATCATCTCACAAATTTTAAAGAGCACAGAAACCAGATACCTGGGGCACCCTTGCCTTTGCCTTCATGTTTTTCAAGCAGAGGGACCCTTCCCTTTCTGTCTTATCACCTCTCCTTTTCTCCTTTTAACCAAACAGGAAGGGGCCCCCCAATGTGATTTATTCCAGGCCTTAAACCTACCTTAGATTTGGCCCTGAATGGTGCCTTTGAAGGCTAAAGGAGGTCCAGATGAAAGAGGGGCTGACTCAAAAAGTCCACAGAGAAATGCATTACAGAGATTAACATGCCACAACCTCTTAATCAAAAACCCTGAACAAAAGTCAACAGGCAACAGAGGCTGCATCCTGAAGTTGCTGAAGTGAAAATGTGGAGAGAAAGAACATCTGGACAGGAAGGAGAGGTTGAAATAATCCCGACAGCTCCAGGCTGACTAAGGGAAAGTTAGGAAATGCAAAATCTTGGAAAGGTAAAACTATTAATAGAGTATATTAAGTTAATAGGTATTTTTTTATAGATATATGCATGGTGCTGTATTTTGTTAATAAACTTTTTTCTTACACCTACCATGTTCTAGGCACTATTATACATTACATAACTATCTTATTTCACCTTTTTTATTAGTCTATTGAAATAGGTGACATTGCTCCAAATTATGGATGAGAAAACTACTCTTAGAGGAAAAAGGATTTGATCAATCTTGTGTGAATGGTTACAGCTGAGGATTATGGCTAAAAAGAATGAAACCTGAATTTAAAATTCTGGTTCCAAAGCCCAGGGTTTTTTCTATTAAACTGCACTGCCTCCTAAACCTCCCTGTTTTAAACTGGGAATACATATCGAAAGGGAAGAGGCCATAAAATCTATTTTTATGTAAATGTAACATTAAAATCATGGATTCAGATATTTACTGTGCAGCAGAATTACCTTGCAATAAATGCAGGTCCACTGGTTCACTTTCAAAAATCCTGCTCAGTGGATCTAAGGTGGTCTTTGGGTACATTGAGCACTCTTTTAGAAACCCCGGAGTTTCAGTTACAGTTTTTGATTGCAAATAACTGAAGCTAGCTTTGGCTGATATAATCAAAAAGTAGACTTGTTTGGCAAGCAGATTGATGCCCCCCCGCCCCCAGAGATGTCCAAATCTTAATCCCTAGAACCAGGGAATATGATACTTCACGTGGCTAAAGGGACTTTGTGGATGTACATTAAGGATATTGAGATAGGAATGAGGAGATTATTCTGGAGTGTACAGGTGTACCAGATATAATCACCAGGGTCCCTATAGTTGAAAGAAGAAAGCAGAAGTGTCAAATTCAGAGGAGATGTGACAAAGGAAGCAGAGGGAAAGGAGGTGTCAGGGCGGAAGCACAGTCTGGAGATATGCACTTGCTGACTTTGCTAATGGAGGAAAGGGCCATGAGCCAAAGAAACAGGCAGCTTCTAGCAGCTGGAAAAGGAAAAGAGACAAACAGATTCCCCCCTAGACCCACCAGAAGGAATGCTGCTCTGCCAACATCGTGATCTTAGCCCCATGTGAGCCATTTTGCACTTCTGACTTCCAGAATTGTAAGATAATTATGTGTTGCTTAAGCCACGTTGTTTGAAGTGATTTTTTACAGCAATAATAGGAAGTTAATACAAAAGCATGTTGAGGTGCTCATCTTTATATGAAATTCAAAAATACATAAATTTCTGCTTCTGGATGTAGCAAACAATGTCTGTCCTCTGAGCAGATTATCAGTATAGAGTGCCCATGTACTAGCCTCTCATCTCCTTTTTTCTAATGGCTTTAGTACCTTCTTTTTCCAGAAGATTTCCCTTGGGCTATTGAGCAGTTAATGTTGAAAATTTGCATATCCCAAGCTCCTCCTAAACCCCAAGAAACATACTACAACCTTCAGTAGTGACCTCCTTAGCTTCTTCTTCTCCATGCAAATTTGCTCAGTTGTCTGTTAATCCTGATAACTACCTGATGGCATTATCACTCATATTCAGTTAATGTGTTTCAAAGGAACGCATCAAGGAATGGAAAATCTGAATGAAAATTCCCTGACAGTACTAGTCTTACTTAGTTTTGACTGATGTAACACAATCATCCCAATAAATATATATTATTCTAAACAGAGTCCTCTAAGATATATAAGGCAATTTATCTAAATGGTTTGTGTTTTCTTTTTGCTCCTAATGGTGTGTGATAAGTGGGGATGTATTTTGGATCTCTCTCTGGCATACTTACACACATGAATAACATTCACTGAAGTTTCTTCTCAGCCAAGAGTTACCCAAAGAGAAATTTTATCGCTGATGAAATGACAATAGTTGTCTGGCTCCACAGTTACTTTGTAGATCTTTCACAAAAGACCCATAAATAGTTCAGTATACTTAGTTTGAAATATGGCAATTGAGTAAACCATGTCTGCTTGCACAGAAAATTCCAGAAAGTCAACAGATTGACTTTCAAATTACTCAGGATAACTCAGGATATATCCATGATTTCCTTGGCTTGCTAGAAATGATTCCGCTTAATGACAAAAGAAAGCTATACTGATTTTAGTTTACCCACGTCTATTCCACCATCTCTAATTTCACCGTTTTGGATGAAATAATGGCACTTCTCTCAAAATGGATGATTTGTTTGAAGATACAGGCTTATAGGACGTTTTACAAGCTAGTTTTTTCCTTCTTATTTTAATTTAAGAAAAAATAGGGAAAATGGATAATTGTTTTTGACAGAAACTATATTTTATTTAAGTCAATTATAAATTAGGTATCTCTACAAAATTATGGTATTTATCATTTTGGGGTACAGTAATAGCAAAATCAACAAATAAAACAGAATGGAGTAAAACAATCGACTTGTTTAAAGAAAGTTACTTAAGATAGAATTTCAAATTTGAGAAATTATTGCTTAATCAATAATTATTGGAAAATTGTCTATAATGAAGGAAAACAATTGAGTTAGAACCACATCCCATGTTATACAAAACAATAAACACCTAATAGTTTAAAGAACTAAAATCAAACAACTATTAAAGAAAAATATTAAATAAAAGTTTAGGTAATATTGGATTGTGGAAATTCTTCCTAAAAAGAAAAAAAACCAAAAGCCATGAAGGAATTAACCAACAGATTTGATTATATCAATGTTTAAATTTTCATTATAATAGATTTTAAAAATATTAAAATATAAATTACAGTTTGAAAAAATAATTTGTACCATATTTAATAAAAATAATTATTATGCAGAATATATAGCATTCTAATATATAACTAGGAAAATTACATATACTACAATAAAGTATTAATATAACATTTAATCAGTCAAAACACATTTAATAAATACAAGTGACAATAAAACCACAAAACATATCTTTATTTATTCAGAATCAGGAAAAAAAATAATCCATAATGATACATCGTATTAGGTAGACAATAATTTTAAAGAGCTGAAAAATGATGTGGGGAAATAAGAACACTCCTCTACTGTTGATGGAATGTATATTAGCAAAGGTTAATGAATGATCTGACTTGGTAATATATACCAAAACTTTAAATGAGTCCCTCCTTAAATTCAGAAACTTCATGTAATCCTTGATAAATATTTTCACATGTGGACAATAGTATAAATATGAGGTTTATTGTGATATTGTCTCATAATTTTGAAATACTGGAAACAAACTAAATGTCCATTAAAAGGGGGAATTGTGTAGTATATATTTTAAAATCTTTATAATATTGAACGTGATGCAACCATTAAAAATAATGAAGTCTTTGTGAATTGTCATTGAAATGTCTCTAGAATATATTGTTCAACATAAAACCAAGTTTCAGAACACATGTATCATGACACTATTTGTTTAAAAAAAGGAGTTTTTGTGTCAAATGCACACATATAAATGCATATTGATCAGTCCTTTAAGAGGGGATGTCTCTTCAGAGAGGATTTTATGAGGAACAGAAAAAGGGGGATGTTCCATTTTTACATTTTTCAATACAGTTTGAATGTCTTATAATATGAAATATATGTATTTTACTATTAAAAAGACAAAAATAATCTCCTTTAAAGAGCATTTTCACATTTTGAAGTTAAAACCAAAAATATTCCTTGAAGTGAGAATATTCATATTTTTACCAACAAATTACCCTTTAAGTCATGCTATTTTTCTTACCAGAGAACACCGGCAGAGCTCTGATCATTACACAAATTATGTAAATTAAATATATGATACAAAATACACAACAAATGCAAGCTTCTTAAGATGATGACTACTAATATATTGCAGTGTAACTTGTGACACACAGCCTTCCCCTCAGAACATTCTGAGGTTCCAAAATTATATTAATTTATTTATAATTTATACATTCTGAAATTGAGAAGAGTAATCCTTTCTGTAGTCCCATTTCTCCTCTGTATTAGGTTTTAAATTTTTGGTCAACTGTGTCTGATTTCTTTTGGGGATTGTTCTCTTTTTTCTTAACAATGCAATCTAGTAATGAGACTCTTAATTTAGGAGCTCTTCCTCGCTTTCTTCCTAACCTTCCTCGGCTTAGTTTTATGTCAGTGGACCCATAATATATGATCCTCTAAATAATGTCTTGCTTTGCTTTAAGAGGTATTTGACTCTCCTCCATTTGGCCATTCCTTCTAGGCTAAAATTCAATGTATATCTAAGATGATATTCAACCTTGAAAAGTAAAACACCTATAAAGACATCTCAGGATTACAGAAAAACATTGTGGGGTTGACTTTGGTGTATGATATTTCCATTACAGAAACAGAAGGAAGAATTTCTTCAAGACTCCGTGTGACCAACAACAAAATAAAATAATTGTGGTGAACCTCAGCCCAGTGGCGACATCCCAGGAAACTGACAGACCTGAGGCAGCTCCTAGGACATCAATGCAAAGGTTGACAGAGCCTGCCAAGGAGCCAGATGCTGCTGTCAGAGATAGGAAAAATTGACCGCAGTTTGGTGTCTGTTTCCTATGATTAGCATCAGCAGCATCCGTCACTCCCTTTTCCAGATTAATTAGTAAAATCTGGTGTGAAGAATTTCAGTAAAATGTTTGTGCAAAAGGGGGAAAAGAAACATCTGTTTCAGAGTTGTTTTCCCCCTTAGTCAAAGTCTGTCAAATGTTTGTGTGGGTGTTTTGTTGTTTTTTATATTTTGTTTCTGTGCGTACATTTGTTGGGCATTAAAACAATGCTCAGGCGCAATTAAAGGCAATATTGTTTTCTCCTTATTTTATGATGCTTTTTCCAGTATTAGTCTCGTAGATCAAGATTCAGTGTTTTACACTTTTTCTTTTCCTCTTTCTTTCTTTCCTTCCTATCTCTCTTCCTTCTTTATTCTTTCTTTTCCTTTTTCTTTGTTTTAACTAGAAAAGCTGGACTTGATGCCATAGATCAGTTTCATTTAAGAAGTAAAACTATGTACTAAGACTGCTAACTGCACCAACTGTACTAAGACCTTCCACTGCACCAAGCTCAAATGGAACCATGCTATACTGTAAAATGCCAAAGAGGCTATGACTTGAAACAATGATTTCTTACCTCTTAAATACAAGGGCCATGTGAAAAAAAAAAAAATACAAGTTTCTTTTTTCTTCAACCTCTCATATGACAGTTACTGGTTGGTTAGGGAAAGAAAAACACATAATGACCAAAGGAAGTACTAAGTGTAATCAAGTTTACAGCTTGTTAATTAAAAATCCATTACATAATTGAAATTTTTCCTCCCTTCCATAAAAGAAGTGCATGTACCTGTCATGTATATTACCTTATTTTGCCTTTACAGCAATGAGAGATGAAGAAACTGAATATCATAGACTTGCCCAAAGGCAGACCGCTGAGAACTGCTAAAACAGGGATTCAAATACTGGATGTCCTTCTCCAATTCCAGGACTCTTTTCATTTCAGTACAGAAGCTTCAAAATATACCATCTATTAGAGAAAAATACATATAAAATATGAGTAAAAATATTGTTGCAAATGTTCAGAAGGCTGGATCAAATACTGTTCTTTCTTAAGAAAGAATGGTTAGATGAGTAGATAAATACATTATTATGACAACCAGGAGGTCCATTATCTTATTTTTCCCCATTTGTTTTAGAAGAGGTGTCAGACCAGATTAGGGTTATTTAAACAAGGATGTGCCATTTGAGTCACTAGTATTAGATTACTTTTGCATCCATCATATCATAGCCTTTATAGTCCTATTATAAAAAGCAAGGTAAACAACTTGCTGGCACACAAATGAGGCATTCTTCATCTGAGTCCATTCTCTGACTATCTCTCTCTCTACCATACTCAACTCTCTCTATCTCTATTCATCTACTTATAAAGTGTTACATTATGTCCCGCATCTACCAAAATAGAATTGACTTCAATAGCCTTTTTTGGGAAAATTACACACAGGTATTCCCACCACCTCTATGGGGGTTCAACACCTCCATGCAACTCCTCCATGGCACAAACCTAGCCGGATGACCTTCCAGGAATCCTTACCTGTAAACTTTAAGTTGCCTGTGCCTTATAAGTCAACAGCTAAAGACACTAAAAATCTAATTAGTTATGAAGTTGGATATCAATATTTTTAATGTTAGTGTATGCACAGATTACAGTTTATCTTAAAAGAGATGTTACTGTATACTGTTCTGAGAGAGAAGTACCCCAGAGAGAAAATATTTAGAAGCATGATTTCTGGGTGAGAGTATTATTTATGGTTTAAAGGTCTGCCTTGTGGTTATTCTGAAATCAGTTTATCAATCTTTCAAAGGCAGCTGAAATCTGCTTCTCATATGATTCAGAAGAACAAATGAGGAAATATTGGTATCTATTTTTTCTAACTCCAAGTCATACCCATTTTTTAGGTGGATAAGGGTCTAGAGATGCAGAAGCCCTACAATAAGTGAGTTATTTCACCTTTAAAAATCAGAGAAGGCTAGATGATTCCTTTCATGCCTAGTGAAGATAAGGCTAATCAGACATATCCAGAGCCTGAGAAAGGAGAGCAGCCACCATTATGGTCATAGTGCTTATACTTGAAAATTTTTGTGTAGAGGATAAATGTGCGGAGAGCTGGGATAACATTTTTTCCCTAATAGTTCATTTACATCAATCACTTTGGTAATCCATTTATAATTAAATTAATAAATGAGTGAAATATATTTAGTTTGTATTTTATTTTAATGATATTATAATAAATATAAAGATATCTTGAATTTACCTCCTATAAATAAGATATAATATAGGATGCATCAAACGATGATAAATTTATAGTTACATTTACAATTGGTAACACCATGTCAGACACTTTGAAATATACTGTTTATATATGCTATGTATACTGCATATGTGAAACCCAAGTAATTAAACTTTAAAATGAAACTTCAGTCAACTGCAAATCAAATTCTGTGCAGTTCGGTCTTCTGACAACTAGCTCAGTGTCTCTGCACCAAATTTAGTTTCAATAATTAGATTTGAGGTTTAACTGGAGGATTTCATTTATTTTTTATTTAATAGTGGTCTCTCTGATTATTTAATTTTTATCTTAAATTTCTGTTATTACATGATATAGGAGATTTTAAGCATCCAAGCTGCTTTGTCATTAAAGTGAATTGTCACATGCTTGGAAAAGAGCCAGTGATATTTATATGCTGAAATTTTAAGTTGTGGCACAACGTATCATAGAATAATGTTTTTTCAAAAAGATGTATTTAATCAACTCTATCTTTCACTGAACTACATTTTTAAAATCATTTCACAGACATAAACACACAATTGTGATATTAGTTCCATTTGTACTTGAAATGAATTTAAGAAAAGTTAATATACATGCCGGTAAATATGAGTAACTTTAAAAATGAACCCCTGGGCTTCCCTGGTGGCGCAGTGGTTGAGAGTCCGCCTGCCGATGCAGGGGACACGGGTTCGTGCCCCGGTCCGGGAAGATCCCACATGCCGCGGAGCTGCTGGGCCCGTGAGCCATGGCCGCTGAGCCTGCGCGTCCGGAGCCTGTGCTCCGCGACGGGAGAGGCCACAACACTGAGAGGCCCACGTACCGCAAAAAAAAAAAAAAAAAAAAAATGAACCCCTTTCCTAAAGAACTACATGCATATGAAAAACCCCCTACAAACCTCTGTCCTATTTGAATGAATACAGTAACTAATGGAGAAATTTTCATGAGCATTTCAAAATTCTAGAAATGGAAAAATTTCTCAAAATAACCAAATATTTGGAGTTTGAAATAAAGTATGATGTAAAATGTTTGAAGTCAAAACAAAAAAAAAATCTTAAAATGTTAAGTTGTAAAATTTCAATGTATCAGTATTTGAAGAAATAGATGTTGTCACCAAGTACAATATTGAAAACAAAGAATAAATACATTTTGAAGAAAATTTGGAATGTATTGATGTGGCGAAACACATTTGATGCAAATTCAAATAGTGAATGGGTCATCAACTTGCATAATACACTTATTAACAATCCATTTTGAAAGATATTTTTTTCTTTATTTTGCCTTTCTGGCTAAAAGGCAGAAACTGAAAACAGATAAAGATTCAACTTTGTATATTTTCTTACAATTGAAAAATTTCCATCAGTATATAAGATCTGGCTATCAATATAAAATAAGACATTCATGCTTCAATTTTTAAAAAATATTAATACTGAACTTTTACAGTAATACTTTATGATAATTATAAAAATATTGTATTAAAACCATTAAATATTATTAAACATGTGGAATTAATTTATTAATATTTCTAATTGCAGTGTACAAATGTACATAATTATTCACATTTTTTAAAATATTTTGAAATCAGTGAAGTGTCTTTAGCATTCCTACCCATCATAAGGCTAGAAAGTTGACTAACACAAGCAACAGTGACATCCTGGATATTAAAGGAGTAAACTGGTAATGTGGTCTTGTCAGTGATATGTATGTTTCTTTCAGATAATTTTGACAATTAACATAATGTTGGAAACAACATAAGTATAAAACAATGGGGTTTAGACTTTCCTAGGACTATCTATCCTTATCATTCAATTATACTTCTGAAGAGTTTAATGATATGAAATCAAACACAATAAGCAATGTTATGTCTTTAAATGTAAGTACACAAGATGTGTTTGTATTTTGTGATTTCATATGTGTGCCTCTGTGAGTGTGTAACAGTTAAGAACAACTGTATTTTTAATTTAGTATATAGATTCATATACTGGAAGAAAGTGCAATAAGGTAAACATAATACTCATCTAATCTTAATTTCCTTCTCTCTCTGCTTTCTCTCTCTGTCTCTCTGTCTCTCTGTCTGTCTCTGTCTCTGTCTCTGTCTCTGTCTCTGTCTCTCTCTCTCTCTCTCTCTCTCTATATATATATATATATACAAATTTTCAACAAAGAGAATCTCTTTTATAGTGAGAATGCATTATTTTTATTCACATTATAAGCCTCTATCATAACCAGGCTGATATAATTGTAAATCCTTGATATCTTGGTGACTTAAAAAAACACAGGTTTACTTCTCATATAAATTTACTACAGATCATACACTTTTCCTCAATCTTGCAATAACAAAGAAATAGAGAATATACACCAGCTCTTAATGATTTCAGGCTAGATGTGACAAACATAGAATCCACTAACAAGTACTAGTGGACACTGCCTTGCAAATTTGCAATTACACAGAGCAAATAGATATTTGTCAAATATGAACTCTTCCTGTTACTAACATCTATGCATTCTCCCCACACATTACAGTCTTAGGGTGACAAGTTTACAGTGGTGTTTAGTTTCCTTGGTTACTCCCACTTACAATGTTAAATCTGATCCTTATTCTTTTATGTGTCAGTTTGGCCATCCTATTTTGCCCAATTATTTGATTAAAACCAGTCTAGATGTTTCCGTGAAGGTGCTTTCTAGATGTTAATAACATTTAAATCAGTAGGCTTCAAGTAAAGCAGATTACTCTCCATGATATGGGTGGACCTTGTCCAATCAGTTGAAAGGCTTAAGAGAAAAGACTGAGGTCCCCTGGAAAGGTTCAACCTAGGACGTCAAATCAAATCAACTCTTGCCAGAGCCAACACCATAAAATCTTTGTCTCTGTCTCTTTCTGTCTCTGTCCCTCTTTGTCTCTCTGTCTCTGTCTCTCTGTCTCTCTCTCTCTCTGTCTCTCTGTCTCTCTCTCTCTCTCTCTCTCTCTCTCTCTCTATATATATATATATATATATATACACATTTATTTTTTCTATATGTTATATATATCTATAATACATACTATAGATATATCTATATTATATATAGATATATATCATCTCAGAGACTAGCAAATGTTGAATTTTCTATGTACTAAACCTCAAACTGACACAGAAGAGAATATTTGAAATTAGAAACTCTCAGAAAATCCAAGATAAATAGCAACCCACTCACTTGCCACTAGAGCCAAAGAAAGAAATGTTTCTACAGACATGATCAGTGAAGGACGTCCTCCTTTTATCCCATCCCACCTCCAATTATGCTTCTATCAATAGTTTATTTCCTTACAAAAGTAAGAAAGGCAAAGAAATAAAAATTGGAAGGTTTTTATTTTATTTTATTTTCTAATCCTTAGTTTGTAGTTTTACGTTACAGGTATGATTACCTGTCTGTGAAAGAAATGGGTCCATATCAGTAAAATGTCTTGTGAGGTTTGGCGACTTTATGTTTTATCTTTCCCTATTTTGTTTACCTTTCCCATTTCCTATAATATATGTTATATTTTTTCTGGCTATGCCCTTAACAGGCTTCCCAGGTTTAATTTGTGTCCAGTGGGAGCACTATGTTTGCTTGGTTTGGGGGTTGACATTTCTCTTTGGAAACTTACCATATGTTTTTACAATATATATTATACCAAGTTCCTGTTTTCTCAGCACATATTTTTATATGTAGGGGTTAACTAGAGCAAAATGAACAGATTAAATTATATTTCAGTCACAGGCTGGCTTAATTTTCACTTGAATTCATTTCAAACTGAATGTTTCATCCTCATTCATCTTTATTCATTCAACTGTATCCCATGGATGTTTGCCATTTAAACACCTGGTAGTTTTCCCCTCTTGGCAGATTCTTGGACTTGTCCTAGCTTTTCTAGTGCTTTGGTAGAATTAAGGACATTATTTTTCTCAAAGGTGAGGAGAGTTTGGGGAGAAATTTAATGTAACTTATTTCCTTGACAAAGATATGCTTGGGGTTTAAGAGGTAAATTTCATAGCTGCAAGCCTCCCTCCAGGATTCTGTACTTGTTATGAATGTAAATCTTCACAGTGCATTTGTGAGGACTTAGATGGTGGAGGCAGTAGGAGTCATTGCCATAAAGCAGCAATAAGTAGCACGGCTTTCAATGTCTGTATCACTACGAACCAAGAAGATTAGAAGACTAGAAAATAGAACCCATGTAAGACAGCATCAACATTGCGTGTAACATTTATTGTGCACTGGCTGGAGCAGTGGTTTAACAACTAAAGATTATGAGTTTTAACCATTTTTCATTTCCACAAAATGTGAGAGTATCATGTTATCTTTGCCCTTACAATCAATGCCCATTTTTATTTGCCCATGCTATACTTTAGCAAAATTGTTTTGTATGGTTTTGTGAATTCTACCAATAAATCCTACTGCAGTTTAAATGATGGATTAAGATCAACAATAATGGAACAAACCTACCAGCTCTCTCTCTGTATCTCCTGCAGCTGGCATGTCCTATGTTGTAACAGAGCAGAATTCCCTATCAGAGATAGATTTGACCTCAATTTAGATTAGTCCTTTCTGAGTAAAGGTTTCACACCAAAAAGACAAAGATCAGAACAAATTACAACAGGTTTTTTCAAATATCTCCTGCAACCACAAATGTAATATGTTCAGTGTAGGAAGCATTGTTAATTATGCATACATTTTCCCAATCACATTCACACATTGATCAAAAGATTGTTGGTATCATTATCTTTAAAAATAAAGATCACACACACATACATACATGCACGCACACGTGCGCACGTGTGTGTGTGTGTGTGTATGTATGTTGGGTATTAAATTCTAAATTTAAATAAATATTAAACATGGAAGAAAATTTTCCCAATTAAAGAAATAGGCACTTGGGGAAGTCAAGCTTACACTCTGGGGTCTGTCTTTTCTAAATAAAGCGACCCAGCCTGATAAAGGTAATGCAACTTTGCAAAGCACTAAAATAGAGTCAAAATAGTTTTCACAGTCCTATGAAATCAAGTTAATTCAGTGAGATAAAGAAAGATCTACCAAACTTTGGTTTGGTACATGCATATAATAAATATTCTGTGTCAGTTTAATCTAAAGAAAAAAACATCTATTTGAATCATGTTGCCTCATCCCATTTCCATTTTTATTGTTTTTAAGGCAACTTTTTTCTCTCTGGGAGCATACATCTTGGAGTACATTTCTCTAATAGAAAATAAGTAGTCAGGGGTGTCATATATATGTTATGTATATATTTTTTATGTTCAGGGTTAACAAATATGTTATATATAAATGTCTTATATGTATCTCATATATATGTATGAATAGCTCAGTGAGTTTTTTCAAAGTATGTTCTCCTAGTTCCAATGAATAGACTTCATGATTCCACTAAGATTTGATTCAAATTTAATTTTAAACATACCTAAATATGTGTAATTTAAACATAGCACAATTAAAAATTATACACCAAGCAATATATATATATATATATATATATAAATTACATGTGTCTGTGTATGTATGCACCAAATAGTTAACTTGTGTTGCAAAACTGTCCATTAAAAAAAGTAGAATAGAAATTCTTTGTTCATAAAATAACTGTTGAGAGTTATAATTATAAAATTTTATTTGTAAATGGGACTTTACTTTTAAAATAAGTTTGAAAAATTTTTCTCCTCTTGTTTTCCACTGTGCTTAGTGTTTGGAAGGAGAACATATATTTCCCACATAATTCTAAAAAGTAATATTGAATCATTTTTCTATATGAAGGAGAGAGTGATGCCAATAGAGTTTATTAGATGGGGCTGCTTTTATCTTTTCAGTTGGCGGGTTTTATTGCCTTTAGTTTGGTGAAGATCGGCTGCTGAGCTGGAGATAAGCAAAAAGAAAAGTCACATCAAATATCAAACGAGATACATAATAGAGCTCAATGCCCTGCCTGTAAACTCAGATGTAAACTTTAAATTCAACACTTCTTTAAATATACCAAAAAATATGTTTAGACACCCACAAGATCTGACCTAACAAAGTTCAGTAAGTAGGAAAAGAAACATCCTTATCATTAAAAATCTGCTATCACAATAGGGACCTGGGACTCTAAGATGGAACTGGACTTTCTCAGTCTTATTCCCATCAATAGACCCATTTTTGTTTGTACAGATATTTAATTCTGTAAACATCCTGTAATTCTGTAAAAACACCTGAAAATAGTCCAATTATTTTTTCTCTGCCTTTTTAATAATATTATTATATAACTTTAAATAATAGACTGTGATAGTCCAGGTCCTCTGAGAAAGACTTCAAGGTCAGTTTCAACAGGCAATGATTTTGTGAGGGGAAAATCCTTGAGAAAGAAAACGGAGAAGAGCTGTGGAACATGGGGACAGCTGTCACACCATGAGGCAGGTCCAACCCCAGGTGAAGAATAGAGGGAAGGAGTGATGGTATAAATGTTCTGGACAGCTGGCAAACCAAGGAAGGCTCATCAAGGTCATCAGTGAGTTCTTGAGCCAAAGTCAGCCATCTGAGGTGTCAGATGTCTCCCAGGAAAAAGTATGCCTTCATATGCCTGCCAGATTCAGTCATTAGCTTGGAGAAGCCCATGGGATACATAGGCAGTGAGGTTCTGTACCATGCAGCAAACAACTGGAACACTTGTTCCGTGACATTCCCTCTAGTTGGAAGCCTGCAAGGTATATTCTCATGGTTGCCGTAAGTACAACTTGTTCTAGAAAATATCTTTCAGATTTGCTCTCATATGGAGCTGTCTTTCAGAGGAAGAAGAAAGGTCAACAGGATGGAAGAAATTCCACAGCATGGTGGATTACGTGAACCAGTGTCACAACGTTAATGGTAATATTGCATTTCCCATGGGGACCTACTTTCTCTCACTCACACTCTTCCCCTTTCCAATGTGGGTGAGCCAGAAGGGCCTCCAAAATTACCAAGAAGCACAAGGAAATTGACAGAAAGTTTGCTTCATTTTGAAGCATGGGGTCACTACATGGTTGATTTAATCAAATATCAGAGGTACTCTTTAGGAAGAAGAAGAAGAAAATGATGCTGACTAGATTTGATTCGATTTTACTGATCATATATGAATATCATCTCCATTCAGAGGTGGAAAATACGTTTTGAAATCCAGTCCCTTCCACTTCCAAACTGATTTTTTTTTTAATAAATAAGTGTCTTTTGGCATCTTTTGCTGTTGTTAAGAGCAGCAAACTTCATAGTGGGTGCAATGTGTATCACTAAAATAAAGATAAGCTAACTCAATTAAACTCTATTACAAAAGTGCTTAATACAGATGAATAATACAGAGCCCTGGAAAAACATTCTTTGATATTTCCTTATAATGTTTGCCTTCACTGTTTTAAAGAAACAATAGTGTGAAGCTACCAACCCATGAGAAATTGATCTTCAGTACTTTAATGTAATTAGTTCCTAATTCCCTCTCTAGTTTCTCTGGATCTGGTTAAGTTTTGAAACCAATTCAAAGCAACGTTTTAATTATTACAACATGTAACTTAATGGGAGTTCTTTAGCATCTCAGTGCAAACACCTAACAAATCCCTTTCACCCCCATCTTTCCGAAGTCTGCATTTAATTTTCAGCTTTCCACAAACCGGGCATGCATTTGTCACAGAGCAATGAAGTAAGATAGTCACTGTTACACATTAACACACATCCTGGACCTGTCATTTTGCATCTTGGGAGAAAGAAATCAAATCTTCCTTCATAGACCTTCGAAATGGCAGCCACTAGCTATCCACTGAGAATATTTGATCTATTTCTCTGGCACATTCCCCTGCTTTCATTTTACATGGTATTTTATTTTATTTGGTCATAATGAAAAAATTCAGCACTAAAGAGACCAAGTGTTTTACAAACAGAGAACCAGATCCTGTGATTCTGTCTGATGAATAAACTGTCTTTTCTGTCTAGTTAAGATACTTTTCAAGGAGTCATGATTCCTTTGGTTGTTTAATATACAGAAAATGAACTCACAACCTAAACTTTACAATGTCAGGATGCTGTGATATACAATTACAGAATATCTCATTATATCATATTATAATAAACAAAATAATATGTCCATAAAATCTTTCAAACTATGCATTTTCAAATAACTTATCTTTGAATCCTATCAGGTACTGGAGTAGTAAAATGCAATTTCTGGTACTAGATCATGAACTGATGCCAGAAACCACTCTTAAACACCTACCCCACACCTCTATCTATTATACTTTCTTGTCGTTTGTATTTATTTTCTTCTAATTCCTTCTCTATTTTTCTACTCTTTTCCAATTACTCTTTCTTTCTCTACTTCTTTGATAATACTTTACCAGACGCATACACAGATACTGATTAATTAATTTCATTTTTGTCCTCTTTCACGTAGATTAGAAACAAACTTGGGATTCTAGAAAACCTGGAAATGTTTGTATACATTTGGGGATGTGAGGTACTAGTTCCAACCTTCCTTTAGATTCTCAAAGAGACTCTGGACAAGAAAGCGTTATGAACCTCTGTGTAGAAACATTTATTCATCCAACATCATACAGAGTTGAATTATTGTTTCTTGCATTTTAACTCTAACATGACCTATGGAAGTCCAGTAGGAATCTAAGGCCAGACTTCATGACATATTTTTAAATTATTTGCATGTTGAAAAAAATGCTTCAATGGGTTAGCTGCTATGGTAGACAGAAATCTAAGGTAGCATCCCAAGATTTTCATTCTCAATCAAACACCACTCTAGGCACTGCTGTCAAGAAATCTTGCAGATGTAATTAAAGTCCCAAATAAATTGAATCTAAAATATGGAGATTATTTGGGTGGGGCTGATCTACTCACAGGAGCCCTTTAAAAGTAGTTTTCTCTGCCTGGTGGTAGCAAAAGGAAATCAGAGAGATTTGAAGTATAAGGAGGATTTGACATGGGGGAAATGATCTGTTGCTGAGAGAGAGACAGGAGGCTATCTGGCAGTCTGCAAGTAGCTGAAAGTGGCTCTAGCTGATAACCAGCAAAGCAGTGGGGACCTTAGTCTCCGACTACAAGGAAGTGAATTCAGCCAACAACCCAAGGAAACATCTTTCCCCAGTCAGGACTCCAGATGAGTACTCACCTGGCTGACACCTTGGTTTCAGCTTTTTGAGACCCTGAGTAGAGGACCCAATTAAAATCTGCTGGAATTCTGACCCAAGGAATCTATGATATAATAAAATTTTGTCATTTTAAGCCACAAAACTTTTAGTAACTTGTGATGAAACAATAGAAAACTAATACAGTTGCTAACTAATAAACCTCAGGTCTTTAATTTTTTCTTATGGAATTGGGATATTTATTTATTTAAATTTAACAAGTTCAGAACTGTTGACATCTTCGTGATTTCTCACTCTGGTAGGAGCATTCTCTGAGATAAAAATAAAATAAGAAAATAAAAGAAAGAATGGTGAATTATTAAGTTATTTGTTGGTTGTTTCCTATTTAAAATGTACAATAATTTGAAAAAAAAGAAAAAAGTGCATCCATTAGCTTACTGTAAAGGATGGACAATGATACTTAAAGTCATCCAAAAGAGACAATAACTACAATTTCACCATTTGCTTGTTTAATAACTTCTAGTATTTTTTAAATGCTTAAACTGAGCTCTACGTGATCTCATTCTCTTTATGCCAATTTTTTTCTGAATTGAATCAACTTAATAGACCTAAGGTTTAGATAACCATAAAAATAATTTTGGTTGTGTCTTGTAAATATAGATTTCCAAGCACTTGCAAAAGAAAATTATTATTCAATTCTCTGCGGTAAATTTAAGTAATCTGTATTTTTCACACCATTCTAGGAGGTTCTTATGGTCACAAATGTTTGGCAAAATCTAATAGCATAATTCACCCTTTTAAATCACCTCAATTCAGACAAAATTTGCAGAATTAGTTGTACATATAGAGAAAATCTCATGTCGTAGGAATGAATTTTAAAGAGATTTTCTTTCACATCTACAAATAATTTCACAGAAAAGCATTTATATAAACCCTGCCAAGCTCAATGTCATTTTATTAATAAGCTCTAGCACTTGATTTGGCTATATTTAGAGCTCCTGTGCATTCAATCAACCAACTAACAAGCATGTATTGTCCATTTCTAAAGAACTAACCTATGTCACTAGTCTTGGATAATACAGAAATGTATAATTTATTTCTATCAAGAGAAATATCCAGTTGTTTCCTTTGTGTTTATTTCAGCCCACGGCACAATCTATAATGCATTTTGATCTTAGAATTCCTTAGATTTGTCTCCATCATTCTTGATGTTCAACAATAAAAATGCGTACATGTTTATGCATTTTAAAGATGTCTGTTGTTAAGCACAGATGCCACAGGACTCTAGGAAAAACTTGGATAAAAATTTTGGAAGACGCTTTACCATTTCAACTGTGTCATATTGGTCATATTGTGTCATATTGGTGTGTATTTTTACCCTCATTTTACAGATGAAGAAAATTAGGTTCTGAAAGGGTAAGTAATTTGCTTCGGATCAGCATGCCACAGGACTCCAGGAAAAACTTGGATAAAAATTTTGGAAGACGCTTTACCATTTCAACTGTGTCATATTGGTCATATTGTGTCATATTGGTGTGTATTTTTACCCTCATTTTACAGATGAAGTTGATTAGGTTCTGAAAGGGTAAGTAATTTGCTTTGGATCAGCATGCCAATAACTGGGACAATTAGAGTTCAAATAAAGTTAGCCTTATGTAGAAATCCATGTTTTTTTCTATAGTACAATCACCCCAGTTAGGAGTCAAAACCCTATCCATAAGTGCAGAAATACATAGGACAAACCAAAATAAAAAATGTTTGCCCAACAAATGTAAGTGATGAATAGCTCATATTACTTTATACACATAACCCCCCCACACACATAAATATAAAAATGCATATGTAAAATTTTAAATACACAGATGTTTCAGGCAATGGTAGCTGACGGCATCCTAAGGTATGTGTAGCTACATAATGTTCTTTTGACAATATTCAATCAGAAATGCCAAGCTACCTGCATTGTGCAAATGCATTCCAACACAGTAAACTTAATAAGAGTGAACACTTTTAACCTTGCTTATCAGTAGAATTAAATTTTATTTTGAACAATGCCCACCAGGGGGGGCTCGCACATTGACACTGGAAAGTGGAAAACATTGGCTGTCCTGTCAGGGCAAATAAAATACTAGCAATTAACCCTCTTTGCAAGAATCTGTTTCTGTAGGTAGTTTTTTTAGAGAATAGAAGTTATTTACACGTATTATCTCAGAATGACAGTCCTAGAAAATTTTTTTAGAATAAGCCAACTGAAGTTTTGCACTTTAATATTTTTTTTTTTTAAAAAAAGCAGAGGTCTTCTTAGAAGCCCATATGATTTAAATTTATTTATTTATTTATTTATTTATTTATTTATTTATTTATGGCTGTGTTGGGTCTTCGTTTCTGTGCGAGGGCTTTCTCTAGTTGTGGCAAGTGGTGGCCACTCTTCATCGCGGTGCACGGGCCTCTCACTATCGTGGCCTCCCTTATTGCAGAGCACAGGCTCCAGATGTGCAGGCTCAGTAATTGAGGCTCATGGGCCCAGTTGTTCCGCGGCATGTGGGATCCTCCCAGACCAGGGCTCAAACCCGTGTCCCCTGCGTTGGCAGGCAGATTCTCAACCACTGCGTCACCAGGAAAGCTCCATTTTAATAATATTTTTTATAAAAATACTTGGACTCCAACAGTAGATTTGGATGAAACAATTTTGACATAAAATGCTTTTATCAAGAGTGATAATTAATATAGACATGGCTTATAACTATTCAACTATTCTTAAGTTTCATAGTAAACACCACAAAACAAGACAGTCATGTGTGCTAAATTATCTATGCACAATGTATACATAAATCACTACTGAAGTTATTTGGAACCTGAGTTCTATTATTCTTTAATGATTTAGGATGTAAAAATATAGACTTTATTTTTAATCAGATAAAATATTAAGCAAAAGTATGAAATACTGTTTAATGTTCTTGACTGAAAATAACTATTTAATATATAACTGAATCTTTTTTATTAAAGAAAACCATCAACTCAGTAAAATACTATGACCAACAAGTTAGGTATTTTTAGTACAAAACAATCTCAAAATGAACTGAATTTTAAGGGGGGGGTGGCGTGAATTTTGATAGTATAAGTTGTATGCAAATTTAGGATCTTCAATAGAAACAATCTCCTTCCTCTCTTAATCAAAGATGCTTTTACCCATGGAATTCAAACCATCAACCATAAGGAAAATCTATGTTCTTCCATTTGTGGGCAAAAGCTATTTGGCTGCAGCATCCCTTAATCATTTCCAAGTTTGGTTAAGGTGATTTGGGATGCCAAGTACACTCCAAAGCTGTGCCCTTGATTGTAAAGACAATCTTCCCAAACAGAGGAGAAACATTCTTTGTTACAAAGTCCTTGAGCAGTTGTGTTATTCTAAATAGTTGTCCTCCATTGAAAATGTGTGAGAAATGACAGAACATTTGTCAATTCAGGTCACAACTAAGTTCACAAGGGGGGAAATGAAGAGGAGTTTATAGGAGGGCATTGTTTTACAGTAAGTCTCCTACATATGAACCTTCAAGCTGCTAACTTTCAAAGATGTAAACGTGTGTTCGCATGTCCAATCACTTACATTAGTTCACGTGTCTGCCGTACGTTGTCGCATGCTTGCATCCTCTACAACTGGTTGTGCTTTTGTGTACTTTACTGTACATTACAGTATCTTTACCGGAGATACTGGAAGAGGATGACAGCTACTACCCAGACATCACTGGATCCTTTTCTCAAGAGGGTAAATAGAATTGAACCCAGCGAGGAACCAGAACCTGTGCCATCAGCGTCAGGTGTGAGAGAAGTTGCAGCCTGCCCTCCGTCTCCTGTTGTTGACGATCCTTCAGCTCTACCGTCTCCCACCTCCTCTCCCTCCTCCAGTCAGTAACTCTTCTTGCCTTTTCACTTGATGCCAGTCCCCATATGTCAGCTGTTGTACTGTACTACTGTAGTTTTCAAGATTAAAAATGTTTTCTTTATTTTTTGTGTTTGTTTTTTAGGTATTATTTGTGTGAAAATTATAATAAACCTATTACAGTACAGTACTATATAGCTGATTGTGTTAGTTGGGTACCTAAGCTAACTTTGTTGAATTTATGAACAGATTGGACTTATGAACATGCTCTTGGAATGGAACTCACTCGTATGTAGGGGACTTAGTGTAGTCCAAGTGTAGTCCATATGTCAACCTCAGATGGGTATAGCATTGTTCCCAAATGTTTATGGAATTAAATTATATTAAATTTCCACTCTAGATTTATCATTTATCAGCTTTTCTCAACTCTTCTCAAGCCTACCTATATGTCCAGCCCACCCTGCCACTTTAGATCCAAAAGTATATTAACTGTTTATCATTAGTCTTATTACCTTAATTTATTCACAAGTGTGTCTTTCAAGTTTAAAGAGGTCCTCAAAGTACTAATAATCAAGCATTTAATGAGGACATTTGCATTCATTCAATTCAGATCCTTCAAAATCTCATAGACTTTAATCATATATTTTATCCTTTCTTCCAGATGAGTCATATGAAATATTCACCCCTATTACCATATGCAGATTCCTTGGTTCTATTGATGTGACAATGAATCAACAAATATTTATCTGGTGCTTGCTTTGCCAGTGACACTATGTCAGGAGTTTGGGGACATAGAAAAATGGCTGTATCTCATAGTCTTCCCCTGTCCCAGCCCATCCCAATCTCTAAGGTTTTAGCTTCAAGATCCATCTAACCACTGAGCTAATCATAACCACGACTGGCAGTGGATTGTATAATCCTATCTTCACCAGCAGGTGAGATTTTAGAATCAATCTTGTGGTCTCATAGTCAGGATACAGTATGCCAGGGATGCGTTCCAACTCTGCCCTAGTTTTAGTTGATATGTCAACAGCTTTGACAGTGTCCTCATTCTATCTCATAAAATACAAATTATTTTTCTCATGGTTTCCAAAGCTCCATACTTTGTGTTTTTTCTCTTACCTCATAAGCTACTCCTTCTCAGTCTTCTTTGTTTTACCATTTTCCTCTGCTTTACCTCTAAATATCAGAAAGCCCCAAAGATTGAGACTAGACCCTTTATCTTCACTATGCATCAATCCATGAATCAACTGAAAAAGAGATCTTTAGAAACAGGAAGGTTGCATTTACCTGACAATAAGAATCACTATTGCCTAAAGACTTCTGCTACCATGTCCCTGATGTGGCCCCATTAATTCTGGAGCACAGAATATATTGTACCTTGTCTTTGGGACTATTTATTCATTGTCTTTTTCAAGAAAGTGACCTCTAAAGTTGTACTTGTCCTCTAGTTCAGTTAACCCCCCACTTATTTCGCTCTTTTCTGGTTCTTAGCTTGGCATTATGGTCTCTGAGTAATTTGCAGCCAAGTCCACATTTTTTTTAATGTTTTCATATATAACTGAAGTGCAGTAAACTTTACGTGTTTAATCTGTACAGCTTGATCAATTTTGACATAGGTATACAGCCATGAAACTGTCACTCCTATCAAATAATTAACATGTTCATTACCCCCCAAAGTTTCATTTTGATAATACCCTTACAGAGATTGCAATCTAGTAAAAAATGAATCTGTCTCATAATATGAGAGAAAGCATTGTGTGGAGCTCAGTAATGAATGGTAAATATGGTATGGATAAGAGGCATAGAAATTCAAAGAAAGGAGATAATATTGTGAGCAGGTTAATTGGAAATGGCTTCATCATTACCTATTGCATGCATTTTCTTACAGTATTTTTCTCTCTACATTTTATTTAATAATTGGCATTAATCATTATCCTGTGTTTTTATCCAGGTATTTATATTACATATACTCCTTTTGACTTTATATAAGGATAAAATCTCTTCTTCTTGGGCTGCTTAATCCTTCCTTAGGACAAATAACCTTGATCTTTGCATTCTGGATGCAGTCACCATACAAATAATTTTAGAGTTAGACAAGATATCAGATACTACTTTTGCAAACTCCAAGATGTCATGTAATTCCACCTTCTTTTATTCTTTATTCCCACAAACACACTAGTATAAGCTTTTATGACTTCTATTTATATTAGTTGCTCAAACAGGTTTTAAGCAGAAAGATTCTTTTCATTTATTTTTTGGAACAGCCTCTTAGGCAAGACTCCTTTTGCTGTCAGTGACAGAAATGATTTCTTGACTCATATAACTTAAAGGTCCAAGGTTCAGTTGATTTTTGATTATGTTACATCTATAATCTCAGACGATAATGTCTCTCTCCAATGCTTGCCTCTGTTTTTATTGCATTTAGAGTTGTCAGATAAAATAAAGTCCAATCAAATGTGAATTTCAGATAAACAACACATAATTTTTTAGCATTTATGTTGTCCAAATATTGCATGGGACATACTAGGTTTATTTTTGCTTTTATTTATTTTTTGTTTCTTTGTTTCTCTCAATCTGGCATACTAACACTCACACTGAATTGCTCTCAGGTAGGTTTTCTTCACTGGCCTACCTTCACCACAGTCTCTCAGCTTATATCCTCCAGATTAGCCACCCAAGAGGAAAAAAAACTTCTTTTTCTGTAAAATCTCTGACTGAGTCTTACTGGACCAAATTGAGTTATAACCATCAAACAATGTCCATGGCCCAGGGGATAGAATACATTCATTAGGTCTGCATCATAGGTCACCCTCCACACACAAGGGAGGAGGCATGACTCCGTCAGTTTCACCAAACCATAGTTACTGGGAATCATTGAGGGGCTATTCCCAAAAGGAAGACCAAAGTCCAGAGGGGACATGTATATTAGACAAGGAAAAGAAAAATATGACTACTAGAGATCTTTTTAAATGTGGCTTTACTTTTGATACACTTGATTTATAATGATAAAAACTACCATAAATTTAGTTATATTTTAAAGGATGTGTATTTCATCAACTACAACTAATTCACTCTTTATATTATGTTGGACATGAGAAAACAGCACGTATCAAGGTGTGGGACAGTTTGGTTTAACAGGCACCATGCAGCTACTGGATGGCAGAGGGAGCAGATGAGAGTTTCTGTTAAGGAAACAGCATTTGGGTTACACAAGTTTAGATTCTAGTCTTATCTTTACCTCTCATGCCTCTGAACAAATAAATTCAACTCAATTCAACTCTTAGATCTTGATCTCTAATCATGATCTAAGAATCTTGGATTAAGTTTGGGATTTTAATAATCTACTTCATTGGATAATGCAAATGATTAAATAAAATAATGCATGAAATGACCATAGCACAGTAGCTGGAATATTGCAATCTTCCAAAAGTATTCATTGTATTATTATCCATAGCAATCTTACAATAATCTTCCAACTAGTATTCCTGAATTTTTCATTTTCTTTCTTCAAAACTATTTTTATATGTTCACTTTGTTATTATGTGTTGTGTTTAGGACTATCACTTCCAATAGGTTTTTAATGCTTTGAGATCATTATTCTTTGGTATTTTTCTCAAATTTTTCATATGAAGTTATTTTATGTCTGTTAAGTCCATCTTGTGCTTACGTAAGTGATTTTTTAATCACAATGCAGGTTTTTTTTTTTAAATCCTTCTTGAATTACAAAACTATATTTCTTTCTATATCTTGGGCTGCCTTTACCTGATCATTAGTTATAGATGCTCACTGGGGAAATACCTTGATGGTATTTTCTATGATCTCACTTAAATTTCATTTCTTTATAACATTTCTTCCACTACACTGTTACTATGATTTTTATTCTATTTACTTTCCTTTAACAAAACATAACTGCCACTTAGCTCATGTGGCTGAGATCCTGGGATATCCTCCAATACATATCTTTATCAAACCTTAGTATATTTTTGCCCAAAAAAATAGTTTGATTTGGAAGCTTAGAAATTTCAATGTGCATCTTCTTTTTCAGAGAAAATAACAAAATATTACACATGATCAAGTTAAGCATTAATTCTTGGGGAAATAACCATATGCTACAGAAGATAATGTATAAGTGTTTCTTCAAACATAATGACAGAGGAAATATGGATATATTTACATTTTTATCTCATGTCAAACCAATAGAGTGAAATTGATGGTAGATAATATAGATAGCTAAGTGAATAAGAATAGATAGATGATACATAGAAAGATAGATAGATAGATAGATAGCATATCTATTGTCACTTAATGTACATGAGAATACACATAACAAAATATCTTAAACAATAGAAATCTTAAAAGGAGATCTGAGTGTTATATTGGGTAGACATTCAAACTGATTAATGCTGCCAAATTCCCATTACTGAGACTCACCACAAATATCCCTACTGGCAAGAAGTATACCTCACTCAGAACTTCAAGGTTTAGAAATTGAAAAATAGTTTCTCCTCATAAAGAATGTGTTGAGGAATGTCTGGAAGAAGTCTAAAGTGCAATGCTATGGAAAATGCAAGTGATAACAGAATCTGAAATCCTGTATTTGAAACTTCATTCTAATGCTTACTGCTTAACCTTGAGCAAATTATTTGCTTGTTCAGGTGAAAAGTTATCAATAAGGTGGATTCAAATTCAGCTTCATCACTTACTTGTTACGTGACTTGGATAAGTTATTTTTCTTCTCTGAATCTTTTCTCCTGGATGACTATGTACTAATACAGAAGCAAATTCAGAACGATTATGAAAATGGAATAAAATTTTATAAAGCTTTGTACATAATGTCTCTCACATAATGTGATATTTATGTACATATATATAAATATGCCTTATATATTAATTTCTTCAGTTTCTTAATCAACATCATTGAGATCTTAGCAGAAGCAGCTTATCATTAAATCCTCAGAAGTTTGCTGATGAGATAAGGTATTTTAAAGATTTTGCCAAATTCAAGTGCTAGTTTTACCAGTAAAATACTGACAATCACTACTATCAGTATTAACAACTACTCTTATAATAGAAATAGGGATAGGATTGAAAAAATGTGTAAGCAGAAATAAAAAATTGAGTTCTAGGCATGCTTAGCTGTTCACTTATTATATATGTTGGGGTGTAGCATTATATGAAATGTTCTATTCATCTTCTTTGGCACTTGGTTTCTTCATTATTACATTATATATAATAATAATCCATATTTATATCATTATAGCCCATAAAGTTCTCTTTTAATTCTAACATACAGTAATTATGAGTAAGGCATTTGATATGACTGACATCTGACAACTATCAATGGTCAAAAGTCACTGAGACACCTTCTAAAACATGACAACAGTGCAAGAAGGAGGGTGCATCCAGTCTCTGCTGAATCGCTGCAGCTGTCTTCCTTTCGTGCTAATTAACTTTCAAAACCAGAAAGCAGCAGGCCCAAGCTAATGGCTGCTAGAAAGACCAGTTGATTTTTTTCTTTCTGAATCCCAGTTTAGAATTCGTTCTCCTTGATTTTTCTGCTTCTGAAAGGTAAATGAGATGTCATGCTTTATTGTGTACAGGGGAAAAAAACTCAGTGATTCTACATCTTGCTGAACTAGTAATCTTTCATAATTTGCTACATGCTAACTTCCTATTGTTTCTCACGTTTGAAACATTTTTGGATATTGGATTGTAAGAAATACCATGTAATTATGATGCAGAGAAAATACCGTGCCTTTACAGTTACCAGTAATGCAAATAAATACCATCTTGTGAGATGCTCTTGGATAGTCTCTGTCAGCACTTTCGTTAAAAGTCCCAATTTTTAGTCATTTATAATACTAGCAAGCAGGACTTCAGAGGAAGTAATACCATCTGTTGTTATTAGGAGTGACATTGCCCAAGGTTAGGCCAGACATGTAAAACCCTTTCATCTTCAGTATTTCTTTGCTTCTCTCTGTTTACTAGGAACTTGTCTAGTTGAGTTGATGAAAATTATGCAAAGATCAATTTGGATTAAATCCAAACCCTAGTGAAAAATCTGTGAATCAACTGAGGGAAGTACTGATTTGTCTACTTTTGCTCTCTTTGGTCTGTGGTGTGATAACATCATGTATATACATAAGAATTTATCATTATAATTCCAAACCTTGTAAGTCTTATCTGTCCTCAGAAAAACTTAGTTGGAGTCTCTTTATTCATGTTCTGAAATATGTAACCTCTAAGAAGACAGTCAGCAATTCAGAATCTAGGACAAAATTTCAAAGAAACTGAAATCTGAAGGTAGAAAAAACACACATGCTACGGGAGTAGAATGATATATCAGCAGCCACAGCGTTGGATCAATGCATTAAGAAAAAAAATAAAATAAGGCACAGATATCATGCTAGCTTGAAATATCACTTTATAATCTTGGAAGACAGGGCTATAGGAAAAAAGTAGCTAAAACTACTAATTAGCATAAAAATGTATACTATGGTATTTATAAACATAAAAACATAAGTATTATTTGTTTTTACTAATTTTTATTGGAGTATGATTGCTTTACAATGTTGTGTTAGCCTCCACTGCACAACAGAATGAATCAGCCATACACATACAGACATTCCCTCCCTTTTGGACTTCCCTCCCATTTAGGTTACCACAGTGCATCAGGTAGAGTTCCCTGTGCTATACAGTATGTTCCCATCAGTTGTCTATCTTATACATAGTATCGATAATGTGTTCCATCTAAGAACAAGTTTTAAAGTTCATTAATTTTCACATTTCTCTTCCAAATTGGGGAAAGTTACTAACTATGATGATTTTTGTAACTCTGATAAACAAATATTTAAATGACTTTTAAAAATAATTTCCTCAGTTGGAAATTTACAGGGGTAAACTATGTCTGAAACAGTGACAGTGTAGATTCTTTTCACCATATGCCTTCTTTCCTTCTCCCTTGACTTTTCATTTTTACTTCCTCTTTTATGGCCCTACCTTCAACCCTCATTAATCCTCCCACACATTTTGTCATCTTTTTATGTGACTTTTTATGTCATCTCTTTATTCTTCAAGCATGTCAGCAGCATCTAGAGAAAACAACTAACATCCAGTCTAAAGGTGTTACTAATTCCTGTACTGATAAACAAAAGGTGACTTCTTTTTAGAAAGTCCAGAATTGTTTTTAGAATCATAGCATACAATTTAGCAAATGAGCTGTGTTATAATAATATCATAGACATCTTGTACCTTAAAATTTACAAAGTACTCTTTTACACATAAAAATCATCTGATTTTTGTCACATCCCACTAAAAAAGGTTGAAATAAAAATTACTTGCTGAAGTCATACAATTAGGACATTGGGGAAGTTTTAAGTAAAAACTCAAATTTAAAAATTGGTATTTAAATCCAGTATAATTTTGACCAAAAGATACTAAACTCATTATGTTGCAAACATTACCTTGTCTATCCTGTGAAAATTTTCCTTAACCGTAAAAAGTAGTTCATTTAGTACTAGCAAGGGTTTCTCAGGCTTGGGGAAGAAGTAAAGACTCATTCTAAACTAATAAAAAATGTACCCCAAATTAAAATGCAAGATATTTATTTAATAGGATATCAGTAAGGCTATTTTATGATACTACATTTTTCCCTTAAGATCAAAAACTCGACCTTAACTATGATTCTATGGTGCGTTCCACTGGAAAATCCTATATATTAAAAAAAAATTGCTTTTCCCAAATATATCATCTTGCTTTGTTATATTGTTAATATTGGTGATTTCATCATTAATTCATTATGTTTTCTTTTGACAATGATAAGATATAGATTGTACTTAAATACATAACTGTTTCAATCCTTTTGATGATGGAATCAGTAAAACTACAAAAACAAGTCAAATAATTTTACTTCTTTTAAATAGACATACACTTACATTGTTCTATATATATATGTATATATATATATATTTAAGTTTCCATCTTCCCTCATTAATTCTTCCCTTAGGTGACCACCACTCTTATTCCTTCTTTATATCCTGCAGAGTTTATTTACATCTATATATGAAAATATGACTATATACTCTTAACATGATAAAATTCTTATTTTGTATTCTCCTTTGTCACTTATCAATCAAGATACCTCTACTCATTTCATATTAGTATAGAGAGAGCTACTTATTCTTTACATCTGTGTAATATTCCATTACATAAATGCATCAAAATCTGTTTTGCAATTAATGGATATTTTTTTCAAAACTGTTTTGCTCTTACAAACAAGATTACGATGAATACCTCTGTAAAAACATTTCCCATCTGGGTGAATAAATCTTAGGACAAATTCTCAGAAGTGGAGTTGGCTGGGTCAATAAAGTATATGCATTTGTAAATGTGATAGATATTGATAATTTGCACTATATGCAATCTGAAGAAATTTACTTTCCCCACACCAATGCGAAAGAATGGTTATTTCTCTATAATTTCACTAACAAAATTGATTGCTAAACTCTTAGATTTTTATCAATCTGATGTGGAAGTGTTCTCAGTATTGTTTTAATTTACATTTCTCTTTTTTTAGGGAAAGAGTCTGATGACATTTAAATATGGTTAAAAGTCATTTGTGTTCACTGTTTTGTGAACTCTACTTTTTTCCAATTTTTCTATTAAACAGTCATTTTCTTATCAATTTCTAAATACCTTTTATATATTAAAGAGTTTTAAAGTAAATTGCAAATATTATTAACCTTTTTGTTGTTTTCTGACAATATACAGGTTGGTTTTAATTATCATGTATATGATTTTTAATTTTATGTAGAAAAATTACTATTCATATCTTTTATACAACTGAGTTCTGAGAACTAGAAAAACTTTCCATACATAAATCTTATAAATTAATTTACATATATTTTTGCTACCTGTAAGGTTTCATTTATACATTCAAATACTTTATCCATTTGGAAATTTATACTGCACAAGAGATATAAATGAGATATGAATCTATTTTTATTTTTTTCACATGACTACTAGGTAGTTACAGCATTAAATATAACTGAGTGCGTCCTTTCACCAATGATTTTAGAGTACTCCTTTTCAATATTCTATATTGCTGAATATAACCTAATTTAGACTTTCTTATTTCAATTGTTTTGTCTATTAATATGCAAATTTAAAAAACTGTTTAAATAATAGGAATTTTTTCAAGATTTTTAATATCATACAGAACATAGACCATCATCAAATTTCCTGGCAATGCTTTCTTTTTTTTTTAATTGGGTAATTATTTTTTATTTTATAAAAGTTTTAGATTTTTGAAGTTATCCAGAAGAGAGTAGAGAAAGTTCCAGTATGAACTATAACCAGTTTCCAGTATTATTAGCATCTTTATTACTATGAAACATTTGACAGGTTTGAAGGCAGTAACTAAGAAGACATGATCAGTGAGGTGCCACCTACCAGTCTGAAATGGCTGCCCCTCTTCTGTCTCTCCTTGGCTTCTGGAGGCCAGTTTCAGATTTCACCCAGGAAGCTCTGGAGATTGTGACCCAACAGCACCATTAATACATCAGTATTGTCCCGTTATTACCACTAAAGTCCATACTTTATTCAGATTTTTTTTTTAATATCCTCTTTTCATTTCCAGTATCCCATCTAGGATACAACATTGTATTTATTTGTCATGTCTCAAGTTCCTCTTGGTGGTGTGTGTTTCTTACACTTTCCTTGTTTTTTATGACAGTTTTGAGGATTACTGTCAAAGATATTTTAGAATGTCCCTCAATTGGCATTAGTCTAGTGCTTTTCTGACGATTAGACTGAGAGAATATATTAGACTGAGCCACTATCTCACAAAGTGGCTATACCGTAATGAAGTCATACCAGGAAAGAATGACAGTTCCTGTGCTACACCTCCTTGCCAACAATTGGTATTGTTACTTTTTTTGTAGTTTAGTTATTCTAATAGGTATGTAATTGTATCTTGTTTTAATTTGCAATTCCTTAATACCAGTAAATGTGGAGCATTTTTTTACATTCTTACTTGCCATTAGTATATCTGCTTTGATGAAGTATCTGATAGAGTTTTGACCCTTTTTTTTTTAATAGGCTTTCCTGCAGACTTCTGCTGCCAACAGCACTGTGGTGAGGGTGTGGAGGGGTGCACCTGTCCTCTGGCTCTACTGCGGCTAGGGCTGTGGTCTGGGGAAGGGCAACACTGATCGCCCTGGACCTGCGCCCGCCCTGACAGGAGAACTGCCAATTTGCCTCTTCGACCCCATTTTAACAGGTGATTTATTTTCTTATTGTTCTGTTTTTAGGATTCTTTGTATATTTTAGGTAGAATTTCTTTATGAGACATATTATCTCACAGTCAAGGCCTTTTTTTTTTTTTTACTCTCTGAATGACTTATAACGCAGATATTTTCAATTTTAATTAAGTCTAACTTATTTTTTTCTGTCATGGATAGTCCCACGGGTGCATTTAAAAATCCACCAAACACAAGGTCATGTAGAATTTTTCCTATTTTTTTTTCTAGAAATTCTGTAGTTTCCTTTTTACAGCTAAGTCTGCGATACATTTTGTAATTTTTGTGGTAATTTTGTGAAAGGTATAAAGAATGGTTCTAGAATTTTTTTCTTGCATATGGACATCCAATTGTTCCAACAATATTTGACTATCCCTTCTTCATTGAATTGCCATTGCTCCTTTGTCAAATATCAATGGACAATATTTGTGTGTGTCTAGTTCTGGACTCACCATTCTTCTATATTTATCTATATATCTTTATTTCATCAATTATATATATCAATTACTGTAGCCTTATGGTAAGATTTAAAATCTGGTGAGATAGGTATTTAATCCTTATTCTTCCTCTTTAGCATTAGGTTGGATATTTTGATTTTTGATGTCCAAATATACTTTGGAATAAGTTTGTCCCAAAAACTGTTTGCTGAATTTTGATTGAGAGAGTGTGCAATCTATATATGAAGTAGACTTGAGAAGAACTAACATCTTAACAGTATTGAGTATTCTAATCCATGGAAACAATATGTCTCTGTTTAGATTATTTTTAAATATTTTTCATCAGTGTTTTGTAGGCTTCCATGTATATGTTGTATGCTATATATGCATATGTATATCTAGGTGTCAGACTGACACCTAAATATTTAACTCTTTAGGTGTTAATATAAATGATATTTTAAAAATCCCAGTTGTTAGGCTTCCCTGGTGGCGCAGTGGTTAAGAATCCGCCTGCCAATGCAGGAGACACGGGTTCAAGCCCTGGTCCAGGAAGATCCCACATGCCGCGGAGCAACTGGGCCCGCGCGCCACAACTATTGAGCCTGCACTCTAGGGCCCGAGAGCCACAACTGCTGAAGCCCATGCTCCTAGAGCCCATGCTCCGCAACAAGAGAGGCCACTGCAATGAGAAGCCTGCGCACCGCAATGAAGAGTAGCCCCTGCTCACCCCAACTAGAGAAAGCCCGCGCAGCAACAAAGACCCAACGCAGCCAAAAATAAAATAAATTAAAAAGAAAAAAATCCCAATTGTTCACTGTTCATATGTAATCTTGCTCTAGTCACATAGTTTCAGGATTTTTTAATTGATTCTTTGTCATTTTTTAACATAGATAGTAGCGTCACCTTGAAAAAAGAGATTTCATTCTTTCTTTTCAATATGCAGACATTTTTTTTTCTTGTTCTTTTTTTATTATCTAGACTTCCAATACAGTGTTGAATACGAGTGGTGAGAGAGGATATCCTTATATTATTTCCAATCTTAGGCAAAAAATGGCCAGTCTCTAACCATTAAGTATAATGTTAGTTGTAGGTTTTTAATAGACATTTATTATTAAGTTGAGGAAGTTACCCTCTGTTCCTAATTTGTTGAGCGTTTTTATCATTAGATTTGAATTTTGTCAAATGCTTTTTGGCAATGATTGATATGATCATGTGAATTTTCCAGATGAACTACATTAATTTATTTTCAGACACTGAACCAGTCTTGCATATCTGGAATAAATCTCACTTGGCCATAGTGTGTTCTGTTCCACATTGTTAAATTAAATCTGCTACTATTTTGTTGAGGAATTTTGCATCGATATTCATAAGGAATATTGTTCAGTCATTTTCTTATCTGGTTATGTTTTTAGCTGAACAGATTGTATCAGGTAATAGAAATTGAGATAAATATTCTCTAATGTTAGGATTTATGTAAATCTTGCCAAGAGTTGGGCTTTGTTTCCTGTTTGTTGTAGTTATAGATGTCAGAGGCTTTAAATTCCTCCAGTGTCCTTGTTTCTGTCTCCCCTGTTGACTTTGGGCTTCTCTACTGCTATGGACTAAACTGTGCTTCTCAAAATTCATATGTTGAAGTCTAGCCCAATGTGATTTTATTTGGAGTAAGGAAGTAATTAAGGTTAAATGAGGTGATAAGGATTGGGCCTTAATCTAATAGGATTAGTGTCCTTATAAGAAGAGGAACCAGTGAGCTCATGTTCTTTCTTTCTGTCATGTGAGGACACAACAAGGAGGCAGCTATCTGCAAGCCAGGAAGAGAGTCCTCACGAGAAACCAAATCATCTGGCCCCTTAACCTTGAACTACCCAGACTCCAGAACTGTGAGAAAATAAATTTCTTTTGTATAAGCCACCCAGTCCATGATATTTTGTTATGGCTGTGCTAGCTGACTAATATACCTATGTGTTCCTCCTCAGGAGCTGTATCTTATAGTATTTCAAGGGTAATCCACTATCATTATACTAGAGGCTGTATGGTATAGTGATGAGATAAGCTGGAGGGAAAGCATTCTATGATCTCATTATTTAACCCCAGTCTTTAAATAGACTAGGGTCACTGACTTGTAACCACCACAGGTGGTTTTTTTTTATATAGCTTCTCCTCCTTTCCTTTAGAAGACTGGACGATATGAGGGAATGGAGGAGAGGAATGTCCTTTCCCCATGGCTCTTGGGCAAAGCTCTGAGAAGTTACTTTCCCCTGTGAAGTATGCTTTTGTTTTGGAAAAGATTTTGTACGTATTTCAAAAAATCTCACTCTTCCCTTTCCCCTGCCAGTGCCACATGAAGGGATGTTTTTCAGATTATCCCTGTGAGAACCTGTGGTATGTGAGGAAGAAAAGCCCATGAAAGTTTGGGGGTCCTCCTAAGACTGTAACTATAAAGAATTTTTCTCACTATTTCACACATAATCTCCAACAGCTCATCAAAACTACCAGTTGACTCTTTCTACCACATTATATTTCCAGAGGTTTCTTCTCCAGGTAAGCATATCACATCATACTTAAAAATTACATTGACATTTTTGTATTATTTTTTGAGTCTTTTGAAATAAGGATGTGGTATGTGTTTTTATTTATTCAAGTTTTCTTTTGTTCTTGTTATTTTGCCTTCAGTAGAGTTTTTTGAAGACAGTTCTTGTATTTTAAGTGTATGTCTAGATATTTTCTCATTCTTAAATTACTTATTGCCATTATAAATAAATTATTCCTTATATTTTCCAGCTAGTTTGTTTTATAAATATATTTTTGGATTTTGTATATTAATTTTACATACTGCTATATACATTATTTTATCATATCTTCTGTAAATATAGTTTTACCTTTTTATTTTCAGTTTTCACAAATATTTCTTATTCTTGTCTAATATTACTGTCATCAATGTTTAACACTAGTGGCCAGTCTGGCCATCCATTTCTTGTTCCTGATTTTAGTGGGATTTCAGCAAGTTTTTTCTACATGAAGCATGTTCTTGGTTTTGTTTTTAAGATAGTTCTATTATTGCCATGTTAACAAATATCTATTCACTCCTATTTATGGACTGATTATTTTATTTTTTATCTTTTTAACATCTTTATTGGAGTATAACTGCTTTACAATGGTGTGTTAGTTTCTGCTTTATAAAAAAGTGAATCAGCTATACATATACATATATCCCCATATCTCCTCCCTCTTGTGTCTCCCTCCCACCCTCCCTATACCACTGTTCTAGGTGGTCACAAAGCACCAAGCTGATCTCCCTGTGCTATGAGGCTGCTTCCCACTAGTTATCTATTTTACATTTGGTAGTGTATATAAGTCCATGCCACTCCCTCACTTCAATCCATCTAACTCTTCCCCCTCCCCATGTCCTCAAGTCCATTATCTACGTCTGTGCCTTTATTCCTGTCCTGCCCCTAGGTTCTTCAGAATCTTTTTTTTTTTTTTTTTAGATTCCATATATTATGTGTTAGCATACAGTATTTGTTTTTCTCTTTCTGACTTACTTCACTCTGTATGACAGACTCTAGGTCCATTCACCTCACTACAAATAACTCAATTTTGTTTCCCTTTATGGCCAAGTTACATTGTATATATGTGCCACATCTTCTTTATCCATTCATCGGTCAGTGGACAGTTAGGTAGCTTCCATGTCCTGGCTATTGTAAATAGAACTGCAATGAACATTGTGGTACATGACTCTTTTTGAATTACTGTTTTCTCAGGGTATATGCCTAGTAGTGGGAGTGCTGGGTCATATGGTAATTCTATTTTTAGTTTCTTAAAGAACCTCCATACAGTTCTCCATAGTGGCTGCATCAATTTACATTCCCACCAACAGTGCAGCAGGGTTCCCTTTTCTCCAAACCCTCTCCAGCATTCATTGTTTCTAGATTTTGTGATGATGACCATTCTGACTGATGGGAGGTAAAATCTCATTGTAGTTTTGATTTGCATTTCTCTAATAATTAGTGATGTTGAGCATTCTTTCATGTGTTTGTTGGCAATCTGTATATCTTCTTTGGAGAAATGTCTATTTAGGTCTTCTGCCCATTTTTGGATTGTGTTTTTTGTTGTTTTGATATTGAGTGGCATGAGCTGCTTGTAAATTTTGGAAATTAATCTTTTGTCAGTTGCTTCATTTGCAAGTATTTTCTCCAATTCTGAGGATTTTCTTTTCATCTTGTTTATGGTTTCCATTGCTATGAAAAGCTGTTTAAGTTTCATTAGGTCTCATATGTTTATTTTTGTTTTTATTTCCATTTCTCTAGGAGGTGGGTCAAAAAGTATCTTGCTGTGATTTATGTCACAGAGTGTTCTGCCTAGGTTTTCCTTTATGAGTTTTAAAGTGTCTGGCCTTACATTTAGGTCTCTAATCGATTTTGAGTTTATTTTTCTGTGTGGTGTTAGGGAGTGTTCTGATTTCATTCTTTTACATGTAGCTGTCCAGTTTTCGCAGCACCACTTACTGAAGAAACTGTCTTTTCTCCATTGTATATTCTTGCCTCCTTTATCAAAAATAAGGTGACCATATGTGTGTGGGTTTATCTCTGGGCTTTCTATCCTGTTCCATTGACCTAATTTTCTGTTTTTGTGCCAGTACAATACTGTCTTGATTACTGTAGTTTTGTAATATATTGTGCAGTCAGCAAGCCTGATTCCTCCAGCTCCTTTTTCTTTCTCAAGATTGCTTTGGCTATTTGGGGTGTTTTGTGTTTCCATACAAATTGTGAAATTTTTTGTTCTAGTTCCGTGAAAAATGCTATTGGTAGTTTGATTGGGATTGCATTGAATCTGTAGATTGCTTTAGGTATTATAGTCATTTTGACAATGTTGATTCTTCCAATTCAAGAACATGGTATATCTCTCCATCTGTTTGTATCATCTTTAATTTCTTTCATCAGTGTCTTATAGTTTTCTGCATACAGGTCTTTTGTCTCCTTAGGTAGGTTTATTCCTAGGTATTTTATTATTTTTGTTGCAGTGGTAAATGGGAATGTTTCCTTAACTTCTCTTTCAGATTTTTCATCATTAGTGTATAGGAATGCAAGAGATTTCTGCGCATTAATTTTGTACCCTGCTAATTCACCAAATTCATTGATTACCTCTAGTAATTTTCGGTTAGCCTCTTTAGGGTTCTCTATGTATAGTATCATGTCATCTGCAAACAGTTACAGCTTTGCTTCTTTTCCAATTTAGCTTCTTTTTATTTCTTTTTCTTCTCTGATTGCTGTGGCTAAAACTTCCAAAACTATATTCAATAATAGTGGTGAGAGTGGACAACCTTGTCTTGTTCCTGATCTTAGTGGAAATGGTTTCAGTTTTTCACCATTGAGAATGATGTTGGCTGTGGGTTTTTCATATATGGCCTTTATTATATTGAGGTAAGTTCCCTCTATGGCTACTTTCTGGAGAGTTTTTATCATAAATGGGAATTGAATGCTGTCAAAAGTTTTTTCTGCATCTGTTGAGATGATCATAAGTTTTTATCCTTCAATTTGTTAATATGGTATAGCCCATTGACTGATTTGTATATATTGAAGAAGCTTTGCATTCCTGGGGTAAACCCTACTTGATCATGGTGTATGATCTTTTTAATGTGCTGTTGGATTCTGTTTGCTAGGATTTTGTTGAGGATTTTTGCACCTATGTTCATCAGTGATATTGGCCTGTAGTTGTCTTTCTTTGTGACATCTTTATCTGGATTTGGTATCAGGGTGATGCTGGCCTCATAGAATGAGTGTGGGAGTGTTCCTCCCTCTGCTATATTTTGGAAGTGTTTGATAAGAATAGGTTTTAGCTCTTCTCTAAAAGTTTGATAGAATTCCCCTGTGAAGCCATCTGATCCTGGGTTTTTGTTTTTTGGAATATTTTTAATCACAGTCTCATTTTCTGTGCTTGTGTTTGGTCTGTTTATATATTCTAGTTATTCCTGATTCAGTCTAGGAAAGTTGTGCTTTTCTAAGAATTTGTCCATTTCTTCCAGGTTGTCTATTTTATTGGCATAGAGTTGCTTGTAGTAATCTCTCATGGTCCTTTGTATTTCTGCAGTCAGTTGTTACTTCTCCTTTTCCATTTCTAATTCTATTGATTTGAGTCTTCTCCCTTTTTTTCTTGATGGGTCTGGGTAATGGTTTATGAATTTTGTTTATCGTCTCAAATAACCAGCCTTTAATTTTATTGATCTTTGCTTTTCTTTCCTTCATTTCTTTTTCATTTATTTCTGACCTGATCTTTATGATTTCTTTCCTTCTGCTGACGTTGCGGATTTTGTTCTTCTTTCTCTAATTGCTTTAGGTGTAAGGTTAGGTTCTTTATTTGAGATGGTTCTTGTTTCTTAGGTAGAATTGTATTGCTGTAATCTTTCCTTTTAGAACTGCTTTTGCTGCAACCCATAGATTATGGGTCAACATGTTTTCATTGTCATTTGTCTGTAGGTATTTTTTGATTTCCTCTTTGATTTCTTCAGTGATCTCTTGGCTATTAAAAATGTATTGTTTAGCCTCCATGTGTTTGTATTTTTTACATATTTTTTCCTGTAATTGGTATCTAGTCTCATAGCATTGTGGTCAGAAAAGATATTTGATATGATTTCAATTTTCTTAAATTTACCAAGGCTTGATTTGTGACCCAAGATATGATATATCCTGGAGAATGTTCCACGAGCACTTGAGAAGAAAGTGTATTCTGTTGTTTTTGGATGGAATGTCCTATAAATATCAATTAAGTCCATCTTGTTTAATGTATCATTTAAAGCTTGTGTTTTCTTATTTATTTTCATTTTGGATGATCTATCCATTTGTGAAAGTGGGGTGTTAACCCTACTATGGTTGTGTTACTGTCGATTTCCCCTTTATGGTTGTTAGCATTTTCCTTATGTATTGAGGTGCTCCTATGTTGGGTGCATAAATATTTATAAGTGTTATCTCTTCTTCTTGGATTGACCCCTTGATCATTATGTAGTGTCCTTATTTGTCTCTTGTAGTAGTCTTCATTTTAAAGTCTATTTTGTCTGATATGAGAATTGCTCCTCCAGCTTTCTTTCAATTTCCATTTGCATGGAATATCTTTTTCCATTCCCTCACTTTCAGTCTGTATGTGTCCCTATGTCTGAAGTGGGTCTCCTGTAGACAGCATATATACAGGTCTTGTTTTTGCATCCATTCAGTTGGTCTATTTCTTTTGGTTGGAGCATTTAATCCATTTACATTTAAGGTAGTTATCCATATGTATGTTACTATTACCATTTTCTTAATTGTTTGGGGTTTGTTATTGTAGTTCTTTTCCTTCTCTGTTTCCTGCCTAGAGAAGTTCCTTTAGCATTTGTTGTACAGTTGGTTTGGTGGTGCTGAATTCTCTTAGCTTTTGCTTATCTGTATAGGTTTTAATTTCTCCATTGAATCTGAATGAGATCCTTGCTGGATAGAGTAATCTTGGTTGTAGGTTTTTCCCTTTCATCACTTTAGATATGTCCTTCCACTTCCTTCTGGCTTGCAGAGTTTCTGCGGAAAGATCAGCTCTTAACCTTATGGGGATTCCCTTGTATGTTATTTGTTGTTTTTCCATTCTTGCCTTTAATATTTTTTCTTTTTATTTAATTTTTGATAGTTTGATTAATATGTGTCTTGGTGTGTTTCTCCTTGGATTTATCCTGTATGGGACTCTCTGTGCTTCCTGGACTTGATTAACTATTTCCTTTCCCATATTAGGGAAGTTTTCAACTATAATCTCTTCAAATATTTTCTCAATCCCTTTCTTTTTCTCTTCTTCTTCTGCGACACCTGTAATTCGAATGTTGGTGCATTTAATGTTGTCCCAGAGGTCTCTGAGACTGTTCTCAATTATTTTCATTCTTTTTTCTTTTTTCTGCTCTCCAGTAGTTATTTCCACTATTTTTTCTTCCTGGTCAGCTATATGTTCTTCTGCCTCAGTTATTCTTCTATTGATTCCTTCTAGAAAAATTTTATTTCATTTATTGTGTTGTTCAACATTGTTTGCCCTTTAGTTATTTTAGGTACTTGTTAAACCTTTCTTGTATTTTCTCCATTCTATTTCCAAGATTTGGATCAACTTTACTATCATTACTCTGAATTATTTTTCAGGTAGACTGTCTATTTCCTCTTCATTTGTTTGGTCTGGTGGGTTTTTACCTTGCTCCTTCATCTGCTGTGTGTTTCTCTGTCTTCTCATTTTGCTTAAGTTACTGTGTTTGGGGTCTCCTTTTTGCAGGCTGCAAGTTCGCATTTCCCGTTGTTTTTGGTGTCTGCCCCCAGTGGGTGAGGTTGGCTCAGTGGGTTGTGTAGGCTTCCTGGTGGAGGGGACTGGGGCCTGTGTTCTGGTGGATGATGCTGGATCTTGTCTTTCTGGTGGGCAGGACTTCGTCCTGTGGTGTGTTTTGAGGTGTCTCTTAACTTATTATGATTTTAGACAGCCTCTCTTCTAATGGGTGGGGCTGTGTTCCTGTCTTGCTATTTCTTTGGCATAGGGTGTCCAGCACTGTAGCTTGCTGGTCATTGAGTGGAGGTGGGTCTTAGCGTTGAGATGGAGAGCTTTTGCCATTTGGTATCATGTGGAGCCAGGAGGTCTCTGGTGGACAAATGCCCTGAACTCTGCTCTCCCCCCTCAGAGGCACAGGCCTGACACCCAGCCAGAGTATCAAGACCCTGTCAGCCATACGGCTCAAAGGAAATGGGAGAAAAATAGAAAGAAATAAAAAAATAAAGTTATTAATATGAAAATTTTAAAAAATTATTAAAAATAATTAAAAAGTAATTAAGAAAAAAAGAAAGAAGAGAGCATCCAAAGCAAAAAAACAAACCCACCAATGATAACAAGCATTAAGAGTTATACTAAAAAAATAAATAAATAAACAACAACAACAAAAAATGGACAGACAGAACCCTAGGACAAATGGTAAAAGCAAAGCTATACAACAAAATCACACAAAGAAACATACAAATACACACTCACAAAAAGTGAAAAAGGAAGAAAAAAATAATATATATATATATATATATACATATCATTGCTCCCAAAGTCCACCTCCTCAATTTGGGATGATTCGTTGTCTATTCAGGTATTCCACAGATGCAGGGTACATCAAGGTGACTGTGGAGATTTAATCCACTGCTACTGATGCTGCTGGGAGGGATTTCCCTTTTTATCTTTGTTTGCACAGCTCCTGGGGTTCAGGTTTGGATTTGGCCCTGCCTCTGCGTGTTGGTCACCTGAGGACGTCTGTTCTTCACTCATACAGGACAGGGTTAAATAGCAGCTGATTCGGGGGCTCTGGCTCACTCAGGCCGGGAGGAGGGAGGGGTGTGGAATGCGGGGTGAGCCTGCAGCGGCAGAGGCCAGCATGACGTTGCACCAACCTGATGCACACCGTGTGTTCTCCCAGGGAAGTTGTCCCTGGGTCACGGAACCCTGGCAGTGGCGGGCTGCACAGGGTCCTGGGAGGGGAGGTGTGGACAGTGACCTATGCTTGCACACAGGTTTCTTGGTGGCTTCAGCAGCAGCCTGAGCATCTCATGCCCGTCTCTGGGGTCCTCACTGATAGCCGCAGCTCGCGCCCCATCTCTGGAGCTCGTTTAGGCGGTGTTCTGAATCCTCTCTCCTCGCACACCCTGAAACAATGATCTCTTGCCTCTTTGGCAGCTGCAGACTTTTTCCTGGACTCCCTCCCAGCTAGCCGTGGTGCACTAGCCCCCTTCAGGCTGTGTTCATGCAGCCAACCCCAGTCTTCTCCCTGGGATCTGACCTCCGAAGCCCAAGCCTCAGCTCCTAGCCCCCACACGCCCCAGCAGGTGAGCAGACAGGCCTCTCAGGCTGGTGAGCGCTGGTCGGCACTGATCCTCTGTGCGGGAATCTTTCCGCTTTGCCCTCCGCACCCCTGTGGCTGTGATCTCCTCCGCGGCTCCAAAGCTTCCCCCCTCTGCCACCTGCAGTCTCAGCCCGCGAAGGGGCTTCCTAGTGTGTGGAAAGCTTTCCTCCTTCACTGCTCCCTCCCCGAGGTGCAGGTCCCGTCCCTATTCTTTTGTCTCTGTTTTTCCTTTTTTCTTTTGCCCTACCCCGGTACGTGGGGAGTTTCTTGCCTTTTGGGAGGTCTGAAGTCTTCTGCCAGCATTCAGTAGGTGTTTTGTAGGAGTTGTTCCACGTACAGATGTATTTCTGGTGTATCTGCAGGGAGGAAGGTGATCTCCGTGTCTTATTCTTCCACCATCTTGAAGGTCTCTCTGATTTTTTTAAAATTAACAGTGATGGTTTCACTTTGTCCCTTACCATTTCATTGTTTTATTAATAGATTTCCTAATACACACTGGTATTCCTGGAATAAACTCTACTTAGTTATATATTTTTATTCTCATGTTCTATAGGATTTTGCTAGAATTTTGTTTATGATTTTTATTCATAATGATAAGTGAAAATTATTTTAATTTTTGAATGTTACATATTGGAATCAGTGTTATACTTGCTTCATACATGGAGTTTGGAAGTTTTCCTTTCTCTTTCTATATCCTAAAGTAGTTTAAATTGAATAGGAATCATCTTCTCTTTAAATGGCTTGGTAAATTTCCCTTTTAAAAGATTTGGCTGCAGTGGTCTTTTGCTGAGATTAGTTCTTTTTTTTTTTTTTTTGCGGTACGCGGGCCTCTCCCGTTGCGGAGCACAGGCTCCTCCGGACGCGCAGGCTCAGCGGCCATGGCTCACGGGTCCAGCCGCTCCGCGGCATGTGGGATCCTCCCGGACCGGGGCGCGAACCCGCGTCCCCTGCATCGGCAGGCGGACTCCCAACCACTGCGCCACCAGGGAAGCCCGAGATTAGTTCTTTTATAACCCCTGTTGAAATAAATTTCTAAGCCCAAGATGGAGCCATTCTTCCCCATGGTGCCACGTCAACAACACAAAATTTAGATCACTTTCCTATCCCTGTAAATGCTCCCCTGGAAAGTACATCCAGGCAGCCAATCCCCAAACACGAATACAAAGTCGGGCCTTCTCACACCAAACAAGGCTGCTTACGTGGCCCAGCCAATCAGATATTTTCTCTTTTTCTCTTCCTCGTGCTTTATTTTCTCCTGTAAAAACTTCCTTCCTCCTGCCCCATTTTGCAGCTCTCCGAAAGGACTTTCCACTTCATGAAGTGGTAAAGTTTATTTGTGCCACCTAAATTGTTTTAATTATTTTTTAACACACCCGCTATATCCACTATGGAACTTGATCTTTTAATCTCTTATATGGTAAATTTTGGTAATATACATTTTCCTAAAAACGTACCCATTTTACAGAGTTTTTCAAGTTCATTTGTTGTTGTGCAATGTAGGCTTCTGATTCTTTTAATTAACTCGGGTTTTTTCATCCTCGTTTTTTATTATGCTGCAATTTTTTTTTAATTTATTGAAGTAATAGTTGATATACATAGTTGTGTTAATTTCTGCTGTACAGCAAAGTGACTCAGCTATAGATATATATATTCTTTTTCATATTTTTTTCATTATGGTTCATCACTGGATATTGAATATAGTTCCCTGTGCTATAGAGCAAGACCTTGTTTATTCATCCTCTATGTAATAGTTTGCATCCGCTAACCCCAATCTCCCAACCCATCCTTCCTCCACCCCACCACCCCTTGGCAACCACAAGTCTGTTCTCTATGTCTGTGCAATTTTTTGATTTTATATTTTTTCTCATATAGGTTAGAATTGATGTTTCTGTGATGTTTTTATTTTAAGAGCAAGTGTTTGTATCTATTTATATTCTATTCATTCTTTTAAACTGATTTCTCTTATATTTATTAATTCTTTCTTCATAAACTCTTTAGGTTTTTAGTTATTTTTATTTTAACTTTTTTGTATGGAAATTTTCATTAATTTGTATATTTTAATTAATGTAATTATTTGGGATTATACATTTTCCTTAGAGCACTAATTTTGCTGGGTCCCCTTGGTTCTGAATAATTGTATTTTTATACATTATTTTGGTGTTCCTGAAATTTTGCTCTTTATATATATATTTCTTCTTTTATTCAAAAGTAGTTAAAACAGAGTATATTAGTATATTAATTTCTTTGTGGGAGGATCATTGTTTTTCTGGTTTTGTTATTAATTTATGGAATTTCATTTGACATGATTAGTTTGTTGCAAACTGATATATGGTTAATGTTTGTGAGTGTTCCATGGACATCTGAAAGGAAATTATATTTTCTATTTTTATGATTTTTAGAATTAATCATATATCAACCAGTTCTCCTATTTTATTTTTATATTTTGTTCTCTTACATATGTAATCTCTCATGGACTGAGAGAGAATTAAAATATCCTGTTACTAGTGGGTTTCTTTGTTAAAAAATAAAAGTTTACCTTTAATATTTGCTTCATGACTGTTGATATTATGTTATCCAGTATATAGTTATGCAAAGGTCTGGAATAACACTGTAACTTGCACACTTCCTTTTTTTTTTTCATTTGTTTAAAATATCTCTGCTTCTCCTTTTATTTTCAAACTTCCTAAATCACTGTCTTACCTGTGTCTCTTCACTATAACTTAGATTTATAACCTCAATTTGGAGTTTACTTTGTGTCCCACTTCATATATCTTTCCTTTTAATGTGCGTCATTAAGCAGTTTATATTTATTGTATGGAAGATGTGTTTCATTTTAGTTCTGTCAGACAATTTTAGGTTATAATTTCTGTTTTTATAATTTTAACATACAAATATTGCTATGTGGCTTTCATTACTGTGTCAGTATCTGTGTGTGTATATATGTATGTAGGCCCTCTAATATATAGTATTGTATGTATTTATCTATACTTTAAAAGTTACAGTTTATACAATAATATTTTCTATAAACCTAGCTATCTATTTCTTTAGCTGTATTATTTACCTAATCCAAGCTTTGATAAATTAACATTATTCCACCTTCTCCCTCAACGCTCTGTCCTCCTCTATGCAATTTCCTCAATATTAATCTTTCTAAGTACTTTTAAATGTTTATGAATCTATCACTTGACTCGTCAGCCATTAGAGAAGAGGCCAACACTGAACTTACTCTATATTTTAACTTCTTTATTCCTTTCCCTCCTAAGTTTTGTTGTGTTATTTTCACATTGTCATGGCATCTACATGTACGTTGTGTTTTGCAACCTAATCTCACGTTTGTTTTAGTAATAGTTTTACACTTAAACATTTTTCAGTCATCCAATACCAGTCTTGTATGTAGCTTCCCCAGACATCCTTTGATTGGCTATAATTTATCTTCAAGTGGAGTTCTCAAGAAGAGACCATGGAGAAATATTCCTTGATTTTTATCCAGTACAGAACTCTCTATAGGTTTGGTACTTGTAGGAAAGCTTGATTCACTATGCACTCCATGGCTGACATAATTTTCCCCTGAACATCTGATTGCTGTTGCTTCGTTCTCTTATGACATTAAATGTTACCAGGAGAAATCTGATCTGCCTGATATTGTTCCTCTGTAAATGATACACATACGACGCTTCACATATTTGCATTCTTTGCCTGCCCTGGGGCCATGATATATTTGCCTATATCATTCAAATTTTAACATGTATCAACAGAAACAAGCACTCTGTCTTTGAGTATTAGAATGGGCAAATTAGTTGAACACCTAAATAAATATTTTGAGGATTTCAATTCAGTTACATGAAATAAGGCTTTTCAAATAAGAAACAAACACCCCAATTTCCTGAACAATGATTTAGGATACTTGTTTTCTGATTGGTATGTAAATTGAAGTCTCTTAAAATGCTTTTATTTGAAGCAGGCTAGTATAAACTGGGATATCTATTTCCAAACTTACCAGATTCACAGACATTTATTGAGATTTATAAAATTCCAAATGGTCTCACCTATACTGTCTTCTTTTCCCACTTAATAATAAAAGTTCTTTGGATATAGTATTAGCATTTTCCAAAGTATTCCTCATCATCTACTGAAAGTTTGCTGGAACAATCATCACTAATCTGTTTCTGACAATTATTCTGTTTTATATTAAACATAATGTATCTATGTTTTATTTTAATAGAACACTGAGACAGCTTTTCTTCCTTCTCAGTCTGTACTGTAATTCATAGATTATTTTGTCAGAATTTTATAGATCTAATAAGCTATAAGTTACAAGATTTTGATAGATAATTTATTTTCTTTCAGCAGTTATTCATTGAGCACATGCTGTCTTCTGGGCACTGTTCTAAGCTTTGGGGATATAGGAAGAAAGAATACACATAAAACCAAAGCCCCTTGTGGTGAAAACTGGTGCCATGTCAGGTATGACCTGAAGCTGTACTTCAGTTTTGAGGAACATCAGACGCTACTGGCTCATAGCTGCATCCATCCTTGAGAATTGCTCTTGGCCATAGGAACTTCTTGACCCAAGGTTACCATTCCTTCTCCTCATTCCCAGTCCACCCACTAGGTGCGACCACTCTGGTAGGTAATGGCAGCTCCAGAGATTCTTATAGGACAACTAACTCTCAATTGCAACTACTTTCCTGTCCAGCTTTCCCTGTGTTCAATCTTGTCTTCCTAACTTCTTTAGTGGTAAATCTCTCAAAATCACTGCCAAATAAACCTACAAGTCACCCTTCATCTCAGAATCTCTTTCTAAGAAACCCATTCTAAGACCCTACCCATGACATTTGTATTCCACTTGAGGAAAAAGATAATAAATGAAAAGGAAAATCGTGCTAGTGGGGATGTAAATTGGTACAGCCACTATGGAGAACAGTATGGAGGTTCCTTAAAAAACTAAAAATAGAGCTACCATATGATCCAGCAATCTCATTCCTGGGCATATTTCTGGAGAAAACCATACTTTGAAAATATACGTGCACCCCAATGTTCATTGCAGTGTTATTTACAATAGCGAAGATGTGGAAGCAACCTAAATGTCCACTGACAGGTGAATGGATAAAGAAGACGTGGTACATATATATGATGGTATATTACTCAGCCATTAAAAATGAATAAAATAATGCCATTTGCAGCAACACGGATGGACCTAGATTAGCATAATAAGTGAAGTAAATTAGACACAGAAAGACAAATATCACATGATATCACTCATATGTGGAATCTAAAAAAAAAGATAAAAATGAACTTACTTACAAAAGAGAAACAGACTCGCAGACTTAAAAAGCAAACTTATGGTTACCAAAGTGGAAAGGTGGGGGGAAGGGATAAATTAGGAGTTTGGGACTGATATATACATACTACTATATATAGAATAGATAGTCAGCAAGGACCTACTGTATAGCACAGGGAACTCTACTCAAAAATCTCTAATAACCTATATGGGAAAAGAAGCTGAGAAAGAATATATATACGTATGTGTGTGTGTGTGTGTGTGTGTGTGTGTGTGTGTGTGTATGAAACACTTTGCTGTATACCTGAAACTAGCACAATATGGTAAATCAACTACACTCAAATATAAAATAAAAAATAAAGAAAAAAGATTAATTGTTAAGCGTTTTCATGGACTAGACGTAAAGGCATGCTTGTGTGCATTTGTATTTATATGTCTGTGTGTTCTGAATGTGTATATTTTATATTTTGAAACATATGTAAATAAAAATCCTGAGGCTCCTATTACCAGCAAAATCTTAATAGCTTCTTTGAAGATCTGAGCTAAGCAGATGTTATGCATGCAAATAAAATTAGAAGACCCAAATGAGAAAAATGGAGATCACAGATTTCTGGTTTGGAAGTGCTTAACTAGTGATAGCAATGAATTTTGAATAATAAAATATCCTGTCAATATGGTAGGCCCCATAGCAGTACTCTAATAAAGTAGTGATAATATAATTTATGTTTTCACAAAACTAAGAAGATTTATGGGACTGTGAGGGCTATGGCACTATGAGGATCAGTATTCCCTAGATCTCTTTAAACATTGATAGTAGTTATTGGCAACAAGCACATACTGGATAGCCTCTGCATCTCAGCTCATTCTACATAAGTTCACACACAGGACTCCCACTTAGCAGAGCCGCCTTATATTACACCTAAGGAGAGAACTGACCTGAAATCTATCTATACATATAGAGAGCCTTGTCTATCTCCTTGATTTTAGTTTTGTTTGGAGCAGTTGCACCCATCACACAAGTTGGGGATCGGTGAACACATAATAAACAGTAATTATGAGGCCTTAAAAACCAGATGGTTCCTACAGAAATGCATCCAGTCATTCCTTTACTGACATTTCAAGAGGTGCTTTTCCAGCAATTCTATATGCCAGTACTATCTCAAAGGTTGATTAAACGTGTTAATAGTCTGTATTCACTCTCCAATCATTACTGCTCTAAGAAATTGTTGGATAAGTTTGATGTTGATAAAGTTGAATTTGTACTGTTTTTAAGTACTTTTTTTCTTGAGACAAAATGCATACCTCAGGGCTCCACTAATTGAAATCTAATGCCTGTGAACACTGGCTTGCTTAGAATTTATTAGTTTTCTTTTTATATGAGAAAAATATTAGCAAGAAAATTAGTAGTTTAAGGATATTTTTAGTTGATATGTTTAATGTGCTTAAGGAAAATGTCAGTGTTAAACACACTAAGAGGCATAATTAAAGATGTGATACTTACAAGTTGCTCATTTTTATTAAAGTAACTCTCCAAAATATTTGCTTTATAATGCCAATTTTGAGTTACTGCTCATGTTATAATGTAATAAAAAAGTTTTTAACTTATTCATTACAGAATCTTTGTATGTAGCTAAATCACACTGGTCTACTCCCCCAGTTCATTAAAATCTGTTGGACATTACTTCCTATGTCTTCAATAACAGTGGTGCAGCTGTGTGTTAACTAAGCTCTGAAATAACTATGCTAAAAACACATGTGTTCATCAGTTTTCATTCATCTTTTCAGAGAATGTTGAAATTTTTCCTGGTTCAGTCTTATTTAATTGAGGCGTATGAGCCTACCATTTAACTGGCCCATAACTCTATATACTCTTCTTTACCTACTGTTTACTTCCACCTCTTTTTCCATCTAGATGTTCTCAGTCTCCTTGAACTGATTGTATAACCAGTCCTAAAATGGCTGAATATCTTATTTAAAATGTTGGCAAAACCATTTGAGTGTAGGGAAAACCTCCCTAAGGCTGAATCTCTATAGCCAAACTACCGTAATACTTCAGAACATTGGTTCAATTCCAATCCTCTAGTTATCCACAAATTCTCTAAGAAACTCAACTAGATAATTTTTCATCTTCTAATTGGTCACTTGGGATCAGCAGTACCTGATCCCACTGCCCTTCAAGTGTATGGAGAACAATTCTGATCACTCTTCATAGCATGTATTCTTTGCTCCAGGAAAAAATATTTTTCATTTTATTTTATTTTTGAAGTATAGCCTATAGAGAGAAAGGTACCCAAATCTTAGTACTGCTTGATAATTATTGAAAAGTAATCACTTCTGTGTAACTACAACCAGATTGAGAAATAGAACACTACCAGCTTTCCAGAAGACTGCCTCAGGCCCATACCAAGTGTTACTCTCCTGAAAGATAAAGATTATTCTGACTTTTATAGCCATCAATTAGTTCTCTTCCATTTTCATTTTTACATGACAGAAATCAGAGAGCACATACTCCCTCAGGCTTATTTTTTCACTCAAATTTATGTTTAATTTGATATTATTCATATATATAATGACTATACCACAAATTATATCTTCCACTCTACTCTTGATGGGCATTTGCATTATTTCCCATTTGGGCTATAAAAATCAAGCTGCTCTATACATACCCATGCAGTATATATTTATGCACTTACGTCGAATTTATACATATGCATGTACTTGTTGGTGTGCGTATATTGAAATCTAGAAAATGAAACAAAAACAATTTATCAAAATGGTTGTACCAGTTGAAATTCCCACTAACATTTTATGAGAGTTCCAGTTGCACCACATCCTCACCAATACATGGCATTTTTAAATATTTTATTTTATTTTGTTATTTTAGCTATTTTATTATTTAAGTGAGTATATGTGATAATATTTCATTGTGCTTTTCATTTGCATTTGCCAAATAATGAATGAGGCTGATCACATTCAAATATTTATTTGCCATTTGAACATACTTGTTTGTGGAGCAACTTTTCAATCCATTATTCAGTTTTTTTGAGTGTTTTTTGTTCTTAATGACTTTAATGAGATCTTTATAAGTGTACATTCTTTGATACATACATGTATTGCAAATATCTTCTCCCACTCTGTGGCTTGCCTTCTGAGATTCTTAATGTTGTTCTTCGATAAACAAAAGTTCTTACTTTTAGTATAGTCATATTTTCCAATCTTATTCTTTACAGTCAATTCTTTTCATGTCCAGTTTAAGAAAGTCATGAATACATTTTCCTATGTTATCTTCCAGAATTTGAAAGTTATTTTTGTTTTTTACCATTGTTGTTTTATGTTTCACATTTAAATTAAAGATCCAATTGACTTTTGTGAACACTAGAAGGTAGGAATCAAGTGGGGTTTTATTATTTTTATGGGATATCCAGATGTCCCAGCACCATTTATTAAATAGATCATCCTTTCTTCATTGCAATGCAGTGACACCTCTGTCACATATCAACTTACTCTACGTATGTGCTCATTTCTCTAAACTCTATATTCTGATCCATTGGTCTAGTGCTATCCTTATGTCTTACCATATCATTTTAATTTCTGTTACTTTATAAGTCTTGATACCTGGTATTGTAAATTTTTCAACTTTTCTTTGCTAGAGTGGCTCTTTAAATTTCTGTATAATTCTTGGAATCTGTTTGTCATGGGAAATTATTGGAATGTTGATTGTAATTGCATGCATTATTTAAGAATTGACATGTTTACAGTACTGAACCTTCCCATCTAGCTTAGCAAATCTTGTCCTTTTATTTGGATATTTTTAATTAGTCTCAAGAATGTTTTGTAGTTCTCTGTGTATCAGATTCACACAACTTTCTTTCTTTTTTTGTTTTGCGACACACTGGCCTCTCACTGTTGCGGCCTCTCCCGTTGCGGAGCACAGGCTCGGGACGCGCAGGCTCAGCGGCCATGGCTCACGGGCCCAGCCCCTCCGCGGCATGTGAGATCTTCCCGGACCGGGGCACAAACCCGCGTCCCCTGCATCAGCAGGCAGACTCTCAACCACTGCGCCACCAGGGAAGCCCTCACACAACTTTCATTAGATTTATTATTGAGTATTTTGTTTTGAGTCTATTGTAAATGGCATGGTTTTTCAAACATTTTCTATTTCTTTACTAATTTATAGAACTAGGATTTATTTTTGTCATGATCTTGTACTCAACAACCTTGCTCAATTCACAAATTACTTCTAAGAACCTCTTTTATAATCTTATTAACTTTTCTACATAAACTACCATGTGTATGTAGAAAAATACATATACAAATAATGATAATTTTATTACTTTCTCTCCACTCTTTATGTCTGCCATTAATAAAATAGCTGGGGTCTCTAGTACCATGCTGTATAGAAGGTGACTGTTCTGTTTTTAATCTCAAAGGAGAGTTTTCAATATTTACCATTTAAGATAAAGCTAACTGCATGTTCTTGGAGGCACAAGTAGTTTTGAAAAGGTAGATTTTTTTCCTGAAACCGCCCAGGGTTATTGAATTTAACAAATAAATGCCTTTATTTCATGTACTGAGATAATCATTATCATGATTTTTCTCCTTTTGCTCTTAACCTAGTGAATTACATTGGTTTCATTTGAAGTGTTAGAGTAACATAACATGTCTGGAATAAACAAAAACAATCACACTGTTTATGATAAAGCCAATCATCCTTTATGTAAACTGCTGGACTTTCTTTATTATTGTTTTGTTAGGAGTTTTGCATCTGTGTTTGTGGGAAAGATTGGCTTTGACATCTTTTTCTTTTTACTAGGTGTTTGTTATGAAGATTTTCTTGACCTTACAAAACACTTTGGGAAGTATATTCCACATTTTTTATGCTCTGAAATATTTTCTGTAATACTGACTTTGTTCTTTCTTACATGTTTAGAAGAATTCACTGATGAACTCTGCAGGCTCCGGAGTTTCTTTGTGAAAAGTATTTTACTTAAGGAGCTGATTTTTTTAGAAGACACGATATTTCATGGAATTTGTTAATTTTAGGTGGATTTCCAAACATACAGTATTCAAATGTTCATATCTTAATATTTTAATGTATAAAGTTTGATGGAATGCCCATTTAAAATTTTTGAATATTGTTACTTTGTACATTCACATTTTACTGATCACTTATTCCAGCAAATTTATTATAATTTTCAGAGAAACAAACTTTGGCTTAGTTTATGATCTCTATTGTACATTGCTATATGTCTTGTTTCCTTCTTCCTATATTCATTGAGTTTTCTTTGCTAATCTTGTCCTAATTTCTTTTTGAATAAAGCTTTACCTATATCCCACAAGTTTTGATATTTTCTGTTCTCTTTTGGTTCTTTCTTGGACTGTGACTTATTTAGAAATTTATTATCTTATTTCCAAATATTTGCATGCATTATAATTATTTTCATGTTAATGGTTTCCTGTTTGAAAGGTTAGGTAACAGTTGATCTGTATTCCTTCCTCTAGCCTTAGAAACACCTGAGAGTGATGCTTAGAATCCTTTTACAATAGCAAGTCAAGAAATTCATAGGAGCAAACTGGATCCATAATGAATGCTATGTTTTGACTGATCACCTGTACTTTTATCCTTGAGATTGTTTTTTGAGTAACCTGCAATTGATGAGATTGAGCTACTCTGAACAATGGGAGTGAGGCACATATTCAAGAAGGGGATATGTGACCAATATATTAATAAAAGCTAAAACAGCCCCAAGGAGGCTAGATTCTCTGGGCTGAAGTGGTTTCACACACACTCAGCCATCTTTCATTACCAGGCATATCCCAAGATCATATCGGAGATATGGGGCACTGTGTCTGAGATTCCTACTGTGTTCTTGCTATTCATGCTGTATTGTGTGTCTTATGTCTTTTCTTAAAGCTAAAAAAGCTTGGTGGTGGATAAAGCCTACTATGCCTTGTAATTTTGATTTACGTTCAAACCCAAACCTTGTCAAAAGGAATGGACAATTTTTTAAAGCTTCTTGAGACTTGCTTTACAGCCCAGTGTATTGTTAATTTTGTAAGTGTTCCATGTACACTGGAAAAAAAAATGAGTGGTGCAGTTTGGTGATTCAGCGTCCTATACATGTCAATTAAGTCAACCTGGTTTATTATGTATATCCCTGCAGAATAATTGTCTGCTTGATCTATTATTATTTAAGTAAGGTTTTTAAAATCTCTCATTGTATTTGCAAATATATCTATTTCCCCATTAATTTCAGTTATTTTGTGTTTTCTTTCATTTTTTGAGACTATGTTATTAGACGTCTAAAATTTTTTGAGTTACTTATTCCAGTAGACTGACCATTTTATCTTTATAAAATTTATCTTTTATAATATATGTTATATCTCAGAGCTACTTAATCTGGTGTTAATGTAGCCATACAAAGGTTCTTTTTGATGGGGCTTACATGGCATTTCTTTATCTTCCTATAAATTTCAACATGTGTCATTGTAGAAAGTGTATAATTTGGGGGGTTTTATTTGTTGTTTGTTTGTTTTAATCTGGTCAAGTAATTAAGGTTAAAGACTTAACTTGACTTTCTTTATTTCTATTGAAAAGCCAGACATCAGTCTTATTATTGCTCATTTGAAGGCACTGTGTCTTGCTTTTAACATTTTATCATCATTGGCTTTCAGCAATTTTGGTATGGTATACCTCAGCGTGGTTTTATTGTAAATATTCTCCTTTGGTTTAATAGGTCTTTGACAATCTGTCGCTTGATATCTTTCAACAATTTTGAAAAAATCTTCCCAAATAACTTTCAAATATTGTTGTCTCGTTCTATTTCCCCTCTCCTATACTTTAAACTCATGAATATTAAAACTTTTCACTCTGTCTCATATGACCATCCAAGATCTTTTCCATGTTTATAATTTTTTTCCCCTTTGTCAATTTGGATATTTCTTTACTTAGGTTCACAAATCCTTGCTTCTGTTTTCTCTAATTTGTTATTAGCTCATAAAATAATATATTTTAGTTATTACAGTTTTTATTCTTTTAATTTCATGTCTTTACATAGATTTCAGTACTCTGGAGAAACTATTCATATTGTGTTCTATTTTCTGATCATTTTTTTCACAGTTATTTAAAAGTCTGTAAGTAACTCCAACATGTAGAAGATGCCATTTTCTATTGTCTGAATTTTTTTTTAACTGTTTCTTCCTGTCTTCAGGCATGTTTGTAATTTTTTTTAAAACTCTAGACTGAGTGTATGAAATATTATGGAGTCTCTAGATATTGTTTTTCTTTTTCCAAAGGAGGATATAATTTTCTTCTAGAAGATCACCTTAATTCAATATCTAGTAATATGATTTTAGTCTGAATGAGGCTTGGTCCACTTCTGGTGCTTTTGCTCTAGGAAGAAGCCTTTCAGGAATCAGAACTGAAACCCAGGGATGTTTTTCAGCATTCCTTTTCATCAAGGGGCACTATGTTTCTAATTTTTTCTCCCTGAAAATGTAGCACTATTAAAATATTTGCTTAGATTTTTAACCCATCACTTGCTGTTTCTTATGCTTTAAGAAGAAAAGCATTGGGGAATATCAGATTCCTCACAATTCATCTCTCACCTCTGTGGTACCTTGTTTCTTCAAGTCCTGGCTCCTTATGCACTGGTGCCTTCAGAAAGCTACGTTATACATATTTATTATCCCTGATTGGATAATGATAATGAAAATACATAGCTTGATGATTAGATAATCCATACCTATTATCCTGTAATGGCCAGATGAATGGCTTAATGATTGGCTAACCCATAGCTATGCTCTAGTTATCATAGCCAGATGCAGGTTCCAAAAAATTCTTTCTAATTGTGTAGTTCATGTTAAGAATTTTTAAAACATTCTACTTTTGTACCTCACTGTGCTGAACTTATATCTGAAAAGGAGAGGAAGAAAGAAGGAAATATGTAAGAGAGCCAATACTTGAAGGGCATCTATTTGAAGGACATCTATTGTATAACAAGTATTTCAAGCACATTAAAGTACTTAAATTCAAGGGATTCTAGGAATTATAGGTTTCCCTTCTATAAAGCTATTATGTTGAGTATGCTGAGTGATTTTTCAGAAAAGTGGGATGATATTTCAAAGAAAAAAATATTACTGAATTACAGAGGAGAAAATAGACCTCTAGAGATCATTTAATTCTCATATTAATGAAGAGTAATCCCACACCCAGAGCAGAAAATACCTAGCTGGGTAATCTCAACGGTCAGCTAGAAACCATGCCTATGGACTCTTTGTCCTGCTGTCTTCTCATGGTTACCCTGTCCCTTCTGATAGCCACAATGATCAGAAGATAAAGAAACCCTTAACAATAAATGCATTTTTTACAATTTAAACATTGAAGGAAAAAAAGAAAGTCCTAGCATTAGATTTTGGATAATTATTTCTTACATGGCAAAAGGTTTATTTAGCCTTTAGTCACGTGATTCTCAAGTTGATTATGCCCTTGTGCGTTCTAGTGCTCCAAGTGAGGCCTTTAGGAACTACTATACATTAGAAAAACTGAAGAGAGTATAGAATAAACAGATCCAAACACTGGCTACATATCAATATTACAAGAAAGTATGTCTGTCTGAGCAGCAAAACAGAAGTCAACCCACTGCGTAAAGCAGAGAAGAGCACCCAGTCAAGTGTTAACTGAGCTGTATTTCCTTGCAGGCCCCTATAGATCATCTGTCAATGGTCACTGTCACATGAAGACGTGTGTGTTTATCTGATTGCTGAGACAGCACTGGGACTTGGCACACTGCCTCTTGCAGGTCTCAAAAGAGTTAGCCTCACTGAAACCTCTGGGTGACTTTTCTATTGCAGATTTCATTTTCTTTGCTAGCTCTGACATTTCCAAATATCACTCACCAATGTGTGGCTGAATACTAGCCATCATGACATACCTCAGAGATGCCTGGCTAAGGAAGGAATCATGTGGTATCTATATTCACATTTTACAAAGTCTTCAGGGGTGACTTTACATATACAAGTGAATTAATGCCATTATAGAAACTAACACAGTTTATTATACAGACTTGATATCCAAAATAGTAAATGCAATTTTCAGATGAGTATTGGCTTATGAAGCAATAAAGCATGTGCTTCTTTAGAAACATAAGCCTTAACGTTGCAGTTGTATGTCTGAAATAGCTACCTTTCTACTTTAGGATAAAATTATTACAGAAATTTAAGTAAACTTCATTAACTCAACAATCAAATGCTTATTTAGAATGTGCTCAGTGAGAGGCCCTATACAAACTTTTGGGATACAATAAGGCAGATATGGTTTCAGCAACAGTAATTCAGAGTTTACAAAAGTAGTAAAAATACCCCTAGATTAGCTGTTATGTGACCTGGATCCTTCTCATGGATATTACACTAGTGATCAGCATGGCACGGGTCATTTCTCCTACCTTCGTTAGGAGAAAATACCCTACATGGGGGTAATAAGTGGGCCTCATTTCTTAGCAGAAAAACTGATGAGAATGAGATCTTATTTTAAACCTTAGTTTTTCTTCTTACTAGCTGTGTAATCTTGGGCATATTATCTTGCCCTAAATGCATCATTGGGAAAATGTAAATGATAATGATTAAAGTATTTATTTGGTAAGATTATTGTGGAGATTAGTTGGAGTTTTATATATAAAGCACCTAGACCAGTGCTTGGCACTTGGCACATGATAAGTGTTTAGTAAATGTTAGTTATTATAGTTCTATAGTTAGAGCACTTGTTACATCTTCAACAATTTAATTCAGCAAACATTTATTGAGACCTGACAATGTTTCTGGTATATGTAAAATAAGACACACTTCTTTCTCTCCCTGGAATGCTTACTATCCCTGGTGAAGGGCAAAACTCTTAGCCCCCAAAATAATGCATTATATTGTGATAAAAAGAAATTGAGATATATGCATTGTTATATATGTGCAAAGATATGTAAGGAACGAAGTTTAACTGTTAGACTGTACTAAATATATTATGAAGGGTGTAAATTTGAGCTGGTTTTCTTAGATGGATGAATCACTATAGTTCTAACAGATGGGATCATCCATGAGAAAATAATCCAAAGACATATTCCAATTCATTTCCCAAATTCACTTTCTCTCTCACGCACACACACATATAGTCATACTATGAACGTTGGATAACATATGGAATTTACATCTAAACTCCATCCCATTTTTCACATATCAGGGAATGTAGATTAAAAGAAAACATATGGCTATAATTACACTTGATTTTGACTTCTGGCTACTATTATATAATCTCCTATTCCCTTAGTTCTAATTAATCTATATTATCTGCTATATGTTCATTTGCTCAATAACTATAAGTAATTGGAGCAAAATACTCTTACAAATTCCAGTACATTTATAAGACTAGATCAAATGAAGATGATTTTCCAGGAGCATCATTCAGCAGTTCCAAATATCAGACTTGTCTCATGTATCTCCTATACATTTGGAAAAATATAAAACCTATTTGACTTTCTGTTCCCAAATAGTAAAATTAGGGTAAAATTAAATAATATCTTTATCACTACATTGTTTGGAGAACTTGAGATTTATTCAACAACAATATTTAGTAAATATTCACTGAGTGCCTACAGGCACTATTCTAGGTTGTGAGATGACAGCAGTGAACAGGACCTTCACTGTTTTGAGCTGACATTCCAATGGTAATGTATGTAAAATGCAATGGCAAACTGGTCAGGCTGAAATAGTGTAAGCTTGTATCACTTTCAGGATCATTGTCACCATTATTTCCAGAGAACTTCTGATGTTCTCTGTAACATGATTTCACCTTTATAAAAATGTTGAGTAAATTGGTGTTGAAAATACAAAATGTGTTTTGTGTGCAAAATACAGAAGGAAAGGGAAAAAAGATATAGAAGAGAACTGTGAAAAAAGAGAATAAAAGCAAGGCAAAGTTAATTCAGTTAATTGATTTGCAGTTGGCAATGCATTTTCTCCTGGTAAAAACAAGATTACTGAAAAGATTATTTACAAATTATATTCTTTTGTGAAGTTGTTTTTTTCCTTGAAACAAGACTGGAGAATGTAAGACAATGAATATAAAAAGCTACTACCCTTAAAACTAGTCCTAAAATGATTTTTAGGTTCCAAATTAGTAGAAGGAAGTAAATAACAAAGATTAGAGCAGAAATAAATGAAATCGAATTAAAAAGCCAAATAAAAGAACAATAAAACTAAGAGCCGGTTCTTTGAAAAGATAAATAAAAATGACAAAACTTTACCTAGACTCACCAAGAATAAAGGAAAGAGGACTCAAATAAATAAAATCAGAAATGAAAGAGGAGGTATTACAATTGATACCACAGAAATACAAAGGATCATCAGAGATTACACTCAACAATTATAGGCTAAAAATTGAAAAATCTGGAAGAGATGAATAAATGCCTAGAAACATACAACCTATCCAGACTGAATCATGATGAAATAGAAAATCTGAAGGAACCAATTACTAGTCAGGAGATTGAATCAGTAATAAAAAAAATCCTCCCAACAAGTCCAGGACCAGATGGCTTCACTAGTGAATCCTACCAAACATTCAAAGATGGATTAATTCCAATCCTTCTCAAACATTTCAAAAAAATAGAAGAAAAAGAAACTCTTTCAAACTCATTTTGAGAAGCCAGAATTACCCCAATACTGAAATCAAACAAGGATGCCACAAGAAATGAAAATTACGGGCCAATATCCCTGACGAGCACAGATGCAAAAATCTTTAACAAAATATTAGCAAACCAAATTCAACAAAACATTAAAAGGATCATAAGCCATGATCTGGTAGAATTTATTCCAGGGATGCTAGTATGGTTCAATATCCACAAATCAGTCAATGTGATACACCACACCTACAAAATATAGGATAAAAACCATATGATCATATGATTCAATAGATGCAGAAAAAAAGCATTTGACAAAATTCAACATTCATTTATTAAAAAAAAAACTCTCGAGAAAGCAGATATAGAGGGAACATATCTCAACATAATTAAGGACATATATGATAAGCCCACAGCTAATATCATACTCAAGGGTGAAAAGTTGAAAGCTATTCCTCTAAGATCAGGAAAAAGACAAGGATGACCACTCTCACCACTTTTATTCAACATAGTATTTTTTTGTAAGTATTTTTTTAACATTTTTGTGGGAGTATAATTGCTTTACAATACTGTGTTAGTTTCGGTTGTACAACAAAGTGAATCAGCTATATGTATACATATATCCCCATACCTCCTCCCTCTTGCATCTCCCTCCCACCCTCCCTATCCCACCCCTCCAGGTGGTCACAAAGCACTGAGCTGATTAGAAGTCCTGGCTGGAGCAATTAAGAAAAAAAACAAGAAATAAAAGGCATCCAAATTGGAAAGGAAGAAGTAAAACTGTCTCTATTTGCAAATGACATAAAATTATACGTAGAAACACCCCTAAATAATCCATCAAAAAACTGTTGACTGAATTGTGGGTGATATCTTTTTCAAAATTTCTCTATTTCTAATTTCCAATGATTAAGCATAAAATCTTCTCATCAAGATAAGTATTTAAAAGATTAGTAAATACAGCAATCAAGAAGTTATCCTTTACAAATATAATAGATATCGATGTGGTATGTATGTGGTATGTGAGTGTGTGTGTGTGTATTCATGGAAATAATCATGAAGAATTGTTATTTGCCATATTCTATTCTTGATCCTGGAGATTCTGTTTACCTGGTTGGAAGCATGCATCCTACAGTCCTCATGTTAATACTCCAGTGCATGCTGGGTTTATTTTAAACTTTTTAACTCTGTCACTTTTCATGTTTTTGAATTTCCATGTTTCTCCTCAAGTACTTAGGAAAGTGACTAGTTAGCAAATTTGCCTTGCAACTAAACGTTTGAGTAAAGAAACAATTTCTAGTCAAACTTTTAACCCTACAAGGGTGTCTATACATACACATTCTGGGCTTAAAGAAACTTATTCACTTGAAGACAATTTGACGATGACATTTATAGAACCATATAGCTCCAAAGCCATTCAAGTAGAAGTGTAGGGAAAGGGACTTGGTGGGAAGATTTTTGTCAGTCTAGCACTCCCTTGTAAAAATATAAAAGAATATTCAAGTTATTTCCCTAAAGGATCTTGATTCTTAGAAGGAAAAAATGCTCTTTTAATCAAATTTTTATAACATTTATTCTCTCATACCTCATAAGATGTTTCAGACTCAAATGAGGGAAACAATAAAATTTTTTCTAAGTGAAAAATATTATTGTTATCAAGGTTTTCTTTCTGTTGTTGTTGCTTTTTGTTTTTTTTCCCCAAACAACTCACAGTTTGTACTGGTTCTCCAAATTAACTAGTTTAATTGTAGAATAAGTTCTGTTCATACAATTTACTGATTCATGTTAATCATGTGATTTATAAATTATAAAATATAACCATAGTACTAACATTAGGAAAAATAATTTATAAAGTGCTGTTAGAACTTCTAATCCTTAAATAGTACCCCTGAGAAACAGATTAGAAGATAAATGAATTGTCCGATGCCATATGACAATGACTGCTTGGACCAAGTATTCAAACCCAGGACATCCTTTTGGAAGTCCTGTGTTCTTGATGTCTATCCTATGATGTCTTAGTAAACCTCAACTTTAGTCATATTGCTCATATTAATAAACAAAATATTTGGCCATCAACATGTTACCATTCAGAAGAACAGCTGTGGCATTTGACTGAATATTTTACTGTTACTTGAGAATAGTTTATGGCTTCTCACTCAAAGCAGGTGATAAGTTCAGCTGTCTTTGCAAAAAGAATCAGAGAATCATTAGGGGATTAGTGTTTCTTCTAGCCCTTCTTACCACTAACCCAAGCATAACTATGAATAAACACGAGCATAAAAAATGATGAGGAAAGAACTCTTTTGGCATGTCATTCCCCTTAATTATTCTGCCAGCAAATATAAATGCCTGTTCTCCAAGCCTGAGTAGCAGTTAACCCACAGAAGCACAAAGTCCTAATGCAAGATTTTGACCTTGCCCACACTGCTCACATTCTAAAAGGTGATGATAATGTGCTGAGTCTTTTGATGACATAGATTGTTTACTTACAGTTTTTCTACCAACAGCTTAACAACGTTATACAGAGTTGCATAAAGTAGTTTGCAGCCCTGTTGTCAAAAAAAATAAAATACACTGTCCACAGTGTCCTGGAAAACTGTTAACACATTGTTAGTAGTTTCCAAGCAAGGACATTGTTAAACATATTTCATATTAATGTAGTCTAGCTCAGTGGCAATTTTCTCCTAGTAGAGAAATATGGGGTTCCTGAAAGGTTTAATCAAATAACACAGAGGTCACTTGAAACATTCACAAGTCATGCATTGAACTTTTTCTCCTTGTATCTTAACAACCAAATAATACAGTCTATGCCTAATTACAGAGTACATTTTTAATCTTGGCTTCTAATGGGTTCTAATTTTTTAGAAGTATTATAGTAAGAAACCCATAATGTAGAGAGATACAGCTATTTTATGTACATATGACTGGAAGTTTTTAAGCAAAGTTAATATGTGGAATGTGATTACTTGTTCACTCTACAGTGAGTTATTAATCAGAAGAGGTTAATGAGATTCAACTAAAGATTAGATGCTTATGAGAAATCTAATAGTGTGTTCTTAGGGAAAATAAGAGTTTCTTTGTAACTGTAGTAAAGAGATTAATAGTTATCGGGACTCAGGCACCATGAAATAAACTAACCAGCTACCAGAGTTAAGAAGAAATTTCTTTGGCAATGCAATATTTCTCAATTAGGTGTGTCACGGTGAGTTTATGGCATTCTTCTAAACCATCCATCATTAGACGCGGTAGGAAGCAGGATGCTCCACCGGATGGACCATTGGCCAATTGTGGTGTGTAAATTACTGTTTGGAATTTACAGAACCCTTCAGATTCTAAAATTCAACAGGATTTCCTCTGAGCTCTGGAGACTAAATCCTCCCTTTAACCAGAGCAGATAGATTTATGCTGAAGGAATGTATGCTCTGGAGCAGAGGAGAGAAAAGCTGTATATATGGCCTGGAGAGTGTGGTCTCACTTTATCTATCAGTGATTTTTAACCCACTATATTATTTTTTCCCAGAATTTTTTTGTTTATATTGCTGTTAGTTTGTTTCATATCACATTTATTTTAAGACAGATTTGGACTTGGAGGGTCAAATATATAAAACTGAGTATTTAGCTCAACTCCTGAAACTTCAGAAAGAATATATCCTTTCCAATATAACTATAAAATAAGCCACACCACTGATTTATTGTCTACTAAACATCAGAGAATGTGTAGTATTTGTTAGGGAAACCAGGCAATGAGGGAAAACTGAAATGTTGACATTAGGATGTTCATATTAAAATCTAGCCTTCTCTATCAAACAGCCATGCATTTTCTGGTGATTAACATTGAAAATTAGAAGTAGGAACTTGCATCGTGATTCACTACAGATATTACATAAGTGATATAGCCTCAAGGGCGTTATTAGAAGTAAAAAAATAAAAAGTGCACAATAGTGATGACAAGTACATGAGAAATTTGGGTATTTAAGAAGACAGGCAGTAAATATTGTTCCAAAGGGTTGTCTTCCTATGAAATAGGAATAAAATGTAAGTGTTCAGGGGATCTGAACAACTACCAATACCAAAATCCTCATCTGGATTTTGAATTATCTGCAACATTCATTCATGTAATAGCCATTCTGACTTATTCTGATGTGTTTTCTGGAATTGCTAGCTATTGCTCAGTAGCAGTTTTCTGGAATGAATTACCTACATGCACAAGTATCTCATTTCTTGTTGAGATGTTTCTATTGTAATAAAATTATTATTTATATTAAGGCAACTTTTATTTCCCTATGGCTCCAAAACATACATGCTTGTCCCCTTCAGGCCCAGTGGAACAGCTCTAATCCCTCTACGACCTACATCCATTTTGGGTGTTCATTGTGTGCCAAGCATTGTTCTAGTTGCTGTGATTAAAAATAAATAACCTAAAAGGCACCAGAATGAGTAAAACAAGTCTTTTCCTCTGCGATAGCTTTGCAGTGTCCCTCTAGCACCTACTATTGGCAAAAACTAACATTGTGACTGTAGTTAAAGGAGAGATGTTTATAGGGTCCAGGTATCTCATCACAAAGCTGGGTAAACAAGTGTGGATTTGGAGTGGAAGGGCAATAAATTGACAACTGGCACAGATGCAAAACAAGAGTAAGAAAAGTCAATCTGGAAACCATTGCAATAACAGACAAAAAAATCAGTTCAGGCAAAGGCAAGGACAGAAAAAGTATATGAATGGGGTGATTGGATGATAAAATATATAAGGCTGGATTTGTTTTAAGTCAGTGAGTTTGACGTATATAATGAAAAGAATACATTGATCTTTGGGACCCACGAAGTAAAATTGAACTTGCATTTGAATCTCGGCTCCATCACTTATTGTCTGTATAAATGTTTCTCCCAACATCAGATTCTTCCCTACAAAACGTGGTAAATAATATTGTATGTCCCAATGTTGAGGTGCCTAGCACAAAACCTAATACATAATAGCTACTAAATAGATGGTATACATCATTGTTAAGTATTTTGCTTTGCTTTTTAGACTTTATTTGTAGTAAGAACATCTAAATCTTGTGTATTCCTTATCCTTCTCTATTACCCCGATAAAAACCCATCTTTTCTATCCCCTCCTGCTATCCTATACATATATACTATAGCCATAAAGGATCAAAATTATAAGACAAATCATTAAAAATTAAATATTAATTACTACAGAGTATTGATTGGTACAGTTTTATTGTATTACAACCCCAAACATAGAAAGAATGTGCAATAATTTTCCACTTAATATGAAAGCTAATTATAAAATTATGTTTCCTAGATAAATATTTTATTACCTACCACAGATATATGTGAAGTCTAACTGTATTATTATTCCATGTTCAGTACTTCAGAGAATAACATTAATTCCATACAGTAAACAGGACATTTTCTGTAGAGAAATGGTTGATACTTACATTTCAAGACTCCTCTTGGATTTCCATTCCTTCCTTGGTCAGTGGCATTCTGTGAGCACCACACTTTCTGAATGACCATATCTTTATGGTTGGAGCTGAGTGGGAGGATGAGAAATACCCTAACTATGGATCACTTGTTCAGGGAAATCCTTGAGAGTTCCATCAAAATAATTTAGTCTCCAAAAATGTCTCAGTACAAATCCCATGAGAGGATTAATGGTTCCTTTCTGCCTTTTGCCACAATTCACATTTACTCATCCAGGGAATTTTTGGGGCTTCAGACACAAATTTATTTCAAAGTGGATTAGTTATTATACTATAAAATTACCCATTTTTAGCCCTGGTTTTCATCCTTCATCCAGGCAATTCAGACCCTACCTTAATGTATTCCTTCATTCAAGAGAACTAATTTCTTCCTTCTTTTGTCTTCTTTGGAAGTAGTTGATACCTATCTTATGTCACATTATATTTTGCCTTTCACTGCAGTTAGGGAACATTTATCTCCCAATATCAGATTATAAACTTTTAATGCTTGTGCCTTGGTTTTCTCAAACAGTTTAGCATCATATCTTGTAAGTGCAGGGGCAGAACAAATGTGTGGTGAATTTAACTGACCTGAGACAAATCACTTTCCATATCAATGTGCATGGATCTTCAATGGAGACATGATCCAGGAGAAAGCTAATTTAAACCAACCATTTTAAGAGGACTTAACACTGACCATAGCTATCCCTCCCCCTGTCATTTTTAATTTTGTATTTCAACTTGACTGGGTCTTGGGGTGCACAAATATTTGGTTAAACATATACTGACTGTGTCTGTTTGGGTGTTTATAGATTAGATTAATATTTGAATTGATAGGATAAATAAATCATATTTTCCTCCCCAAGGTGGGTGGGCATCATCCATCCATTTGCTATAGACAATGTTTGTGCCCTCCCCAACTGATATGTTGAAACTTAGGTGATGATACTTGGAGGTGGGTCTTTAATAGGTGAGTAGATTGTGAGAGCTGAGCCCAAATGAATGGAAATAGTGCCTATATAAAGACCCCCAAGAGCTCCCTTGCCCTTCTGCCATTTGAGGACACAACTGAAAGGCAGCCATTTATGAGCTAGGAAAGCTCTCTTCAGACACCAAATCCACTGGCACTTTGCAACCTCAGAACAGAAATAAATGTCTTTGCTTACAAGCCACCCAGACTATAGTATTTTATTATAGCAGCCCGACTGGACTAAGACACCACTGAAGACCTGAGTAGAACAAAGGCAGAGGAAGTGGGAATTAGCATGTCCCACTGAGGAGGGACAGGGGAACCACTAGCTCTATTTGAAAGGTGACCAGTATTTTAAAGGGAGCGGGATTTTGCCTTAGCACCTATAATACCAACCTGTAGACTGGAAGCTGTACCTTGACCCCACAGTTCAGAAAAGTACAAGCCATGCCAGTATAATATGATGAAATAGAATCCAAGGAAACAGATGCAGATTGACCAGTGTTTGCTGTGTATGATTCAAACACTCTCTAGAATGACACTAGCTCAACATAGAAATCACATATATCCATGTAACTAAGGAAAACCAGACTCTTTGTGAAGCATTAAAAGACCATCAATAGGTCTTTATTGTTTCTCACCAAAACCACACGGTTTGTGTAAGGATCAGTTGAAAGAATAGAGTGCAAAGTGTTGTGAAAAGATTGGAATTATTATAATCATGAATTATTCCTCTGATTTTTGTTACTCTGGCTGTGGTTTTCTCTACATGGCACCATAATGAAGCAGAATGTCATTACTGACAAGTTTCCTGATCAATAAAGAATAATAAACTAAGGTAATTCACATCTTGTCATAAAATGGAGCTCATCCAGGCCCACAACGTTGCACATTTCAGTGTGAATGCAGATTTGCTGGGCTTTTTACAATGTCAGGATAACCAGTTAATTCCCCAAACTCATTTTTCATTGGAAACTTTCGAACACCGTGAGTCAATATTCAGTCTCTTGACCTATGTCCAACAAGGAGAACACAGAACTCCTCTCCTCTCAATGCAAATTTGACTTGCTTAATAAAATAATCACAGATATCAAGCTATGTTATAAATTGCTTTTTATAATTCAATGTTCTTTAATTTGGTTTTTCTTCTAAACAAATTCCAACCCCACACAGAGGCCTTGATATAATCCACAAATTCATCCAGTGGTATATGATGAAGCATAGGTTTGCTTACAGTATGCACTGACAAACACGAACGATGAGAGTGAAAATTATTTTTTTCAAATTTAAGATAAAAAGGGATTTCTTTTAAAGTTGCTTATCCTACTCCTCTTTTCTTTGGAGTCATTTCCAGTCATTGCTGGGTGGGACAATTAGAAGAATTGATTATTTAAATAGGACTTTATCTTTAGAGGTTGCACTTAGGGCAAGATAAATGTTGGCTATCTTGGTAATGGAAGCTCTCCCCAGGGGTATTGGAGTTTTCTTTCAAAGTGAGTTAAGTGCCAGGATAAATACTCTGAATTCATACCGTCCACTATGTTTTCAAAAGATGTGAACAACTTGACATAGAAAGACAATAATATGCATTTGCCACAAATTAATGCATTTTCAACCCTTTTCCAAGGCCCAGGTGCATCAAATCCTGCTTGAAGATGGTCTCAGTGATCCAAATTGTCCCTTTCTTCTTTTCCTTCCTGCACAGATTGTTATCCGGGATAGAATCACATACATTTACAAAGAGAATAACTTATCAGAAATGGGAAACTGCTCAGAGAATCCAACCTCAACTGTTCCCATATGTGCTCAGCTTCTGAGTCATTCTGGTTCTCAGGCAAAATGGGCAAATATCTTTTTCACAGCAATTTTCAGAGCCATTTGGGCATGTCTGAGAGGCAAAAAGCTGTTATGAACATGCATGGGGAAGTCACCTTGCAGAGAAGTAGAAATGGTAGCTTTGAATCAAACTAAAGAACGATTTAAAGAAGGAACTGGTTTGTGCTGTGTATATCATTTATCCCCTTCCTTAGGTTGGCAGATAATTTTCTTTCAAGTATGGAGAAATAATATATTTCAATATTGTCAAGCATATTTATCAACATATTTATATGAAATCTGAGTCATTCACAACGATTTCCCTTTTTCCAGGCACGGGCAAATCAATGGTACCCAGTGACTACAAATAGTTTTCTCAAAAGACTGTCTCCCTTTTCAACAGACAGATTGTCAAACTACCAACAGGATTGTTCAATGTTCTAGAAGTAATGCTTACTTGACTATTGCAGATTAACACTTTTTAGGCATCAGTGATATTAGAAAGTTACAAGGGCTGTAGTATTTTTTTTTTCCTTAAAGAGAAAGCAATACAACAGTCCAGGGCCCATCAGAGCTGCCACCTGAATGCATAAAAGCACTTAGCAACTACTTTTTCTTTCTTCAGGCAAACCCAGGATTCTCAGGGTTAAGCAGATGTCTTGGGGATAAAGGGAGTAATTTGAAATAATATTAAGTCTCTTTAAAACAAAACAGAAGGAATTTTGAGCAATAAGAATATATACATATATGATAACATAATTCAAAGGTGATTGGAAGAGTGATGATTTATAAAAGTATAAAAGAAGTATTGAGAATACAGTAATTTACAAATAATGAAGGCAATATAGGGACCCTGGCTAGAGTACAGAACATTTAAAAGCTTCTGCTTTCTTTCTCAGATTGAGTAATTTCTCTTCTCAGAAATCACTATGTGGTTCTGATATTTTTTCCCCATATCATGATACACCTACCACTCCATTATAGAGACCTAGGTTGTATGATTTGAGATGCCTTTGTCTCCCAGAGTCTAAAACTTCTAGGGATGATTGATCAGTTCCAACACTTCTAATACTTTTCAAAAACATCTGCCCATGATTAGTTTGATCCAAAACTTACAAAAGATGTTCTTTTGAAAGAAGGATGGAGCCTGAAAGATGGAGAAAGCTTAATTTTCAACCTATGGGAACATTTTATAGTTCAAGGTGAAGTAAAACCTGAGGAGAAATGTAAATTATCAGAGATTTTATTTTTATGTTACAGAATTCCTTAGTGCTGAAGAGCATGAGTGTTGTGAACAGAAAGTCTGGGCTTTAGGTCATGGCTCTGCCGTTTACCAGCTATGTGACCTCAGGCAAGTTTTTCGCTCTTAAATTCCTTTCCTATAAAACTGGGATAACAATTCAAAAAGGGTTTGGTGAAAATTATGTAAAGTGATTAGGACAGTCATATATAAAGTGAAGAACAATGATAATTATTACAATAATAATTACTTTTATGATATTATTAATAATTATGATAATTCTCAGGGACTTTAGGTATTATGTGGGAATGTTCTACACATATGACTGGCTCAGTATGAAGCCTGAGGCAGTAATTAGAAGATCGTTTGAGCTAGAAATTACATGATCTCCTGCTTCTGATAAAATACTTCTTACCATCTCACTCTACAGACCTGACTCTGCCCTGAGTAGGTGCTTGCTGATTTCTGAGGATGCTGTTTCTCAAGTAATCCCAAAGACTGATAATGAACTGTACTTTATTTACCCAGTTTTCTTCTGAATTTATTTTCCTCCCAGACTCATGGCCCTGATTTCCCTATGACGCATGTTTAAAAACATCTCCATCCCCTGCTGGGCAGCATGATCACAATCCAATAGATAGGAAATGAATTCAATCAATCAAGTTGTATTTATTCAGTTCCTGTTGGGTCTCAGATACTATTGTAAGTGGTGATGATGCATCAAAGACAAAAGATAAGCATCCCTCCCCTTATGCACCTTACAGAGAATGATTGCGATTTCCATAGGGAACTTCTTTATCTTTGTCAACTAAGATCACTCCTGCTCTGAATAGGAAATTTTCTGATTTCTGATTCATTTCTCATTATTTCTTCCCTGGTACAACATGTGTTCACCTTCAGTATCTCTCTGAGGATAACCTTTGCCCACGCTTCTCCAAGGATGAAGTTAACAGATAGAACTAAGTGCCTAGACCAATGTACAAATAAGTAAAGACAAAAAAAAAAAAAAAAAAAGAGAGAGAGAGAGAAAGAATAGAAAAGAAAACTATACAGAATAATAAGTCATAACCATTATAATTTTCACCTAATCCAAAACCCAACTGAAAAGGTGTACTTCCTATCATGTGAAAGACTCAGTTTTGCACAGGATTAAATGCTGAGGAGTAAGAGTGAAGATAAAGAATCAGAAAATATAAATTCTTGTCTCAAGAAACTTGGAGGAAGTATTTCAGAATCAATGATGAAAAAAACTCCACATCAACACATTCAAAAGTATATAAAGAGGTTATGTGAAATAATAAAAGGAAGAGGATCTGTGTCAAGTATGTGTCTGTTTATGTTGTACCTGTTTGATAAATTTCTCTCCATTGAGAAATTTAATATCTTTAAAGGCAGGCCCTCCAACTATCCTAACTTACTTAACATTACTTTAGTTTGATCAAAGAATTAAGTCAAAAGAAGTTGGGAGAATTAGCAACTGGAGAAGAAGATTTTTAAATTGACCACAAAATAGCAAATGCTGGCTTTGCAGAATGGCATGTTGACAGATTGTGGTGACGGGTAGCCATGGATTGAGTCACAGCAGAATTTGGGCATCCAGAGGGCAGTGTGACACTATTGGACACCAAAATGATTAGATAAAGGAGGCAGAAAATAAGAAAGTGGTCCAGAAAGGAAAGTAAAAGATGACAGAGGAAATATTGCATTTTTTGAGAACATGTTAGCATTGTGTTTGCAACAAAAATCATCACCCATGGAGTAAGTTTTAGTACAGTTAGGCTGCTAAGGTTGAAATTAAGTTATCAGGATTAGTTAATTCAAACTTTAAAAAAAATTACTTTCACTTTTGCCTGGTATCACTAGTCAAGTAGAAAATTGGGAAAAGGAGAGAAATTTTTAAAAAGAGAAATATATGTCCTACATCATTTTCATCTACCCTCTTTTCTTAATTAAAATAAAATCCCAGTCACAGGATCTCTTAGAAGTAAATGAATTTAAGTACTGTAGCTATATTCTCTTGAAGGGAAAATCTAAAATGATATATTGCATTGGGTTATTATCATCTATAAACAACAATAGAAAGTGTTAAACTGATACTGAGAACCTTCAGCTGTGCCTTAGATCCAAGGGCAAATATTCTTTAATGATGTTTATATTGTTTACTCTGTTCATTGTTCAGTTGTGTGTCCAATGTTCTGAAATGAAAGATTTCACAGAAGACCTGGGGAAGACACGAGGTTTCAACAAGTTTTGTACTAAGTATTTGATCTAATCTGTATTATTTGATGCAAACTGACTCTGCCTGGTCTGTGCTTTTTTTTTTTTGGTTTGGTTTTTGGGGTTTTTTTTTTAGCTCTCTAAGCCTTAGTTTCCTCATTAGTAAAATGACAATAGCATAGTACTGACATTACAGAGATGTTTTAAAAATTAGTGAATGAAAAGAACTTAGCAAGAAAGCTCAGCTGATGTTAACTTTGGTGAATCAACTTGATTCCAGTAAAAATCCAACACACCTGTGGGTGTGTGTTGTATATAAACTAACAAGGTGATATAAAGAAATTCAAAAGACCTAGAATAGCCAAAATTATTTTGCAAGGAAAAATTGCAAATTTTGGACAGGGAAAAAGAAGTCTTAAAAGTGTTATTCTATAAGAAAAAATAAATTTGTTTATTTATTGATTCCCAGATGTGTTTTATCATTTTGTGACAAATTGCACAAGTGCAAAGGTGACACTTGCAAGTTTTGTTATGACTATAATTCTTGTGACATTCACTGTTTTATCTTGCAAGTTATTTTACTAAGCACCAGGTATTAAAAAAATCGAGGGTGGAGGTGGAAGTTTTCAGTGAATTTCCCCTAACACCATTAAAATAAATGAAAATAGGGTAAGAGAAAAATATAGCAACAATACAGGTAGATTGAGTTTGAAATTTTCTAAATAAGATACTTTAGGACATGTAAATGAAGAAAACAGTGATTTTTTTAAAAATCAGGCGAGAAAAACAAACAAAAATAACAAATGTTAGCTAATTATAGAAGAGAAAATCAGTCTGGTGTTTGCAACTGTTAAATGGGAAAAAAATCAGCTATTTTTTGGCTTTTAATTATTATAAAGTTATTATTTTTATTAGGTTTTATTTGTCTCAGTGGAAATTGGAAAGCGGCTGACTGTTGGCAGGAAAAAAACTGTAATACCCCAGAACTATTAGGAAAAAAAGATATAAAGATATGAATTGCTGCATTTGACTCTACTTTTGTGTGTGAAGATGTACTATTATTCTCACTAAGTAGCTCTGACCATAACTGTGAGGGAAACTCGGAGTACTAAAAGACAGATGAATCATAAACTAAGGTTCAGAGAATAAAATTAAAAGATATCAAAGAACAGCAAATTTAAACCAAAGGTTTTATTGGGTAATGTGGGAGCAGGAAATGGAAATGAAAGGAGTCCTTTATTAGGAGATAAAATATTGAATTATTTAGAATAGTGCAAATGGATATGACTAGGACCAATCAAACTAGAATCAAACCAGGAAAATGAAAATTGTGTCTATCAGAGAAATGTTGCTAACTTTGGGGATATAATGAAACTGTCTCCTAGATCTTCTTCCTCTAACATAGAATTTTTCAGTCTTAAAAGCCAAAATCTCATCTAACCCTGTAGCATCCTAGCTTCCCTTACCCATGCATCACCATGGCAGAATGAATTATGCTTTCAAGCCATAGAGACATTTATGTTCAATGAGTTATTTTGCCTGTCACAAATTAATCATTCCAATAACCCACTTAATAACAATACCCAATAGCCATCACCACCAACAAAAAAAAAACAGTCCTACCAAAATTATTACCAACATTATCAGGAGACCTTCTGACCTACCATGTGAGCATGTGGGAAACCTCTTCTAAGTTAATTACAACACTGCAAATTCTCTTGTAGAAAAAATAATTTCAGTCTTTCAAAATGTATGCCTCTCTACCCACAAAATGGGTCATGAAAATGTCATCTTCATACCTACAGACAGACAAACAAACATAAACAAAATCACACTGTGCTGAATACCTTTGTGACATTTACAAAGCTCCTCTAGGAAAGAAGAGAGGAGACATAGGTCTACAGTTTCTCCATGAAAATCCTTGAGGCCAGATTTGTTTAGGAATTCAGAATTTTGGAGAGTTTGGGAAGGTAATACAGTGCATCCACCTTAAACCTTTCCAACAGACCAGTCATCAAATCATTAACATTTCTGCCGTGAAACTTCTGACTGTTCACACTAAGTGGCAGTGACCTCAGATGTTACAACCAGACTGATTCACATGAGATCAGATTTTGTCATCAAGGAGTTTATGGAAAAAAATTCTAGTTTTCCTAGTTTTGGAATTTGAGAACTGCAGGTATGAGCTTGTGAGCCCACACCAGGTATGTTTAGTACTTAAAGAAATCTGAATACCAAGTGAAAATAAATGTTAAAATGCCTCTGGACATAATGATTGTAATTGCATTTGCATACATAACTTACTAAAATATCTTCCATTTTGCACTTGGGCCAAAAGTAATCATATTTTAACAAAGAAAAACAAATGATGAATAAGTGAATAAATCACCATGATTCAGAATCTTACAATATTTAAATGTACCCAATAAAAACTAAAACTGATATATATATATATATATTTTTAAGTTGAGGTCCATTGAATAGGTCACATATCTAATTTGAAAAGTTTGTGTTTAATTTTCAATTTTCTCAGCTACTTTTGTTTTCCTAATTATATGTAATCAATTAATAAGATTTATTTTATTTTGTTTATAAAGATCTGGAGATGGCTGTCTGACTTTACAGGATATTCAGAAATGAGCTTGAGGTAAAGATAACAACTTATTCACAAAAGTAAGTTGAAGCAAATATTGTGGTTGCACAAAAAATATTTGCTAACGACCTTTTCACAGGACCTAATCACAAAAACAAAACTCCAAGCAGAACCATTCAAAGGGAATATGTCCATCTTTATTGTGCAAAGACACTGATCAACCCATTAAGGAAATAATTGCATTAAAACTCAGTTAACACATTTAAACTGTAAAATAAAGAGAATCTTATTTTAGACAAAAGATGAACACTCCCATATTACAAAGGAAATACTTTGAAAAAATTTTTTTCTAGAAATGTCTAAATTTATTTCTCATTCTCCCCATGTTACCGATTTGAGTTAAAATATAATCATTAGATTCTTAGGATGCAAAGCTGAATAATCTCGACAAGGGTTAGTGACCAGATATGCAATTAATTTTTTGCACTCCTGCTTATTGATGCAGAGCTTAAGAAGTTTTTTGTTTTAAATTTTCTTTAAAATAATAAAGACATTCTCTTGCTACTCGTATTGTCATGAAGGAGCAGGGATATTGTATTTTTTACTGCCACCAAGTTTGATTAACAGATATTTTTAGAAATGAGTTTACTAGAATAAGTAGGTAAATCCAAAAAAGAAATATAAGCGTTAGGAGTTTTAAGGTTTTAAGAAGGTGTGAGGTCTGGTCAATGGAAGCAGATATTAAGTAGGTAAGTGTGTTGAAAATTTTCTAGATTTAATATGCAAGATTTGTTTTCTTTGCACATGATTTTACAGCAAATTTATATACTGTGTGCTATTAGAGAATCAATCTGAGAAATTATTAATGTTATTTACTTGTATAGCCCATATTGAATGCATTTGCATATTTTCTTCAGCAAATGTGCCTTTACAAGTAACTTCCACACCTTCCTTAAAACCAGTGTGTGCTGGGGTCCTGGCCAATCATATTCCTGGTGCATACAGTGGGGGTAAAATTTGAAGGGAAGAAAACAAAAGAATGGTTCTAATATCTCCTGAGCAAAATCTCTGTATTGTCACACCACCATTATGAGATAACTTATTTTCCCACTATATATGTGAGAATGCTACTTCCGTAGTTTATAGATTCAAAGGTAAAGTTGCAAGCCCCAAGTCACATAGAGAGTAAACAGCATAATCATACATTCTCCAGGTCTGTGTTGCCCATAGAAAATTCCTGTGACACAAAAACAAGCTAAGCAACCTATTGATATATATTAGAAGATAAATCTGTTACCATTCTATTAAAAATGACATTTTATTTGTTGTTTTAAATTTTCTGCACCACTTTTCCCTTCACTTACATACATGATTGAAATCTAACGCTGTAATCATTCTTAAAAACAAGCAAACAAGTCTTCTCCGGTGGCGCAGTGGTTGAGAGTCCTCCTGCCGTTGCAGGGGACACGGGTTCGTGCTCTGGTCCGGGAAGATCCTACATGCCACGGAGTAGCTGGGCCCGTGAGCCATGGCCGCTGAGCCTACGCGTCCAGAGCCTGTGCTCCACAATGGGAGAGGCCACAGCAGTGAGAGGCCCGCGTACCGCAAAAAAAAAAAAAAAAAAAAAAACAAGCAAACAAAAAAGCACTTCTTTATTTCCTTTGCATGAATCATGCAGAGATTAAAGTTATAGTCACAAAATAGGCACTCTCTTGTATCTGAGATTTCAAAATCACTGTACAGAAAAGATTAATTCTGACACTCGTCCAATTAATTGTATAGTATGCAGCTATATTTCTTTGGGATTTTGCTTATAATTAGCACTATATTTGGACTCCTTTACCATGTATTTGAGTTTTCAAAGATCCCCATGGTTCATGGATTAGGGTTTTTTTTTTCCTTAGCATTGGACATATTACTTGCATACCTGTTATGGGTTGAACTGTGTCCTCAGAAAATTCATATGTTGAAGTTTTAACCCCTTCAGCACCTCAAAATGTAAGTTTATTTAGAAATAGTGTTTATGCAGATATAATTAGTTAAGTTGAGGTCACACTGCAGTAGGGTGGGCTCTTAAGCCAATGTGTCCTTAAAAAAAGGGGAAATTTGGACACAGATACACACACAGGGAAAACAGTATGTGAATATAAAGACAGAGATCTTGCTGACTCATTTATAAGCCAAAGAATGACAAAGATGCCAAAAGTGTCAGCACACCACCAGAAGCTAGAAGAGAAGCTTGGAACAGATTCTCAGTCACAGCCCTCAGAAGGAACCAACCCTGCCACCACTTTGACCTTGGACTTTTAGCCTTAAGAACTATGAGACAATAACTTTCTATTGTTTAAGCCACCCAGTTTCTAGTATTTTGTTATGGCATCCCTGAAAAACTAACATGATATCCAAATAATTATTTTTCTTAGGAATTCACATTCTAAAAAAATGCATTAATCTCTTCAAATTATAAAGGCACACCCAGAAATATCCTCTAAATAAAATGTCCTCAGTTTGACACTATTTTAAAATTTGGTAATAAGTATAAGAGTTTACACAGAGGAAATAGAGTCACTCTTATTAAGCTCAGTTTTCTCCTCCCCACCGTCCTGACCAAGAAATAAACACCAACTGTAGATATAGAATGATCGCCATGAAAATGTCTCATGAACCTTCCTCATACCTTAAACTGAAGTGCCTTCCCGAAGTCTATTGAGAACCTCACTACCTGACTTTTTCCCTCTGCATGGGCAGGGGTGGGTAAAAATGATTCTTGTCCTGTGTTCAAAATAATGGTCCTAATATTCAGAGGTTATCATGACAATAACCCTGTCTTAGATAAATTCACTTAGAACTTATTCTGAATTTTATCTCAGGAAAAGAAAGGACTCTATAATATTTAGAGCTACCTAATAATGGATCTTTCTTCCTGGAAAAGCACAGGAACTGTTTCAGGAACTGTACAGGAACTGTTTCAGGAACTGTACAGGAAATCAAACCCACTGGGGGACTTTGGATTAGCTGACAACTAACTTTCCACCAGGTCTAAGTTTTATAGTTTCATGAAGCAAATTTAAGTAGTACTGTGTTTTTTAGGGGGAGGGGTTTATCATGTTTCTAAAGGACAGAAGTTTCCTGTGAAATTATGCCAGTTTTCAATATCCTACTTAATTTACTGCAAAAAGGGCATTTAATCAGTGTTTACTACCACTAACAGTAATAACATTAACAGCATAAACAACAACACAAGCCTCAGTTGCTACCTAGCCTGTCTCTCACTGAAAATAACAAAAATTTCATCCATGACTAAAGAGCTATGGACGAAAGGATGTTTGGGTCATAAACCTGAGGAAAGTCTAGGAAACCACAGAGGTATAATGAAACTGCACTACAGGAGATGAGCTATCAAGGTAATTGTCATTAAACTGTAAGTTCCTATATAGCAAACACAACGAATTAGATGGCCAAAGTCAATTGTAAATAGAAAACCAGTGCTTATTTTATTTTAAAGTGTAGACTACAACTTCTAGAAATTACGATATTCAGTTTGGGAGGAAAAGAACCTCATACATAGATGGTGAAATGATCTTTAACAATTAATCTCTCAGTATATTTTATTTTTTTGTGGTTGTGGTTATAAAAAAAAAAAAAACAACACATAACATGAGATTTACCCTCTGATCAAAATTTTTAGTGTGCAGACCAGTATTGTTAACTATAAGCACAATATTGTACATCAGATCTCTAGACCTTTTTATCTTGCATACGTGAGATTTCATACCCATTGATAGCAACTACTTATTTCCCCTCCCACCCCTGGCCCCAGGCAACCACAATACTACTTTCTGCTTCTATGAGCATGACTACTTTAGAGACCTCATAAGAGGAGTCGGACAGTATTGTCCTTCTGTGACAAGCTTACTTCACTTTGCATAATTTCCTCATGCTTCACCCATGTTGTTGTATATGATAGGATTTCATTATTTTTTAAGGCTGAAAAATATTCTATTGTATGTACCTACCACATTTCCTTTATCTCTTCATCCACTGATGGACATGTAGATTGTTTCCACATCTTGGCTATTGTGAATAATGCAGCAATGCATATGACAGTAAAAATATCTTTTTGAGATTTTGATTTCAATTTGTTTAGATAGAAACCCAGAGGAAGGATTGCTGGATTACGTGATAGCTCTATTTTTTTTTTTTTTTGAGGAAGCTCCATACTATTTTCCATAATAGCTGCATTATTTTATTTTCCCACCAACATTGCACAAGGGCTTCAATTTTTCCACATGCTTGTCAACACTTGTTATTTTTTGTTTGTTTGTTTGTTTTGATAATGACCATCCTACCAGGTGTGAGATGATATCACATTGTGGTTTTGATTTGAATTTCCCTGATGTTGAGCAAACTTTCAAAAACCTGTGAGCCATTCATATGTTTTCTATGGAAAAAAATGTCTATTCAGTTCCTTTCTCCATATTTTAATCAGGTTATTATTATTATTATTATTATTGCTATCGACTTGTAGAAGTTCCTTATATATTTTAGGTATTAAGCCTTTATCAGATACATGGTTTGCAACTATTTTCTCCCCATTCTGTAGGTTGCTTTTTCACTTTGTTGATTGTTTATATGGATGTAGTCCCACTTGTTTATTATTGCTTTTGAGTCTGTTTTATACAGCATATGTTTTTCTTTTTAATTCATTCAGCTTTGGCTTTTGAATGAGAATTTAATCCATTTACATTTAAAGTAATTATTGATAGAGAAAGATTATGGTCACCTTGCTATTATTCTCTGTCTTGTGGCATTTATGCTTCTTTTGCTCTCGTCCTTTGTAGTGAAAATGATTTGATTTCTTCCTCATTTTTTTGTGTATATTCTACAAGTATTTTCTTTATGGTTACCATGAGGCTTACATAAAACACCTTATAGTTGTAAAAATTTATTTTCAGCTGGTAACACCTGAATTTCAATCACATAAAAAATTTGACACCTCTCTTTGACACACACGTTACTGATATCACAAATTGTATCTTTTTATATTGTATACCCTTTGCCATATTTTTATAGTTATAATTATTCATATACTTTTGCCTTTTAACTTCTAGACCAAAATTGACAGTGATTTACATGCTACTGGTACAACATTACAGTATTCTGTATTTTCTATGCTTACCTTTATCAACATTTATACTTTCATATGCATTCATGTTGCTGATGCTTTCATTCAGCATCCTTTTATTTCATTTCATTTCAACTTGAAGGACTCCCTTTAGAATTTCTTATAAGTCTAGCCTAGTGGTGATGGATTACCTTAGCTCTTTCTTAGAAAGTTTTAATTTCTCTTTCATTTCTGAAGGATAGTTTTGTCAGATATATTATTCTTGATTGGCAGATTCTTTTCAGCACTTTGAATACATCCTCTCATTCCCTTCTGGCCTGAAAAGTTTCTTCTGAGAAATCCACTGATAGTCCTATGATGATTCCTTCGTCTATAGCAAGACAGTTTTTATTTCCTGCATTCAAAATTCTCTCTGTTTTTTATTTTGACACTTTGATTACAATGGATGTTCACGTGGACATCTTCAGTTTTCTCTTATTTGGAAATGTTGGGCCTCTTGAAACTGGATAGCTATTTCCTTCCCCAGATTTAAGAAATTTCAACCATTATTTTAAAACATAACCTTTTTGCCTTCTAGAATTACCATAATGCATGTATTGCTCTGTTTGATGGTTTCCCATAAGTCCTTTAAATTCAATCTTTTATTTATTTATTTCTGTTTTGCTAGTCTGACTGGTAATTTCAAATAATCCATCTTTGAATTCAAAAGTTCTTTTCTGCTTAATCAAGGCTATTTTTGAACCTCTCTAGTGAATTTTTCAGTTCAGTTATTTTATTCTTCAGCCCAAATTTTCTGTTTATTTCTATATATTTTCTCTCTTTGTCAAAATGCTGATTTTGTTCCTTCTTCATTTTCTGAACCACGTTTAAGATGGTTATTTTGAATTCTTTGTCAAGTAGTTCATATCTGTATTTCTTTAGCATTGATTTCTGGAGGTTTATTTTGTTCCTTGTTTGGACCATGCTTTCCTATTTCTTTTTGTTCCTTGAATCTTTATGTGGGTGTCTGTGCATTTGATAAAAGAACCACCTTTTCTTGTCTTTACAGACTGGCTTCATACAGAGAAGGACCTTCACCAATCACCCTGGCGAGAGATTCTGGGGGCCCCTCCAGCATTTTCTGTGGATGTGTCTTCTCTGGACTTGTGCATGTAAATTCCCAGAGGGATGGCCCAGTTTTGCTTTTCAGACATTTGTAATCTCTTGCGCCCTCTGGTGCCTGTCTCCTGTCAGTGCTTCAAGGTAGGCAATACAGAGACCAGTCCCTCAGGAAACCCCTCAAAAAGCTAGAAAATTGGATGGGTGTTCCATTTCTTTCTTTCCTCAGGGAGAAACTTGAATTTGGTAGTTTTCACCTGTTTATTTTGCACTGAGCTTGGGGCAGAGGCTACAGCCATTAGTAAATACTAGTTACTATTATCAACTTTTTTCTTAGCAGGAGGTTCCTCTAAAAATTGAAAGTAGAGCTACCATACAATCCAGCAATCCCACTTCTGGGTATATCCAAAGGAAATGAAAACAGGATATCAAAGGGATATCTGCGTCTCCATGTTCTTTGCAGCATTATTTGCAAAAACCAAGGTAAAGAAATAATCTAAGTGTCCATCCAAAGATGAACGAGTAAGGAAATTGTAATGTGTATATATAATATATGAGATATAATATATCATGTACATTATATTACATATATGGAATACTATTCAGCCTTTACAAAAGAAGGAAATCCTGCCATTTGTGACAGCATGGGTGGACCTTGAGGGCATTAGACTAAGTGAGATAAACCAGACAAAGAAAAACAAATTCTGAATGGAACTACTTATAATGGTATCTTGAAAAAAAAAGTCAAACTCAAAAACAGAGAATAAAAGAGTGGTTTCCAGGAGTTGGGGGTGAGGGAAACTTTCACCTATAAAATTAATAAGATCTGAGAATCTAATATAAAATGGTGACTATAGTTGATAACACTGTATTGTGTATTGAAATTTGCTGAGAGAGTAGAACTTAAATGTTCTCAACAAAAATATTAAAAATAAATTAATAAACATATGCGAGGTTATGGCTTCTGTACTAAAATAACTATATGGGGGAATCATTTCATAATGTACACATATATTAAATCACCCCAATATACAGTTTAAATACCTTTCAATTGTACATATCAATTATACCACAGTGAAGCTGAATTATTTTTAAAAGTCAAAGATCATAGAATCAGATAAAACTTTTTTAAAAGAAAGATCCAGGCCTTCCCTGGTGGTACAGTGGTTGGGGGTCCGCCTGTCGATGCAGGGGAAGCAGGTTCGTGCCCCGGTCTGGGAGGATCCTGCGTGCCGCGGAGCAGCTGGGCCCGTGGGCCGTGGCCGCTGAGCCTGCGCGTCCGGGGCCTGTGCTCCGCGGCGGGACAGGCCACAGCAGTGAGAGGAAAGATCCAACTATATGCTGTCTACCAGATACCCATATTGTATATAACGACAAAGACAGGTTAAAGCCAAAAGAATGGAAAATTATATACCATGCAAACACTTACCAAAAGAAAGTTTGAGTGTCTATATTTTTATCAGAAAATATAGGCATTAGAAAAAGAGCTATTAACAGTGATAAAGAGGCTTGTTACATGGTGATTAAGGGAATCAGTTATCAAGATTAAATAGTAATCCTAAATATTTGTGTACCTTCCAAATAAATGAAACAACAACAAATAGAACTGAGAGGTGAAACAGACAAACGGAACAATTATATTCGGAGGCTTCAAAACTCTTCTATCACTAATTGATAGAGCACTAAATCAGTAAGGACACAGATGACCTGAAAGTACTATCAATCAGCTGAACCCATTGATATTTACAGAATATTTCATTCACGTGCAACAGAATACATTCTTTTCAAATATCCATAAGGTGGACACACAGACCATATTCTGCTTAACGAAGCATACATTGTAGGTCTAAAAGTTTAAAATAATTGAAATTATTCAAATGCATTTTCTACCATACTGGAATTATTCAAATGCATTTTCTACCATACTGGAATTAAATGAGAAATATGTGACACAGAGAAAGAGAGAGAGACTGCTATGACCTACTGATAAATAATATGATAGAGACAATAAGTGGATTGGAGTTCACAGAAACATGTGAATAATGGGGTTGAAGCTGTTGAAAAAGGATTTTGAGGAAATAAGATTTAATCTGATCTTGTTAAATTTGTATATTTTGCATGAAATGCAAAGGGGGTGATTACCAAGAAAGGTGATGGAACACTTTAAGAGTTGGGCAAGAGAATGGTGCTCAATTGGCCTATTACTTTCAAGCTAAGAGCAACAAATTTAACCCAGTATGAATATCTTACAGTACATCTCCTCAACACTTATATTTTAACCTTCAAGTTGTAAACTGATAACCCAAAGAAGACCTAATGCCTAAATGGTCTTAACCTTCAGCTGTCAGAGACAAAAAATTAAATAAAAATGATTTAAAGAAAATTAAATAAAACTTTAATAAATTAAATAAAATGTAATTAGTTGCCAATATTTTAAACCTGGACTATTTTACATTAAAAATCCATATCTTTTCAGTTTTTCTATTAAAATTTAAAAAATCTGTTTTTGCCAACCCATCATTCTAACATGGCAACAATTATATGGAGTTGAACATCAGAAGCTACTTTCTCAGACTGATTACACAAGTCCTTTACATATATTCTTTATGAATAGTCCTTTTCTATATTCCAACATCTAGCTGGTTTGCCTTTAGAAATTTCCTTAACCATAAGGATATTTGAGATTTTAACCTCTATTCTCAACAGGTCAGAACATTCTGTTCTGAATACAAGCATTGATGACTTATCCCTTTGCTCATGCAATTTGGTTCTTGGAGTTTCTTTCCCTTATCTCTCTCGGGTGAACTTATTCTAGTCATCAAAGACCCAGTTAAAAGGCTTTGTCTTCTGTGACTAACTTTAATGCTCATGCAAAATAAAATATCTTTTTCTTTGTGTTTTATAACACTTTCTACATTTTTTCGTTAGAGCCATGACCACAATAACTGTTCACACACCCCTTTCCCATGCTGTGTAATATAAAATCTATCAGATTAGGATTTACTTGTATGATCCTTCTATTCCAAAATCAACACCCTGCTAGGTACATGGTAGGCACTTTGAATCTCAGTCTATGCCAAGAGAGACCATGTGTGATCCTGGATTTTAGGGGTTAAAAAGTCAGGGGATGAGAATTCTCATTTCTGGGGCCAACCCAGGGTATAATTTGGTATGTACTGATAATGGCTGTGGCTTGTGCAGAGTTGGAGAACGGCACCAACACGTGTAGCCTAATGGGATTTGATACTACAGCAAGGTTATCAGCATCCTGTCTCAGATATCAGGAAGTGTCTCGACTAGAAGCTACAGAGACTACAGGGCCAGCAAATCAACTGTTATGACTGACTCACTACTGAAGTCAGGGCCCTGTTTCTGGTAACATCTTCCCCTAGGACAAATAAGAGAAGAAAAAAGTGGTAGATGCTACACAAAAGGAGAGAGAACGTTTTCCTATGCACACATGGGGACAAACCCTGGGGATAGCCATAAATAAAGGCTTATCCATAATATGGATAAAGGATATCCATAAATAAACAGCTGCTTCTACACAGCAGGTGAGAGGGGAACCACATAAAGACTATATGCATTGTTACTGTGCCATAAATACATGTGTAGATATATACAAACAATAGGCAAATATTCACATGTATATTTATATATATGCATATGTACACAAAAATGTATGTATGTGTGTATGTGTATAGTTATTTTGTTAGTTAGTTAAAATTTTTCCAGTGTGGAAAGAAAATATATACAACATGAGCAGGACACTTCTGCAGGAAAAGTACAGAAGTTTTAGTGTTATTTCCTACTGTGGAAGACAAGATGCCATCATGAATAGAAGAGACAGTTTCACATATATTCACTAGAGAAAGGATTGTTGTTTTAACAGTAGTTTTTCAGTCATATATAACACATCTTAATTTATATCGAGATGTCATATAAACAGAAGAATCTGTCTCTAGAAGTTTGTAAAGAAACTTCTCATCTGTAAACAATTGTGATTTCTTCAAAGTACAGAAAAAAGTTTCTCAGGTTAAAAAAGAAACTTTCAGGCATTTTAATTTAGTTAATATTCAGTAAGCTAAATAACAGCAGGTGAGAGGAGAGCCACATAATTTTATATTTAAATATAAATATAAATTTTATTTTTATATTAGGAGAAATCAAAGTAAAAAATCCATGAAATTAAAAAGCAAAATTAAAGTGGAACAATTTTATATATATATATATATATATATAAAATTTATATGTATATGTATATGTTTGTATAGATATATATGCATTATATTTATGAAGATGCAGATGAAAGCATCTGATTGTGAGGGTATTGTTAAATATATAAAAGATAATGGGGAACTCTATAAGAAAAGATTTCTGAGGATGTATCAGGGAATGGCCTCCAATACATATGCTTCAGCAGAGGAAGACAGGACAAAATAGAGGCAGGTGTAGGTAGTTTTTTATGCATGGAAGTGGGAAATTGAGGAAGATCATCATGTTTTCTCTGTGAAGTAAGAGATAAAATGGTTTGTCTGTGGAAGTCTGGGAAGCATTGTTGAGTTCCAGTTTTGAAAAATGTGGGAAAGAACCAACACTTTCAATACAGTAAAGAAATCATCAGGAAGAAACTTGGACTAAGATTTACTGCAATTTTTTATGACTGGAAAGGGATGCTGATAACAGAACTGAGATGCCTAAAGGATCATATGAATTTAGAAAGGCGATGAATTGCAACTTTCACTGAGGCCCAGAAATAACCATGGCTAGGAAAGCAGGTTGTAATCCAAAAGAGTGATACCTGAATTTGTGATTACATAGTAGAAATAATCTACATTTAAATAAAATTCAGAATGTGAGAAAGAGGGGGCTAAGGAAAAAGTCTTAGAGATGAGGACATTAAGGATAGAGAGTCCATGGTTACACACTGGTATTACCAAGGATGATAAAGGCAGGATTTGGGTGGAGAAAGGTTAATGAGACAGTCACCAAAAGCTTTGGTAAACAACAGGGAGTGTACTAGATGTTTCTGTTGATGATGGCAATAACAAAGTGCTGAGAAATGTATAGTGAAGTGTCATGGATCTCAAATGAGTTGAAGGGTGTGGGTGTGCGTGTGTGCGCTAGTTTTACAAGAGAGTAGAGGACTTATTACTAGCATTACTACAGGAGAGTATAGAGTACAGTAATACTACTTCACCATCCAGGGGTACAGGTGTGGGAAAATAAGCAGCTAGCGTTTAAGGGGGCAGGTTAAAGTGGTATCTTCTGCTGAGAGTCAAGTTTCACTTATGGCAAAGAAATGAAGACGCTAATGATAGGGCTTTTTTGATGATTCCAGATTGATAGTTTTAGAGATTATGGTGGGAAAGTTTTGGAGGTAAAAGTGTGGTAGAGAGCTGAGTCCAGGAAACACTGGGGAGAACAATGTACAGTACAGGATAAAAAAACACTAAGCCTTGCACATGAGCCATTGACCAATTTAAACAGAAAAGAGACCAATGATGAATGGAGAACCCCTTTGAGCATGGTGTTATTAAGTGTAGGGACCTGATAGTTTGACTTTTTCAACAGGAATGACTATAGTCCCAATAGGTTCCAACTCTGTCTATATGACATACATTTGGGATGAAGGTGGTTAGAGAAACCACCACCATAATAAATTAATACATTGCCATTTTATTTATATATTAGCCCTCCCTAAGTCTTTTTAGTGTGAATCATTGTAAGAGCATAATAAGTTTTATTATATTAATACCATTGATTTTCTGCATCTGCAAATCTAATGTCCGGTCTTTAAATCAGTATCTTTTCATCAAGGTCATTACATTTATAGGAGGCAGAGACTTGCAGCCAGAGAGTCTACTTTGGGAAAAAATTACATTATCATACCTTTTCAAGCAAAACACATATGAACACAAATTTTTATCATATATGAAGAAAAAAATCAACCCATTAATCAGTATCACAATGAGACAGGCTATCCCCACTCTTGACCAAGAGCTTATATCTTAATTTTCTGAACTGTTAAAAAACATTCATACAATTGCCTATCTTTCACACAACTATATATCCTGCCAACTATCATTAATCTTTCTAAAGTAGAACTCAATTATAAGAGACCTTTGGAAAATGGGGGAAAAAAGTGACTACTTGATTTCTTTGACTGCTTTTGTTCACTATGCCAACATGCATTTTTCTAGACCGCTTTCTATATACTAGAAATCGTGTTAGGTCAAACCTCTGACCTTGAAGAGTTCATGAGTTTATGGTGTTCAATTCCCTCAACCTTCTGGCGATCCTACAGTTGACACACTTCAGTTTCTGATTTCATGTTGAATATTGATTTTCCAACATTTTCAACAAAGAAAGGTCATCCTAGCAAAAGATCCTTTACTTTAGTAACAATTTAAAATTTTTTTTCAAACACAAATGCTAAAACCCATGGCCTTCATTCAAATAAGCTTTCATTTAAACAGATTTTCTTCTTTTCTCAGACTTGAATTTAGCTTGTGACTTGACAGTTGAACAGCTGTTGACTTAAATTTCCATAAGACTGTATGTTTTGAAAAAGAAGATTAAAATACCTCACTTTTCTATTCAGGTCCAACAAAAACAAGGGCAGTTAAACCTAAACTATTTGGCTAAGAGAAAGGAGATAGAATTCTTTTCTTTTTCATTGTATCCTTTCATATCACTCCCCCATATCCCCTCAACCAGGATACACACACACACACACACACAAAGATACCTCCTGTTCTTAAAAGGAGCCCAAACTTGATTTTTCATGGAGATTTGTAGAAACACATGTAATGAAAATAGTACTGTTTATTTGACATCAAAGACCTTCTATTTCTGTCTATCTTTGTCAGCAGCTTTTAAAGCAATCTTGATAGCTGGCTTTATTGGATAAAATAGTAAAACCTCCACAAAAGAAAGAAAAAAAAATAGAAATACTCAGGCACTTTAATTAAAACTTTGGAATAGAGATCCAGGATATTTTAGGTTAAATTCAGACACTCTAGCAGAACTTGTATGTACACATTCTTATTTGAACCACTCATTCGGTGCTCTTTCCTTTGTTTAAGCCTGGTGTTAATTCAAGTGGAAGAGTCGGAAGACTTTGCCTTCAGTATTTTTAAATAAAATAACCCTCTTGAAATGTATGTAACATTATAAAATCAGTGAATGCTACTTTTTTGGTAATCTGTTGAAAGGGAAATAATAAAAGTGGGTAAGACCCTTTTCTCTGATTTCACTGTATATGTAACCACGGTCCCCTCCATTCTGTTTTCATGTAGATGCAAAACAAAAAACAAGTGTACAGTTATCTTGGATCTTAAACTAGAGAAGAATTCATGTAGTTATTTAAGGATAATGAGCTACATCAACAGTATCAGTCTGGCCAACTATGTAGCAGGCTTAATCAAGCAAAGCTGAGTCAGGTGCAATATTGAGTTCGGTAGGGCACACATGAAGGTTCAGGTAAGTTAACTGAACCATAGGGAGCTGCCATTTAAAAACTAGATCTTCAGGGCTTCCCTGGTGGCGCAGTTGTTGCGAGTCCGCCTGCCGATGCAGGGGACACAGGTTCGTGCCCCGGTCCAGGAAGATCCCACATGCCGCAGAGCGGCTGGGCCCGTGAGCCATGGCCGCTGAGTCTGCGTGTCCAGAGCCTGTGCTCTGCAACGGGAGAGGCCACAGCAGTGGCCCGCGTACCGCAAAAATAAATAAATAAATAAAATAAAATAATAGAACTTCAAAGTTCTATACATATTTTATTAGATTTCACATTGTAAAAACATCCCATATGTAAAATAGTGTTACATGTTCTCCAGAAAAAAAGCATTTAATGAACGTGAATTTTTATTAAACAATTTGGAATACAATTCTGATCATCAATATGACTGAAATTCTATGGGAATCCATCCACTCACTCAGCCAGTGTTTATTGAGCACTTGCTGGCTTCATTCAGCAAACATTCTTTGAGCACCTTCTCTGTGACAAACATATTTGTAGATATTGTGGACACAAGAATGAAATGTCATGTCTCAGGTCTCAACAATATAGAGATGAATGACAGATTGCTTCTTCCTTTAAAGAGGTGTTGACAACTCCGAGAGAAGCAGGCATAACTAATTCTATGTCACAATAACATATAAAATAGGAATTAATAAAAAGGTTGTTAGTGCTAGATAGAAATCAATTAATTGAGTAGGGGAAGGATCAGGGAAGATTTCCCAGCAGATTGATAATGGTCCACTAAGGACGAGGAGACATTCCCTAGGTATTGCAAAAGAAGGAGGAGTTCTCAAATCTATGAACGCTAAGGAAGATTTTATTTAGTTTCGACATATTTTTATTTGATCTGCTTTTTCACTTATTGTATACATACATTTCTATATAAGCTTATTGCCCTAAACCTCATCATTTCAATAGCCATATTGCATTTTAATGCATGAATAAAGCACAGATTAATAAACTGTTCACTTACTATTAGGTATCTGGTTGTTTCTAGTGTTTCATTAAATTGCCAGATATTTCAGAAAAAAATAAATTTTGAGAAATGGAAGTACATTCACAGGATTGACCCTATAGTTTTACAGATGTTAAGAGTTTCAAGATTTATCTCTGAGGAAACTGCCACAATTTATTTTAAATACTACCAGTTATATTTAAGTACAGTTGATTTCCCAGAGTTTAAACAATTTTTTCTAGATCAACCATTAAATTTCAGCTTTACCAGGGCAAAGATTATCTCACTCATTAATATATACCTAGGACTTAGCATAGTGCCTGATATAAACACTCAGTAGTGAGCTGCTAAATGGATGAATAAATGAATGAATGGGTGGACACCACCATCTTAACTTACCTCTGTTGATTTAATAGGTGTGTTTCAGCATCATAGAGTTTGCTTATATTCACATGTTAATTTATTATTTTATCATCATATACTATCCACCAAGTACTACATTAATGTTATAGGTTTATGCTGCACACAGTCTGGTTCTTAACCAGTAGACATACTACCTATTCTTCCCAGCTAAAGCATGCCAGTCTGTTATTTGCACAACTCCAGGGATTGGTAATGACTATCTAAGCCTACTTTCTTCTTTGCCAGATATCCGCTTTTTCATCCAGCAGTGGCCATATCACCCATTTCTTACTATTGAGACTAAGATAAAGTTTTCTGAAAAAAGCTTCTTGGAATTATTTTTCTTCTTTTGTTGGAAAAAAAAAGAAAGAAAACCACCTGAGGAAAAACCCATTTTTATCAGCATCTCCCATGATGATTTACTTTGAATACAGCCATGATGTCTGGAGGTGTTGCAGCCATCTGGAAACCACATTTCAATATGCCTACAGTCAAAAAAAGTAACCAGCTTCAGACAACAGAGTAGAAGAATGTCCTTGGTAAAATTATTGAGTTGTATCAACTCTAGATTGCCCATCTCCGGACTTCCTTTTATTTAAGATAATTAAACACCGCTATTGCTTAAGTCACTCTGGGTGGGGTTTTCTATTATTTGTATCTGAAAATATTCCTGGCACAATTTTACTATGGAACTTTATGAAGGATATATTTAATAACGTTCTCATTTTTCTCATCACTGATCAAACTTCTTTTGATTTGGAATAAATATTACATTGTGTTTTTCTTTAATTTGACAAGTTGATTCTAGGTATATCCCTTGCAGTTTATTTCAGCTTGTGGAATGAAGGAAGAGATTAATTAATTAATATTTAAACTCAGATTTAAAGCCCATGAAAACATACTGACTTATATTTCTGTACTCCTTTTTGATCATTGTTGGAATTTATGTAGTCAATTTTTAGCTTTCTTTCCGCTGGACATTTTTATTCTTTTTAATATTATGTCAAAAAATTGTGGTGATTGTAGAGCGCTGCTGAGGGTGTGCGCACGGCCGAGGTAGCTGACGAAGGAGCAGGGGGCCGCCGCAGGAACCTGCCACCGACCTCCCTGGCTTCATGGGCCTTGGGTTCACGGCCACTTTGACTGCCAACTGCACGGCCGAGGCCCCGCAGATTGAGTTCGGTCTCATTAACTGCAGCAACAAGCACCTGACGGCCGAGACGTTCGGGTCCAAGGTGAACCAGTGGGCCAGCAGCCTGAAGAAGATGCAGATGCAGATGCTGGTGCAGCCGCCCGATGAGTTGGGCAGCGGGCAGCTACCTGGCGGCCTAGAAGGATGGCAATGTAACCTGCGAACACGAGGTGCCCAGCACTTTTCCATCGTGGCGCATGACGATGACAGCTGCAGGTCTCTTTTGTCCGAAGGACACCGGCTCTACTTTGGCGGCACTGAGGACCACCTGTCGCGCTTCGCTCGGACCGCTTCGCCGGCTGAGAAGTGGAGCGTGCACATCGCCACGTACCCACAGGTCAACATCTGCAGTGTGGCCCGCAAGAGCTACGCGCACCTGAGCGCGGCCGGCGGACAAGATCGCAGTGGACCACGACGTGCCCTGGGGCGTCAACTAGCTCATCACGCTGGTCTTCCGGGACCAGCGCTACAACTGGGACCCCGAGCCCGCCACCAGCTACACGCTCGAGTTCTGCTCTGGCAAGGTGGCTTTCCGCCACTGCGAGGCACCATCGGGGCAAGGGCACCAAAGTGGGGAAGGACGAGCTCTTCACCCTGGAGCAGAGCTGCGCCCAGGTCATGCTACAGGGGGCCGACTAGAGGAACATGTCCACGAGCCAGGCTATGGACCTGCCGGCCAATCAGGGCAAAGAGACCAACCAACAGATTTTCCAGCTGGAGATCGACCGCTATACCAAAAAGCGCGCCATCCGCACCCACTCGGGCAAGTACTGGTTGCTGACAGCCACCGGGGGTGTGCAGTCCACCTCCTCCACCAAGGACACCGGCTGCTACTTTGACATCGAGTGGCATGATCAGAGGATTATACTGCGTGCCTCCAATGGCAAGTTTGTGACAGCCAAGAAGAATGGCCACCTGGCTTCCTTGGTGGAGACAGCAGGGGACTCGGAGCTCTTCTTCATGAAACTGATCAACAGCCTCATGATCGTGTTCCGCGGGGACCACGGCTTCATTGGCTGCCGCAAGGTCACGGGTATCCTGGATGCCAACTGCTCCAGCTAAGACGTCTTCCCGCTGGAGTTTGGAGACGGCGCCTACAACATCAAAGACTCCACGGGCAAGTACTTGATGGTGGGCAACGCCTCCTGGGTCACCAGGAGCAGCAACACCCCTGTGGACTTCCTCTTCGAGTTCTGCGACAACAAGTTGGTCATCAAGGTGGGCAGGCACTACCTGAAGGAGAGCCACGCGGGGGCCCTGAGGGCCTGCGCTGACACCTTCGACCACATCACACACACTGTGGGAGTACTAGGCCCCGCCTCCTGCCTCCCCTTCTCCTCCCTGCCCAGACCCCTCCTGTTCACTGTTCTCCAGGTGGGCTCCACTGCGGCCAGAGCCCCTTACCTTTCAAACTGGAAACCCAGAGAAAACAGTGCCCTCACCTGTTGTCCCATGTGGCCTCCCCCCGGGCTGGTCAGTGGCTCTGACCTGGTCCTTGGAGGGATTTCAGTTCCCTCTGCCCTCTCTTCTCTGCCCTGAGAGAGGCTAGAACTTCTTTCTTCTGACCTCAGACGACTCTGAGACTTATTTCCCCGAAAAGGCCAAGGAGAAGTGGAGGGCTGGGCGGCCTTCCCGAGCCCCTGGGAGTGGCAGGTGTGTAACTGGAATCCCCTGTCCCCTCCTGAGCCCCCCCTTCCCCCAATTCCCAAGAGCCAAGCTCTTGCCCCAAGCCTGTGGGAGGCCTCCCTGGTGCACCATCCCTGCGGATGGACAGGAGGGGGCTGGCTCCTGCTTCTTGTGCATGGAGCAGGCCTGGTTTGGTGGCCGCTGGGGCCTGGCCGCTGCCCATCCTGCTGTGGTGCGGGGGCCACAGTCTCGTTTCTTTCACTCTGACCTCACTGGAAGCAGAAAAATGACCAAATCAGTGTTTTTTGGTTTTTGGGTTTTTTTAATGAAATGTTATTGCTGCAGCAGCCCCAGGCAAGCCTGGTTGTAGCCATGAGTGGTCTTCAAGTGGTCCTGTGGGGAGCTCTTGAGACGGCATCTCCAGGCCTCAGTGCCCTGCCTGCCCACTAGTGGTAGGGCAGGTGGTGCACCTCCCCAAATTCAAAGCCTGTCCCCACCTTACCAGGGGGCTCTCATTGGCCCCCTCTCTCCAGTGTGCCCTAGCCCCAGTCCCGTGGCCTCACCTGGTGGTGCTGGGCCCCTCACGGCCTCAGCCAGAGCCCCTGGTGTGATCAGTTCTCCCCTCCTGACTGGACTCCTGGGTGTCAGGAGGATGAAGCTGGGCGTTGTGCTCAGCCAGGAGCCCTGTGGAAGCCACCTGGCCCCTGACTTGAGGCCCGCCCCTGCCAGCTCCCCTCACCTCTGGTTAGTGTCTACCATACATCTCACTCTGGGTGTCTTTGTCTTTTATTTTTTGAAAGTGTCATTTGTAGAACTCTAAATGCCCATGATACATAGTAGCTTCAGACTGGAAAGAGTAAAATAAAATACCACAAGTCTGCAAAAAAAGAAAAAAAAAGAAGCAGTAATTAAAATTTTTCATGTATTTTAAAAGCTGGCATGGTAAATTTTTAATTTTTAAAAATTCATTTCATTAATTTTAAAAATGATGTGTTAATTATTGACTAAATTAATATACTTTTCTAATGTTACTAACAATTTGTCAATTTCTATGAAATATTCCACGAGGACTTAAATTATCAGGAGATTTTACTACATAGACAGAAGAGGAGCAAGTAATGTGACCACAGAGGAACTTGGAGTGATTTGGCTACAAGCAAAGGAATGCCAGCAGCCATCAGAAACTGCAAGAGGTAAGGAACAGATTCTCCCCAGAGCCTTTGGAGGGAATATGGCCCTGCTGACACCTTGATTTAGGATCAGTGATACTGATTTCCTATATCTGGCTTCCAGAAATATAAAGGAAAAAAAATTCTGTTGCTTTAAGTCATCAAGTTTGTTATAATTTGTTATAGGAGCCACAGGAAATGAATACAAATTTCTTTGATATCATTGTCATTCTTCTTCTACATAGACATTATTTGTACACTGCAGTTTAATTAAAAGTTTTTCCTCTAGTAATTTTTGTTGATTTTCTTGGATATTCTCATATACAGTGATCATCTGCAAAAAAGTTTTTTTTTAATTCTTTGTTTCTTATTACTGTATTTTTGTACTTTATTATTATTATTTTTTTTGCTCTTATAGGTTTTGCATGAATTCCCAATACAATACCAAAAGAATGACAGGGTTGTGTTCTCAATTACCTACATCTTGTTTTTAAGAAGAATTACTGGCACTTACTCACTGAATAGAATGATTTCTTATTCTCTTAATGTATATTTTTGTTTTATACATCTTTAGAAATATCAGGGGCTTTTACAGTATTTTACCGTATAACAGATGTAGAATGATATCAAATGACAAATTATAGTGTAATACCTGTGAAATACATACATCTTATGTGACATATTAAGTTAATCATTTCTTGATGGTTATCATCATGTGGTTGAATTTGTATATTTATACATATACATATATTTAAAGATCACTTTGCTAATAGATAGTTTACCTACTACTCACCTAAGAAGTTTGCCAAATCAAGTCTTTGGGGTTTTTCTCTAAGATCTTGGAAGCAGAGTTACCTGTTGATAAAAACTATAGAGTTGCAGATTCTGAAGGAAAAATTTCCAAGTACTGAGAAAGCAAATGTCACAAAGTATTTTTCTTTATTTGAAAAATAGGGTCATAGAATGATGATGCCAAATTGCCAAGAATAGAGGATTTTAAGCTAGAAAGTGGCATATTTAGGCCAATATTGGAAGGACTGAAGGAATGTCTCAGTTTTTCCTAAGAGGAAAATAACTGGATTTAGAGGAATGTAATTAAATGGGACAGATCCATTGTCTGCTTCAACACGTGGTATCTAAGAGCAATGGCAATTTGATAGGGAAGAACATACAGTTCAGATAATTAAAACTGAGTTCTTGGGAACCATTGAAAAATCCTTGCAAAAGCCTCACAAGGAAGTGGTGAAACAATGGAACTTAAAGGAAATGTGGATGTTTGGTCAATGAGCCCATGAGCCACAATCAGGAGAAACTAAAACCCAGAAGACACTTCTCGAAGTGTTCTTCACAACTTATGTCTCTGTTCCTCCACCAACTCTATAAGGAGAGAAACCCCCAAAATATTCCTGAGATGAATTTCTTCCAGCCAGATCAATGGAGATCAGAGCATAATTATATAAATATATATATGTATATATAAAAAACATTTATTTTACTTGATTGTGGTGCAGAAAATTTATACATACTAAACATGTCTTTCTTCACTAAAAGTACTTAACCACTGAGTTATACTTTAATGTAATGTATAAATTATGTTTAGTCTGTATCTAAATTCATGAATGGTGTGCCACTCATTTTTCTGAGTTATTTTGGCTATTTTTTTACTAATTTATATACACACATATGTTTGGAACAGCTATGGAATACAGAGATTATTCTTTTAATAGTTGTAAGCATTCTTCAGGGAATCCATTGGCCTTTGTCTTTTAAAATTTATTTTAGTAACTTTTACAGTATTTTATTATGTTTCTTGATTATTCTTGGACTTTATTTATTTATAAGCCCATAAAATTGATGTCTTTGTCACTTCAATCTACTCTGGATCTTAAGTGCAGCCTATGTTTACATTAGGTTTCCAGGTTCCTGTAGACACTGTTGGCTGATACTGAGTTTATTGTCAACCACAATGCTTAACATTTCTTTCAGATAAGCTTTTAAGTCATTTTTACAAGCCTCATAGTTATACATTTGACCTTTTCATCCCAAGTGTAATAACATATTAGGAATTTTATTAAAATCCATCTTGCATGAGTGATTCTATCAAATATAGTTTTTAAATAATATTGAGTAAACGAATGGTTTTTGGAGTCTGATTCTGTCATACAACTGCTACTGCTCTTCAAATTTGATAAGCATGACCTTTTTAAACTTATTTGAACTGTTGCATCAAACAGGGAAGAGAAAAGTGTTCTGGGGATGTCCCTTAAAAATTCCCTTAATTTTGATTTCAATCCATTAATTAAAGCCTTTTGGGTTCAGTTGTTCAACCATTTATGAACTCAACCTATTTTATTACATCTAGCATGTTTCTCCCAATATAATGTTATTATGAGTTAGCAGGTCAATACACTGTTATAGTCCAGACTCACCCTCTCTACTGCATTTCCTTAATATATTGATCTAATAATACAGGTAAATAAGTTAATTTGAAATTGCAATTTGAAATTGCAATTTCAGATGGCTTTTCTTACCATTTTCCTTAAGGTTTTTCAATGCTATATTGTTTGAGATAGATACATTAACTATTGTTAATTCTGTTATCCACACAAGCCTGGTAAAGTCTAGATTATCCTTTTGCTTCTAGTCTATTGATGTATTCTACTTGTAGACAGAGTACTTTTGAATTTTTAAAAATCTAGTCAATGATTCATATATTTCTATAGGGAGGTTAAGGTCATTTACATGTTACCTTATATATGCATACATGTTATATGTGTGTGTGTAATTTGCATGTATGCATATATATGTGTGTATACATATATATATACATACACATGCATATGTGTGTGCTTATGTGTGTTGTGTACATATATATAAAATCCTAAGCAATGCTAGAAATTTACCTTTAGTCGTTCTTATTTCTTTTTATAAATTTATTTGGCATTTAATGACATTAAACATTTATTTCCTTGAACTAGAATAATTACATAGGTCCAGAAGCAGATGGGACATGCAGAACATGAAAATAGTTATTTAATTTGCAGTAAGCAAATTTGTTTTTCTTTTTCAAAGTTTTATCTAGCTGTATAGTTCTTAAAATACACTACAGTACATCATCTAGTCATTCTCAATATTTTAACAAATATTTTAAAATAACTTGTGATAACTATATTGTTTTATTTATTCACTAATATTTTTCTAGGTAAATCTTTTAATTCACATTATGGAAGACTGAAGAAGTAGCTTAACACTATCTCCTAAAGCTATATATCTTCCGCTATTATCTCTTGCTTAAAAATGTTTTGAAGGATAAGCTTGTATGTTGTCACACTATACAGATTTATTTGTATTAATACATTTTGCTTAACAAACCTAAGTCTATGCTAACATTTAAAGCTAATTATCTTCCCATAACTTATATTGTTAAGTTCTTAATTATCTCTTGCTTGGAGCTTTGCAGTAGAGATTATTGGCTGACAGATTATTCTTGTTCCTAGATTTGAAATATATTCACTTTATTCTTTTAAAGTAAAAAATCATTTTGGCCAAGTTATATTGATTTAAATTCAACTATATTTATTTAGCTTCCCCTACATTCTTTCACATGGGCTTGGCATTGAGATAAAATATTATTTATCTTTATATTTCTTATTCTTTTATTTCTGGCAGCTCACTTGTTTTTAAAGTTTCAAAACTTTTACATCAATGTCTAGATAATTGTCTTTTGTTGATTGTGCCTGTCAACACTTTTGAATTCCAAGCTGAATTTATTTTTTAATATAAGAAATACATCCATAATGTTGTTCTGAATATGTCTGAGGATACTGTGGGTTCTAAGTTCTGAGTCACTGAAAAAAAAAAAAAAATTATGTCCTATTTGTACTTTTACTATAGAAACAAGCATAGTACCTTCAGTTATTTATCTGCATCAAAATTTATATTTATTTATAAGTAAGCCATATCTAATCTATCAACTGATTGATCCAGCTAGCTCTCAAAATATTTATCTATATCAACCAGTATTCTTGGCTGTATGGAATTTACCCCCCATCTTCAATAATGTACACGTCTTAAGAAAGCATCTATGCTATTTTCTTTTTTCTTTCTCTGTATACCCTGTAAGTATGAGGTCACAAATGTGGTGAAGTTTGGTGTGATGATCAAGATCTCTGTGGGCTAAAATATGGTGCAAATTGGGAGAATTTATCTAAGAGGTATAGCAAAGAGGAGGTGCCTTACAGAGATAAAAACTTCTGGCCTTTATTTCTATTTATTGAATTAGAGATAAAAGAAAAAAATAATTTTCCTATTAAAATATCGACACTAAGCACTAGAGATTGTATATTCATTTGCGCCAACATCTAAAATCACCACATTTGGAATTACTACCTGGTTAAGCTTATGCTAACCCACTGCCACTTTTCAAAGTCTTCTGCATTGGCCAAATTGGATCATTAAATAGTATTTTGTTGGTAGTCACAACTTCTGCATCTTTCAAGTTTTGATCATAGCCAAAAAATGTGTGACATGCCACTGCTGAAATGTGATTTTTCCTTTGATTCATTGGTTTTGGAAAAGGAATTACTTTGCAGCCTCTTCCATTCAGCCCTTCCTGTCATACCAGTTCTTATTCCATGGGTGAATCCAATATAGAGATTTTTGCCACTCGCTAATAACTCTTCCACTTATATACACAGGAACTAAAGAAAAGGGAAAAAAAGGAAGTTTAATTTGAAATAGTCTAGGTCCAAGTATCTTTTGGGCCTCTTGTCTTTACTAGTCACACTCACTCCCTTTATAATTTCACACAGACTTTTGGCTTTGAATACAACTCATATGAAATCCTTCCTTCTGGATTTCTCTCCTGAATTACAGATTTATATATCCAACTACTGAAAATCATAATTTGTATAATTCAAAAACATTTCAAATTTAACTTGTCTAACCAGTTTCAAGCACAGCATTTCCTGTCTTGGATGATAGCAGCTCCCTCCTACAATCTGATTAGATCAGAAACTTTGGTATCATCTTTGATGACTCTCTTTTGAGAAATCCTATTAACTTTACCTTCAAGATAAATAGAATCTATTTCAAAACTTGCACTGCCACCACCATAGTCCAAACCACAATCATCTCTTGCCTGGTTAACTGCAATAAGCTCCTCAGTGATTTCCCTGATTCTATACTTTAACCTCACAAAGTCTGTGCATAACAGAGCAGCCAGAGGTATCCAATGGCAACATTGGTCAGATTATGTCTTTACCCAAATCAACTCATTCCTAAGCTCTCTATCTTATTGAGAAATTCAAGTGTCATCAGACCTCATCTCCTACTATTCTTTCCTTAACTGTATTGATGCAGCCATATTGGCTTTTGTATTCTTCTTGGTACACATTAGGGAAGGTCTCATCTTACAGTCTTTGCATTGGCTCAACTCTACCTGTAATTCATTCTCTGTAGATAGCCACAAGAATACCTCCTACACATACTTCAGGTTTTTGCTTGATGTTTTAACACTGATCACCCTTGTTAAATTTGTATCACCCTTCCTGACTCACAGTATCACCAGTATCTCTATGTTTCTGTACTATTTTAATTCACTCATAGAATTTTAAAATATAATTTAGTTGTTTTGTCTACATCTGGTGTTTCTTTTTTTCTTTTCTCCAGGCTATCAGGGAATACATTTTTCCTGTTTTTTTTTTTTCACCTCTGTATCCTAGGCACAAAACACAGCCAGAGAGATATTAGGCATTCCATGTTTATTTGTTAAATTAAAGACCAAAATAATGAATGAATGAAATTACACTTTCACCAGTTATTCATTAGTTCCATTTCTCACCAGTAAACTACAAGAAAGTGCTGGGTCTCTATGTTTTGGTGTTAGCTCAGAACCAATGTCTAATAAATGAAGAACTAATAATAATGTGGATGATTCTATTTTCTCTGTGTACAGTTAACTGTGGCAAATGGCTACAAATCCCTTCAGAGAAAGTTGAGAGTAATATTATTGACATATACTTATGGTGGATATTCTTCACAAGGTCTTTCTTCAACTGTATGCAGACTTATTTCATTCAAATGGCTTGAGATCTGTGAAGTTACTCAAGTTTGACCATTTGGTGAGGAGTTGCAACTCACTATCATGATGCCTTAGAGCAGGCTAGCAATTATATAAATCTTGAGACTTTGTTATAGCTATGATAATTAAATATATTACACTGCCTATATATCTGAGCTCGAGGATTCCAAAGATCAGTTAAACTGCTAAATATTCCAGCATGTCAGACCTTTCTGATTTCCATGGCAACTCCTTTTCCTCTTGTACTTCCATTTCTGTGCAGCCATTCCAGGAATCTTCCAATCCCCCTAAAAACAATGGACTCACTTCACCCATAACATTTTGCATCAGTATCTCAGATGACAAATACAGCCACTAATCACTATTTAAATGTGCTGTTGCTCCCTTCACTGATGTATTTCTCACAACCTTGGGTCTGCTGGGATTTCATGAAGGATAGGGAGGGTCATGAATGACATATTCACTCCAGCATTTCACTCTCTCCTGATTATGTGGCGTACTTCACCAGCATTATTTTTAAAATGCTCACATCTCAACTACATTTAGTATGAGACAATTATACTAAATGAGTGAACAATTATAACCAAACAATTGTTACTATCCCCAGCTGCTCGAGGTAACACATTGAATCTAAAACCTCTGAGAATTTTATCCATTTTGGTGGATTCAGACTGATATGAAATTATGTTCTTTTCAGTCAAACAGCCTCAGTCTATTCCCAAATCTAACAGCAGTTTTGTAGCTGATAAGGTTTAGCAAAGTCCACAAATTCTCCTAATGTCAGTTTCTTTTCTAGTATTTGTCTAGTGAATTGACATTTAGACATTAACCTTCCTCCACATACTGGAGGACTTCGTCATGAGTCCTTACAAGACTATGTCAGTGTGCATTTACAGGGTAAATTCCTTAGGAAAAGAAGTTACAGCATTGTATGAAAGATGGACTAATAGTTCTTTAAATCTATTCTCTGTTTTCTAACTACAAAGTTAGATAAATCTCTCTTGTACACAGGTATGACATGGGACTAATTTTCCCCAGTAGAATGTAAATAGAATCGATGTGTCACTCCTAGTGTGCCTTCTCTCTCGTTCATTTCTGTTTCCCACTGCCATCTGGGTGTCAATGCCTAGGATAAACTCAAGAGACATGCTTTTTAACAAAAAATCTAAACCATGTGGTAAAGGCTTAGCATACAGGAAACAAGAAGTAATAAAGCTGTTATCAGAGGCTGAAGAGATGATGATCCATATTACATAATGGCAAACATTTGGTAAAACTCTTGCCTGCAATTTCCTGTGGGAAACTCACGTGTCTACTGTACTGGCAGCTGTGGGGAAAAGATTGAGAAGAATGAGGATATTAGTGTCTGCTGGCTACTATTGAACCTTTTTGTATTACAAGAAAAAAATAAACACATATAGGAAAGAACTAACCATTTTGCAAGTGTCTGGAAATTCAGATGCTCTCTCTATGGGAATGCTAACTGCTTCTGACCCCTGAACAGGGGACTAATATGATGAAAAAAACCTTGGGTAACAAAAATCATATTAAAACAGCCATGTACAAGAAAAAAATCCTTTCCAGCAAAGGTGAAGTAATAAGAGAACAATTTATTATTTTTCCTTAAACAACTGGACAACTGAAGGAAGGAAGGGAGGGAAGGAGGGATGAAGGGAGGGAGAGAGGGAGGAAGGAAGGAAGGGAGAAAAAGAGTGAGAAAGGAATTAAGGAAGAAAGACTATATAATCCTCTCAATAAATTTCTTACAAAATTCAACACATACTCATAAAAAAACAATCTAGAAATAAAGGTAAGGGGCAGGTCCCCAAATTGACAAATGACATTTACAAACATACCTATAGCTAACATTACACTTCATGGTAAAAGACTGAATGCTTTCCTTCCTCTTAGGATCAGGAAAAAGGCAAAGATGGCTGTCTTTATCACTTCTATTCAATATTATACTAAAGGTAAGAAAAGGAAGCTGAAAACAAAAACAAAAAAACCTTACACATTGAAATTTAATTAAACATAAGCAAGACATGTGAACTGAAAACTACAAAACATTGCTCAGGTAACTTAAGACCAAAAGAAGTGGAAATATATACCATATTCATGGATTGAAAGACAAAATAGTATTAGGATGTTCGTTCTCACAAAATTGATCTATAGACTCAGGGCAATCCTGATCAAAATCTAAGATGGATTTTTTTTGTTTTTGCTTTTGGTAAAATTTTTGGACAAGATTATTTAAAAAATTATGTGGAAATGAAAATTAACCCTATGTCAGAAATAATTTTTTAAAATAAAAACCAATTTCAAGTACTTAGTATACATCATATCAAGACTTAATATAACGTAAGTAAACAAAACAAGATGGTGTTGACATATAGATGGACACATGGGACAGAATGAAGATCCTAAAAATAGACATATAAATAAAAAATATCAATATGTATTATTGATATTTCAACCTTATTCCAAGGTTATTCAATGGAAGAAGTATATTCATATTTTTGTTAAAATAGTAAAGTAACCATTGACATCCATATGCAAAATAATGAATTGCTACCTTTAGGTTTCAGAATACATAAAAAAGTTGATTCACAATGGATCATTGACTTAAATGTAAGAGCTAAAATAATTAAATTTTTAGAAGAAATCATATGAGAAAATTTTTGTAGCCTTGGGAAAGGCAATGATAACTTTGATAGGACACAAACAGCACAGACCACAGAAGACAAAACTGATATACTGGACTTAACTAAATCAAAACTTCTGCTCGACAAAGAACTCTTTTATGGGAATTTAAAGGCAAGTCACCAACTGGGAGAAAATATTTGCAATATAAAATTTGAAAAAGGACATTCTTTTTCCCAAAACTGTATATGCAGAAATCTATAACTCAATAAGAACAAGCAGGGAGACAAAATATTTGAAGAAACATTTTATAGATGAAGATAAAAGAAGATATATAAAACACATAAAAAACGTATAGCATAATCATCACTAACAGGAAATAAACATCGCAATAAAATCACTGCACACTTTCCAGAATAGCTAAAATTAAAAAGACTGACAAAATCACATGTTGGAAAGAATAACTGAAACTCATAAATTGCTGGTGGGAATGTAAAATCATACAATCACTTTGGCAGTTTCTTATAAAGTCAAGCATATATGTGCCATATTTATCACTCCCATATTTATCAAAAAGAAATGAAAACATGTTCCCATAAAACTTTGCACACAAATGGTCGTAGGTCATACAGCATGACAACCAAAAACTGGAAAAAAACCAAATGGCCATCAAGAGGATGATAAACAAATTATGATGTATCCATATAATGAGATTCTACTTAGCAAAAAATAGAATGAATTACTGATACACATGGTATCAAGGAAGAATCTCAAAATCACTAGGCTGATTAAAAGAAGCCAGATACAAAAAAGCACATACTGTATGGTTCATTTTATAAGAAATTATAGACAAAGTAAAATAATCTCTAGTAACAGAAAACGTATCAGCAGTTGCCTGGGGCTGGGCATGAAGCAGAGGTTGACTACAAAGGTATGTGAGGAAACTTTTTGGTGTGCCAGAAACATTTTATGTCATAGCTGTGGCATTAGTTACACAATTGCATATTTTGTAAGTATCATCACATTGTACATATAATACTGTTAAACTTAATTATATGTGAATTTTAGCTCAAGAGATGGAAAATGCAGTTTGCAGCAAAGATGACTGATTGTGTAGCCTTTCCACTGAATCTTGGTAGCTTCAATTTAGTAACAATTAAAAGTTAGGGCATAGAGGTGAGGAAACAAAGAAATAAAGTACATTTGAGACTATGTGTAACAAGTTAAGTATGATTATTAACATATATAACTGAAATTGAATATATTAGAAGCCTACAACATTTCTGAAGGAGTAATTTTGCCAAATAAACCATGGGGCAAACTGAAAATTATTTGACTTTTTGTGATTTATGACAAACTTTGGTCCTCTAAACTTCCAGGTACAGAAAGCTGGTTTTTAAAGATATTCAGTGTCTTCAAAGAGCATTATTCCTACTTCAGGCACTGCCATGGAGTATGATAGATAAGACAGAACTTCCAGAGAGTAGAGCCAGGACCATGAAGATTATTTCTCCTCTTCTGGGGTCAAAGACTTTCATAGTATTCCCCCAGTGGGATTTCAGAACTGCTGCAAAAGAACAATTAGTAAGTCTCCCATTCTTTCTCTTTATAATGCCTCTTCTATATTGTATATATAATTCTGTATGTGGTTGTGGAAACTTGGTCTTTTCAGTTTGTGGGCAGCCAGAGCACAGGGAATCCTGGTGAGACCCCATGGAGAGGACTGTTCAAGTTCAGGAGATCCTGGATTTTGAGTAGATACAGTGACTAGATTGGACCTTATGTTTCCTCCCTTGGGGAAGGAATTAGCATGTGCTATGTGTGGGCAAAGACTAAACAATGTTTAAATTTTCCAGATTCAGAGATGAGCAAATGGAACTCTCAGTCATTCCCTGGTTTCCCTCCTTCATTCCATTCATTCTATTATCCACTGTCTATTGCATTCCTACTTGCATTGGGATGATAGTAATGAAGTTGACACAGTCCTGCTTTCCAGAAACTCCCATTCTAGAAAAATAGTCTTGTGGGCTAGTATTTGCATTACAGTGCATCTGCTATGGAGAAAAACACTCATGCTGATGGGCAGAGAAGTGAGCTTTTAAGAGTGAGATATCCTTCCCAAAAGGAGAAACTTGAGTGTGGATTCACGGGATTCATAAAGACTATGAAATTGAAAGGCCCTTGGTCCATTTAACCAGATTCTTCAGGAAGCTCTATATGGGTGTTTATCATAGTAATCCATTCATTCATTACTCATTCATTTATTCACCCAGTATATCTAAACCTTCCTTCATTTATAGAGAAGATTTTGTGTGTTGCTTACCATGTTAAGTGCTGTATTAATTTCCTATTACTACTACAACAAATTGCCTCAAACCTAGTGGCTTAAAACAACCCTAATTTATTAATTTCAGTTTTGTAGGTCAGAGGTGTGACACTGTCTTACTGGACTAGAATCAAGGTGATAGTTAGTATACCTTCCTTTCTGGAGGATTTAAGGGGAAAATCTATTAATATTTCCTTGCATCTTTGAATTCCGCCTATGTTCCTATGCTTGTGTTCTCCTTCCTGCATCTACAAAGCCAGCAGTGACAGGTGGAGACCTACTCATATCACATCACTCTGACTTCTTCTGTCTCCCTTTGCCACTTTTAAGAATGCTTGAAATTGCATTGAGCCCTCCTGGATAACCCAAAATAATCTCCTCATCTCAAGGTCCTAGTTTAGCCACAATTGCAAAGTCCCATGTTAAGTAGCATATTTGCAAGTTCTGAGGATTAGGATTTGGACATTTTTTTGTGGGGGATTATTCTGCCTAGCAGAGACTCAAATCTACTTTGCTCATCTTTACTACTGAGATCTATTAATAATGCCTGATTGTGGCTGTCTCCCTAAATTCCAATTAGCTGCTTCACCACCAAGCCAGCAAATCATCTAAATACTGCACGTTCTTTCATCTACGCTTTGAGCAAGAAATTGTTTTGAGAGTTAATCTCCTTTATAATTCTCATTTTAAAGATGAGGCAACTGATTTTCTGGAAGTTTAATTAACATGCCTAGGGTCACAGGTGACAGGAGCAGAATATTGTTAAAATTCAAAGCTCATGACCGCTGGACCATTTATTTCCCAGAAAAAAGATTCTGTCAGATCTCATATATAAATTGAGTTCATTTTAAGTTTGAAAAAAATATCTATTATTTAATAAGAAACTAATTTAAGGAAACTTGTACAAAAACCTAATCACTTTTTCTTTTATTTCACTAATAAAGCAACTTCATTCAGCGCAAACATTGCATTGAACAAGAAACCTTGCTATTCAACTCAGTGACAGCTGACTATTACTCACTTCCAAATGACTGATACTTAGTGAAGCATCTGTTCACCCCAGGAAATCTCTCCTATGCATGTCTCTAATCTTCTGTATTCTAAATAAATTGCCTTAAGGTGAGTTGATTATCATTTTGCAACATTTTCCAAGCAGCATTTAAACAGCTAAGTGAAAGGAGTTATTCTGTCACTGTTAAAGCTTCCCTCCGCCACTATTAATTACTTGTATGTCTGTAGAGTGTCAGTACAGACCTCAATTTGTTTAGGACTGTTAGTTATGGAAGCAATCGAGTAAGATTGATTTCTTGAACTGGTTCCAGAGTAACTATGCTTATAGAGCACCTTCCAAATAGAATATAATATGTGTAACCCCAACTAGAGATTTATGGATGATATCCCTCAGGAGATGGCATGATGTAGCTCAAAGGACAAGGAGACAGGGTCAGTCACACAGCTAATAAGTAGGAGAGCGGAGAACTGAATCTGAAGCTCATGTTCTTTCAATTATATGATGCTTCCTTCTAACACATCACGAACTTCGTCAACTATTGAGGAAACAAAAACTTGCTGATGCTTTAAACCACTGCAAACGTATCTAATGCATTACTTGTTCAACTTTTTCCAGTTGCAAAGCCTGGCAAAACCAAACCATTCAGCCCAGTACAACAAAGTTAAAGTTGTGATTTATGGAATAGATATTTCAGAAAGATGCAGACATTTTCATTCACATTAAAGATACTCTGAATAAAGACATATGTTCAGAGTATCCTGGACATAAATGCTTAATGTTAAAGACAGGTCAGGCAACACAGATGCAAGAAGCTTTAAAAGCTTTTGGAGTCTAAGTTTGTAAACTTTGGGTATGATGGTGAGATTGTCAGTTCACTGAAACCCAGCAGTTCCCCTCAAGTGTCTGTCTTGCCCTTCCTTCCACACTAAGTGCCTACTCTGAGTTCTCTGGCCATTACATAAAGCCTTTTAGGAAACATCACTCCAGACAGATGTTTAACCCCAGGCTCTAAGGGAACTACACAATGAGTTGCTAAGTCTGTTGATTAATTTTACATGTACGTGCATGCTAATGTAGTCTGACACCAAGGCCCTCACAGCCAGTCGGCCATGTTAAGTAAACAAAGTAGATCAGGTAAATGTACACTGAAAGTTGTCTGTGCAAGAGATGCATTTCCATCCCAGACTTGGAGGAGAAATCGTTTTCCTATTTCCACAGCAGCCATCAGAGGTCACCTGGTCAATATTACCCCAAATCTTCCTTCATTCACTTGTGATATGCCACCTCATTTTTTAACAACCTGTGTGGAGTATGAAATATTTTTTTTAAATTGGAAATGAAGCTCAATGATAGCAAAATTATAGAGGAGCTTTTAACACTTCTGTTACAATTGGTGACAATCATCACTCAGGTAGAAATTAAACTGCATATTTCATGTCCACGGCTTTCAGCTTATGTTTTGTGAACTTACCAATTTACAAACATTAAGCATGATGTGGTATTATTAAAGAAAATTATGATCTTGAGAAAAAAATAGTGAAAAATATATTATTCAGAAATATCAATATTACAGATATTCCTTCTGATATTTGTACATAAACTATTTCAGATTAACTCTTCACTGGAAACAACAAGAAAATAGGGGAAATTTATTTTTTTAATTTGTTTGAAGGTACTGGTGAAAAACCAAGGCTTTTTGGTTTTTCAATGCCTCAACCAGGACTTGAGGGTTCAGAGTCTTGAAGAGACAGGATGCTTATATGTAAGCCCAAGGATTAGCACAGCTTTTTCCTTGGAGGCATTTGCTAACACATGACACAAAAGCTAGTAGGGAACTTTCAGCAGTACTAGGGGTTAAGGGGAACAGAACTTAGAAATCAAGCCTCAACATGAAAGAGGAATCTTGGTAAACACGACTAGTTCATTTGGGACCCCTGCCCCTGAAATCTTACTTGAAGAAGAGAGGAAAACCAGCCCCCACAAAGACTGACACCCTCCTTCAAATCAGATTGGATTCCAGTGGCCCATGCCTACCATAGCTGCTTTCCAGAAGCAAAAGAAAACAACCTTACAGAGCCTGACAAAATGCCTTGAACTCTGTAAGCAATTAATGAATATTAGTTGAATTTTGTTTTATCAAGAGCATTTAAATATTTTTCAATAATAATAAAATGAAATAATTATCTTCCTCTTTTTGAGACCCTGACACATGTCCTGGTTCTGTGACCTTGGCTTTATGTGTATTATCTCTAATTCTTCTACCATATTTGCAAGTTAAGAATTATTTATGTCTGATTGTAAGGCTGAGGTTCACAGATGTTATGTGAATTACAAGATCTACACAGCTATTATATGACTGAATTAAGATTTAATTCTTAAATTGGACTGTTTGGTTTCAGCAAACACTTTCTGAGGATCAGGTGGGTGTAGATTTTCATGGAATGTGTGAATAAATGGTTACTTTAGGAAAGAAAGCAGAGAGATTTCTTAGAAACCATGGATGTATTTTTTGAGAAGGTTATCTCTTAAAAAAATTAAGCATTTTCGATGTTTTTTCCTTGGAATTTGGAGGAAATTCTAAATAGCACAAGAATGTCTCTTAAAATACTCATCAAAAAGAAAAATAATGAAATAATTTATTCAAAATGTATTTACTGGGTATTTATTATTTACCAGGTACTGTTCTATATTTTAGAACTACAGCAATAAACAATATAGAAAAAGTTCCTGGCCTGATGTAGATTGGATCCTATTGGAGTGGACAGTTAATAAATAAACAAATAAAAATAGAATTTTGGAAGTCATCAGTACTGAACTGATATTTATAAGCTAACTGAAGGGATGGGATGAAAGTCTGTTTAGAGTAGGTTCAAAAAAAAGAAAAAGGAAAAAAAGAAAGCTCTTAGAGACACAACGTTTAAGCCAGGAAAGCTATGGAATTCTGAAGATACCTGAGAAGTTAATGTGTTAGAAAAAGTAGTGCTGTACCCCTTCTTCCACTTGAAATTCTATGCTCTTTAGGAAGTCTTAATAGTGGGATGCAATGGTTACTCTATCATGGTTAAAAAAAAATCTGTGATTTTACACAATGGGTTAAATGTGGATGATATCAAAACAATGAAAACTGTTATATATTTCCTAGTCAACCTGTATAACTACAAGATATTTGAAAATTAATGTGATCAAAGTAACTTTATATTAGAATGACAGGAAAGGGTAGAAAAATAATATGAATGAAATAAAGAAGTGCTCAAACAATAGACAGTCACCAGCACCAATATTCTTTCATTTTATATAATGTTTTTGTGGAACAACCAAAATTGTAACTTTTGACCAAGTTGTACAGGTATCTGTGGCAAAAGCATGAGAAGAACAAAGTCCTAACTGAGGTAATTGCCTCATTAAATTGACATCTATCTGCAACAATACATCCTAGATCACAACTCACATTAAGGGATTAAAAAAAAAAAGGATGAATATGTGATTGAAACTTAGCACAGTACTACCTGCATTCATAAAAATCTCCATAGTGTATTTGGTGCTAGAACCAGTCACTGAGGTTGTTTATGAAAAAGATTTATTTATCCTGAATTTTATTTTCTTTAAACAGAGCCCTGCTTTGCTAACCAAAAAAATTTTCTGAAGGGCCCCAACTAACATCTGAAGTCCAGTTTTATAAATTCAACAGATTTTTCTTCCAGTTTCCAGGTTGAAATTTCATAGTGATGACAACTTCATTTTATCTTGAATTTGAGCATCACTAAAAACAATTGAATAGTTAAGCATAACAGAAAAAAATGATTTCACTGAAGAAAGTATAGTTACAAAGTACAAGAATGTAGCTGTTATAAAACCATTTTCTCCAGTTACTAGTACCTCCTATACCCAACTCCCCTTAGCACATAATCAGTATACCATCTAAAACATTTCTCCACATGATATTCAGGAATTTAAATTTTCTGGAAGTTGCTACAGCAAAAACACTAGTACAATTTGGTTAAAAGACATTAAATGTGGCTCTGTCTGAGCATTGATGGGTGATATTAAAATGGTTTTAATTTAGATTAACTCTAAAGTACTATAAATTACATAGTCAATTTACCTAGAGGAAATTTTCATCAGATGTAACTAGAAGTTACTCAAGAAATATTGAAGAGGTGCTACAATATTTGAATCAAAAAAATCAAAATATCAAGTATCAAAGCATTAGTTAAGCAGTTTTCTGTTTATAATAATGACAAAATAATGACTTTGAGCAATTTTCTTACTAGTCAACAGGTTAAAACCATAGCTTGAAACAGTAAGTAGTTCCAGAGCACTGGTAGTTTGTCCAATTCAGTTTGATATAGAATGCTTGTTTTTCTGGCATGCTGGGAGCATGAATTGCTTTGTAAAATCATTGTTTTTCAGATAGTCAAATAATACCCTTGATCCTTTTAATTTCTGTTGGATTTTTTTTCTAAAATATATTTCACAAATTTCTAGCTGCTTAAACTGAGGATCCTAAACCATAATTTAATCTTTACTAATTTTTTCTATGAAAATAATCAGGAAAAACCATTTTAAAATTTTTGGAAAGTTTTTTGGTTCCCACACTAAATAGACACACACACACACACACACACACACACACACACAGTCTTAGTTTTTAAGTAAACATTTAAAAATATTATTTCTCTGTATTGTTGTGCACTGTCAATTCTCACTAGTCTCAAGGAAGTTGACACTAAAACAATTTCTTCTCGCTTAATACATATCACTTCTGGATGCATGAAAATTATTTCTCTTAACTTAGCTATGATATGTGAGAAGTGTTGAGGCAAGTTTCTTTAAAAATTTTGTGATGCTCTAGTTAACATTAAAGTTTACATTATTGAACATAGCTTACAAAGTTAGAATTTTGTTATCAAACTTTCGTAACTTTGAATTAAAAATTTGCTATTTTAAATCCAAACATTTAAAATCCATATGTAAAAAAATCCTTTTTTATTCCACTGTCACTTTTTTAAAAAAGTAATCTAATATCAACATCATGGACTGAATTGTGTTTCTCCCAAATGAATATGCTGAAGCCCTAACCCCAATGTGACTGCATTTGGAGGTAAGGCCTTTAAGGAGGGAGTTAAAATTAAATAAGATCATAAAGGTGGGATCCTAATCCTATGGGACTGATGTCCTTACAAGAAGAGGAAAAGACACCAGATCTCTCTCTCTCAGTCTCTGAGTGCACACAGAGGAAACACCATGTGAAAGCAAAGCAAAATGGCGGGAAGAAAGATCTTACCTGTTGGCACATTGATCTTGGACTTCCAGCATCTAGAATTATGAGAAAAATAAATTTCTGTTGTTTAAGCCAACCTCTTTGTGGTATTTTGTTATGGCAATCTGAGCTAACTAATAATACTCAACAATTAACTCTTTCTGCCAATTGCTGTTTAGCTTTTCTGTGATACCAGCAAATTAAAGACTTAAAAATTAGGATAAAATCAATAACGCCATACAAAATGATCAGGGAATGCTTGAACAAGAGAATATCAAAATTGCTCTGGATCCTTTTCCTACAAAACGTTTTCCATTATGGGATACTGAAACCTGTCTGTGTATCAAGGGGTCTTGAGATTCTATAGGTATGAAATCCATTCAATAGTTTCAGTTTATTTTTAAAAATGTGTTTTGCTATTTTGAACCACAGTTCTAGTTTGTGATTGCAAAAAAAATGCAGTCAGTATCTTGGGAAGAAGGGCCGATTGTTGCCAAAAGTAAGAGCCTCCATTGCTTTAGAGCTTAACAGTAACAGCTTGGAATGGAGTTCTGATCCTCTGACAGGAATTTTCTCAGTCCCGACTACATGAAAGACATACTGTCCCTGGATGGACTGCTGCCATGCTCCATGGCAAGACTGTGAGAGACTCCATAAAAAGAAGGAAACAAAAACAAAGTATTTGTGTAACGTCTTTCTCCATTTGTTTTTTGTTTTTGTTTTTTCTTTCCATTTGCATGCAGTAAAGAATCAAAGCACCTCAGTCATGATTGCCTAAAGAATGCAAGACATCGTACTAGGCACCAAGATGAAGATAAAATAATTGCACGAAATGTAGCCCATGTGCTCACTGTGGAGCTAAAAACATTCTATCACTATTACAGATAGGCAATAGATATCTTCTGATCCAGCCATATTTAGGGACTAGTATTGAATGTTTTTTTATGGTAATTTATTAATCTTATTTTCTAACTATTTGGTGTTGGTATATAGAACTGTATTTTATTTTTTACATTATTCTATAACTAACAGGCTAGCTAAATTTATTAATTAATTCTAATAGTTTATAGACTTCTCTGGATTATCTATCTGCATGATAATGTCATCTGTAAGTACTGATTTTATAATTTTCTCCATATCATAATTCTGTTTATTTCTTTTCCTTGGTTTATTGAAATATTGTATAGAAGCACTGATAATGGGTATTCATTTACTTTTCCCAATTTCCGGAAAAAAGTTGTCAATATTTCACCATTGTGGATAATGTGTGATGTAGGTTTTTTGGGGGGGCTATTCTTTTTCAGATTAAGGGAAATCTTTTCTATTCTAGTTTTCTGTTTTTTTAAACTATAAATAGGTATAAAACATTGTCAAATGCCCTTTTGCCTTTTGAACATGTATTAAAATTATCTAATTGTGTTTTCCCTTTTCTGCGAGCATATAAATTTTATTAATTACCTTTATGTGTTCTGATACATTTTTGCTACATTTTTGTATTTAAGTTTCTGAGAAAGACTGGCCAATAATATATTTTTTTTCTTGAAAAATACTTGTCAGTATTTGGAATCAAAATTATGATAGTCTTATAAAAGTTTAGGAATCATTTCCCTTTATTTCTTTTATTGGAATAAATTTGAGTAAGATTGGCACTATTGAAAAAAATTACCTAGAAAAGCCATCTGGTTCTGAGGTTTTCATTGTGGAAGAATTCAAATTATGGATTCAATACTGTAATAAGTACCAAAGAAATCAGGTGTTGTATTTATTTTCCTTTCAACCTTGTATTATTCAGTGAATTTTTCTATTCCTTCAAAATTTTAAAATTGAGTATTATAAAGTTGGTCATACTATAATCCTATCATCATTTCATATAGGAATTATTTGTGTCTCTTGTTCAAGCCTAATATTGCTAATTCATGTCACTTAAATTTTTTTCTTGAATATTTTCCAAGTGGTTTATCAATTTTATTGGTATTTTCAAAGAACAAGCTTTTAGTTTTGTTTGTATTCTCTGTTGTATATTTACATTGTATTTTATTGATCTCTTCTTTTATCTTTGATATTTATTTTCTTGTGCATTCTTTGGATTTGACTTAACTTTTTTGTTCTCAAATTTTGTGATGAATGCTTAAACCATTGATATTCAACCTTTACCTTTTTTCTAAAACATATAGTTAAGCCTCTAAATTTCTCTCAAAACATTATTTCAGCTGTATTCCACACATGTAAATATTTTATAGCTTTTTGACTTTTATTTAAAATGTTTTCCAATTTGCATTTGTTCTTCTTTGACCCTGGAATAGGTTAAAATATCTTGCTTAATACCTTGGAGTTTGGAATTTGGAATTTGGGATTTTTCTAGTTATCTTATTTTTTTTTAATAAAAATAATTTTTAAATAAAATAAATTCTAGCTTAATCCCTTTGTGGTTAGAGAACACACTCTGAATAATTTCATTCTTTTGAAATTTATTGGGTCTACCTTTATGGCTCCATCTCCTTTCTACAGAGAGTAGTTCCTATGTTTTTATCTTGGGGCTAAAGAGCTGCCATTTTGCATTACAGGGGAGGAGAAATGGTAATAGAAGCATGAATTCCTAACTGGCCCTCTTATTCCTAATAGAGTTCTTTAATTCATTACACACATAATTGCCCTGTGTCCCACGCCTCTCCTTTGTGCAATTAGCTCAGATTTCAGTGCCTCCAGGGCTCCCTCAGTAAAGATCCTTACCTCTCGTGTTTTGGATTCTGAATTTCTCTATTAATATCAACCCATCTGCTTGAAATTTTCCAGATTTCCTCAAATATCCTGGCCCCCTGAGTTCTTGTTTACTGCAGTTAGTCTTTTTATTTCTTTCATAACTTCTTATAATCCCAAAGGGAGTTTGGGAAGAAGAGACAGTAAAACTGAGTGCTCAGTCTGCCATCTTGAATAAACTGGTGAATCCTTTTTAGCAATATTTTCTGTGATTTAACTTCACTTTTGAAGACAAGGTTATATAAAACAACATTCAGTATTAAATTCGGGCATTTTTGTTAAGAAGACATTTTTTATAATTGGAAAAGCTTTAGAGTAAGATTGGCTCCTATCCTGTATTAAAATCAACCATTAAAGCTCAATTTAGTCAATCTGTAGTCCATTAAGGGAGAAATTAGTTTTTCTGTAGAAATGAATTGGCGGTCAGTTGTCCGTACCAAGATAACTTTCAGTACCACACAGGTCGCCCAAGAGAGCTAGGTCATCAGGCAGGCTACCCAAGAATTGTTATCTAAGGAGTGGTTTATGGTCAACAAATTGGGTAGTAGGTAGAGCACAGAGAAAGTGAGTGACGTATGAGAGGCAATATATGTAGATATGATTTTCTGTGCCAAAAGCTTCATCAATTTTCCTTTCATCTGCTGATTTCCTCTGGTCCCTTCAAGTGAAAGAAAAGTCAACTTGTCAAAAGCTGACATTCTTCCTCTGAATAGTTCCACAATTGTTCTGACCCTTGTGCTTCTCAAGTTTGAAGAGAGGAAAATTCCTCAGGGAGAAAAGTAGGTAGTTCAGTGCATTACCCTGTAAAAAGATTACAGTAAAAACTCTACAGGACTGGAAGGTGAAGATTTAGGTCAGAAATCAGAAAGTTGTATTCTACTGTTATAAGATTCTCTTTGAAATATTTGTCTCTATTATAACTGTATCCGTTTCTACTTGAGACAATCAACTGGCATGTGAAATACCCGAATATTCTCAACCTCAGTTATTTAGACCCCTCTTTGAAATCTTCCATATAAGCCCTTCAATACCTTAAAATTGTAGAGAAATTTGTTTTTTCTTTAATATACAATCCAACTGATGTTCATATCATGTAAGAAAAATTACAGAATATCTCCCTTATAATGCAGCTTTCTTACTATGTTTTACATGAGCTATTGTTAAAATCTTTTGTGGATAGTTAGAGGTACAAAATAAACTGAATTTCCATGATAATGATCTGTGACTAACCAGGTCACAGGTATATCAGGAGTATCCATTCCCAACTGTCTCAGTTGTAAGATCCTGGGCATAATCACAATTTGAGTCACAAGTACAAGGGGTAGGACCTCCTCTTTCCTATCCCACCAGGTGTTTGGGAGCCCATTTGATCTTGCAATTTCTCAAGGATGAAGCATCACTTAAGAATCAGCTGACTCACAGAGCAAATAATCACGGCATTAGCCTGTTGTTGGTTAGGAGACAGGCTGATGGGGGCTGTTGGTGAATTTGGCAAAGTGTTTAGACTAATGGGAACAGGACTTATGAATGACTTAGAAGAACTTTTATTCAACAAAGTTCTTCAACAATAAAACAGTGCTTTTTGCATTATATATATATATATATATATATATATATATATATATATTTTTTTTTTTTTTTTTTTTCCCTATTACCAGGTTCTTTTACAAAATGTCCTTTCTCAGAGACCATGTTCCTGTTACAGGAATCCAGATATTCATGTGCCCCTTTCTTCTCCTATATTTTTCAGACTCTGACTCTTTCCAACTCATAACCCTTTGTTTCCTGCCACAAAAATATATCATTCTCTTTTCTGTAATAATAACATTTGAAAGCCAATCAGTAATCTGGATAATAATCCATTAAAACCAAATAATGAGTGAAAGAAAAAAAATTAAAAAGGTTTTCCCTCTCATAAAAGGCAATGAGGGCTGAATAACTGTGTAGTTGATACTTACTGGTAAGGGAGATACTTATTCTGCTTCTGGGAAGAAAGTTTCTCATCCCAACCCCCTAATCCCAATCCTACTCAGAAAGGGGCTGAATAAACTACTTCCATTGAACTAAGAAAATGGAAAGCTTATATTTTTATATCAGTCAGAAATTGGCATTTGTATTCTTCTACTACTATACACTAATATATATTAAAAATTTTGTAGAGAAAATATCAGAGGCTTGCCTTTTAGTTTCTGAGACTACATTTTTTATTTCTGTGGTTTAAAATGTTATCAATATATGACTTTTAGTTCTGTTGAGTTTCCTATAATGTCATAGAATTTATGTTTAACAAAGTCTTGTAAAAAGGTTTAAAGAAAGATTGAGGTTTTCAGTAACAAAAATTACTTTTTAGAATTTTAGACTAGCCAAAGAGTTTGTCCTAAAAGTATTTATTATCTGTTCCAGAATTCACAGATAAGTACACAGTATAATTTTATTGGATTCAGCATATTTTAAAAAGTTGAAAAGATGTAATTTTTCTATTTATACCTAGGATACAATCTGTGCATTTGAAAAAAAAAAGAAACTTCAGAGACAAACTGGAGATTTATTTAGTCTGTCTTTATTTAAAAAGAGCCAAAGGAAAAAACACACAAATACAATTGGCTAATTGCTTTGCAATTTGGCTTTATTTCCTTGACACTAATGGAGAATTTCTAACACCTAAACAGCTAATGAGTTGGGAAGTTATGAGTTTTATCTGAATACAGATATTTAGTCAGAAAGAAAAAGAAATTTACTCCTTGAGAACAGAGAAGACTGAACAAACATAAGCTGTGTCTATATTCCAGTCTGCTGGGTGCTAGTTTTGTGTGCCCTAAGGATCTTGCAGTGTGAAGGGAAACATGGGTGTACAAATATATATTTTCAGTCTCATATGTTTAATGTCAGGATAGATGTGTTGTCAGAGCCCATAGAATATCAATCATCTAAATAACGACAATAATAAACTACAGAAAAATGACTATTAGTGCCAACTATGAAATGTTTATTATGTTTCAGGTTCTCTGCTAAGTGCTTTATATACCATACTCCTTGAGTCCTCACTGAAGAATGTAGGTATAATTGTCCTCATTCTAATTAATAATAATAGTAATAAAATCATCATCACCATCATCATCTGGGAGGTAAATACATTTCTACAGCTCATAAGTAGAAGATCCAAGATTCAGTATCCTATCTATTTAAATCCAAAGCCCATGTTTTTAACACCCCCAGTTTATGTCCCCTTACTTTCCTATCAGGAAATTTTCTGGAAGATGTACAACTATAGTTGGATATGGCAACAAATGTGAAATTAAGCAGTCAAGGAAGTAGAATGAGAAAGCTAATTTAATCAGGAAGAATGTCATTTACATACCAGAAGAAGAGAGTACACCATATTTTTATGGAATCCAAACCAATTATTTTCATCATGTGATTATATATTGCATAGAGCAAGGGGCAGACATGAGGCCATAGAATTAGGCTGGGGCCACATAATTAGGGGTTCAAATGCCTGACTAGGAACCTGGGGTTTCTTTAAGTCATAGAAAAAGATTGAAGCTTAAACAGGGAAGTGGCATGGTTGGATTTGCACGTTTGATGGAAGTCCCGTTGGACCAGGGCAGAGGATGTCTGGTAGAGCCATTACCGAGGTATCTAATAGAGAAAATGGAGCAAATGTGTGAGAAAAGAAAGGCTTCACACTGAAAAACAGGAAAGATTCAATCTGCATGACCTGTGTGTTACACACACGCTCTCTGAAGACAGACGAATGTTACAGGTAAGACCTTGGAAATCCTCAGCGTGGGAAGTCGCAGTTGTATCTGGCTTAGGCATAAGCAGTGGTGGCCTTGATGGAAGCAGTACTACGATTTCAGCTTTGGTCTTCCTGGGAGTTGTCTCATTGCCTCAGACAATGGGGTGGGGTCTGGCACATTGGGACTGTCCCACTAGCAGGCAGATATACTTGGATCCATCTGGCATGTTCAGTCTGTACCTAACTCTACAAAGCACCTTCTCCAAGTGCTCCCCATGACTCTCCCACCCACCTCAGAGTTTTGATACCTTCTTTTTCCTTCCTACCCAACAGCCACCCTCCTACATCCTGTCATAGTTGATTCCTTTTTCATCTTTATATCTTAGCTTAAGCACCATGTTTCAGGGATGCATCTTCACCACATCTTCACCAGATGAGAGCTCCCATATGCACTCCCATAGTCTCCTATACCTTTTTCCTCCAGCTATAATCACAAGTTATAATTATATATTTAAGAAATTATTTGATTAATGCCTGTCTCTTCCATTATAGCTCTCCTAAGGAAGAGCAATGTGTGTAGTATTCTTGAATGTCTCATAAGTCCAGCAAATTTTCTAGAACATAGTGTGTTCTCAACACATATTTACTCAATGAAAGAATGACTTCCGGGGCTTCCCTGGTGGCGCAGTTTTTGAGAGTCCGCCTGCCGATGCAGGGGACACGGGTTCATGCCCCAGTCCGGGAAGATCCCACATGCCGCGGAGCGGCTGGGCCCGTAAGCCATGGCCGCTGAGCCTGCGCATCCAGAGCCTGGGCTCCGCAATGGGAGAGACCACAACAGTGAGAGGCCCGTGTACCGCAAAAAAAAAAATGACTTCCCCATCGGTGCTATCACAATTGACATGTTGAACATGAGAAGTGTATCCATAAGCTCTGACCTCATTGATCTCCCTCATGATTGTAGTAAAAAAAAGTATTTACCTTGCGTTGTAGTAAACATCCTTGTGGGGATTTTCCTCTTTTGATCATTCATTTACTCATTCACTCCACAAACAATAATTGAGCACAATGCCCTGTACTAGGACTAGGAATACAAAGATAAAAAAAGACTTGTCTTTTCTCGCAAGGGCTCAGTTACTTCTGCCCACCTTCCAATCTCACTTTTCTACATTTTTCTTTTTTTCAGCAAACTAATCCTACCACCAGAAAATAAGTTGCCAGTATTCCAGTCTCTTGTGTTTTCTACTAAAAATTGCCGGCAGAATGAGACATGGCTCTTTTGTTATTTTCATTAGAAAGCAAATTGCTTGTGATACCTTTGACAAGAATTAAATGGAGGCATAGAGTTAACTTCACATTACTGTGGAGGTGAATTTTTGAGAAAGGAATGGAGTCTGTCAGACTCAGAGGTTCATTGCTGTTTATTAAAAAAATGGCATCATTGAGCTCTTGAATCACTGCATAAGGACACCTAAACTGAATGTCTAGTGACGGTTTTTATAAAGAATTTTACCCTGTAATGACTGTTCCTGCCGTGTTATTGTTTCAAGTGGTTGTAAGAAAGAGTTTTATTCTTGCTATTTCAAAGAAAACAAGAATATTTTGGAGGTTTGGTATTTGAACACCTTTCTTCTTTGTTCAATTCTAAGTTTTAGAAAAGAATGATGGCTTGTGGTTTGTGTTGGAAATAAACTACTGCAGTTGAAAGGTGTTTTTGCAGTTTCCCCAATGTGTCATGTTTATGCTAACCTTTTCAAAAGAAAAGCTTTGAGAAACTGACTATAAAAGCAGTGCACTCTGGGCAGAAAGTAGGAATTTGGTGGGAGGGTGTGCAAAAGTGTTTATATATCTTACTTGACAGCATTAGTGAGTATAATGAATTATATCACAGTACAGCATTTGTTTAAAATTATTGTAACCTGGGTTATCTACATTTAAGATTTCTTACATAGATTATGTGTCTGTATTTATTTGTTTCTTTATAATTAGCCTTTTTCAAGAAAGTTTTAAATAAGCTTTGCCCACTCTTCAACAATCACCAGTACTAGTCTTACCACACTGTGTCTTTAATCTGTATGAAGATGAACCAGCATTGGTGGAGTTCTTAGCCTTCACAATAGAAAAACAACGAAGTCTGCTCATAGAAATTTCTTTCACTCTCATTTTGCTTCAGTCTTATTCCTTCACCTGGCGTTCACATTAGATTCAATTGACTTGGTTCTGGTAATGACTCAAAGATGCTGGCTCTTCAATTTCCTTCCCCAAATGTGGACAATTCTAATTATGTACTTGACACTGATTTAGCCCCTGATCTAGCCCCTGATCAACTTGTGACTCCAGGATTTAGATTTTAGCATATGCTGTGGTTCTGTACTTGTCTTGGCACTAAATATTATGGCAAACTAACTTTAATGTACAACCAAAATTGAATTCTGCTTCCTACTAAGGCAGGTGTAAGAACATATTTACATGGACCAAAGAAAAGGTGATTTTTTTTTAAAGAAAGGACAAGTTAATTTTCTGAATGTTTAATCCAATCATTTCCAAAAGTCTAGATATTTGAAATTTGTCCACTTGATTGATTTAATTGCACTCAATCACACAGATTCCTACTCTCATGGAAAGACAACTGAAATTTCTGTGAGCCAAGCAGAACATATATAAAGCAGAAAAGAAGAAAAGGAAATACTAGAAAAAAACCCCACTGTAACAGAAAAAGATGACTGCCTTTGATGACTTGTTAGTAAACTCCACATGATTGAGGAAAAGTAAGTAAGGTTGAAAATAGGCTATTAGGAAATTCTCAAATTACATGCAAAGAGAAAAAAGAATGGAAAAGTAACAATAGAAATTTCAAGAATCTTGGTGTAATTGCAAAAGGTACAACATACATAGTGTTGTTAGGAAGATAAAGGAGTTAGGAAAAGATTTGAAGTAATAATGGCCAAGAGCCAAGGACTGTCCGAAATTAAAGACAGATACAAAACAAAAACAAACAAACAAACAAAAAAGCAGATCTAGGAAATTCAGACAATAATCAGGATTAATATGTTAAAAAAATCATTCCTAAGCACATCGTATTAAAACTACAGAAAACCAAAGACAAAAAGGATATCTTGAAAGTATCCAGATTAAAAAAAAAAAAAAATCTTGCTATAGAGAAACAAGTACAAGAATTAGAGCAGACTTATCTGAAAAATCAAGCAAGCAAGAAGAGAGTGGATTGAAATATGTAAAACATTGAAGGAAAAACAAAACACCAACTGAGAATTTTATATCCAGTGAAATTATCATGGTAAAGTGAAGAAATAAAGACAAAAAGAAAAAGAAAAAACTGAAAGTTTTTTTTTTTTATTGTCAGTAAACTTGTCTTGCATGAAATGTTAAAAGACACTCATGAGAGCTAAACTTCTTTGTTTTGGAATGATAGGTTTTACAGACAAGCAAGGAGAGAAGGCAAACATGATTTGCATGACAATATGTTAGAATTGAAGGTATTGAAGGTATTAGTACAAAATCATATTTAGCTTAATATTTACACAGAAAGTTACATATAGTTACATGTAAAATTACACATGAATATATATAATATATATACACACTAGTATATACACACATATCCCCTTGATCTGTCAACCAAGAGGGCCTAGAGGCAATGACCCCTTAATAGCAATGAACAACCTAGAGGCCAGTTATTTGTTTCTAAGACTATTTTCCAATAAAAGGAGCCTGTTCTCCTTGAAGAAATGGCTGATTCTAGGACCAGGGCATTAAATATACAAGATGAACCTGGAACATCTTGAAATGCCAGAAGGTAAGAAAGTACTTAAATGAGAATGTAATAAATGATTATGTCAAAGGAGACAACTGAAAGAGCACAGTGGCCAAAAGTGAAACAGTTGAAGCAATAAAGTAAACAAAACATTTTTGGATTAAGACCAAAAGCATTAAATAAATATCCAATGAGTGCATACTGATATAAATACATTTTAAAAGTGAAAGAGAATAGATACATTTCCTGTGCAGAAAAATTCCAGATAATTTATATAGATACTTCGCCTTCAAAGAGGTAGAGCATAATCCCCATTCCTTAAGGGTGGTCTATGCCTAATGACATCCTTCTAAAGGGTACAGTATGGAAAGTGAGGTGGAAGTGAGAGTAGGGAGAGAAACTTGACAGTGGAGAAACCTGATACTGATACTATCAAATCTAGGTGATCAAGGTTAATTTCATTAGTGGTAAGTTTGGTGATTGGGTGATGTGATGAGAAAGGAACCCTACCTCTGTGACCCTCTTACTGAAACCCATAAACCCAGTCCCACCATGAGGAAAATAGGCAAATCCCAATTTTATCTTTCCAGTAAACAGTGCCAGAGCAACTGACTATCCACACGCAAAAGAATGAAGTTAGACTCCAACCTCACACTATACACAACAATTAACTGTAAATGGATCAACAACCTAAATAAGACTCTTAGAATACAACATAGATGTAAATTTTTGTGACCTTGGATTAGGCAACTATTTTTTATATAATACATATAGCACAAGCAATCAAAGGAAAAGTAGATAAGTTGTATTTCAACAAAGTTTAAAACTTCGTGCTTCAAAGAACACTATCCAGAAAATTAAAAGATACCACAGAATGTAAGTAAATATTTGTAAACTAAATATACTTGATAATGGTCTAGTATCCAGAGTATAGTAAGAAAGCTTACTGCTCAAAAATAAAAAGACACAAAATCTAATTTAAAAATTGGCAAGGAATTTGAATTGGCATTTCTCAAAAGGAGCTTTATAAATGGCCAATTAGGACATTAAAAAATGCTCAGGGGCTTCCCTGGTGGCACAGTGGTTGAGAGTCCGCCTGCCGATGCGGGGGACACGAGTTCGTGCCCCGGTCTGGGAGGATCCCGCATGCCACGGAGCAGCTGGGCCCATGAGCCATGGCCGCTGAGCCTGCGCGTCCGGAGCCTGTGCTCCGCAATGGTAGAGGCCACAGCAGTGAGAGGCCCACGTACTGCAAAAAAAAAAAAAAAAAATGCTCAGCATCATTAGCCATCTGGAACAGGTAAATCAAAACCTCAGTAAGATATCACTTCCCACCCACTAGGATGACCAAGTTTAAGGAGGCAGACAATACCAAGTGTTGACAAGGATGTGAAGAAGTTGAAATTCTCATACATTTCTGTTGGGAATATAAAATGGAACAGCCATTATAGAACATAATTTGGTGGTTCCTCAAAAAGTTGAGTAGAGTTACTACATGAGCAAGTATTTATACTCCTAGGCACATATCCAAGAGACTGATATCATATGCTCACACAAAACCTGTACTCAAATGTACGTAACAGCATTATTTGTAATGGCCAAAAAGCAGAATCAACCCAAATGTTCATCAACTGATGGATGGAAAAATAAAATAGCGTATATCCATACAATTGAATATTATTTATCCATAGAAAGGAAGGATGAACTGAAACATGCTACAGCACAGACTGATCTTGAAACCATTACACTAATTGAAAGAAGCCAGATACAAAAGGCCATATGTTGTATGGTTCTATTTAATGTATTGTCCAGAATAGACAAATATATAGAGACACAAAGTATATTAGTGATTTCAGGGTCTTGGAGGAGGAGGAAATATGTATGAGATTTCATTTTGGAGTGATGAAATAATGGTTACACAATGAGGTGTATATACTAAAATCCACTAAATTGTACTATTTAAAAGTGTGCATTTTATAATATGATAATTATTTTTCAATTTTTAAAAATACCAATTGAGAGCCATTCTGACCTTCATTCCTTATCAGTACCCAAACACTACTCCTCAAAACTTTCAAGGTCAAAAAAAATGAGGAAAGAGTAAGAAACTGTCACACACAGCCAAGGGGAGACTAAAGAAAGATGGCTAAGTATATCCTGGATGACATTCCAGAACAGAAAAAGACTAGATTAAAAACTAGAAAAATCTGATTAAAGTATGGACTTCATTTAATAATAATGAATCAATATTTTTTCATTAATTGTGACAAATAGACCACAGTCACATAAAACATTAGTAGGGATACCATAGGAAAAAAATATATGTGGGGCATATGAAAACATTTTCACTTTTTCTGTAAATCTAAAAATGTTCTAAAATTACAAGTTTATTAAAAGAAACTCATTTATGAAGTACTGGCATTACTCTCCACTATGAAGATAAGTAAAAAGATGCAACAAAAGCTTAAATAACCTGCCATAGCTAGTAAGTGCCAAAGCTGGTATTTGAACCTGGACAGTCCAGCTCTGGAGTCTGTGCTTTTGATCATTGTGCACAATGTTTTCTGATTTATCTTCCACCCTCTTCAACCTTTTCCATGTCCCTGAAAGCTGGCTTATAAAATTTCTCTTGCCCTGCTTCAAGATGCATTAGAATAAATGGAGGACCAGACCAGAAGGGGATTGGATGGAGTAAAGAGAAGGGTGCCGGCAGTTATTCCCCCTCTCTCTCCCTATAGAGTCATCTTAGGCTGGCTGCAGTTTTGATCTATCAACCAAATGTCCTAGCTCCCATCTGGAAGGCTTTTCTGTGCAGCTTTTTTTCATGTTCCAGTAATGGCTCCCTTTCCACCGCTCAAACCTAAGCACTGTATTATTTTTTTGTGGTTTCCTTACACCTTGTCTATATCTTTATGAATAGTACATAAATGAATAGACTATCTTTTCTGTGCCAAGTCCCTTTCTGATACCACCATTATGTTAATTCTCAACTTGTTGTCAAAGAACATAAGTTAACATTATGAAGTAGGAGGAGTTTACCTTCAGTGGCCTCTCACTTGTCCATTTAACTCCTCCAAATATACATTAAGATTTTTTAGAACAAACACAGCATTTATTCATAGTTGATAAAAGTTCTCATAATCCTACTTCAGGTAAATGTTTCATTTCACTAAATCAAAAGAAACTCAAATCCAAAGATGTAAGTAATTTACTATAGTCCTAGTTATAGGAGATATTACCAAGATAATACTTTCACATATCAAACTTGAAAAGAGAAAAAGTACTTTCTACTAATTCTTTTGATATCTCTCAGAGGGAATAAGAAAACATATAGCTTAAAGATTTGAAATTGAAACCTAACATAACAAAAATCACATCAAATAAACTGTATTATATTAGAGACTTTATATAGCACAGAATTCTTTCTAGGGGTAAAAGAACTTTTTTTAAATTTTGTGCTTTTGCATTATCTAAAATATGTCAGAATTATGACTAAAAAGGGCATAGAAACAATTGTTTTCAGTCATACCAGTTTCCACAACAGTTTGAAAGGGACAATGTGCATATTTTGATGTCATCTCTCCATGACAGTGCGGTAGTTGAGTTTAGATATCTTTTTGTATCATTTTGTTTTTCAAAAACATGTAATTTATGAGAATGTTCATTTTATGTAATATATCAAAAAAATATGAACTGCTCACTCAAAATTAAAGGCCCATTTTATTTTCACTTCCCAGACTATTGAAGACCAGATTCACAGTATATATATGTGATACAGCTACCAAGGTGTAATATGTGCATAAGAGTACATGGCCAAAACCATGCACTTAGTGAATAGCAAGGAAATGACATATATATGTGTGTGTGTATGTGTGTGTGTGTGTGTGTGTGTGTGTGTGTGTGTGTGTGTGTGTGTGTGTGTATGACTTCCCTGGTGGCGAGGTGGTTGGGAATCTGCCTGCCGATGCAGGGGACACGGGTTCGATCCCTGGGCTGGGAAGATCCCACATGCCACGGAGCAACTAAGCCCATGTGCCACACCTACTGAGCCTGCATTCTAGAGCCCATGAGCCACAACTACTGAAGCCTGCGAGCCACAACTACTGAAGCTTATGTGCCTAGAGCCTGTGCTCTGCCACGAGAGAAGCCACCACAATGAGAAGCCCGCACACTGCAACAAAGGGTAGCCCCTGCTCACTGCAACTAGTGAAAGCCTGCACGCAGCAACGAAGACACAATGTGGCACCCCGACCCCAGCAAAAAAAAAAAAAAAAAGACAGACAGATGACAGATAAACACACACACACACACACACACACACACACACACACACACACACATATATATAACTATATATAGTTAGGCTGCAATGAAATATTACAATGTCTCCACCTAGCTGAGCTAATTCAAGCCTGTCAATACAAACATAACTTCCTTTACCCAGTCATACTCTGGGGGAGCCACCTTCAAAATTCCCCAGTCCTTTTTTCTAACATTCTTCCCTTTTTAATCCAGCAAAATGAATTGACAATTTAGCCAACCCACTGACGTCACCTTCGGAGAATGGATAACATTCTAGGAAAGGGACTTCTTGGCAATCTCCCTGACAGCACTTCTTGTTCTAACCATTCATTTCACTCTCAGAATATTTCAGTTGTCTGTTAATATTCCAGGCCTGCAACAGCTACATAGAAGAAAGAACTCCAGATAAGTAAGCTATTGTGTATTCTGCTGTCCATTTTTTCCTCCCATGTAAGCCCAGGGGGAATGCTGCCCAGAAAGACACTTTACATGGTAGGTGGTTCCATTAGGGAGAACTAAAGCAAATCAAAAGCTACACTCTGCTGATTGCAGCCTCAACCAGACATTGGCTTATGGAAATTGCTGAAGATTTTCTAGGGCAGGCTGAGCAAATTCATTTTCATGAAGATCAGCACTGAATGAGAGACTGGTCTAGATGAATTTTAAAGTCCTTGCCATGCCTAAGATTCAGGGATTGGGGACACAGAGTTTTACTATAGAAATTAGGTATTAGAGTTACTTATCCTCTCTCTTACCTCTTAGATATCTTTGATAGTAGCACTAATAAAAGTCAAAATTTAGAGATGAACTGTAATAACACCATTTAGATAAACACTGTTGGTCTTCTCCACAAAACTTTCTTCACTTAGCCACCTTCCAGCTTGTGTTATCCATTTCATACATATCTGATCAAAATTATATAGTTTAAGGTCTCTATGAATGGAAAGGCAAGACTTCCCTAAGAAATTCACAGTGGATGTCTGGAGGTGCAGCTGCCATCATGAAACTATTTAGGGAAAATTTACTGGGTTGAGTAGAAAGATAGAAAGAAGTGGGTCAGTAAGAATATCTCTAAGCAGCCCTCCCAACTCTTGAGTGGCTTCCTATGTATCTATTGTTATATAAAATAAATAAACCTGTGTGTTTCTAAACCACCAGATTTCTGTATTCTGTCATTTTTAGCCAAAACACTCTGAAACTGACAGTCACCAAGATATAATGTGTGGATAAAAGTACATAGTCAAAATTGATACCAAGCAGAGCCTTGTGGAGCTCCTGGGCACAAAGGCTTTTCTGTGTCCCCCATTTCTTGATTATAGGAAATAGGCTTCATTCAGCCTCCATGAGTTTCAATGCGCAGGTTCAAAGTGTTGCTAATTAGGGAAGAGACAGGATGTGAGACAAGGAAGGAGCAGTCAAGAAACAATAGTGCAGCCTTGGGGCAAGGTCCTGATTCCCCCTCAAGGGATATACATAGCAATAACTTTGAGTGGTTTTGCAGATACTTAAACACCTACAAGATGGGAGAAGTTAACTGTATGCTGCCCATAAGCATGTAGACTCCAGACCCACCCGGCTGGAACCAGAAGGTTGATGATGCTGACTCCCAATTACCTCACCAGCAACCAATCAGAAGGATGTCCATGAGCTGATCATGCCCTCTTTGAACCATTACTATAAAACTCCTCACAACACCCTCCAGGTTGGGACACACAGTTTTGAGGGCATTAGCCTGCTGGGGCCCCCGTTGCCTAGCAAAGCAATCAATCTATTCTACTTCACCCAAAACTCTGTCTCTGAGATTTAATTTGGTTTTGGGATACAGAGGCTGGATTCAGCTTCAGATTCATGCACTTAATGAATAGCCAGATGACTAACCCGTAAAAGGGTAAAGTTAAGAACTGACTTTCAAGAAGTCATCTGAAATTAGAGCAGAGTTTGATAATAAAGCCTGATAAGAGGAAAGAAGAGTAAATGATAGGTGTCCATAAACTTGGCTAGTGTTCTGCTTTTGAGAGCCCCTGATACTACTCCCTCCATCTGTTTTCTATGGCCAAAATGCTTTTTTTTTTTTTAGATTTAAAGGCAATATCTAAGGTAATCAGCATCTGACAATCTAGAGTAAAGATATAGGGACAGAATTTTAAGATCTTAGAATACGTCTCAAGGTCATGAATTTGTGACATCAAGCACAAAGAACATTCTTTTCTTCTTGGCTGGAAATAGCATAACAAACTAAAAGTTATGAAATTTCATTTTGAGGAAGAATGTCTACCACCAAGGGATACAAATTAATAAAATCTGTGATTAAATGTTCAAACTCTTTTAAGAATAGTACCCATTAGTATGAGGGAATTATCTATTTTTCCATAAAATTAAGGTAATTATCTCAGAAATTTAAAATTTTTCTACTTTTTGCTTTATCGGATTGGAAAAGTTTGTGGTAAAAAAACAAAACAAAACAAAACACAATGAGAGGAATTCTAAACTTGGAGAAGGCCCAGATCTAAGTCATGACTCTATCACTTACTACTTTTGTAACTTTGGGCACATAGTTCTGATCTTCAGTTTGTCCATAAGTAAAAGGAAACAATATCCCTCCTATCTCTTACTGTGAGAATAAAACCCACTGATTCATTTAACAAATGTTTGTTGATTGTAGCTATGAACCAGCCACTCTGCTAGGTTTGGGGAAGACAGAGTTATAGACGATGGACATAACCTCATTCCTAGAGAATCTCACCTAGAACAAATATGTAACCAAACTTGAATTAATTGTAATGACTAATATTCTGGGGGCATTCTGAAAAACCACTGGGGAAGGAAAGGAACAACTAGATCCATGAGACCAGGAGATTACAAAAATGAGATGACATTGTAAAGGGTAAAATATTATATAATGAAAACAATATTACTGTTTTGAGATATCATCCTCAGTTTAACAATTATAATAAAAATATATTACATACATACCTATGCCAGTCTGTGCATTGATTGCCATATGTCTGTAACCCAGATATTAGATGGGTCCCAAGTCAAATGATTTTCATCTCAAATCCCTCTTTCATAACTAGGGGCAAACCTGATCTCATCAACATGTTTGCAATTTTTCTTGTGGTCTTTGTTCTCAGTGTCACTTCTGTGACCATGCTCTTGATTCCAAAAGTGCCCATTTTCTATGCCAAGTTGAACCAGAAATAAAACTCAGATAAGGCTCCCCACTCCTCATTTTCCACCACTGACACCACCAACAATAAAACACTCACATAATCACTGATGTGATGGTTAGATATCACTGAGAGTTCTAAATAATGAGAGGCATTATATCAGCATCAGAGAGTAGCATAAAAACATTATATGTTTGATGTTCTTGTTATTCACTATTCTAAAAGTCCAGGCAGCATTGCCTGAGATCCATGAACCTCATGGCCCAGCTTTGTGCCCTTTCTCTTCTCAAATCCTTTCTATTCTTTCTATCCTTCCTATTCTTTATGCTGTTCTCAGGAGCATAAAACTGTTTCTCTCATTTGCTCATGAAGAACAGATTAGCTACCACCATATTCACCCAGGATGGTACATTGTACCCCTATACGTCTCAAGATATTTTCATGAGCAAGTTTTTTATTTCCCACAATGATACTCAGAAGCACACATTCTTCATGGACACTTTCAGAGAAAAAAACTAGATTACAGATTGGAAATCACAAGCCCAATGTCATGTAGCCAGTAAATGGCAGGACTGGGATTCAAACTTGTATTGCCTGATGTAAAAATCTCCATTCGATTCTCTATATCCCTAATCTGCACTAGGCTTCCTTTGTGTGTTTTATTCAGGATTTATTTTTTGAAAGATATTTGAATATATCACAAAGTTTTAAAAAAACGCTTCCTTCCTCAAGATGTAAAATGAGCTTTAATTAAGGCAGAACTGCCCTGAAAAAATATTTTCCAATTATGTTGATATAATTGTTTCCCCAGCATGATGTCACCTGGTATCAGCTTTAGCAGGCAGTGGAGACATGGTGATATTGGGCTATTACCACTGCAGGCCTGCTCTTAAATTAGACATGGCATTTGGAAAGCGGTCTCTACTTCAGCATTCTTAAACAAATATAGATGAAAACTTTTGTCTCTATTTAGACTTCCCACAGAGTTTCATTAATTCATCTCTGTCTGGACCTTTTGGTCCCCCCTGGAAGGCCATAGCTGTAATGATGAGATACAAATCCAACTGAATATTCAACCTCACGACCTGGCAAAATGCCTAGAACAAGGGCAAGGACAGCTCACTATTATGTTCATATGTAAATTCTGACACTTACCAAGTAAAACAGCAGATCATCTTATCCTTGTCCACAAGCACAGCCACAAAGAAGGCAGAGATTCTGATGGAGATAAGACTTTGTGGGGGGGTGGGGGGGTGGAGTTGCAAAACTAGGTGAGAGAGCTGCACGTGCGTCCTGCCAAATCTACTAAAGGTGAAAAAAATATTATAGTTCTTTTTAAATAGTTTTATTAAGTTGTGCTCTGAGTTAGATTTAAGTTATATTACCTTTTTATTTTGAGACTTCTATTTTTAGAAATTCCTTCAGTAAAGTCCAGTGATATCATATATATAATAAAAATAAAAAATATATAACAGCATATATTTCTTATGTACTTCATATACCTTACTTTAGCCAGGCACCATTCTGAGCTCTGTATATATATATATATATATATATATATATATATATACCCTTGATTCCCTTTGAAATAAGTACTGTTATTTTTCCTGAGGCTCAGAGAGGTTAAAGATGTTGCATGGCATCAAATAGCGAGTTTATTACTTTTCAGCTATTTGATGTCATGCAAGGTCCTTAACCTCTCTGAGCGACACACACACAGTGTTATTATATATAATATATATAGGAAGTGTTACATTTGTGACATGGAAAAAAAGGGACACATTAGCAATCTGACATTGACTTCTTAAGGAGGGTAGTTCACCATAACAAAGCAATTATTTAGATCTGAATGAAGAATTAATGGATTTGGGACTTCCCTGGTGGTCTAGTGGTTAAGACTCCATGCTTCCACTGCAGGGGGCGCATGTTCGATCCCTGGTCTAGGAAGTTCCACATGCTGCAGTTTGGCCAAAAGAAAAAAAAAAAGAGAATCAATGGATTTGGCAGTTAGAGTGGATAAGGACTGCCACAGATATAAATTGCTCATAAAATAAATAATTGGAATAAAAAATATAGAAAGATCCAGAATGAAGATCCCTGGTTCTGGGACCAGAACATTAAGGGGAAAATAAAGAGGCTCTTCTGAAAGTGTCTATAGAGAAGTCTTGGTGTCTAAAGTACAAAGCAAATGTTTGGTAAAGAACAGAAATGACAAATGGGAATTTGTATTGATTTTTGCTCTGTAATATTTAATATAGGCCTTCTGGTTCTCTTCAAAGAAATCTTCAGTAAAATACTCATTTCTGGGAGACTTTCAAGATGGCAAGGGAGTAAGACATGGAGATCACCTTCCTCCCCACAAATACATCAGAAATACATCTACATGTGGAACAACTCCTACAGAACACCTATTGAATGCTGGCAGAAGACCTCAGACTTCTCAAAAGCACCCACGTATCTGGGTAGGGCAAAAGAAAAAAGAAATAACAGAGACAAAATAATAGGGACAGGACCTGCACCACTGGGAGGGAGCTGTGAAGGAGGAAATGTTTCCACACACTAGGAAGACCCTTCCTGCGGGCGGAGACAGGGGTGGCGGAGGGGGGAGATTCAGAGCTGCGGAGGAGAGCGCAACAGGGGGGCCGAGGGCAAAGCAGAGAGATTCCCTCACAGAGGATCGGTGCCGACCAGCAGTCACCAGCCCAAGAGACTTGTCTCTTCACCCGTCGGGGCGGGCGGGGGCTGGGAGCTGAGGTTCAGGCTTCAGAGGTCAGATCCCAAGGAGAAGACTGGGGTTGGCTGCATGAACACAGCCTGGAGGACTCTGGTGTACCACAGCTAGCCAGGAGGGAGTCCGGGAAAGAGTTTGGAACTGCCTAAGAGGCAAGAGACCATTGTTTCAGGGTGCGCAAGGAAAAGGGATTCAGAGCACCGCCTAAACGAGCTCCAGAGACAGGCGCGAACTGTCTGTGGACACCAGAGACAGGCATGAGACTCTAAGGCTGCTGCTGCAGCCACCAAGAAGCCTGTGTGCAAGCACAGGTCACTATCTACACCTCCCCTCCCAGGAGCCTGTGTGGCCCGCCACTGCCGGGTCCCGTGATCCAGGGACAACTTCCCCAGGGGAACACACAGCATGCCTCAGGCTGTTGCAATGTCATGCCTGTCTCTACCGCCACAGGCTCGCCTCACATTCCATTCCCCTCTCTCCCCGCAGCCTGAGGGAGCCAGAGACCCCTAATCAGCTGCTCCTTTAACCCCATCCTGGTCTTGTCTGAGGGAAGAACAGATGCCCTCAAGCTACCTACATGCAGAGACAGGGCCAAATCCAAAGCTGAACCCCAGGAGCTGTGCGAACAAAGAAGAGAAAGGGAAATCTTTCCCAGCAGCCTCAAGAGCAGCAGATTAAATCTCCACAGATTGATGTACCTTCATCTGTGGAATACCTGAATAGACAACGAATCACCCCAAAATTGAGGGGGTGGACTTTGAGAGCAACTGTAGAGTTGGGGTTTGCTTTCTGCATTTAATTTGTTTCTGGGTTTATGTTTATCTTAGTTTAGTATTTAGAGTTTATTATCATTGGTAGATTTGTTTATTGATTTCGTTGCACTATTCATTTTTTTTTAATAAATATATATATATTTTTTCTTGTTCTCTTTTTATGAGTGTGTATGTGTATGCTTCTTTGTGTGATTTTATCTGTATAGCTTTGCTTTAACCATTTGTCCTGGGGTTCTGTCTGTCTTTTTTTTTTTTTTTAGTATAGTTTTTGGTGCTTGTTATCATTGGTGGATTTGTTTCTTGGTTTGGTTGCTCTCTTCTTTCTTTCTTTTTTTATTATTACTTTTTCATTTATGTTTTATTTTTAATAATTTATTTTTTATTTTAATAACTTTAATTTATTTTTTTCTTCCTTTCCTCCTTTTTCTCTCCCTTTTTTTCTGAGCTGTGTGGATGACAGGTTCTTGGTGCTCCAGCCAGGTGTCAGGGCTGTGCCTCTGAGCGAGGAGAGCCGAGTTCAAGATATTGGTCCACCAGAGACCTCCTGGCTCCACATAATATCAAACAGCGAAAGCTTTCCCAGAGATCTCCACCTCTATGCTAAGACCCAGGTCCACTAACGACCAGCAAGCTACAGGGCTGGACATGCTATGCCAAACAACTAGTGAGACAGGAATATCACCCCACTCATTAGCAGAGAGGCTCCCTAAAATCATATTAAGGTCACAGATACCCCAAAACTCACCATCGGACATGGTCCTATGCACCAGAAAGACAAGATCCAGCATCATCCACCAGAACACAGGCACCAGACCCCTCCACCAGGACACCCATACAACCCACTGAACCAACCTTAGCCACTGCAGGCAGACAGCAAAAACAACTGGAACTACGAACCTGCAACCTGTGAAAAGGAGACCACAAACACAGTAAATAAAGCTAAATGAAGAGATGGAGAAACACACAGCAGATGAAGGAGCAATGTAAAAATGCACCAGACCAAACAAATGAAGAGGAAATAGGCAGTCTACCTGAAAAAGAATTCAGAGTAATTATAGTAAAGATGATCCCAAATCGTGGAAATAGGAAGGAGAAAACAGAAGAAACTTTTAACAAGGACCTAGAGGAACTAAAGAGCAAACAAACAAGAATGAACAACACAATAAATGAAATTAAAAATTCTCTAGAAGGAATCAATAGCAGAGTAAGTGGGGCAGAAGAACGGATAAGTGACCTGGAAGATAAAATAGTGGAAATAACTACCACAGAGCAGAATAAAGAAAAACGAATGAAAAGAATTGAAGACAAACTCAGAGATCTCTGAGACAACATTAAACGCACCAACACTCGAATTGTAGGGGTCACAGAAGAAGAGAAAAAGAAAGGGACTGAGAAAATATTTGAAGAGATTATACTTGAAAACTTCCCTAATATGGGAAAGGAAATAATCAATTCCAGAAAGTGCAGAGTCCCATACATGATAAATCCAAGGAGAAACACACCAAGACACATATTAATCAAACTATCAAAAATTAAATACAAAGAAAAAATATCAAAAACAGCAAGGGAAAAAAATAATAATAATATACAAGGGAATACTCATAAGGTTAACAGTTGATCTTTCAGCAGAAACTCTGCAAGCCAAAAGAGAGCGTCAGGACACATCTAAGGTGATGAAAGGGAAAAACCTACAACTAAGATTACTCTACCCAGCAAGGATTTCATTCAGATTCAACAGAGAAATTAAAACCTTTACAGACATGGAAAAACTAAGAGAATTCAGCACCACCAAACCAGCTTTACAACAAATGCTAAAGGAACTTCTCTAGGCAGAAAACAGAAGAAAAGGAAAAAGCCTACAATAAGAAACCCAAAACAATTAATAAAATGGTAATAGGAACATACATATCGATAATTACCTTAAATGTAAATGGATTAAATACTCCACCTAAAAGACATAGATTGGTTGAATGTATACAAAAACAAGAGCCGTATATATGCTGTCTTCAAGAGACCTACTACAGACTTAAGGACACATACAGACTGAAGATGAGGGTATGGAAAAAGATATTCCATGCAAATGGAAATCAAAAGAAAGCTGAAGTAGCAATACTCATATAAGACAAAACAGACTCTAAAATAAAGACTATTACAAGAGACAAAGAATGGTGCTACATAATGATAAATGGATGAATCTAAGAAGAACATAAAACAATTGTAAATATTCCTGCACCCAACATAGGAGCACCTCAATACATAAGGCCAATGCTAACAGCCATAAAAGGGGAAATCAACAGTAACAAAATCATACTAGGGGAATTTAACACCCCACTTTCACCAATGGACAGATCATCCAAAATGAAAATAAATAAGGAAACACAAGCTTTAAATGATACATTAAACAAGATTGACTTAATTCATATTTATAGGACAGTCCATCCAAACACAACAGAATATACTTTCTTCCCAAGTGCTCATAGAGCATTCTCCAGGATAGATCATATCTTAGGTCACAAATCAAGCTTGGGGAAATTTAAGAAAATTGAAATCATATCAAATATCTTTTCTGACCACAAAGCTAAGAGGCTACATATCAATTACAGTAAAAATCTGTAAAAAATACAAACACATTGAGGCTAAACAATACACTACTAAATAACCAAGAGATCACTGAAGAAATCAAAGAGAAGATCAAAAAATACCTAGAAACAAGAGCTTCCCTGGTGGTGCAGTGGTTGAGAGTCCACCTGCCGATGCAGGGGACACGGGTTCGTGCCCCGGTCAAGGAAGATCCCACATGCCACGGAGTGGCTGGACCCGTGAGCCATGGTCACTGAGCCTGTGCATCTGGAGCCTGTGCTCCACAACGGGAGAGGCCACAACAGTGAGAGGCCCGGGTACCGAAAAGAAAAAAAAAAAAAAACCTAGAAACAAATCACAATGAAAACACGATGACCCAAAACCTATAGGATGTAGCAAAAGCAGTTCTAAGAGAGAAGTTCCTAGGAATACAATCCTACCTCAAGGAACAAGAAACATCTCAAATAAACAAGCTAATCTTACACCTAAAGCAATTAGAGGAAGAGGAACAAAAATACCCCAATGTTAGCAGAAGAAAAGAAATCATAAAGATCAGATCACAAATAAATGAAAAAGAAATGAAGGAAACAATAGCAAAGATGAATAAAACGTAAAGCTGGTTCTTTGAGAAAATAAACAAAATTGATAAACCATTAGCCAGACTCATCAAGAAAAAAAGGGACAAGACTCAAATCAATAGAATTAGCAATGTAAAAGGAGAAGTAACAACTATCGCTGCAGAAATACAAAGGATCATGAGAGATTAGTACAAGCAACTATATGCCAATAAAATGGACAACCTGAAAGAAATGGACAAATCCTTAGAAAAGCATAACCTTCCAAGACTGAACCATGAAGAAATAGAAAATATAAAAAGACCAATCATAAGCACTGAACTTGAGACTGTGATTAAAATCTTCCAACAAACAAAAGCCCAGGACCAGATGGCTTCACAGGGGAATTCTATCAAACATTTAGAGAAGAGCTAACACCTACCCTTCTGAAACACTTCCAAAATATAACAGAGGGAGGAACACTCCCAAACTCATTCTACAAGGCCACCATTATTACCCTGATACCAAAAACAGAAAAAGATGTCACAAAGAAAGGAAACTATAGGCCAATATCACTGATGAACATAGATTCAAAAATCCCCAACAAAATACTAGCATACAGAATCCAACACCACATGAAAAGGATCATACACTATGATCAAGTGGGGTTTATCCCAGGAATGCAAGGATTCTTCAATATACACAAATCAATTAATGTGATACACCATATTAACAAATTGAAGGAGAAAAACCATATGATCATCTCAACAGATGCAGAAACAGCTTTTGACAAAATTCAACACCCATTTATGAAAAAATCCCTCCAGAATGTAGGCATAAAGGGAACTTACCTCAACATAATAAATGCCATATATGACAAAACCACAGTCAACATCATTCTCAATGGTAAAAAACTTAAACCATTTCCTTTAATATCAGGAATAAGACAAGGTTGTCCACTCTCACCACTATTATTCAACATAGTTTTGGAAGTTTTAGCCACAGCAATCAGAGAAGAAAAAGAAATAAATGGAATCAAATCCGAAAAGAAGAAGTAAAGCTGTCACTGTTTGCAGATGATGTGATACTATATATAGAGAATCCTAAAGACTGTACCAGGAAACTACTAGAGCTAATCAATGAATTTGGTAAAGTAGCAGGATACAAAATTAATGCCCAGAAATCTCTTGCATTCCTATACACTAATGATGAAAAATCTGAAAGAGAAATTAAGGGAACACTCCCATTTACTATTGCAACAAAAAGAATGAAATACCTAGAAATAAACCTACCTAAGGAGACAAAATACCGGTATGCAGAAAACTATCAGACACTGATGAAAGAAATTAAAGATGATACAAACAGATGGAGAGATATACCATGTTCTTGGATTGGAAGAATCAATATTGTGAAAATGACTATACTACCCAAGGCAATCGACAGGTTCAATGCAATCTCTATCAAACTACCAATGGCTTTTTTCACAGAACTCAAACAAACAAATTCACAATTTGTATGGGAACACAAAAGACCCTGAATAGCCAAAGCAATCTTGAGAAAGAAGAATGGAGCTGGAAGAATCAGGCTCCTGGAGTTCAGACTATACAACAAAGCTACAGTAATTAAGACAGTATGGTACTGGCCCCAAAACAAAAATATAGATCAATGGAACAGGATAGAAAGCCCAGAGATATATCCACTCACACATGGTCACCTTATTTGTGATAAAGGAGGCAAGAATATACAATGGAGAAAAGACAGCCTCTTCAATAAATGTTGCTGGGATAACTGGACAGCTCCATGTAAAAGAATGAAATTAGAACTCTCCCTAACACCATACACAAAAGCAAACTCAAAATGGATTAAAGACATAAATCTAAGATCAGACACTATAAAACTCTTATGGGAAAAGATAGGCAGAACACTCAATGACACCAATCATAGTAAGATTCTTTTTGACCTACCTCCTAGAGAAATGGAAATAAAAACGAAAATAAAGAAATGGGACCTAATGAAACTTAAAAGCTTTTGCACAGCAAAGGAAACCAGAAACAAGATGAAAAGACAACCCTCAGAATGGGAGAAAATATTTGCAAATGAAGCAACTGACAAAGGATTTATCTCCGGAATTTACAAGCAGTTCATGCAGTGCAATATCAAAAAAACAAACAACCCAATCCCAAAATGGGCAGAAAACCTAAACAGACATTTCTCCAAAGAAGATATACAGATTGCCAGCAAACACGTGAAAGGATGCTCAACATCACTAATCATTAGAGAAATACAAATCAAAACTACAATGAGGTATCACCTCACACCAGTCAGAATAGCCATCATCAAAAATTCTACAAACAATAAATGCTGGAGAGGGTGTGGAGAAAAGGGAACCCTCTTGCACTGTTGGTGGGTATGTAAATTGATACAGCCACTATGGAGAACAGTATGGAGGTTCCTTAAAAAATTAAAAATAGAACTACCATACAACCCAGCAATCCCACTACTGGGCATATACCCTGAGAAAACCATAATTCAAAAAGAGTCATGTACCAGAATGTTCATTGCAGCTCTATTTACAATAGCCAGGACATGCAAGCCACCTAAGTGTCCATCGACAGATGAATGGATAAAGAAGATGTGGCACATATATACAATGGAATATTATTCAGCCATAAAAGGAAATGAAATTGTGTTATTTGTAGTGAGGTGGATGGACCTAGAGTCTGTCATACAGAGTGAAGTAAGTCAGAAAGTGAAAAACAAATACTGTATGTTAACACATATATATGGAATCTAAAAAAAAAAAAAAAATGTTCTGAAGAACCTAGGGGCAGGACAGGAATAAAGATGTAGACATAGAGAACACACTTGAGGACACAGGGAGAGGGAAGGGTAAGCTGGAATGAAGTGAGAGAGTGGCATGGGCATATATACACTACCAACTGTAAAATAGATAGCTAGTGGGAAGCAGCCACACAGCACAGGGAGATCAGCTTGGTGCCTTGTGACCACCTAAATGGGTGGGATAGGGAGGGTGGGAGGGAGATGCAAGAGGGAGGGAATATGGGGATATATGTATATGTATAGCTGATTCACTTTGTTATAATGCAGAAACTAACATACCATTGTAAAGCAATTATATTCCAATAGAGATGTTAAAAAAATAATACTCATTTCTCACCAAACACTTGGTGGAGTGGATGTATTTTACGGCTACACGAGACACTCTATTCTGCTAAAACTTTGCAAGGTTAGCAGTGGCTGCCCATGTGAGAAAATATAGACAGGATATGTGTTATACCTATTCCAAATTCCAATTTCATGAAGTCAACTTTGTTGAACTTGAATAACTTATTATATGGTTAGAGAAAGACATTCAACTCCCAAACTGATGTCCTAGGTTCTAAAACAACCAGTTCCTACTTACCAATTTTTAGGCTATTATTTTGACCCATTTCTTGGCTTCTACATCTGGATCCAGGGACATGGGTTCACTGGTAGTCCTCACTGGAGACCCCAGGTCCTCCCTCCAGCTCCTGATCTCTTAGGATATGGGTCCCTCAATACACATTTCATGGAATCACATTGCCCCAGGCACTGGACTTTCTTCTTCATGCATCATACTTCTTAACTAATATCCTGGAAACTTACACCATCAAAATATATACACTACATCTATCCTTCCTGAAAGAAGATGAAATGAAAGGAAGAGGGCTCTGGTAATAGACCAGCTGGAGAATGAATTGAAGAGTAGAGGAGAGGAGAAAAGTGAAAAGAGGCAACGAAAGGCAAACCAGAGTGGTTGAAACCTATGAGGAAGAAGAGAGCTGAGCAAAGAAAATGACACACCAAAAAGTTGCAAAATTTGGGTCCCGTACTGTAGAGAGGTGTGCCCTGGACATGGCCTTCTGGAAAGGTATATGGTATAGAGGGTTATTTAGAGTCTTTAAACAGAATAGCAATCATTTAGGCTTGTTGGAAGATAGTTGTCTAAAAGAATGTTTCTAATATATTATCATTTGTTGAGAATCACTAAAAGAGGTTATATATTTATTTTTAAATTTTTTTAAAATTTGTTATTATTATTTTTTGTGGTACGTGGGCCTCTCACAGTTGTTGCCTCTCCCATTGTGAAGCATAGGCTCTGGACGCGCTGGCTCAGCGGCCATGGCTCATGGGCCCAGCTGCTCCGCAGCATGTGGGATCTTCCCGGACCGGAGCACGAATCCGTGTCCACTGCATCGGCAGGTTATATATTTAAAACTCAGATTCATGGTCCCCATTCTGATTCAGTGACTTTGGAGAAGGCCCAAGAATCTCCATGTTTAATAAACACCCCAGGTGGTTCATAGTTCATATATAAACTGACAGAGGATGAGACTTTAAGAAACACTAGACTGAAAGGGCAGCCCCTTGAGGGCTTTAGTCCAGAAAAGACAGTAAGAACTGCAACAGATCAGATTTTGTTCTCTTGCTAACACTAGGCAGTGAGCTCACTGACTTGGAACTGTTCCAAAACTTGTCATTGAAGCCTAGTAGTCCAAATGGTGTAAATAAGATAAAGAACCCAGCTAATGGTCCAACCGGTACCTGGGCAATGCATAAGTGAAATGTTGCTGCATTGTGGATTAATAACATGCTAACATACATGCAAAATTACCCAGGTGATTAGCCTGAAAATAGATGCCATTAGATATGATCATATCCTCTGTCAAGGTGAGCAAACTATTTCCCCCTTTCTTTCCAGGCTTTTCTAGTAATGTTCTGGTACTGTCAGGCTACCATTACATTTACCCTCATTGAAAGACAAACCCATTTAGAATAAAATTGTACTGTTCTCTGCTGACTATGCCATATCCAGTACATGTCTTTAATTTATCTGCCTGCCTATCTTTTCATATGGTTTTTATCAAATGTGATAACTAGTCACTCACAGATGACTCAAAGAAAATCTAAAGATATACAGATACAGATATAGATACGCACATATGCATATACAAAGAATATTTTTATGTATATATATTTATGTCTGTGTATCTATATATATATATAGAGAGAGAGAGAGAGAGACATTTAAATAATATATACATATATATCATTATTTACGCATTTTATGTAAAATCATAAAAGTGATATAATTTTTAAGAAAAAAATTGTACAATATGCCAGAGCACTATAAAAGATATTCACAAAATAGAATTACCAGAGAGAAAATCATTTTGAACCCTTATTTTTTTAAAAACCTGTTTGTAGTGCTATTTCCCTAAAAGTCGAGGGGTCATACTGTAAAAAGAAATAACATCACCATGGAAACGTTGTCAAATATAAGGGCAGAGTATGTATCTCCAAAACGTCTTCAAAAGAAAAAGTCAAAGAAGGTATTGCCAAAGAAAATAGAAAGCAAGTAAAATTTTATTCTTAATCAATTTTTAATAGAAAATTAATATAAAATGTTATTTAAATCAAGTTGACACTGATTTTAATTAATGAGTATGTTTTCTGCTCTTTTCTTTTTATACTCTCAAGAAACAAAAAGTGATCCTGATAATTCTGAATCTGATTAGAATACCTGGAAAGAAATATTAATAAGAGTCATCATTATAAACACCCAGTCATTTCATCAGCAAACATAAAGGCAAGGTCACCTGCCGACCTGCTCCTACACAACTTTGGGGGCTTTTTTGGGTGTTAATGATAGCTGCCAAAGAAGTTTTGCAGTGAGTAAGGTTAACCAATCACCCCACAACCTTACTTCCAAGTTATACTGTAAGCACATCCCAGACCAAATTCTGCCATGAATACAGATGTTTATTTATTACACATGCATTGAAAAGTAAGTAGAAAAAAAACAACTTGCATGACCCATCATGCACTCTCAAGGCCCTTTTTGCCTTGGATGGAGGTTCACTCAACTTAAACACCAAGATTCCAGATTCAAGACTATTCCACATGTTGGCATTAGGCAACCAGATTCCTATGGAGTTAATAGCTGGAGGCAGGACAGTCTGGGAATTTAGCCTTGAGCATTGTCTCCCTATGGGTTAAGGAGTAAGACCTCATTCAATTCTTATAATGATATTTTCATGCAAATGTGAGAAAAGTCTTTAAAATATATTTAGTCAGTCTCCATATCTTGAATAACTTTAATTTCTTCAATGACAGCCCATTTCTAACATTTATCAGGCTGATTAGCAAACAATTAAATCAATGAATGAAAATCCTTTTTTTCTGATATTCATCATGTATATGAATGAAGGATGAATTTACAGCCCTGTGGCTTGCATATAGTCTTTTTCATATCAGGTTTGCTGTCCCCCCAACACGGATTCTGGGTTAGGATATTGGCTCCCAGAGTTATTTTTTAACATATTGTCATGTGTATATTATCTCAGTATCATGAATGACATATTTTACAGCACATTACAGATATCATAATGATAGCTTTGCATACAGATCAACAAGTTGCTATATCAGCAATGGGATATGAAAGATGCTAGGAAGACATTGTAGCAAGTTGCTCCCCAAGCTGTTGATGAAATTCTCTCTAGGGCACATTAGCTAGTCCAGGAGAACTGAATACAGAAGACGGAAGGCTACGGCTAAAAGTGAGCACTCAGAAGCCTGAGGAGTTTGTTGGATCATGGGATGATGGATTCCAAATGTGATGGGAGATACCATGGTGGTTTCCACCTTCTCCTCCCTCCATCTCTCACCCTTCCTATTCTGGAAGACATTTGTCTTCTGAAATTTGGTTGGAGCTGTGAGGAAGGTGAGAGTGGATGAAAACCATATTTATCAGATAAGTGGGTTAAGAGATTGAAAGCATGAGGGGTAAGAAGACATAGTAGAAATGAAGAAGGATGCCCAGATTTTACGTTGTGTAACCGTGTAGGTGAAGGTGCCATTCATCCTTAGAGGCAGAATGCAAAAGGACAGCGTTGAGCAAAATGTTGTTTGTCACATGTCAATTTTGTGGCTCAGGAAAGTCATGACAGCAGTCGATGCTGCTTTTCCAGCCATCTTCTAAATCAGAGTAATCTCTCCTCTTTGATTTTATGACCTTAAATTGTCTTCTGAGGGAGTTATTGGAAAAGCAGGCAAAACTGTTGGAATCATGACCAGGTATGGGCAAGATTATATATATATATAATTATTATTATTATTTTTATTTTTTGCGGTACGTGGGGCTCTCACTGTTGTGGCCTCTCCCGTTGCGGAGCACAGGCTCCGGACGCGCAGGCTCAGCGGCCACGGCTCACGGGCTCAGCCGCTCTGCGGCATGTGGGATCTTCCCAGACCGGAGCACGAACCCATGTCCCCTGCATCGGCAGGCGGACTCTCAACCACTGCGCCACTAGGGAAGCCCAAGATTATATATTTTTTTATTTCTTTATTTCCAGAAAGCCTCTGCTACAAATTACTTGTAAAAACATTAGGTAATTTTCTGCCTAGAAGTATCATAGTATTAGAAGACAGACATCTCTGGTTTTAAGTTTGAACACTGGCCTTTGTTAATCGTGGTGACCTTGGGCAAGTAACTTAAGGTCTGTGAATCATAGGTTTCTAATCTGTAAAATTAGAATGCTACTACCCTTTATCTTTTCTTCATAGGTCAATGTATTAATGAAGTTGAAAAATGAGAAGTGTTTGTGAACTGTAATTTATGTTATAAATGCTATTCTTATTTTCATAATTATCATTGTTATAGCAAGATATTTATTTCTTCTATCTTAAGTACATAACTATTTCTAGGATCAAATATTTAATAGTGTTTGATTGTTTACTACAATTATATTAATATGCGTCATTTGTAGTCTATAGGTAATTTATTGCTTTTGGAGGTCAATAGGCCAATTGAGGGGTGTGTGTGTGTGTGTGTGTGTGTATTCTAGAATATTTTGAAATATAAAAAGATATTCTGAATTTAGTGCTTTGTGATTGAATTGGTCAATATAGGCATCATATTGAATGCAGTATTTCCAACTCAAATAAAAAATGAAACAATTACCCAATGGAGGATACCTTGTCCAAATGTAAGATAGTTGTTCCAAAGATAGCTTTTACTAAAGTAATATCATTGGTGTCCGTGTGTGGTCATAAAGAATAATTTTATCTGCTGTTCAGTATCTTAAAACCACTATTTACTTGTTTAAATTTTTGTAATTATTTCCTGGAAAAAAATAAAAAAGTATCGATAGTAAATGTTTTTCTTATATAGCAATGCTAGTATAAAAATTCACTACGTTGGGTTAATTCCCCCAAATTTAAATCAGCAATTCCTGCATCTGAGCAGGATATATCAGCTCAGGACTTCCTGATGTTCCTCTTTCCCTATATCTTTCAGCTTCTTTTCCCTGCACTACCTTTCCTGTTCTGTAGTTAGTTGAAAACAAAGGTTAGTTTAGAAATGCCAGCTTCATACTATTTATCTACATTGAGTGAAACACACTTGTACAAACAATAGCGGCCTTCTCCTTGTGCAATATAGGATGTGGTCAATCATTTGGCAATTCAATCTTGGTGCACTGTGAACTATTTATTGGTTAAGTTCAGTACTTTGGGTGGCAAAAGCTTGGAGAGGATTTTTTTTTTTTTCCATTTTACAGGAAACTATAAGTTTGCAGGACCTAATATTTATTTCACAGTCAAACTTGTACTATTGTATTGATAAATATTTAATGGTATTGAGCTCATTGGTTATGCCTTGTACATTTCATTTAAATGTTTTATTACTCTAAAAGTGTAGTGTGGTCCACTGAGGAAGGAAAAGAAGGGTGAAAATCTTTCCAACCAGAGATGAGAGAGAACTCAATTTCAATTTGGAGCAAAGAGAGGAAGAGGAAAAACAATCAACCATATATTTTTTTGAGGTCCAGACAGATTATTCTTGAACAAAGTTTCCATTCAGAAAAAAAAATCTGGAAAACTCTATGAAAAATTTCAGAATTGTTTAAGCTGAAAGGCTCTTACAACGCCACAGATTCAAGATTATTTTGAGAGAGAAAAGTAGACGATGATGTAAATTCTGACGTTTCTACAGACGACATTCCCTTAGTTTATTCAGTGGGAGATGGGTGGGGACAGGCGGGAAAAGGGACATCAAATGAGAACAATTTCTGTAATAGTGAAAGTGGGTATTTGGGTAAATGAATAAAATGAAAGAGCAATCTCTGAATAAAAAAGGACTCTCATTGCATTTATAAATGAGATTGAGCTTATGAAAAAAAAATACATCCCACAGTAAAATAAAAACAGCTTTTGTTTTTGCAGCTGGTAGCTGCAAAAGTTCAATACAGTAATTTTCACATTTTTCATGATGAGGACTCCTTTTATATGCCCAAGAGTTTTTAGAGATCCACAATATAGTTAATGTACTGTCAATGTTTGTGAAATGACTAAAAACTATTCTAAATTACTGACACGTTAAAACATTTTTAAAAAGTCACAGTAGTATAAGCAAGCAAACAAAATGGGGGTACGTATTTACAAAACCAGATTAAAGAGACATGCCAGACAGTTGATCAGAATGCCAGTCTACAAAGGGCACTAAAATACGACTGAAATAAAAATCGTGTGCCAGTTAACTTAGGTTAAATTTGACTTGTTAAATTCTCATTGAATTGTAAATTGTTTCTACTTCTCTATTTGCAGTAGATAAAAGCCTCAGGTAGAAATTTTATAGGGCTCCTAGCCCCACTTGTATTAAATAGATAGCAAATAATTTTTTAAAATATCCTCTTGAAAAGGCATTAAATTCTAGGCTCCCCAAGGATATACATTTCTCCAAACAGCAGAACATATATTCATCAAATATGGTATTATTTTTTCAAACTACAGTACATTGTATGCATATGGATTCAAAGATCCTTTGCATTAACCCTTTGCCCACTTCTGATGGGCCCGCCGCAATCCACAGATCAGGAATACCTGAATTCCCCAATAGACTCTTGGGGTCAGAATGTCCCACAAGGATTCTACCACTCATCTTGGTCTTGATGTCAAAATTTTTCTTGATCCCATTTGTCACGAGACCTAGTTATGCCCTAGTATTTAGCCTCAGATTCTCAATGACACAGTATTGACATCCTGCAATAAATCACTCCTTTCCTGGGTTAGCTTAAGTGGGCCTAGACCCTGATTACAAGGAGCCCTAACAAGGTAAACCTCTTTGGTCCTTCACACATAGAGCTATTCACCTAGCAGACTGTAACATCAGTCCTGTGCTAAAGCCCCATCATATAGTGTACAAAGTTTAGCTCCCCAGTTGGATTTTGCTATCAAATTCCCTCCAAGGTTCATGGGCCGCTTTTCTTTCCTTCACTTGCTTGTCTTTAATCCCAATTCAGTTTTGATCTAAATTGGATTTATTGTCTCTCCTCCAAATCATGTGGATTCACTTTTCCCCTTTATGGGTTTGTGAAAGCAAAAGTAAGTGTCTTAATATGTTGTCACTTAAGAGTAGATATAGTACTTTAAATACAAATGACACATTTAACTGGACAATCACACACATCAGAAAAGTTCCTCTGGACACGCAGGCTCAGCGGCCATGGCTCACGGGCCTAGCCACTCCGCAGCATGTGGGATCTTCCCGGACCGGGGCACGAACCTGCATCCCCTTCATCGACAGGCGGACTCTCAACCATTGCACCACCAGGAAAGCCCGAGCTTCCTCTTTTTGCTATTACCACATAGGCATGGATGGTTGAGCTGCTAGATGCTGATACTGAGCACATAAATGCAGCCAAAATAGTGAATTCACAGGATGATATGAAGATGGTGAAATGATACACATAGCATTAGTCCGTGGCCCTTCCAAATGCTGTAGCTATATTTTATAGTTCCTGGACCATAGCAAGGTTGTCACTCAAAATGTTATTTGGCCACATTTTCATAGGGAAGTCCAAACATGTCTTTTTTTTTTTTTTTTTTTTCCAATCACCAGAAATCAGATTTAGGAAGACCTAACAATTCAAAATGTATATATATCAAAATTCCTATAACAAAACTGAGAGTAAAAAAGGGAGGACAAGAGGACAAATCCACAACCATAGGTGGAGATTTTAACACTCTCTGAGTAATTGAGACCAGACAGACAAAAGCATATATATAGAGGTAAAAATTATGTATTTGAATTTGAATAACACTGCCAAACAACTTGAAATGTTTGATACTTATAAAATATTTAATCCAACAACTGCAGAGCACATAACCTTTTCACATTGTACAAGGAATGTTGATCAAGATAGATCATATTCTCCTACATAAAAAAAAAAGTCTTAATACACTTCAAAAGACTAAAATTTTACACTGCACTCTCCTATCACGGAAAAATTAAGTTAGAAATCAATATACAATAGAGACAGAGAAGTAAAAAAAAATTGGAAATTAAACAACCGCTTATAAATAGTCCATATTCAAAGAATAAATCATAAGTAATCATATATGATAATGAATTATAATTCAAATATAGTGTATCACAATTTGTTAGATGCATATAAAGGCATAAACAAGTATATATCCAGTCAGCTGCCTGTTTTTGTAAATAAAGTTTTATTGGAAACCAGGCACCATATTCATGTATATATTGTCTATGGCTGTTTTTGGACCTCAACAGCAGAGTTGAGTAGTGGTGACAGAGACTGTATGGCTTACAAACCTAAAATACTTCCTGTCTGAATCTTTACAGAAAAAGTGTATTGACCCTTGAAATAATGCAATAGTTAAAGATAAATAGGTTTTACTTTCTGAGCCTCAGTTTTCTCATCTGTAAATGAGAGTATTAAAAGTATAGACCTTAAAGAGATGTTATAAGAATTCAGTGACATAATGTAAATAAAGTGCTTAGCAGATTACCATTCAATTAATCTTAGCTATTATTATCAACAAAAAGGATAAGTAGGTTTTAAAAGATTTAAGAAAGAAGATTTGTAAAAATTAACAATCAAGTTTTCTTCCTTAAGAAGGTAGAAAAGAAAGAAAATTAAATCTGAAATAAGTAGAAGGAAGGAAATAAAAATAAACTAGATCAATGAAGTAGAAAAATTAAATTAACAAAGTTACATTGCTTCTGAAAGGCTAATAATATTAATAACTCAGCTAGATACAATAATAATATATTATATAAAACAAAATATATATTATATGTTTTATATTTACATAACTGTAGATATAAAATATGTTTTATATAATATAGAAAATAATATACAACAATAATGTAATGTATTATATGCAAATACATTTAATGTAATAATATTATTATAATACATAATAACAATATAGTATAATAATAGCAATATAACCATAAACTCATGGCCAAGAAATAGAGAAAACACAAACTACAAACATCAGGAATGAATTAAAGCATGACATAGATAATAAGCTAACATTATAAATAGTTTTATGCTAATAATTTCCACGATTTAGATGAAGCAGAAAAATTTATTTTAAAACAGAACCTACAAAAACTGATAAAAGGTGAAAAACATATCTAGAAGTTTAATATTTATTAAGAATTTGAATTTGTTATCATAAACGGTCTTAACAAAAAAAGTCAGGCAAATATGGCTTCATTCACATATGGTGAATCCTATTAAACATTTTAAAAAGAAACAACATATAAAAGTTAAACACACTCTTTCAGAAAATAGAGAGGGATGGTTTGTTAGCTTTCTTAATGAGGCCAGAGCAACTCATATCAAGTATTTAAAACATATTAAAATAAAAAAGTATAGACCAATATTTCCTCATAAACATAGACATAGAAACATTAAAAAAAATATTAGCAAAGCAAATACAGAAACATAAAAGATAATAGATTATAACCAAGTAGAGTTTACCCCCCTTAAAATACTAATAAAATAGAACTATCATACGAACCAGCAATCCCACTACTGGGCATATACCTTGAGTAAACCATAATTCAGAAAGAGTCATGTAGGGCTTCCCTGGTGGCGCAGTGGTTGAGAGTCCGCCTGCCGATGCAGGGGACACGGATTCGTGCCCCGGTCCGGGAAGATCCCACATGCCGCGGAGTGGCTAGGCCCGTGAGCCATGGCCACTGAGCCTGCACGTCTAGAGCCTGCGCTCTGCAACGGGAGAGGTCACAACAGTGAGAGGCCCGCGTACTGCAAATAAAAAACAACAAAAGAGTCATGTACCACAATGTTCATTGAAGCTCTATTTACAATAACCAGGACACGGAAGCAACCTAAGTGTCCATTGACAGATGAATAGATAAAGAAGATGTGGCACATATATACAATGGAATATTACTTAGCCATAAAAAGAAAAGACATTGAGTTATTTGTAGTGAGGTGGATGGACCTAGAGTCTGTCATACAGAGTGAAGTCAGAAAGAGAAAAACAAATACCGTATGCTAACACAGTTATATGGAATCTAAAAAAAAAAAAAAAATTGTTCTGAAGAACCTAGGGGCAGGACAGGAATAAAGCTGCAAACATAGAGAATGGATTTGAGGACACGGGGAGGGGGAAGGGTAAGCTGGGACGAAGTGAGAGAGTGACACTGACATATATAAACTACAAAATGTAAAGTAGATAGTTAGTGGGAAGCAGCCACATAGCACAGGGACACCAGCTCAGTGCTTTGTGACCACCTAGACGGGTGGGATAGGGAGGTGGGAGGGAGACCCAAGAGGGAGGGGATATGGAGATATATGTATATGTGTAGCTGATTCACTTTGTTATACAGCAGAAACTAACACAACATTTGTAAAGCAATTATACTCCAATAAAGATGTTTAAAAAAAAATCAGTCAATGTTCAAATTAATAGAACAAGAAAAAAATCACAGATTTAAGAAACACATTTGACAAAATCCAGCAGCCATTCTCCATAAAAATTATTGGCAACATAGGAAGGGAAGAAATTTTCCGAAATAAAAAATGCATATTTAAAAAAAATTCACATCATATTAATGATATACTAAACTTTGACCCCCTATGGTGGAAAACAAAGCAAAACTGTTTATGTCACTATATTTATTCAACGTTAGAATGGCATTCCTAGACATTGCAGTAAGGCAAGAAAATAAAATGCATTCAGATTGGAAAGGGGAAAATCAAAGAGTTTTTACTTTAAAAGAGCAAACTTGTTGAAAGATTAAACCTTAAGACTTTCCAGAAAAGAAAAATTGGAAATAATAGATAAATTTAGCACAATAGAGTAGTACATTATCACCAATCAAAATTCATATTTATTTCCATATACTAGCCAGAAACAATTAGAAAAATAAATAAAACATTCACATCATCAGAAACATAAAATGCCTGGGAATACATTCATCAAAACATGCTTAACTTCTATTTTGAATGTTATACAACGTTGCATAGAGAAATTTAAAAAATTACGGAAAAACACGTTCTGATTTTAGATTAGAAAAGTTAATATTGTTTAGACATTAATTCTTCCCAGACTGATTTACAGATTCAATACAACCCAGACAAAATTTCCAAAAAAGTAATTTTGTAGAAATTGAGAAGAGGATTCTCAATTCAGATGATAATGCTCCTTGAGGAAGTTTGGGAATGTGTGTGTATGTAATGGGTGAAGGGGTTTATTTCTTAATGATGGGAGAGGAGCAAAAGGGAGTTTAATGGCTAGAGGACAGGGCTGTAATGAGAAAGATATTTCTACAAAATGAAGACACCTCTTATCTCTTTGAGAAATACAGCTGTAGGTGATTTAAATATAGAGCCATAAACTGTGATATCTAGAAGAGATTCAAATTAAGACCAAAGTTTTCATTTTATGTAGAAAATTAAATCTAAAATGTTAATTTTGTTTGAAGTTATCAATAGTTTCTTTTTTGTTTTTTTTGTTTTGTTTTGTTTTGTTTTGCGGTACGCAGGTCTCTCACTGGTGTGGCCTCTCCCGTTGCGGAGCACAGGCTCCAGACGTGCAGGCTCAGCGGCCATGGCTCACGGGCCCAGCCGCTCCGCGGCATGTGGGATCTTCCCGGACTAGGGCACGAACCCGTGTACCCTGCATCGGCAGGCGGACTCTCAACCACTGCGCCACCAGGGAAGCGCTATCAGATAGTTTTTTGACAGACTCATTAAATTATTAAAGCTCAGATACATCAACTTCCGGTCCAGTACTCTTTCTGCTTTATCATCTCTCAGAACTCAGGTAAAATCAGAATTTAAAAAAAAAAAAAAAAAATGGACTCTTCAAGTCAAATAGTTGATCTTTGATGTTGACTTTAATCTTTTCAGGGAAAGCTGGGTTTTAAAGAAAGTGATAGAGTCATATAATGGAACACTACTAGCATTACAGCAAAACGATACTCCAAAATTTAGTGATTTGAAACATGTTAACAAACATTTTATTGCCTCTCATGTTCTGTGGTTTTAGTAGACTCAGTTGGATAGCTTTATTGGCCTCTGGGATACTTTAATGGCTGGATGTCTCTTCCTGCCACTTGCTTTCCAATGTTCCTCTTTTCCACACAGTCTCTCCATGTGGTTTCTCCATCAGGGTAGTCAAACTTTTATGTGATGGCTCAGATTGTTAGGAGATGTTTTTCTAGTGGTCTTAAAGATTATGCACATCTTGTGAGCAAAAGCACTGTTTCATTCTTCTGTTTATAAAGTACTAAGCAACTGAAACAGTGACTTGGTAAAATTACAAAAATGTTTAATGTTTCAATTTTCTTACTTGTAAATGTAAGGGTAATAACAGTGCTTCCCTGCTAGAGTAATTGTAGCATTAATTGAGATAATATATGTAAAATTTCTAGCACTATATTGGGTACTGTATTTACATTATTATTAACAAATGTTCTAAAATTTTATATTGTGTCCTCACCTTTACCATTGTCTAGTTTTTGCTAAAATTGCATTTTGTTTTCTCTGGGACTCTATGCTACTTCACTTTCTGTGAAACAATCATAAAGCACAATCTATTGTTGATGCAAAATGAATTGAATTCCACTCTAGCTACTAAATTTAAACTTTGAGCATTCCTATTTTTCATAAACAAAATGGTCTTATATCAACTCATTAACTAAAAAGTTTCCTATATGGGTTGTGATGAATTTTCTTCAAGTTTTAAGAGATAAAGATTTCTTCTGTTTTTTTGTATTGTATTTGTTAGAAATCATTGTTTTCTTTAACCCCTAACCTCGTTTTATGGAATCCTGGGCTATTTTTACATTATGATATTATAAACCAAAATTATAAAATAAAATAAATTTAATACTCAATTAATAGAATAAAAATCAGATACAAATCTCTCTCTTTTTTTTTTTTTTTTTTTTTGTCCATGCCACGTGGCTTGTGAGATCTTAATTCCCTGACCAGGGATCGAACCCTGGCCCATGGCAGTGAAAGCACAGAGTCTTAACCACTGGACCGCCAAGGAATTCCCAGATCCAAATCTTTTAAGAGAAGCATTTCAGCTTTTTTCCTACTTTGGGTCTGTGGACATTGCCTTTGTGTAGGAATTAAGGGTAGTTTGGTGCAAACACCAACTATACAACTGTTCCGAGAAATGTTTAGAGCATAGTTGATTCACAATAAAGATGTGTTGAATACCTGATCAAACTGCCTGGTAGGACACGTCTTTCTCCTTCCATAGAACTATATATGTATCCCTCTCACTGAAGCTTCACCCTTAAAGAGAACAACCTTGCCATATAGAATATCCTCTCCATTATCTAATGGTCATGTGACCGGTCACATGACCATTATCTAATGGTCATGTGACCGGTCACATGAATGCAACTGATTTAGCCCTAGAAATGGCACGTTGTCTCTTCTACTGCCATTCGTTGGTGAAACAATCCCAAGGCCCACCCATATTTCAGAGGAGAGAAAATAAGTTCCACCTCTTTGTGGAGGGGACTAATCAAGAATTTATAAAGATTTTCAAACCAATGTAGTCTGCCTTCTGGTCACAGACTATTTACATTCTTGTCATGAACAAACATACTCACTGAATTCCAATATCCTCAAAGTTTCACCTGATCAGGCTTGAAGACCAAGACCACATCATCTAAATCCAGTTCTGGTGAGGAAGAAACTACTCAGGAGAAGCTCCTCTCAATCAAAGGCCTCTGGACAGGAAGTAAAGGGAAAAATAATCCCCCTTGTCTCCTCTAACATAGAGTTACCACTGTAAATCAGGGACAGGAAAACTACTATAGAGTCTTTTATGCAAAAGGGAGGAAATGGATGGCACACTGCAGGTAAAGGTCCATAGCTATTCTAAAGTAAAGATAGACCTGTGCCAACAACTGGGGCCCAGTCTATACGCCATGAATTGTTCTCCATGGCTCTTGTATCTGATCTCTGAGTCATGCTTCCTTTTTAATGAAAAATGGCATTAGTTTGCAATAATTAATTTTCCTAATAGAAGGTTGAGGGCTCAAAGGCCACTTTTTCATTTTAGTTCAAGTTAATATTGCTTGTACTGATACAGTTCTTAAAATACACACACACAGGGCTTCCCTGGTGGCGCAGTGGTTGACAGTCCGCCTGCCGATGCAGGGGACACGGGTTTGTGCCCCGGTCCGGGAAGATCCCACATGATGCAGAGCGGCTGGGCCCGTGAGCCATGGCCGCTGAGCCTGCGCGTCCGGAGCCTGTGCTCCGCAGTGGGAGAGGCCACAACAGTGAGAGGTCTGCGTACCGCAAAAAAAAAAAAAAAAATACACACACACAGCAAACCTTTTTGGCTTTCCTATAAATCTGATTGAGGTTCATCCCATTATTCCAAAGCCACACACAGAAATCTCTGCAATCAACGTCCCTTGCTACCTGAGCTGAGAGTTAGGGAGCTGTGATAAAATGCCCATAATATTCTTAGAAACCCTTTTTTTCTACTAAATAGAGTCTACAAAATACTGACAAAATATTCTCAGGTTTTAACAAAGAGTGACATCCTTGACATCTTATGTACAGTTCCTTATGTCTGTATTGTACTGATAGCAGTCTGGATTTCATCTTTGTCCTGAGGCCGTCGTTTAATTTGAGAGTTTGCTATTACTGCTCAACAAACCACTCCACAATTTAGTGGCTTAAAACAATAATTTATCCTCCAAGGTTCTACTTGGGGATATCTTCTTTGAGGTGACTGTGGTCATTTGGGGCTGGTCCTAAAATTTTCCAAATGTCCGAGATGGCTTCTTCATTTATTTGTCTGGCGCATCAGCTAGTATGGAAGGAACACCTGCCCACTAGCTGGGCATCTAACTTGACATGTGGCATCTCCACCTGGCTAGCTTAGCTTTTCTTGCATTATGGCTGTCTCAGGTTAGTCAGAATTCTGAAACCTGAATAAATGATCCAAAAGAACCAGGTGGAAGCTGTAAGCCTTCTTGCAAACTAGCCCCAGAAATAATACTCTGTCATCCTTGCCATGTTTGATTGGTCAAAAATAAGTTAGCGCATCACGAGCCCAGCCAAGAAGCAACAGGGCAGACTATGCAGGTGTATGAAGACTGAAAGGTGTGGTTCATGGGGAGGGGGAGAATTTTACAACTAGCTCCCACATTTATATAGCTAATAAGTGGCAGAACTAGAGTTTTAATCTTGATTTGATGGCTGCCAAAGTCTATACTTCTAAGCAATATATTTTGCCCCGTATTTCTTTTTTTAAAAGGTTATGTATGTCAAGAAATTTTTTCATCTATCTATCTTATTGCTTTTGGGGAAGTATCGTTGTTAGTTTTATGTATTAACTTGTTTAGGCTGTAATGCACAGTTATTTAAATGAACATTAATCTAGGGGTTGCTGTGAAGGTACTTAGTAGATGCAGTTAACATCTACAATCAGTTTACTTTAAAAAAAGATTATCTTCACTAATGTGGGTGGGTGTTATTCAATCAGTTGAAAGTTTCTGAAAATCAAAAACCTGAGGTTTCCTGGAGAAGAAGAAATTCTCCCTTAAGACTGCATCTGAGGAAATTCCCTGGCAGTCCAGTGGTTAGGACTTCATGCTTCCATTGCAGGGGACATGGGTTCAATCCCTGGTCATGGAACTAAGATCCACAAGCTGCCCAGTGTGGCCAAAAATAAATGAATAAATAAAAAAGGACTGCATCTGAGTTTCCAGCTTGCTGGTCTGCCCTACAGATTTGATATTTGCCAGCCTCCACAATTATATGAGCCAATTCCTTAAAATGAATCTTTTTATATGCATGTGCACATGCATAATAATTACATGTATATATAAGAATATATAATGTATATATGCATATTTTATTATATGAAATATGTATATGTGTGTATAGTATGTATAATGTTATACATTGTTATATAATGTTATATAATGTTATATGTGAGCATATATACATATACACATTTGTATATATAAAGTATATATTCATATTATATAATAGCATATTATACTATTACATAAATGTAGATGTATATATGTAATATATGCATATGTATGTTTATATAAATATAACTTATTGTTTCTATTCTCTGGAGAGCCCTAAATAATACAGGGGTATGTAGTTGGCCTGACTATTACAGGGATATGTACAAGGGAATGGCATTTAATTTGGGACCACATAAAAGTAGTTCACATTTGTGGGTTTAAACTGCCTCGTTTTGTAAATCTCACCATTTCAAAAGGCTCTATCTGTGTATGTAGCAAAGTAGCCTTTAAACTGCTTTTATGCACTGATGCCAAGTGTCTTTAAAACTTAAAAAATAAAAGCAGATTCTATACTATTCATACAAAAGACCATTAGAATATGGTGATATCTTTATAATACCAAAGCATCCACAATTCCATCGTATATCTAACAAGTAGAGCAAATAGAAATAAAACAAAACAAAAAGCATAATATGTATAATTTTCCATTAAAGAAAAGACACAGAACAGGATGCAGTCGTGACAATATCATATCATATCTGCCTAAAAGTGTTTTTGTTGGTTTGGGCAAATCTAGACAAAGCTTAACCTAATTAGAAAGTAGATTTGCATGGCTTTTTGGCAAAATGCACTGAATGGGATGGAGGTACCACTAGAGCTTTGGGGCTTTTGCATTAAGCTCCAGCTGGGCCCAGCAGACACTGTCCAAAAGATGACCTCCAAATAATTAAATGATTTCCATATGTTTGCTCAGGTCTACTCTTCTAATTCGAGTGTTGCCATCTTTTTCCAAGCCCACTGCTTCTTACTGTGCTGCAACAGTGTTTAGAGGAGACTCACAATTGGAAATCATCAAATATTCTACAATTGAATGGTTTCAAAAAAACAGAAAACTACAACAGTTGGTCCTTTAAAATGGAGCCATTTTAAGTATGACACCATTAGCTTGATTTTAGGTTAGAGAACTCTCTTTTGGTTTGGGTTTTTGGAAACAGGTAGTTTAAAGAATAAAATTGTTTGAAAAATGGTGTTTCATTAATAACTAAGGGAAAATAAATGAAGCTCTCTATTTCTCAAAATGAAACTTACTATCCACCAACTTTTTACAGTAGAATACATTTTCTACTGACAGAGAGCATACTCAACGTTAATTTTGAAAATCTTATGCAAAATTTCTTTAAATAAGAGAATACGATTAGGTTTTCAATCAGCCTTTATTGGTTATGTGACTAGATAGATTTTAATAAAATATAACAGAGCTACTAAAACACATGGTATGAAATGCTGTATCAAAGATGTTGTAAATCAGAGCCTTTACAACATGAAGGAGGTTAACTTCAATATGATTATTCTAAAATTTACGTACCACCCCTCTTCTATTTCATGCGGGGAACCCTTTTTCAACATCTATCTATAGTCAGTTTAAGAACTATGACCTCTTTCCTGTATGCCAGTAGTTGGCAAACTAAGGCCTTATTTTGTACATGAAATATTTTGGGGACACAGCCATGCCCATTTGCTTCTGTATTGTCTATGGCTACTTTCTGCTCTCCAACACAGAACAGAGTATTTGTGACAGAGATGGTATGGCCTGCAAGTCAGAAATATTTACTATCTGATCCTTTACAGATAAAGTTTACCAACTCCTGTTTATAATGAAAAAGTAATAAAAAGAGCACCACCTAACTGGATACATTTATTCATTCATTCTATGAACACTTTTTGAGTATTTACTGTGTTTCAAGACTGTGTTATTACAATCTGTCTACAAAGATGAACAAGACACCAAAACTGACTCTAAAGATCAAATGTTCCACAGAAAGAGAGTCATGAAATTAAACAACTGCAATGTAGTACAATGGATGCTATAAGAAGCAGGTTTGAATTTTACATTAGAGAAGAAGACAAAGCAACTAACTGTATAGGAGCAGGGAAATGATGATATTTGATCAGCATCTAAATGTAGAAAGTTTCATTCACAAGTTTGGATGAGAATGATATTCAGACAAAAAGTAATGCATGTGTTAGTCCCTGGAAGAGTGAAACATTGTCTTATGTAGAAGGTTTATCAAGTGTAAGAGTTCGAGCTGTGACCCACAGGGAGTAACAATAAATAGAACTGCATGTGTGGACCAGGGCTCTATTCAATACTAAAGCATTTACTGAAGGGTTATGGGGAATCATTGGAACAGTTTAGAAAAAGAAGCTGCATTATTACATTTGCATAACATGATAACTCAGGCAAGCATTTAAGGATTAACAAGAGTGAAGAATAGATAGGAGTTATAAGAATATAAACTAAGGCAAGGTATTAGGTTTATGTTAGTAGGAAGTTATAGAAACCCAACTTGAATTGACCTAGGCAATATATATGTCTATATATACATCTATATCTATGTATCTATGTATCTAAAATCAGGCTTATCCATTTGAATGCCATCCACAGATCCAGATCTGTATTTCCCCAGCTCAATGTTCTCAATAAAGGAAAACTTCTGCTTCCCAATAATTCTAACCAAATTAAGCCAACTCTTTGCCAGATTCTGTTCTCATGCCATTCCTAAATAAACCACTATGCCCTGACTTAAAAGGAGACAGGAATTTTTACCCGTGCATGATTTTGAAGTGACAAGCAGTAACATATATTAACTTTTTAAAGTTTTATCAAGGATTTATTTTAGTTCAGTTGAGCCTATATTGTCTGATTGTTACATGGTGCCAGGCAGTGAGTGGTTGGAAATGCAGTGTTGGAGAAGCTGCGTCTGTTTTTGAGGATCTTTTCACCTAGTTAATGAGGGAAAAGTCAGTAGGTGAATAAAGATATAAGCAAGGTCAGATTTCTGTAAGAACACGAGAGAGCCAAGTAGGGGAGGCAGGCATTGTCAGGAACACCACCCAGGAGTAGAATTGTCTAAAATGAGAATTGAAAGGGAGTAGAATCTAGCCAGGGTAGGGAAAGAAGCAGGTTGCAAATAGACAAAAGGGAAATATACAAATCCTTGGCATGGAGGCCAACTTAAAGGGGAGGGTAGGCATGAGGAGAGATGGATTCCAAGGTGTAAAAGCCGAAACCAGACCATGAAGGTTAGAGACACTCTGATAAAAAACTTGAACTTTATTTTGAGGGAAATTTGGATCAACTGAATTTTTTTTTTTTTTTTTTTTTTTTCGGTTCGCGGGCCTCTCACTGTTGTGGCCTCTCCCGTTGCGGAGCACAGGCTCCAGACGCGCAGGCTCAGCGGCCATGGTTCACGGACCAGCCGCTCCACGGCATGTGGAATCCTCCCGGACCGGGGCACGAACCCGTGTACCCTGCATCGGCAGGCGGACTCTCAACCACTGCGCCACCAGGGAAGCTGAGGCTGAATAATTTAAAGTTGGTGGAGGATCATTATCAGATGTGCTCTTTAGGACAAACACTCAGCTATATTGAGATCATTTAGTGTCCTTTGGAATCTCATTTTAAGCGAACAGCAGGCAGGTAGAGAGCTTATTTCAACTCAAAGAATGGAGAGATTCAGAGCAGGCACAGTACAGCTGTTCTTCCACTCACGGCGTAACCACTCTGAACTTCAGCTTGTTTCCTCTGTGTAAAGGGAATAATAATATTTCCTACTTTATAGGATTGTCTGGGAAACAACTGAGATCATGTAATGCAAGAACTCTATAATAAAGCCGAACACATAGGAATTGCTCAATAAATTGACTCTATTTCTATTATCATTATTATTATGAGTAATTTTTCAACAATGTTTTTCAAGGCATTCTATTATTCTGTGATGTTCCATAGATCTTGAGATTGTGTGGCAGAGGGAGAGGGAGACCGAATGAGAAAGAGAGAAGAAGGAAGTGCAAGAATGGGAGAGAGATGTTTATCTGTCTCAGAGAATGGGGAGATTTCATTTCAATTGATAGGAAGACTTGTATAAATTCTATCATAAATAAACATTATGTTTACAGTTAGCAAAATGTATTAACCACTGGGGTGAAGTGAAGCAGCTGCTTAACAGAGCAGAGCCTCTCTGCAGGGGGAAAAGAAGACTTTAGTCAACCGAAACCGTAGGCCCCGGTGTTACTCAAAACACGTTTCAGGTAAAGATCATAATGTGTATTTTCACAGTATTAATTAAAAAAGCAAACTATTATCTGGAGGCAAATTAAAATGAAGAAGATGTTTGATTAAAACTCCCATGGACCAAACATTACCGGTAGGTAGTCTCATAGAATCCAAGTGGAAATCAGGGTTAAGAGTAAAGCAGGTCACACATGCCCACAGTGACACACAACTAAATTTGCATAGTTTTACAATTTTCACTAATGAGAGAATAGCCATTTGGTTTTATAAAGCAAATTATGGAAGTGTATTGATAATTCTCGTTGTTTCTCACTCCCTAAAGAATCTAGCAAATATTATTTTGGTATAATAAGACTTCTTCAAGAGACACAGGGCTTTAGTCAAAATGTCATGGAAATCTCTTCCTTTTCCAAACTTTTTTTCATTTCTGTTTGTGTCTGTGCCACAGCCATCATGCATGCTTTATGGTTAGATGAGGACTCTTCTCCTTTTAAATGTGATGCCCAAAGACCAATATAGACACGTGGCTGGCTTTGTCTTTAAAAAAGTAGAGCAGTGATATCTGCAGTGCTTTGAAACATATCACAAGCCCTCAAATATGCCGATCAACACACCTGAAATTCCCCTATTTTGGTGGGTTACACAGCGACTATTCAAGAATTCTATTTTTTAAACTAAAATACAATTATCTCTAGAAGAAAAGGTAGTAATAAATGCCATAGGGCAACTGAATTGATTAGATCCCTTTCCTTTTTTGCAGAAAAGACTGAGGGTGGTGGTGGGCAAATAGACCAAAGGAGAAATTCAAATAGAGGAAAGGCCCAGAATAAGGAAACATAGTCTTTGGGAAAGAGGAACTGCTACTAAAGATGCCTGATAGGGCTCGTCATAGAACAGACAACCCTATAGCTTGCTTCTTGCCTATGCCTGTTAAAGGATTTCATACAAGCAACTAGAGTGGAGACTTGGGAGGAAACTCTTAAATTCAGACATCCCAAAGGGACTCTCGGTCTGCTCATTAATGCCTGATTTACTTATTCTTTCTGATCTCTTGTCTTGCAAAAGAAATTTATCTCTGCTTCTTTCATATTATTTCTGACCCCCCCTAAAGAAACTCTTAAATTATTATTAATGCCCTTAATATTTTTTGCTAACTCCCACATATTTCATCTAAGTTCCTCCTTGGCTTAATTCTTCTCTGTTTTTCCATGTCACTGTCAGCTCCCATTTTGATTGATGTTTTCTCCAGAGGTCACATCAGAATAGAAGTCAGAGGTGACCACCATCCTCACAAGGAATAATCTAACTCTGAATTCCTCACATTTCTAAACAAGTATACACATGGCCAAGTTCTCTGCAAACTTAAAATGATTCCCACCATTTTCTTGTTTTATGAAACATGCCACATATACAATTATAAATGAAGGAATAAGCAAAGAATCTAGGAATATTGCCTAGCTCCACTTGGTGATTTTCAGATGGTTAGAAAAAGAACAAAGCCTTCCGGTTTCTAGGGCACTTGTCTTAACTAATATACAGAACTGCATGAATACATAATGCAGATGAAAACTATAGGAAGAAGGGTCAATATGACTCTTTCTCTGCCTTCTGACACTTAGGCTGGGCAAAGATCCACCTGCACCACCATATGTACAGCAGAGAACTGAAAAGCTCTTCTCCTTGACCTCCTGGGATTCCTACATCAGATGGGATTGAGCTGAAGGCAACAGCTGGCTTGCAGATGCGCACGATTTACCCACATTTAAGTAGCCTGGGCAGAGGCAGAGACATCTTTGAATGTGTACCCAATTCCGTGTGGTCAATCAAAAGACTTCAGTCTATTTGGATGTCTCTGGGACTTATGTCTTCCCTTTGTTTACAGGCTGATGGAAACAGACTTAACTGTTTTGGGGGTAAAGTGAGCATTTGAGTCTGGGTCAGTATGTGGAGTCAAGTCAGATGGATAATGGATGGTGTGATGGTCCTGGAATGCAGGCTTAGACTGCCCACTTGCAAACACATACTTATGAAGGAGTAATCTCACTGAAAGAAAATGAGGCAAGATCTAGCTGACGTGGCTGGAAATTGCTATGAACTAAGAATTAGATAACATAGGAGGCAAAGTTACAGACCTCCCAATCACCAGAAAATGAGCAGGGTCTTTTTTAATATATGCATGTAACGTAGTCCATGTTGTCTTTTTGCCTTGGTAAAAGACAAAAGCGCACATAATGTTTATCTTTTCTGGAATCCTTTTGCCTGACCCAGACATAGACAGGATCAACAGACAGAAAGCTGAAATATAATATTAGAAGCAGCCCACTTTCAGTTTGTAGGTACTTTAAGTTACCAGAAAGTGATAGTTTTTATCTTTTCAATCTAATTACACTAAAATAGATTCAGAAGGGACTTGGTGCCTGAGGGAAGTGTAGTGCTGGATAGTGTTTTAGGCCAGGCTCCACCATCTATGTTTTATTCTGGTCTCGGGTCAGCCGTCTACCAGCTACACCATCCCTAACATTGGCTAGGGATTTGATTAGCTCCTCAATTACTTAGTCAGACTGGCAGGCTGTTCCCTGGTGCTTAGGAAGGATGGTTCTGAGCTGCTCTCTAATTGTGAAACTAATTAGTTACAGAGCCCTCATGGGTGACTTATAATCCTCACTTTAATATTTTGTAGTTGAAAATAGAAATTCCGTAATAATATAAAAAGTTATTTTCATTCATTCTCTTAATTTCTATTAATGGCTTACTAAAATTGTTAATCCTAAACAGAGATTTAATTTCAAAATTTCAAAATGAATATATTAATTTAAAAAATTAAAAACATACATGTATTTCAAAATATCAAAAAAAACTATTATACAAAAACTATTTTGTACAGCAGGTTATAAAATTTGAGGCAAATACAAATGCTTGGTGAAAAAATGGCACAATAGCTAAAGCAAGAGCTATACTAAATAATTATGCATATCAAAGAGCTAAAATACATTGCATATATGTATTTACAATTTAACCTGATAATATTGCCTATGAGGCATCTTTCCACATCCCAGACTTAAAAAAATTTGTTTTTGTCTATTTAGCTACCTGCAAGTCTTTGAAAGATTCACTAAAATAAATAAACTTCCTTTACTTTAACCTACATATCCCCCTTTTCTCGCATTGCCCTTGCCCACGTCTCAGGACATCCAAAGAATCTTGAAAACAACACAAACAGGAATGGAATTGCACAGCATGACGGGACCTTCCTTATGCATGGCTGGCTCCCACTTGAAAGAGGGGAAAGAATGCATAGCAATGTTAAGTCTACATGCACAGCTTCTGATTTGGCCCATGAATTATAGATGCACTTCTGAGGGGCCATTTCCCTTATGGGTTCTGATGCAAAAACAGTGGATAAATATCTAATGCACTTGACCCAATATGTTAATCAGACAGTAAGGTAGATACCCATGGTCTCTCTATGCTAAGTTTAATTAATGGCATGTATAACTGTATAGTCCCTTTCTCGTCTCCTTAAACTCTACATAATGGGATACATTCTCCCACACGAGCCGGAAAGTTTGTGTTTTCTAGTCATGAAGTTTTGCTCTCTATTGTAAGGTCAGCACATTCATTTCCCAGCACCCCCAGTTCCCAACTGCTATTTAAGCTATTAGTTCATTGAGTTCATCTGTCATGGGTCTGCTTTAACATGCTTGCCAAGGGCTCTGAGAGCTGTTCTCGCTCTGCTATGTCTTTGTGCTAATGAATCACTTTGAACTAGTCAGATATAGCCTCACCATTGAATGTAATTCCTTATGTGAGTTCAGTGTAACAAAACCAGGCTGAACACTTGCACCTGCTCACTCAGCTATATCGTCTGTTCCTTTGTGAGGTGTCAAGGATATCTACAAGTCTGTGGAGGGGGAAGTCTTCTTGCTCTGTCAACATGATAAGATGTGGCACAAGACTTATGTGTAAAGTGCCAAGATATATCCACAAAATAAATAGGAAGAAATTACATATGTTTAAAGCTACTCAGCGTTCTCAGTAGATACAACTGAACCTGGCTTTTGAAATTAAATACTCTCTTTCGTGTGATTACAATTCTGATCATTATGATGATGATTCATTTAGCATTAGATTTCTCTAGAGTTCTCCATTTAAATGGGGATAACTCTCATCCAAATGAGATTTGTCATGGCCATTGGTATATCGTTCAGGAACTTAAAAATAGTATTTCAGTTTATTTGTTTATTTATTGTAACTTAGTGTCCTGTTTCTGCATAATCAGGGAATCTATTGTCATTTAAAATCCGAAACAGGGAGTGGATATCCTCAGAAAAAGTGGTGTGTCTACCTCTTCAGACTCCATGACAGGGAAGACCCACAAGTCATACAGAAAACGTATCATGTGTAGCTGTAGACTATTCGGGCTTTAACCTGATGACGGAAACCACAGCCAGGTGTTTGTCTAGCTTATCTGAGGGACACAATATCTTTCCTTTTAAGAACTGAATCACAAAAATCTCAGTCATTTTAAATTAACTCATGAGACAAAGATTCTGGGTTTTGTGATATATTCTCATTTCAAGCAGGAGATGCTGTTCTGAGAATCAGGATCTGGCATAAAGTTTACGTCTGTCTACTTCCATGGTAGCTTTTACCCTTTTACAGCTTTCTCTATTAAAAACTGTCTCCAGGGCTTCCCTGGTGGCGCAGCGGTTGAGAGTCCGCCTGCCGATGCAGGGGACACGGGTTCGTGCCCTGGTCTGGGAAGATCCCACATGCCGCGGAGCGGCTGAGCCCGTGAGCCATGGCCGCTGAGCCTACGCATCCGGAGCCTGTGCTCCGCAACGGGAGAGGCCACAGCAGTGAGAGGCCCGCGTACCGCAAAAAACAAAACAAACAGAAAAAAACAATAAAAATAAAATCTGTCTCCAGGGGCAGAAGGGACAGAGGCTTGGACCTGGGTGGTGCATACGTTAGCAAGGTAAGTGTTGACTGATCTCACTAGAACCACCTGTGGGAACCTGGCAAAGCCAGACAGTGCTGACAGGTGCAGTGATGACACACTGTAAGCTCCATAAAGTGCAGGGACAGCATCGTGGCCACCCGTGCACTTTTTTTTTTTTTTTTTGCATCTCATTTTTTTATTTTTATTTTTTTTATAAAGCAGGTCCTTATTATTTATCTATTTTGTACATATTAGAGTATATATGTCAATCCCAACCTCCCAAATCATCCCACCACCACTCCCCCCCCCACCACTTTCCCCCCTTGATGTCCATACGTTTGTTCTCTACATCTGTGTCTCTATTTCTGACTTGCAAACTGGTTCATCTGTACCATTTTTCTAGATTCCACATATATGAGTTAATATATGGTATTTGTTTTTCTCTTTCTGACTTACTTCACTCTGTATGACAGTCTCTAGGTCCATTCACGTCTCTATGAATGACCCAGTTTCATTCCTTTTTATGGCTGAGTAATATTCCATTGTACATATACCAAGAGAAAACCATAATTCAAAAAGACACATGCACCCCAATGTTCACTGCAACATTATTTACAATAGCCAGGTCATGGAAGCAACCTAACTTCCCAACAACAGATGAATGGATAAAGATGTGGTACATATATAAATCTGTGCATCTTTTTTTTTTTTTTTTTTCAGTACGCAGGCCTCTCACTGTTGTGGCCTCTCCCATTGCAGAGCACAGGCTCCAGATGTGCAGGCTCAGCGGCCATGGCTCACGGGCCCAGCCACTCCGCAGCATGTGGGATATTCCCGGACCGAGGCACGAACCCGTGTCCCCTGCATCGGCAGGCAGACTCTCAACCACTGTGCCACCAGGGAAGCCCTCTTTATTCATTCATGCATCAAACATTTTTCAGCACCTACTCTGTACTAGGTGTGGCAAAGGGCATTGGGAAGACAGTGATGAACAAGACAGGCCCAATCTTCAAGGGCTCTCATCTATTAGCTCACATCTCCTCAGTCCTCAGGAAGATGGCATTTGCTTTTTACATTTTCATTCACTGAGCATTATGTGCTTTTTCTGTTATTTATAGAAAGAGCTGGAAATTTAATCCAACAGGCATTTATTCTATTGATATACTAGTATAAGCAAAGCACTATGTTAGGTGTGATAAAGAATGCAAAGATGGCTAAGACTCCATGGGTGCATAACATGGTGAGAGAAAGAGGGGGGCGCTATGAGTGAGAAAATAAAGAGAGTGTGGGAAGGGGAAAGTCCATCCTTTTGGGAGTGGCTGTCACACGGACAAGGATTTGATGCAATCCTTGCAAAACTGTATAGAGACAGTTTATGGTGGGAGCACATGATAGACTCTGAGAGAAGAAAAGAGTAACTAGGGAAAAATGCAGATTAGGGATTATTGAGTTAACTCCTGAGGCTGGAAGACGGAGTTCAAAAGTGGAGTTTCAGGAAAGAGAAAGGAAATTACAGAATATAACAAAATGTGGAGCAAATGCAAAAAGAGTCTTAATAACATACATGGTCTTAGGGTGCCTTTACTTTTTAAATTTCCTATCTGAAGAATGTTCCATCACACTTTAAAAATTGTCCTCATCATTCAAGGTCTTTCTGAAGCCCTACCTACTCTATTTAACCTACCCCACTGTTGAGCCAGTATTGTTCTTTGTCTTCTTGAAATACATACAAGCCCATTTGCCTTCTAAAATAATTGTATGCATAGAGTTACATACACTTAATCCTTATTTGGTTGAGTTTTTTCTCCCCAGGTGTTAAGCTTCTCGAAGAAATTATTCGTCTTGTTCTTGTGTCTTCCCTCCATAGTATATAGCAAGGCACATAATGAGAGCTAAAGAAATACTTACTGCTCTGACCAGGCAACGTGACTTAGACCTATAAAAATCCCTTTGAAAGTCCCATCAGCAATGACTTTTGTTGACTTATGATCTTAAGACTCTTAATCAAATCTTTTCTTACTTAGTATTTATTCATCACTCCTATATACATATGCTAAGTGCTATAAAATAGATGGGACACTGACACAACCTTGACCTCTAGAAATGACTCAAGATCATTCCAAGCATGACCCACACCTTAGTTCTGAGTGCCAGACTTATGTCTTCTTTCTTGTTCCAGTAATTTACCTGTACCTTCTCTTATCCTTTGAAATAATTTAAATAAGTGCAGTGTATATATGGGAGGCTTCTCCACGGAAGAAAATAAATGTACTCACCAGCTGACTTTTCATTCCCGCAAAGCAAGTGCCTGAAATTCAAGGATAAGTCTGCTGTTCAGCATCCCTAATTATCCCAACTTCACAATCCATACTTTAAGGTAATGTTACTAGCAAATCACCCAAGCTATCAAAGAGGACATGCATTTTAAAGAAACATTAAGTAATACCTTTATATGCAAACTGCTCATATTTCTAATAAAGTAGAAAAAATATGATTTTTCCCTTGACCATCAAAAGGCATGTGCAAATCAGCATTTGAAAATGCTAAAATAATTAGCCAATAGTTTGGATTTAGGGAGAATCTGATACTTTTTTCTGACAGACTGACAGTGTATTATAAATTCCAACAATTTATGTTTTAAGGCCCCAGCTTCCCATGCCTGCCAGCCATGTCACAGCCTTGAGGAATTATGGCTGTTTAATCAGGGTTGAGCATTTCCATGCTCAACCTTCAACCAGTGATGCTGTGTCCATGTTTTCACCAGTGACAGATGAATCCACGTACTCTAGCAGTTCCTGCATGACAATACTTTAGAAGCCCTGCTAAAGTTCACCTTTCTCAATATATCAAAGTTTAACAGCACAATGACCTTCTAATATTTGTTTTCAACCGTTTATAACCAACAGTTCATTACTTTACCCACACGGAGAGGAAGGAAGCTGGCTAATGCTTACTTACAGAGCAGGTACTGCAGCAGATAGTAGGACTGGAAATTGGACTGCGGGGAATCCCATACAGAAAAGTCTAGGAGGATACTAGCCTCTTAAGCTGCTGATGCGATGAGAGAAAGAGAATTATAACAGTTTTATCTGTCTTTTAGTGTTGCTTAAAAGAGGCATGATTCCTTCCATGACATTTTTTCTATGTATAGTTGGTCATTTCTGTTTACAATTGTCACTCGGCCACCCCCTTTGGTCATGGCCATTCAGTCTAGACATTCTGGGATAATCCAGAAGTCTCGACAGGCAAAGCATATTCTCCTATGCTTGGATTTGGACTCTACCCACATTTGTGCTTTTCTGCTCTGGCAAATAAAATGGGATCATATGTGAGTTGGGTGGAATCCTATTTGCCACCCAAGCTTAAAACTGAGCTTGAGTCTTTAGTTCCATACCCTGATCGGTCCTTCTGGGTCTCAGTATTCTAATGCAGAAGAGAAGCACAGTGGGTGTACCCACATGAATTAATTACTAGCATTCATGTGCCAGACACTGAATTATTTCATTTAATCCACTCAATATCTCAATGAGGTAGCTAGCAGGATCGTCTGCATTTCACTGATGCAACTTGAGACTGAAGATGCAACACTGAGTTTGTTCATCTACACTATCAGAAAAGTACAGAGCTGGGATGTGACCCATGCACCCTGGTATCAGAGCCTGTCTCCTGATCACCACCTTATACAAGAGTATAAGAATATTTCTCACCAAGATTCAGCAGAAAACCTGTCTAAACCATCCACAAAATTCTTACCTATCCTTGAGGGCCCTCTCTGAACCCACTGACCTCCTGAGAATGTGTGTTTATATTTTTAGGAATTGTGATGCCAACTGGGACATAGTCCCCTACCCATCTTATAACACCAGGTACCCTCAGAAATCCCCTAAAAGTCACTTTTTGTTAAAAAAAACTGGCTTTTCACCTGTTTGTTTCTAATGAGACAGGGATTAGTTGTGTGTGCCCACATATGCAGTAAGAGTTCATCGCCCATAGTAACTCCAATTGACCTGAAGTGGTTACATGGAGGGGTATGTCGGAACGAATTGTGAGACAATGTGAAGGCTCTGCTGAAAAGTGTTGTTACCCATGAATAATGACTGCTATGGGGACTGGAGGCATGAAAAGAGGAGCACGTGCTAGATATTTGCCATCTGTGCCATATATCCTTGACACATAATTACAATGTCTTCTCAGAAACTGGCTGAAGAAGGGAGATCTTACAGTTATCCTTGGATGATTTATTTTCCTTTTCATCTCTTTCCATCATTTATTCAGTTTTTCCCTTTTCTGATATATACTCTACGTTAATTAAGTTTGGGAGTATAGAGATAGAAAAGAGGCCACAAGTAATATCTCCAGACCCAACCAAGAATCTTGATGAGAGCAGTGGCAAATTTTCCAATGCCATTCTCTTTTGAACGTCTCCTTTTAAATTCTAGCGGGTTTAAGAATAACCCAAGGAGCTTGTCTGAAATGCAAACTTTGGGTTTTACCCTCAAGAGATGCTGATTAGAAACTCAGGGCAAGTACCACAAATCTGTATCGAAAGGACACTCCAAATAACCCTGAGGCAGGGGGCCTTTGGGCCACAATTTGAGCAATACTGTCCTAAAGCCAGGTAAGTTTCCCTCTTACCCATGAGCTGGAAGAGGATCTAATACCAGTTAGAGCACCTGTTCTTTTTTTCCCATTTTTGGCTCATCTAATACTCTCCCAACAAAGTCACTGTGAGATGTTTTAACAGACGTCCCACAACCTTATGTTTCAAAATGAAATTGGAAAAGTCCTATTCCTGGGCTCCCTACCCCTCTCAGCTCCCCATTTCCTCTGTCCCCTGCTTCATCCCTCTTATTTTTTGTCTACACTGAGTTCCATCTCCTCACCCTCACAGATCATGCATTATTTTAAGGATGGATGTATGTCTTACTTTACTTTGTAATTACTTACAGTGAACACACATAATAAGCATTCAATAATGTGTTTGAAAGAGAATAAAACAGATTGAGCCCTTCATTGATTCAACTGTCCTCTTGAGTAAGTCGGTTCATGGCTCAAGGTGCCTATTTATTATGGTTATTCATGATATTGATGAAGATAACAGCAACAACCATTAAATGAGCTTCTTTACCAGGTGCATAATAGTGTGCTGTGCTATTTTACCTTCGTTTGTCATTTCACTTATAACAATCCAGCGAGGGTGTCAGTGGAGGCCGAGAGGAGGAAAATGGGACCTTAAGATGTAAGGTCCTTTCTCATCATGTGGAAAACAATGACCACTCAGCCCACAACCAATCAAACCACATCCTCTGGAGCTGCTGAGTGGAAAGAGCTGACTCCTAGGCATTAATCATGTCCATATATGAATGAGGAGCTTGTGTGGAAAGGTAGTTATTTATAAGCAGGCAGGCATGCTCACTCCCACTTCCCTTTCACATACACATAAGCACTGGACTTTTTAAGACACAAAGGTGTCTTTCAATTTATCTTTTTTTTTAAGACCTGTGTGGATATAAGGATTACAGGTTTCCTGCCTGTCCAAGAAGAGTGATCGCTTTGCTCTCTAAGAACTTAATTCCCAGGCTTAATTATTATGCGAGTGTGCCAGTGTATTAAGCCTGTAGGCCAAAAACAATTCGAAGTCTATGCTGCATTGACTTTCAAATTATTTCATTTCTAATTCAGATGCACGCTTTCATTAAGGCATTTATCACTTTTTCATAATCAGCCAGATTGTCCCATGACTGCAGTCCTCAAAATCCATAGCCCCACCAGGCCCACATCAGTAGCAATAATTGACATTTCATACCCTCCCATGCTGAGTCAGGCTTGGAGGCTCCCCGCCCACCTCCCCACAAGTACTTCATCTTTCAACGTAATTCCTACTCATAGAAAATTTATCAAGTACTGCAGACCTTGTCAGAGAAGATGTTTGTTCTTAATTATCAAGCCACTGTGGGGCTCTTGGAAAGGTGGACACTTTATATCACAGAGACATGCAGAATTTCTTGAAACTAGTCAAATTGCTTTTGTCAATTAACCAGATTTATTACTTCCTCAAATGTGTCACATTCTTAGAAAAATTAACAAATACAGATATTCAACAGTCTTAGACAAGAGGAATTAACAAATCACCAAAGAATCTTGAAGTCATACCTAATGTTGATAACCTATCCCTTGCAAACATAAGTCCAATGATGGATAAGCCAACAACAGCCTTAAAGGACCAATAGTCCTTCACCATCCAGACCTCCAAACTTCAGGGAGGAATGTTCCCACCATGCATATCATATATTATGATATATGGGAGGAGGAGGAAGTTTCTGGGATATTAAGAATGAGAAACTTTTGCTGTTACTTTGTTCATAACATTTTTACTCTGTACTTAATTTTTTCCTTATTCTACACTTTGGAGCTAAAGGATGGAGTCAGATACAGGGAAGGGAAAATACTTGAAAAATAAGTGAAATTAGGAAGCACCCCATAGGAGAGAAGGCTAAAGTGGAGGAGGTTTCTGATTACCTTGATGACTTAGGTTTCTTTTCATCAAAGAAACTTTAGAACAAGGGAAACCTTATAGATTTATGACAAAAGATGTATGTCAGTAGTACTAAAAAAAAAAAAAAAAAAAAAAGGCTGATCTCTTGCTATTAAAAATGTGACAGTGACCCTGAAAAACAGCACTTTTTGGAAAATCAACTACAATAATATACTTGGCACTGTTTGTTAAAACTGTAAATAAAATATTCATTACCATGGGTAATGTTTTTAAAAGTTTAGTGCTTAAATAAGCAATTTATTTGATCTCTGAAAAATTTAATCTGTTTTAAACAGATCTGTTAAGCAAAACTAACTTAAGAATAAAGATTTAATTTTGACTTTTGGCTTAGGGAGAGATTTTCCATATATATATATGATATTTTCCATGTCATATGATATACATGATATGTTTATACATGTTTTATATATATTGAAGATAGATGGATATATAAACATATATATATATATAAATAATACATATTATATATTATATTACTTGACAAAAGAGATGATACCCATTAATATTCCAGGACATTGCACTTTCTTTCTCCAACTTTTTTGCACTCTCTTTCTCATCCCTGCAGATGGGATGGGAACTGTGCAGTCACTTACAGTCAGCAGCTGAATAAAAATCTGGGGTTTTGTGTCCTAATTTGGGATAACTTTCTGATTTGGAAGAAACTGCCCTCTTAGCGCTACCAAGGAAACCCACACTCCTCTTCTCACTGCAATACACCTGGGGTGGCTGGAAAAATTCATTAATAAGTACACTCAGGTTTAAGCCAACCTATAAAAAATTAAAGAAAGCAAAGGTATTCTATGTAGGATGTATGATTTAAGGGCAACCTGAATAACAATGGAGAGAGTTCTGTGTATCATTCATGGAAACCTGGCCAGTTCCTACCTACTAATGAATAATATTCTGACAAGCTGAGAGCTAAATATTTGGGTGAGGCCTTGGAGATTCCAGGAATCCTGAAACTAATTAAGGTATAAATATGAGTGTCCTGAAAAGCAACAGGATAGATTTGGGGAGAGGAATACACATCAAGATGACATCACTATCCAGCGAATAGTCTCAGGTGGGGTAGGATGTCTAAACGGAATTGGGCATCTGGAGGACATGAAAGGAATTTAAAGAGTGTTTGGGAGAACTAAGGGAGAGGAATTTGTATTTTTGTGTTCTTTTGGCTTCTGATCTTTATGTTGATCTACTTATATCAAGGAAAATAGAATAAGTCAAGCGGATGTGAGAAAAAGAAAAGTGCTTTTCCATGGCTTGGAGGGGGTGAAGTGGGGCACAGTGGGAGATGGTTTCTGGCCGCTCCTGGGACAGCAAATGAGACAAGAAGTCCCATGAGTGTTAACAAAGCCTGAATCACAGAGCGTGGAGGGTGAGCGTGCTCACGCTCAGAGATTTGCTTTGTGTATCATCTGAAACCAATCAAGGAGCAAAACTGCAGAAAGCTCTCTTGGCATCTATTCCGCCATTGATACTGGGGGAAGGGGAGAGGATTTATACATAGAGACCCCCGTTAACACTAATGGAAAGTAGGCGGGTAAATCCCATGTGCATGAGAGGAAACACTGCCTTTTGGTGGGGGTGGTGGTAATTAAGAGCTAAAGAAAGCTTACAGTTGCTCACAACTGCACACAGGCTCCTGGTGAAAGCCCCCTCGTAGCAGCGTTGCAGTTGCTTTCTTTAGTTTCAATGGTTGGAGCCTAACAGTTGCTAACCACCTCTCGCCCTAGTTCTCTAAAGGAATGAAAGGGAATGATGTATTGGAAATGACATTACTTGACACTATTAGCAGAGGGGCTTTCAAGGAGAAAGTACAGGCAAACAAGGGGAGAAATTCAAAAGGAATCTAAAATTAAGCAGAATAAAGAATAAGTGGCTCAAAGGAAGCAACCTCATAATATAAAGTCACAGCCAGCACCCCATCCTTTGGAGCTGTAGCGGAAAGAGGAGTTGTGTGAGGACCAAGAATTTGGATACTAGTGAACAGCATGTCTTCAGACTGAAGCCACAAATCTGCAAAGAAAATACTCCAATGACTGCAGGAATGGAGAAGAGAAGGCGAGAGTTACAAAGCCATCCCTCTCCTACTCCTCTATGCGAGGCCTGGCAATACAGTGGTATACATTCATTCTGAGTTCCAGAAATATCCAAGGGCAATACAAATCCTTGTCTCTTACCAGGACATGCTCAAGCTCCCAAACCAACACTTGAACTTAACAGGTGGGACCCATGTCAGAAAACAATAATGAAATTTTACAAATATTAGAAGCATGCAAAATTGCTTATTTGTTAATTGTACTGATACAGCATGAGGAAGTTCTCACTGGGGAGCAGGTCATGAAGGCATGTTTTAATTCACTGCAAATTCAATAAGTATTCAGAGCATCTTCATCTTTGATGACTCTAGCTCCCTGCCCACAGCCTGTCATACAATATAATCTCAGCCTAATAACTGACTGGCTGAATAAATAAATGAGGTTGTTAGATAACCTAATTTTGAATTGAACAACCTTCCTATCTCGAGAGTTATCAGTTTGCTCTCTGTTTCTCAGTCCACATCTAGAGTAATGTTTTTCATTCTAAGTAACCCAATTTCAGAGAAATATTGATAAAGAATAAGTCCAAGAAGGTGAGAGGTCCATGAACAGTGTTACATGAAATCTAGGTGAAAGAATTGAAGAAAAATTTTCTACAATAGAAAATACTTAAGACAAACAGCACATCAGCTTTTGCATATTTGAAGGGTTGCCACAGAGAGCACAGATTTTTTGTGGACGAAGCAGTTTCCTTGTTAGAATAGTTTCAGCTGCTCTAACAGAGAGACCCAATAACAGAACATGAACTAAGCAGTTCAGGGCTGACATGGCAGCTTCAAGGTTTGGGGGGAGGGGGTCCAGGATCTTTCTATCTTTCTCTCCCAGACTCTGCAAAATGTTTCCATATCTTGGTCCAAAATTGCTGCTCCAGCTCCCAACTTCACATCTAAACTCCAGGCAGCAGAAAGTCAGAAAAAGAGGGAGTGAAAGCATGTGCCTTCTTTTTAAGAGTAAGACCTAAAAGTTTAAAGTATTTCTACCCACATCCATTGGCTAAAACTTAGGTATGTGGCCACATTTAACTGCAAGGGAGAATAAGAAATGTAGATTATTTTTGAATTTTTAAAATTAATTTTTATTGGAGTATAGTTAAGAAATGTAGATTTAAGCCACTATTACTATGAAAAAAGAAGAGAATAGATAATAGAGAAAACTGGCTATTTCTTCCACAGTCACATGTATAGAACATGGATCATTTGTTGAAAGTTTGTGAGAATGATTTCAGGTAGCTGGGTAGGTCCCTTGACATCTATATGGACTAATTTTAGGAAAGGATTTCTAGCAATTGGATATACCATGTTATATAAAGTATAATATTAATATATGTGCATTACTTATAATATATGTATATTAACACATAACATATAGTGAATATTATACCATAAGTAAATACACTTACCTATAGCATATAACATTTATCTATATATGACACATGTTGAATAAATGATAATTAGAATAATGATAAAAGAATAAAATCCCTTCGGCATTTCTTTTGTGTTTCCACTTATCTATCTAATCTGATTCAGTCCTGTTCAAATCCAAACCCTTCCTGATTTGGAAGAAATTGCCTTCTTAGTGTGGCCAGGGAAACCCACATCCTTCTTTTTACTGCATTACACCCAGGGCACGTGGAGAAACTCACCAATAAATGCACTTAAGCAGTTTAGGTCTGACAGAGCAGCTGCAAGATTATCGTCTACAAAATGAGGATAATAAAGATGCCTCTCTCTCTACCTTGTTACTGGAAGGAGGGAGTAGAACTATTGTGGTATCAGAATAGATAGGTGTAAACAGGAAACAGTCAAAATATTTTATATGCTGTATTTAATATCTTTGCATATGTCTAATATTTTTATATGCTATTACATATGTCACTATGAAATGCATTTATATTTTATGTGTAACTCATATATTAACACTGTGCTTTATATAACATACAATATCTACCTTAAATGATTATCATTTAAATGTAGGTATAATTGCAAATACTACCTTCTGAAATACATTCTACATAGAACAGATCAATGAGTTCAACCAATAAGTGCATGAAAACATGCTAAACGGCACTAGTTACCAGGAACATGCAAATCAAAACCATAATGAGATACCACTTTACATCAACCAGGATGGCTATAATAAAAAAGATAGCAACAAGCATTGGTGGGGGTGTGGAGAAACTGAAACACTCATACATTGTTAGTGGGAATGTAAATGGTGCAACCACTTTCAAAAATAGTCTGATGGCTCCTCAAAAGGTTAAATATAGTTACCATGTGATCCAGTAATTCTATTCCTAGGCATATATCTAAAAGAAATTTAAAAAGTATGTCCACATGAATATATGTATGTGACTGTTCATATAAGCATTATTGCTAACAAGAAAAAGTGGAAACAATGCAATTGATTAATTATGTAATGAATGGTAATAAAGTGTGGTATGTCCTTAAAGTGAAATATTATTTGGCAATAAAAGAGGAATGAAGTACTGATACCTGCTAAAACATGAAGAACTTTATGCTAAACATATGCTAGAGAAGCCAGTCACAGAAGACTATATATTTTATGCTTCCATTTATATAAAATGTCCAGAGTAGGTAAATCTATAGAGACATTGATTAGTGTTTTCTTTGGGCTGTGGAGACGGAGGGAAATGGAGTAAATGAAAATGTTCTAAATGGTTTATGGTGATGTTTGTACAAGTCTCTGAATATACTAAAAACTGCTGAATTGTACACTTTGAGTGGATGCAGAGTATATGAATTTATTTCAATAAAGCTATTTTTTTAAAAAGTAAATGTTAATGCCCTAGAGCAGGAGACTTAAGCATATGATCTGAAACTGTATGGACTATATTTGAACCCAGCATGCAGATGAATGTTTTTAATATATTAGCTTACATATATGAAAGATCAAGAAATACATGCCATGAGAAGCTCAGCTGTGAATCATTTCAGCCTAGATTCTAGGACATGGGTACCATCCCTGGGTACACCATCCTCCAGTTGCTGATTAAGAACAAGTTGGTGATGCTTCTGAGTCATAAACATTATTAACTGTGTTATTAGCCTCTGATAATGAGTCTACTTTTGGAGAATAAGTTAACTTTTTATGAAACCCCTAAACTAAAAGTGGAGTCACCACCTGTAACACCAACTAGAAAGGCAGAGTTTAGGTATGGTCTGATGGAAAGCATTCAGTTCTTTTAGAATAGTTCTGATATAGAAAAACCAGTATTATCATTGACTTGATTAAAACTGACCAAAGATTAAAGCTAAGTCCGTAACCGTTATTTTTATGGAAATAGATTTAGTGTCTCCCATGGGCCTGCTCTTAATTTCCTGCAGAAAACCCAAACCCTTTAATAACTGAAAACCTGTACTCTACCCTTGTTATCAACGAAGCTGCATGTTCTCATGTATATTTAAAGTTCAATAACTTGGCCAACTGTGAGAACACCTTGGCGTCCCCATTGGTGCAAAGTGAAGAGTCCCACACTGGAGCCTTCTCTGAGTTCGCCCCCTGGTGGCAGCACAAGGGGCAATCCCTACCATCTGCCAACTACTACTCATTTTCTACTGCCCGAAATACATCAAGTTAGATATAAAAAGCTTGAATGTCCAAAATTTCGGAAATCTTGGTCCTAATGCAAAGCAGAATATGTCAAATGTAAGACAAAAATGCTTATTTTTCCCCTCCTCTGATTCAAGTGAATCTAGTACAGGAATTACACAATCCTCACTTCAACAATTGTTCTAATTTTTCTTTGTTATTATTTTTGGCAGTTCTTATCTTTTTTCTTTCCTAATTTTAATTAGCTTCTCTTGTCTTAAAAGATTGATTGAAACTTTTAGTATTTTTAGTTTTTCTATAACTACAGTCTTCCAAGCACTGCTATCTCAGATAAAAATGCATAGTACAGAAAGCAGTTTACTCAAAATACAATACCTTGAAGCAAGTGAAAAACTTCTTTAATGGTCCAGCTTCTGTGAATGGTTTGATGTGTTACCTTTAGGCCTTCCAGACATTCTATAATCAGACACTCTAATACTGAATGCTCTCTGTTGGCTTTCCTTACATCTATTCTGTGCAACCTGTTTCCCTAAGTGCTTCTGTTCTTCCGCTATCCTGACCCAAACTTCTGTTGTTAATTATTAGAGCAAAAATTAAAAGTGATCATAGACTTGGTGATCCCATTGTTATTAGGAAAACCTTTGGCAAGCTTCCCTCCTCATGATTTCATTCACATTTCAACAGAGATTAATTGTGTGTCTGCCATACCAGCTCATTTGAGGTCTATTTCTTGAATCAATATCAATCATTTAAATGTGGTGTGGTCCTGTGGGATTCAAATTAGTCCAAATGGTAACTGAGCTGCTCTATTCCCAGAATTTGGTACCCGCAGTTTTCCTTTCCTCATCAGAGTAGAGACATAAGCAAATTCAGTGATAAAGAGCATTGACCATTCATGCAGGCAGTTATAGGCTGATAGTGGTAAAGCGATACTATATTTTCACAAGCGTTTTCCAATAACTGCTTGCTGGCTTATCAAGTTAGGCAATAATTACCGGTAACAGGAAACATGCTTGGATTCAAAGCTTTATTAAATAAGAATTTGTTTTCCCTTCTCCTTTTATACTTAAACAAATTATCCTATTTATATCTACTTCAACATTTCTTTTGTTCCTAACTCTCTTACAGAGACATGTGAGCATTATTAAGACACACAATAGCATTTCTTTCTTTATATTGAAACTACCTGGAAAAGATTTCACATTGAAAAGAAAGACCATAATTGTTGATAAGGAAAACAACTATTCACAAAAATCATTTTGTGCATGTGATTGTTGTGCCATGAGTGACTAGAAGTTTTCTTAGACTCATCTGACCCATGTCTTCATGCAAATGGAAAAAGGAATCCATAGACTATTGCTTTGTGTTGCTATAATAAATACCTCTGTTCCCTCGAGACCAACAGTAACAATCATTTGTGGGGATATGGTGGTGACAGGAGTTGTAAGTTGTCCCATAACAAGGTAATATGAACATATTCTCAGAAACTAGCATTGTTCCCCAATCTGTGTTTGCTGAAGTTGTGACATTTAGTGGGCTATTGCCCAAGCTTTTGCAGCGATATTCTAATTAACTCACATTCCCCCAGTGATTCTATTATTACAGATAGAAGTCATCATTCATGTGCTAATATCCAACGCTGTAGCCAGAGGTTGAGAAATCTAGACTATGCATCAAAATTTTAGTTTAATATTCATGCAGCTTCTAAGGTGCTAAGGCAGGTGATGAAAGAACATCAGATTTCTTGCCTGGTCAGCTACCAACGTGTTCAACTGCATGTTATTTCTTTTTCCATTTCTTGGGGCAATAAATGAACTGACTTGAATAATTGACAGTTTAAAGCTAACTCACCTTAGAAATAGCATAATACTTTCATTTAACCTTCTAATTAGGAGAAAGATTAAATGAGATAGTACATATAGAATACTTGGAATAATGCAGATCCAGTGTAAGCACTCTGTAATGGTAGTTGTTTTATAGATGAGGAACCAGGCACAGATTTGTTAGTGTTTTCCAAAGGTCACATAAATTAGTTAACAAAATCATCAAACCCAGAACTCAGAGTTCCTGTCATCTAATTTAATGTTCTTTTACTGCACCAAAGAGTGACATGTAAAAATCTTTTACTTAGTTTTATACATAATAGCCAACATGTTTCTTGAAAAGTCTATTGCTCTGGATTCATTTTAATTTTATCAGCTTAATATCGTTAGGATGAATCCAATTATTCATAAGTCTAGATCTCTAGACCAAAAATTAATTCTTATAAACTCTTCAGATTCCATCATTATGAATACCCATATTTCAGCTATCCCATGTATTTTTGGAAGAAACTACTTAATTTTTATTTCTAAAGCAAACAGCATGCCATTGATAATAATTGTTTAAAATATTCATTTAGTATGTATTTAAATAAAATAACCAGCCAATATTTCTGAATACATACTGCACACTTTTTCATTCTCCAGATACTTACTGAGTCCCAGGCACCATTAGAGCTGGAGGTTCTTCTTTGCTAAATAAGTGGGGGAGGAGGGTTGGTATCTAAGGCAAAATGAGTAGATGGTCAATTGGATAAAAGGGTAGGGTTCAAAATAGTCTCTTAAAACCAAAACCTCTAGTTGTGGCCTTCTCCATAATCATTGTTGAATGTTCATCAAAATGATTCAAATAATGCCCCTGACTTTGTATGATACATGACATGAGTGGATCATTTTTATGGTAAAAGCCTCAACTCAATATTAGATCACAACACTTTGTGGTCATTTGCAAGAAAACAGGGAATTTCCTATTACTCTTCTTTTATCATCCATGTGGTACCTTTAACACAGCCAGGAAAATTCTACAGAACAAATGCTGGACACCTTTCCATCCTGACTCTGGGCCCCTCAGCTAATATTTTAACTGATTAGATCATCTCATTGCTGACCTCTCAGTTTTCTAATCAGATCTTTAGCATGGAGATGGAGCTAGGTCAGGTACCACCAAGAAGGCATTGCTTGGAAGAATAAATTACCTCTAAAAGTACCTCCTACATAATTAAGCTAGTATGACAACTACTTAACTGACAAATTTCACTCCAGCGTTCCCCATGATCTGGCTCTCCAGTTTTCTCTTATTTCAGAGCCCACTTGTTCATATTCCTCCCACCACATGGATCCTCTCATGCTCCTTGAACACGCCAGGCACAAGGAGTTACATACTTTTCTGTTATTTATTTTTTTTCCTGCTTGGAACCTCCTCCCTAAAGTATCCACATCTTCAGACTTTTGAGTAAATGTCACCACTTCAGTGAAATCTGTCCTATCGATTTTAAAATTTTACCACCACCATCCTTTCATTGCCAGCCACCTCTCCGGCTTTATCCTTCTTCAGAGCACTTACCAGCAACTAACACATCCCATATTTTAATGTGTATCTGATTATTTTGTTTATTTGCACCCCCATTCCTGCCCAGAAAGTAAACCTTAGAGGGTAAAGAGTTCTGTTTATATCACTGCTAAACCCTAAAAGTGTATATGGCATATGCTAGGCATTAAAGACATATTTAAAAGAAATGAAGTTTCTCCTGTCTCCATACTACTCTTTCCTCAGTTGAGATTCAGGTCATCAGATGACACTTCCTGTTGACTCCAATTCATAAGTAAACTTCTTTAATTACTAAAACACTCTCCAAACCATCCCTATTTATCATACTCCGATCCAAAGTTATCCAATATTCTCATGCTCAGAATAACAAGAACTCAAGGGTGATTATCTTTCATGTCCTATACATTAATTAATTATCTTATTCATTTATTGTTAGTTCATGTGTTTCTTCTCCACCCCCATCCCTAAACATACACATTAGAGGTGAAATTCTATGAAAGTAGGCATTTAGCTTGGTTTTCATTCAACAATGAATGGCCAGAAGAGAAAAGTATATACATGTGCAATATTTTTAAGGGACATAAATTGAATTAACTATGTAGGCTAATCTCTCTAAAATCTAGAAAGAAGTATGCTAGGCTCTAGGAGGTGAGATTCTGGGACCGGATCTTTCATTTCCTGCTATTACTTCTCTACACAAATTTTATAGTCTAAACAAGTTGACCTTTTCTGAACAAAATCCCCAGTTTTCACTCCAGTGATTCTGCTTACACCATTCTGCTTTCCTGAGGAATTAGAACCTGACCTCATAGTAGCTTATGACAGTCTTTCATATGCTTGCTAATCATCCCTCGAACATGAATCCTTCCATCACCTTCTCATTTAGCATCACAGTCGTGTTTTCATAGTGCTTTAAAAAAGGCATGTAGGGGAAGTGTTGGTACAAAAGTATGGTAATAACAAGGAGAATATGTCTTGTCCATTAACAAGATTATCAAGGAGTCCATTATCAAGGAGTTTACAGACTGTCACTGCAAGCTGATGTGTGCATGCTTTGTAAGATCAACTAATACTCATTGACAATTTACTACTTGCCTAACTGATAACTTCCAAAAGCAGGGTCTGCAAATAAAGGGACTCAGAAGGAGCGGGAACAAGGCAGTGACTCCTTCCTACATAGTGGAGTGTCAGTTCCTGCTGGACAGTATGCCAGGGCTCATCTCTTGACAAACTATACCTTGATACTCCCACTTTATTTTTCTTCCTGCTCACTGCACATTGTCAGGATGTCCCAGATGAAAAGTTATAACTTCCTTCAATGATCTGAATATATTGTTTTTTCTCCAGAACTGATTCTCCTCTAAAAGCCTGCAGGTTATGGCTTTTCAGTCCTACAGAAAGATAGGAATTCCAGGTATCTAGTCAGGATTTCGAACTGGCATATCAGAGGGAATATTTACACTGCATGACTCCAGCTAATAGAATGCCATATTCTTTGATGCACATGGCAAGAAAAGATGAAGAGAAGAGCTCAAAAGGCACGAGGGATATGACCATTTGGGGTTTTACCCTAAATGGAATAATTAAATATAAGTTGTAGGAAAATGGATGGGATTGTTTAAAAACAGATTACATTTACACATACCATACTTTGGTAAGGAGGTCAAATAGCTTAACTCATGGCACTATTATTATTGACAATTGTGCATATAATATGAAATGATTATTTTTACAAATATATATCTACATCATTTAGTGGAAGAATGAAAAGATAACGCACTAATTTACATATGTTGTGCAGACACATTCACTAATGTATTCACATAAAAGAAGCATTAACACCACTTATAAAACTCTCATTGTTTACGGTTTTGTACTGTGATCAGTCCTCTACATACATTAGCTTATAATTTCACTCCTTTGATTTCTTCACTGAAATTAGTACAATTTTGGCAAATAGAAGATATTCTAATAAATAGATGTTGGGTTTGGGTTAGTGAGGGAGTTGAGCAAGGAGAGGACTAAAGTGAGAGAAAAAAGAATGGCTTGGGAATTTGACATTCATAACTGTGTTTACAAATTTTTCTTGTGTCTTGTAGCTTTGTGTTGTATTCAGGAGGTATCAGTGAATGATTTTCAGACTCCTCTTTTCCTTTCCAATTAAATCTCTCATTTTTCATTTAAATTAGAGACATGTTACTCTCTCAGCACCATGATGAAAGTATGAGGATAATACACATCTAAGGAGACAAATTCAGAAAAAATAAAATTTGGAACAAATACATTTGCAGAGTACAGCAGCCACTTTGAGAAACCAATATTTTTCAAGGTCAATGCAGGAGTCCTTGGGCTGTTGATCATACAATGAAATCCTCTACCCTAGAGGAGCAATGCTACATTGTACACATGTAATACCCTCAAAGAGCTTCAGCCAAGTGACATTTCTAATATAAGCCACAGGCAACATCTAGCAATGTGTGTGGAATTGCTTTTTGTCTAGAATTTCAGGAAAATCAAATGAGTTAAAGTTCTTTAACCATACAAATCTCATCAGTTTTGCTCTTTGTTATTTCCCCACTCTGTTTTTCAATTAAATATAATTCAAGGCTGAACTAAAGTGGCCAGCAGTTATTCAGGACTTAAAAGATTCTTAGAAACCCTTAGGAAAGACATGGACCCAGAAAAATTTGACACTATTCTGGTATATTTAGAGGCACCTTCTTCTACTTTCTCCTTTCAATTTGTTATTTGTCATAATAAACAGATTTGTTCCGAATCAACAAATCCAAACCTAGGAAAGAGAAGACTTCAAGAGGATAAAGGTGAATTAACTTCCATGCAAGAGAAGTTCTTCAAGATTTTCATCTGCATGTAGATAGCAGTGTGGTGATGAGCTTGGAGACATCTTTCATTCCAAAATGTATCTATGGGCAATCGGTGCAGTAAGTAGCATCTTCTAAATGACATGATCACACCCAAACTGTATGGACTAGAGGTCAGTTACTTTTATAGCATGCTTTCAGAAGACACTACTTTGTTTTGATTCATAATTTCAGTTTCACAAAAGAATGAAGATCGAAGAGCCATAAAACCTAATAAGAATAAAATCACTTCATGAGTTTGTTTTTGACATTAAATGAAAACAGATTTTGGTTTTACTTAAATCTTTCACAGTATCATTCCAGAGATCCACTGAGAATGGTTTTATGTTCATGCTAAACATTAAAAACTAAAATTTTTAAATAATGAAAAAAATTGACCACACTGAAAAAGACCTGAGTATTTTTATTGACCAAACTAAATGAAATGCAAAAAGTAAGTGCTATGAAGGATAAAAGCAAATTGGATTATTTTATTCTGTTCAGTTTTGAGGAGCCTAGACTGCTGTTGTTTTCACAGTGAAAAGACCAGACAAAATTGCGAAAACAACCTCAGCCCAGCATCCATTTCCTAAAGTCACGGAACACAAATATTTATTCCTAGTTCTATAACCCTAAAAGAGTTGCAAATGGGCAGAAAAGTGCAAGAAAATAATGAATTGTGTTTTGAGCTGTTTAAGAATTAAGTATTCCTCCACACATTAGTAAGTTTAAAGTTTACAGTTACACTTGTTTTTTTGTGGAATTGTGGGCTGCAGTCAAAAGAACTGTTTAGGGAACGTTAACACTTACCTAATAGTTGGAAAATCAAAATGCATGCTCAGTTGGTTTCAGCACACGCATGGGATGGCTGACCAAAGATCTTAAGGGCAAAGTAAACCATTTGAATCTACAAGAATAGAAGATAGTATTCAAACTTCAGTCAATTTGCAGTCACCTGTTTTAAGACAGTATACCATTTATAAACCAGCTTAGCCTACTTTTCCTGTTGCCTAGTCAAACTATGCCTAGGATATAAAAACATTTTAATATAAGCCTAAGCAAAAGGTAATTAAGAAGTTTAATTAACTGAGAAATATATTTAAAACCAAACATGAGTGACAATATTTCTGCAATGGATACTAACAATATGAGACTACTGCCACTGCTACTACTTTACTAACACACACATTTGAAAGTCGACCTTCTAATGCTGTCTTGGATGTGTAAAAGCTTTGCATTGTAATTCTTCAAAGTTTCTATGGCAACCAGATGTCAGTTGAGGTCATCCTACCTTTGAAATTTGTGCAAAACTGACTTGAATCCTTTGACCCATATCCCTTGCGACGCCCCAGGTCCTGCACAGAATGCCACGTGATTCATTGGTTTCTTGCATTTCTCTTTGCTCTGCTCCACACTAAACCATATGTGAAACTCAGCCTTACTCTTCCATTTTTCTCAAAAGCAAGGCATTTGCGTGTTTCACAGCTTTGGAAAAGTGTATGCCGTATCAAGATATGTAATCACAAACCCAGACAAATTAAAATTAAGTAATAGCTATTTTGATTCTTAAATAGCTTTGGCCACCTATCCAAAGTGCTTCTCCTCTAAGATTCCCGTACCTCCCAGCTCTCCTCCCTTTATTCTGCCTCACTACTTAGCTTTCTATTGCTTAGGCTTCTGGGTCTATCTCTACCTTTCCAATATGCTTTGAATAAAATTTACTTTAAAAAAAATTCTGATAAGTACTGAAGAATTAGTAGAATATTGAAGGTTTAGCCTTTTCTTTCTACTACTCATCAACCTCTTTGTAGGGAGTAATATGAGGCTATTTTCCAATGAAAGAAATTTACCACCTCCTCCTTTCCTCTTAAGAGGCAGAGAACGTCACAGGAAATTTTAAATAAGAACTAATTGCATTCTGTTACACACACATCCAAAGGCAATTGGAGGATATCTCAAATTTGTAGGATTAGTTCCAGTCTATGAAGTTGGCTAAAATAAATTGATGGACAACATATAGACCATACACTTCTATGCTATTGATCTACTACACATGTTATTCCAAAAGTTCCTACATGTGATTAAAAACTCCGGGGCTTCTCTGGTGGTGCAGTGGTTAAGAATCCACCTGCCAATGCAGAGGACATGGGTTCGAGCCCTGGTCTGGGAAGATCCCACATGCCGCAGAGCAACTAAGCCCGTGCACCCCAACTACTGAGCCTGTGCTCTAGAGCCCGCGAGCTACAACTACTGAGCCTGTGTGCCACAACTACTGAAGCCAGCACACCTACAGCCAGTGCTCTGCAACAAGAGAAGCCACCACAATGAGAAGCCTGCACACCGAAGAGTAGTCCCCGCTCACCACAACCAGAGAAAAGCCTGTGTGCAGCAACGAAGACACAACACAGCCAAAAAAACAAAACAAAACAAAAGAAAAACTCCCCCGTGCTAACTCAACTCCAACTAGTCCTAAACATCCTCCAGACATTAAAATTTAGTGTAGCTGTAACTTTTTGCAGGGAACCATTCTTCATTAGCAAGTCTGGGTTAACTGTTCTTCCACTGTACTTCCACATTCTGTACATATTTCTTTTTTAATATTTGTCAGAACTTACTTTAATTGCCTAGTTTACTTATTGTTTGCTCTCCCTCCTTAAAATTGGATGTTGCCTGGCACATAATGAACACTGAAAATAGGTGTTGCATGAATGAATGAATAAAAAACATAGAACAAGGATGTCAGAATGATACAGGCATGCAATATATAAAATAATCAAAAATAAAACTCACATTAATCATTATTCATTATCTCTCATAGGATTTTAAGAAATCATTGGCTGTTTCCTTAGATTGTTGGTCTCATCCTTCAGTCTTTCAAAAAATATGTCAAAAAATATGTCACTTTCAAAAAATATGTCACTCCACTGTTCAAACTCCTTCAACACTTGACTTCAAAAATAGACAGGGAATAGAAATTGTAAGTGTTTATTTTATCTAGCATATCCACATCAAATAATTTCAACCAGCATCATCTCCACATAACACTTTTATGTGCTAAATGACTGGAAATCTTCTCTATCTCGATAATAGAGTCTATCATGAGCCTATTAAATTGCTGTTCGGAAATTTTTTTTTTTTTTTTTTTTTTTGCGGTACGCAGGCCTCTCACTGCCGTGGCCTCTCCCGTTGCAGAGCACAGGCTCCGGACACGCAGGCTCAGCGGCCATGGCTCACAGGCACAGCCGCTCCGCGGCATGTGGGATCTTCCCGGACCGGGGCACGAACCCGCGTCCCCTGCATCGGCAGGCGGACTCTCAACCACTGCGCCACCAGGAAAGCCCTGTTCAGGAATTTTTAAGGAACTTTCTGAACAATATTCATTTACAGAAACTTAATAGTCAAGACCATCTGAAAAACATCCAAAAGATACAGGAAAAACAGTATATAATTGAGAAAAACATTGCAGTGATATACTAAGGTCTGTCAAGTTTCCCATTATAGCACCAGGTGAAATGCTCCATTGGGTATCACTTGGCATGAAACAAATCAAGCCAGAAGGGAAACTAAACATTCAAATTAGTTCATGGTTTTATAAATTAAAAGAAAAAGATATGGAAAATTGTAATTTGTCTTGTTTAAATGAAACTCCTATTACTTAAAGCAGTTTATTTTGATTCATGACATGTACCACCTCCAGTCTATTCTCTGACATCATTAGACTGTTCACAGTCCAATGCATTGGGTGAACATGAAGCCAGAGGCTTGAATAGTTTGGATTTTGAGACCACCATGACTGAAGAACTGCAAAGGCATGTTGGAAACTCAACAAAAGCTTTTCAAGATATTTGTGTGACAGAATTAAGTTGTGTGAAAGCAATAAAATAAAAGACATGTTTCACAAACACACACCTTTAAAGTATGTGGCTTATAGATGATTTCAAACTGAATGGTGAATGAAACATGAACTAGTGAATTATTTGAAGGCTCTATCTCAGTTTGAAACTAAAATCGCAATTCTAGCTGTCAAAAGAAAATGCAATAGAAGTACTCTGACAATACTGCCATCTATCCAATTCATTGAAAGTAAGAACAGTGACATCTATTCTCTTGAGATCACTAACATTGTTTTCTATGCTTTCGGGTTTCACCATTTAATTTATTTTACTTTTAAGTTTTCAGAGCATGTTATTGAATTCACAATCTCTTTTCCATATTGTGTTAGCATCGCTGTTATAATTTTGAATTCACCTAACGTCTTTGACTTGATAATATGAATTCCTCTGCTTGTTTCCAACTTGTAGTACCTTAACTTCATTCCTTTTCTCTTGGTTTATAAAGCAGCTATCATTAGGAAAATTAGAGTGCTATAAAACACTAATTATAGGGCTTCTCTGATGACGCAGTGGTTGAGAGTCCGCCTGCCGATGCGGGGGACGCGGGTTCGTGCCCTGGTCTGGGAGGATCCTGCATGCCAGAGCGGCTGGGCCCGTGAGTCATGGCCGCTGAGCCTGTGCGTCCCGAGCCTGTGCTCCGCAACAGGAGAGGCCACAACAGTGAGAGGCCCGTGTATGGCAAAAAAAAAAAAAAAAAAAAAAAAAAAAAAATTATAATACAGTATTACTTTCAATCACATTGGTAAAATTATTCAAATCTACAGGGAATTTATTGGCAAGCTAAACATGCCCATGTATAAGGAATGGTGGCTAAATAGTAAGTGTCAAGATAATGAAATCCGAAAATTGTTTCCCATCCCAGTTCCATCACTGAATTTTTCTTTGGGTGACATAGAATGCACTTACATTCTTTGCCTCAATTTCCTACCTACAACGTAGTTTACTTTGAAAGGCCGATCAATCTACTCCTTCATCTCTGGCTCTGTAAAAGGAGAAAATAGAGCCTCCTTTGAGCTGCTATAAGCTTCAGGGCATGTGGGTGATAATTCAAATGTAAATATCAAGTCCTCTCTACAAACTTTAGTCCCACCTGTCTCCTTTCTGCAGACAACAAACAGCAGCATGACACTGACACCTGATAGTGAGAATTTGGAGAATTCTCTGTTCTAAAACAGCACTAACTTTCATCTCATCAAAATAGTAACATACACTTTTTGTTTTGAGTAGTAGAAAATGGACACATTATTTTTATCTCTCCTTCCACTGGGCCTTGTCTCTTAGCACTCATGTTTTTCCAGGTTTCAGATATTAGACTGGAGGAGAGGAAGAACGCAAACTCCAGATGTGAAAATGTAAGAGTTCTATTCTTTCAGATTGTTTTTCCACAGTTGTGTAAACTCTGAGAGTCAAGAAAAAGGTCATTCCCAACAAGAATTCTGATCTCAGAGTTGCAAATAACACTAGATGCAAAAGGATGAAGACGGACATGCTTCTTATTTAGTAGGACCTACAGACCCTGTACTAGTGTTTACCTTATACTCTGTTGGTCAAAACTCATAAAATCATCATTCACAAGGTAGGCATTTTTATTCCCATTTTGAGGGTTAGAGAATTTCAACATTTATGCCATGTCACATGGCCACTGTGACCACATGGGGTGAGGGAGTTAACGGTCTTTCTAATGAGAAAGCTTTTGTTTAATCAAGTATCCCATATTTCCATATTCCTGTAAGGCTTTCATGTGCGTATTGAGCTTCTATTCATCATTCATTACAAATCATGTGTCTTTAATGCATGTATTAAGCAATGTTCAACTTAGCTACTTGGATAAACAATAAAGATAGAGCCTTACCTTCAAGGAGCTTGTATGCCAGTGGGGGAAACAAACAAACAAACAAACAAACAAAAAACTACACACATTAAAAAATAAGACTGTATTTCATTTCCCCCCATATTTTTAACATCTTAGAAATTGGGATGTCTTCTTTCAATTATGGTAGGTCAGGTGGTGGGGTAACATATCGTCATGGCCTATGCTTAGGTGAACTTGGCTGTTTTTCCTGATGGCATGAAAGGACAAACTCAGCCCCTGACATTTCAATCCATGAATCACTCAAAAACCATTTAAAGAAGGAAAAGGAGTCCTAGTTGATGTCTTAAAACCTTTTGGTAACATTTTAAAAGCACCATCATCAAAACAGTATTAAGGCTTGAAAAAAATCTCAGAAGAAGGGTAAAACTTAAATAAAAACTAATACGGTATAATGGTACAAAGAGGATGATATTTTTTGAAAAAGATAGACATATATTTATTTTACTTATAAAGAGGTTGAAGAGGTTTTTGAAATCAATACTAAAAAACTTAAATTCAGGGTAATTTAATTGGTATTTTTGGTATATACAAAATAATGAAATGTCTTTTGTTGAAGATGTTATAGATTCAGTAAAATATATCAAACAATTTCAGTTGGTGATAAGTGCTATGATGAGGTCAGTTCAGGTTAGTGGTGGTAGGTGAGGCTGTTTTCAGGAGGGGAGTTATTTCAGCTGGAATAGATTACAGCCCGAGCCTCTATATTAGATTTGGAAAAGCTTCCTTAAAACTCCGCTGACTTTCCCTGAACCTAAATCAGGTGAACTACAACCTGCCAGTGACTGCATTTGTGTTGTATTTGATACTCTAGTTGTTATGCCTCATCTCCTCCTCATATCTCATATTTATTGGTGGGTTTGCAAGTGTTAAAACTCAGTATTTGCTTATAAAGCAATGAGAAGAGTGTTTTTACTGGAAAAAACTATGTTACCCATGAACAACTACTCAAAAATAAATTAATTCCAGATTTGTCTTCCCATAGAAATCACATAAACAAGAACTTAGAGAAATACCGAATCAAAACAGCAAGGGCGCCCTTACCAAAACTCTCTGGTGCATTACAGCTTTGCCTTGTTTTCTTCCATATAAAGCTCTAGATGAAATGTCTGCATATTTATTTGAAATAACTTCTTGAAAAGTAACATTTTTTTATACACTCACTACAGTGTTCTACATATAAAAGCAGTTCTGTAACTATTATTCATGGATCTTCAAGGATTTTTCTGCCATTTTATAAATGGGAATTTTTGAAACTAAGTTCTCCGGTCAAACCAGTTCTTACCCAACTTCTTCTTTCTCTCTACATTGGTTTCAGCATTTAGAAGAAGTATTGTGACATAGAGGAAAAATTATGGACTTCTGGATCAAATCTCAAGTCTGAATATCATAAGCTAGGGCCATGCATGGGCCATAATTAATAATCAAATATAGATGTTATTAGTATTAGCAACAAGAAACCAATAATGATTTTAAGAAGAGAAAGACAAACAGGGAAGCCTTCGTACTTTCAAAACTTTTTCAGAGTCATGATTTCTTTGATACCTAGAGTAAATCTATTGTTAGCAAAACAAGTATTATTGCCCCCACTTGAGAAAACTGAGATTCAGAGAGGGGAGGTGACAGCCCAGAGGGACATTTCTATCAAGTGTCAGAATAAAAATCTCCTACTGCAGTATTTTCGTACCAGCGGTTGCCAATGTGTAGTTTCTGGATTCCCAAAATCCATTTACCGGGTCCACAATGCCAAAAATAATTTTGGAAAACTACTAAGATATTATTTGCCTTTCCACTGTGTTGACATTTGTACTACTGTTGCAAACACAATGGTGGTTGCATCTGCTGTATCTTAACACCAATTAAAGTTGTGACACCAAACTGCATTAGTATTCATCGCACTCTTCACCACTACACAGAGTAAAAATAAAAGCAAGTTTCACTTTAAAATATCTTTCATGGGTCAGTAAAACTTATTATTATTACTAAATATTTTGAACCTTCAGCCCCTGTCTTTTTAGTACTCTGTATGATGAAATGGGAATTGCGGTGAATGCTCTTTTACTGCATATCTAGGTGTGAGGTTTATCTGAAGAAAGAATACTTATTTTATTGGTTGAATTGCCAGCCGAACTAGCCTCTTTTGTCATGGTACAAAATTTTTACTTGGATAAAATGATTGACATTGTGCTTGTGTGGACTTAGGTATCAGGCAGATATTTTCTCAAAAATGAATGAAGCTTCAACTTGTCACTTCAAGGAAAACAACTGACATTTGTTGTCAGTGATAAAATTTGAGTTTTTTGTTTTGGTTTTTTTTTTTTTTTTGGTACGCGGGCCTCTCACTGCTATGGCCTCTCCCGCTGCAGAGCACAGTCTCCGGACGCGCAGGCTCAGCGGCCATGGCTCACGGGCCCAGCCGCTCCGCGGCATGTGGGATCTTCCCGGACCGAGGCACGAACCCGTGTTCCCTGCATCGGCAGGCAGACTCTCAACCACTGCACCACCAGGGAAGCCCCAATTTGAGTTTTAAGCAAAAAATATTATAAGTTTTGAAAACTTGTATCAGTCACTGTGAGCTTGACAGCTTCTGATAAGACTGAAAGTGATATTACTAAATAGTATCTGAGTCCTATTGTAAAATGAAATGTGTCAAAATTTGTAATATCTGCATAATTCAGTGAGTCAGTATTTCCAATGAGCAATGCGTGATATTATAAAATCACATATGGGTAAAGATCTATTCAAAGACACACCAATGGATTAAAATCAAAGAGTGGGCTTCCCTGGTGGCACAGTGGTTGAGAGTCTGCCTGCCGATGCAGGGGACACGGGTTTGTGCCCCAGTCAGAGAAGATCCCACATGCCGCGGAGCGGCTAGGCCCGTGAGCCATGGCCGCTGAGCCTGCGCGTCCGGAGCCCGTGCTCCGCAACGGGAGAGGCCACAGCAGTGAGAGGCGGGCATACCGCAAAAAAAAAAAAAAAAAAAAAAAAAATCAAAGAGTAAAAATGTTTGTTAACATGGTATCAGATTATATTTCAATTAACTTATAAGAAACCACCACTTATTGAGTTTTAGTATAATTTCAAATAAGAATATCCACAATTTTCTAAAAAGATTATTAAAATATGCCCACATCGTCCAACTACATATTTGTGAAAGTCACGATGTTCTTCAAATACCTCAACCAAAACAATATATTGCAACAAATTCAGTACAAAAGCAGATACAAGATTCCAGCTGTCTTCTATTAAACCAGACATTAAAGACATTAAAGATGTTTGTAAAAGTAAAAAACAATCTCACTTTCCCACAATTTTTATGAAAATATTTACACGAACGTGGAATGGATTTGTTATCGCTATTTTCGGGGCCGGCTTGACGAATATGTGAGCAGTGGCACAGAGCCCTGCATTCAGAAGGGCTGCTTGCTCAGTTTCATGCTTTGCTGTCACCATCGTACAGTTTTTAATCTTATCTTTGAACTGTTCTTTCATAAGTGAAATCCAGTGGGACTATAGAGCTTGATCAGAAGAGATACGCGCAACACATGTGACCACCATTCCTTGCCACTCGATTGGTACAGAGCATTCACAATGCCACATGAGCATGGAATTCTGGTGGGCCCTCAATACATGGGACTTCAGCAAGATTTAAAGCCAGTACAAGGTAACCACGTTACATCTAAGACTATGGAGAGGCTGTTGGCTGACAGGTCTGAGACGACATGCTTTCTATTTGAACCAGAATTTGCTTTAAATGCAGGCAAAAAGCAATGGTATTCTAAGAAACACTAACAGCCAAAGAACTCCATCATATACTTTCTTACTTTTGTTACTTCCCTTCCCTGTATTAGCTGAAACTTACACTGATAGTGATGATGATGATATAGAAGGAAAGTGAAGTTGGAGTAAACGTATAGTTCCTTTTCCTTGATATTTTTAAACTTGTGAGTTTTAACTTCCAATATGGCAACAGTGTGTGCTGGAGCTGACACACAATTGATTTCAGTGACCTCATATTTGTGGCTTGAAGCCAGCAAATACTACAGACTTTTTATTCCCTCTATAAAGCCTATTGTTAAGTATGTACCAGAACATCTCTGGATAGAGCACACAAAAACAAAAGCTCTTCGGGGTCTTCAATAATTTTTAAGAATGTAAAGTTGTCCTGAGATTACACAGTATGGGGATCATTTTAAAAAATACACTTTTTTAAAACTGTGAAAGAGACTTATAAGCTACTTTGTCATTTCGTCAGATTCTTAGATATGAAGCATTTCTGGAAATAGGAAAAGCATTTCAAATAGGAAAATTGTGATTTTTTTTTCAGTATGTAATTCCCAACATATGCCCTCTTCTCCTCCTTCACACAAACACACACACACACACACACACACACACACACACACACACTCATTCACATTTTCTTTTCCAAAATGCCCTTACCAGCCAGTAAGTAGGTCCACCTTCAGTGCAGAAGAGAACAGGGTGGGATGGGAAAAATAGTCCCTTTATTAGGCAAAGATTTCCTTACAAAGTGACACTCATGCAAATAGTGATCCACATCTTTTCAGCCTTCAACACCGGTGCCACTCATGTAAAATACCTCCAAAGCGAATAGCAGGTGATAAACTGTATGCAATTTGAACTCAATGCAAGAGCCGTTTTGTCAAACTTTACAACGTGTATCTAAACATAATTACTTCCTTTGCTGCTCACTGTAATAATATTAATCACACAGATTCTTTTCATTTTTACAGCTCTACTTTGAAATTAATTACCAAAGTCAATGCCATTGCTGATCAAAAATGGAGGTCCTGCATGTTTGTATTAATGTACTTAAACCATAGAAATGACATCAGAGCCCCACAAAATCCCCTCTACATACACATCTGTAAAATGTAAAAATCTGTATAATATGTACACTTTTAAAAAAAATAGATGAAAATTGGGGGAAATGTACCATGGTTTTCAATTTCTTTCAATTACCATTAAACCTTTCAAAGAACGATTTGCATAATGTTTCATAAACATGTAGGCAGATTAACCTTTTTTAGTTAATTTATTCATTAGCAGTAAAAATTCAAAGCACCTCTTATGAGAAAATAATGTCTGGCTGTTAAATTACATGGAAATAAAGCAATCGGGACATACTTGCCTAAGTTCGCTTTGTGTCAGAGCACAAAAAAAGTGGAAAGGGGAAAAGAAAAACTTTGCCTGTTAGCAGATTGTTGATTAAATTGCCAGTTTGTGAACAATTAGTGGTATTACTAGAAGATTAGATGAAGTATTAATTAGAGTTGGGCCAAATGGCTTCTGAGGAGTAAAGTTCCTCCTACAACAGTGCTGGAGATAATGTAAGGCAGTCCCGGAGTCCTCTTATCTATGGTCTTCAGGGACGGCTGGACCCTAGCTCAGGGCTGATTCAGTGTGTACTTTTTATGAAGCTATTTTTTTTTATACACTCTGAGTAATTAGCAATCACGATTCAGCCCTCAAATTAGTTAAACCCTGAATCAAAGCTATACCAAACATATATATGTGTTTCAAGAAATATGAGAGAGGCGAGTGGGAATTCTAAGTGTTGACAAAACCAAGTTAAAAAAAAAAAGAGAAGAAATTGCCCATCTGTCATGGGGAATCTGTGAACAATCCCACTGATCACATAAAGGTAAAATCAGGACAAGGCATTGGGAATGTGTCTCTTGCATTAGGAATGGAGGACTGGGGTCTCTTGCAGGTGAGAGCTGGGTGTGGGATTCTGGCCTCAGCAGTTTCCTACCCCATTTACACAGGGACCTGCCATTTCCAGAAGGAATTTTTATTTAAGACAAAAAAGTCAATCCTGTCTCAAATGGCAAACCAAAATAATTAATAATAATAATAACAACAACCAGAAGTTCAGCTCCCTCTCTGGCTCATGACTCCCGTCCACCTTGTTTTGCCCAGAAATGTTCCTTTTTCTTCCCTGCCTGCCTCTCTTCCTTCAGAAGCATTTATTGCAGGTCTATAGTTTGAAAGGTTTGCATGTCAGGCAGAATTTGTAACTTTCAAATCTTCCATTCTCATAGAAACCAGAGTAGCTTTTTCATATGTTATCCCCCAAGTCAGAAATCTCTTTGCTGAGCACATTGATGTCTATATTTTGTTCATAGAACTTCTTGCTTGTATTGTACTCCAGCAAATGCCCTGACTAGAGTTCAAGTTCTTAGAAACCTGAAGTTATATTTTCTTCAAATTGATATCTTCCTATGTCTATCAGAGTATTTTACACAGCTGTATTTATATATGATTTGAAACTAAATTTTGTAAAAACTAATGGACTCAAATTTACATTTTGTATCTGTTGAGAGAGGAAAATTAACTTCAGCAAAAATGTACTGTTTTTAAATAAATCTTTCACTATATCTAGCTAAAGTCAAATAATAACAGTACTACGCTGCCCAAGTTGTTTCTTCAAACAATGTACGACATTATTTTGGTCAAGACAACCAATCATTTGCTGTCTGTATGTGTTTCCTTATTGAAAAGACATGGGTATTCACCGAAGATAAAATTGAAGTAAGACATGCATAAAATTAAAGTATTCCATAAACTGAAGTGCTTAGAAAAGCAACTGACAGTAAACTTCTTCCGAAAGGTGAAGGCAAAGGAAAGTAAGTTACAAAACTGAGCAATTTTCTTTTTAAAGGTGTGTTTGCTGGGGCAAGAACAAAGCCATAGAGAAACATATTACACTCTAGGTTACAAAGGAAAGATACTTTGATGTACCTTAGATATTTGCTTCTTCACGTTAGCTGTAAGCTAGCTTGTAGAAGCTTTAAAATTCATTCTGAGTTCTAAGAGTTAGTTTCAGGAGAGGGGGTGAATTAACCCCAAACAATGACAGCTCAAGAATTTCTATGTTGGATATACTTTAAGGACTAGACAACTTGTGTTGCTTGCATAATAGCCAACACTCTGCTTTTACTTTGAATATATTCATATATATATACTTATATATAACATAGATATAGTTATATTGTATGTGGGTATGGGAAGCCGATACAGATCATGAGTCATGAGAGGGCTAGCCTGCAGCCTCAAAGGAAACTCCCTGACCTTTGGGACAGAACCATCAAATCCAGAACACAAGAAACCTGAATTCCAACAAGGGTGTATTGTTAGACTCTATGGACACTTAAGGTCTGGCCTTCCACAGATACTGACATCATCTGTGAGGTTGCTATATAGATATTCTAAACTCATCACCTTTCCTGAAGAAAAAGGAAGAGATCTTAAAACTGGACACTGGAAGGGATATTAAGAAAGGCTAGTTATCTGGGTATCCCACTTAAAAAAAAAGTGATGTCATTCCTCACAGCTGGATTATAACCCCCGACACAATTTTTAATAACTCCTGATTAATAACTGTTGAGTATATGCTCATTAATATTCTAATGTTTTACATATATGGAAATCTCTGTTTTACAGATGAGGAAACTAAAGCACAGGGAGATTAGATAAATTGTACATGATCACAAACCTAATAACAGGCCAGAGAGAATTTGCACCCAGGCCATTTGGCTCAAAAGTCCACACAATAAAATATAAAACATACTGCCCTCCAAACTCACAGAGAGGCAGATCAGCACAGTGGATGTACACAAGCACTTTGGAGCACATCTACCTGGATTTGAACCTCAACTGCACACTGACTATGTAACAGTGGTCAAATAAATCATTCACTCTCTCTCTGCCCCAGTTTTCTCATCTCTGAAATGGTAATACTAATATGAACAAGCTCATAGAATTATTATGAGGATTAAATGAGTTAATTTTTGTAAAGTGCTAAGAAGAGCTCCTGACACATAATAAAAGCTAAACAATAATCTTATTAAATAACTATTGTACCTGATCTCATGGAAAGCACTTAACAGTTAAAGTGACTGCTTTGATATAATGGCTGAATTCTTCTTATTATTTTTTTAATCTGATTGCTTTAACATTGTGTTCTTATGTATAGTTACAGCCTAACAGATCATGTTATGGTAGTTTGGTAAATGAATCTGTTAAATATGTTCTCCAAATGACAGGTCAGTGTGAAATTTGAAAAAAATTGAGATTGTCGATAGTGTTTCTCAGGTTTTCCTTAAAAGCTGTTTTGAGTTGTACCAGTTGAAGTGGCATTGTTTTGGTTACAAACTTGACTATCTTGGGAGAATATATTTCACCAGTAATGAGTTAGATAAAAGTGACTTATGGCTTATATATTAGACAAAATTACCACTAAAGTATTTGTAATCAAGATGGAGGAGAGAGCATACAACTTAGTGCCACCTTTCTGAGAAACACTGTGATGCTTTACAAATCTACTCTAAGTAACTCCATTAGCATAGAACCTTTAGGCTACACTTTAAGTAACTTGGCAAGTTTTAAGGATAGAAGAGTAATTTACTTGCCAGGAAAGCATAATATAAAGTGGAGACATTTGAGGAGATAAATGCTTTTAGATCCACAAAAACTTCCATGTCTTGAAAACTATACAATAAAAGTTGCAATAGTGCGTTTTAAGACAGTTGGATATGGCATTAGAAGTATTTATTCAAAAACACTCTTAAGCAATAGATGTTCTGAGAATGATGGAAAAAATAACACAAAATCTTAGACGCCTGCTTTAAACTGTGTACAGTAGGCCTGATACATAGATAGATAGATAGATAGCCTAGAAAGAGTTGCTAGATCTTAGTTCTAGAGCTGGTTCTGAGATTCCAGGATGACCATGAGCAACAAATTAAAACTTGATTTGCCTTACTTTGCATTCTGGGAGCTTAGATATATTTAAAGCAACCTCAACACTTAAAATTTTGTGTCAAAATCAAACTGAGACTTGAAGTAGATTAACTGTTTCCCACTTACTTCCATCCCCAGGAGGAAGTGACTTTTGATTTGTTACAACAGATCAACTATGCCAACTGCTTTCCTTTTCCCTCAACTTTATAACAAAACTCTTTAAAATATTTGTTTTGTTTTGTTTCGTTTTTCAGTATGCGGGCCTCTCACTGTTGTGGCCTCTCCCGTTGCTCCGGACGCGCAGGCTCAGCGGCCATGGCTCATGGGCCCAGCCACTCCGCGGTATGTGGGACCTTCCCGGACCGGGGCGCGAACCCGTGTCCCCTGCATCGCCAGGCGGACTCTCAACCACTGCGCCACCAGGGAAGCCCACTCTTTAAAATATTTTGCCATCATCTGCAATGCATCACGTCTTACACTCACAATAATATTCAATTAGGTTTTCAGCCCCACTTTTTGTTTTTGCCTAAATCCACTGGGTTAAAACCACTAATGCCATCCAAATTGTTAATTTCTGTAGTCAATTCCTAGCGATGACCTTAGTCTATCCATCAGCAGTATTTAACACAGTGTATCATCTACTCCTTCTTAAAGTATCTTCTCCACTCGGGTTCTGGAATACCAATCAGTCCTGGTTTTCCTGAGACCTCACTCCTCTTCAATCTCCTTTGCCAGATCCCATAACCTCTTAATGTGTAGATGTTGACATGACTCAGAACTCTGTCCTCAGAACTTGGCTCTTCTATTGACTTCCTGGGTGATCTCATATAGTTCCATGGCTTTAAATACCATCAATATCCTGATGACTTCTCAATATCAATCTCTAATCCAGTCCTCTCCTTTGAACACTGGCTCATATTCTGCTGCCTCCATCACATGTCCATTTGACTCTCCAGCTGCCATCTCAGACTCAACAAGTTCCACACACAACTCTTGATTTCCCTTTCCAACTCTGTACTTCCTGTCTCAACAAATGGCACTTCCACTTACTCAATTGCTCTGACACCAAACTTGGGGCCATCCTTGACTTACACCTTTCCTTAACACCCACATTCAGTACATAGCAAATCTTGTTGGTCAAAACTCCAAAATATATGTTATATCTGGGCACTTATTGCCACATCTTATGTGACTATCCTAATCCAAACTCGATAGTCTCTCATGTGTCTGTTGCAATAGTCTCTTAATTGGCCTCCCTGCTTCTACCTTTGTCCTTTTTGGTCTATCCTCCATGCTGCAGTAGAGTGATCCTTTTGAAAGGTAGGTCAAAGCATGCCACTTCCCTGCTTTCAATCATCCAATTATTCCCCACTATATTTATCATGTCTTATAACTTGAAAAGCAATTCTGGCTTAAGGAATATGCTTGTTACAGGTATATCCTGGTCCCAATATGTGGATACCTCAGAGGTAATTTGTTCTGTCTATTACCATGCAAGATCATTTTTCGACTCCTTACTCTATTCAGGAGCTGCTCATCCTTTCACTACTATCCTTTCATTCACTTTGCATCCACTGCTTCCTAACACAGGTTTTTGTTTGATTTTCATGAAGATTACTTCCTCAGACACTGTAGATTATTGGCTTTATTATCGTCATCTGTATATTCCCAGGATAGCAAAGCAGAGAAGAGAGTGCAGTAGGAAGCAATGCCAATCTTTTGACAATTCAGTGGTCAAAATAACATTGCTAAATTCCTCAAAGGTCAACGTTATGATGTTCCTGTGTTAAAAAGAAATGGGAAAAATACTACCTATGTGTGGCTGGAAGAGCTGTCTGAGAATTTCAGAATTACTAGTGAGGAAAATGATGTAAGTCTGACTACTAAGGTTAAAGGTTATACAATGTGAAAGCTGTAGACCTCAAACAATAGTTTAGCTTTTCTAGGGAAAAGGTGGTGTAGGAGAAGAACAATATATCGCATATAGAGAGTAAATATTTGCCTCATTTTATGAGTCAGTGTTCAATATGTAATTATATTAAGATCCTGGTTCACTAATATTAAACATAATGCACGTAGAAGCATGAAAAATAATTCTCCTGTGCATAGTATTTTTTCAAACACTTATGTCAGAACAATAGTCTCCTAATCTGAGATACTGGGTCACATGTTATGTTCCTACACCTCTTTGCTTGGTCATATTCTTTAGCCCCAAGTAAAGACCTCGAATAATCATAAAACTTTTTTATGACAAAATCCTCTGTAGCCCTTCATTTTAATGGAGGAAGTGCGACAGTGAACTCACATTTGTACTCCATCTATTATGTGTTCAGTAATTTGCTAAGAAAACTGAGTGTGCTATTTTATTTAATCCTCACAGTAATAAAAGACAGAGTTATGACCTCAATTTGACAGGGAAGAAACTGAGTCCAAGAGAGAATAATTGACCCACCAAAGTCTAACAGCATCACTGAGACACAGAGCAGGCCATTGAGCCACAGTAGCCCAATGTTTGCTCCATCACTAAGGCAGTCTTCCTATAAGAGAAAAGAAACATCACCATGTGTTTTCAAAGGCTGTTGGCTTTGCTGGACATCATCTTACAGTCGGGGTTCAAAGATATTTGATTCATTTTTATATGAACCTATATGACTTGGGTAATGAAATATGGAACATGATTCCTTCTTTTACATCAAGCCATTAACAATATCGATTGAATTCTATAATAAGTATCCAACAAGGATAAATGGAAATCTGTTTTTCATCACTGAACAGAATACTTGTAATATAATTTAATCTTAAAATAATCTACAGGTATATCCTATTTTAAGTGAATTCAATAGACAAGAACCCAGTTTTTAAAATTTGATTGAACTTCCCTACTTTCCAGAGTGATCGACTGCATTGGAATACGTGAGTGGTGTGTGTGTGTGTGTGTGTGTGTGTGTGTGTGTGTGTGTGTGTGTGTGTAACACGTTCTTCAAAAGCTTTTCAACTATTTCTGTTGAGCTTTTAAGTATTCTATTGGGAAATTTCAATTAATCCCAAATTTTAGGAACATGTCATTCCTTAAAAAGAAGCATGTCATGCAAAGCCAATTAATTTCCTAAAGCTTTATGCTGAAATTATATTCTAACATTAAAATATTTAAAAGCCAATAAATACATTTATTTGGTGCATAATATATATAAAATACATTGTATTAATTGGCCAACAAACACCATGCATTACTACATGGTAGAAATTCCTCTTACTACCACGACTTGTCTTATAATCATTAGAATATTTTTAATCTGCTCCTGGGAAAAAGAGTTCATTCATTTTCTTTTTAGGTTTGCTCAAGGGCTTGGAAACAGGGGGATGTCCTGGATGACTTTTAAAGATCCCGTCTAGGCCTATGACTCTGAAATAAATTAAAGTTTTATGACCACATTATGCATAAGCATCAGTGGATCTGGAAGACAATGAAGATGAAGTCTGTGCTCAGACTCTCCCTCCTAGTATTTATGCTTCCTATTCATTTCATGCATAACTAATTTCATATAGCAATTGGTAATGGCATCTTGGTAATGACACCACAGGCATCACAAAACAATTGCAATCATGGCTGCAATTCATTGTAACTACAGTGAAATGCCAGCACTGCAGCTAAAATACCTCTCTGACCCACCCAAAAGTAAAGGATGAGAAGAACAAAATATAGCTTTGAAATGGTCACCTTCACTAACTAGCTTTTAGTTCTAGATTCTCTGAGTTCCTACTTTGTTTTTTTCATTTTCAAGGACATAATGATTTATTAAGACAGTGAGGCCTATAATTACCCCTCCTTTCCAAAACAAAAAGGCACACATTCCTTATTTATACCACTTAACCAATGCCACTATGTTTGTTCAAATCTCATTGTTTTAAAGACTTCCTGATGCTTACACGTAACGTGGTCATAAATAGAGGGGCATATATTTTTCTGACATGTCTTCCATTGAATCAACAAAAACAAATTCAAGTATAAGAAGTGATTATTATAGACATGTTAAAACAGCAAAATCATTGCTCTTTTCTTCCTGAAATTGAAAGACAGCATCTACCATTGATACTTCCCAAGTCTATTTGGAATATGCTAATAATACTACAATAATTAGTAACATACCTTTTATGGCACTTTTAAATCTTACAGACCACTTTCAGTTTTATTATTTTATTTTATACTCATAAAAATTCTAATAACTAAATGAAGCCAATATTATTATTTCAAAATCACAAATGAGGGATCAGAGGCCCAAAGAATCTAAGGAATGTTTCTATTGTCATCTAGGTTCATTCCCCATTATTATGAAATTGAATATCACCTCTTACTAAGTGTATAACGCTTCAGAAGCCTAACTCTGTCAGCCAGGGAATGAAGCTGGAACTAGGTAACCAGTGGCTGGGACTCTGAGCCTGGCCCTTTTGCCCTCCTGGTTGATGGGAGCTGTTGCAACACAGACTCAGTTGTGCTCCAGCTCTTCTGGGATGGAACAAAGGTGTATATTATAACATTAAAGAATGGTCATTCACTGTGACTGTTTCTACCATTTTATTAACTAATAGTAAAGACACTGGCTTTTGCTAAGCAGGAATTTCAGTGCTTTGAATCTCTTCAAGATCATGGAGTCACTACTCTCATTCTTCTTTATTCTTGAAATATTGGAGGAGGCTTTTAGTTGAAGCAGGGTTAGTTTACCCTAGTCAACTCTTTCCTAACTAGTCACCATGAAAGAACAGACGTGTAGACTCCACTGTATATTACTAACTTTACCAATTTTTAAACGATACCTATTCATATTTGATTTAACATAGGTACATTTCAGGTAATCATCCATGAGTCTGTGAGGGAACTTGGTCAAATTTAAATCTCCCCAATCATTAAATGATGTATTTTACCCTTAAAATAGCAAATATTTTCATTTGTGGGCTCTAATTATTCTATTTGTCTGAAAAACTATGTTTCAATTTTCTTTCTCCAAATATATACCATATCTGTAATTTTAAAAAATCAGAAATATATAATCTTCACTGACTTCAAATATTTCAGAAGTGTCCATTTTGTGTTAAATAAGAGCTACACCAAAGATCAAAGAGTAAATATATCTGTTAATGTGCTCATAGGAACAAAACTAGCGTCCCCACTAGCCTCAAAAGACCCAGGCCATGTGAGTAACTGTCCACCTACTACTGACTATCTTTTAAGAGAGTTGTCGGCAGAAACTATTCCACAGGTCCAACAGAAACTCTAAAAGGAAAAGAGGGAATTTTGATTTTAAAGATAAGCTAGAGAATTCAGATCTATTTCATCTTGCCAAAAAAAGGGACACAGTGAGGAGACAGGGTCTAAATAAAGGAAAGGACACTTTGGTTTTTGAATAGTCAATAGTTCACACTAACCAAATGCATTACAAAATTACAAGGAGCAGAAGAATAAACGAGCGTTGAAGCACCCAGGGAAAGTGAAGCTGGGAACTCTGGTCTATCTTAAAGACACTAAAGCAATAGAAACATGTTCCATGCACTATTAAAAAAAGCAAAATTAAACAATAAGTAAACGGTTGGAAAACAAGCAACAGAAAGCACATTAAAGGAGGGTCATATCAATGTGAGTTTACACACATTAAATTATTAATAATTGTTATTTTATTTTTACTATTATGCTTGATATAAAATGTGTTGGAACTTTCTGTGTAGCTTCAGTGAAATTATTTTGCATATATATTGTTGGGTTACCGTTACACTTACAAAACAATAAAACTTTTAGAGGAGGAAACTTGCTTGGTTCCCATTTCAAATAATTAGTGACTTTTAAAACTGTACAAATTAGAGTTCACTAGTTGTTCAGTCTAAATCATGTTTTGAATTTAATAACAATACTTCAATATTCAACCTGAAAATCACATGATTGTGGAAAATGTATAGAGAAATATGTATACATACATCTGAACTTCAGTATAAAGCACATTTTAGCTTAAGATAAATTACTTCTTAAAACTTCCCTTCACTTTATACAAAATATGAAGTGTTAGCAATAATCCTTTGGAAACAAGTCTATTGAACAGTTCTTAATAAAGATCCAGGATGATCATTTCAAACTTCTCTTGACATTTTAATTTTAATTAAAAATAAAATAGAGGCTTCCCTGGTGGTGCAGTGGTTGAGAGTCCACCTGCCGATGCAGGGGACACGGGTTCGTGCCCAGTCCAGGAAGATACCACATGCTGCGGAGCGGCTGGGCCCGTGAGCCATGGCCACTGAGACTGCACGTCCAGAGCCTGTGCTCCACAACGGGAGAGGCCACAACAGTGAGAGGCCTGCATACCACAAAAAAATAAATAAATAAATAAAAAATAAAATAAATAAAATTTAAAAAGCTGTCAATTTATTCTCTTGTGAGAAATGAATTTTTGCATTTTTTTCTTGATTTATGACTAAGTACTCAACATATGTTTCTGCAAGAGCTATTTGATGCTCTTTTTCTTCCATTTGTAGGTTTGGCCTCCAAAATAAGGTCAGGGGACCAAGTCTTTTAAGAGGTGAATGCAGTGCTCTATGTACAGTGCATCAAAAATGCCCTAAAAAGTATATGATGGGGGGCAGAGTCAATATGGCATATTAGGAGGACACAGAATTCATGTATCCTCACAATTAGGGCACCTAACAGGCACCAGTGGGGGACCATGTACAACTAAGGTGATGGGAGGAACCACCAGCAACTGGTTGTTTCAACTATAGTTTTATTTTTTGTAATATATTTTTTTCTCTTTCTAATTTTATTTTGTTATTTTTCTTTGATATTGTACTGCTCCATTTTATCTTTCTTTCTTTCTTTTATTACCGTGCCATGAAGCTTGCAAGATCTTGGTTCCCAGGCCGGAGGTCGGGCCTGAGTTCCCATGGTGGGAGCTCCGAGTCCAAACCACTGGACTAACAGAGAACCTCAGCATGTAGACCCGACTCTATCCAACTGCCTGCACATTCCAATGCTGGACGTCACAGGCCAAACAACCAGTAAGACAGGAATAGAACACCATCCATTAAAAAAAAAAAAAGAAAAGAAAAGAAACGACCAAAAATATGTTACAGGTGAATGAGCAACGTAAAAACCTACAACACAAAATACATGAAGACGAAATAGGCAGTTTACCTGAGAAAGAATTAAGAGTAATGACAGCAAAGATGATCAAAAATCTCAGAAACAGAATGGAGAAAACACAAGAAAAATTTACAAGGATCTAGAAGAACTGAAGAGCAAACAAATAGTGATGAACAACACAATTACTGAAATTAAAAATACTCTAGAAGGAAAAAATAGCAGAATAACTGAGGCAGAACAGATAAGTGACCTGGAAGATAAAATAGTGGAAATAACTAGCACAGGCAGAATAAGGAAAAAAGAATGAAAAGAATTGAGGAGAGTCTCAGATACATCTGGGACAACATTGGATGCACAAACATTCTAACTACAAGGGTCCCAGAAGAAAAAGAGTAAAAGAAAGGTCTGAGAAAATACTTGAAAAGATTATAGTTGAAAACTTCCCTACACGGGAAAGGAAATAGTCAATCAAGTCCAGGAAGCTCAGAGAGTACCATACAGGATAAACCCAAAGAGAAACATGCCGAGACACATATTAATCAAACTATCAAAAATTAAATACAAAGAACAAATATTAAAAGCAGCAAGGGAAAAGCAACAAATAACATACAAAGGAATCCCCCCATAAGGTTAACAGCTGATCTTTCAGCAGAAACTCTGCAAGCCAGAATGGAGTGGCAGGACATATTTAAAGTGATGAAAGGGAAAAACCTACAACCAAGATTACTCTACCCAGCAACAATCTCATTTAGACTCGACAGAGAAATTAAAACCTTTACAGACATGGAAAAGCTAAGAGAATTCAACATCACTAAACCAGCTTTACAGCAAATGCTAAAGGAACTTCTCCAGGCAGGAAACACAAGAGAAGGAAAACACCTACAATAACAAACCCAAAACAATTAAGAAAATGGTAATAGGAACATACATATTGATAACTACCTTAAGTGTAAATGGATTAAATGCTCCAACCAAAAGACATAAACTGGCTGAATGGATACAAAAACAAGACCCATATATTGCTGTCTACAAGAGACCCACTACAGACCTAGGGACACATACAGACAAAAAGTGAGGGAATGGAAAAAGACATTCCATGCAAATGGAAATCAAAAGAAAACTGGAGAAGCAATTTTCAAATCAGACAAAATAGACTTTAAAATAAAGACTATTAGAAGAGATAAAGAAGGACACTACATAATGATCAAGGGAACAATCCAAGGGGAAGATATAACAATTGTAAATATCCCTGCACCCAAAATAGAAGTACCTCCATACATAAGGCAAATGTTAACAGCCATAAAAGGGGAAATCGACAGTAACAAAATCATAGTAGGGGACTTTAACACCCCACTTTCACAAATGAGCAGAGCATCCAAAATGAAAATAAATAAGGAAACACAAGCTTTAAATGATACAATAAACAAGATGGACTTAATTGATACTTATAGGACATTCCATCCAAAAACAACAGAATAAACTTTCTTCTCAAGTGCTCATAGAACATTTTCCAGGATAGATCATATCTTGGGTCACAAATCAAGCCTTGGGGAATTTAAGATAATTGAAATCATATCAAGTATCTTTTCTGACCACAATGCAATGAGACTAGATATAAATTACAGAAAAAAAAATGTAAAAAATACAAACACATGGCAGCTAAACAACACGTTACTAAATAACCGAGAGATCACTGAAGAAATCAAAGAGAAAACCAAAAAATACTTAGAAACAAATGACAATGAAAACATGATGACCCAAAACCTATGGGATGCAGCAAAAGCAGTTCTAAGAGGGAAGTTCATAGCAATACAATTCTACCTCAAGAAACAAGAAAAATCTCAAATAAACAACCTAACCTTAGACTTAAAGCAATTAGAGAAAGAAAAAAAAAAAACACCAAAGTTAGCAGAAGGAAAGAAATTATAAAGATCAGATCAGAAATAAATGAAATAGAAATGAAAGAAACAATATCAAAGATCAATAAAATTAAAATCTGGTTCTTTGAGAAGATAAACAAAATTGATAAACCATTTGCCAGACCCACCAAGAAAGAAAGGGAGAAGGCTCAAATCAACAGAATTAGAAATGAAAAAGGAGAACTAACAACTGACATAGCAAAAACACAAAGGATCATGAGAGATTACTACAAGCAACTATATGCCAATATAATGGACGATCTGGAAGAAATGGACAAATTCTTAGAACTGCACAACCTTCCATGACTGAACTAGGAAAAAATAGAAAATATAAACAGACCATCACAAGCACTGTAATTGAAACTGTGATTAAAAATCTTCCAACACTCAAAAGCTCAGGATCAGATGGCTTCACAGGAGAATTCTATTAACCATTTAGAGAAGAGATAACACTTATCCTTCTCAAACTCTTCCAAAATATAGCAGAGGGAGGAAAACTCCCAACTTCATTGTATGAGGCCACCATCACCCTGATACCAAAACCAGATAAAGACATCACAAAAAAAGAAAATACAGGCCTATATCTCTGATAAGCATAGATGCAAAAATCCTCCATAAAACACTAGCAAACAGAATCCAACAGCATATGAAAAGGATCATACACCATGATCAAGTGGGGTTTATCCCAAGAATGCAAGTATTCTTCAATATACACAAATCAATCAATATGATAAACCATATTAACAAACTGAAGGAGAAAAACCATATGATCATCTCAATAGATGCAGAAAAAGCTTTTGACAAAATTCAACACCCATTTATGATTAAAAACTCTCCATAAAGTAGGCATAGAGGGAACCTCCTCAACATAATAAAGGCCATATATGACAAACAAATAGCCAACATCATTCTCAGTGGTGAAAAACTGAAATCATTTCCTCTAAGATCAGGAACACGACAAGGATGTCCACTCTTGCCACTACTATTCAACATAGTTTAGGAAGTCTTAGCCACAGTTATCAGAGAAGAAAAAGGAATAAAAGGAATACAAATTGGACAAGAAGTAAAACTGTCACTGTTTGCAGATGACATGATACTATACATAGAGAATCCTAAAGAAGCTACCAGAAAACTACTAGATCTAATTAACGAATTTGGTAAAGTAGCAGGATACAAAATTAATTCACAGTAATCTCTTGCATTCCTATACACTAATGATTAAAATCTGAAAGAGAAATTAAGGAAACACTCGCATTTACCATTGCAACAAAAAGAATAAAATACCTAGGAATAATCCTACCTAAGGAGACAAAAGACCTGCAGGCAGAAAACTATAAGACACTGATGAAAGAAATTAAAGATGATACAAACAGATGGAGAGATATACCATTTTCTTGGATTGGAAGAATCAACATTGTCAAAGTGACTATACTACCCAAAGCATTCTACAGATTCAATGCAATCCCAATCCAACTGTCAATGGCATTTTCACAGAACCAGAACAAAACATTTTAACAATTTGTACGGAAACACAAAAGACCCTGAATAGCCAAAGCAATCTTGAGAAAGAAAAACGGAACTGGAGGAATCAGGCTCCCTGACTTCTGACTATACTACAAAGCTACAATAATCAAGACAGTATGGTACTGGTACAAAAACAGAAATATAGATCAATGAAACAGGATAGAAAGCCCAGAGATAAACCCACTCACACATGGCCACCTTATCTTTAATAAAGGAGGCAAGAATATACAATGGAGAAAAGACAGCCTCTTCAATAAGTGGTGCTGGGAAAACTGGATAGTTACATGTAAAATAATGAAATTAGAACACTTCCTAACACCATACACAAAGATAAACTCAAAACGGATTAAATGCCTAAATGTAAGGGCAGACACTATAAAACTCTTACAGGAAAACATAGGCAGAACACTCTTTGACATAAATCACAGCAAGACTCTTTTTGACCCACCTCCTAGAGAAAGGGAAATAAAAACAAAAATAAACAAATGGGACCTAATGAAGCTTAAAAGCTTTTGCACAGCAAAGGAAATCATAAACAAGACAAAAAGACAACTCTCAGAATGGGAGAAAATTTTTGCAAATGAAGTAACTGACAAAGGGTTAATCTTCAAAATATACAAGTAGCTCATGCAGCTTAATATCAAAAAAAACAAACAACCTAATCCAAAATGGGCAGAACACCTAAATAGACATTCCTCCAAAGAAGATATACAGATTGCCAACAAACGCATGAAAGGATGCTCAACATCACTAATCATTAGAGAAATGCAAATCAAAACGAACATGAGGTATCGCCTTGCATCGGTCAGAAAGACCATCATCAAAAAATCTACAAACAAGGTGTGGAGAGGGTGTGGAGAAAAGGGAACCCTCTTGCACTGTTGGTGGGAATGTAAATTGATACAACCACTGTTGAGAACAGTATGGAGTTTCCTTAAAAAAACTAAAAATAGAACTACCATATGACCCAACAATCCCACTACTGGGCATATACCCTGAGAAAACCATAATTCAAAAAGACTCATGTACCAGAATGTTCATTGCTGCTCAATTAACAATAGACAGAACATGGAAGCAACCTAAGTGTCCATCAACAGATGAATGGGTAAAGAAGATATGGCACATATATACAATGGAATATTACTCAGCCATAAAAAGAAATGAAATTGAGTTATTTGTAGTGAGGTGGATGGACCTAGAGTCTGTCATACAGAGTGAAGTAAGTCAGAAAGAGAAAAACAAATACCATATGCTAACACATATATATGGAATCTAAAAAAAAAAAAGAAAGAAAAGAAATGATTCTGAAGAACCTAGGGGCAGGACAGGAATGAAGATACAGACGTAAAGAATGGCATTAACACGGGGAGAGGGACGGGTAACCTGAGACGAAGTGAGAGAGTAACATGGACATATATAAACTACCAAATGTAAAATAGATAGCTAGTAGAAAGAAGCTGCATAGCACAGGGAGATCAGCTTGGTGCTTTGTGACCACCTAGAGGGGTGGGATAAGGAGGGTGGGAGGGAGACACAAGAGGGAGGGGATGGGGCTTCTCTGGTGGCACAGTTGTTGAGAGTCCTCCTGCCAATGCAGGGGACACGGGTTCGTGCCCGGTCCGGGAAGATCCCACATGCTGCGGAGCGGCTGGACCCGTGAGCCATGGCCGCTGAGCCTGTGTGTCCGGAGCCTGTGCTCCGCAACGGGAGAGGCCACAACAGTGAGAGGCCTGCATACCACAAAAAAAAAAAAAAAAAAAAAAAAAATGGGGGGGGAGGGGATATGGGGATATACATATGTATATAGCTGATTCACTTTGTTATACAGCAGAAACTAACACAACATTTTAAAGTAATTACACTCTAATAGAGATGTTCAAAAAAATTTATGACTGTGAATCCACTAATTTTGGATTACTGTTAAATTTGATAGAGCAAGTTTTCTCCCTTGTACTCATTATAATGGTTGTGCTATAAAACTTCTTAACACACACACAGGAGAACAGATTCTAGGTGGGGATATGCTGCATGGGATGAATTTCTGAAGAAGTTTGTTTAATCTGCCTAATGGTTAGCATGTATTACTCTCTCCTTCCTCTGATTTGAAAATCAGAGTTTCACTGAGTATTTAAAGCCGGTTCTGCACATTTATTGTAAATAGACTTCAATAATGTTTAAGGGGTACTGTGCTATCATCAGGAAGATCAGTGACTAATGAAGTCTTCCATGCATTCTAAACCTCGTTGCTAATATTACTTCTCATTCACAATTTATTTTTGAGATTATAGAAAGACAGCCTCTTTCACATGGAGACAGATACCCTCCTTCCACAGAAATGCCAATATCCTTTATTCCATTTGTTACACAATAGAGCCTCTGATCTGCTGTGTTCAAATAACATCATGGCATGGTTCCATTTTTCATATTAGAAAGTAATCAACATAGAATCAATAGGAAGCCATGTTTACTCAATAATTAATTAAATTTCCTAGAGAAAATGGATGTGCAATAATTTAGTAAGCTGTGCTACAAATGATGCTTTTTTTATTTCTTATTTTGGCCAATGTTGCCATCACCCATCTCAAAAGGATCAGAATAAAATATGGGAAATCACTGGCAAAGTACCACAGGAGACCCTCAATGTGACCATTGGAGAAATAAAGACAGATGTTCATTGTACTCAGGCCTCTAGAACATATCCTAAGATGCTTTAACAAGCACTGTAAAGTAGTCTTCACTAGGGGATACATCATAAAAAATCTGGGGGAGAACAAGAAAAGGGTAATGTCCATAAGACCCATCCCTGTGACAGTGTATCTGGGTTCAGGCTAATGATACCTGGAAAGCAAGTGTCTATCTAGAGTCATAGGTTCTTTAAACTATGAAATATCAATGATAAAAATCATCAAATCTAAAGATTTAAAATTTTACATTTTCTATGCCTCAGTTTCCTCATTTGTAAAATAGCAATAATAGTATTTCTATCATAAGGTTACTATGAACATTAAATTAACCAATACATAGAGCGATGTGTAGCACTGAGTGAAGTGTTCAAATGTTTATTTTTATCATGAAATATGAAAAAAAAATAAATTCCCTGAGGATCGATGGGAACTCTCTATACTTTCTGCTCAATTTTGTTGTGAACCTGAAACAATCCTGAAAAATAAAATCTATTTTTAAAAATCTGGGGTATATTCTCTACTTCCTATAAGTTAGAAACTCCTTTTCCTTCACCTTCCTGTTTCCAGATGGAGGAAATTCCATTAGGAAAATACTCCCAGCCTCTCTCTGCTGCCTTCGTCTCCTGAGGGAAAATTACTTGTCTGATGAATGTATTTGTGAGAAGGAGCTGATGATGCTAAAATTAACCACTTTGACTCTCCTATTTTCATGTATCCATCTTTACAGGAAGGATCCATTCTGGTCTTGGTCTCTACATGGACCGGACCCTATAGGCCTACTAGGCCTACTAGTTATCCAGCCTTGCCTTAGACCGGCTGGATAAATCTAATTCTGAGGTTAGGTATTAGCAAGCCCATCAGGGCTAGAAATCTAAAGCCAGCTTCTCCAATTCAGCTTTTTAGGTAGGAAAGCTGATATATTGATTACCAATTGTCTGACGCTTGTGTCTACCTTTAAATTCATTTTGAATTTGCATTGGGAAGTGGGGTGCTATTGATTGACCCTCTAAAGGCCCAGCACACTTCTTGGAGATTCTCGGTGCATATCTGTTTACACTACAAGCTGGGGCAACATTGCTTACCTTCAAATTGCCCAATGTATTTAACCAAGAAAACCCAGGTGTTCATGTATATGCATGTGTGAGTATGACTGTATCTTTGTGTGCTTTTGTGTGTGCCTATGTATCTATGTCTAATACTAACTCTTATAGAGCAAGTCTTATCAGAATACATTTTAGATCATGCTGGTGATAGAAAAAAAATTGTTGACATCCCCAAACAGTTCTGAAGATGTTACCTCAGATAATCTGAACCTCAGCTTTTATTGTTTTTTGTTCTTGTTGTGTTTAAAATGGGGATGATCACACCAACATTAGTGCCTTTTGGTGAGAAGTAAATGAGATAGTGTGTGGAAAATCTTCAGCACATAATAGTATCTTCAGTGTAGGTTGATTTCCATTTTGCATCAATCTCCTTCCAGAATAGACTACCTCAAACAAGTAGCCTCCATTCACTAAAAAAGTGGTTCTCCTGAGTTATATGTCCTATGGAACAGGGGGCTCTCACTGTTACAGTGAACCTGGTTTACCTCCTACCTCAGGTGTCATTCTAAATGCCAGCTTCCTCAAGGAGGTCTTTATTAATAAAAATTATATCTCAGGAACTTCCCTGGTGGTTGAGAGTCCGCCTGCCGATGCAGGGGACATGGGTTCGTGCCCCGGTCTGGGAAGATCTCACATGCCGCGGAGCGGCTGGGCCCGTGAGCCATGGCCACTGAGCCTGCGCGTCCGGAGCCTGTGCTCCACAACGGGAGAGGCCACAGCAGTGAGAGGCCTCCGTATCGCAAAAAATATATATATATATATATATATCTCCCCCATCATACTTTCTCCTGACCTCTTGTGCTTCACCACATTGATTAAAAATTCTAATGTCATATATACCCTTATAATTATTTGCTTAAAATTTATTCCCAACAAGCATGCCAAAGTCACAAGAAAACGATCTCAATCAATATGATTCAATACTGTATATCAAGGGCCTAGCACAGAATATGCACCAAATATTTGTTAAATGGATAAGTTAAAATAAAATAGAAATGTTAATACAATCCAAGTGTCAGATAAGGGTAAGAGCAAGCAAGAATTCTTAGTGAACTTTTCACCTAAAGTATCAAGGTGTGATAAAGGGTTATGATTTTGTGTTTTAAGGAACGTCATAGCCACAGCTGGACAATATCTCACTCGGCAGTCTTCATTCTTTTAAAACCAATAAACATGCTCCAAAAGTGAATTAGAAAAGTTGCAGCTGAAATGGATGCCATCAAGCTGCCATTAGAGACATAAGGCCATGTATGTCCATCCACACACCCTGTCACGCCTTGGGGTTAGGAGGGTTGCTGTATCTGCTACTCAAAGAGAACAGTCAATGTTTATTTCTAGCTTGGATCTCCCAAACATTATTTCATATCCCAGAGAGAATAACTTTGGCCCCATGAATTTCCCCAGGAGCATCTTTGGTAAAACACGTCTGTAGCCTTCAAAAGAAGGCCATTCCTTGCAATATGTATCATTTGCCCATGTCAGAGAACAATCTCTCTAATGGCATGATTCATATATAGACAGTCCTCCTTTTGCTCTTCCAAATGCCTCTATAAAGAAGCATCAGTGAAATTTAAAAGGTACTTACTTAAAACACAGATTGTTTGCAAATTGTATTAGCTAAAATTCAGCCAAGCCAAACTCTAATAAACTAAGGCCATAAAAGTAATTTAGTGCTTTATTATGTCTTAAGGCTTGTAGGGCCCTTTATTAGAAAGCCACACCAAATAGCCAGTCTTTCTGCCTTTCTCTTTACTAACCAGTAATAAGGAATGCTTAGAAAAGACATTCATCAAATACTCTGCTGTGGATGCTTGGAAGGGGCACAGGAACTCTTCTTTGATTTATTGAAGTTGAATCTGCTTTAGTGCATCAAGAGACAATTAGCATTACAGATAGCTCACTCTTTACTCTCAGGGCATAAAATCGGAGGAACTGGATACAAACTTTACCTCCTTGAACAGCTAAGAAAAGGACTGGTTCCTGCCAGATTCTTATCAAGATGATACACATACTTAAACACAAATATTACAGGAGTCAAGTCAGCCGGATTTAGTGGAAAGAGTATAGACTTTGGATCCAGGCAGAGCTGGATTTAAATCTTGGTAGCTTTTCACTCACCGTTGCCTTAGGAAATTTGTTCATAGTACTCTGAGGCTCAGTTTTCCATCTATAAGTTGGGTAAATACTTTTGAATTTAGTGGTTGTTTCTCAGTTATAGATAATGTGTAAAACGCATAACACAGGGCTTCCCTGGTGGCGCAGTGGTTGAGAGTCCGCTTGCCGATGCAAGGGACACAGGTTCATGCCCCGGTCCAGGAAGATCCCACATGCCGTGGAGCGGCTAGGCCCGGGAGCCATGGCCGCTGAGCCTGCGCGTCTGGAGCCTGTGCTCCGCAACAGGAGAGGCCACAACAGTGAGAGGCCACGTACCGCAAAAAAAACCAAAAAACAAAAAACGTGTAACACAGTGCCTAGACCACAGGGTATACTCGATACACTTTATTTGTTGTCAATATTATTATCATTATATGATGTAATGTGGGCAAGGACAGGTAATGTACATGAGTGAATTGAGTGAAGTTGGTTTCCTATAAATGAGATTGATGGAGACCATCATAAAAGGAAAGAGCTGGATAGTGATAGCAACACTGTCCCAGATCCTTTCTGATGACTCTTTCTTCAGCCCTTCCAACTATCTTTTCTGTATTTTTAGTTTCTCACACAATTCTGGTTCACACCTTCTTCTCATTTTTTAAGCACCCTCATGTGCCCCATCCTAAGTCTAAATAAAACGATGAAGAATAACCAAACAACTTTTTTTTTTTTTTTTTTTGTGGTACGCGGGCCTTTCACTGTTGTGGTCTCTCCTGTTGCGGAGCACAGGCTCTGGACACACAGGCTCAGCGGCCATGGATCACGGGCCCAGCCACTCCGTGGCATGTGGGATCTTCCCGGACCGGGGCACGAACCCATGTCCCCTGCATCGGCAGGCGGACTCTCAACCACTGCGCCACCAGGGAAGCCCCAGACAACTCTTCTTGATCCCATAGCACCTTCTAATCTCACTCCTGCTCTCCTGACTCTCTCATGCAAACTCCTTGAGGACAGACGTGACTTTATTCCACATAATCATGTTCTCACTTTCAACCGTGAAGTTGGTTTCTGCCCCCGTAACCCAAGGAAATTGCTATCACTAGAGTGAGCAGTAGCTTCCAAGCTGTCAAATCCAACAGCTATTTTGCAGTCCTTAGTGTTCATGAATCCATTCTCTGCTTCGTTTGTCAGTACCTTCAATTCTTTTAAATACACAGCTTACCTCTCACCTCCATCCCACAGCTGTCTATATTTGTAGATGCTTCCTCCCCTGCCCACCCAGCCAACATTGTGGTTCCTTACATTTCTGGCTTTAGCCCATTGTTCTGATTCTGCAGACTCTTTCAAGTCACCCAGAACTCTGATGGTTTCTGAAACAAAATTGCACTGATGATTCCTAAATCTCTCTCTCTAGTCAGACCATGAGCTTTGGCTTCAAACTTTTTAATGTGAATACCTGCTAGACTTCAGTGATCTTCATCTAACCTCTTGAATTCAACATGTCCCACACTACATTTATTAATTTCCTCCTGAAATTATACTTTCTTCTATAATCTGCTTCTGATTTAGACCCATGAACCTATGAGTTGTCCAAGCTACGGTGTAGGGAGTCTTTGCTACTCTCTCTCCATGACTCACCACTCCCAACATCAGTTGACGAGACCCTTGTTTCATCTCCTAAGTTTTTCTCAACGGTGTTACCTCCTCCGTGTCTTTACTACCTTTCTTCTCTAGGCAAATACCTGTGTGTCCTAATTGGTTGTTCCTGTCAAATCTTCTTTTATATCACAGACAGGATCATCTATTTCAGTGTAATCCTGATTATGTCATTCACTTCTTAAAGCCCTTCTTTGACCATCCATTATTTAGTAAATCAGCCCAACATGACTCCTCAGCATGATAGTCACTGGCTCCATGTCTCTGCCCTGCCAACCTGCCCAGGCTCATCTCACAAATTTTGGACTTTGCAGGCATTATTTTGACACCATTGAACTGCATGCATTATGAAATCTAAATATGTGCAGAACGCCTGAATCAGAAATTCCACTTCTAGTAAATATTCTGCACAGAAATGCATTGACCAAACGAATGCTCATAACAATACACATTCACAACGTTCCCAAACTGCAATCTACTCAACCACATATGGCAGGATGAATACAAACATTGGGGCATATCCATTCAATGGAATACTATAAGGTAATGTGAATGAATGAAATGCAAGTGCACACAATATTATGGAGGGATTCAACAGGCATAATAATGAGCAAAAGGAGTCAGAAACAAAAGAGTACATCTTAGACAATTCCAATCATATACATTGTAAACATCAGCAAAATTAAAGTAAAATGTTAGTAATAGAATAGTGATGTTCCTAGGGGAGAAAAAATAAACACACATCTAAACCTCCAGAGGCTTCTCCCCTGCTCCAGAGTAGAAACTACAGCCCTTTACAATGGCCTATAAATTTTACATGATCTGCCCTCTCACTTCTATTTCTCTGACATATATCCTACTAGTCCTTTCCTTACCGACCGCTCCAGCAACATTGATTTCTTTTTTTCCCTGTTTTTAAAAACTCCTCTCTCAAAATGCTCATTCTTCAAATATCTACATTTTTCATTTCTTAATCTTATTTAAATTTTTACCACAATATTATTTTCCCCATGAAACTTTCTTTCGCTCATTTTGAAATGACTGTTTCCATGTGCCCCTCAATATTTTTTTCCAGCTTTGTTGTGATATAATTGATTTTCATCATTGTGTAATTTAAGGTGTACGACATGTTGATTTGATATAGATTTCAAAATGATTACTACTGTAGCATTGGCTAACACCTTCACCATGTCACATAATTACCCTTTCATTTCTATGGTGAGAACATTAAAATCTACTCTTTTAGTAACTTTCAAGTATATAACACAGTATTATTAACTGTAATCACCATGCTGTGTATCAGATCCCCAGAACTTATTCACCTTAAAACTGGAAGTTTATACCTTTTGAACAACATCTTCCCATTTCCCAACCCCCCAGCCCCTGGTGAAACCCTTTCTACTCTCTATTTCCATGAGTTCAGCTTTCTTAGACACCACATATAAAAAATGCTATACACTATTTGTCTTTGTCAGTCTGCCTTATTTTATTTAGTGTAATGCTCTCAAGGTCCATCCATGTTGATGAAAATGGCAGGATTCCCTTTTCTTTTTCAAGGCTAAATAATATTCTTTTTCAGATATTTCATTGTTAGTGTATACAAATGCAACTCTTTTTTGTATGTTGACTTTATATTCTTTAAAGTTACTGAATTTGTTGATTAGTTCCAATAGCTTTTGGATGGAGTTTCTAGTATTTTCTATATAAAATATTATATTATCTGCAAACAAAGACAATTTTCCTACTTCCTTTCTGATTTGGATGTCTTTGATTTCTTTTTTGTTGCCCAATTTCTCTGACTAGGAATTCCAGTACCATATTGAATAGAAGTGGTGAGAGTGGACATCCTTGTCTTGTTCCTGATCTTAGAGGAAAAGTTTTCAAGCTTTCATTATTTAGTATATTAGCTGTGGGCTTGTCATGTATAGCCTTTATTATGGTGAGGTACATTCCTTCTTTACCCAATTTCTGACTGTTTTTATTGTGATGTATTTTGTCAGATTATTATTTTTTGCATCAGTTGAGAGGATCACATGATTTTTATCCTTCATTCTATTAATGTGATGTATCACATTTATTGATTGGTATGTGATGAACCATCCTTGCATCCTAGGGGAAAAACCCAATTTATCATGGTGTATAATCCTTTTAATGTGCTGTTAAATTTGGTTTGCTAGTATTTGTTGTGAATTTCTGCATCTACATTCATCAAAGATACTGATCTATAGATTACTTTTTTCTTGTAGTATCCTTATCTGGTATCAGGATAACACTGGCTTCATAAGATGAGTTTGGAAGTGTTCCCTCCTTTTTACTTTTTCAATTATTTGGAAGGATTTGAGAAAGGTTGGTGTTAATTATTTTAACATTTGGTAGAATTCACCAGTGAGACCATCTGGTCCTGCTCTTCTTGTTTGTTGAAAGGCTTTTGATTACCGATTTAATCTCCTTACTAGTAATTGTTTTGTTCAGATTTTCTATTTCTTTGTGATTCAGTCTTGGTATGTTGCATATTTCTAGGATTATGTCCATTTATTCTAGTTTATCAAATTTGTTGCTGTATAATTGTTCATAGTGGTCTGTTATGAGCCTTTGTGTATCTGTGGTATCAGCTGTAATGTCTCTTCTTTCATTTCTGAATTTAGAGTCTTCTTTCTTTTTTCTTAGTCTAGTTAAAAGTTCGTTAAGTTTATCTTTTTATAAAAAAAACAACATACTCCAATAAAGATGTTAAAGAAAAAAAAAACAAAAAAAAACAACTCTTGATGTTGTTGATCTTTTCTGTTGTTTTTCTATTCTCTATTTCATTTAGTTCTGATCTAATCTTTGTTATTTTCTTTCTTCTTTGTTCTTCTTTTTCTGGTTTCTTTATTTAAGATTTTTCTTTTTTCTTAATGTAGGTGTTTATTGCTATAAACATCCTTCTTAAAACTGACTTTGCAGTACCCCATATGTTTTGGTGTGTTGTTTTCCTATTTTCCTTTATTTCAAGATTTTTTTAATGTCCCTTTTTTTAATTCTTTGATCTATTGGTTGTTCAGGAGTGTGTTGTTTAATTTCCACATGTTTGTAAATTTTCCAGCTTTCCTCCTGTTATTGATTTCTAGTTTCATACTACTGTGGTCAGAAAAAAAACTACTTGGTATGATTTTAATCTTTTTAAGTTTGATAAAATTTGTTCTTTGAACTATCATGATCTATCCTGGAGAATTCTCCATGAGTGCTTGAGAAGAATGTGTATTCTTTTGCTATTGGATGGAATGTTCTATTATGTCTGTTAGGTCCATTGGCTAAGGTATGCCTCCAGTCCAACATTTGCTTGTTGATTTTCTGTATGGGTAATCTATCCATTGTTAAATTTAGGATATTGAAGTCCCCTACTATCATTGTATTGCTGTCTATTTCTCCCTTCAGATATTTTTGTATTTGTGTAATACATTTAGGTGCTCTGATGTTGGGTACATATATATTTATGATTATTATATATTCTTGATAAATTGACCTCTTTGTCATCATAAAATGAACTTCTTTTTTTCTTGTTAACACTTCAGCTTAACGTTTATTTTGTCTGATATAAGTACAGCTACTCTTAGTCTCTTTTGGTTTCTACTTGCATGAACTATCTCTTTCTATCCATTCACTTTGAGTCTGTGTGTATCCTTAAAGCTGAAGTCAGTGTGTTGTAAGCAGCATATACTAGAGTCTTCGTTTTGTTTTGTTTTTTTTTAATCCATACTGCCACTCCATGTCTTTTGATTTAAAAATTCAATCCATTCACATTTAGATCACTTATTGATAGGTAAGGACTTACACCATCTTACTGTTTTCTAGCTGTTTTTTGGAGTTCCTTTATCCCTTGCTTTCTCTCTTGTTGCCTTCCTTTGAGAACTGATGACTTTCCATAGTGGTATGTTTTGATTTCCTTCTCTATCTTTTGTGAATATATTATAGCTTTTTGCTTTGTGGTTACCATGAGACTTACATAAAACTTCTTATAGATATAACAGTCCATTTTATTTTCATAACAACTTAATTTAATCACTTACAAAAAACTCTACCTTTTTCATGCTATAATTTATCTCTTTTTATATTGTGCATTCATTAACAAATTATTGTAGCTATAGGTTTTTTTTTTTAATACTCTCATCCATTAATCTTTACATTACATCAAGTGGTTAACAATCTACCATATTATAGTATTAGAATAATCTGAGTTTGACTATGTACTTACCTTTACCAGTGTGTCGTATATTTTCATATGTGTTTATGTTATGAATCACCATCTTTAATTTCAGTTTGAAGAACTCCTTTCAGCATTTCTTATAAAGTAGATTTAGTGGTGATAAATCCCCTCAGCTTATGTTTGTCTAAGAAAGTCTTTATCTCTTCATTTCTGAAGGACAGCTTTGCTGTGTAAAGTATTCTTTTCCTTCTTTCAGCAGTTTGAATATATCACTCCCTCTCTCATGGCCTGTAATGTTTTTGCTGAGAAATCTGTTGATAGCCTCATGAGGGTTCCCTTATAAGTCCCAAGCTTTTTTTCTCTTGCTGCTTTTAAGATTCTCTCTTTGCCTTTAATTTTTGACAGTTTTATTATAATGTGCCTTGGAGAGGATCTGTTTAAGTTGATTTTGTTTACTGACCTATGAGCTTATGAACTTGGATATCCAAAACTTTCCCAAGATTTGGGAAAAGCTCAGCCATTTTTTTTAAAATAAACTTTCTGCCTCCTCCTCCTCTTCTCTTTCTGAGAATTCAATAATTTGAAAATTGGTTAGTTTGATGGTACCCCATAGATCATATAGGCTTTCTTCATTGTGTTTCAGTCTTTCTTCTACTTGGTCAAGACTACTGCTGAATCTCTCTATTGAATTCTTCAGTTTAGTCATTGTATTCTTCAGCTCCAAAATTTCTGTTTGATTCTTTTTTATGTTTTCTATCTTTTTGCTGAGTTTTTTTGTGCTTGTATTATTTTTCTGATATCATTAAATTATTTATCTGTGTTCCCTTCTAGCTCTCTGAGCTCCTTCAGAACAATTATTTTGAATTATTTGTCAGTTAATACCTGGATCTCTATTTCTTTGGGGCCAGGTACTGGAGGTTCACTGATTCCTTTGGTGGAGTCTCTTTTCCCTGGTTCTTTGTGATCCCTGTATCTTTGCATTGGTGTTTGCACATTTCAAGAAACATTCATCTCTTCCAGACTTTATGGACTGATTTGGTGAAGGAAGACATTCGCGTGTAGGAGAGGGACTGCTGGAGCATGCTGTGACTCCAGGTCTGGTGGTGCATGGCACCAAGTGTGGGGCGTAGCGGCACCAGATCCTGGGCAGCATGGTGTCTCTTTGGCTCAGGTCTTTGCTGTCCACAGCGTTGACAACTGTATGGTACTTGGCAATACTTGTAGGGGGTCCACAGTGTCTGCAAGGGCTTTTGGGCAAGGACTATTAGGGTCCTCAGCTGTGCCTTCAGGAATAGCTGCTAGGGACCAAGGCAGGCAGCAGTAGTGCCCAGAGTCTGTGGTATACACAGACTTGACTGGGGGCCAGCTGTGGGCACCTGTGTAATGGAAGGGGCCAGTTGCAGGCACATACATAATGGTGGGGACCAGGGCAGAAAGAAAGAGCTGGAGCAAACTGTGGGTGCACAAGTGGCTACAGGAGCCCTGGTTGTCAGTCTATATTACTGTGTCTAGTAGGTATCAACTTTGGCATATGGCAGTTGAAGCCAGCGATAAGGGTTGGGCTGGGGGCCTTCAGGTGCTCAACTGGAGAAGCAGCTGCAGGTGAGCTGCAGGTGAACTGCAGCTCACAGTGATGCAGGCCAATGAGAGTAGACGGGGCCTGATCCAAGCCTATAAGCAGCTATGGGGGCCCCAGCTATCAGGCCTGCTGTCCTGTGGCTGTGCACTCTCCCCCCAGGTGTGTATGCATAGTGGAGGCTGGTGACAGGAGTCAGGCCAGTGACATGCAAGTGCACAGCTGGAGGTGCTAGCCCAGAGCAGGTGCATGACAGTGGAGGTCAACCAGAGGGGTCTGGACTAGCGCCTTGCTTTCATGCAGCCACAGAGGTCTGGGCTGGCTGCTGGTGCAGGGTTCCTGGGCTCAGATGGGGATGGTGAGGAGAAAGGAGTAGGGTGCCTGGCATTAGTGAACACGAACACCTGTGGAGTAAAATGTGGTGAAACCTGCACAGGGTCTGCTGTAGCTGTGCTGGCCATTGGTTTCTTCTTCAGTGGTAAAGCTGCTGAGTTTGTCTGTCAAGCGGGTCACACTGAACTGAGATTGCTCCTGTTGTCTGGCATTCATTGGTGACCCCTGCTTTTCTTCCTTCTTCCTTGCTGTCTCTATTTGTCTCAGCTTTGATGGTCTGAGTGGGGTGAAATTAAATTAGACCTTTGTGCAGTTCCCCCCAAAGGCTTGGTGAGCTGATTGTTAACCCTGTTCTTTCTTTCCCAGCAAGGGCGACTCTTTCCAGCTGGTGGGGGGGGGTTCCCTCCTGGAACTGAGCAACATCAGCTTGGAGGAGGGGATGATGCAGGCAAAATAAATCTGTCTTCCTTTTCTCTTTTTGTGCGGTTAGCCTCATGTTTTTTGTTTCACTGTGTTGCTGAAGTTTCTCAAGTAGACTCCAGAGCTATGCAAGAGCTGTTTTTAGTCATAGATAGCTGTCTAACTGTTGATCTTTGTTGGAGGACAGAGGCTGGATTCTCCTATGCTGCCACCTTGGTGATGTCAACCCTCTAATACTTTTCATCTTCTTGCCCTGCTTTCTTTTTCTCTTTAACACTTTTAACATCTCAACTACTTTCTCTCTCACTAGAATATAAACTCCACAGGGCAGGGATTTTGTTTGATTCTTTGTTTTGCCTATTTTATTTATTGTTTTATTTCCAGAGCCTGAGAGAGTATGTAACATAATACAGCTCAGTCAATATTTCTTGAATGAATGAAAAAACAACAACAACAAAAAAAACAGTAACATGACCTAAATCTTGAAGGCTTATTGAGCCAATACAGCAATATTCTGAATTTCTTTTCTCAGAATAAGAATTAGGAGATATGGACAAGAGAGGGGTATAGAGGATAAGATGTGGGTGATGGTATTTGTCTGGAAAGGGGCAGTGAGTAAAGCAGGTTGACTTCTGCTCAGAGGTTATACATGTGTGTTTGCTTTATTATTATTGTTAACTTTGTTATAATAAACTATCACAACATTGTTAATCAACTATACTCCAATATAAAATAAAAAGTTTTAAAAAATTAAAATAAAATCCAAAAAAAAAACCCCTTTGTTATAATAAAAAATATACCACAAAAAGCAAAGCATGACCCATTATTCTAGTAGGCATTGAAGGATATCAGCTAGGCTGCTTCTGACTATATAGGGTAGCACAAAGCAAGGGCATTGCATCTATTCTAATGGCAAATTATCACTTTAATGGTGTGAGTAAAGTGTGTTAAGTAGAACTGATAGAAGTGAGTTAAGTTTCAATATATGGCTTTAAGTAATCACTATCCATCCTAAAATATGGAGGTGGAAAATTTGGACATTCAGATATAAAAGCATTTGGTGAAGTAACTTGAAATCAAATTAATCTTCAATAGTGATGAACCATGAGGCTGTTTTGATTCCTTTGCATCAGGCTTTCTTTTGGATCCCATTTACTGTGTTCCATCGGTTTTGGTCTAGACCAGTCATTGTCAATGTGGGCTGCCTGGTGGAAACACCTGAAAAGATTATTCTAAATAATGTTGAAGCCTGGATCCCACTGCCAGAGATTCTGATTTAAGTGGTCTGGGACGCAGTTTGAGAATCAGGATTTTTTTTTAATTCCCAGGTGATTTAGTTAAAGTTCAGAACCACTATCTATATATGTACTATTTTTAATTTATGAAATGTATAAATGTTTCAATCATGTGATATTTATTTATTTATTTACATTCATTCTTTTACTCTTTTATTCCACAAGTATTGATTGAGAACAAGCTCAATAAAGGGGTCAGGCACCATGATAGTGGCAGGGTATATGCTGGTAAATAGGACTGGTGTGGACCCACCATATTCACCATTATAATTACTTATGGTAGATTCTCTTACACAAAATGACACCATCATCTACCTGTATGACAACTGAGACAGAATCATCCCTTTGAATGACTGGAAGTCACCTCCAGCCATTAAGACAGCTGCTTCTGAAGTGAAATCATGGGTGCCAGCATGTCATTAACAATGACAAGGAATCCCTCTCCCAGACTTTTCATGTGCCTTCTTTCTAAAAGCCAGTGACTTTTCTCATTTTCCCTCTCTCAATTCCTTCTCTCTTTCTCCTGCCAGAAACTTTCATTTATTTACCAATTATTCTCTCACTGTTAAAGTGCTAAAGTTTGAAATGTTAGGGTTAAATAACACTTCAAGTATTTCTGTCCACGGACTAAGTTAAATTAGCTGATCGTGTAATAAACTACATGTGATTTTGGTTCTTACTATTCATTTTCTTTAAAAGAGAGGCAGGAAGCTATCACCAAAGGCAAATCCCACTAATTATATATAAACACAATAATTTTGTGTTCATGATGAACATTTAATGCTAGCACAGTATATCAATGCGTACTACTACTAATAATACTAATTAACATTTATTGAGGCTTTTTTGTTTAATCAAACATTTTTCTAAGCACTTTACATGATTTAACTTATTTCATCTGCAATGGAAAAAAATGAGACTACATGTACTATTTTAAGATAAAAGGAAAACTAAGCACAGAGAATTGATACACTGGTGTTGGGCTTCCTTGTGTTAAAGAAATGAACAGGGACATGACGTTCTTTAAAATTTAGATACATACTCCAAATGCCTCTGTATTTGAGCTACAAACTCTTCAAAGCCTCTCACTGCAGTTGACTATTCTTGCTTGTTTTATAAAAAATGGTCTTGTTTTCCAGTTAAATTTGTCATGAGTCAGGTAGTTCATGAGTTTCAATTCAGCAGAATTTTCAGAGGAGAATGCTTTTATAATGTTTTATATAAAAGTAAGGATGTCAAAATCTAATCCGCAGTATCAGAGTTTTGCCAGAACGTTGTTCAGGCTGAAATGAAAAACAGGATCTCCCTGGGGGGTTCTCTTCCATAATGAAATCATTGAGATATGAAGGGTCCCAGGAGGAGGACTTTCAAAGCTCTAGCCATTGGCAAGTAAGAAACCATTTGAGATTTGTTTTTAAAAGAAGATGGTGTAATATTCTTAGAGTTTGATATTAGGAAGGAAGCCAAAAACCTAAATTGTGGACCATCTGGAGAAGAAATATAATGAAGAAAGCCAACAAAAATATAATTACAACAACTGGCTTAGAAATAACAACTGCATTGATTAAGAACAGCCTAAGTAGGGATGTCAAGAATGCAATCTGAGTTAAATTTCCATTTCAGTTTGGCTGTGGGAATAGGAGAAAATGCTCTTGTGGTATGGAGACAACCCCATGAGCAAGAGATATGAGAAGAATTTGGTAAAAGATCAGATGTAAAAAACTCACACTAACATCTCTGTCTTTGTGTGTTTCAAAAGAAATAAAAAATTGAAGAGTGTCAATGATATGTGATAATCTGTAGTTTGTGCTACCTGGGAATACAAATACCAGACAAACACTATCTTTTCCTCCAGAAGCTTAAATCTGACCATTTACATAAAAGCACAAAGCCCATACAAATAGTTGAAGAATAAAATGATTAAAATAGACACAGATGTAGTCATTCAAAAACAATTCATAGTACATTAATTAGAACTTCTCTACTTCCTGTACCAAAACAGGAATTTATTGAATGGATCATTACAAGCAATAAATGTTTAATATATGCACAGATGCCTTCATTCCTTCGAAATATGTAGCAGCCATCGTGTTAAGCATGGATACTGAAATAAACATTAAAAAAATATACTTTTCCTAATGCCATCATAGATTTGGGGAGAAATAAATTTTTCTTAATGATTAAGATGCAATGTGTAAGGAGGACCTTCAAGACGGCAGAGGAGTAAGGCATGGAGATCACCCTCCTCCCCACAAATACAACAAAACTGCATCTACATGTGGAACAACTCCTACGAACACCTACTGAACATTGGCAGAAGACCTCAGACTTCTCAAAAGGCAAGAAACTCCCCACATATCTGGGTAGGGCAAAAGAAAAAAGAACAAACAGAGACAAAAGAATAGGGATGGGACCTGCATCTCTGGAAGGGAGCTGTAAAGGACGAATGGTTTCCACACACTAGGAAGCCCCTTCACAGGCAGAGATGGAGGGGTGTGGGTGGAAGTTTCAGAGGCACAGAGGAGAGTGCAGCAACAGGGGTGCAGAGGGCAAAGCAGAGAGATTCCCACAGAAAGGATCGGTGCCGACCAACACTGACCAGCCCGAGAGGCTTGTCTGCTCAGCCACTGGGGCAGGTGGGGGCTAGGAGCTGAGGCTCGGACTTCGGAGGTCAGACCCCACAGAGAGGACTGGGGTTGGCTGCATGAACACAGCCTGAAGGGGCTAGTGCACCACAGCTAGCTAGGAGGGAGTACAGGAGAAAGTCTGGAACTGCCTAAGAGTCAAGAGACCATTGCTTCAGGGTGCAAGAGGAGAGGGTATTCAGAGCACCGCCTAAATGAACTCCAGAGATGGGTGCGAGCCACAGCTTTCAGCACGGACACCAGAGACGGGCAGGAAATGCTAAGGCTGCTGCTGCAGCCACCAAGAAGCCTGTGTGCAAGCACAGGTCACTATCCACACCACCCCTCCCGGGACTGTGCAGCCCTCCACTGCCAGGGTCCCATGATCCAGGGACAACATCCCCAGGAGAACACACGGCATGCCTCAGACTGTTGCAAAGTCTTGCTACCCTCTGCAGCTGCAGGATCTCCCCACATTCGTACCCCTCCCTCCCTGTGGCCTGAGTAAGCCAGAGCCCCCTATTCAGCTGCTACTTTAACCCCATCATGTCTGGGTGGGGAACAGATGCCCTCCAGCAACCTACATGCAGAGTTAGGACTAAATCCAAAGCTGAACCACAGGAGCTGTGTGAACAAAGAAGAGAAAGGGAAATTTCTCCCAGCAGGCTCAGGAGCAGCAGATTAAATCTCCATAATCAACTTGATGTACCCTGCATCTGTGGAATACCTGAATAGACAACGAATCATCCCAAAATTGAGGTGGTGGACATTGGGAGCAACTGTAGACATGGGGTTTGCTTTCTGCATCTGATTTGTTTCTGTTTTTTTTTTTTTTTTTTTTTTTTTTTTTTTGCGGTATGCGGGCCTCTCACTGTTGCAGCCTCTCCCGTTGCGGAGCACAGGCTCCGGACGCGCAGGCTCAGCGGCCATGGCTCACGGGCCCAGCCGCTCCGCGGCATGTGGGATCCTCCCAGACCAGGGCACGAACCCGTGTCTCCTGAATCGGCAGGTGGACTCCCAACCACTGCGCCACCAGGGAAGCCCTGTTTCTGGTTTTATGTTTATCTCAGTTTAGTATTTAGAGCTTATTATCATTGGTAGATTTGTTTATTGATTTGGTTGCTCTCTTCCTTTTCTTTTTTTTTTTTTCTATATATATATTTTTTTTTTCCTTTTTCTCTTTTTGGGAGTGTGTATGTGTATGCTTCTTTGTGTGACTTTGTCTATATAGCTCTGCTTTTACCATTTGTCCTAGGGTCTGTCTGTCAGTTATTTTTTTTGTTTGTTTGTTTGTTTGTTTTTAGTGCTTGTTATCACTGGTGGATTTGTTTTTTGGTTTGGCTGTTCTCTTTTTTCTTTCTTTCCTTTCTTTTGTTTTATTACTTCTTTATTTTTAATAATATTAAAAAATTATTTTAATAACCTTATTTTATTTTTCTTTCTTTCCTTCTTTCTTTCTTCCTTCCTTCCTTCTTTCTCTTTCTTTCTTTCTTTCTTTCTTTCTTTCTTTCTTTCTTTCTTTCTTTCTTTCCTTCAATCTTTCTTTCTTTCTTTTCTATCTTTATTTCTGAGCTGTGTGGCTGAAAGGGTCTTGGTTCTCTGGCCGGGTGTCAGACCTGAGCATCTGAGGTGGCAGCGCCAAGTTCAGGACATTGGTCCACCAGAGACCTCCTGGTCCCACATACTATCAAATAGCGAAAGCTCTCCCAGAGATCTCCATCTCAATGCTAAGAGTCAGCTCCACTCAATGACCAACAAGCAACAGTGTTGGACACACTATGCCAAACAACTAACAAGACAGGAAGACAACCCCACTCATTAGCAGAGAGGCTGCCTAGAATCATAATAAATTCAAAGACACCCCAAAACATACCAGGGGGTGCAGTCCTGCCCACCAGAAAGACAAGATCCAGCCTCATCCACCAGAACACAGGCACCAACCCCCTCCACCAGGAAGCCTACACAACCCACTGAACTAAACTTACACACTGGGGGCAGATGCCAAAAACAACAGAAACTATGAAACTGCAACCTGTGAAAAGGAGAGCCCAAACACAATAAGTGAAGCAAAATGAGGAGAGAGAAATACACAGCAGGTGAAGGAGCAAGGTAAAAACCCAAAGACCAAACAAATGAAGAGTAAATAGGCAGTCTACCTGAAAAATAATTCAGAGTGATGATGTAAACAGGATCCAAAATCTTGGAAATAGAATGGAAAAAAAATAAAAGAAACATTTAACAAGGACCTAAAATAACTAAAGAGCAAACAAACAATGATGAAGAACACAATAAATGAAATTAAAAATTCTCTAGAAGGAATCAATAGCAGAATAACTGAGGCAGAAGAATGGATAAGTGACCTGGAAGATAAAATAGTGGAAATAACTATCACAGATTATAGGGGTCCCAGAAGCAGAAGAGAAACAAAAGGGACTGAGAAAATATTTGAAGAGATTACAGTTGAAAACTTCCCTAGTATGGGAAAGGAAATAGTCAATCAACTCCAGGAAGAACAGAGAGTCCCATACAGGATAAATCCAAGGAGAAACATGCCAAGACACATATTAATCAAACTATCAAAAATTAAATACAAAGAAAAAATATCAAAAACAGCAAGGGAAAAGCAACAAATAACATAAAATGGAGTCCCCATATGGTTAACAGCTGAACTTTCAGCAGAAACTCTGAAAGCCAGAAGGGAGTGGCAGGATATATTTAAAGTGATGAAAGGGGAAAACGTACAACCAAGATTTCTCTAACCAGTAAAGATCTCATTCAGATTTGACAGAGAAATTAAAACCTTTACAGACATGGAAAAACTAAGAGAATTCAACACCACCAAACCAGCTTTACAACAAATGTTAAAGGGACTTCTCTAGGCAGGAAACACAAGAGAAGGAAAACACCTACAAAAACAAACCCAAAACAATTAAGAAAATGGTAATAGGAACATACATATCGATAACTACCTTAAAAGTATATGGATTAAATGCTCCAACCAAAAGACATAGACTGGCTGAATGGATACGAAAACAAGACCCATATATATGCTGTCTACAAGAGACCCACTTCAGACTTAGGGACACAGAGAGACTGAAAGTGAGATGATGGAAAAAGATATTCCATGCAAATGGAAATCAAAATAAAGCTGGAGTAGCAATTCTCATATAAGACAAAATAGACTTTAAAATAAAGACTATTACAAGAGACAAAGAAGGACACTACATGATGATCAAGGGATCAATCCAAGAAGAAGATATAACAATTGTAAATATTTATGCACCTAACATAGGAGCACCTCAATACACTAGGCAAATGCTAACAGCCATAAAAGGGGAAATTGACAGTAACACAATCATAGTAGGGGACTTTAACACCCCACTTTCACCAATGGACAGATCATCCAAAATGAAAATAAGGAAACACAAGCTTTAAATGATACAATAAACAAGATGGACTTAATTGATATTTGTAGGGCATTCCATCCAAAAACAACACAATACACTTTCTTCTCAAGTGCCCATGGAGCATTCCCCAGGATAGACCGTACCTAGGGTCACAAATCCAGCCTTGGGAAATTTAAGAAATTTGAAATCATATCAAGTATCGTTTCCGACCACAATGCTGTGAGACTAGATATCAACTACAGGAAAAAAATCTGTAAAAAATACAAACACATGGAGGTTAAACAATACATTACTAAATAAGGAAGAGATCACTGAAGAAATCAAAGACGAAATAAAAAAATTCCTAGAAACAAATGACAATGAAAACATGATGACCCCTAACCTATGGGATGCAGCAAAAGCAGTTCTAAGAGGGAGGCTTATAGCAATACAATCCTACCTCAAGAAACAAGAAACATCTCAAATAAACAACCTAACCTTAAACCTAAAGCAATTAGAGAAAGAAGAACAATAAAACCCCAAAGTTAGCAGAAGGAAAGAAATCAAAAAGATCAGATCAGAAATACATGAAAAATAAATGAAGGAAATAATAGCAGATATCAAGAAAAGTAAAAGTTGGTTCTTTGACAAGACAAATAAAATTGATAAACCATTAGCCAGAGTCATCAAAAAAAAAAAAAAAGGAGAAGACTCAAATCAATAGAATTAGAAATGAGAAAGGAGGAGTAACAACTGATACCACAGAAATACAAAGGATCATGAGAGATTACTACATGCAACTATATGCCAATGAAATAGACAACCTGGAAGAAAAGGACAAATTCTTAGAAAAGCATAACCTTCCATGACTGAATCAGGAAGAAATAGAAAATATAAACAGACCCATCATAAGAACTGAAATTGAAACTGTTATTAAAAATCTTCCAACAAACAAAATCCCAGGTGGCTTCACAGGTGAATTCTATCAAACGTTTAGAGAAGAGCTAACACCTATCCTTCTCAAACTCTTCCAAAATATAGCAGAGGGAGGAACACTCCCAAACTCATTGTACAAGGCCACCATCACCCTGATAAAAAAAAACAGAAAAAGATGTCACAAAAAAAGAAAAGTACAGACTAGTATCACTGATGAACATTTGTGCAAAAATCCTCAGCAAAATACTAGCAAACAGAATCCAACAACACATTAAAAGGATCATACACCATGATCAAGTGGGGTTTATCCCAGGTATGCAAGGATTCTTCAATATACACAAATCAACCAATGTGATCAACCGTACTAACAAATTGAAGGAGATAAAACATATGATCATCTCAGCAGATGCAGAAAAAGTGCACCCCATTTATGGCTTGCTGTGGCCTTCCCAGTTGTAAAATGCTGTGCTCCTTGGATGCCTTTCTTATCTCAGACTAACCCTATGGTGTGACCTCTTTTAACTTTCTGTGCACTGCCAGGAAAGGTAACCAAGAGGACAACTTAGTTCTTCATGCTTGGAACAACCAAACCAAGATAATTCTGAAACCTAAGGGACTGGTTAATTCCCCTAAGTCCAGGAGCCTCAGCTGGGATGAGAGAGATGACCACTTTTATATATTACAGTGTGAGGGCTGAGCCCCTTCTCAGGTCTCCCCTGATGACCTAAGGCATAAAGAATTTGTTCCATCAAATTCAACACCCATTTATGATAAAAACCCTCCAGAAAGTAGGCATAGAGGGAACTTGCCTCAACATAATAAACGCCATATATGACAAAACCACAGCCAACATCATTCTCAGTGGTGAAAAACTAAAACCATTTCCACTAAGATCAGGAACAAGAAAAGGTTGCCCACTCTCACCACTATTATTCAACATAGTTTTGGAAGTTTTAGCCACAGCAATCAGAGAAGAAAAAGAAATAAAAGGAATCCAAATCAGAAAAGAAGAAGTAAAACTGTCACTGTTGGCAGATGACATGATACTATACATAGAAAATCCTAAAGAAGCTACCAGAAAACTAGTAGAGCTAAGCAATGAATTTAGTAAAGTAGCAGGATACAAAATTAATATACAGAAATCTCTTCCATTCCTATACACTAATGATGAAAAATCTGAAAGAGAAATTAAGGAAACACTCGCGTTTACCATTGCAACAAAAAGAATAAAATACCTAGGAATAAATCTACCTAAGGAGACAAAAGACCTGCATGCAGAAAACTATAAGACACTGATGAAAGAAATTAAAGATGATACAAACAGATGGAGAGTTATACCATGTTCTTCGATTGGAAGACTCAACATTGTGAAAATGACTGTACTACCCAAAGCAATCTACAGATTCAATGTAATTCCTATCCAACTGTCAATGGCATTTTTCACAGAACTAGAACAAAAAGTGGCACAATTTGTATGGAAACACAAAAGACCCTGAATAGCTAAAGCAATCTTGAGATAGAAAAACAGAGCTGGAGGAATCAGGCTCCCTGACTTCAGACTATACTACAAAGCTACAGTAATCAAGACAGTATGGTACTGGCATGAAAAAAGAAGTATAGATCAATGGAACACAATAGAAAAACCAGAGGTAAAACCAAGCACGCATGGTCACCTTATCTTTGATAAAGGAGGCAAGAATATACAATCGTGAAAAATAGCCTCTTCAATAAGTGATGCTGGGAAAACTGGACAGCTACATGTAAAAGAATAAAATTAGCACACTTCCTAACACCGTACAAAAAAGTAATCTCAAAATGGATTAAAGACCTAAATGTAAGGGCAGACACTATAAAACTCTTAGAGGAAAACCTAGGCAAAACACTCTATGACATAAATCACAGCAAGATCCTTTTTGACCCACCTCATAGAGAAAGGGAAATAAAAACAAAAATAAACAAATGGGACCTAATGAAGCTTAAAAGCTTTTGCCCTGCAATGGAAACCATAAACAAGATGAAAAGACAACCCTCAGAATGGGAGAAAATATGCAAAAAAGCAAGTGACAAAGGGTTAATCTCTAAAATATACAAGCAGCTCATGCAACTCAATATCAAAAAAAACAAACAACCCAATCAAAAAATGGGCAGAAGGTCTAAATAGACATTTCTCCAAAGAAGATATACAGATTGCCAACAAACACATGAAAGGATGCTCAACATCACTAATCATTAGAGAAATGCCAGTAAAAACTACAATGAGGTAACACCTCACCCTGGTCAGAATGGCCATCATCAAAAAATCTACAAAGAGTAAATGATGGAGAGGGTGTAGAGAAAAAGGAACCCTCTTGCACTGTTGGTGGGAATGTAAATTGATACAGCCACTTTTGAGAACAGTTTGGAGATTCCTTAAAATCTAAAAATAGAACTACCATCGAACCCAGCAATCCCACTACTGGGCATATACCCTGAGAAAACCATAATTCAAAAAGAGTCATGTACCACAATGTTCACTGCAGCACTATTTACAATAGCCAGGACATGGAAGCAACCTAAGTGTCCATCAACAGATGAATGGATAAAGAAGATGTGGCACATATATACAATGGAATATTACTCAGCCATAAAAAGAAATGAAATTGAGTTATTTGTAGTTAGGTGGATGGACCTAGAGTCTGTCATACAGAGTGAAGTAAGTCAGAAAGAGAAATACAAATACTGTATGCTAACACATATGTATGTTATCTAAAAAAAAAAAAATGATTCTGAAGAACCTAGGGGCAGGCCAGGAATAAAGACACAGACCTAGAGAATGGACTTGAGAACACAGAGATGGGGAAGGGTAAGCTGGGAGGAAGGGAGTGAGTGGCATAGACATATATACACTACCGAATGTAAAATAGATAGCTAGTGGGAAGCAGCCACATAGCACAGGGAGATCAGCTTGGTGCTTTGTGTCCACCTAGAGGGGTGGATTAGGGAGGGTGTGAGGGAGACTCCAGAGGAAGGAGATATGCGGATATATGTATATGAATAGCTGATTCACTTTGTTATACAGCAGAAACTAACACACCATTGTAAAGCAATTATACTCCAATAAAGATGTCAATAAAAAGAGAGGCTGTGAGAAAGGAAATGAGAAAATGAGCAGAAGTGTAAATGTACTTCAATGAGAGACTGAAGCAATGACTTTTGTTCCTACCTAACATTCCAAATGCTTTGTGACACTTGATTATCCACAGGATATCTGCTGATGTCTTTAAATAAGCAACTTTTCACTTGAGTCTTTTTGAATGTGTTTAGTTTCTTGCAACTGAAAACATCAAGACACGATGCTTATGTTCAGCCTTGACGACTCAACTTATATGTAATGAAAAAAAAAGTGCAAACTTTGAGTCATGAAGAATGGGAGTAATGACTGATTGATAGAAATACACCCTTAATATAAAATACATATATGTGTATGCAAACACACACACACAAATATATATGGACACACACAGATATAAATTTACTTAATTCTGAAATTTTTGGCTATGTGAGGCAGTCCTGAGAATATCCTCCACCCCTATGTGGGCCAGATTTTTAATTAATGATAGTATAATTACTACTACTACTACTATTACTGTTACTGCTACTTATATTACTGCCAATAAAATTAGTCCCTTTTATCTCACAACACTGCAATATTTGAATGCTTTCTCATCTAGCTCCCTCCTCACCTGATTCCCTTGGAAAGCCAGTAACATCAATTGAGAAGACATTTTTATTCCCTTTAGACTGGTGAGCAGACTGAGCCTCACAAAGTCAAATATTCTGACTCAAGAGTGTCTGTGTCCTTTACACTACATCACAGATAAATCAGTACAGTTTTCAGATGAAGTTATTTCTAAATTGAAAAATATTGAATCCATTTTGAAAATCCACTGTCTTTGGTTCAAAGAGGCTCAGAGAAGAGGATACATATCATAATTGGCAAAATCCATTCATCCCTGGAAGTCTCAAAACCCAGATCCTAGTGCTGTGAGGAAGAATGTTTAAGCATAACAAACCTACTACATACCAGCTATGTGCTCATCACCGTGTTAAGCACTGGACATAATAAAAGTGAAGATAAGCCTGCCTTCAATGGATTTTTTATGAGTAAGCAACAACTGAAAACCATATTTAAGCCATAATGATTTGCAGGACTGTGGATAAGAGAGAAATTGAGATGGGTTCAAAGAGCCAACAAAGGATATAACAAAGATATATGATAAAATACAGCATGAAATATACCATGTTAGATAGAGATTATTTAATTGTGTAAATATCAGGAATTTTAAATTAATCTGGTTAATAATATTTTAGAAATATGAATCCAATTATTGAGTAGAATATATTTGGGAAAGAAATAATATCAAAAGTAACATCAATTAGAGGATAATTCTCAGGAATAATTGAAACAAACAAGTTAAATCTCTAGTAAGACTTTAGAACTCACGATATTCAGTTCCATAATTTTATAGACAGAAATAATAGCCAATATCACATAGCATGGCAGAATGGAGAGCTGAGTTCTTGAAGAGTACATCACCCATTTCCCTCATTTTAGAAATGTAGAAACTGAGGCCCCAACTGTAGAATTATTTATACAATGTAGCAGAGTTTCCAATCATTTTGGGACAAAGACACAGTTACAGCAACTCTCCTGTTTAATTTTCCTTTTAAAATCCATGTTGATCTGCATGCATCAGTGGTTTACAACAAAATTCTAACTATACAAATTCTAAATATACAAAAGGTATATTTAGAATTTAGTTATTGTATTATGCAAAAGTCAAATAGCATTATTATGCCTTTCTCTGATCTGCCCACTGAATGATTCCACTTATCCAATTGTTATTATAATAGAGATTCTGTTACAGAAAAATATTGTGTAGTAAACAAATATTTTCTTAAAAAAAAAGATGCAATGTGTGAAGAAAGGAAATAGAAATATAGCTTTGGTGTCAAGGTGAAAGGGGATTATAGGAGGGCCTCTAAGAGTAGATTTACGTAAGCTGAAGGATGGTCAAGTATTTCTTAGGCCAAGTATTTCTTAGGATGGGTGAAAGGCACCTGAAAAAAATCTCAGTGCCGCGTCTAAAAGAAAGGCTGGCACACTGGGAAAACATCAAATTCTTGGTATGCGTGGAGTCAAGAGAGGGTAGCAGATGATTCAAGAGAAATAAGCAGAGGTCAGATCTTTAGGGCCACACATGCAAAGCCAAAAAAAAGAAGAAGTTTTACTCTGAGATTAGTGGGGAGTCAATCATTGATTCTCTGTAGGGAAGTGACTTAAACTGATCTGCTTTTATATAACAAGCTACATCTCAAAACTTGATTATACAGAAAATTAGCCAGATCTGGTCATTCAGATTTGGAATCCAGAGCAAAGGAATTGTAACACACTGTGGACAATGCACAAGGATCTGATTGCTTTACCCTTTAATGATCTTTGGAATACAGGATCTCAAACGGTCACTCCAAACTGTTCCTAATTTTTTACCTGTTGGGAAAGGTTGGGACTTTTATTATCTGTCCTTTCTGAACATGCGCTATTGCTTCCCCTTCAGCTATAAGATGTGGCTACGGCCTACCTCCTGAGTACCGTCTTGTACTTGCTGGAATCTATTCCCTATCCTTTTCTGTGTTCCAGAACATCAACTGGCCTCCACTGGCCTCCCCCATATGCTCCGTCTCACCACCAGGACTTTGCACATGCTGTCCCTATGCCTAGCATGTACTTTCCTCCTGTCCTCCACTAGTTTACTATGATTTTTTTTTAGAATTCCTTTAAAGAGGAATTCCATGACCTTGGAAACATCTACTCAAAACTTGAAGAAACTCCCCTCCATAACATCTATGTCATTTTCAGTTTTTGTTCTGCATGATGATTGACTTGTTACTTCCAGAATGTAAAGTGCAGGAGAAACTTCACCAGCCAGGCGGGCCTAAGTCCTTAACTGCAACTCCCTTCAGAGACTGAATACATTGTCTGTGCAACAAGTCCAGTGAGTGAAGGGCCACTTTCCCCCATGAGACCTGTCAGGTAAAGCCTTTAGAATTGCCTGTGATCAGTACTGAAATATCACACATAGGTTTTTGGCTCGCTAGTTGTTTGTGTTTTAACATAAAGAACTTTTCAAAAGTATATGTATTATAACCTATGTTTTTTTCCTTTAGGGTATTTGCTTTTTGTGTAGCATTCAAAATTTTATTAAAGAGGCTATAACTACATACTTATTTTCTCTTAGTAGTTTTACAATATTGTTGCTTATTTTAAAATTATAATCACTTTGGAATTATGATCAATTCTGTATACAGGGAATTCCCCGGTGGTCCAGTGGTTAAGACTCTGCCTTTTCTCTGCAGAGAGCCCGGGTTCGATGCCTGGTCAGGGAGCTAAGATCCTACAAGCTGTGTGGCACAGCCAAGAAAAAAAAAAAAAAAGCAAAAAAATTTGATATACAGCGTAAAGCATGGATAGACATATTTTTCTTTCAGAAGTGTATTACTAATAGTTTTACAATGTGTTAACCTTAGAAGCAGCTGGGTGAAGGGTTCACAGTACCTCTGTATATTTCTTTATACCTACCTAATGAAACTATAATTATCTAAAAATAAAATTTTTTTTTAAAGGGAGTGTTAGCCAACTGCTGCAACTGAAAGCTCCTTTAGTGTTTCAAATACCTAACTAAATGAGTACATTTTCCCCCAGATAAGTCATTCATTGAGAATCATATTTTTTTTCTTGCTCTGACTTTTGGTAGGCTAATTATTGGTCTGCTGGTTTCCAGCATCTTCTCTAAAACACAAATCGGATGTTATTGATCTTCTTCACACTGGAAACTTAACATGCCTCCATTTGAAATAGGACATACCTTTGACCAGCTTCATCCATGTCAACACCCTCCTTCACTTAGATCATTTATCTTCACCTTCTCCAGTAATTCTAGACATACCGAGGTTGGTTTATAACATGCACAATTATTTAGGCCTCCTTCTCACCCTGGAATTCATTATCACATGCTGATAAACCATGATAAACCATGGTAATCCTTATCTTTGATCATGAACTATAAAATTATTATGACAATTACTTAATAGTTCATTTTCAAATTTGTAATGTGGAAGTAATATGGGTTCAGAGTTACAAAGCCTTGGGACTACTTATTAGCTTTTCCACTTAGACCCCTATGAAACTGTCTTCTCTTCCCTAAATGGAGATTAGTCCACCTACTTCATTGGGTAGCCATGGAAATAAAAACAGCTGTAGATATGTACTGTGTCTAGTACAGCAGATGATAAGTATGATTCCCTCAACCCTCAACTCCTGAAGCTTCCTCTTAGTAAATTCTGGTAGACAAGCTCATTCAAACTGTGAAGGAAAAGAAATACCATGGATTCTTGATGATGTATATTTTGAGAACCAAAATCAACTTGCAGCTAATTTTATAGACAATACAAGAAAGGCAGCATCAGGACTCTTTGCACCCAACCAAAGGCTGTATCACTATGTTTACCATATAGTCAGACTGCATGTGAATTCCCTACATTGAGCGGAGTTTTAAAATGCAGGTCATGGAAATTAGAGCCATGAGGTATCTTAACCACCAGTGTTCTCATATTGGCCTCGCCAATGTTTTTGATGGAATGGAGAGCGACTGTGTTTGATTTCCATCAGCGTGAAAATAAAAACTTTGACATTCTTGGCAAAGGAACATGTATGCGTCTCCTAGATGACTAAGAGTGATGAAAAGTTAGAGGGAGTTGGATTCCCACTAATGATAAGGATAATTGGATTGGGGGCACAGGTCTGTGCTCTGTCTGGGGCACAAACTCTCTGGTGACATGAGAGCTCTCAACTCAGAGCAGGCACTTTATAATATACACGGTGGTTGCTCAGGCTTTCTCCCTCCTCCATGACATGAACTCGGGCTTCAGAATCCAGAGTAGTCCCTAAATCATATGAGGTCCCTGACAACTAGAGATGTCTGTAAGCAAATCCTGTTACAACTCAGAAGAGACGCTTCTATTATGATGCAGCAAGGGCCTCTACAAGAATGTGTTTGCTAAGATAATAATTTTGCTAAAAATTAGCAACTTTGCTTAAAACATTTAGTCTATTTGAAACATCGAGGTAACTGGCAATAAAAGAAACATGTCTTTATGAACCAAAGTTGGCAAAATTTGTAGTTTTTGCCTCTATCTACTTTTACATACCTACAAAATATATTCATGAACATATTTGTTGGCAAATAATGCCTAGAGGTAATTTTTGTTTTCCTAAAGGCTAAAATGGAATGGGGAATAAAATTCGCAATGTATGTTATTAGCATTCTTGATCTATCTAATTGAAATTTTAAAATTTTCTTCATTTTTTTTCATTTGGGTAAAGTGATTTTGGTATTAAGTGATAGTTAAGATTCTTCTAAAATTTAAAAATTAAAAAAATGAATGTTTTAGTCATTGCAGTGATACAGAGGAGATTTTAATAAGCTTGAGGGAAGCAAGTAAGCTATCGCCTAGAAAGCCTACATGAAAAGGGCATTCATTACCTTAATCAGTTCATCTCAGGCCAGAATCTGGCCCTCAAACTTATAGGTTATTAATTTTATTTGCTCAGCATACCAAGAATGGATTCATTAATAAAGACTGATCTACAAGGCTGAAAACAAATATTATTGTATAATGAGAAACATGATTGTCTCAAAGCCTGGAAGAAGCACATGAGCTGATCAGTGTATCTAGTCCTCATAAATACTCAGAAAGAAAATCTTACTTAGATCACTTCTTGTTGAGCATGAATTAAGATTTAGAGTTGCCAGCTGGCCTGGCTAGAAGGGCTTAATTGAAATTTATCTGCTAGAAACAGAATGTTGCCCATTAGACTCACTGAGTACAACACCTTCCCTCTTACCACTACTGTGCTGGAACCTGCCAAGCAATGCTTCTTTGATTCCCTTGTCTGTGCTTCCATGGCTGTCCAACTCCATTTTTGATGAACACATTCTTTTTTTAGATAACTTAATACATTTGACTGAGTTACACATAAGTCTTAAAGAGCTGAAAACTACACCATCTCTTTAAATTGTATTTTTTTAATATAAACATTGTATTGTCTCAAAGTTTAACTTTCAAAGAACATATTGTCCTTTTAAAAATATTTTTAGAGAAGCCTCAGTAGTATCTTTAAAAACAAACATAGTTAAGAAAACAAACAAAATAAAAACATTTTTCCACTATTATAACTGATGATCAGTGCTAAGATTAGCAGGTTCCTCAAGAATACCTTGGAGGTATTGCAGGTTCAGTTCTAGACCATACAGTAAATTGAATATTAAATTCAAGTTACATAAATATTTTTGGTTTCTCAGTGCATATAAAACTTATGTGCACACCATACTCTAGTCTAGTAAGTGTACAATAGCATTATGCCTAAAAAATGTACATACCTTAATTAAAAAATAGTTTATTGCAAAAAAAAGTACAAACCACTATCAGGTCTTAAGGTAGTCATAAGTTTTTGCTGGTGGAGAGTCTTGCCTCAGTGTTGATGGCTGATGGCTGACCAGGGTGGTGGTTGCTGAATGTTGTCATGGCTGTGGCAATTTCTTAAAATAAGACAACAATGAAATTTGCTGCATTGGTTGACTCTTCCTTTCACGGCCAATTTCTCTTTAGCGTGCAATGTTGTTTGATAGCATTTTACCCACAGTAGAACTTCTTTTAAAATTGGAGTCAGTCTTCTCAAACCCTGCCATTGCCTTATCAACTAAGACTATGTAATACTCTAAATCCTTTGTTGTCATTTCAACAATCTTCATAGCATCTTCGCCAGGAGTAGATACAATTTCAAAAAAAATTGTTTTTCTCTGTTCATTCATACGAAGCAACTCATCTATTCAAGTTTTGTCATGAGATGGCAGTAATTCAGTCACATCTTCAGACTCCATTTATAAGTTTAGTTCTTTTGCAATTTACATCACATCTGCAGCTACTTCCTCCATGGAAGTCTTCCTCTCAAAGTCATCAATGACAGTTGGAATCAGCCTCTTCCAAGCTCCTGTTAATGTTGATATTTTGACTTTCTCCTATGAAGCATGAATGTACTTAATAACATCTAGAATTTGAAGCCTTTCAGGAACATTTTCAATTTACTTTGCCTAGATCCATCGGAGGAATCACATCTGTGGCAGCTATTGCCTTATGAAATTTATGTCTTAAATAATAAGACTTGAAGGTAATCACTCCTTGACCCATGGGTTGCAGAATGGATGTTGTGGTAGTAGGCATGAAAACAATATTCATCTCATTGTACATCTCCATCAGAGTTCTTGAGTGATTAGGTGCATTGTCAATGAGCAGTAATATTTGGAAAGGAATCTTTTTTTCTGAGCAGTAGGTCTGAACAGTAGGCTTAAAATATTCAGTAAACTTAAGCTGTAAACAGATGTGTTATCATATAGGCTTTGTTGTTCCATTTATAGAGTAATTTTAGCATAATTCTTAAGGGCCCTAGGATTTTCAGAATGGTAAATGAGCATTGACTTCAGCTTAAAGTCACCAGCTGCATTAGCCCCTAACAAGAGAGTCTGCCTGTTCTTTGAAGCTCTGAAGCCAGGCATTGACTTCTCCTCTCTAACTATGGAGGTCCTAGATGGCATCTTTTTCCAATAGGAGGCAGTTTCATTTACATTGACAAGTTGTTGTTTAGTGTAGCCACCTTCATTGACTATCTTAGCTGGATCTTCTGGATAACTTGCTGCAGCTTCTCCCTCAGCATTTGCTGCTTCATCTTGCATTTACCTTATGGAGACAGCTTCTCTCCTTAAACCTCACGAACCTAACTCTTCTAGATTTCAAACTTTTCTTCTGCAGCTTCCTCACCTCTCTCAGCCTTCATAAAATTGAACAGAATTAGGCACTTGCTCTGGATTAGGTTTTGGCTTAAAGAAATGTTGTTGCTACTTTGATCTATGCAGACTATTAAAACTTTCTCCAGATCAGCAATAGGACTGTTTCACTTTCTTATCAATCATGTGTTCACTGGAGGGGCACTTTTAATTTCCTTCAAGAACTTTTCCTTTGCATTCACAACTTTACTGTTTAGCACAAGAGGCCTAGCTTTCTGCTTATATCAGCTTTTAACATGCCTTCCTCACTAAGCTTAATAATTTCTAGCTTTTGATTTATAGTAAGGGATATGCTACTCTTACTTTCACTTGAACTACTGGAAGCCACTGTAGGGTTATCAACTGGCCCAATTTCAATATTGTTGTATCTCAGGGAATAGGGAGGCCTGAGGACAGGGAGAGAGATGGAGAATGGCCAGTCAGTGGAGCAGTCAGAACACACGTAAACATTTATTTGTCATCTTAAATGTGCACAGTTTGTGGCATCCCAAAATATTACAATAGTAACATCAAAGATCAGTAATCACACACCACCATAGCCAATATAATAATAATTTAAAAGTTTGAAATATTGCAAGAATTACCAAGATGTGACACAGAGACACAAAATGAGCAAATGCTGTTGGAAAAAATGGTGCCAATATAATTGCTCAAAGCAGAATTGCCATAAACCTTCAATTTTTAAAAAATGAAATATCTGTGAAGCACATTTGCTGTATTGCAAATATTTGTGCAATAAAACAAGGTATGCCTGTAATTATGAATTGCTGCTCTTAAGGTCTTTACCACTGACATTTGAAATGCTGATGGATCTTTTCTTCCTCTTTATTTTGCTGAGGCCCATCCTGAGGGCTCTACCCTGATGTATTTTTATAAATTATCCTATGAGATATGTCCACATTGGTCAGTCTGGAGGTCCTGATATATAAAATTTTAAATACATTCTTTTCTTAGTATAAACTTTCTCTAAATTATTTCTTAAGTCTTCCAACATTTGAATTTAAAATTATGAGATTTACTTTTTTTAATTTCAAAAAAACAGATGTCAAGGAATATAGTCAACCTAATTTACAATAAAAGTCTGCAACAAATTTTGAGGATGGTTCCCTGATTTAAATTTATTTCTCCATCTTGTAGAAAATATTGTATGTTAATTTTTTATCTTTTCCTTATTTTTTCCTAAGGAATGGTTTTAATATGAATTTAGGTTACTAAAATTTGAGTTGATTTTAATTTTCCACTGTTCCTTAATTACCTTTATACCCTATGAAAAATCAATTTTGATAAATTGATTTTATCATAATTCATAATTATGAATTAAATCATAATTCATATGTGGCACAGAAAGAAACTGTCCAAAGATTTTGATCCCCCTTCTATAGTTTAGAATTGTTGATAGGAAGCAGCTACCTATCCAGGGACTGGGTTTCCCAGTAATCCATCAAAGTGTGTCATGTGATTAATTCTTGATAGTAGATTTTGGATGGAAATAATGTATACCATCTCTACACCTCTCCCCTACTTTCTACTTACATGCCTAGTAGTTGAATATCCTAAAGGATGCTGGAGTGACAATATGGAAGGAATCTAGTACCTTCTATCACCACATCAAAGATTGATTGCTGAATACCATTATGGAGCTCTTTTGTAAGTGAAAAATCACCTTATTTTGCTTAGCTATACAGCAAGTAATCACCGAACAACATAGAATCTTAAAATCTAGAAAGTTAATGTTAAAATAAATGTAGAAGTCATTTAATCTACCCCTACACAAGCATGATTCAAGATATTACTCAATTAGGGGACCTATTTGGGTTTGGAGAAAAGAGAATGCAACTAAGAAATATATTTTTCCAAAGCTGACATACCAACTCTAGTAAATTCACTGACCTTTTTTCCACTTAGCCAGCTGATTTCATAGACTCTCATACACTTGGATCTGAACTAGAGAAAGAAATATGGGCTAAAGAGAGTGAAAGGAAAGGCTACTTTTCTTCTGATTGAATAGGGGCATAGACTAATGAATGAAGAAGAGTTTTATTTCTAAGCTCCTCAATCACCCGCATGGCCTAAAATGATTTAGGGTAACATATTTAATTGAGGTAAAATAAATCAAGAGTGTAAGATCAAGGGAGAACAACCAGTACTAAGTGTACAAAAACATACTAAAATGGAAAAATTAAAGTTGAGGGATGGCTGAGAAGAAGGTAAAGGAAATGGGCCAAATAATGTAAATAAATGGGAGCAGAGATCAAATTCTAGACCCAAATGCCTTAGTTCTATTCAGTTTGTATTGGTTTTCTGTCCAATCAAGCTAATGCACTTGAATATTCATTGTTTTAAATGTGTTTTTGGATTGTATACAACATCCGTTGTGAAAACTCTGAAAGTATATCTAAATAGTAAAAACATTTTTTTTTTGCCAGACCCTTTACATATCCTTAATTGTTAAAAATACACCAGAAACTCCAGGATGATCTGCTTCCAACTTTCACTTCAATGAAATTATGTGTATATATGAAAAAATAAGATGCACAGATGAGACTCCACATGATCAAAGAGGGATGTATTAGCCTTTGTTTTGTGCCAAGGTAATAATGTTTTCTCATTGGGAAGGTGACTTTGTTCTGACTATTGGGCAAGCTGATAAGGATATTTCCTTATTCCTGAAGACCATGTCCATTTTTGTACAGTTCAAGGAAATTATAACCGAACACCTGAACTGAGAAAAACCTTCAGGTTTCTATCAAGCCTGCCATAGTTAACATGGAGATGGCAACATTGAGTAAGGTATTTATTCCATAGTGTTATCATGGAAATTAAAGAATTCATGAAATGTATTCAGTGCAGCGTCTGGCACAGAGTAATAAATGGAGTAGTAACTGTTTTCTTATTATTATTACAACCTGATTGTCCCTTAGTTTTCCATTCTCCGTAATTCAGTCCCTTAATTTCTGTGGATCAAGAGTTTAGAGCCCTCCAGTAAATACATCTGAGGACCCTTAGCCAGTGCATACATTACCATGATTTTCACTCCAAACCCTTCTCTGACATATAATTTTCTATGCATCTCTGAGATCACCCCTGTCTAATTTGTCACTACTCTTCATGTAGCTACTGCTCTCACTAATCTAATTTGGTCCAAAACATGGGACCACGAGCTCTCCTTTTATTTACTGGTAAACAGACCAGTAGTTGTCAACAAATATTACACTTTACTATACGGAATTTCATGAAAAACAATAGCTGTCTATAGCTATATCTACTAACAGAGTTCCTGATTCCTGAGCCCGGCTCCCTGATGCTTAACACCCTTGTTAAAGGGCATTAGCTTAACAGAACTTAATTAGAGAAGAGAAATGTGTCAGGACTCATGGAATAGAATGTGTAAAATCATAAGACAGGAGAATACTGATGTTCACCAAGAATGCACAGAAAGTAAGAAAGGATATGGAAAAGAAGACTGCAGTCGTGCCAAACTAAAGTGAGATGAACCAAGAGCATGGCTCAGGTCACACCCAAACTAAACTGATTATGTATAGCCCTCCATTGCCCTGTACTATGAGCTAATACATGAATTCAAGATGGAGATACACATGACCATTCAGCTCCACCTTAGGGGAGAATCTTCAGGAAATTTTGCCAAGACTTAACAAAGGGAACAATGATATCATGAAGGAAAGAAACGTGGGTGAGGATGAGGACTTCAGGTTCAAGAGCTTCTTGGCTACCAGAGAACCACTGAAACTTCAGCTGACCTTAGTGACAGTCAGTGTAAGTGATGAACCAAATATTTCTTGGATGCATAGCTCCTTACCTGTTTGAGAAGCCAGCACTATAAGGAAGGAAACCCTTCTTGCTTCCACCAGTCTCAAAGACAGTTGAACCCAAGAGTCTAGGCTGCTCTCAGGAAGGCAATTGATCAGTTACCTTCAAATCACTTCCAGACACCCTGCTCATCCCTCAATTAAAAACAACAAACAAACAAACAAAAACAAAAAAGCCATGGACCCGACTTTTCTTGAAAGCAATTTACAGTTTTTTAGTCAACTTTTCACAGCCTGAAACTTGCCTTTCATTCAGCTCTTCATTCCATGAATATTTAGTTTACATCAACGCTTTTCTGGTGTCTGGGTGTATAGCAATACATAAACCAGATGAAATCCCAGCCCTCAAGGACTTGATACTAGAGAGGGAAAAGATAAAACACTAATAACTAATGTATAACAACAGGGCTTTATAATCACTATCAAGAATAATAATATAGGGGACACAGGGGATTAGGGGAGCAGCATTAGTTACTGTTTTGTCAAGAAAGGACTATCCAGGAAGGAGTCACTTGAGAAGTGACCAGAAAGGTATACCTATTTCTGGAGGATTGGTGCACTAAGGAAATAGAAAAACAGTCACTAAGGGCCTGGGCCTGGAGCATGATTGGAGTGCTGACCCTTTTATATCTAAAATGTCCTTTAAATATGTTTTTCCCTAAATAAAAGGAACTTCTCTGCAAACTTCAGAATTTGCAGGCATCTCTGGGATACAGATACTTTTACCATCCTATAACACACTGTTTGGTCTGCTATACTGTATTATAATAATGATGATGATCATTATTAACTACAGACCAGTACTAACCCCAAACTGGATCTTGTAGGGAAGTAGACAAAAGGGAAGCATAAAGGGAAGGCAGCGTCATAGCTTGAAATACTCATCAACCAACATTATCCTGAACCACATCCCCTATAGTTGGTTAGGCAAACTATAAGCAAACTATAATTTGCCTATAGCTTATATCAGAAGGATGCTCTGTCATATTGTGCTTCTGTGATATTGTCCAGAGGTAAACAAGTTTAAACCAAACTGGCACAAGCATGTATTTGCCAAGACTAGATGGTCAAAAATATTCTATGTATAATTAGAGATAGAGTTGTAAGTCTTGAATTCATATTTTGAGATATTTACAGTCTGATTAAGGAAGCAATATGCATGCTTAATAATTAGAAATGTTCAGTTTGGCTTAGCACTGTGAACAATGATCTTTTGTTGCATGGAGGGATGCAGCAAGTGTATATAAGGTCACATATGAAAAAGTCACTCAAAAGTGAGAGCTCAGAGTAACTAGGAGTAAAAATTTTACATGAAGCAAGAGGGCCATTGAACCTTCACACCACACATTATGCAGTGCCTGGGGGACATCACTTTAAAATTCCAGCCCCTAGAGATACACAATGGACATTCCCCCAACCTGCCCACCTGTAGCCTTTCCCTTATAGGTGGCAACTCCTTTCTTCTAGCTGTTCAGGCCTGAAACCTTGTAGCCAACATCCTCTTATTCTCTTAAACCCCACATCTACATTATCAACTTATCTTGTTTCCTATGCCTTCAAAATATATCCAGAATCTGACAATTTTCCTGAACCTCTACACAACCGTTCCTGTCCAAGGATTTCTCACCTGAATTACTGCACAAGCCACCTCACTCACTTCTCTGCTTCCACCCATGACCCTCAGGAATTGATTCTCAATAGAGCAGCCAGAGTGATCTCTTCAAAAGTTAAGTCAAAATATGCCACTTCTCTGCTCAAAATTCTGCAATAGCTTCCCAGTTCATCAGATTAAAATCCCACGTCCACACAATCAACTGGAACTCATCTCAGGTAACTCATCTCTTGATACCTCTTTGAACTTAGGTCCCATCACTCTTTTCTTTTGCTCAACAGCTCCAGCCATCTGGTCTCATTGTAACTCTTCAGGTATGAGAAGTATTGTCCCATATGTTACATGCTATTCCCTTTGTATGGAATGCTCTTCCTCATGTATCTAAAGGGCTCATTCTCTATGTCCTTCACTGCCTCACATCTCTGATCCAATGTTACCTTCCTGGAGCAGACACCCCAGCCTCCCTTTGCAGGTTCTCTATTACCTATATTCTGAATTCAGCATATATCACATATGTTTTTGTTTATTTTCAACTCCTCATCCCCTTCCCCATCCCTGACCCCACAATAGTAAGATCCATGGCAATGGAGGATTTGTCTTATTCACTGTGGCTTCCCCAACATCTATAATAGTGGTCGGCACTGCAGACTGGCTTTACTCTGGCTTTAGAGATAAACTCAGTTTCAAACACCATTCTCAAAATACACATTATACTGATGCTGCCACATGAAATGAAATTAACAAACATCACATTTTCCCTTTTTTTCTTTTCCTTTTCTTTTCTTAAGTGTAAACTCGTTCTGCCTTTCAACTTTTTTGTACATTTTAACAGCACTTTGTTAAGAAGATATTTATCGAAATGTCAGAAGTACCAACAGGGAATGTGAAATAGATAGTAAGAATAGGAACTCTCTGCTTCTAGAAGATGTATATTTTAGCATTATAAAATTATTTAATATTCTATGTATTTTGAATTTTGCCTAATCAAGAATTACAGTATCAAATATTTCTTTATAAGCATTAATATGCATTTTCAAAATTTTCTTTTTAATTTACCTGCTCTTCACCTTGAATTTTTAAATGTTTTAACTTTCTGGGTACCTTTTCTTGAGAATTTTTAAACATAAAAAATAACAAGTGTGTAAAAAATAAACTCTTTTGATATTAAAGAAAAGAAAAAGAAGCCTACCAGGCATGAAAAAATGCAATAAAACCTCTGTAACTAAAAAGAAAAACAAAACAAAAAACTGATATGGTTCTAAGATGTTAACAAATACTTATACATAGTTATAGCCTTTGTTGCCAAAAGCAGGACAGGATAGCAATTTTACTGAGGCCCAGAGAAATTAAGTGATTGGCTTAATTTCATGGAGCTTATACTTGTCAGAGTCACACCCTTAATACAATTCTAACTTTAATGCTGGGCATACAAAATGTTGTTCAGGCCATTAATTCTAAACTATCAAAATGCAGCATAATTTGAAGTTTTCTTGAGGTACTTACACTCTAGTTAAAGATATAAAATACATGTTCAAGAAATAAGGTATGAAGAAGGTAGATGCTTCACATCGACTAAAAGCTTCCAATTACATGTCTGTATTTGATTTTCACTACAACCCTATAAGGGTAATAGAGCATGCCTTACCATCTTTATCAGGCAGGATGCAGAGTTATGCTGTAGTAACAAAGAATCCTTAAATACCAGTGACTTTCCACAAACAGCATTGATTTCTTGCTCGTTCTGCATGTCCTGTAAATCAACTGTGGCTCTGTAGCCTCTATTTGGGATACTATAGTTTTCAGGAAAAGAGAGATATGGTAAACCACTACATCCTAGAAATGACACAGCTCAATTCTGCTCATATTCTATTGGTCAGATTCTTGACTTCTGAATGAGATGTATTCACCTTCCCAAGAATGGGCAGAGCAAAGTCCCAAGGCCAAGCCCAATGTCAATATCAGTGGGGAAGTACAATCCTCCCTTAGGGATTATATTTGAGATAGAATACAGTCTACTACACAACATACATTATATAAATGAGGAAAGTAGAATTCAGAAAGTATAGGTGGTTAATTGGCCAGAGTATAGAATTCAGCTCAAAGTCATTATTCAAATCCCAAGTTCATTATTCTACATTGAACTGCACTGCTTAAAAATTCAGCAGCAGCACCATGGATATCCCTGAATAGAGGTCAGCCATGCCAGTGAAGAGCCAAAGGAAGATCCTGCTTATGCTCCATATGCCACCCACACTCCCCACATCTCAACCTCTGATCCTACGAAGTGGAGCATCTCTGAGGAACTTGATCATCTCTGAGGAACTCTTGGCCTCTATAAAGCAAGAGGCCATTTGCTTTGAAAATAAGTATTCTAGCCTGAGTTCTGTGAGCTTCAGTTTTTCCAACAGTAAAAAGCAACTGAACAGGCTGCTCCCTAAATTCTTTCACAGCTATAGCATTCAGTGGAACCAAGACTTATTTATAAAGCCCTCATACAACTTGATAAATCATTTCATTTTCATAATATTCTTTTGTCATAAGATAAAAACATAAAGGAAAATGTTTTACAATAGAGAAAAATAGGACATAAACCTAGTCTGAGGTAAATAATCTTCTAATTTTTGTTATCTAAAATGATGAATCTTATGAAAGGAAAGAATTTTACCCAAAAGTGTTTTTTTTTTTTTAAATAAAAATAATGAAGTCAGAAATAGTGTTCAACACATTCTTGGCAAAATCCAGACTGTGGGGAATTCTGCATTACAAATGATCCAATTTCTTCAACAAATAAAGTACGAAGAAGCAATGTATAAATAAAAGAGTGTCTTAAAATACACATGAAATAAGTTTCACTGTTCCTGATTAGAACAAACTAACTGCAAAAATTTTAGGTGACAATAAAGGATATTTGAAACCTGACTGTGTATTTGAAACTATAGAAATACTGTTATTGCTTCCAGTTTTAGAATTGTACCTTTTAGTGATACAAATTGCAGTATTTACAGATGAAATAGTCTGGGAAACAAATTTCAGCATAACGCTATGGGGCTGAGGGGAGTGGATAGAAATATAAAGGCAACAAGCATGTCCCTGAGTTGATAATGGTCAAAGCTTGGTGTTGGTGAAAACATTAGGATTTGTTATATTCTTTTCTCTTTTTTTTGTAGGTTTGTAATTTTCCATATTAAAATATTTATGGCAATTTATGGTAGCAATCCCTGTCCAATATTTAAGACCACAGCACTAACTTTATTGTTTTGTTTTTTAATTTATGAAGCTTCATTCACCTGCTAAATCATCTGCTAAATCCTATCACCTTAATTATTTATTTATTAGTTGAAACTAGAAGACTAAAAAGTTAGATCAGGCCCCAACCTTCTATGCTATGACATTTACATTATTGGAGACATAGAAAACATCAAAGCCACCCCATTTTCTTAAGCTGTAACCAGATGGGACCAAAATGAACATTTTCTACTTAAGAGTGTATGTATTTGGGGCAGAGGGTTAACTACATTTAAATGTGTCACTACTGACACAGACCACAATTTGCCTGGTATTTGAAACATATAAAAGAAACAACTTTTCTCTGACTTAATTCCTTAAGTTTAAGTATTCCACTTTCTATTTGTAATGATATGACAAAAAGATTTGGATGTGAAGACGAACATCCCAATGCTTAAGACCTTCATCAATCATAGTGTAATAAGACTCAAAAGTACTGCAACTCCATTTTTTCCTTACTCGTAGAAACTCACTCGTAGAACCTATATTTGCAGCTTAGCCTTGACCTTGATTTTTGATGTCAAAATGAGGTTGCTTCCAGTCAGGAGTTCTTCCTGCAAATTCCGTACAACAATATGTGAATTTTATGTTTAATAATGCACTTACATATCTGAGATGTCAGCTTGCCAGCAAAAATCCAATGTGAAATCCTTGAGTAGATTTAACTTGAATCATTTGCGGCTGACACAGTAAAGATCCAGTGCTGGAGTGTTTAATACATGGTCTGGAGTGAGATGCTGTATTGTGCTTTGATGCAGCTCAGTCGGATGCGGAAGAAATCCAGCATAGTATAATGTTGAGTGAGTTGCTCAACAAGCTCCAGCAATATGAGTGGGTAGTATGGTCTGTGTAAGCATGTGGTCCTTGTGTGTGCGATATTTCACATCTGCCTGCTGCTTGTGTTGTTTGTGTGGAAACCTAACCACAGGAGAGGTCACACTGAGCACATGAGAAGCCTTCGGATGAGGAACGTTTATTGCAGAATTTCAAGTCACAGAGCACAAACTGCCTGCAGGTTAACGTGGTGAAACACCACCTAAGTCAGAAGTACTTGATTTAGATTCCCTTGGTAACTAGATCAGAACTAAGATAGATACAAATTGCTTTTACAGAATCTCCTCAAATTTCACCCATTTATCCTCTCCGTATTATTTTTCCATTTCCTTTTGGGACCTACCCACAGCATTATTCCCTTATGGTTTGGTAGAGAGAATAAATCACTTTAAACAAAATTAAGTAGCATAATTTTATTTAATGTAACAAAGCACAGTAGTTAAGACTAATTCTGGACCCAGATTGCCTTGGCTTTTATCACTTACTTGCTGTGTGACTTAATACAGAAGAACAAACCTGACTCCATATTGGATCTATCCCTTTACTCTAACCTTGGTACTCTGTTGCCTGTGCTTAGTCATGCTGGCTCTGCATCTTTTGTAAAAGAATGTTGCCCATAGCCTGAAATATACAGAATTGCCCATTCTCAAGGCTCTGAACTTTAAAGGTATAACAATTTTCCATTCAGGTAGAGAGAAAAAGTTACAGAACAGAGAATAATATTTGCCTTATTGGAGGTTTATAGGAACATTGTGACTAGACCTACATGGACAGCTGCAATAGCAAAGGATTCCTGCCTCAAGAAGTTTGCAACAACTAGTCAGACACCTTCCCCTTTTAGTATAAAAGAAGCCTGAATTCTAACTCTGGGAAGATGGTTCCTTGGGACACTAGTCCTCCATCTTCTCTGTCTTCTGGCTTTCTGAATAAAGACACTATTCCTTGCCCTAATACCTCATCTCTTGATTTATTGGCCTACCTTGCAGCCAGCAGTACAGCTTGAATTCAGTAACATGACCTTGCACAAATTATTTAACTTCTCTAGGCCTCACTTTCCTCATCTGTAATATGAAACCAAGAACAGAACTTCATAGAGTTGCTATGAAATTTAAGAGATAATCAATGAAAACTCCTAGCTCTGTGTCTGATATGTAGTGGAAGCTCTGAAAAGGTTAGCTAGCTGGAAAAGGACAAGGAAGAAGGGAAGTTTTTCTGTTGGTTCAATAAATAAATATCATGAGAGATGCGGGGTGGTGGGGCAGTATGGAGAGTGAAAACAGGAAGGGGGAAAGTACAGATAAAAAAGGAAAAAGTGCTGAGAGAAAAACCTATACCCAATGTGAAAAACAATGATGCAAGAAAAGCAACAAAGAGAAAGATGTTCATAGAATGTGAATCTTTTCAATTCAATCCCATCTGCAATTGCCTAGAGTGTAATAGATGCTGAATAAGATGCTAGATTTGAATAAACATAGTAATAATCACAATAATGAGATGAGATGCTACTTGCCTGCAAGAGATCAGAGTCTAGTAAAACCAACCTATAAGCTCCCTGTTAAGGGCAAGCATGGGGACTATTGGAGCTCAAGAGTAGGAGAGTTAGGTTAGAGAGAATCAGAGGAGGTTTTGCTGAAGAGGTAACTCTTAACTGGGACTGTAAAGGAAAACTAAGTTTTTGTCTGCTACAGTAGGATTGAAAGGTTGGTCCCAGCAAATGCAAAATGAAGTAGACTTGAAGAAAGGTATTACTAAAAATTCTAAGGACCTCATATGGAAAGGAGCCTAACACTGAGATCAAGGGAGTGGTGAGATGGGAGATTGGAACTAAAAGAGCTTTCCATTTGGACTTTATTAAAAACAGTAGTAGCAATTTAGAAATATAAAGCAAAAGAATGTAATCAAATTGACTTGGGAGTAGAGGTGGCAGGGGTGAGTAGGAGAAGAATAGGTAGACAGAAAGGAGTCATTCTAGACTTCTGACTTGGTGATATGGAGAGTTGTGGGGATATTTGTAGAAAGAGAAATTACAAAAGAAGGGGCAGAGGACAGGAGGTGTATGATGAGTTTGGTTTTGTTCTGAGTTTGAAATCCATGTCCAATCTCCAGATAAATTCTTCCAATGTGTTGAAGACCACTGGAGGATGACTGTTGAAAATAAATATATTTACATCTGTGTCTCTATTTCTGCCCTGCAAATGGGTTCATCTGTACCGTTTTTCTAGGTTCCATATATATGCATTAATATACGATATTTATTTTTCTCTTTCTGACTTACTTCACTCTGTATGACAGTCTCTAGATCCAGCCACATCTCTACAAATGACCCAAGTTCGTTCCTTTTTATGGTTGATTAATATTCCATTGTATATATATACCACATCTTCTTTATCCATTTGTCTGTTGATGGGCATTTAGGTTGCTTGCATGTCCTGGCTATTGTAAATAGTGCTGCAATGAACATTGGGGTGCATGTGTCTTTTTGAATTATGGTTTTCTTTGGGTATATGCCCAGTAGTGGGATTGCTGGGTCTTATGGTAATTCTATTTTTAGTTTTTTAAGGGACCTCCATACTGTTCTCCATAGTGGCTGTATCAATTTACATTCCCACCAACAGTGCATGAAGGTTCCCTTTTCTCCACACCCTCTCCAGCATTTGTTGTTTATAGATTTTCTGATGATGTCCATTCTAACTGGTGTGAGGTGATACCTCATTGTAGTTTTGATTTTCATTTCTCTATTAATTAGTGATGTTGAGAAGCTTTTCATGTGCTTCTTGGCCATCTGTATGTCTTCTTTGGAGAAATGTCTATTTAGGTCTTCTGCCCATTTTTTGATTGGATTGTTTGTTTTTTAAATATTGAGACACAGATGTAGAGAACAAATGTATGGACACCAAGGGGGGAAAGTGGTGGGGGATGGTGGTGGTGTGATGAATTAGGAGATTGGGAATGACATATATACACTAATATGTATTAAATGGAAAACTAATAAGAACCTGTTGTATAAAAAAAAAATCAAATTCTAAAATAAAAAAAAAAAAGAAAAACTGAGAACAACAAAAAAAAAGAAATATATTTAAGTTTTCAGTAAATAAATGTTGATTGACTGTATGCTGCCATTTTCCCCAGCATGTCTGATTCCTCCAACTAGATTTAAATTGCCCAACACCTAAGATAAAATTATATCTTTCCTTCTTATCGCACAGTACCCTAAGCATAGTGTTAGCTATGTAGGTACATATAATAAATAGCTGGGTAAACTAAATTGTATTTTGTACAGTAGGAACTAGTTTTAAGTAGGAAAGTGCTTATAAGGCTGTTAGTCAATTGAAATACTAAAAAGTAAAATAATTTATAAAATAAAGATCAGTTACCAATATAAACTGTCCTGAGTTTAGAAGAGTTTCAATTCTAATAGAACCAGCTTGCTTCATTGAAAACACAGAGTAAGACCTATATGCTTTTAAAATAAACATTTATAATATTTTAATACTGAATTAACCACATTTTCTATTTTTTTTTTTTTGTGATTCTTGTGGATTAAAGTATATTACATAAGACAGAGGCCTCAAATCCCTCATGTTTAATTGTTTGCTGAACATCTCCCTTTGGGCATCCTCACAAGTTCTCAGACTCCCTGTGTCCTGATCTGAACTCTCCTTTTAACAGATCTTCCCACCAATCTCTGCTAAGGACACCCCCTCCTCCTAATTATTCAGGTTCAAAAACGCTGATGCAACCAGGCCTTCCACTTCCTCTTGTCTCATGCCCCATCATTTTCCAAGTTCTCATATTTCTTCTTACCAATAAGCCCCTTAATCACCATTTTTGTGCTGATTTTACTTTCCTTTTGCTCTTTCCAACACACTTGCCTTTCCATTGTTTCATATCTCACCAGTCAATCTTTTACCTATTACAGATTTACTTGTAGGAGTATCCACATTTATGTACTAAAAATGCATGAGCTAATTTTATCTCACAAAAAGAAATTATTGAGAGGAGGACAATCAACATAGAATTGGAGATAAAGTTATTCAGCACAGCTTCTTCCCACTTCAACTCTAGGCATCATAGGATAACATATCAAGAGGTCACAAAATGCCATTACAACTCCAGACCTTGGTTGTCAGGCTATATTTAAACTTCATCTCTTCTAGCAATTGAAAATTTTGTGGGTAGAGGGCAGCCCACTCACAATGTAGCAAGTCAGCAAGAGACTTTGTAACAGTCTACACTTGTTTTATTATAGTAGGTATTTTTAGAGGATTAAAATGGAAAACTGGCTGTTATACACAGCACTCAATATGAAACCATTTTATAGACCACAGGGGGATTCCTTTTTTGTTTTATAAAGGGGGGAAGTAATAAAATGAAGGACACACCCAGTCACAAACAAAGCAAAACAAACACAAACACCTTCTGACAATTTTGTTTGGAGAGAAGGTGTTTCGGAAAGGAGTCATAGTTTAGAGTCACAGGGTTTTAGAGCTGGATGAGGCCATAGAGATCATTCTTTACAAGTTACAAATGGGGAAACAGACTACCAGAGTGTTCCACTTTCCCAAGGCACAGTTAGTTAACTTTTCATCAGGGACTAGAACTTGAATCTCTTAAATCCCAGTCCCAGGATTTTTTCAATCCTAAAAAAAGGTGGGAAACAAGTGCTATTTCCCAAGGAATCACTTATCTACTGGCAAAAAAAGGTTTTGCCTACCTGAAAAAGACACAATCTGCATTACAACCTGGTTTAAAATATGAAGCAGTAACCCTGACAATTCTTTTGGAAAGTTCTTTAAGGCAAGTTCAATATCTTCCTGCTGAGTTTCCTGGCTGTCCTGAGAAACTTATGCCAGGGCCCATGGTTACTTCTACAGACTTTTCATACAAGAGACTAAACCAGTGGCTTCTGAATTATGATCCCTGAGCTATTTGGGGTTTGACATACCTTACAGTTTAGCAGAGAAGTAAATTTTCAATTTCCAGAAGAGTGAATTTGGGAAGGGGAGAAAGATAAATGTTTTTAACTGAAAAGTGAAACAAAAACTGTGAATTTTACCAGGAAAAATAGACAGTAATTTCATTTTGTGTGTGTGTGTGTGTGTGTGTGTGTGTGTGTGGAGAGAGAGAGAGAGAGAGAGGGAGAGAGAGAGAGGGAGAGAGAGAGAGGGAGAGAAAGTGCTAAAAAGACTATAAAAGAGCATAATAACAAAAACACAGCATTGTGCCTATGTGTACTAGCTGGCGAGCTGGACAGACCACTTGTTGAAATTCTCAGGGCTTTGAAAAAAGGCCACTGGGATGAAAGAAAAACTCATCCCTATACAGAAAAATGCAGTCTCTTTTCTGATATGACTAAGAAATAATTTTTCTCAAAGATCTTGTGGTCTTTGCCTCCACTTGTGCAGCAGAATAAGAAATAAATATCATAATAGCATTCACCAGGGAGAAACCCTATATGTCCCTGGCAGTGTGTTGTAGCATACCAGAGAAAATTAACTGCTTCAAGTCAGATAGGTTCCTGGATCATAGAAACCTCCTGTTGAGAATTCATCATTTATGCTCAGTTTTTCAACTGGCCATATTTACAATCAGTTACACATACACACCCACTACTAACAGTCATACATGCATATGTACCCCATGTGTGCATACGAGCACCCACTCGCTCACACATTCACACACACACACACACACACACACACACACACATACACAGACACACACACACCCACACAGCTAAAGTTGACACATGGCTACAATTTTCCTATTGTCCCAAATTGAATTTGAATATACAGTAAGCAATCTGGATGATGATAGTTTTACAAGGTCTGGAGATAATTTATCAATTGAACTTCAAAGGTCTCTCAGCCTTTCTGCACTGGTCATTATTAAGTAGGAATATATGTAATCGTTTGAGAAGGAAATTGTTAGATTTAAACAAAGGTCAACTAATCTTGAACCAATGTAAATTTCTAATGCATCATCTATCCCCAACTCCTTGTTTTCCTAATCTGCCTTTCCTTCAAACACAGTCAACACTTCCCTAATATCTTTAGATCTGGGATAGAGAAGTTGATCTATGGAGAGGATAAGAAATTAATGAAATTTAACAAGACGTCCCTATTCTTGCATCCCTGGGATAAATCAAGGATGGTATATGGTTCTTTTAATGTATTGGATTAAGTTTGCTAACATTTTGTTGAGGAATTTAGCATCTATGCTCATCAGTGATATTGGCCTGTAATTTTCTTTTTTTGTGATATCTTTGTCTGGTTTTGCTGTCAGGGTGATGCTGGCCTCACAGAATGAGTTTGGAAGCCATCCTTCCTCTGAAATTTTCTGGAATAATTTGAGAAGCATAGGTGTTAACTCTTCTCTAAATGTTAGGTAGAATTCATTTGTGAAGCCATGTGGTCCTAGACTTTTGTTTGTCGGGAGTTGTTGTTGCTTTTTTTCATTACCAATTCAATATCATCACTGGTAATTAGTGTGTTTATATCTTCTATTTCTTCCTGGTTAGTCTCAGGAGATTGTACAGCTACATGTAAAAGAATAAAATTAGAACATTTTCTCACACGCAAAAATAAACTCAAAATAGATTAAAGACCTAAATGTAAAACCAGAAACCATAAAACTCCTAGAAGAAAACATAGGCAGAACACTCTTCGACATAAATTGTAGCAATATTTTTTTGGATATGTTTCCTAAGGCAAAGGAAACAAGAGTAAACATAAAAAAATGGGGGCTAATTAAACTTAAAAGCTTTTTCACAGAAAATGGAACCACGGACAAAATGAAAAAAAAAAAAAAAAGAGTACTGACTGGGAGAAAGTATCTTCAAATGAATTGATTGATAAGGGTTAGCATGCAAAATGTATAAGCACTTCATGCAACTCAATATCAAAAAATCAAACAACCTAACTGAAAAATGGGCAGAAGACCTGAAGAGACATTTTTCTAAAAAAGACATACAGATGGACAACAGCTACATGAAAAGATACTCAATATTACTAGTCATCAGAAAAATGCAAAGAAAACCACAACAAGGTACTGCCTCAACCTGTCAGAATGGCTATCATCAGAAACACCACAGACCTCACTAACAAACATTGGCGAGGATATGGAGAAAAGGGAACCCTTGTACACCATTAGTTGAAATGTAAATTGATAAATCCACTGTGGAAAACAGTATGGAGTTTCCTCAAAAAACTAAAAATTGAACTACCACATGATCCAACAATTCCACTCCTGGGTATATATCTGAAGAAAACTAAAACACTAATTCAAAGAGATACAATGTTCATAGCAGCATTATTTACATAGCCAAGATATGGAAGCAACCTAAGTATCCAACAACAGATGAATGAATAAAGAAGATGTGGTATATAAATACAATGGAATACTACTCTGTCATAAAAAAAAGCATGGGATTTTTCCATTTGCAACAACATGGATGGAGCTGGAGGGTACTATTCTTAGTGAAATAAGTCAGACAGAGAATGACAAATACTGTATGCTATCACTTACCTGTGAAATCTAAAAGAATAAAACAAACGTGTATATAACAAAAAAGAAACAGACTGACAGATATAGAGTACAAACTAGCGGTTACTAGTGGGGAGAGGGAATTAAGTGGTACAAACTACTAGGTATAAAATGAAGCTACAAGGTTGTATTGTAGATTAAAGGGAATATAGCAATATTTTATAATAACTGTAAATGGAGTATAATCTATAAAAATTTTGAATCACTATGCTGTACTCCTGAAAATAATCTAAGAATGTAAATCACTGTACCTCAATTTTGTAAAAAAATGAAAAATAACTGAAAAAATTACAGGCCAAAAGAAAAAGAACAAAAAGATGTCCCTCTTCTTAGGTTCACATGGTAGAAAAGGCTTGATAGCTTGGAAATCTGTTGTCTGCTGAGATTTCAAGGCAAAATGTACCTAAAATTAAGAAATGGGCAAGGTTGAAAAACATGGGTAAGGCAGAGAAGACTTAGAGTACTTAGCTATCCCTCAAAAGCCTACAAGCAACTACTTCTTCTAGAGCAATTGACATATACTGGCACTGTGTGAAGCCATTTGACAGCATTTGTGCATTTAATCTTCAGCACAATACTCTTTCCAGTCCCATTTTACATATGAGAAAAACTGATCTTAGAGTGGTTAATAATTTCAGATAACAATCAGTGAAGCTGGCACACAAGAACAGGTTGGTTTGACCCCTAAGTCCATCCTTGCACTAGCATGCCATGCGTGAGAAACCATGGGAGCCCTAGAGATTATCTTTTCAGAGTAATAGCTATATTTGGCAGGTGCTCCATTTTTAGTTTGTTAACTAAAGTACGAACAGAAAAGAACATAGAAGTGTGAAAGGGTAGGTAACACTCCAGAACTGTTCTTGTTTTTGTTAACAATTTACAGTTAAGTAGACCTCTGGTCGGAAGATACTTATATAACACCTGTATTTACAAAGAACACTTCTTCAGGTATCAGAAATACAAGAGATTGGAAAAAAAAGGAGTAAGACACAAAATCTTCCCCTGCCATCATTGTTAATAATAGCAAGCATAAGACAGGCACCAAAATAATTTCAAGACAAGCCAGGTGAACTCTAATGGAAGCATAAAAAAAAATCATCCCAGGAAAGATGGTATTTTAACTGAGAATTTAAAAATAGATATAATTTGAGAGGCTAACATGGGAATGAGATTTCCTTGGTAGGACAAACACTAACAGCAAAGGTCCAAGGCTTGAAACCTTGAGCTCAATTCAAAGGTCATCTGGTGTATCACCCTGACTAGATGACAGAGTTGAATAATGTGGAAGGAGTGGTGGAGAAGAATAAGACTGGGTCTATGTTGTAGAAAAAATTACATTTGCCAGAATTTTGGTTTGCTTTGTTCTTCTGTTTTTTTCTAAATTGGTTGTTTATAATAGTATTGTGTGGAAGTGTTACAAATCGCCATGACAACAATTGCTAGTACTGGAAATCTCCAAGAAAATATTCTATTTATGAATTTAATTTGGATACCTTTAGTGACTCCTAATTACTCAAGAAGCAAATACCCCAAAGGAACATCAGTATTAAAAATTTATTTTGGCATTCTATGCAAATAGATGTAGAGTGCTTGAGACTCTTTCTTTCATAAACACTTATTGTTACATAATTACCTGATGTTATTCCCACAGCTTATCAAGAAGATTCAAGGCAATAACCAGTTGGGATAATCATTGCCTATATCTCCCCAAAACAACCCAAAAGATTTTTTTTTCTGTTTCCGTTTGGCTGTACAAATGCAATCAGATAATACTGAATTATCTGCAGCATGCCAAGGAGATCAGACCTACTAAAGTCTTAAGATCCTGCAAATCTCATTCAGGCTTTGTTGTTGTTGTTTTAATGTAATGTGCTTGGAATTAGGGAAATGAAAAGAGGGCTATGTAGTTTGTCCTTGGATTCACTATGAAATTGATTATTATTATCTTTACTTTCACAAGTGTTACATTTATAAAGTCCTTTACAATTCCTGGTTAGTCCTCTGTTCACCTGTGGGATATAGATTAAATTTAATCACCAGGAAAGTCGAGGTATTGAAATAAGAAGTTGTCTCCAATGCTGAAGGCAGGGGATTCTAGTACAAAAAGAAAAAATAGTTGGAAATAAATAAGGTTGGAAAAACTACAATAAATCTTTCTGTTTTCTAGAGTTGTAAATTGAAAGCCCCCCAAAAGAGCGGTAGTTAGTCGCCCAAAGAGTAAAATACAGCAGATCCCACAAATTAGTGGTTTGAGCCTAGAAACAAAATCTGACGTGAATGCCTGATTTAAATCTCAGTTCTTGGCTTGATTTAGCACGTGACTAAACTCGGTATGAGTAGAATCAACACTTCACACTGATGAACATGAAAAAACAGCTTCACCTCCTTTCTCTCCAATATTTCAGACAAATTCATGGGAAGATATTTTTTCTTTTAAATAACATCTCTGATATTTACATTAAATTCAATCAAAAATATAATTTTCCATAGGAATTTCCTTCATAACAAACATTTTAAAATGCCTTCGTGATAGATGATGATACTAAGTTAAACTGCTTAAGAGTGGAGGTTTCAATTGGTGTTCAGTTGAAATTTGCCTGCCATATGACCCGAATCCCCAATAGTTCATGCAGTAATCTTTAAACTTCCTTCTATTTTTAGACTCTTTACTTTCCTTCTAATACAAACTTTATGCTTTGCATCAGTTGGAAAAATATCATTGCCCATTATGATTGTTCAAATATCATTCTCCTACGCAGAAAGATGAATGCTTTTATTTTACTTATTAAATTAAATCTAAATTCCAAATTTGGTGAGTGAATTTGAAAGCCTCCCATAATCTATGCCTTTCTTACCCAGCTGAGCTTGCTATATCCAAACAATACATTTCTGTTCCTCCTCATTGCATGCCTCTTCCCTGAACATGCATTCTCACTTCTCCCACCTTATCTTTGTATAATTTGCCTTTACTTCTATGAAACCCATGGTTTCTGATTCTCTAAATGTGACAGGTCCTCAAGGCCCAGCTTAAATTCCCTTTCTTCCAGCCCGTGATGGACAGTAACGCTGGTGAATAGACATTGCATTTGCTGATGGTGTGATAAAATTTAGCATGCTTAAAGGTAACCTAGTTTATGTTTCTCTTGTTTTGTTAAAAGAAGTTATCACAGTTCTGTAAGCGCAGTAAGTCCTTTATAAATATTGATCGATTGATGCTTCCATAGCTAATTTCCCTCTGGCACCTCTGTAGAGATAGAGAAAATACATTTACGAAATCACTGTATATTATACCCTTGTACAACTGTGAATAAGTCACCTGGTGTGTGTGTTCAGTTGTTTGAAAGCCTCGTTATACTATTAACTATCATTATACATTTAAAAAGTTCATAGTTTCAGATTAAAAGTGACTCACCATGGCAAAATACAGCATAATTAGATGCATTATGGTCTACAGCGTTCCCATGTATCAAGATCCCTCTACTGTGGTCTCTTAAAAACTGGAACACAAGCCAAATAGAGTCAATTATTACAAATAAAACATAATTCCAGTGACACACAAGCTCTTCTGAAGCATCATTCATGCACAGGCAGTGCCGTTCTATGGAGCTGAAGGATGAATGGTAAAATAGCACCATTCACAGGAGGTGCATTTTATTGGATGCCTAAGTCAACTACTGCTCAGTCTCCATATTTTAGAGCAAACATATCACAGACAGGATATTTCCTTTATGTGATGGGCTTCCTCCTGGAAAGTTTTGAGTATGAGTGTGTTTGTAAGCTTTTTTGTGGATTAGATCCTACTTTTCCCCTATTGGCTTACACTAGGTTTGTATTTCAGATTGTTTTATTCTTTTTTTCTCAGTAAACTCTAATTCCAAATTAAAAATTTCTCTGCCCTGCCACCAAGATTATTTTTTAATTCATGATCAAATGATTAACTGCTTTCCAAAAATTGTATTTTTAAGTCTGGTAGTAAATATTTCACAATAGTTGTTTTACTGATTTATATGCTAGCTGCTGATTTACCTGCATTTTTCTTAAAGTGAAGGTGTCCTGACAAAAACTTTAGTCAGATTTTTTTTTTTTATTCAGTTTTCACCACCTCTTTCCCTCTCTCAATGACTTCTTGTCTGTCTAAAAAGTTCAGAAAGTCAAAAAACAGTAAATTAGCTCAAGTCCTTCAAGAATTTATAAAATTATGACTAGGAAGAAAAAAACAGCTGTTGTGCTGCTTACCATGTTTTTGCTTCAAAACCTTCTTAATTTTAAATGACAATTATTGTTTTAATAGCAGTTAGTCACTGAGATTGACAGAGAAGGAATTTATGCCTAGTAACAGGTATGAAACTCTCCAGAGCATGTGCCTATCAGTAAGAACTTGACAGATCAGGCGAAGCTCGGATAAAATGGCAGTTATCAGCACGTAGCCATTTTTTCATTGTGATTGAGGTAAAGCCCTGAACATTTGCCCAAAATCATTTTCAGCCACGTCTCCTCACCACGTTTTTTTTTCTGAGTATGGAAGTAAACTGAGGCTTTTTCCACACCTGCACAGCATAACTGTGTGGACAAAAGCTTAAAGTGAGATTAAGATCAAACAAGAAGGGTCAATATTAAGTCCTCTTGGAGGAGAATGATGTGGACATTGAAACAGAAAAAAATTCTTTGTTCTCTGGAATCACACATACAGGGATGCTACAAACTCCAGCTTCAGATGGCCATTTCTGCAACCAACCAAAAGGAACTAGATCAAAGAAAAGGAAAGAGAGAAGCCAACAGATCAAACCTGATGACCTTATTTGAACATCTAGATTTAGGCATGCCTGAATCAGCCGCATCTCCTTCGACTTCCTAATTTCATGAGCAAATCAATTTACTTCTATTGTTTAAATTTATGTGAATTGGTTTTCTATCACAAGACATTCTCATTTATTTCTCAGATAAAGCAGATCGATTATATACTCCTGAGTCGGACTTGACTCATCCCTGTCTGCTGGCCCACTGGCCCTCTTCCAGATGCCGATAGACATGCCATCGAGACATGGTGTTGAAATTACAAAAACTTTGAACAGACTGGCTTCAAAGAATTGGTCCTGACAAACTTTTTCTTCAAAGTTAGGTGTGTGCTTTCTGCCTAGGATGTGAAAGAGCAACTTTTGTCTCTCTGTGTCAGTTATGAATTCCACTGAGAATCCACATCAGAATGACTAACCATCATAATCAAGGCTTGCCCTGAGTCACATTGCCAGGCAGCCCGAAAATATCTTTTGTATTTTCCTTCCAGCCTCAGTCTTTACCTCGGTGAGCACTTTGGCTGACTTCCCCTCCCCCACCAAGTCATATTCTGGAAAGGACTTGTTCTCAGCTGGCTATCAAACCAACCTCTATTAGATGTTGAAGAATCTCTTTTATAATGACAGTCAGGTACCATGGCAGGCTGTGCAAGCAAGAATCTGGACAGGTGGAGTCGTTGAATATTCTTTGTATTGCATCCCCTGGGGAGCCACCTATTCTGTCCTCCTTCCTCTGCCCATGAGTGTTAAGAGAAAGGAGGATTCTCCTGAGAAACAGGACCCATTGTATGAGTAAAAGCATGTAGCTTTCCCAATTTGTGTTATAAGCACCTTCTTAGCATCTAATCTGCTGAAGTGTTTTACTTTCTGGAAAAAAAAAAAAAAAGATTTAATGTTTGGTCTTGTATGGCTTTTTTATTGGTGATATGCAAAATATTACTTAACTAGAGGTAAAATTGAAAGTCCAAATTCATTTGGTTAACAACAGGAAATATTTCTCTTCTACATGTTTTCCTTTGATTTTGTTAAATGGTATTATTTTGGCTTTAAGAAAGTATTTCTATCCAAGGAATGAAAGACCAGATCATTGAATGTTTTTTGTTTTCTAAATAAGCCAAAAATCTCCTAAAACTCATTTACACACACACACACACACACACACACACACACACACACATGCTCCCATATTCCTCTAAACCCTAAACAAATAACTAGGAATAAAAACCTACTGAGGAAATGGAAAAGGACTTCTCATGGCTTAAACTGTTTTGAGAATACGCCTGCTAAATAAATTTTACACGTGATCTGATGTGCAAGCCAAGGAACGTACATATGGTGAAACTTTAGCAAATACTTACTAGGGGAGTAACCCACAAAGGAATTAAGGCTCCTAGCCACATATTTAAGTTTTTCACCCAAACTGTTAAAAGTTATGTCATTTTTCACTGGAGAATGTAGGTTGGCGAATGGATTTAACACTACCATTTGGTCTAATTTCCTGATGTCTGCTCCAATCATTGTATAAGCCTCTTTATAGAGGGAAAAAAAAAATCTTAGAGCTTTATCTCCTTGTTTTCTGCGTTCTCACACAGGCACTCTGTTACCTTTTACTCACTGAAAGCTGGGGTTGATTGAAAAAGAAACCATTCAGGATAAAGATGAGTTTTAATATTATACCTATCCCCGAAACCAAAATAACTGAGATGAAAACATTTTCCAACATAAACCATACTTTGTAGGTCAGGATGGAAAACCTGGAAGAAAGAAAAAATGCTTTATTCTATTTAAGTGAAACATGTTTTCTGGTTTTAATAATTTTAATTCTTTCCTATCTGAATCTAGTTATATCTTCTAAATTTTATGTTGTTCTTTCTAACAAAATCTCTATGTTGATGACCATTCCAGCAATAGCAATTATTCTCTGCATGGTTTGGGTTACCCCTTTTTACTTTGCTTTTCCCAGATGAAAGAGCCACATATTTGAAGTAGATCTATTTGTCAAGTAAAGATTTTTAAATAAGGCTTTGAAGCTCTTTTTTAGAAGAAGATTTGGGATCCTGATCATTCGCAAGCTACATATAAACCTAGCAACTTGATTAGAATATTTCAAAGCATTCATTACTAATCCAAATAGTCATTGAAGATAAATGAAAGTTTAGAGAAGATAAATCAAAACCTGGAAATGGACCTGAGTTCTAATTACAGCCCCAACATTTATGAGCATTGTGACCACAGATTATTTCCATAACTTTTCTAAGTTTACTTCCTTATCTAAAGTAGAGACATAAATTTCTTCCACACCACAAGATAGTAATGCGAAATCAGTAACACAATGTACACTTGCAGCAGAATGTTCAATAAATAATGAATGCTCAAAATAGACTCATGATTCAGTTATTATTATGATTGCACTATTCAAATTGTCATTCAGTGTTAGTTCCTTCATGTCACTGAAACTTTAAATGCAGAAAAATACTTGGCTTCTGCCATGCCACAGCAATAAGTCCACTGTTCTTCATAAACTCTAAATGCTTCTTCATATACTGTACTTTCACAAGAATAGGCAAACATCTAGTTTAGAATTCTGATCCTTAATTGTTGTTGTTCTGTTCGTCACCATAACTTCTACCATCCTAAATGCACACGGCCTATCACAGGTTCTCTCTTACTTGTCATATATAATTATTTACAAAAGAAATACTAGACTTTATACATCTTCCACAGAAAGCCAGTTCTACCAAAGCCTAAAGAAGTAAACATGACTTCATTATTAGTACATCTATTTGCTTGTTTTTTAATTTATAATTTATTCTCCACTATGCTCCAAAAGAACATATTTGATAAACAGATGAAAAACCACGCATAAAGAAGAACAAGACCATTAGCATATCATAATCTTAGGGTAATGATTACTTAAAAACAGTCCTTTATGTCACTTGGAGTCTCCTAGACATGGAGGGAAAGAACAACCAAGAGGGACCATGAAGATACAACAGAGTTGAGTGTGAAATAGGCTTAGTTAAAAGAAATGGCATTTATGAAAATGTACCAGGTGCTCCAAACTCAGCTAGATATTGATATATCATACTTCATTCAATTCTCACAGCAACTTTATAAAGCAGATGTTATTGTGCCCATTTTAGAAATATATAATTGGTGGTAATAGCTACACAGAGACTGAATGACAGATAAAAGATTCACACTCCAAACTGCCTAAATTCATTGCTTAGTTAGTTGCAAAATAATTCCAGTGTAATTACATAGACCCTGGATTTTCTGTTCAAGTGCAAATTACCAAAGGGAGGAAATTTAATTAGAATGTGTGTTGCTCATAATTTTTTAACTCACTGTAGTCCATTACCAGAGGAGTAAATTTGATCCTAATTATTTGCAAATTTGTATTTGCAAATTTGCCTGCTTGTTAAAATCTATTTGTAATCCCAAAGTCCATACTCTTCAGTGTTTTCGTGATCTTTAGCAAACACATGCAGAGTGATGAAAAATTGAGTCACCATTTCCTGGCATGCACTTTCCTGTACAAGGTCTAATAAGGTGATGTTCTGACTTCTTTTTTAAAAATTTTTATTGGAGTATAGTTGATTTACAATGTTGTGTTAGTTTCTGCTGTACAACAAAGTGAATCAATTATACATATACACATATCCACTCTTTTTTAGATTTCTTTTCCCATATAGGTCATTACAGAGTATTGAGTAGAGTTCGCTGTGCTATACAGTAGGCCTTTATTAGTTAACTGTTTTATATATAGTAGTGTGTATATGTCAATCTCAGTCTCCCAATTTATTCCCCCCTCTTTACCCCCGGTAACCACAAGTTTTTTTTTTTTTGTTGTTGTTGTTACATCTGTGACTCTATTTATGTTTTGTAAATAAGTTCATTTGTACCATTTTCTTAGATTCCACATATAAGCAATAGCATATGATAGGTTCCTTAAAAAACTAAAAATAGAGCTACCATATGATACAGCAATCCCACTCCTGGGCATATATCCAGAGAAAACCATAACTCAAAAATACACATGTACCCCAATGTTCACTGCAGCACTATGTACGATAGCCAGAACATGGAAGCAACCTAAATGTCCATCGACAGAGGAATGGATAAAGAAGATGTGGTACATATATACAATGGAATATTACTCAGCCATAAAAAAAGAACAAAATACTGTCATTTGCAGCAACATGGGTAGACCTAAAGATTGTCATACTGAGTGAAGCAAGTCAGATGCTCTGACTTCTTGTTTCACTTTTCATATTGTAAACAAGTATCCTTTTTATGATCTATTTAGTGACATGTTTGTTTTTTTAATTTCTGTGCTTCTGTGTGGGGGGAGATTTTGCTGTTTAAAATGACCCCCAAGCATAGTGCTGAGAGGTATCTAGTGTTCTTTAGAGCAAGAACGCTGTGATGAGCCTCATAGAAAAATACAGGTGTTAGAAAACTTTCATCCGACTTGAAATATAGTACTGTTGACCACGATTTCAATGGTTAATGAATCAACAGTGTACATTAAATAAAGTTTCTTTAAATATAGACACACATACAACAAGATCATTCATTGATTGGTTTATGAAAATTCTATAACCGGAGGTTTACAGGCATCTAGAAGGGATTGTTCAGTATTTGCTAATTTGGTGTTCACAGCAAATGTATAGAACATCAATACTGAGAATAATAAGAATCAACTATACGTCTTTTAAAAAGTTATGGTCCAGGGCTTCCCTGGTGGCGCAGTGGTTGAGAGTCCGCCTGCCGATGCAGGGGACACGGGTTCGTGCTCCGGTCTGGGAAGATCCCACATGCCGCGGAGCGGCTGGGCCCGTGAGCCATGGGTGCTGAGCCTGCGTGTCCGGAGCCTGTGCTCCGCAACGGGAGAGACCACAACAGTGAGAGGCCTGCGTACCGCAAAAAAAAAAAAAAAAAAAAAAAAGTTACGGTCCAGACAGGACATTTAAATAATATTCTCATCTCCCTCATACATTTACACCAAGATGTGTGGTAGAGTTAGTATTTTGAATTTGATTTACAAAAACTTTTATTAAAGCCCTTAGCTTCCATTATTTGTTACTACAAACCAACCCTGCGATGGACCTAACACTTTCTCCACAAGGCACTCACTCACTCAAAATGTTCTTCCTCACGTATTGTTGCCAATCTTCTCCCAGGTCATCGTGCAAGGGGCTGCAGGATATGATGCCACAGTGCTGACTTACTCTGAAGAGTCCTACCCTCTCTGCCCAGCACACCCTTATGTAGAATAAGTTGCTCTTGGGTTTTCCATTCCTCTTGCAAATCAGACTGTGTAGTTTTGAAGTTCCTGTCCTTTCCTGGAAAGTAACGGAAGTGGATGCAGAGAAGGAGCCAGGCAAGCAAAAATGTTGGAAAGAGGATGTGAACCCCACCTGTGAACAGCAAAGCATCTGGAAAAGTCGAGAGGGTTTTGCCCTGTGAACCAACATGGAGTCACAGCCAGATGATCCAGGTGTCCTGCTCCCTTTCTCTTTCTCTCTCACCTTCAATTCTCTCTCTTTCTTCTCTTAAGAAGGAGGCTGAGGCAGGAAGAAGATTCACTTATTGTATCTGTCTGGTAAGAGATACAACAACACTTTCACCTCATCTCCAGACCTCAAGCCCTCTCCTGTATATCCTCCTAACACCGACAGATGTTTCACACATTTATCTGAAGAAAATGCACTTTGCCAATGAGTGCTTCTATGCTTACTTTTGCCCTTTGGGAGCTATCCTTACACAAATGGTATCACTGCACCATTCAAACTATTCAGATAGATATTATTCATATATGCAGAATCCAACCACTTCTCACTTTCTCCACAGCTACTACCTTAGTTCATCAACTCTTTTCAAATACCACTGCCTAACCACCTAGTAGAAATCTTCACAGAGCTGCCAGAAGAATCCCATCAAAATCTAAGTCTGATCAGTCCCCTACTCTAATTCTCTAAGGGCTTTCTTCTCACTAAGAGTGAAGTTCAAAATCCTTATCATGGGGCTTCCCTGGTAGCGCAGTGGTTGGGAGTCTGCCTGCCGATGCAGGGGACACGGGTTCGTGCCCCGGTCCGGGAGGATCCCACATGCCGCAGAGCAGCTGGGCCTGTGAGCCATGGCCGCTGAGCCTGCGCGTCGGGTGCCTGTGCTCCGCAACGAGAGACGGCCGCAACAGTGAGAGGCCCGCGTACCGCAAAAAAAATTAAAAAATTCCTTATCATGGCCCACAAAGTCATAGACATCCCAGTCCCCACTCTCTCTCTCTCACCCCCAAGATCATCTTCTATCCTTCTATCGCTCTCCTCCTGACTCTAGCCATACTCATCTCTAGCTGCTTCTTGAATATTCCAGATGCTGTTTCCTCTTTCCTCAGATACCAATAGAACTCACATTATTCATTCAGATCTCAGCTCAAATATTACCTCCTCAGAGACACCTTACATAATAAACTTCTTTAAAACCATCCTATCAATTTCTAACATGTGCCATCTTTACTTCTTTATTATCAGGCAATCCCTACTGAAATGTGAAGTTCATTTAAAGTTTGTTTTGCTCTTTGCCCTGTCACCAGAGTTTTAAAAAGTGCCTGTTATATAGAGGATGTTCGGTAAACATTGTTGAATCATAAGTTTGCAAGACTAAAATATTTTGATTTAAGTTGATTTTAAAACAAAGGAACATGGAGAACAACTCTCTCTAGTTTATATTTTATTTCCGGCTCTTATAACTCAAATGAAGCAGCATAGTAGTCACAAATCCTTTCATTTTTATTTTATCTGTTACTGTGTGGGTGTGAGGGAAGCTTCTTATTTCTCATGTATCCTTGATTAAAGGTAATCTTAAAAATTCAGGAAAAAAATCCAAACCCGCTTCTAAACAGTTTATATTTCCCATCTTCACGCTTCTCTTTCTGTATCATTCAAATCTACATGCAAATCGTACATCATGGTTAATTTTATTTGTCAACTTGGTCAGGCTATGGTGCCCAGTTGTTTGCTCAAACACCAGTCTAAATATTGCTGTAAAGATGTTTTTTAGACATGATAAATCAGCAGATTTTGAGTAAAGAAAATTACCTTCCCAGAGGGTGAGGGGAGGCTCATCTACTCAGCTGAAGGCCTTAAGAACAAAGACAAGGTTTCCTGAGTAAAAAGCAATTCTACCTTAAGGTTACAACATAGGAACCTACTTGAGTTTTCAGCCTGTCGATTTCAAACTCAAAAGTGCAACGTCAACTCATTAATGACTTCCAGCCTTCTCTGTAGATTTTGAACTTGCCAGCTCGCACAGTTGTGGAAGTGAATTCCATAAAATGGATCTTCTAAATATATATATGTCCTCTTGGTTACGTTTCTCAGGAGAATCTTGACAAATACAGCATGAGAGTACCAAATAGCTCAGTAATATTAACCATGGGTAGACTTCCTAAAGACTATCTCAAAGCTTAAACTCTGCAGACAGCAGCTTGTGTCTCCTTACAGCAATGTCACAGGAGGGAACCACGTGTAAGCCATAGCATCTTGAATCAGGAATGCATGACATCAGCAGGGAACGGTAATGTTTTCTAAACTTCTTCACTGATTCAATGTAGGAAAGAAATCCTAACTATTCTAGAAACGTGGCAATCCTCATCAGTTTTCAAAATTGGAAGAGAAAAGATTGAGCTAATTTAGTATCCACTGCCACTGAGGTCTTAGTAAGAAACTTAGAATTTGGTAATCCTAAGGGCTGTTTTCAGAATTGATTTGGGGTCCTTACAATTTTGTAGCCACTCAGTTTCTCAGACTTCTTGTCATCATCCTCTCCAGTGTTCTATGAAGTCTAAGAACAGGGTAAAAACTTTAAGTAATAATCTCACCTTTATCACTGGGCAGCCGTCATAAACCTTGCATTTATAACTCAATAGAAGAATGCTGTGAAGATTTCTTGGTAGCGATCTCTCCTTAATATACGTGGAAAGAGACCACTTTTTTAAACTGAAAGTACTAAGGTAGTAAAAGCAGAAGAGAACTCTTGCATTTCTCACCAAGATATGATCTCATATTTTTTTTAAAAAAAAGCTCTTTCAACAGCCCATTAAAAAAAGAAAAAAACTTCACTTTTAGCAGATATATCCTAAGGATATATAAGCTAAGGATATATAAGCTAATGATAAGTAAATCCAACAACAAACTTGAGAGAAATGAATTGGCGAATAGGAAGCTAAGCTTCTGCAGGAGAGAGAGAGGAGAAGGGAACCTATCTGCCTACAGCCTGAAGCAGAAAGCCCCATTAGAAATATACTGATTCTTTCCTGCCTTTACACCCAGATTACAGATGAGGCATTGGTTAAATGTGCTTCTTTTCCTACTCCACCTGACATACAGGTGTCTGTGCCTCTGTATGCATGTGTATATGTGTGTTCATGTGTATACCATTAGTTTTCACCCTGACCAGCCTGTGTGAGTGGGTTTTAGAAGGTGAAGGTATACTAGTTTCTGAAGCCCATTTCCCCTAGGTAAATCAGAAGGCTTCTGGGACCATTTCTTTCTTCACCTCAATCTACACTCACGATTGACTTTAGAGTAGTGACTGGACCCTTACTGTGAAGCCAAGTGACATAGTATAAAGAGCTTGGTTTCAGTGTAGAACAACTAGGTATCTTTAGGAAAACGTTAAACATCTCTAAGGCTAAGATTCCCCTGCTAAGAAAGAGAGAAAATGGCAGTCCTTATCTTCTTGGATTCTTATTAGGATTAAATGAATTCATGCATTTCAGGCACACTGTAAGTGATCAGTTCGTATTAACCATGTCTGGTAAGTTTCTGGTGATATATACATACATACTGAAGTGTAGCATTCACTTGCAAGGAATATAATTAAGTAATCAGAAAAAATGAATGACTAAGTGTTTTACTGACTAGGAAGAAAATGGTGGAAAATAAATGAGAGATTGATATGTGTTTGAATGGTCAGAAATGTGATCATAGTAGAGGCTTTTATTTGAAAGTGGTAGGCTTTGGAGAGTTAGATAAGAAATGTGAGAAACTGTTAGGTGAGGTGAATCACATATTCAAAGACAAAATGGAAATGACCAGAGTGTGTGCCGGCATCTACTCACTCTAACAGAAGTGAATACACCTTGGAAATGTGGATAAGCCAACATGGTGTTTAAGTAGAGGCCAATTATCACCAATTCCCTTTCTAACATAAAATTACAAATTTTTCTTTAGTAATATTAAAATTAAAAAATATACTTATTCATTGATGTTTTGATAATTTTTTCAAAGTATTCAAAATGGTAATTTGAAGTGTTCAAACTGAAATTAACCTGTTTTTTTCTTATCTATTTATTAAGTTATTGTTTGCAGTTAGAAGAGGGAAAGAAAACAAACAAAAAAACCACCCTGCATGCCACATCCACTTTAAAGAGAAAGAATCCAATAATACTGTGTGAAGTCATCATGAGATATATTAAAGGCTAGAGATTACTTTGACCAAGTGTTGACAGTCTAAAGTCTTGGATTTAAAATTACTTTGGTAGCTTTGCCAAATGCACCTTAGGCTTTAATTAATGTGAAATGTTGAAAAAATGTTTGAGAGCAAAATATGTCTTAATTTCCCAGCCTTACTTTAGTACTTACCAAGCCTGGAAATACTGACATTTCTGGGGTTTATTTATTCATAAGTAAATAAAAGACAAAATATTTCTAGCTCATCAAGCTGAAGTCACATTTCCTCATAAAAAAGGTGGGCTGGGCAGCAGGTGTCAAAGGAAAAATTTCCTCAGACTCTAACATGACCTCCGCTCTTCCTCTGATCCTTTCTACACCCACAAAATATATTGGAAAAATTAATCTTGTACTAGATTTCAAGACCAAACAATGACCTTAGCTGAGTTTCATAATGTCTCAAAACACAGTGCCATCATCATGTAAAGAATGTGTTGGGTCAAAGTACCATTTTGCTCTCTCAATGACAGAGAAGAAGGAATTGCCACTTTGTTAGGTGTGTTCCCTATATACACACATTCTATACCAAAATATGCTTTCTTTGATTATTTTCCCAAAGTGTTAGGTATTTCATTGTGATTAATCAGAAAGATAATATTCACCCTGGGACAAGATTTGGTAAAGTAATACAGGAATCTACTCTCTCTAATTAGCTGCTCAAGTGTTGAAAACAATTTTAATAGTGTTATCAAAATGTATCTGACATTAATTACTACTTTGCTAGAATGGGGTCAAAGGTTCAGATTCTGTTAGCAATTTTTGAGGCAACAGATAATAGAGCTAATGCTTCAGTAGTTAGCTGATCAAAAGGTTGTATTAGCAAAATCTAAACTAGGTAAGCTAAGTGTAAGGAAAACATGCAAAAACATTCTGTAACACAATATTGCGAATATTTTTAATCTTGGGATGAAGAGACGCTAAGGCAGATTTGAATTAATTTGATTGCTAAAGCATTTCGACACTGATATAAATCTGACACTAAATAAGTTACACAAACTGAGTTTGTAGATTTTTGTGTCCATGTCAAAGCGGAATCGCTGTTGTGTCAATGCAGGATTAATCCGAATATACCAAGTGCAACCAGAGCTAAACCTCAGAAGGTGGCCTCGCTCCCCTCCTCAGCAATATTAATGCAAAGAATTCTAAAATAACTCAGAGCTTCAGTATTTGGAAAGTCCCTTCATTTAGATTAGACCTGAAATCATTTTTACACTGGGGCAAACCTGACTTTTCCCATATCATTCTCCTCCCATTTGGACAGTGTTGAAGATATTGCAGACACAACTTTTAATATGCTTTATATACTCCCAGTCACTGGATTGGAGACCACAACACTGGAGTATGGGGAGAGGATTATCCTTTTCTCCTTCAGATTTTCTGGAAAGAAGAATCTGAGGAAGTCATCCTATTAATCAACCTTGAAACTAAGAAAGTATCCTGAAAGTCAGAGCACTACCTTGAAGGAAAGTTTCTCGCTAAGCACAGCAGCAACCAGGCAGGAAGGGGAAATAGTCATTTGCAGGATGGCCTGAAACTTAACTCCAACATCCGTGAACCATTAGTACCTAAATGAGGGTGGGAAACTGTAATTTTAAGGATCAAACAATTTCTCTGTTTCTTTAGGTGAAGGATTAGATTCCTTAGGCTAGGTTTATTCTCAGTTTGTTTATTTTTGCTTATGCAAAATGGTTTGGTTTTGTTCGTTTGCTTTTTCTTTTGTTTTGTTGTGTTTTGTTTTTTACTAACCTGTACTAGCAGAAAGACTGTGTATTAGTTAGAGTTGCCAGATAAAGTATAGGATGCCTGGTTAAATTTCAGCGCAAGAAGAAATTATTTTTATATAAGTTTAAGCACTTTTATTTGCTAAATCTCACAACTAACTATAGTGAGCTAAACTTAAGAAATAAAAATGTAAAATATCTTCATGAAGAGTCATGCTGTATCTCTGCGAATTATTGTTATGTTGATTGAAAAATGGGTTGATAATGGGGAGCAAGAGAGAAATGGGTTGGTTTGGTTTTCCTTCCTCTTGCTCTGTTTCAGAGAAGACTAAGAAGGCATAGATAGATTGAGGGTAGTAAAGACAAGATCATAGGCACTTCCACTAATGGAAGATAAGGTGGTCGCCCAACATCTTGGCTGAAGGCCAGGACATAAGAAGACAGATAGTCAGTTGGAATTACTTTGGGGATTACATGGCCTTTAGACATAGAAACTGGGACAATTATCAACCAGGTTGGATTTATGAAACACGTAAACATTCCAAATCATCCAGAAATCCCTGGGGAGGAGAATATGATAAAAGACTGAAAATCTTGTGGTTAAGAAAGATAGTATTTAGACTATTATCTAAAGGGTCATTTTAAAAAGAGGTGGCATCCCTGATAGTTAAAACACTAGTGTACGGATTTAGTTCAACACCCCAAAATTGATATCACTACCCCACCCCAATTTGTATGGGAGAGAAGTACTCACAAGTATGTTGCATTGACCCAGAGTCTGGGTTACATATAGACATAGACTAAACCACATTTAAGATTTTCAAAAGCTGAAACATATTTAATTGTTCCACTGTTTGTCTAGGTAGGGCTCAAAAAGGCTCTTACCTTAAACACCATTAGTCTAACTTGGCTGCCAATGAATAACATGTCAATATAAGTGGAACACATTCTCCCAAAAGCCTAATACTACAAAGACCAGTAGGAAAATTCCTTCTGACTTAAAGCAATATTTATAGATGCATTTACATGTCTCATTATAAATACACATACCTCAAAAACAAATGAAAATGACTGAAATTAATTCCCCAAACCCCTAGAAACAGTTCTTCAGATATAGTAAATGAATTTCCAGTTCTTCCTATATTAAAACTTAATTAATTTTATTAATAAGTGATTTCAAAATATAGCAGTAAGACATCACAACACTATGAGCTACTGTTTAATGTTTTCAGGTGCTTTCCAATAGTCTGCTTTTGAAAGATGTTTGTGTGGATGTGTCTTTTGCACCAATTTATTTTTATGCAATATTACCAAAAAAAAATGTGTTTACTCAGAAAACAAGTGTTTACTCAGAAAATTTTTGTGAAATATTTAATTAAACATATAGGAGCACTATTACTATCTTTTAACCTCCTGGAGTTTTCTTTTTCCTTCAGCTGTGTTTAAAATAGTGAGTGAATGAATGAATGAATGAATTGATTATAGATAGATAAATGATAAGTAGATGGATGTATGGATAGATAGATAGATAAATTTTAAAGTCCCATTTTAAAAACAGTGAAAGTAAGTTAAGGAGTGTTCTGTAGCATGAATAACTCCTCTAAAGAATTGCTTTTCCAGATGATTGTCAATAAGTTTAAATAAGAAAGAAATTAGATTAAAAATGAGTATGTGAACATTAACCACACCTGCATTCTTTGTGGAAAAGCCCTGAACCTCCTATAAAGGCTATTCTACTCCACTTTCTTAAACTTATAGAGAAAAAATTGTTCACTTTGGTTACTTTTTCCATAGGAATTTGATTCCAGAGAGCGCTTTTAGTTCAGAGAAAATGGTAGAAACCATTCCATATCTTTATGTGCCTACAGAAGTTCGAGAGGTAGAGAGAAAAAGGTGGTAAGAAGCATGAGACATTTAATGAAATTGTTCCACACACAAAATTTCCAACCCAGATTCCCTAATGTTGGGTCATCTGCATGGCTAAAATCCTGTGGTCTTCAGGTCATGTAGCCTTTTCCAGCTGGTCTTTTCTATGCTGACAGCAAGGAGAATAAATCCATAAAGTGCAGCAACCACAAAGCATAAAGTTCAATGGTAAACCTATTGCGTAGCTTAGGGTTTAATAATACTATTTAAAACCACTTTACCTCAATATTGACAAGACAATTCTACTTTAATAAGGTTAGACAACAAGAGTTAATGCCTTGTGATAGCTGATCATAAGGTTCAGCCTCTGTCTCCAAGAAGAAAGTAAATTGGTTGAAAAACTCAAAGCTTTGGTCAACCAACCAAACTTTATCACAAAGTCAGAAATATTGTTTAAATGACTTCTAAACTAAATCTAAGGAGGGAAGGTATCAATCAATAACAGACACCAATAATTCCAAATAAAACACTTCATTAAATCAGGAAGACAATGAGTTGCATCAAGCGGCTACCCTGAGCAAATTACTAGAATGAGTGCCAGGAAAAATAAAGTAGAATATAACATACAGTGCTTTTCCTCAAGTAAGCCCAACATAATAATAGGAAGTAAAATGTTTGGGAAAAGTCTAAAGATTGTTTGACTAGATTCTAATGTAGTCATTCTAGAATATTTTGGAACATGCCCTACGCGATCAAAATAAGAAACATAAGAAACACAGTTTATACCATAAACCAGTACACACAGAACACACTCATACATAAACACATAACACTTACACTTATCACATATAAAGAACTCGACATTTTTATTCTTTTTTAAAAAACTTAATTGATAGGGGCTTCCCTGGTGGCGCAGTGGTTGAGAGTCTGCCTGCCGATGCAGGAGACACGGGTTCGTGCCCAGGTCCGGGAAGATCCCACATGCCGCGGAGCTGCTGGGCCCGTGAGCCATGGCTGCTGAGCCTGCACGTCCGGAGCCTGTGCTCCACAGCGGGAGAGGCCATAGCAGTGAGAGGCCCGTGTACCGCAAAAAACAAAACAAACAAACAAACAAACAAAATAATTGATGAGTCATGATCCACAATTTCAAGAACATTGGTCTAAGAGGCAGCTCTATGACCTCCTTAAGAGCAGAAACACTGTCTTAAATCTCTGTAATTCAAGGAATTAGTCCAGTGTCTAGGGGTGAATATGGGGTAGTAAACTTTTAGTGAATAAAAATAAGTGAATGATTAAATAAATACATGTTGCATATATGCATCATATTAAAAATAAAAGACCAAAACTTTTGGAAGTGTTTATTATACTTCTGCTTATATTGCATCCCTAGCAAAATAGGTAGATTTGATAGGTGGGTAGATGAATGGGTAGATAGATAGATAGACAGAGCAAATTAAAGCAAGTTTTCCCAATCAGTCAAACAGGTTTTACAATCCATTTCACCTCCCTCTATACTAAGTGTTCTCAACTAATAAAGTAATATTGTATTATTGTATCACTAAGAACATGGATTTGAGAGCTAGATTAGCTGGATTCAAATCCTAGATCTGTCAATCTCTTTGTGACTCTTAATCTTGTACAAGTTATTCAACCATTAAGTGTCTCAGTTACTTGTAAAACACAGATGGTACTAGATCCTGCTTCATAAATGTGTGAAGATTAAATTATTACAAATATGTAATGCACTTAGAATTCTGATTTATATGTAAGGACTATTAAATAAGTGAATTACCTTGGCCAATCAGGGAGAAAGTCATCTTTTTCTTCCAGTTAATCCTCAAACATAAAACCTAAGACATAGAGATCAAAATTCATCAACAGTGATAACATGTGACTTGGGCAGGTTGTGGTAAATTTCCCATGATGAAGAATATTCAAAGGCACTCTGGGGCTTCCCTGGTGGCACAGTGGTTGAGAATCCGCCTGCTAATACAGGGGACACGGGTTCGAGCCCTGATCTGGGAGGATCCACATGCCGCGGAGCAACTAGGCCCATGAGCCACAACTACTGAGCCTGCACGTCTGGAGCCTATGCTCCGCAACAAGAGAAGCCGCAATAGTGAGAGGCCCGCACACCGTGATGAAGAGTGGCCCCCGCTTGCCACAACTAGAGAAAGCCCTCACACAGAAATGAAGACCTAACACAGAAAAAATAAATAAATTAATAAACTCCTATCCCCAACATTTTCTTAAAAAAAAAAAAAGGCACTCTGAATATTCACCAAGAATATGGATGTTGCACATGGTCTTTGCAGAAGACATTGTATCTTTCCCCATTGAACAGCAACAGTGTTTATTGAGCAGGATTAACTCAAGCCCCAACTCAAAGGTAGGACCTGAGGAACACAAGTGAATAAGTATATCTACCATGTGCTACCCATTGTACCATTGGTTGATTCAATCATGGGCATTTAATCCCATCCTGAGTCTATCAGGATAAGTCATTACTTTGTCCACAAGAGGTGGACATGTGATCTCCAGTGGTACCATCTGAAGAAAGGAGAAAGCATTTATTTTGTATTTGAGTGGCAAGAAGTTCTCATACTTTAGATGGATGTAAGCTTAGGATTGGCTGCAGCCATTTAGTTACCTTGAATGAAGTAAGCCTGAGAATGAAACCAAAATAAGGAGGGTAGGCTTTAGAGAATCCTTGAGTAATGGAGCTGATCACCCACTTGAGACCTGCTTACCTCTGGACATCTAAGTGATGTGAATCTTTAAGTTGTCTGCATTGCAAAAGTCAGTTTGAGTTCAATCATCTGCTGAATTAATTTTAAGTATCTGACAAGGGGGTCACCTAGATGACTTACCACATTTTGTCTAAACTTCCAAACAACTTGGGAACCCTTTTCTCTGCCTTTAAAAGTAGAGAAAAAAGGTTTTAACATGTTAGTTTTATTTAAATATTTATATTTTAAAAAAAATACCAAGAATTTCAAAAGTAAATCAAATGCTTACAATGTGTTGATAACAGTGTTAAGAACTTTACAAATATTATTTTATTTAATTCCATAGCAACCCCATGAGGTTGGAATTATAACTATCCCCTATTTCAGATGAAGAAATTTAGACTACTAGAAATTAATACCTTTGTATTTGTCATATAATTAGTAAGATAGGAAGTGGAATTCAAACATGATTTTATCTAGCTTTTAAAAATTTCTCAACCATTATATTCTGCTGCTTTAAGTTAATTATGTTATCAGGCGCTGTGTTAGATGGGTGCTGGAATCACAATTCAGTATAGTCCAACGACATTTTTTTCAGAGTATATTATATACCAGGTAATATATACAATTAGAGAGTTTAGTCAGATGGACTTGTTAGGGCACAATCAGTATATATTTATTTCCTCATTAGTGCCTTCAAGTGCAATCTGAAATATTTCCATTCTCTGTCACTGGATTACAGTAGGGAAGATTCTGGTAAATTTCAGGTCTAAGAACAGTATAACTTCAGGAGTTAGAAAGTCTAGACCATCTAAATCCATAGAACATACAACACTAGGAAAAAATTCTAAAATACATTTGAACTTGGGTGGATTATGATATGTCGAGATTCATTCATCATCTTTAATAAATGTACCACTCTCGTAGGGGAAGTTGATAATGGAGGAAGCCATGCATGTGTCAGGGCAGTGGGTATATGGGAAATCTCTGTACATCTCTCTCAATTTTGCTGCAAACCTAAAATTTCCCTAAAAATAAAGTTCTTAAATTAAAAAAAAAAATTTTGGCATGCTATGTGCCTTGTGGGGTCTTAGTTCCCCAACCAGTGATTGAACCCAGGCCACAGCAATGAAAGCGTCAAGTCCTAACCACTCGACTGCCAAGGAATTCCCAAAACTTTTTTAAAAATTTGAAAGTCTAGACCAAGGATTTCTTTTTTCAGCCATGTTGGAGTAACTCTATCTCCCAACTTTAAACAACTAGAAGTGTTTTTCAGACATTGAATAAGACACAAAGAGTGTTTTTCAGACATTGAATAAAGCGTCATTGAATATGATGCTTCATAAAAGGGAAAAAGTGAGGTGAACCTATAATAGTCCTAGTGTTTTGACTGGAAGCAATTATTAGCAGAAAGGAGGAATCCAAACAGAATCCTGTAGTCCTGCTGAGTTCAGGAGGCCAAGGTTAAAGTTTGAGGATGCTAAAGCAGGTGAAAATCATGTGGCAGATTTCCATAAAAAGAGGAAGCGACACAGGAAATGAGCTTAAGAAATTTGCAGAGAGATCCCATTTAGTATATAATAAGTCTTACACCACAGATGTTATTTAGGTCAGGGTTAAACTAGAGAAGTAGAATCAGTAGAGACTCTATATATATATATATATATATATATAAAATTATTACAAGAAATTGGCTTATGAAATGTAGGGGCTGATAAAGTTAGCTCTGAAGCAAGGCAACTGGTTAGGAAAAGAAGATCATGGGTAGGCTGGAACTCTATGAGCTTGAGTTGAAGCCTGAATCCACAGGCAGGCAGTTAGAAAGGGAGACCCAAAGGAAAGGAAAAGCAGTATCAGGCCGTGCTGCTGCTTAGAGTGTCTCTTCTCAAGGAGCACCTATGCTTTCTTTTAAGGGCTTCTACCTGATTAAATCAAGCCTACCCAGGATAACTTTTTTGATTAATTCAAAGTTAAATGATTATGATTTTAAGTCCATTTGAAAATTTCCTTCACAGAAAAACCCTGATATTTAATTGATAAACTGGGAGATGTGTGTACACACTACAAAATGGCTGCTGTCTCCCTTGTAGCCCATTCTAACTTGAAACACACTAGAGAGGAGTCTTGTTTAGTCTAGAAATCTTGGCACGTCACAAAGTGATCACAGATGTGAAAAGTAAAACTTCAAAAGGCAAGCAAAGAAGGAGCAGAAAGTCACAAGCTGAGAAATTCCCTGAATTCACATCAGAAGGGAAAATATTTGAGGTCCTCAAAGCCAAAGCAGAAAAACTAAAAAGGTCTATCTCTGGATAAAAAGCTATTCTAGCTAGCCCTAGCAAAGCTTCCAAACACGATTAAAGAGATTAAATTCATCTGTTAGTAACACAGCTGTGTGCCAAAACAAACCTCAATGGTCTTTAAAGAAAGAAAACAAAATAAAGACACTCAACAACATAATATCAAAATGTCTAACAAGTATCCAAAAATTAGTAGACATTCAAACGTAAAGGAAAATGTTACCCATGACCAGGAAAAATATCAATCAGTTTTTTTTAAAGTTAGTTTCTTTTTGTTTGGAATAACTATAGTCAACTTTTATTAATGTAGAATTTGACTGATTAATGTTAAAAATCAAAGTGTAGAATAAAGCTGACAGCCATATTCAACATTGAAGTTTGCTTTTAGTTACAATTTTTTTTTAGAATTTCTTTCCCTAAAACAATCACAGCAGAAGTATTCATTTCATTTGCCTACTTCACCTCTAGACTACCACCACAGAAATTGGTGGTAACTGACTGTGGTATCATAGAAATGAGAGAGATGGTAGAATTAGCCAACAAGAATGTTAAAACAGCTACAGTAACTGTATTCAAGAATTCAAGGGAAAATATAAACATAGTAAAGATAGAAGTGGAAAATATAAAAATGAATCGGAACTTCTAGCCATGAGAAGTAAACAATCTGAGTTGAAAATTTTGAATGAGATTACCTGCAGATTAGATCCTGCAGAAGGTTTCAATGATATTAAAGACATAGCAATAGAAGTGATTAATAATGAAGCACAAGAAGGCAAATAAACAAAGAAAATTAACAAATCCTAAAAAGCCAATGGAAAAATATCAAGTAGTCTAAAATACATGTATTTGGGTTTCCACAAAAAATGAAGAGACAAAGAAGAAAAGGGCAAAACCAAACACAATAGTGGCAATAACAAACAATAGCAAAACACCCCAATACAGCTGAAAAAATAAAAAAACATTTTTAAAATTTTCAAAACATACACACACACACACACACATGCACACACACACACACACACACACACACACACATGTCAAAGCTCAAAGAACCCAAAGCAGGATACGTAGAGATACAGATACACACACTCCAAAGTACATAAAAATCAAATTACACAAAATATATAATGAAGAAAAAAATTCATAAAGACAATGAGGAGAAATGAATAACTACATATAGAAAAAGATAAGAATAATAAAAATAACTTCTCATCAGAAACAATGCAAACTAGAATAAATATTAGGACATATTTAAAGTGATGAAACACAAACACTATGAAACTGAGATTATTTACCAAGTGAAAATGTTCACAATCAAAGACAAATTAGATAATTTTTCAGACAAACAAGAGCTGAGAGAATGAATCACCAACAGATTGACAGTATGAAAAATAAAGAAGTTCTTTGGGTGAATGATAAGTGTCACAAGGTGGAAATTTGTACATAAAATGAGATGAAGAACAGTAGAATGTTAAGTATGTGGTAGAAATGAAAAGTTTTTTTCTCATTTTAAAATTTTTCTCAAAGATAATTTGTTGTTTAAAGCAAAAATAATAACAATAATATACTTTAGAGGTTATCACATAATACATAGAAGTATAATTATGACAATGATAGGAGAAAGAATGAGAGGGGATATTGGAAGTATTCTGCTTGAGATATATTTTATATGAAATTATGACATAATAGACTACATAGTTTAAATTATAATACTATAAACCTGAGACCAACAATGAGAAAATAGAGGTATAGCTAAGAAATAAATGGTGGAAATAACACTGGTTTGCAAAATATATTTAACTAATCCAAAGACAGGAAAATGGAAAAAGGAATTTAAAAAATGGATGGGACAAATGGAAAAGAACTAGCAACATGATAAATGTAAATACAAATGTATCAATAATTCTATTACATATAAATGCCCTGCATTCTCAGTTAAAATACAAAGACTGTCATAATAACTAAAAATGCAAAACCTGACTATATGCTGCCTATGAGAAATCCATTTTAAATGTAAGGACACAGAGAGATTGAAATGAAAGGATAGAAAAAAATAATGCATGCAAACTCTAAGCATATGAGAACTGTAATTCTTACAACAATATTAGACTAAACTTCAGAAGAAGGTACAGGAATACCTTGGAGATATTGTGAATTTGGTTCCAGACCACTGCAATAAAACGAATACCAAGATAAAGAAAGTCACATGAATTTTTTGGTTTCCCAGTGCATGTAAAAGTTATGTTTACACTATACTGTAGTCTATTAAGTGTACAATAGCATTATATCTAAAAAACAATGTGTGTACCATAGTTTAAAATTTCTTTATTGCTAAAAATTGCTAACCATCATTTGAGCTGTCAGTGAGTAATAGTAATAACATCAAAGATCACTGATCGCAGATCACTATAAAAATATGATAATGAAAACATCTGAAATGTTATGAGAATTACCAAAATGTCACACAGGGACATAAAGTGAGCTAATGTTGGAAAAATGACACCAATAGACTTGCTTGACACAGGGTTGCTACAAACTCTCAATTTGTAAAAAAAAAATGCAAATCTGTGAAGTACAATAAAGCAAAGCACAATAAAATAAGGTATGCCTGTATATAATCAGAGATAGATAGATATTTTATAATATGTCAATTCATAAAGAAGACATAACAATGATAAATGTGTATGTATTTTAAAACAGAGCTTCATAATACATAAAGAAAAATTAATGGAATGGCAATAAATAGACTAATCTAAAATTGGATATTTCCACACTCTCAATAACCAGTAAAATTAGTAGATAAAAAAATGAGTAAGAATATGAAAGATGTAAATAGCATCAATCAACATGACCTAATTGACATTTCCATCACACCAGCAGACTATATACCTTGTTTACAGGTGCATATGGAATATACAACAACAAAAATATATTTTAGGGCCATTAAATTAAGTTTTAATAAGTATAAAAGTATTGGAACCATAAAACATTCTGTAACTGCAATAGAATTAAACTAGGAGTCAATCACAGAAAGGTATTTGAAAACTCCCCAAATATTTGGAAATTAAAACATAATATTTCCAATATATAAACACTATTCAAAGAAAAAATCATAAGCAAATTTAGAAAATATTTTAAATCAAATAAAATGAAAACCACAACATATCCAAAAAGGGCTGCAACTAAAGCAGTGTTTAGAGGAAAAATCATTTCTTTAAAGGTTTATGATATAAAAGAAGAAATATTCAAAATCAATTATCTAAGCTTCCACCTTAAGAAGCTAAAAAAAAAATGAATAAATTAAATGTGAAGTAAGTATAAAAAGGAAATGATAAAGATAAGAGCATTAATCAATAAAATAGAAACCTGAGAAAAACAATAGAGAGAATTAGTGAAACCAAAACCAAAAATGAGAAATCTTTAGCTAGACGTATTGAGAGAGAGCTAGAAAGAAACAAACTACCCGTATTAAGAATGAAAAAGGAAAAATTACTAGGGATCTGGCCTTGAAAGAATAGGCAAGAATACTATAAATAACATTAAGCCATTAATATCAAAAATTGTATTTACATGTACAAATTCCTTGAGGGATCCAAATTACCAAAATATGCTTAAAAAATAGAACACATGAGTACATTTATGTCTCTTAAATAAATCAAAATCAAAAACCTTCCTTTTTGGTTTGAAAACTCGGGAGTTCCTCGGATGATATATGAAACTGGTCCCTGCACATGAAGGGCAGAGACTGAAGAAAGAGGCAGCCACCCCAGATTGGTAGGTGGCAGGTTTAATACTCATGGGAACTGACATATGAGACTTGCCCTGGGTGTGCCCACCAGAATCTTAAAAGTTTATGTAGAGACCATAATGGGGTTCAGTCTCATGTTCCACCTTGGTGATCTCAAGACCTTACTCTTTCAAGGCTGTGTCCTTGAAAATAGTTCCCACTGTGGGAATGGTGGGCAGAATGTACATCCCAAGAACAGGGAAGCAGATGAGGAGCCTCCAACTGCTCTGGTTTAGCTTGAGGGTCAATTGGAGGTCACATTCTCTCTGTGACCTCCACCAGCACTTCACCCCTTTGAGAACTACTCTTAGAATCTTACACACCCCTCTCTACCACCACATGCCCTAAGTGGTCAGCAAGGGTTTTTAAGTAGCATGGAGGTGGCTCATTTTGTTGCCATCTGGCTGTACAGGAGGCAGATACTAAAGTAGCAATAGAGGCACATGCTGGAGAAAACACAGATCAAGGTAATGATTCCCAAAGTAAGTAAAAAAAAAAAAATTTCCACTAAGAGCCCCATGATTCAAACCATTGATTTAGTAAGTCTCCTTGACTGGGAGTCGAATCACTCAGGGTATGTGCACTCATGTGATTTAACAAAGATGATACATTAGCAGATTCATCAGGTATGAACATACAACACTCTGGATAATGGCCTTTATATCTCCTTGTAAAACAGTAATAATGACCAGGGTCATTCCATTTTGTAGGACACGTTTGCTCACTAGAGACAATTCAGGATTCATTAAGGATATTCATTGCCTTCTATCATTTAGGGCTTATTGGTTGAATTTAGTAAGGGCCTCTATGTGTGCTGTAACGTCCTTTAGGCCAATAGAGGATACAAATATGGTAGCCAAATGATTGTACCAGTGGAAAATAGAACATGCCTATTTGGTCTTGAGGGGAGAGAGGTTGGCAATTTTTGTCACCGAGCAGTGGCTTCTCCCCTGTGCCCAGGTAAAACCCAGGGTGCAACAGCCCAACCACCAAGGTGGAAACCATAGCCAAAGATTTGTGTCACACAACCACTGGGTTCCATTCAGGGCTACCCAATATATACCTGGGCAGCACAACCAGTCAGTGCCAAACCAGTCACTATCCCTTAATGTGGCAGAATGACAATGCAGTTCCATTGATATTCAGTCTATATCCTCGATGCAATTGAGTTGGTCCTGTTAGAGTGATTTTTTTGTACCTAGCATAGGGGTGCATTGATGTTCAAATATCCGGAGGTAAGTCACATGAACTCATTCCAAACCTGAGCATAGTCACCCATGGTTCTAATGGTGATATTTTTAGGATCCTTCCAGGCAGCAGTTTGATGGACTGCTTGCATTGTTTGATTGACAAAGAAGAATGCCCATGTGTAATGTTATTGATAGTGTGTGCCACAAGCCAGGCTTCTGGATCAGTATTGGCAATATCAGATGAATTAAGAGTACTACTCCTAGATTGTTCTTCCTTAATGTAGTGATTTAGGACCTTCTGATCCCCTCCCTGAAGTGCTGATGTCCACCACAAAAATCCTGATGAGCTAGAGAGGGACAGCTGTGCACATACCCAAACGTTGGATTGATTTATTTGCCGGACATACAAGTGTACACTGCAGAAAGATATTTTCATTAAGAGTACATCCTGTGACTGGATACCAGAGGAGTATCAGAAGTCTAATGCCAAAAAGACAAACATTTAGTAGGAATGTTGATGGGAAGGTCTTCTCCTTCTATAAGAATTACACTTGTGGCCTGATCCCTAGATGGTCATGCAGCTACGGCTTTAAGAATTTGACCTTGTGCATACCAAACATGGTGGCCGAGTGAGGCAGCAGTCAGGTGTAAGGAGATGGAGTACGAGTGGGATATGCCAGACCAAGACCCCCACTTTCTCCCCTCTTTCAATGGTGCATGTTTAATTCCAGGTATAATGGTTTCAACAGGCCCTAATGGTTGGACATTCAAATGTATTAAAGCCTGGGACAGTACTTTAGTTTACCCAGCAAAGGTGGTTTTACATGTTAACAACTTAATCTGCTGTTTCAATATTTCATTTTTCCTTTCTACCAACCCTGCTGCTTTTAGGTCATAGGGCAGATGGAACCTCCATTGAATGTCATGTTCAAAAGAAAAAGTCCAGTCTTGCACATCATGACCTTTGAAATGTGACCCCTAATCACTGTCTATTTAACAAGGGTATCCATACATGGTACTTAACTTCTTTAACCCTCAAAGGCAGCAGCCTGTTTTATTCTCAGTGACAGGGGAAATATAGGGTTCCAAGGCATATTTGGAACCCTCACTCGGAGGGAGAGGGCCAATATAATCAATTTGCCAATCCATTACTTGTTGGGAACTCTGGTAGACAGTTCCAGACTCCTTTGGCAATTGCCTTAGACATTGCTTAGAACACACAAGACATGCTGTTACTGCATTAAACAAGTCACTGTATTTCAAGGGCAAGCCAGCATCCTTGGCAATATGCCAGCCCACTTGGGTTATACAGTGGCCACCCTTTTTATGCACCCAATCTTCTGTATCTGCTGCAGAGTCAGTTGCTAAGGCTCATACCTGGGCTAAGGAATCATCTTCCTGATTGTCAGGGAGTACAGCATGGTACTCTAGGACTTGGCCTAGGACCATGGCCAAGGTATCTAAGATGGTGGCAATGTTGGGTGCAGCCACATGGATAGGAAGCACTACCTTGTTTGATTCTTGGTGATCTACACTCATCCACCATGGGCCAAATTGCATTATAAAAGGGACTCTCCTGACCACTACCATTTGCCCTCTTTGAGGCTTTCCACAGGTGAACAACACAGCATTTGTTGTCAGTCTATCTTTTCAGGTGAGGGGATCCCAGCAGCAAAGGGGTTAAGCCAGTTTTGTCTCTGTGTTACTTTTATCAGGCCCTTTACAACCAATAGGAATAGGCTTTTCGAGTTTCCTCTCTGTCTCAGGTGTTTCCCACAGCCTCTGCCAGTCCCAGGATCCGTCAGTTTCCCCTGGATCAGCAATGGACTACACAACATCATCACTGTCTAGTCCCAGGACTGGATTCAGCATGGATATCAGTGCCCCATACCAGTGCCCCATGGGGGTGGACTGGAGTATCTTGGTTTTCATTCCTGCAGTGAATGTATCTCAGTCAGGTCTTTCAAAGACAAGGGCATGGATGGCCTGTCTCATTCCCAACTCCCTAAGAATTTGTTGTATCCCCTTCACAGATTCCCAGGGTCCCAAGTGCCCTGGGAGATACCTCTCATTGGGCCAAGCCTCTCTTCAGGCTAAAATAATCCCATCCATAAGGAAGTGAGTACTTTGAATCCCCCAAGTACCATGCAGGCACTGCTGATGGGTAGGATATGTGGTGATGTTGCTAATTTTCTCTGGCTCCTGCCTGGTCACAAAAATGCCATTGCCCTCTGTACCCCATAGCCACACTAATCATGCCTGGTTACATTCCCTGGCCTTTTAATGCAACTTGGCAGCTATATCAGTAAGCTCTAATCCTGGATAATTCTGTCAATTCTCTCAAATATTTGACAAAGAGAAAATTGCCATTCCTACATCAATTCTTTTATGAAATCTCCTAACTCATTTTATATAGGCAATATTACACTGACTTCAAACCATAAAGATATTTTAAGAAAAGCAACCTAGAAATTAACATCCTTCATGAACAAAATTTTTAAAAAGATATTAGCTAATTAAATGCAGTATTACTTTAAAAGAATAATATACCATGCACAAATGGGATTTATCCCAGGAATGCAAGAATTGTTTTATATTTTAAAAAATCATTTTAATATACATTAGCTGGTGAAAAAAAGACAAAATCTACTATGATTACTCAATGGACACAGAAGAAACACTTGACAAAACTCAATAATTCAAAATAATTTGACAAAACTCAAAAACTCTCGACAATTAGGAATAAAGAGGGAGGGACTTAACCTTGAAAGATAATACACATATGACTAACAATTAATATTTTGATGGGAAACAAGCATTCTTACCACCTCTATTCAGAGATCCTACCAGTGAAATGAGGTAAAAAAAAGAAAAACTAAACCATAGAGATTACAAAGGAAGAAGGAATACTATTTCTATATACAAATGACATGAAGAATCTCCACAAACAACTAGAACTAGTAAGGTCACAGGATGGAAGGTCAGTATACCAAAATCAATTATATTTCTGTATACCAGTAAATAAACATTAGAAATTAAACTTTAAAAATGATTACCATTTACAATAACTTCAAAATATAAAATGCTTTAGGATTAAATTTAATAAACTACTTGTAAGAGTTATAGAGTTAAACCAATAAAATATTGGGGGAAGAAATTTTTAAAAAAGCCCAAATAAGTAAAGAAATATTCTAGGCCAGTAGATTGGAAGACTCAACACTATTAAGTTGTTAATTCTCCCCAGACAGATCTACACATTCAACACCGTCCCAATCAAAATCACAAAAGATATTTTGTAGGAATTAAAAACCTGGTTTAAAGTGTACGTGGAAATGTAAAAGACCTAGAATGGTCAAATAATTTGGAAAAAGCAGAGCAAATCTGGAGGACTTGCAGGGCATGATTTCAAAACTTACCTAATGCTACTGTAATCAAGACCTTTTGATATCTGTATAAGGATAAGGCATATAGATAGATAGTTCATAAATAAACTCATTCATGTATAGTTACTTTATGTATGACACAGGTGCCCAGGTGAGGAAAAGATAGTCTTTTAAACAAATGTGTATGGAACAACATAGATATTAATTTGAAAAAAAAGAAAAAGCAGGCTTTTGTCTCTTGACAAACACAGAAATTAACTTGAAACAGATCATACAACTAACTGTAAAGTCTGAAACTGTAAAAATTCTGGAAGAAACCAGAACAAAACATTTTCACAGCTTTGGGATAGATTTCTTAAATTGGAACCCCAAAAGCATGAAACATAAAAGAAAGCATGATAATTTGTGCTCTATAAAATTATTCTTTTTGTAAGATACAGTTAAAAACTGAAAAGACAAGCCACAGGCTTGGAAAAATTATTTGTGATACATTTGTTTCACAAAGGATTTGGATACAGTATATACTGGATACTAGGACTAACAACTCAATAATAAGGTAACCCAAAGCAAAGCTTTTGAACATTTCCCAAAAGAAAATATATTCATGGCAATAAAAACATAAAAAATGCTGAAAATCAATAGTCAACAGGGTAATGCAAAGTAAACCTATAGGAAATGCCATGAATCACTTACTAAATTGGCTAATTTTAAAAACACAACACCAAGTTTTGATAAGGATGTGGAGTAAATGGAACTCTCAGACCTTTGCTGATGGTATCGTAAAATGGCACAACTTGGAAAATAGTTTTACAGCTTCTTATAAGTTAAACACATATACGTAACATATAATCCAGAAATTGCAATCCTAGTTATTTACTCAGGAAAATAAAAACTTAAGTTTACTCAAAGGTTTTGCTGTTCATAACAGCTCTATTTATAGTAGCAAAAAATTGGAAACAACCTAAATGTTCAGCAATAGATGAATGGATAAAGCATGGTGTATCCATATAATAGAACACCACTCAGAATTAAAAAGGAAAAACAACTACTGATACATCAACAGTGTGTATAAATATCAAAAAACATGCTGAATGAATGAATGAAGCAGAACAGAAAAGCACATGCTTTATCATCCTATTTATTTGAAACTTGAAAAAAAGACTAATCTATACTGACAGAAAGTATATCAGTGGTTGCCTAGGGCCAGGAGTGAAACTGGGAAGCAATGGACTGTGAAAAGGCACAAGGGAACTTCTCCTCGAGGTGATTGTAATGATCTATATTTTGGTTGGATGGTAGTTACACAGGTGTATACATTTGCCAAAATTCATAAAAACGTGCATTTAAAACTAGGTGCTAACAGTAGTTGGGACCATCTGGATAGTTACATGTGACTGAACACGATTAAGGCCTCACTTGGAGATTGGGGCTGGTGTGTTCAGAGATTTACTTGTCTCATGGCTGCTCAAGACAAGCCTCTGAGGAAGTCATATCGCTTCTGCTCATCTCAGTTGGCAAGGACTCCATTCTGAGGTCCCCATCTGGTATAAGGAGGGCTGACAAATGCAGCTTGGTGGTTGCAAAGAATCAGAATGAATTACAACAGCTACCATAACTAGCCAGAGCCATGTGGTGGACAGGGTCTTCGTGCTCCAGCTGTGTGTGAGGCCTATGACTCTGAAGAGGGGAGAGCCAAGTTCAGGACTGTTCCGCCAGAGTCCTCCCGGCTCCATGTAATATCAAATGGCAAAAGCTCTCCCAGAAATCCCCACCTCAATGCTAAGACCCAGCTCCACTCAATGACCAGAAGCTGCAGTGCTGGACACCCTTTGCCAAACAACTAGCAAGCCAGGAACAAAACCCCACACATTAACAGAGAGGCTGCCTAAAATCATAACAAGGTCACAGACACCCCAAAACACACCACCGGATGCAGTCCTACCCACCAGAAAGACAAGATCCAGTCTCATCCACCAGAACACTGGCATCAGTCCCTTCCACCAGGAAGCCTACACAATCCACTGAGCCAACCTTAGCCACTGGGGGCAGATACCAAAAACAACGGGAACTATGAACCTGCAGCGAGGGAAAAGGAGACCCCAAACACAGTAAGTTAAGCAAGATGAGAAGACAGAGAAATACACAGCAGGTGAAGGAGCAAGGTAAAAACCCACCAGACCTAACAAATGAAGAGGAAATAGGCAGCCTACCTGAAAAAGAATTCAGAGTAATTGTAGCAAAGATGACAAAAATCTTGGAAATAGAATGGAGAAAATACAAGAAACGTTTAACAAGGACCTAGAAGAACTAAAGAGCAAACAAACAAGGATGAAGAACACAATAAACAAAATTAAAAATTCTCTAGAAAGGATCAATAGCAGAATAACTGAGGCAGAAGAACGGGTAAGTGACCTAAAAGATAAAATAGTGGAAATAACTACTGCAGGGTGGAATAAAGAAAAAAGAATGAAAATAATTAAGGACAGTCTCAGAGACCTCTGGAACAACATTAAATGCACCAACACTCGAATTATAGGGGTCCAAGAAGAAGAGAAAAAGAAAGGGACTGAGAAAATATTTGAATAGATTAGAGTTGAAAACTTCCCTTATATGGGAAAGGCATTAGTCAATCAAGTCCAGGAAGTGCATAGAGTCCCATACAGGGTAAATACAGGGAGAAACATGCCAAGACACATATTAATCAAACTATCCAAAATTAAATACAAAGAAAAAATATTAAAAGAAGCACAGGAAAAACAACAAATAACATACAAGGGAATCCCCATAAGGTTAACAGCTGATCTTTCAGCAGAAACTTTGCAAGCCACAAGGGAGTGGCAGGACATATTTAAAGTGATGAAAGAGAAAAACCTACAACTAAGATTAGTCTACCAAGCAAGGATCTCATTCAGATTCGACAGAGAAATTAAAACCTTTACAAACAAGCAAAAGCTAAGAGAATTCAGCAGCATCAAACGAGCTTTACAACTACTAAAGGAACTTCTCTAGGCAGGAAACACAAGAGAAGGAAAAGACTTAAAATAACAAACCCAAAACAATTAAGAAAATGGTAATAGGAACATACATATTGATAACTACCTTAAAGGTAAATGGATTAAATCCTCCAAACAAAAGGCATAGACTGGCTGAATAGATACAAAAGCAAGACCCGTATTATATGCTGCCTACAAGAGACCCACTTCAGACCTAGGGACACATACAGACTGAAAGTAAGGAGGTGGAAAAGGATATTCCATGCAAATGGAAATCAAAAGAAAGCTGACGTAGCAATTCTCATATCAGACAAAATAGACGTTAAAATAAAGACTATTACAACAGACAAAGAGGGACATTACATAATGATCAAGGAATCAAACTAAGAAAAAGATATTTCAACTGTAAATATTTATGCACCCAACATAGGAGCACCTCAATATATAAGGCAAATGCTAACAGCCATAAAAAGGGAAATTGACAGTAACACAATAATACTAGGGGACTTTAACACCCCACTTTCACCAGTGGACAGATCATCCAAAATAAAAATAAATATGGAAACACAAGCTTTAAATGATACATTAAACAAGGGCACTTAATTGATATTTATAGGACATTCCATCCAAAAATAACAGAATACACTTTCTTCTCAAGTGCCCATGGAACATTCTCCAGGATAGATCACATCTTGGATCACAAATCAAGACTTGGTAAATTTAAGAAAACTAAAATAATATCAAGCATCTTTTCCAGCCACAATGCTATGAAACTAGAAATCGATTACAGGAAAAAATCTGTAACAAATACAAACACATGGAGGCTAAACAATATGCTACTAAATAACCAAGAGCTCACTGAAGAAATCAAAGAGGAAATCAAAAATTACCTAGAAACAAATGACAGTGAAAACACGATGACCTATGGGATGCAGTAAAAGCAGCTCTAAGAGGGAAGTTTTTAGCAATACAATCCTACCTCAAGAAACAAGAAACATCTCAAATAAACAACCTAACCTTACACCTAAAGCAATTAGAGAAAGAAAAACAAACAAACAAACAAAAAAATTTAGCAGAAGGAAAGATGTCATAAAGATCAGATCAGAAATCAATGAAAAAGAAATGAAGGAAATGATAGCAAAGATAAATAAAACTAAAAGCTGGCTCTTTGAAAAAATAAACAAAATTGGTAAACCATTAGCCAGACTCATTAAGAAAAAAAGGGAGAAAACTCAAATCAATAGAATTAGAAATGAAAAAGGAGAAGTAACAACTGACACTGCAGAAATACAAAGGATCATGAGAGATTACTAAAAGCAATTATATGTCAATAAAATGGACAACCTGGAAGAAATGGACAAATTCTTAAAAAAGCACAACCTTCCGAGACTGAACCAGGAAGAAATAGAAAATATAAACAGACCAATTACAAGCATTGAACTTGAAACTGTTAATAAAAACGTTCCAACAAAAAACCCAGGACCAGGTGGCTTCACAGGCGAATTTTATCAAACATTTAGAGAAGAGCTAACACCTATCCTTCTTAAACTCTTCCACAGTAAAGCAGAGGGAGGAACACTCCCAAACTCATTCTACCAGACCACCATCACCCTGATACCAAGACCAGACAAAGATGTCACAAAGAAAGACAACTACAGGCCAATATCACTGATGAACATAGATGCAAAAATCCTCAACAAAATACTAGCAAACAGAATCCAACAGCACATTAAAAGGATCACACACAATGATCAAGTGGATTTTCCCAGGAATGCAAGGGTTCTTCAATATATGAAAATCAATCAAAATGATAAACCATATAAAAAATTTGAAGGAGAAAAACCATATGATCATCTCAATAGATGCAGAAAAAGCTTTCGACAAAATTCAACACCAACTGATGATAAAAACCCTCAAGAACGTAGGCATAGAGGGAACTTACCTCAACATAATAAGGGCCATATATGACACACCCACAGCCAACATCATTCTCAATGGTGAAAAGTTGAAACCATTTCCACTAAAATCAGTAACAAGACAAGGTTGTCCATTCTCACCACTCTTATTCAACATAGTTTTGGAAGTTTTAGCCACAGAAATCAGAGAAGTTAAAGAAATAAAAGGAATCCAAATCAGAAAAGAAGAAGTAAAGCTGTCACTGTTTGCGCATGACATGATACTATACGTAGAGAATCTTAAAGACACTACCAGAAAACTACTAGAGCTAATCAATGAATTTGGTAAAGTAGCAGGATACAAAATAAACGCACAGAAATCTCTTACTTTCCTATACACTAATGATGAAAATTCTGAAAGAGAAATTAAGGATACACTCCTGTTTACCACTGCAAAATAAGAATAAAATAGCTCAGAATAAACCTACCTAAGGAGACAAAAGACCTGTATGCAGAAAACTATAAGACACTGATGAAAGAAATTAAAGATGATACAAACAGATGGAGAGATGCCATATTCTTGGATTGGAAGACTCAACATTGTGAAAATGACTATACTACACAGAGCAATCTACAGATTCAATGCAATCCCTATCAAACTACCAATGGTGGGGCTTCCCTGGTGGCGCAGTGGTTGAGAGTCCACCTGCCAATGCAGGAGACACAGGTTCATGCCTCGGTCTGGGAAGATCCCACATGCCGCGGAGTGGCTAGGCCCATGAGCCATGGCCACTGAGTCTGCATGTCCGGAGTCTGTGCTCTGCAACGGGAGAGGCCACAACACTGAGAGGCCCGCGTACCACAAAAAAAAAAAAAAAAAAAAAACAAAAACAAAACCTACCGATGGCTTTTTTCACAGAATTAGAACAAAATATTTCACAATATGTATGGAAACACAAAACACCCCGAACAGCTAAAGCTATCTTGAGAAAGAAAAATGGAGCTGGAGGAATCAGGCTCCCTGACTTCCAACTATACTACAAAGCTACAGTAATCAAGACAGTATGGTACTGGCACAAAAACAGAAATATAGATCAAAGAGACAGGATAGAAAGCCCAGAGATAAACTCATGCACATATGGTCACCTTATTATTATTATTTTTTTTTGTGGTACACAGTCCTCTCACTGTTGTGGCCTCTCCCATTGTGGAACACAGGCTCCAGATGCACAGGCTCAGCAGCCATGGCTCACAGGCCTAGCCACTCCGTGGCACGTGGGATCTTCCCGGACTGGGGCATGAACCCATGTCCCCTGAATCGGCAGGCGGACTCTCAACCACTGCGCCACCACAGAAGCCCAGGCACCTTATTTTTGATGAAGGAGGCAAGTGTATACAATGGAGAAAAGACAGCCTCTTCAACAAGTGGTGCTGGGAAAACTTGACAGCTATATGTAAAAGAATGAAATTAGATCACTGCCTAACACCATCCACAAAAATAAGCTCAAAATGGATTAAAGACTTAAATGTAAGGTCAGACACTATAAAACTCTTAGCAGAAAACATAAGCAGAACACTCTATGACATAAATCACAGCAAGATCCTTTTTGACCCATCGCCTAGAGAAATGCAATTAAAAACAAAAATAACAAATGGGACCTAATGAAACTTAAAAGCTTTTGCACAACAAAGGAGAAACTAAACAAGACGAAAAGACAACCCTCAGAATGGGAGAAAATATTTGCAAATGAAGCAATTGACAAAGGATTAATCTCCAAAATTTACAAGCAGCTCGTGCAGCTCGATATCAAAAAAACCAACAACCCAATCCAAAAATGGGCCGAAGACCTAAATAAACATTTCTGCAAAGAAGATATACTGATTGCCAACAAACACATGAAAGGATGCTCAACATCACTAATCATTAGAGAAATGCAAATCAAAACTACAATGAGTTATCACCTCACCCTGGTCAGAATGGCCATCATCAAAAAATCTACAAACAATAAATGCTGGAGACGGTGTGGAGAAAGGGGAACCCTCTTGAACTGTTGGTGGGATTTTACACTGATACAGCCACTATGGTGAACAGTATGGAGGTTCCTTAAAAAACTAAAAATAGAAATACCATACTACCCAGCAATCCCACTACTGGACATATACCCTGAAAAAACCATAATTCAAAAGGAGTCATGTACCACAATGTTCATTGCAGCTCTATTTACAATAGCCAGGACATGGAAACAACTTAACTGTCCATTGACAGATGAATGGGTAAAGAAGATGTGGCATATATATACATTGGAGTATTACTCAACCATAAAAAGAAATGAAAGTGAGTTATTTGTAGTGAGGTGGAATGACCTAGAGTCTGTCATACAGAGTGAAGTAAGTCAGAAAGAGAAAAACAAATACCGTATGCTAACACATATATATGGAATCTAAAAAAAAAAAATGGTTCTGAAGAACCGAGGGCAGGACAGGAATAAAGATGCAAACATATAGAATGGACTTGAGGACACGGGGAGGGGGAAGGGTAAGCTGGGGCGAAGTAAGAGTGTGTCATGGACATATATACACTACCAAATGTGAAATAGATAGCTAGTGGGAAGCAGCTGCATAGCACAGGGAGATCAGCTCGGTGCTTTGTGACCAACTAGAGCGGTGGGATAGGGAGGGTGGGAGGAGGAAGGACCAAGAGGGAGGAGTTATGGGGATATATGTACATGTACAGCTGATTCACTTTGTTATAAAGCAGAAACTAACACACTATTTTAAAGCAATTATACTCCAATAAAGATGTTAAAATTAATTAATTAATTAAAATAAAACTAGGTGCTGTTTACTAAAATGTTTAGTACGATGTTTAGCACCATCTAGTTTTTCCATTGCTCTTCCCCCATTCCTGTGAATTTGTCTTCCAATGCCTGGGATCTCCTGGGTTAGGAGTCCTTACAGGAAAAGGAGTAAAGTCCTGGAGGAAAAGCCAGGTGACTGGTACGTCTTCTATGTCAGGTATCAAAATACTGACGCTTGAGCATAGAGTTCTTGCAGGTGATTTTTCCAAGGCACTTCGTACTCCACCTCCCACGAATGACTGAATTGTACTTTTTCCTGACAAGGTGACCACCCTGCCTGCATGACACCCTTAGTCCCTGCCCTTGACAATACACCCACAGCCTCTTTCTGCTAGGGTCCATTTGGCCCATTGGGGACTTAAAGCCCAATTTCCATCCTGAAGCAAACTTGGTCACCAGTAACTAGCTCTTCTTTCTCTGGTACATAATAAAAATAATGGCTGTCCCTATTGCAGATCTACCCTCTTGTCCAGCTCTGTAACCAGAGAATATCAGGTTACCACTGATATTCTCTCTTCTTCTGGCTTTTCCAGGCAAAAAGCAAGCACAAGTCTTTTCATAGCTACATATCAGATTCTCATGAGAACACTCCCATGCTCCTGTGACAGCATGGGATTGACCTACATCTCAGCAAAAGTCTACATGGGAATGAAGAGGCCAGTCACCATTTTGAAGAGAAAAACTGTTTTGAAAAAAAATCCCAAGTGTTTATGAATCATTCTTCTGGTTTTCCCTCTCATTGAACCTGGGGGTAGAGAAAAGGAGAGGGAGAAATATCTGGTTCTTTCCCTCACCTTTAGAGGACAGAAAGCACAAATAGCACTTTCTTCTCCTCTGTATTTTCATTACAAAAACAAAAAAACAAAAAAACACACTTTTAAAGTTTCAATTTCTAGCCTTTTCTTATACACAGAGAAGATGGGTAAGTGTGCTGGTGGTCAGAGAGCCAGTTTCCGGAGCTCTTGCTAAATCTCATGGGGAATGTGTGAAGCAGCCCTCATTATAACACAGGATTTCTTGTCACCAATTAGCTTTAGGTCATTAGACAAATTCAGACATGAAGAAAAGTTCCACTTGAAATTCTGTGACATGTGCTGGATTTCTGAGATAAAAAGCTGGGCAGGAGTAAGATGTATTCTATGTCCCCCAGGAAATCATAGGCAAGTGGAGAACACAGCCAGGTAAACAAATCATCTCAACACACTGCAGTTAAAACCAAGTCACATAGAGATTCATCTCTTAAAGAATCCACAGTCCGATAGAAAATAAATCAAGAGTATGAACACTTAGAGTACAGAATGTAAGGTGCTATGTGAGAAAAAAATGACAGGTCAGATTGACCCCTCAGAGAACAGCCCCCGACTCCTCACTCATTACAGTCATCTGTACTACTTTTAATATTTGTTTTATACAGTGTTCAGTAATTGCTTTATTTAATTCCATGCCTTTGCAACTGCTGTCTCATTTTTCTGTTTTTTTTTAAGGTAATCACCACTTAACGTCTTACTAGAAATCAGCTGTACTTTTTGTAAAGCCCTTATGTTTCTCTATCTATAGGCCACTGAATTTTACTTGGGGCATGACTGGCTTAAATAAAACAGGTAATGCCAGTAATATATGCAGAGAAATAAATGTACACATCTATGTATATATTCATATTTATGTAGCTATACACAAAGAGTATAATTTGCCAGTGTAATTGCCAGCTCCTAGGTTATCTATCTGCCCATAAGTAATTATAAAAATTAGAAATTCCTACTTCTATATTTACCCAAGTTAAAGAATATAATTAGCAAGTTAAATGTAATTAAACGTCTATGACTTTAGTATAAAGATTGGTATGAAACAGGAATGAGTTGGATCCAATGACATGGAATTTCCAGGAAATATATAATGTATCTGCTTTTTCTGTATTCCTACCTCCCTTCTTTGTATTCTTGCCCTCACCTCTCTTCCCAGCAGTGATTCAAATATTAAATAACCGGAATAATTTTCAAGGAAAACAAAGTATACAGTAGATGCACTGGTGAGATTTTGACCAAGTATCACTCACTACCATTCAGTAGTATTAGATTTTCAAACCAACAATAAATGAGGTAATTTTGAAAAAAAAAAAAAAAAAGATGGAGAATTAAAACACTGGGCTCATGCCCACCTGAGAGCCTTCTCATATGAGACAATTGTGAATCAATAAACAGCTGGATTTATCCACATACATACATAAATTTGGCATGTATTATTAAACCAAATTATTTTCCAATCCACACATTACTTAAGATTTTAAAAAGATAAACAATGTATAAATTTGTTACTTCTTTTTAAGTGCCAATAGGCCAAACAAAAGGGCAATGGTATGACAAAAAATATTTTTCATCATGTCTATTACATATACCAGGTACTATTCTAAATGTTATATATTTTAAAATAATTTTATTTAACAAACCCTTTTCTAGTGCTTACTATGTATAGGACATGGTTTTAACCCACTTTATACACATTAGTTTATTCAATTCTCATAACCACCCTAGAAGTTGAATAATATTATTCTTACTTTACCAGTTGGGAAACTGAGGAACTGTTGAGATGTGGTGGAATTGGGATTTAACCCCCAGGTCTTCTGGCTTCATCAGGTTACCTTCATCATAAAAGAAAGTGAAAACAAGTTTCACTCCATTCATGCACCTTATATTCGGCCAAGCCAGGATTTGCACTTGGTTCTATTTGCTATCACTGTTCATCATACTACTGTGCAATAGTAAATGCAGAAATTCAGATCAAACCAATTAACTGGATGAAAAGAGAGTACATCCTCAGTTTGAATTTAGCAAAAGTTAGCATATGTCAAGCTCCAACAACATGTGTGCTAGGTTTGAGGAATACAGAAAAGAAACTGAGAGGCTCCCAAATTTCTCCAGCAGTGAACATGATGATTTACATTGGTAGATATATAATTTATGTTTCCTACATAAACATACAATTAATTAAAAAATATTACCTCCCCTAAAGGCACTGAATTTGAGGGAGGAGGGCTTAATAAAGAGAATGAGAATCTAATCTGTCTTGGGCAGGAATAGGGACAGAGGTTGCTTAAGAGGGAGTGAGAATCAATCTGAGATTCAATGGATAAAAAATACAGCAAAAAAAGACAAGAACTACATGACCATTCTAGTGTATAAAGTAGTATGCTTCCATTGTTGAATTTTGCTTTTTTCAGTAATCTATTACTGTTTAACAAACATTCCTAAAATTAATGGCTTAAAGCAACAATTTATTGTTAGCTCTCATGGTTCTTGGGATGGACACGTAAGCTGGGAAATTTTTCTTACTATAAGCATTGTCAACTTGGTGGTATTCAGCAGGTGGACAGGCTGGTCTAGTGGATAGAAACCATCTCTGGCACCTTGGCAGGAATAACCCAAATGCTGGACTCAGCTCAGATGTTGACCAAGGGCCTACATGATGATGGGCTTGGTTTGGGGTGGGGGATTGTCAAATTTCTTACATGGCAGTTCAGGGCTAACAGAGTGAGCATTCCTGGGAAGAAACTACCAGACTTCTTACAACCTAAACTTGGAATGTCCAGCTGCCACTTCATTCACATCTTATTAGTTGAATAAGTCACTTAGACCAACCTAAGGGGAGTAGAATTAGACTGCATCCCTCAAAGAATTTACAGCTGTCTTTAATCTACCACACTCTTGTAGCCCTTTGAGCTTCAAGTCACAATAGGTTTCAAATTACAAACCAACACAAGCTCTCTGTGCTAAAATTCTGATTAAGTTTGAAGACCTAATACCATTCTGACAAACACCCATGCAAATCCAAGCACAACCTCAAACATAAATGCAAAAAATTCTGTCTCTTCACTTTGATGGATAAAGAATTGCTAGATTGTAATTAGCATAACAATAAAGACAGTAAAAATAAAAAGATAGATGATAAATGCCGTTTCCCAGCTATTGAGGGTAAGGCACCCTCTGGATTCAGCCCTTACCACACTCAAGCCCAAATGGAGAGGTGAGAATTTGATACCCGCAAGAAAAATTGTTAGATTGGTGTTTTTCTCCTGTTGGTAGACCAGGAGGGGAAACATGCTGTTCCGTTTACATGAGAAAAAATGTTCTGAAACTTCCCCTCCTCTTTTATCTCCCCATTTTTCCCCACCACCTCAAAATAAACCCCACTAAATTAAAGCCATGTTTGTGGATCCTAAAAGGAAATTTCTCTTAGTAGCCAATAAATAGTAGTAGGTTTTGCTTCTTGTACATGTGCAGTGTGCCCTGCTGAGCGGTTCACTTCATTTGGCAATTCTGGGAGACTGGTAATGAATTTCCCTGACAGATACATCCCTGCTCAGATCAGATCAGGGAAATGAGCTCTTTGGAGCACAGGCTTGTATGGAATTATAACAGTATGTGTTCACTGACCCCCAAGCTGAAAGAATGTTTCATTCCAATACTCTGAAATGAAAACTGATAGTCTCTGTTGTTTTCATTGCTTAAACTGCACATTATTATGAGGGACTTTATTTTAAATTAACTTGAGTGGTAGCATAGCTTTCCATGAAAAAAATTAAATAAAATGCCCCATATTTTGTTAGCAGCACATTGGTAACCTGAAAACAATTTCTTTTTGACAGACAAGGAAACAAAATCCTGACTTTAAGAGGTACTAACAATAATATCTCTCTCTCTCTCTGAAACACACACACACACACACACACACACACACACACACACGTCCTTTCTCTCTACTGTTCCTCTATGTAATTGAATAAAAATAATAAATTCTCTCACTTGTTTCTCTGGTCTAACACCTTTAGAAAAGGACTGTGAAATCTTACTTTGGACTGAATTGGAGTTAACTGTCAAAGATTTCTGCCCGAGGTTGGGTTCTCTTTGAATTTTAATATCCCTTGGACACAGTACTTGCAACCAAAATAGTCTCCAGAATCAGAGCCCAGGGATTGGCCAGCCTATGTCTGACCTTTCCGGCAGATGTTTGTAAATGGAACGAATTGCTTTTCCCAGCCCAAACCGCGTAATCTTTGGTTAGGGTTGTTTTCCATGCATACACTTAGGCTGTGGTTTGTGCCGCTGGGTGTTGGTAATAAGATACACACAGACCCCAGGTCACTGACTATACCCAGCTGGATCAAGAATGATCATTTTTAATCTTGAGGTGAAAGCTTGATATATTAGGGAAATTAGTTGATCTAGTCAGCAAGATTTTTCTTTTCTTGCCAAAGCCCAAATTGTGATCTGGACAACCACTTGGCATGCTCAGCAGAAGAAACACAGAGAAATAATTCAATTCTGATTTGGCCAAAATGCCAGCTGGCCAGCACAACTACAAATATGTTTTGTTGAGTGATGTCAGTGATGTAACAAGGTGAGCCCACATCTGGTTATTTAAAGAGGATGACCTGCCATCAGGCAGAAAGAGAGCATGGGAATATTCCCCCCTGAATGCCCTATTTGCCCCAGCAATTTCATATAAGTGGGAAACTTGGGGAAACAGGATCTTATAGCAATGTGGGAAACAGTGTTCAGGGACTGAGAGCCTTCTGCTTATTTTAAGAAACATGATATCATGTTTCAGGGTTCTTGAAGAGTGCATTGGCTGATCTCCTCTTGGGTTGGCCAAAAAGTTTGTTTGGGTTTTTCCCTAAGAAGTGACAGAAAAACCTGAATGAACTTTTTGACCAATCCAATACAAGCAAAAAATGAAAACTAAATTTATAAGTGAACATACAGAACCAGTGATTTACATATATCCTCTTGATAGGACACCTTGGAGCTGTGATGTCCCACTTTGCCCTGGTGTTCCTCTTGAGAGGTGAGGGACCCAATGACTAATGTGTCTCACAAACAACTGGGGACTCTTAATGGAGCAGAAAGTTTAGCACAATGAAGGAGTTGAGACTGTACAGATCAGCTGACCTGGGTTTGACTTTCATGTATAAATTTATAAATTAGAGCAACTTTAGTTTCTTCATCTTTAGAATTGGGGGAACAATAATTACATTGCAGGGATCATTTGATCATTAAATCAATGATATAATAAAGTGCCTATGAGAGTCTCCAGCATTTAACAGTGTCCACTTATTATGTCATTACTCTCCCCACACTTTTCCCAGATTGGGGCAGAGATGAATAAGGAGATTTGTCTAGAATCTTTGTTAACTCTCCAGGGAAGACAGAGCCAGACTTGAGTTCAGCATGAAGATAGAACTACAGCAGAAGAAAATGTGGCAAAAAAAAAAAAAAAAACCCTCAAGGGGATTTGTTACAATTTGGAATGATAGAGCACATCTGTGGGGAAAAAGCACACAGGGAAATCAGGATTAGATGTTCATATTCACAAAAAAAAGGTACCTGACCCAAACAATGGGATTTCTTGTAATTGGCAAAAGATCCAAGGGGTTGTGAGGGGCAAGGAGATCTGGACTTGCTTCTGTCATGATGATAAGTGGTTACAGGTGCAAAACGCTAATGCTCCTCAGCTAAGTTTGAAATGATTTGCTCATAATTTTATTTAAAGTATGTTGTCATATTTTCTCTTTTGGAGCACTCCAAGTCTTTTTGCCTATTTCACTTAAAAGGTGTAAAGCATTCCAGGAGGGATGGGGAATAAAAGGGCTGATATTTATGTTGCAGTGATTAAACTTTTTCCCCTAAACTCACACCCAAGAACTTGTCTACAGGCCAGTTTGCATTTTGGCCACATTTTAAGGACTTGGCTACCACAGGCACTGTGCAAACTCACACCACATGTGGTACTAATTGGCGCTGTTGGCAATTTAGGAAGAAAGGCTGGGGATGGAGTGGGCATGGAAGCCTAACAATGCTTCACACAATGGTTCTCAACAGGAGTTAGAAATTAGAACTGTGCAGAGAAGGATGGGCCTGTGCAGCAAAGTCAATGAGCTGAATCTCTCAGCACTTTGCAAAAGCAACCAAAAAGAAAGGCAGGGAAAAGATTTGAACTAGTTACTGTATTTGGTACCAAATTTTTGAAATAGACTAAGGAAAACTTGCTCACTTAAAATGTACAGTCAAGGAATATGAATGCACAGATGGAGGAAGGAAGCAGGTTCAAACAGGTGCCTAGGACTATATGGAGACTCAGCCACTGCTTGGGGCCAGTAAAACTGCTTCCAGGTCAATTTCTCCATCTGCAAAGTAGTCATGGGCTGGGCTTTCATAGCATTTGCCTCCAATCACCTGAAGGGAACAGGGAGCTAATTTGTAGTTTGTTAAAGAGTTTTGATTTTGCAAACTTCAAACCCAAACATAGGGATCTCTCATAACATCTTAGTGATGGGTCTCTGGAGGCATGAGGAGAGCAGCAGTGATGTTGGGGATAATTATTCCCCTAGACAACTGTGTTAGTCCAGCTCTTCTAGGTTATAAGAAACAGAATTTGCAAGAAATTGAATGGAGCCCCAGGGAACTGGAGTTAAATTGTAGTGATACACTGGGGAGGATTGGAAACACAGAGCTGCCTCAGTAGTCACATCTTAAAGCTCATGGAACTGGACAGTTTTGTTTCCTTAAGTCAAGATACAACAGCAGCTTTGGTTTCCCAGTAGCAATTATAATCATCTTAAAACTTAGCTGCTCTCTTTTTTCTTTCACTGTGCCTACATGTGCTTCCTTCCTGTCAGGGCACAGTAAAGCCAAAGAAAGTTCCCTGATCTGACCCTACCAAGTTCTTTACAGAAGATTCAGCTCTCTTTTCCCTAAATAGGAATGCAGTTTCAAGGACCTGAAATGACAAGTGCACCTTTGCATTTTCTTCCCTCCCACCCACACCCTCTTGTTTTCCCTCTCTCTCTACTATAAGGCTTACCCTAACAATTTGCCAGGCCTGAGACAAGGGTATCACTAGAGACCCCTTGACTTCACCTCTTCCCTTCCCACCTCCAATTCTGCTCCTCAGCATGAAGGATGTCTGCCCATGTGTGTGAACACCCATCCCCTAAAATCCATGCTCCATTCATTCCCACACACCTGCTCCTCCCAGAGGCTATAATGGCTATATGTCTGGGCCTTCAAGAGGCCTGTGCAGGACCAGAAGTGGTTTCAGGGACATTGGATCAGGCAATTTTAGGGCTGCAAGCAATTTAATATGACCTAGAAGAGGCCCCTTGTACCCACGCATTTCTTGTCCTATGGGACAAAGCTAAGGAGAGCCAGGGTACAGAGTCATCTAAAGTGTAGGACTTTGGGAAGGGCCCTGTATTGCCTGGGTCTAAGACAACCTATTTTGCTTCCTTTTCCTTTCTGTAACTCTGTCTTAAAATTACTATGACTACAAATACAACTGCTACTACTACTATATGAAAAACAAATGGGAAATGATGTTAAATACAAGGAATCTCTTTGAGATAAAAATGAGGTGGTCTCTTTACACAGTACTGGAGGCTGGGAAGTCCAAGATCAAGACACCAGCAGGTTTGTGTCTGGTGAGAACATGTTTCCTGGTTTGTAGATGGATTCTTTCTTGCTATATCCTCACTTGATGAGGAGAGAGAAAGAGAAAGCAAACTCTTTCATGGCTCTTCTTATAAGGGCACTAATTCCATTTATGAGCATTCCATCCACATGATCAAACTACCTCCCAAACACCCCACCTCCAAATACCATCACATTGGGGATTAGGTTTCAACATAAGAGTTGGGAAGAAAGAAACTTTTAATCCACAGCACAGGCCAAACCTGTTCTGAGCAGTAGAAACAGTAAGTGAACAAGAGGCAATGGTCATTAATACTTAAAGCAGCAGGTGTGAAAGTGAACAACGTGAAGAAGAGATGTAAATGCAGGTACCAGAATGCATTCCCACAAAAATCAGTGCCAGAGCCATCCCCAAGATTAGCTGTGGATTATTCAAACCAGAGTTAAACTTTGTGAGTCCCTTTCAGAATTTAGTTTCCTGATTTCTAAGCATCCCCACTCAGTTAGATATTCATACTGAGGTTGGTCCTGGGCTGTGTAGTGCAGGCAACACAATGGCTGAAAACTGCAGGGATTTAGTAAGCTAGAATAACCTCCTTCCTTTGCCAGTCACCCGTCCTGTCGGTTTTCCCATATCACACAGGAGGGTCTTCCTTCATTTTTCAGAGTTGGAAATTAAATTTTAGGGAAGTTCAGGAAGTTAATCGGGTCATAGAGTTAAGCATATGGTAAAGTTTGTGATCTAAATCCATGTTTTACTGACTCTCAAAGCCACAAGGATTTACTCAGAAAACATGTTACACTAACCCAATACTTGTCTCTATGGCTTCCTCTTAATTAACAAATAAGTAAATAAGAGCATAAACTCAGGAAATGGCAGAAGCAGCATTTGAATAAGGGTTTCTCACTTCCTTACACCGTTTCTTCTTGTTTTTAAATTTTTCAACACAAATAGAATCTTTTCTATTAGTCAGGTAAAGAACACGTGAAAAGGATAAAAAGCATTGCTTCCAAATCAATGCTTTAAGAAATCTTATATCTCTTCCATGCTCTCTTTTCCCTTGTCCTTACAGTCGCCAAGATTTAGGGGAAGTCATTGTGCTGCTGTTAATATAATATATCCCCAAAGCTAAAAATTGTACTGAAAGTTGACCAGCCCCCAGGTAGTTTAGCGTGACTATGTGAGCTAATTCAGGCCAGTGAGACCTAGGCAAGAGTCTACGTGGTTGGGGGTTGGGGTGGTAGTCATTTTGGGAATTCTATAGATTTCCTAAAGAAAGCAGACAGATGTGTCTGGCATAGATCTTTAAGGCTTCTTCCTTAAGTTTCTTCCATTTTTCTACTTCAAGCTTTAACATAACCATAAAATGAAAAGCATGTGGAAAAAATTCACTCCATTACAAATGTAAAAGAGAAAAAATAAAATATGGTAGCCCAGGTAGCATCATTAAGCTATCCCTAGTAACCTAGTAACCACTTACCCCTAAACTTCTTGTTATGTGGAAAAGAACAGATTAGTTTGTTACTTTAAGCTGAGTTTCTTATATGCTTTTGATTGCATCCCCAACTATATCAATCCCATGTTCAATCCGACCATGTCATTCAAGTTGTTTCTCACTGTCCCCCAACCACAGCTTGCTCATCCCTATGCCTTTGCTCCAGCTAATTTCCCAGTGTGAGATGGCTGCCCCTTCTCTTTTGACTTATCCAAATTTATATTGTGTAAGCACAGGCCATGTTCAACCTCCATAAAAGAGGTAAGAAGTGGTTAACTGCTCAGGTTTCAGAGTTAAAAGACATGGGTTCAAATCCAGAAACTGTGTATTGCTATCTGTATAACTATGAGCAATTCACTTTAGCTATATGGGCCTTAGTTTACTCACCTGTAAAATGGGGATAATATTTTAAATCTCATAAGATTCCTGTGTACATTAAACTAGATTACTTAAAGAACCTATCAAAGGCCATGATTTCAAGTGTAGAAACTGCTCTTATAAGTTTAAAGTCTATAATTAACTTTTTGCCAGAGTCCTTTTATCTTTCTTGTCACTGATATCCTGCTAGATTTCTTATTGGTTAGTGCAATGTCACCAAATACTGGATACTTTATCTAATGTTGATTTCAAATGGGTTATCTTGTCTTTATCAAAATATTTTGTCTTATGATCCAAGAACTTATTTTTTTAATTTTCTATTTGTAAGGTTTACATGGAATTTGCAGTTCAAAACCAACAGCACATGTTCATTATTAATACTTCAGGCAGTGTTCTAAGTGATTTGTGTATCACCTCTTAATCCCCAGAATCTGATGAGGTAGGTATGATTATTATTATCTTCCTATTGCAATGGAGTCATGTACACTGGGGACCTCATCATTTGCCCAAGGTCACAGAGATGGGGAGGGAGGGCTAGATTGCAATTCACACACACCCCATCTAACTCTGAAGTCTATCCTTTTCAATGTTCTGCTCTCTCATCCCTAATAATAACTCATGCAAGGTCAGCCAAATACCAAAGGGTCACCAACCAATACCTGTTTACTGAACATGATTAACTGCTGGTAAGTGAGCCATTCCTCTTTCTCATTTCCACATTGGCGCAAAAAGTAGATTAAAACAATCTGTCTTATAAAGTCATTGTACTTCCTTCATTCCGTTCCTATCAGAGTGCACTATTTTCTTCCACTAGTCTCTGAGTACCAGGTACATCATTTTTATCTCTTAATACCCAGGACATAGCACCATTCCTGAAACACAAAATATCTCAAACAATTGTCGAATAAAATAGTACTGGAGATAGAAGTTTCATTCAAAAAAAAAAATAGCACAAAGACTAGATTATATCAATTTACTTCCTGAAACAAAGTTGGTACTTCAAATAAGTAGCCTAGATAGAAAAGTATAAAATTTACATTTTTCATATTAATAATTTAACATAAATTCAACTTTATATTTTCTAAGTTACATATTTGATTTGAAAATTTGCATCCATTTAAAAAAAAATTTAAGTTGAAATGACTACCATCTCATTTCCATAATCTATATGATGCCGAACTACCCATTAATTCAGACGAAAGTCATTGTACATTGACTTGGAACAAAAAAATAGGAAATATAATTCCTTTTGTAGAAGTGTTATTTTAAGGTAATGTCGCAACAAAACCAATATTAAAAATTAATATGTAAATGTAAGTATAGCTTCAAACAAGGAAGAATTATACTAAGATATAGACACAGTCATTAATTAAAGGGAGGAGTTTTCCAATCTAGAATCTCTCCCTAGAGTTTGTGCCAAATCTCAGAAATTCCAGCTGAGGAACCCCAAGCTGAAAGACCACGGGCAACTCCCTTCTTCATGTGACAAGCTTTTGCTCCCATCACTGTACAGACCACCCCTCAGACAGCTGGACCTGCTAAGAACAGGAAGCAGTGGGGAATTGGTGTTTTTTTCTCTGCTACAAAATCCATGCCAAAAATAGGTGAATCTGGATGCATAGGAATGCTTTTCTTTTCAATCGCCCAGGGTGACCTTCAGCAGAAACAAAAACAGAAATGTTTCTCTCCTCCTAAAGGAGATCATGTCTTCTTGAAATAACATATATGGAAGCACTTTAAAACTCAAGTATTCATTGTATGAAGAAGTGTCACTCTTGATAGTGAGACAGTGGTTTTAATTTGCAATGAGAAGTGCCTGAAAGGGCCATACATTTAGAGATTAATATAAAAACACTTAATCCAGGAACTTTTCTGAGTAACATATTCTCATTCCACCTCTCTCACTCACCCCATGCCTCCTGCCACCATCAAATTCTTAGAAGCAAGTGTCCTACAATCCCAGAACATACTTAGGTTGGTTGTCTAGAAGGCAGTCCCCCAAAAGGCAATTCTCCAATAATGCAACTGATCACTTATTCATCTACCAGATAAAAGTATAAACATGCAAACTAAAAACTCATTTGAGTGGTTTATAATTTTCAGTTTTAAAAATATATACAACCTCCAGTGCTCAATACAATTAAAAAAAAAAAAAGGTTTCCTATATGCCAGAGAAATTCAGACACCAAATATATATAACAAATTAAATTTTAAAATTCGTTGAGAACTCATACTCTATCCCCCCGAATAGAACCCCTTCTTTCCCATCTTTCTTTTTCTGAATTGCCACAGTCCCTATATATCAACAAGGGAGATTCTTGTCACATTCACTTAAATTAGTATTATTTGTGAAATAGCATTCTCTCATCCACTTTACTGAAAAAACTTGAAGGCAGGAACTTTGTGTTACTATCTGTGAATTATTCTCAGTGACCAGTAATGTGGTATTGCCAAAAAATCCTCCCAGTTTTATATGTAAGCACTTAATTGTTTTTCTGAATGTTGAAGGCTACTAACTATCCTGCAGGATCAGAATTTTCTAAGCTAGAAGAAATAAGAATTTGTCTATTCTGCCAAATTGAATCCCTAGCTCTTTCTTTTTTTTTTAGTGTTATATTCTTCTATTATAATAAATCATTGCCAACAGGACCGGACACTTAAGAATGAAACTGGGGTGCAATGAACAACAGAGAAAGAAATAAGAAGCTCTATTTATGGGAAGCGAAATACTAATGTAAATTTGATTATTTGAATGGCTGTAGGTATTATTATAATTCACTTAAAGTATATATTAAACTCTGGTATAATGGAAAAATAGAAACAGTTTATCAAACACATGGGCACAGGCTTAGAAAGATTCTAATTCATGTTATCAAATTACATATTGTCATCACTAACAAACAAATCTGGCTTTTTATTGTTATCTATAACTTCAGGTGGTATATCTGCATGGTCCCAAAACATCCAAATAAAATGAAATTCAGATCAGTCACCAATCCAGAATGATAGTTTATTCAGCACAAAACATCTGTATATTTGAAACTCTCCAAATCGTTTATTTTCTTTTTTCTGTTTTTATCCAGGTGGTGGTACATTTTATACTTGTCAAACAAAGGAGTTGCACTGTCTAGTGAGTTTACAAATGAAGATAATAACATAGGGTTAGAGAATGAGAATGTGAGATTTGTATAAATGATATTATGAGTAGACAAATTTAAAGCACCATCTAGAGCCTCAGATTATCAGGCACTCTAAATCTGGAATTTCATCAGTATTCTTCACTCCTTTTTGCCCTGATAGCACATCTAATGCCTTGAATCCTTGTCTTTGCTCAGGGACCATTTTTAACTTCCTTTACCCTTGTGTGTCAGTTTTCTATGCTGTGTAATAGATTACTACAAACCTAACAGCTTAAAAGAGCATGTCTATTATTTCACAGGTTCTGTTAAGTCAGGAGTCTAGATACATCTTACTTGGGTGCTATGCTCAGGGTCTCACAGAGCTGAAACTAGATGTTGGCTGAGCTATGTTCTTATCTGGATGCTTGATTAGGAGAGGATCTGCTTCCAAGCTCCCTTAGTTTGTTAGCAGAATTCATTTTCTTTCTGCTTTAGAATTCAAGATGTCTTGTTTTTTTCAAAGCCAGCAACAGCGGGAGTCTCTAACTTCAGAGGAGGACTTGCCTGATTAGGTCAGGGCCACCCAGAATAATCTCCCTTTTGACTAACTCAGAGTCAAATGATTAGAGGCCTTAATCACATCTAAAAAATCCTCTTCACTTGTATCATATTCTACCAGCTCGAAGCAAATTGCAGATTCCTTCCATCCTCAAGGGGAAGGAATTATACAAGATTATACACACTGGAGGGGTAGGAATCTTGGAGGTCATCTCAAAATACCGCCTACCGCATCTTGTCAAGTCAGGAATTTGCCACTGTCATGACCACCACCAGTCACCTCCTCATAGATAGCAGTGACAATAGCAATGAAGCAAAATTTAGATTGTTTAAAAATGGGTTTTGTCTTTGAAGTTCTTGGCACAAATCATACAGCGGAAGGACCACAATTTAGGAGGATTCTTTGGATGGCAGTTGTGTTAGAGGATGAGGTAGAGAACTTCTCAAACTTATTATAGAGGGCAGGCTACTCACTGGGGCATATTTAATGCCAGGTGTGGGAGGTGGGCTGGGTGAAATACCCTGCCAAGGACTTGATGCATCTGGGTTTCTGCTTCCATCAGTGCAATGACAGTAGGTTTTATTTCCCACTTCCAACTAAAAGAACAGAACAGGAGGGTGTGGTATCATGTAGCAGTTTGCAATTTTCAATGCTTGATCTTCAAGATGCTTCATTTCTAAATATGTCTGTGTGTATCTGTGTGTGTGTGAGTCTTACATTCTGAAACCAGGATTTCATTGTGGATTCAAAAGGGAATATTTACACACTACAATTCATTAAGTGATATATTTCTAACAGTAAAAACAACAAAAAACACATACATTTTTTCACTCAGTCTACACTGTTGTGCTTTTCTAGAACTTTATAAGCTCCTCAGCTTCACTGAGAGTTTGCCAGTAAATTCTGAAGCTTAAGGAATTCGTTTTGTTTTCCGCAACTGACCAAAACATTCTTAGGAACAACAAGAATGATGGCACAATTATTTCTAGAAATTGTATTTATTGCAATTATTTCTAGAAATTGTAAAAGAGGGAATCAACCGGATGTGAACTTGCCTGGACTTCTTCCTCAATGAACCACAGAAGTATGCAAGGTTGTTCAGCCACACTGACCTTTTCATTCAAATCAAGAAAAAATAGTTTATAGTTTTCTTCTTTACCTTTTGCACTATAAACCTCTCCCTGGGGACAAGCAGTGGAGTAATCTCATACCTCTCTATTCTCTTTCCAATTTTATTGTAATGGTGTAAACTGCATCCAGCTTCCCTCAGGACCATGTGGATGCTGTACACACTTTCTAACAACCTGTGAATGCTTGAATTGTCCACATCAAAAATAAGAAAAAACAATTACTTGAAATTACACCAAGATGTAGGGCATCAAATAATGATTATTTTGGCTTAATAATGCAGTGATTTAGTAACTTGGAAAATATTTATTGAGCCACAATGACCACATGCTAAGCAGTGCTTTGAAAACCAGTCATAGCAAAGATAAGCTAAAAAAGTTCTTGACCTCCTGCCCTCAGAGAGCTTACATTCTAGGTATAACAGCATGGAAGGTGGTGATAAGTACAGAGCCAAGAAGTAAAAAGTAGAAGGAAGACTATTATTTAGACAGGGTAGTTAGAAAAGGTCTCTTCTACAGAGGTGACCTGCAATACATTCACTTGTTTATTCATTACCTTCGCCCTCAGAAGAATGTCAGTTTTATGAGTGACACTCATTGCACACCCAATGCCTAGAAGATGCCTGAATAAATCAATAACTCAGATAGTGGTGTCATGAAAGGCAAAGAGGAATAATTCAAGAAACAGAGTTCCCAAGAGTCAAGTGCTGCAGCAAGCATTAGTTATGCACAAGCTGAAACCTCTCTGTTAGATTAGCATTTTGGGTAGTAAGAGCAGATTCTCCAAAGTGGTACCCAGCTACAAGGGATTAAAAAGTGAATGGAGGATGGAGTCATGGAAGCAGAAGCAAACACTATTCACACAGGCCTTGAATGAAGGCATCAAACCATGCACAGAGCTAGGGAAAGAACATTCCAGACAGAGGAAATAGCAGATGCAAAAGTGGAGAAGAAGCATGAGGACTCATAAGAAGACTGATGCAAGTGGGGTATAATAACACAATAAACAGGGGTAGGAAAGAGGTGGCAGTTGGTAGCCTCATACATCATGTAAGGCATCAAAACCTGGGCAAGAACATTGGATTTCATTCTAAGTGACATGAAAGATATGGAAATGTTTTGAGCAGGAGAGTGAAATGATCTGATTTATGTTTGTGGAGAAGAGATTGTTGACAAGCATGAGCGGAAGCAGGAAGTCCTGTTCAGAGTCTGTTGCAATAGGCTTAGAGAGACAAGTGTGGAGAAAGGAAACATGATCACATTCAGCACAGATTTTCATGATACAGCCAATTACATGACTGGAGGATTGGAGTTAATAATGATGCCTTCATTGACTGAGGTACGGAAGACTGTGGGAGAAGACTCAAGGTGGGAAGATGATATAGACTGAATATATGTGTCCCCTCAAAATGCATAGGTTGAAGCCCCAGCCCTCCCCCAACCCAGTGTGGCTGCATTTGTAGGTAATGTCTCAAAGGAAGAAATTAAGGTAAAATGAGGTCATAAGTGTGGGGTCCTGATCTGATAGGATTAGTGTTCTTATAAGAGACACCAGAGAATGGAATTAGCCTTGTAGTAGCATCTGCTTTCAACTTCCCCTATAACAAAAGTTTCAGAATCCTGAAATGGGGCTGTGAACTGAATTGTGTACCCCCCCCAACAATTTCATATTGAAGCCCTAACCCTCAATGTGACTGTTTGTGGAGACATGGATTTTAAGAAGTAATTAATATTAAATGATGTCATGAGGATAGGATCCTAATTTGATAGCATTTACAACCTTATACGAAAAAAGAGATCCCTCTCTCTCTCTCTACACAAAGTCACCAAGGAAATGCCAGGCGAGAACACAGTGAGAAGGCAGACATCTGCACCCCAAGGGAAGAATCCTTACCAGATACCAACCCTGCTGCACGTTGAACGTGGACTTCCAGTCTTCAGAACTATCAGAAAATAAATTTATGTTGTTTAAGGCATGTTGTCTGCGGTATTTTGTTATCACAACCTAAGTAGACTAATACAGAAGATGTATCAAGAATTCTGACTTGGATAATTTCAATTTGAGATTTCTTATAATTCTGAGCCAAGATGACAGGTGTTGAAATATGTGGAGTTCACAGACGTCAGAACTAGAGATATAAAATGTAAGTCATCTGCTGATTTGTGATGGCTAACACAGTAGTTAAATTGGAGGACAGGAGGAGGTCTCTAGGGGGTAAGAGGAAAAAAAATGTGCCCAGCCTAGAGCTCTGGGGGACTCCAACATTCAGACATTGGAGAAATACATGGAAAAGCCAGGAAAAAAAAATCTGAAAAGTGGCTGATTAGAGAGAAGGAAAACAGGATCATAGAGCAAAACTCTGGCATGGGCTGGGGTAGGAGACAGTAAGAAGAAAGAGCAGGGAAATGATGGAAGCTCAGCAAAGACAGGAGATTCCAGAAGAGCTCTCACCACAATCAGAATGTGTTTTCAAGTCCCCCATCAAACAGAAACTTTGAGCTGTAAGTATGAGCAGGAGTAATTATAAACGTGTTCCTTCTTCAGTGCAACTCAGAAATAAGTTGAAACCACATGACTTTCATAATAAATAAATAGAACCATTTCTACAATACTCTGTCACTATCTGTAATTTTACTATGTGAAATTAATTCTCCAAACTCCCAATGTCAAAAGTAACTATTAAACATAGAGTATAATCCATGGTTATAGTCAAAATAGTTAACTAGTCTGACATTCCGGAAAAAAAAAAAAATGACGGTAAAACCACTCCAATTAGCTTGAATATATTCCAGCCAAGGACACAGCTTTTAATTAACTGATTGTTTTGCTTTAAATTAAATGGCCAGGCAACCTGAAGAATTACTTGGAGAATTATTATATCTATACTTTCAACACAATCTTATTTCTGAACTTCAGATCTATGTCCCCAGATTCTGTTGGATTATCTCCATCTGTATGACTGATGGCAAGACAAATTCAATATCACTCAAGCAGAGTAAGCCATCTTTTCTAACAAAGTAGCTTCTCTTTCATATTCTCTATCTCCTTGTGGCTGAGATACTTTGCATATTTCATGCCTTCTTATGTATCTTACATTATTAATATAACCATTTTTCACCTGTATTCATCCATGACTGTGGCTTCTGGAAAAGGGGCAGGATGAATGCCACCTCAGGAATGAAGAAGATGTTATACAGGGGAATTCCTTCCCTAACACTGATAGAAAATGGAGAACCTCCCTTTACTTCCTTGGCATGTGAGAAGAAGAAGTGAAATGGTAAGAGAAGAGCCCATTAATTCTGTTTTCCTCACACCCAGGGTTATAAATATGAAGAATAAAATATGAAGACTTTGAGAACATATAGCTTGATTTCCTGTGAAAAGCCTGGGTAGGTTGTTAACCTCCCAAAGGAGGTGATTTGCCTGGGATCTAGATCCAGTGCAGTGTGGAAGTAGTTGAATGGCATATTTGGGAGAAGATGCTTAAGTAGAGAGCTGGGTTACACTGTTGATTGTTCATGGTCAACACATGACATGCAGGACACCAGAAGTTACCACCTGTCTTGGTAATAGAACCAAGAGATGCTGAGAGGACAGCTGGACCAACAACAACCTGCATCAGAAAGAGGAAACCATCATGAATACAAATATCAATAACCATGGATGATGGCAGAAAACAACCATAGAGGGAGTGACATCTGAGACCATGAGGTGGCAATGCCACTGACACTCAGATACCTCTAAGTCACAATACCCCTCACTCCTCCTCAAACAGCAAAATGACATATTTTTAGAAGAACAGAGAGAAAGAGAATGTACAGGATACTGAGCTTTTTACCTGAAAAAGGTGGAGCTTCTTTAAAGAGACATTTTTCCCCTTCTAAAGATTCATTTCCACTAATTGGCCATTTAAAGTTCTAGTCATCCTTTGATAGTAGGGGCTTAGGAGGAAAGTTAAATCAGTTATAGAAAATAAATAACCATATTTTCTTTTTGCATAGCTGAATGGTAGTGATAAATTTTCTCAGTTACATCATAGAAAGGAAACTTAGTTCTCAAGCTAAAATGTTTCAGTACATCACTAATCCTACCTCTTTCTTTTTGCTGACTTCCAATCTGTCACGAATAAACACCAGTTAGACATCTGGCTCCTTAAATATGCCCCTTCCTTTCACTTTTCTGGAGCACTGTAGCATTCTTTTCACTGGTCTTCTAATCTCTTCTCACTCAGAGCTATCTTCCAAATATGCATTAAATTATTATTATAAGTGACATTGGTCACTTGTTCAAAATTTTCTCTTGGTTCCTTATCACATGAATAGTAATATTCACCTTTGTGAATAGTGAATATTCACCTTTGCTCTCTGGATACCTAGAACAGTGGTTCTCGAGGTGGGTCCGCATACCTGCAGCATCAGTGTTACCTAGGAACAACTTAGAAATGTAAATCACTGCTTCTTCTCGTAGACCTACAGAGCATCTGAGACTCTGGGTGTGGGGCTCAGCAATCTGTCTTTAAACAAAGCTTCCAGCTGATACTGGTGCACATTAACCTTTGAGAACTATTTTCCTAGCAGAACTGTGGAATTACCTTGGAATCACAGTGGCTAGTGAAGGAATACTATCAAGAGGCTCTAGCCAGGGAGGGAAAGACTCCAGGCCTGCCAGCTCTGTTTCAAAAACAATCTGTTCACATTTTTTTTGCACATTTTACCTAGCATATCATTTGTGTAAAGTGTGAGGTTTAGTCAAGATTCCTTTTTCTTTTTTTCCTGTGGATGTCCAATTGCTCATTCACCATGTGTTGAAAATTTCCTCCATTGAATTGGTTTGCAGCTTTGCCAAAAATCATGTATGTGTCTATTTCTCAGTTCTTTACTGAATTTTCTTGGTCTAAATGTCTGTCTGTCTACCGTGACCACACAATCTTGATTACTCGAGCTATACAACAGGTCTTAATATTGGTACTGCAATTCTTCCATTTTATTCTTCTTTTTCAAAATTGTTTTAGTTGTTCTAGGGCCTGTACCTTTCAACAACACTTTAGAATAAGCTTGGCCATGTCTGCAAGAATCATGCTAGGACTTTGACAGGAATTGCATTAAATTTACATATCAATGTGGGAAAAATTTACATCTTTACCATGTTGACTCTTTCAATTCATGGATACAGTATGTCTATCTATCTATTTAGATCTTCTTTCATCAGTATTTTGTGCTTTTGAGCATATAGATCTTGTACATATTTTCTTAAGTTTATACTTATATATGTCATTTCTTTGGAGTGATTGCAAATGGTATTGTGTGTGTGTGTGTGTGTGATTTTTTTTAATTTATTTGCTTTATTTTATTTTTGGCTGTGTTGGGTCTTCGTTGCTGCATGGGCTTTCTCTAGTTGCGGTGAGCAGGGGCTATAATTCACTGCAGTGTATGGGCTTCTCACTGTGGTGGCTTCTCTTGTTGCAGAGCACCGGCTCTAAGCATACGGGCTTCAGTAGTTGTAGATCGTGGGCTCTAGGGCACAGGCTCAGTAGTTGTAGGGCACAGGCTCAGTAGTTGTGGTGCATAGGCTTAGTTGCTCTGTGGCATGTGGGATCTTCCCAGACCGGGGCTCAAACCTGTGTAACCTGCATTGGCGAGTGGATTCTTAACCACTGCGCCACCACTGTGCCACCAGGGAAGTCTGGTACTGTGTTTTTAATTTTGGTTTCCATGTGTTCATTGTCAACATATAGAAATGTGATTGACTTTTTTTTTTTTTTAACATCTTTATTGGAGTATAATTGCTTTACAGTGGTGTGTTAGTTTCTGCTTTATAACAAAGTGAATCAGTTATACATATACATATATCCCCAGATCTCCTCTCTCTTGCTTCTTGTGTCTCCCTCCCACCCTCCCTATTCCACCCTTCTAGGTGGTCACAAAGCACAGAGCTGATCTTCCTGTGTGATTGACTTTTGTTTGTTGATCTTGTAACCTTTATGAACTCACTTATTAGTTCTTGGAGTTTTTGGTAAGTTCCTTGGCCTAATATATTATCTGAAGGAAGAATTTTACATTCCTCAGCAAAAAATGCTCAAGTTCATGACAACACAACACCCATTAACCTTTACAGACTCATTCTTAATCTTTGTTCTCAACTGAAGTTGTTTCCCAGTGTTTGTTTGTTTTCTAATTGTTATTGAAGACCTCCTACATCCTCATTTGGATGGTTTAAAAATGTAGGTTCCAAAAACTCACCTTAAAGTCTGTAGGGATAGCCTAAAAACCTGAACTTTTAACATGATATTCTTGATTATTTTTATATACCCTTAGGTTTGAGAGCAACACACCTCACCTTCAGCCGAAAGGAAATTCTCATTTTTCCTGAACTACCACCCACATTTTTTTTTTTTTCGCGGTACGCTGGCCTCTCACTGTAGTGGGCCCTCCCGTTGCGGAGCACAGGCTCTGGACGCGCAGGCTCAGCGGCCACGGCTCACGGGCCCAGCCGCTCCGCGGCATGTGGGATCTTCCCGGACTGGGGCACAAACCCGTGTCCCCTGCATTGGCAGGCAGACTCTCAACCACTGCGCCACCAGGGAAGCCCCTACCACTCACTTTTAAGGCCATCAAATCTACTCCTGGCTTCAACACCTCATGGTTCATTCTTCCAAATTTTCATAGTATCACCTCTATATCCCTTACACAATATTTCAATTTTATTCAAACTTAAATTCCTCAAATCTGCATCAAACTATTCTTTATTTCTGCCTTGGAGGAAAATCACCCAACTCTTAATAAAGGTACCATGAAGACTTCATGGTGTCTGACTTCAGATGGGTTCTGAACACTGCTCAGACATCCTGCAACATGCACTTAAGTCCTCCAAATCTACACAGTAGTTATTTCAACTATGCACCCATTTCTTCAAAGTCCCCTTCCTCTCAACATATCATAGTAAATGACCTAGTTTCCTAATTCACAGAAAGAAAAAACAACTGTTTCACTTCTTCACCTAAAATCTTGCCTTCATCCGTACATTGTTCAAAGACTATTCCATCACCTTTTCTTTCTAAAATGTACAAATCATCTTGACTGAAAATAACTTCTATCAAGTACCCTCTTACTCAAGTGTTTTTTTTTGTTTGTTTGTTTGTTTGTTTTTATTGCTTTCCACTGGATTATTCTCCTAGGAATTTCATACTTGAGATCTATCACCTATAAAAATAACCCCACAAAAATAAAACATTCAACAATACTGTGTTTGTTTTTGGCTATTGTCCTATCACATAATAGTTCTTCATTTCTTACCTAATCAAAAGAGGACACAATACCTGATGTTTCCACTTTTTCATTTCTGAAGTTATTGAAGACTGCATTTGCCCTCATTGAAAATGACCTGATGAAGTAATCAAGGATCCCTAATTTCCAAATCCAATGGATAATATTTAATCATTACTAGCATGTAACGCCATTGAAAACGTTCTCCTTTCTCAACTTCCATTACACTACACTCCCCTGAAACTTCCTTCTTAGTCTTTTGTTAATGAATCATAAGCTTCCTATTGCTCCTTATACGTTCAGACTTTTCAGTTCTCTCTGATCCTATTCTATCTAAGCCTGGACACTCCATCATTCCATGCAACTATTTTAATTACCTGTGTTGTTTCCAAGTCCCAAATCAATACTTTCATATTCTTTTGAGTTCTCTCTTCATCTCTCTCTTGAGCTCTTTAACATTTCTTCCAACTTCCAAATTGACAACTCAACATAAAGTTCTAAATACCTCAAACTCAACCTGTCCTAAAACAACCTCATGCTCTTGCTGCTTCTACCAACCTTTCCTCTCTTATTTCCTGTTTTTGTGACTGGAAAGCCAGCTTCTTTAGCTGCCCTTGCCAAAACCAGAGTGGTTTCAACCCTCCTTCTCTCATTCCTGTAAGCAATCAGCCACAAAATCCTGCCACTTCTACCCGCTACCTCTTTTCATTGTCAAATCTGCCTCCCCTCTCCATGTTCAAGGCCACCACCATGGTTCATTATTTAATCATGTCTCATTTGAACCACAGAAGCAATCATCTAATTTCACTCCCCTTCTCAGGTCTAATGTATTCCAAGCCATCCTCTCTTTACACCACAGCCTGGGCAGTATTTCAGATAAGCAAATCTCTGTTCATTTTTTTTCAGTTCTTTCTTATTTCTTACAGACTTAGTAGGGCACAAAATGCTTTTTATGACCTGACTCCTACTGCATTTCCTCTATATGCACTCTAAACCTAACTTTACTGAATCCCTTGGGCCCATTTAACAATCTAATTCTCTCAATTTATCTGAGTCTTTCCTCATTATTGCCTGACAAGTAAATTTCTCTTCATTCTTGAAGTCTCAGTCTTATATTAACCTACCATTAATGAAGACTTCCTTTATTTTTGCAGGCAGACTTAGGTCCCTTTTCTTATCTTTTTATATAATATTTCATATATTCTTTTGTGATCATTTATATCATATTGTTTTGTAACTGTGTTTAGCTGTTGACCCACTAAATTCAATATAAACTCTATTAGCACAAACATTCTGTTGTGTTCTATTTTGTTTCCAAAATTTCTTATAAAAGAGCATAACCCACAGTAGAGACATATTAAATGTTATTGAGTGAAGTACTGGACAGTGAAAGAGAGATATTCACATAAATTATAATAACACAGGACCAAGAAAGACACACATTTTATTGGAATATAAATGGAATACGAATATATAGAAGAGAGAAACTTTAAGACCAGAGAGATTTGATTTCAGCCTAAAAAGACAGCCACTACAAGGTCAGGAGAGGGAGAGATGTCATTTTAGGAAACAGGTACCATATAACTAAATACATGCAGATAAAAACAAGACATGTTCAGTTATAGCTGCATAGTCTTATTGGCCAGTCTATATAGTAAACGGAGAAATGAGTGTACTGAGAAATAAGAATGTAAAAGAGATGTTAGATCTTATTGTGAAAGGTTTCCAATGCCATGTTAGGAAATTAAAACAACAGGCATCCAAGAGCCACTTAGGCATTTTTAACAGAGGTGGGTGGGTTTTCAGAAATTTGCTTTGCCATGAGTATAAAACAAGGGGATTTTAAACTCACAAACACTTTAGAGGTGGGGCAGATGGAAAGTGCCTTCAGAAATTCAGGACAAAAGTAACATGGACCTGAACGAGGGCAATGAATGCTAATAAACAAAGAACATCTGGAATCTGACTTCTAATTCTGGTGGCTTCACTTTTTCATAAGAGGCCCCAAAGGATATAAATAACTTTATCTGCATGTACTTTCAAAAGGGAAGACTATATTTTACTATGTGTTATAATAGAAACAACACATAAAAATAAGACCTGCCCCCATAATGAAGCAGAACATAATTTTCTATGCATGATTTTAACTTCCTGGATGCTAAAAGATCTTGCCAAACCAAGCAATCCTGATATTGAATTAAATAATCAAACATGAAGAGAGAAATTATGCTAACTGCAGCAGGAAAAACATACAATTTTTTTATGAGAACTGAATATGGATGAAGAGTTAACAAAGCAAAGGAAAACTGAAAGTTTCTCCTAAAATACTTTAAAATGATTATATAAAATTGATTAGGCTTTTAAAACCTGGGTGGTATTTGTATGTCTAATCTATAATCCCACAGACTCAGAATACTTGATAGCACTGTAAATATATTCATATTTGTGTATACATATATTTATATTTAGAAATACAATATTTTATATACACACATACACAAATACGCAAACAGATTTAGTACAAGTATTCTAGATTTATTGTGAACCCCAAATGGCCATAGTTTCAGGCTTCTAAGACACTATAAATTATGACACATATCAGATGAAGAAGACCACACTGCAAAAGAATTCATATTTTTATCTTTGTTGAGACAGATGGAAATCCATGAGAATTATAGATAAGGAAGATTTTGGAGGTCAAGAATGTTGTTATTCTTGCCAACTCCACTGCTGCTATAATTCCTTATCACTCTAGTTTGAAAGTGGTAAAGGAAGATGCCTATGTTTCCTTTGGAAAACCATCTCCTCTTACAATCTTTATAGTCCCTGTTGCTAAGGTCATGATTTGACCTTCATCTTGTCGAGTCTTTCATGTTATGTAGAGCTTTCTTTCAATACTCACTCCCTGGGAACTTAAACAACCATGCTATTCAATGTGTAATTTATTGTTTAATGGATTTTCATGTCTTCTTAACTAGTTGGAAAGGTCCTGGATGGACAGACCACATATTAAACACATTTTTCCCTATGTAACAACTAACAATTCACTGAGTGCAAATTCACGCTACCATATTAAAACATATTGTTGAATTGAACTTATGATAAAGATTGTCATAGAATCCAGAAAATTGCTTTTTTATAAATTACCTTTCCTGTTTATACTAGGTTCTTACCTTGGATATCTCTCATACAGCTCTTATTAGATGCCTGTGCAATGTTTGCATATCTGCCCCACTTACTGTACCACTCTTAGAGCAACTTACAGGATAGGACTAGCTCAAAAATATCTCTGAGTAAAAAGAATAAATACCTCAAGGGCTCACTCTGCCTCCTCTATTGCAGCTCATATCAGAAGTCTTTGCTAAGTAACAGTCAGAGGGGTGAGGCAATATGGGATGAAGATTGTGAAGACACCACCAGGTTCTACACCAAAAAAAGACTAAGTGGAGAAAAAATTCAAATGAACTGGCCATGAGCTGTAATTTCAGAAAACATTCAATAAATCCTTAACACAGGATGATAAAAGAGGAAAAGGCTAGCAAAGTCAGGCAGAAGTCAACCCACAAATCTAGACCACATTCCAGAGAATTCTGTTGGGTAGCCAGGTGCCTATTCACACTGCAGACCAGTGCAGCCTGCTCTCATAAATCTACAGGGTTTCCTGTTTTACCCCAACATCTCTGAACTCCTTCTACATTGTGGATTTTTCCATTTCTGATTCTATAAAACTTTTCTACATTTGATTCTATATTGAATATTGTGATTGACTACAGTAAAATTCCAAAAATCTAAGGAACAATTATTAATCATATTCCTTGCATCGGATAGTTTTGCCTCAAGGCAGATGAGAAAATTCTTTGAAAGGTTGTTTATTCTACCTTTATGTGTTAAATATCACTTGTGCCCTTACAAATCTTCACCTCTTCCTTTTCCACCCTACCCTGGAGCTTGGGATGATGAGCCTTTTGGATTACGTTAGAGGATCCCTGCCCTCTGTCACTGTGTGGTTTTAGCCAACAGGAGGTATAAATTGGAGGTGAGAAAGTGGGAAGAGTGTGAGGCCAATTTCCTCCTTGCCAGGTGATTGATGTCTGGCTGCATTCCTCAACCAGAGCTCTTGTCCTAACAGCTACCTTGAACTTCTTCAATGTTTTGTCCCTACAGAACTGTTTCTAGCCCCAGGGTCTTCCACTTTTCCTTACTGGTTTTTCTGAATTCTGCCAAAGCCCTTTTAAATCACCTCTTTACTAAATTTCTTCAAATTACTGGTTTGAATATGCCATCTGTTTCCTACCAGGACCCTGCTTAATACGTCTCATATCCTTTCACCAGGAAGTCAACTTTTTCAAGGGAGATGAAAAAGACAGGAATGAGAAGGGCATGAAAATCTTGTGTTCCTGGGTCTTGTCTTAAAACAATGAAATGCTATCTTCCGTACTCTTCCCCCACCCACAATTCACGACTGATGTATCAAGTCCCAACAGATCTCCAACAGTTATACATAAAAGAGTGAGCAAATTGTGGTGCTGCCCATAGAATTTCAACCTATATTTTAAAAAAAAAAAGGTCTCTATTTTGGTGGTTTGATAGAAGTTTTCATGCTATCAATTTAAAATCTAATGATTTAACTTTTAGACCCTTGTATAGATTGTGTCCTAGTGTCTCTCACCTATTTAAGGGGCTGTTCCATCTATTTTTTTTCTGTGCTCCAGTTCCCATGTCTTGACAGATAATGTTTATATTATGATAATTATTTCCCTCTTAGGGAAATATTTGTGCCCCAACTTACTCTTAACGTTTTCAGCTATGACCCTTTTTGTCATTAACTCACCTAGTTTACTGAGGTGAAAATATAGTGCATATATTTATGTTTTGACTAATAGGACCCTACCTTTTAATTTAACTATCCATGTTTATATACAATATTTTTCACACCATTCTCTACTTTAGCTAGAGTAATTACAAAGAGCTGTAGATTTGAAAGAGGTGGTTTGCATCAAGTTTAAAGTTTTCCCCTAAAGCTCTCTTGACTCCAAAAACTCTGTTCTGTATTTCTGATCCTAAATACTCATATTAACAGTTGTTTGAAGAAAAGATCAAGAATCCACCCCAACTTTGTATTTTGCTTAAAAAAAGACCGAATACAAGTTGGAATAAGATTTCATATTATTTGGAATACTTTATTCATAGTCTTAACCTTACATCGTATATCATGATGCTAAAGTTATGTTGGTATTTTTCTCTCCAAGAATAGTTTTGAAAACATTCCTAGACATGATCATGCATTATATATAAATATGCAAAGCTTGTGTAGATGCTAAGAAAATAATGATGAAAATAAGTGTAAACCCAGAATTATTTTTTACTTTCTTCAAATAATATGGTCATCAGTGGGAAATGATCATTATTTTCAAAATATGTCTCCAAATTCCTCTACTTTTATCCACAGAAAAGAGAGGGGATATTTTCATATTTACCTCTTTATAGGAATATGAATATCTCTTTAAGATCTCCAGAACTATGCCAAATATGACTATCGTATATTTTAATAATGATATACTGTTACTTAAATGTGCTTCAACTGGAATCAAACACTAGCAAAAGAAAATAATTCAACAAAACTGAGATAATGGTAAAGAAATGTAAAACTGTTTTGAGATCTTCACATGGGTTTATGCCAACTGTGATTATTACTCTCATATAAAAAGTCTTAATACTTCTAAGAAGCAGTATCTTCAGCATCATATTCTATGTCAGCTTAATTTTACTTATTGCAAAATTTAAATTTAATTTAGAGCTCTATTTAGAAATTATTTTCTAATAAAACATTATAAGTGGTTGGAGCATGAAATCTGGTTTGGAAAGACTACATACAGGGGAAAACACCTGCTGTGACTTATACAGCTGAAATATCTGCTAAACCTTCTGACACAGACTTACCAGAACAGGGATATGTTCTTTGAACTAGAAACCAAATGGCAACTACTGAATGTGTGGCCCTTCAGGGACAGGTGCATCTTCCATCTGGAAAGGTCACCTGGCCTTCGAGCAAGCAACAAGCAATGAAAATGCCTCAGGGCAAAACCCAGCAGGGCTGTTCCTTTAAAAAGGACTTATAAAAGTATGAAGGCTTGTCTTTTCTTAGGGACGCAGACAATTCTATCTCTACTAATATTTGGAAACATGATTAGATAGAAAAACATATCATCGGATTAATTGGAGAATTGGACAAAGTACACAATGGATGGAATTGTACATTGATTAAATATAATCTAATAGATGTGTCACTATGTTATTAAGGATAGTGACTTAATTTAGAGCCAAGAAAGACTTTCTGTAATGGTTCAGATGCAAATAAATACACAGTGTTCTCAAGAGAGAGAAAAGCTATGGAGGAAGCTCATGAAATAGCATATATTCAGGTTTGAATGGGTTTCATTTTTTACACTTGCTTTAGATTCACTTTGGTTGTAGCTCAAACTCCATTTTCTTGTGAATTTTCTAGACTATTGCTTGTTAAGATCTACGTTACCATTCTTTACTGTTCACCAATCTTCTGTGATAAGCACTTGGTACTTATAGTGCATAGACCCTTGTATAAGCTTACAATGTTCTCTCCAAGCATACCCTGGAAAAGTCCTGAAAAAGTTGTCACGGGCCCAAAAAACTAAGTTCAATAGTGCTTATTTAGATGAAAAGAGCATGTTTCCTTAAGAATAATACAAGGGAAAGATCCTTGAAATTACACAGACATGGATTCCAAACTGATATACCTCATTGTTTGAACCTGATTATTAAAGTCAGTGACTATTAGTGCTGCATCTATAACTTGTAAGTTAATAGTGAAGTTTTAATGTGATAATTTATATGAAGCATATAGCATAAAAACTGGCATAGAGGAGATGCCTAACAGATTCTATTTGCTTTTTCCAGGGTAACATTAATATTTACTAATAATTGTTGTGAGGATTAAATGAATTAATGGATAAAGCTTTTAGAATAAACTCTGGTACTTGTTGGTGCTCTCTTAAAAATTTTATTAGCTATTTTTATTATTACCATTAATGTGCCAAGATCTCAGTAATATTAACTCAGTAATGGGGATCAAAAAATAATAATAATAATAAGGGTTAGAGAAATAACAGATCAGTGATTGAATTACTCGAACTAGGCATTTGTAGTTACATAGAAAAGAAGAATCTGAATTAGTGACTCTGGTTTTTCTATTATTGTTTATTCATTCCGTAAGTGAGTACTTTCTTAATATGTGTTCATTACTCTATGTATGAGGATTCTCCAGAGAAATGGAACGAATTAGAGACTAGATAGATAGGCAGATAGATAGATAGATAGATAGATAGATAGATAGATAGATAGATAGATAGATGATAGATAGAGATAGAGATGATAGAGATACAGACAGACATATATAAACAGATTTCTTATAAGGAATTGGCTCATGCAATTATGGATCTGGACAATTCCAAGATCTGCAGAGTGAGTCAATTTGGAGGTCCAGGAGAACCAGTGGTATAGTTCCAGTATGAAGCTAAAGGCCCTGAGAACCATTGATGTAGCTCTGGCCCTCAAACCAGCAGGCTTGAGACAGGAAAAGCCAATGTTTGGTTTGCGTCTGAAGACAGAAAAAAGGGCAGTGTCCCAATTAGGCAGAAGTAATTCTCTCTCACTTGGGAGCATCATTCTTTTTGTTCTATGCAGGCCTTCAACTAATTGGATGAGACTCATCCACATTAGGAAGGGTAATCTACTCATTCTACTGATTTAAGTGTTAATTTCATCCACAAACACCCTCACAACCATAGCCATAATGACGTTTTGACCAAATATCTGGGTACCTTGTAGCCTAGTCAAGTTATTACACAACCATCATACTCTAGATGTCCCAATCTAGTTACAGAGACAAAAAAAAATTCTTTTAAAAGTTTATGCAACCAACATAGCATTAATTCACCAAGTAAGTAGCACCATCCAAATCCTGTAGACAACTCTGTCATGAATTTACTGAAATTCCACTATGTCATATGCAGTGCATTAAATCTAGTCCATTGTCCTAGACATGGAGTAAGTACAATATATACATTACATGACATGATAGAGAGCTTGGACTTTACATTGTAGAAAGTTGGAAGCTAAAGGCAAATTTCATGTAGAGAAGTAATTTGATCAGATGTCTTTTAAAATGATCACTTTAACAATAATGTTGAGAATAATAGGGGTGATATTTATTCTTTCTGGCTCTTCTTATTTCCTGGGTACTTCATGGCATTTATATGACCAGGAGTGGCATTAAGATTTAGCTCTTGGTATGACAGAGGAATAAGCAATTAGAATAAACACTACAGTGTTGTAACAGTGTCCTGGAATCTTCCACTGTGCCTGATATTACATCCTTAGTAGGATGATCATGGGGAAATTGAAGCAAATTCAAAAGGAAAGGAAGAACCCCTGACAGAGGTGGTGGAGTGATATGGTCATGCAAAGTCTCCCATGGGTGACAATTATGAAAACAAGAAAACTGCTCAAATCAATAACTGACAAAGAAAACACCCATGCACAAGGGTCCCCAGGGTTATAGACAAAAACAGTGTCTATAGCACTGTTATAGACAGTGTGGCTCAAGGACCCACACTTAGGCAAATTCTGTGAATTTGTGTCTTTTTTAACTGAGAGAATCTGCAGTTGTCTGCAGCTTAATTAGGATAAAGCTTGAGCTTACTGACCTGAGGCATTAGAGACTAGACCCCAAGGCTGACAGAGCAGATGGAAATTAGGGAAGAATTCCTGGAAGAAGAAAACCATAGACACTAAATCCTTATATCTGAGAATAATCTCTGGTCAAATCTTTGGTTGGCCATCAAATTATGCAAACATAGACAAGACCCCAGGGATCAGAATAGAAAGGTAGGAACCAGAAGACAAAAATACAGAACAGAAATATGAGCTGCTATATATTATGAGGAAATAAAGTTTTTAGATGAACTCAAGCAAATTAATTGCCTAGTACAACAAAAAACAATAATTCTCAGAACACAACACAATTCAGTGATGCTATAATATATTATCAACAATATCCACTTTTCAAACAAAAATTAGATATATTTAAAAAAAAAAAAAAAAAAACTCAGGAAAGAATACTGTTAGTCAGGAAGTAGACCAGTTAAAATAATCTGAATCTAAGGGGAACCAGATGTTAACTTTAGCAGGCAACAGCTTCATAGCAGTTATTTTAAATATGATGAAACAATTAAAGGAAAATATGGTATCAAAGTATTAACACATAAGAAATCTCAACAGGGAATTGTGATATATCAGAAGTGGAAATTAGCTTGCTGAAAATTAAAATAACTGACAATAAAAGTTCTCTAGATGATTTCAATAGCAGATTGGAGAAAACAGAAAAAAGAACTAGAAAAAGAGAGATAAATAGAAAGAGAGATAAATAGAAAGTACTCAATTCAAAGAATACAGAAAAAATGGTAAAATAAAATGAAAAAATGAACAGAGAGGCTCAGAGACCTGAAGCCTCACAATCCAACCTGTGGACAATATCAAAAGGCCTAACAAACACGTAATTTGAGTTCTAGAAGGAGAGGATTGAAAAGGGCAGGGAAAAAAATGTAATGGTTAAAACTGCCAAATGTGGCAGTTTAATACTTCCAGATCCAAGAGTCTCAGAAAACTTCAAGCAAGATAAACACAAAGATTAGTACTACTCCTAGGCACATCATATTCAAACTGCTGAAAGCCAAAGATAAAAAGACAATCCTGAAAGCAGCCACATACAAACATTACTTTGCATATAAATGAACAATAATTATAATAAATAGTTGATTTATCGTTAGAAACCAAAAGACCAGAAGAAATTGGAACAACGTATTCAAAGTGATGAAAGGAAAAAAAAGAAAAACCTGTATCCAAAATTTCTATCAAGCAAAATGATCCAGTAAAAATGAAGGCAAAATAATGACATGTCCAACAAGCCAGAAATGATGGAATTTTTCAGGCTCAAGATAAATGTCACTTAGAGCAATTCAGGCCTCTAGGAAACAACGAAGATTAAATTGGTATATAAAAGCCTATATAAGAATGTATATTTGTGTGTATATTCTTTTTATCTTAATTAATTAAATTGACATGTGGTTAAAAAGCAACAATTGTAACCCTGAATTGCTGAGCTTATAACCTATATAGATGTAAATGCATGACAATAGTACTAAAGGAGTGTATGGGGAGAGTAAATAGAAACGATTGTTGCAAGTTTCCTATATCTGCCTGAGGCAATTCATTATTGCCTCTAAGTAGATTTAATGATTTAAAGTAGCACAATTTCTAGAGCAACCACTAGTTAATAAAAGAGAATTAAAATGGAATTGTAAAAACACTTGATTAATAAAAAGAATGCAGGAAAGGAAGAACAGAAAAAATTGAAATGGTAACCGTAAATAAAACTATATAAAATTATATTAAATATAAATGTAATAAAACTTCATTTAAGGCAAAGACCATCAGGCTGATTTTTTTTTAAAAGAATCAACTATATTCTGTGATAGACATATTTAAATCCAAGTTTTAAAGTAAAACAGAGATGCAAAGAATATGTCATGGGAAAAGTAACTGTAATAAAGTTAAAATGACTATGTTAATATCAGATAAAATATACATCAGCATAAGGAGTGTTACCACAAACAAAACAGGAACACTTTAAATGATAAAAGGGTAAATGTGTCAGTAACACATAACAATTAAAAACACATATTCACCTCATAATAGAAATTCAAAATACATGAAGCAAAAATTAGACCCAATTAAAGAGAGAAATGGACAAATCCACAATCATAGTTGGGGAATATAACACATTTCTCTCAGTAATTGACAACAAACTAGGTAAAAAGTCAGTCAGAATGTAGAAGACTCAAACAACTGCTGGCACTATAGCTGGAAAAGAGTGTTTTATTTTAATGGGGTGATCCAAACCCTCATTTCTATAAAATTTGAGCCTTTGGCATCCCTGTAGTTACTGGATTTCAAAAGGTTTTAACTGATCATGACTGTAGGGCAAAGGAGCACTAAGAGGCTTTCCAGAGTGTCTCCCTATATCAATACATAGCTTTCCTTGTCCTCATTTTGAACTAGAAAATTAATATTCCCCTTGTGATTAGGATCATTATCTCAGCCAGTATAGCTTCCCATCCCTGACTGCTGGTTCAGTGGCACAAAGAACCCAAAAGCCAATCTCAGCTTCTAATTTAAGAGGATTGGGAACTATGATTATATTGCCCGATAAAGACATTTATCATTCGAGCCCCAGGATCTTCACAGTCACTAAGCCAAAGATCACAATACTAGTGTCATAACTCAGCCCTCATCAGGCCATTCAACAGTGTCATGGTACAATGAGGGGAAGAGGGGCGTGTGCATTCCCTGGGCATGAGCCTTTGCCATTCTTCCTTCTCCAGAACATGCCCTGGACAGAAACATTGGTATCCTGGCTACCATAGTGATAGATAAGACATTTTGAAAATCCAGGAACTTTATATTCCCAAGAGGAAAATATCCCTCCCCTCTCCATGATGGAAGAAGGCTACTGTAATCACCCTGACATAGTAAGTTTGCTGAATTCCCTACAGTATGGTATTATGTTGTAATTTAACGTATACCTCTGGTCTTGGTAGATTGACTCTCAGCTCTGGTGATTCCCAGATTAACCTTGATATGGGACAGCCCATACACAGGGTTTTAAGTCCATGTATCACCTTTTATTTCTTCGGTCATTCACCCTTTTTATTGATTGATTTAACACTAGCATGTCTGGGAAAAGCAGCTCACTATGTCACATAGTGAGTCATCTACTCCACTGAATTATTTGAGTCTCCCCTACAGTGACTCAAATAATTGAGACGGGCATAACAGACGGGCATTACATGGGACTTGAATACCTCTAAAATGTCTGCACATCCTAAGATATTTGTTCACCTACGTCTTCCCAGATCTCCTTGCCACTAATCTTCCAATCTTATTCTAAACTGCTAATCCTATGACAAGCTCATAATCGCTGCCTATTAACTGGTGTAGATTCATATCTCAGGCCAAAACTTCTCCCACATGAAGTGGAAAACCAGACATTGCTCCCAAAGTTGCCACAGACACTTCCCTTACCATGGATTCTGCTGAGTTATAAGACCCAAGGGAAACTTGGGTCACAGTATATACCCTCTTCAAAGCCATTATTTTGCTCTGAACACCACGCATAACTTGCAGTCTTGAGGTTATACAGTATATGGGGTCAGACAAACACAAACATGTTTCTTTCTTTGTGGTGGAAAGTGTAGACACAACACTTGTTGTTCAGTTTAGAGGTAATATACTGGCATGCACTGGACAGCTAGATTCCTAGAAATATCACCAAAGCAACATCTCTGAAACTGCTCAGGTATTATTGGTCACCATCTGACACCCATGAAACTTAATATGTTTTCTAGAGTACTTCGTACTTCCTGCCCACTCAGGTCAATTAACTTCGTATCATTAGTATAATGGACCAGGATTACCAAGTTCATCCTTGTACACTGTTGGTGGAAATGTAAACCGGTACAGCCATTATGAAAAAGAGTATGGAGATGCCTCAAAAGATTAAAAATATAACTGCCATATGATCCAGCAGTCTCACTTCTGGGTATGTATCTAAAGGAAATAAAATTACTATCTCAAGGAGATATCTGCATTCACAATAGCCAAGATATGGAAATAGCCTAAGTGTCTGTCAATGGACATATGGGAAATGTGGTATGTATATACAATGGAATACTATTCAGCCTTTTCAAGGAAGGAAATCCTGCCACTTGTGAAAACATAGATTAACCTGGAGGACATTATGCTAAGTGAAATAAGTCAGACACAGAAAGAAAAATACTGCATGACTTCACTTATATGTGGAATCTAAAAAAGCTGAATTCATAGAAAATGGTTAAAAGAGTGGCTATGAGGACATATTGTGTAGGGAAAATGGGGAGATGTTGGTCAAAGGGTACAATCTTCCAGTTATAAGATGAATAAGTTCTGGAGACCTAATGTACAGCATTGTGACCATAGTTAATAATGTATTATACACTTGAAATTTGTTAACAGAGTATATTTTAAGTATTCTCACCACACACACAAATAAATGGTAAATAAAAAGATGATAAATATGTTAATTATCTTGATTGTGGTAATCATTTCCCAATGTGTACGTATATCAAAACATCAGGTAGTACACTTTAAATACATACAATTTTTATTTATCAGTTATACCTCACAAAAGCTGTGGGGGGGGGAAAGAAAGAAAAATAACCAAATTCCATCTAGATTATAAAATGAGATAATAGGAGAGTTTCCATAACACAGAGACAAGAGAGTAGTTGTATACTGCAGGCCATGCCAGTTGAAGATTATTTCTGATTATTTTTGATACTAGGGATGTAGAGAAAAGGATTTTTGAGGTCAATAATTGTGTATACCAGGGTCTAAAGTTTCTGTTTATTTGCTTCAGTAAAGGCACCACGTTTGGATTTATAACTGTGAATTATAGCATGACTTGGTTGTGTCTATAATAATCTAAGTCACTTTTCATGAAAAATCTAGCTTCTTTACTGACCAAAATGTGCAAGTTAAATAACACTGAGATGGTAATCAAGACTTTTACATCTATCAAGACTTTTATAAAAGTACCAATTTGCTCTTCTCCTAAGGATTTTATATAGCTTTGGGTTTACTGTCTTGTGAGGGGCAATTCTTAGGGGTTTCCACATGCCTTTTCTACTATAAAAGAACATAGTTCAGGGAACCATTGTGGAGATTCCTTCAAGTATTTATTTAGTGTATTTATTTTTACCATATAATCTAGATCTGAAAAACAAAACAGAAGGAAACAATGGATGGACCCTCAGTGGCACTGGAGAGATTATGAGATTTATCTAAGACTCCAGTTATGACCTAATCTTCATAAACCTCTGCAGCCAGTGGGCCAGAGTGGTATTTTAGTTCTGGTGATTATTATAAGTTCAAAGTCACTATGGAATATCAACAAAAAAGCCCAGACATTTACCTTTCTGTGGTCGCTGTCACTCTGGAAATGGCCATTGACCACTTTGGGGAAGTCTTGGGGGAAGATGCATAGTGTATATCTGTGACCACATATAGAGTCTTTGTCAACGGGACCAGGGTTTTATCTCATCAATATAGAGCTATTAACTAGTTTATGTCTTTTGGTAAGGACCACAATCTCTATGACAATGGCTCAAGTTTGATTTCTTTCTATCAGACTTAGAAAATGTCTGCTTATATAGCAGCATCTTAGGAAGCTACTCATCTACTTGATTCTTCAGGACTCTATGATCAGTTAGCTATCACAACAGATCCTTGTGGGTCCAAAAACTCTAATTATCACTTTGCCCAGTGGCTTATCATTATAACTGAGCCCACCTTTTCTCTAATGGTAAATGTTGCCTCTGAACCTTTGGTAGAAAAGTGAAGCCAACCTGTGGCAACCTAGCAAACATTGAGTCTTGGGAATGATACCTTTTGATATCCTGCTGATGCCTCTCACTGTTCAGATCCCTCTGAAAGCTAAAGGGCCAGGGATCACATTGATACAGTCTGGAGTACAGAGCAAGGTGAGAAAGGATAGTGAGTCATTCTAGAAGGACAAAAGGAAAAAGCTTCACCCAGTAGAAGGTGAGCTCCATTATGGCAGTGATACTGTCCATTGTCTTCCCTGATGTATCCCCAGCAACTTAGAATATTAATAGTCATATGGTACATGCTACACAAATATTATTGAATGGATGGATAAATGAATGTACTGATGGTTGGACATATTCAAGACTGCATTCATGTAGCTACATATCAGGAAGAACACAAATAGATGAGGGAAAAAGACATGGGAAAATGACAAATTGATATTATAGTAGTTGGATTTCCAGTAGATGGTGTCTTTCTTTGCCAGTACTGCTTTTGAAGGGCAGGCATGAGCCTGGCTTCTCAAGATAAGCAGTGACTCTTTTAAAACACTACTTGTTACCACTTTGAACGTATATGATAATATTTCAGAACCAAAAGGAGGTCCTAGCTTTGCGCTAAAATCTCTCTCTCCAGATCAGTCTGTAGAAATCTAAGGTTCTATTCATATTGTGATGACTTTACACTCAATACACTTTTCCATGTGAAAATGATAGACCACTTAGGAAGAAGATGATTACTCATCTCAGTGTAAACAAAATTTTTATATCCTTTCTTAAGAAAATATTTTTATTTGGGAGAACCAAAGGAGAGTATATTGGTACTGGGTATCCACTGGGAAACAGTGAAGAAATATATGTTTAATGATGGGGGACCAATAAGAAAGGAAAGACTCAGGATATAATGATAGAATTTACAGTCTGTGGCACATTGAAGAAAAAAAAAAAAAAACTGGCCACAAATTCTTTGAGACTCCTCCCATCAAAAAGTAGTCAGTTTCTCAACACCTTAACCCTAGGCCTAGCCATTGGCTTACCTGGTGCAGTGGGGTATGTGCAAATGTGATATAAGCAAAGTTTTGTGCATTTGTGGTTTGCCTGTTCTTGCTGCTGAGAGGTCTTTACAACCTTCATAAAAGTGAACCTGGGCTATCCTGCTGGATGCTGATGAGATGGATGTGGACTTACCACCTGTAACTTCAAGCCAGCCATCAGGCAGGCAAGTGCTGTACCCCCAGACCAACCACTGCCAGCCACCAGATATGTTCATGAGGTAGTCCAAAATCATCCTACCCCAGGTAACTTGACTCAGACCAGAAGACACGTGGTCAATCCACAAAACCAGAAAAAAACAACATAAATGTTTATTGTTTTAAATACTAGGTCTTGGAATGATTTGTTGTGCACCCAAAAATAACTGATAAATGAAAGTCACATTTTTTTTTCCTATTAGCAGAGTTTTCTCCTTCTTGGTGAAAGAAAAAGAAAAATAATACCTAAATGTTAGACGTGACAATAATACATATAAGATAGGAAGATTTGCTTGAGATGCCGTAGCTCTGACTCCTGCCCTTTTCGTAACCTGATTTGCCTCCTCTTTACCATTTTTCATTCTTCCCTCTCTTTCCAGGATTCCAAGCTGGCCTTGGATTTGTTGTGGGCAAAACCAATCATACTTGCTATGAGTGAAGAAGCTTACTTGTCACTAAGAAACACTTTAGGGTCATTTGTCAACTTCTACCACAGGACCTTCATTCTGGTTTAAATTGCAAATTCTCTAGGCTGAGGTCATATTTTAAATGGTTTTCTGTCACTTGTGTTTTCATGAGAAGAACTTTCAGCTTCATTCTCAAAAAGAGATTTTGATAGAAACAGCAGGAGACTAATGGATGCCTAAAGGTAGAGCATGTCAGTGTAACTGATTAGAAATAGGAAATGGTATTGGGGAAGGGAGAGAACTCTAAAATAGAAATCCAGCTATTCTAAATTTTGCCAAAAATGGACTTTGATCATATGTGCATATCACATAAATACTGTGGAAAATTCCTATGAATGAATTGTGTGTAAAACTTCTATAATATTAAACATCTACCTTTTCCTCTCTCCTTTTCTAAGAGAAGATAACCCCAAAATAATTTACAAGAACCTGAATACTATATACCAAATACTAAATGCAAAGCAAGTGATATATATTATATCCTATGTATATACACACAATAGATTTTATATATATATATATATATATACACACACACAGTATATACATTTTTACACACGCTAATCATGCTATGGGCTTAAAGTTTAGCTTCCCCCTGCTCCTTTACCTTCCCCCAGACTTCCGTAATTATTAAATTACACTTTAAGCAGTCAAATGAAGATGTGGGTATTACATGATTACCTTTACTGTTAGCATAGGAGTAAAAGGCAATTATCATCTTTGAATGGTGTTATCTGATTATAGGGATGAATTCCATATGAGAATGATAGAGCCCTTTTAAGATTATAGGAAAGTCAGCTACCAAAACAATGTATCAATTACAAAATGGGAGTTGAGCTTTCCCTTTGTCCTGTCACAATTCAGGAAAACGACTTACTGTTTGAAATTAAAAAGCCATAACATTGGGCTTCCCTGGTGGCGCAGTGGTTGAGAGTCCGCCTGCCGATGCAGGGGACGTGATTTCGTGCCCCAGTCCGGGAAGATCCCACATGCCGCGGAGCGGCTGGGCCCGTGAGCCATGGCCGCTGAGCCTGCGCGTCCGGAGCCTGTGCTCCGCAACGGGAGAGGCCACAACAGTGAGAGTCCTGCGTACCGCAAAAAAAAAAAAAAAAAAAAGCCATATCATAAAGCAGATAAAATAGAGTGATTTAGTATTTTGCAGGCACCCGAAGAGCGTTGCACCATAATAATTTGCATTCCATAGTACTTTTCTTGTGAAATTTTTCAAAGCCTATTATATTAATATGAATTCAATTGTGATGCATTCCCTTGATGTAGGGACTTATTCTTCCTATCCCCGTTTTACAGAGAAGCACATTAGGTGCTTTGCTGAAGGGTACACAGCAACTCGTAAGTCAGTTAGAAAATTGATCCTAGAAATTCTAATTTCCTATCCTTCGTGCTGGTACCTTGAAACCATTTTCCAAATAGAGAAACATATTACTCTTCAGCTAAATAGCAAATTAAAGACATGCTGTCTCATGTAATTTGTAAATATGCTTTAAAAGCCACCAGTACTCCTGAGAGGCTTACACTCTGGTTCCCATGGTGGCAAAAAGGAAATAAAATTGAGAGCAGAAGGGAGACTGAATTGCATTCAACAGCCAGAGGCAGGCTTTTGCACAAAATAGGGCATCTGGATTAGAATCTCTAGATAATCTTTGCAACAAAGAAGTTACTTTTATCTGTATCCCTGATGGGGTGTAGCCAGCAAAGCAAAGAGAGAACAAGGTATGAAGAGCCCTAAAGCAATCCATGGTAAACAAATTTTGTACCAAGTGCTTATAACTTGTGTTACCCAACCTCCAAGATGGCTTCCAGGTGTTAGGAAGTCTTGTTTCCTCACATCCATGTTCTTGTGGTTGTTTATTCCACACTGAATCAGGACTAAGTCCTAAAAAGTATTGCAGCTTTCAACTTGGTCTCCAGGTATGCTCATTCAGGAAAGCCAGACAGTGACTGTGAGGGTCTCATATGGAGAGAAACTGTGACTTTTGTACCGGCAACCAGCACCAACTTTCCAGCCACATGAGTAAGCCATCTTGTAAATGGATACTTCAGCCTGAATCAAGCCTTCAGATGACTGCAGCTCCCATCCACTGCATCCTGATGAGAGACCCCATGACAGAACTTCTCAAACAAGCTTCTACTGAAATTCTGACCCACAGAAACTGTGGGAGATAGTAAATGATTATTGTTGACTTAGCTACTAAGTTTTGGGGGGATTTCTTTCATAGCACAAGATAACTAATGTATAATCGAACAATGGATATATCTGAGAAAAAATAAGTAGTTATATTAGTTGTTTCAATTGGATTCAGCAACTATTACATGAACATGTACTTTTTGTATAATAGAAAAAGACACCGGTAGGTAATGACCAAGCCTTAGCACAAAAGTAGCTTATCACTTGGAAAAAGAAATAAGGCAAATACTCTAGCAACAACTATGCAAACTTTAAGAGAGAAAAGATATTCATTATGAAATGGTATGAAATCCCTTATTTAAAAATTTGCAGTGGCTTTCTACAGCATTTTTGAGCTAAAATTAAACTCTTTGCCATTTCTGGTCCCTAGTGCAGGCTCACCATGGTTGCTGCTTCTCCAAACATTCTGGCCTTCAGTCTCTTGAACATAGTGAGTTCTTCTTTTCCTAGAGCTTTAGCAGATGCTCTTCCTTCGACCTTGCCAGCTCCATTCTCCTATCCCTAACCCTAATCACATCCTTCACATGACTAACATCTTCGGGTATCAGCTGAAATGTCACCTCTTTTAAGAAGCTTTTAAAGAGTACTTTTCGTAAGCCACCCTCATCACCACACACACATACAAATGCACAGAAACACACATTTTTGTCATCATATGATCCCTACTTGTTTCTGTCAATTGAGTAATCCAATTTGTAAAATAAGGTCCAAGTCTGTTTTCTTTACCCATTGATTTTATACACCCATTGGTTAGCATTGTGTCTTCATATATTAGGTGCTCAATAAATACTTGTTGAATGAATAATTTAAAAAATCAAAAGTATAAACAAATCATTACAAATATCCAAGGGTTTATTAGATCATTTTAGGAGAAGCTTGGCATTTAAGTAAGCCTTATTGATTGCTTCAGGCTTCAGAAGGCTAGTGTTTGTGGTAGAAATTATTCCAAGGGAAGCACTGTATAGAAGGAGGGAGGAGGAGAAACAGTATTTTTCAGCCTGTTATGTTTGTTTCTCGTATCTAATCTTCATTCCTCTCAGAGAAAACACTAGAAAGTGTGTTAGTCTATAGAATTGCCTGATAGAACTTGTAGGGAAGAAAGGAAAGGCCACCACAGGCTAAATAGTGACATTATGAATTGAATCACTGCTATTGATTCAAAGTTCAAAAATGAAATGAGGAAGTAATGTTCCATCAGTGGTGGTTCTGAGGTGAGGGAATATCAGGAGTGGGAAAGGCTTATAATAATCATCTGCACTATTTTGTTTACATTTTTCTTGCTCCATTCTGAAAGATTGTTAATATTTGGGGCAATTGTGCAAAGTCTGCAAAACTGATGGAAATACCACTAGAACTACTGGACACAGACTACTTTGAGCAAAACACTTAAGAATAGAATATAAACATGAAATAATGTCCAATTAGAGATTGGACTCTCAACTTCTTTATGAAGATAGAATCACAGATGCCATAAGTTTAAGTTAGGAGAGACTTTTTCACATTGATCTGAATCTAAAAACAGTTCTTTTTTTTTGCAAAATATCACAAAAAGTTCTAGCTCCTTTCTATACATACAAAATGGTAAGAGTAATGAAAAATATACCTATATAGTATATATTTATGTTTATATATATATAATGAAATTAACAAACCAACAGATACTAGACAATGGCACACATAATTGTAACTTGGGTAGAGAATCTGACCAATGGAGTTGTCCATATGTGGCTAAACCCACCAGCTGAAATAGGAAGATGGTTATAGGGATCTTAGAACTGATTAAAGAAACAATAAGCGAACCATTATCCAAGCAGGACTACTGCTTTCTTTCACTCAACAAATACATAATTATGCCCATCACCGTGCCAACTACTGAGCAGAAAGATGACTGGAACATGGGTTCTACCTTCAGGAGTCTCCCTGTCTGGCATATAAACAATCTAGAGCCAGCAAAAACATAATTCATTCTGGCTTTTCTTTTCTCATGTGAAATTAAGAAGCCTTATGAAAAGCCTCATCCCTGGAACCTAGACAGATCTTTGTGAATGTGACAGAAGTCACACTAAGGGACTTCTGAAACCAGGTCATAAAAGCCAACAGAGCTACCACTTGGCTCTCCCTCAGGACACACCTATGTTTTATATTTCATTCTACTTTTTTCACAAGCTGTCATTTCTAATAACAGTATCTTCCTTTTACCTAGTCACAGTGTCAAGTTTTTAATGTACAAATATCCTACCACAATTTGTCGCCAATTTCTTTAACAAATTTCAGTTGACAACTCAAGGAGGGCCAAGATTTTAATTTTCCATTTTCTTTTCCCTTGATTCTCTATTACAATGTAGAACATATTATAGGTGTTTATGTCCTGTGCTCTTTCTAGTCTGGATTTTTGTTGTCGTCATTGTTTTAATCACTGTCTTGAGGATATTTTCTTGTCTTTTCACTGTCCTCAAATCAGACTTTCTAAGAATGTTCTCAACTCTTACCTTTATTCATTCTTCCTCTAATTAGAGAATGTCTTATCTATTTCTCAGTTGACAATCCAGTCTAGAGGATCAAAGTCCTTCTCCAACGTGAAATTTCTCAGAATGGTCCACAGTGATCTCTTTCCTCCAAATTTATGGAATCTATTCTATGAAATGATAGCATACCAAATCATATAATGTCTTGTGCCAGCTCTTTTATAATCTTACATTTGTATATAACATTTATTAGCTTTCATTGTAACTTGGTAATATTTCTCCACACTAAGTCACAGTCTCTTAGAGTTTATCTACCAGAAAACTTAACAACTTGCTTGGTACATAATAGAGTAGCCATTATTATCTGATATGGCAGAAAGTATTTTCCAAAAACTATGATAATAATATATATCTCATCCTATGTGCAATTTTTCAACATGGAGCTCCTCCAAACCAGTGATTGTATCTATGTTTCCAGTCCTTGAACCTGGGTGGACCTTTATAAATTTCTCAACCACAAGACTATAGTGGAAGTGACACTGATTAATCCAAGACTAGGTCACAAAGGCAATATGGTTATCAACCTGGTTTTATTCTCTCTCTGAGATTATGTGTCTTTGGCAGCCAGAGCACTATGAAGTCACCATGCTGAGAGTCCTCAAGGATAGACCACATAGGAAGAGAAATACTTGAGGAGTTTCAGCTGTTACAGCACCCAGCCCTTTGAACCTTCCCCGCCCACATACCAGACAGGCGAGCACAGAAGCTTTAGAGGTGACTTCAACCCTGGCCACAGTTTGACTCAAACAGTGAAAAGAACAAGAGCAAACACTGCCCAGCTGAGCCTAGTCAATCCCCCAGAATGTCCAGGATGATAACAATAGATCATTGCTATTGTTTTAAACCACTAACTTTGGGATGAACCTGGGTGGACCTTTATAAATTTCTATTTGTATAACTTTGTAACACAAATAGATAACTAAAATAGATGGTAACTTTGTTATTTAACTTTTGTATCTATAATATGGCTTAATACAAATGTAATTAGTATAGAATTTTCAACACTTTTTGAAGTATACATGTACTTTCTTATTTAATTTTATTCTTAATCATACTTAGTGTTTTTTTCTAAACTTATTGGACATATTCTCACTCATTTATTTATGTCTCCCTCCACTAGAATATAGGCTCAATAAGGACATGATTTCACCTGTTTTATTCACGGCTGCATTCCCAGTAGATAGGATATCACCTTGTGTCATTGGCTTATAAGTCATAGGAGGACCTGGATATAATTCTTGTTGCTTTGGAAGTAAACAGGGTATTTAAGGCTAGGTGTTATGGATGACTGACACATGCAAAGAGTCCGCCGGTCCTTATTTGTGGTAACTGAACTGTGGAAGAATATATGTGGGTGATATCTTCATTTTGTATAAATGCCCATATTCCTAACTTCATGAATTAGACAAAATATGCTAATTATCTTTATCTTTTCATCTTTAGCTCACATTGCAAGTTCCATTAATTTTTCTTTCCATTATAAATCTGAGGTATTATTCAATAGTTCTCATTAACAATATGCTTTTTTCATTAAGTGTTGGTTCTGAGCGTTACCTGTTCTCAAGCTCTGGGAAGTCTCCTTTCTTATTTCAATTTTTTTTCATTAATTCTAAGTTTTACAAGCCTTTACAAAAAGTCTTTCCCTGACCTCACTAGGGCTTTCAAAAGCTATTGAATTAATATCATCGAAATTCAATGGACTGTTTGCTCCTTTTCGATCATTAATGAATATATAAAACAAGATCAGCTACCTAGTCTTTTGTCATATTTCTTGATTTGCCGCCCTCAGCCAGCCATCATACCAGTTAACAGAACTTATATCAAGTCCAATTTGGAAAGATGTCCTTTAAAAATGACTAATTTCAGCTTTGTTATTCCCAATGCTTGTTTTCTGTGTTCACCACTGTTAACCCAAAAGCTCAGAATGTTTTCTTGAGCAGAGAGAAACTCAGAAAAATATAAAATAGAATAAAACATTGCTGCACCTGCCTCCTAATGGCATTATTTTCTATGAAATAAAAAAATTAGATCTGACTGGAGTCAGGTAATTCTCTCCCTGACACATTGTTTTTTTTTTTAAAGAAAAAAAAAAAAGATCAAGAAATAAACTAGCCAGACTGGGGTGATATGGATAATATCAATCTAGTGAGAAGATTGAGGTAGCATGGATTTAACTCTTTGTATGTTTTCTTTGTTACTATTCTTGGACTGTTGAATAGAAAAGGGGTTTTTGCAAACCCTTCACAGAGGGGGATCTGGTTGCTAACTCCTTTGTAAATCTACAGTGACCCACATGCAGCGCAGATCAGAACTCCTTCGGATCATTCTGACTGAATATCTTGCTGCAGTAATACTGCCACACATTTGGAACATGGATATATTTTAATGTAGTGACTCTCATCCCCGAGATATTTTAGATTATGTAAAGATCATCATCAAATTCAGAAAGCATAATGGCATTTAAGGAGGGGTAGAGAGGGCTTCCCTGATGGTGCAGTGGTTGAGAGTCCGCCTGCCGATGCAGGGGACACGGGTTCGTGCCCCGGTCCGGGAAGATCCCACATGCCGCAGAGCGGCTGGGCCCGTGAGTCATGGCCTCTGAGCCTGCGCGTCCGGAGTCTGTGCTCCGCAACAGGAGAGGCCACAACAATGAGAGACCCGCGTACCACAAAAAAAAAAAAAAAAAAAGAAGAGGTAGGGACATTTTCTCCATCATATAATTGTATTCAAAACCCTACTTTGTGAGCCTTCAGTACAATTATGATTGCTAATCATCTGTACCACCTGAAGCTCTGAATGATCCTCAAATGTCATTGGCAATTTGTCATTAACTCAAATGGGCAGGACACCCCACCTCCACAGTCTCACACACCAAAGGGTTAATAAAGCTTTCTTTATTATTCATTTTATTTTATATTTTGTGTCTTTAAATTATGAGATAAGTATATATAATATCAATTTTGGTGAGAATACTACCTTTTGCCAAATAAAGTAAGGGCAATAAGTTAGGGAGTCAAATACTTCACTGACACTTAAGAAAGGATTTGAGGTCTCATTTCCTCTTCCTCCCATCACTGCTATCTTAGTCAACTGGGACTCAAAAGAATCTTAAATCGAAAATAAGAAAATGACCCAGAGAGGATACGTAAAGATGTTAGAGTGAAAGATTCAGATCAAGACTGTCCTCTCAGGTGTCCCACATCTCCTTTCCCCCCTCCAAGACCAGTCCCCCTACTGCAGCCCCTTCTTATGGAGAGCACACATTCTCATTAATCCTAAGAGTTTGACAAGGGGAAAATACTATCATTTTCCCAAACCACACACTCCCATGTGGTCCCATGCCCAGCACAATTCTTGAACAGCAATCACCAGATTCCCTTGTGTATATTCCCTTGGGGAATCCTTCTGGTTGTTTCATATCTCCCTTATTTATGGGCATACATGCCTAACACACAGTTCTATCCCAAGTAGGCTCAGCCTCTAGTAATCTATCGATATTTTAGAAATCTTAATATTTGCAAGTAGCAAAATTATATTTCATTGTATTTTTATGTGTTTAATGTGGAAGCATTTAAAATAAACTAGTGATTGTTGTAACTTCTGATTTGGCATTTTAAAATTTTTATTATAAAATGTAATAGGGGCTTGAAATTCAACCTCTGGGAAGCCCAGTCTGTGCATTTCTATCATTGTATTCAAAATGGTATATTGTACTGTTTGTTTTGTTTTGCTTTAATTTGTATTGGATTATAATTGATTTACAATTGTTGTGTTAGCTTCAGGTGTACAGCAAAGGGAATCAGTTATACATATACACATATCCACTCTTTTTTTAGATTCTTTTACTGCTTGTTTAAATGTAAGTGCCCCACCACAGGCTGATAACTTTGGGGGCAGAGATTATTCCAGACTCATTTTTGTATCCTAGAGACTAGAGAAAGAGTAGAACTTCAATATGGGTTTGAAATATACTAAATGATTGACCTGAAGGGGATGAATAGAGGAAAGAAGAGAAAGAAGGGATAATTGCCTAAAATGTCACCTGTGCTACATTAGATGCAGGAAATATAAATATGAACAAGACAGAAGTCTCTCCCTCAACGTTTCCTCCTTTTCTACACAGAAGAGGGCCAGAGATGCAAACACATGTGACTCAACATGAGAACTGTTTAATGGAGTCTGATGTAGGGACCAATCGTAGCCAATAGGGAGCTCTCTGAAAAGTGCAGTCTTCCATGTTTAAGCACTCAGTATCTGAATAAATGGATGAATGATTTAATGTACAAAAGTCAAGCAGACATAGTTTTAAACTCAGCTCTCCACTTTTCATATGCACAACAAACATCTCTATAAATAATAGTTAACGGTAGTTTACATAATAATAATAAAAATGAAAATAATACATGTTAAGATGATATGCACATCACCAAGGGCCAAATGAAAGCACAGGTTAAAGAGTCTTCTGGCTCAGTAGAATAAGTCATCTGGGAGAACGAAATACTTTTAAGATGTTCTAAGATTCTAATGGTCTTAAAAGATTGATTACACTTAAGTACATGAAAAAAGAAGACTTCAGAACATTACTGATGGGGGCCCAAAACACAATATGAACAAAAGTACAAAAACAGCAGGCATGAAATCTTCCCTGGCTTAATCAGTTTGTCCACACAGGAACAATTACTCCAATCTGATGCACTATCCCTGCCAGCCTCAAAATACATTCCCACTGTCAGCAAAACTAAAAATGGACCTAAAATGCTTTAGACATACAATGCTGAGAAAGACTTCAGTCTTAGGATAGATTTTTTCTGACAACAATCTGCATCCCTCGAGTTTCTAAGTGAGAGTGGGAAATGTTTAAGATCTGACCTCTTTGTTTGTCCATTCATTGCCACTTCCAAACCAAAGAAGACAGAACCTCTTTGGGCCACACATGTAAATACCCAGACATTTAGGAGGGATTTGAGTATGCAATTCATTTGATGGCAGAAGCTCATAGGTGTTCTGAATTAGTTGTTTCTAAGCCTAACACCTCAAGTCAAAAGCAATTTTCCTCTGTTACTACCTCTATTTCTGACCAACTGGCTATAAATTAGAGGTTTCCACGACCCCTCTTTGGGTTCAATTAATTTGCTAGAGCAGCTCACAGAACTCAGAGAAAAATGTTACTTACTAGATCACAGGTTTATGATACAAGGATGTAACTCAGGAACTGCCGGATGGGAGAGATGTAGAGGGCAAGGGATGGGGAAGGAGTGTGGAGCTTCCACGTCCCCTGAGTGCATCACTCTCTCAGCACCTCCACATGTTCACCTACCTGGAGCCTTCATCACACAGGCATGATTGAATAAATAATTGGCCATTGGCAATTGGTTCAACCTCCAGCCCCTTGTTCCTCCTCCAGAGGTCAGGGAGGTGGGACTGAAAGTTGCAACCTGATAATCACATGGTTTGGTCTCCTGGCAACCATCTCTCATCTTCAGTTGGGGTCCCAAAGTCACCTCATTAACCTAACAAAAAGACATCTTCATGGCTCTTATCACTTAGGACATTCCAGAGATTTGGGGAGCTGTAAGCCAGAAACTATGGACAAAGACCAAATATTTATGAGAAATATATTTTAGCCATCTGAAACACAAAATACATATTTTTTTTTTATAAATCACAATACTGCACCCTTTATTCAGTTTAGCTATCAGTGTTTCCATGGGGATGGAGGTAGCCTTAAAGCACCTGTCCTTAAACAATCTCTTGCTCTGATGTTAAACAGAGTAGCCTGTAAGAATCAATAATTATCAATGTGCTATAGTGCATTTTATAGCAAGATCATTTCCTTCTTCTAAAAGGAGCAATTTTATTTAAGGTGCACGACCAACAGCATGTAGTGGAATACAGGAGGATAGTAATGAGCTAAGGCAATCCCACTACCTTATGATTCTGTTTCATTTTTATTCCTATTTTCAATGCTCTAACTCTCTATCTCTTTCTTTCTCTCTCTGTTTGTGTGCAAATCCTTCAACATTATATGCATGACCTTGAACAGAGGGACCCTCTAGTGGCTAAATTCTCCAGCAAAATCTGCGATTGCCCTTGCAAAACTGTTTACCTGTGAAGTTAAAAGAAGACGGGGTGGCATTCCATTTCGTGAGTATTAGCAGAAAGCTGAAGTGAATTCTCCTGCTCTCTGACCATTCATGGTGTCCTTCCCTTATCTGTTACAGTACAACATTGAGAAACACTTCAGTCACTGTCCTTACTCTGAGTTGATGTGACAAAATGCAGTTTTAGGGAAAGACATACACACTCATCACCCAACTTCTCTCTACAAAGTGTTTCCTTTCTATTCTGTGCTGCCTCCAGAGAACAGATAGTGCCTGCGTAATAAATGAAGTGGGAGATTTAGTCATCAGACCTGAGAAAAATTCATGGTGTGAATCCTTGCCCTTGAGAGAATTTGCTGAGTAGCATTAGCCAAGCTATTTTCTGACTACTCTGGCTAAAGATCAAATAGAAACTAAATGTTTCAGAACCATCCAGACAGCTAACTCACGTTGAAGGCACTTTTCTTTTGTGAAATGTAAGTTTCACCGCAGCTCCCACTTCAGATTCAAAAACCTGATTTTTCTAGTATAACCTGGAAGGGGAGAGCTCTGAGATAGAGTGGAGTGGCTTCATTACCCAGGCTTCTGTTTTCAGCCAGCATTCTAGAGAGAACACATCTTAGATTTTAATGAGTTAATTAAATTTCATGCTTAACCCAGAGTGACCCTTAAAAGAAAATTCTTGCTAAATTATTTGAGCAGCATTATTACAAGGAATCATGTCAAGACTCACCTGTAGGTAAAAAACGTGGGAATTTGGGTATGGGGAAGAAAGAAATGTATCAGTTGTCTCTTTTCTTTTTTCCAAAAGTAAAAGAAAACCTGATTCAAGCTACTTTAAGCAAAGAAGGGAACATACTAACATGATTCACTTAAAACTGCTGGAGTTTACTGACAGGTGTTTTTATTACTGTTTCTTAGGCTTTGATGTAGAATCAATCCTTATAGGCTTAGCAGTAGATACAGAAAAATACAAATATCAAGATAGGATAATAAACATAATTTGTCTATTTATCAAAGAAATTGTTGCACATGATAAAGATTATAAGCTCAATATAATAAATGTAATTTGATTTAATATGCTTATAAGTTAATTATACATAAAGGCTAAAATTAAAACCGTTACATTTATCATCTATTTGTATATTTATATATCTTTGTAAGTCCTAATACTTACATATACATACTTACATGTTAATAAATTCATTACTACAGAGTATTACATGAATATCAACCCAAAGAAGGAAATTACAATTTGGGTTGTCTTTCTTTAAGATGATTCAGTTATTTTGTGCCATACTACAAAATAACTTTTTTTCAATAAAAAATGCCTTTTTTATTGTCACAGTTAAAATAAAAATGTGCAGGTGTTAGAGTAGCTGCAGGCACAGCTGACTAAGGTGCTCAGAACTAGGTTTCTTTCCATCTTTTAGTTTCTCTCTCAGGGTAGAAAGGTGAGTGCTGTAGCTACAAAACTTAAAACCTCTCAGCTTCAAATCCAGCAAGTTAGAGTATCTGTCTTTCAAAGGCCTCAGTAGGTCTCATAGTTTCTCACTGTCCTGACAGGTTTAAATATCTACCTGTGACAGAAGAATACGAGATCCTAATTGGCCAGATCTGTGTTAGCTGGCACCACCTGACTGAGTAGGAATGAGGGGGTAAGACCCCAAATGCATATTGGAACTGACTTTACGGGGAAGTGGAGCAGATGCAGAGCAAGAAGGTGAAGCAAGAATAAAGTGCTTCTCTGTAGCCCAGCCTACACTTCAAACCAGTTATATCAAACCCACTCCTGGAGTCCCAAACAAGATAAATCCAAGGAGAAACATGCCAAGACACATATTAATCAAACTATCAAAATTGAATACAAAGAAAGAATATTAAAAGCAGCAAGGGAAAAGCAACAAATAACATTCAAGGGAATCCCCATAAGGTAAACAGCTTTCTTTCAGCAGAAACTCTGCAAGCCAGAAGGGAGGGGCAGGACATATTTAAAGTGATGAAAGGAAGAAAGCTACAACCAAGATTACTCTACCCAGCAAGGATCTCATTCAGATTCAACAGAGAAATTAAAGTGTTTACAGAAAAGCAAAAGTTAAGAGAATTCAGCACCACCAAACCAGCTTTACAACAAATGCTAAAGGAACTTCTCTAGGCAGGAAACACAAGAGAAGGAAAAGACCTACAATAACAAAACCAAAACAATGAAGAAAATGGTAATAGGAGCATACATATCGGTAACTAATTTAAGTGTAAATGGATTAAATGCTCCAACCAAAAGACATAGACTGGCTGAATGGATACAAAAACAAGACCCATATATTGCTGTCTACAAGAGACCCCCACAGACCTAGGGACACATACAGACTGAAAGTGAGGGGATGGAAGAAGATGTTCCATGAAAATGGAAATCAAAATAAAGCTGGAGTAGCAATTCTCAAATCAGACAAAATAGACATTAAAATAAAGATGATTACAAGAGACAAAGAAGGACACTACATAATGATCAAGGGATCAAATCAAGAAGAAGATATAACAATTATAAATATTTATGCACCCAACATAGGAGCACCTCAATACCTAAGGCAAATGCTAACAGCAATAAAAGGGAAAATCGACATATATTATATATAATATACGTATATATAATATATATATAATACATATTATATATACTATATATATTATATATACGTATATTATATATATTATATATATTATATATACTTATATATTTATTTATATACTTATATACTTATATATATACTTATATATATGTATATATATATACTTATATATATGTATTATATATATGTATATATATATGCTATATGCTGTCTACAAACTGGTGACATGTACAGTGGCAGGTTCATAGTTCCACCAAGAATGTTTCTGCCTCAAAGGCCACACTTTTTCTTTTCACTATTTACAACTTACTGTGGCATTATTTTATGAAGCAGTGTGATGTTGTTTTAGTAATCCATTATATTTTATATCAGAGTCAATAAAAATTTTGACAAACAGTTCTTTACAGAAAGTTAATATGTTGCTATACAAGTCTTTAAATATGATTCATCTGGGAGTGAAAGAATTAAGGGTTACATCAGAACAGACATTCCTGAATAAAATAATAAATTACATATTATTAAAGTTACCATAAGAAAATAAAAATATGTATTATTGAGCCTAGGAAGAATAATGATAAGTAATGCTTTAGAGTACTGTTATCGCTCAATATTCTAACATATAAGGAAGTTGTTGCTTTTAGTCATGGAATATCTCTTGCCATATTTCAGGACATATAGCCCTTCAAATAAAGAGGAACCACTGAAGAAGTATTATTACTAGATCTATCTCTTCCAAAGAATGAGTCTGCAGTTATTAACTAGGAATCTGAAAAACAGTCTTTCATAAATAAAGCCACGTTAAATATTCTATGATTTTAAATGGGTCAATAAGTACAATTTTTGAAGTCTCATAATTAAAATGTGATTTTATCACTTTAAAGAAACAGTTTTCTCTTACAAAGAAAGTAGGTAAAGATACATATCTCTTAGAAGCAAATAAAGTTAGATGTTCATAAGATAAACTAATCATGAATCCTTTTTATTATGTTTGCAGCAGGAATTGGACTTCAAACTCATACAATACAAACACAGCTCTTTTTTCCACTATTTCCAATGGACTTACGTGAAGTTTCTTCCTGACTCCTGAAGTTGTCTACCTCACTAGACTGATGTCATGTAAATACAACTATAAACTATTACTCAACTGGACAAGAAATAATCTTTTCATTGTGAGACAGTAAATATTCACTTCTCAATGGGTATGTGCAAATGTGAAAAGCAAAACAGAAGGTAACCTCTGGTACTACTTTGAATCATCACAGTACTGAGCATAAATTTTCTTGGTCTTTCCCCTGAGTTTCAAACTAAATACATTTCAACAACCATTGAAAAGCAGATAGGGAGAGACTCAGTAAAATGTCAAAATGCCTTGGAGATTGTCCAAGCAGAAGTCTGTCAATGATGGGAGTGATGAATGCACGGAAAAAACAAACAAAAAAAACTAAGACATAGGTTTTGACCTACTTTGATATTTCAAAGCATTTGATAGGTTTCTCCTTGTATCTTTCTATATTTTTCTCAATAATCTAGAGAGTCAAACAATTACATCATTGTGTCAGGGGAAAATATAATGCTACAGAGAAATATTAAATGTGTGAACTACTACCTTTTCAAGTGAAGGAATCAGACAATTGGATCTGGATCTTAATAGTTCCAAGGAAATGTTCAGCCAGTTATAGTTATTTGTAACTTGCCATGTACTAAATGGCTCATTAATAATGTGTATTTCTATTTTGGCAGGAGATAAATAAATATCACAGGCATAATTCATTTGGAATCTTTCTAGGCAAATGTAAGTATTGTCAAGCAGCCTCTGATATTTCACAAGCATTAGTTCCTAGCAGTTCTACCTATCCAAACCCTCCTTAATCTAAAAGCCAAGAAATTTATTATAAGGATCAAAGCTCAAAAATAATTATAGGAATTTTTGCATATAGAGGAATACAAAAATATCCACACCCAGAAAGGTAAAATTCATGTCAGGCATCCAATCTAAAATTACCAGACACACACAGAAGCAAGAATACATGATATGCATTGAGAAGGAATATCAGTTAACTGAAAGAGACCCAAATTGACATAGATATTAAAATTAGAAAACAAGGCCATTTGGATTATTATTATAATTGTATTTCACATGTTCAATGAATTAAGTAGTGACTTGAAAGAAATAAAAAGACTGTAAATGAACTTCTAGAAATGAAAATTTCAAGTTTTGAGATGAAAAATACATCTGATAGGATTAAAGGCAGATTAGACTGTGCAGAAGAAAAGATTCATAAACTTTAAGACATAGCAAAGGAAACTATCCAAAATTTAAAACAGAGAAATAATCAAATAAAAATAAAAAGAGCATCAGGGAGCTTGTAGCACAACTTTAAGAATCCTAATATATGTGGAATTAGAATCGTCAAAGGAGGGAACAGAAAAAATTTGAAGAAATAGTGGCCAACATTTTTCCAAATTGATGAACGTTAATAAATGCATAGATCCAAGAAGTTCACAAAACCCAAAAGACAAGAAACTCATACCAAGGCACATTGTAATTAAATTGCTCAAAACCAGTAATAAACAGAACATCTTAAAAGCAGCCAGGGGTGGAAAAGCACACTACTTTCAAAGGAAAAAAAAAACAAAAGCTTGACAGCATTTTATTATCAGAAAAATATTCGAGTGATAAAAAAGAGTGGAGCAACATCTTTTAAGTACAGAAAGGAAACACTGTCAACCTAGCATTTTATCTCCAGCAAAAATATCTTTCAAAAGAAAAGTCAAAATAAAGACTTTTAGACTTGCAAAAGCAGAAATAGTTTATCAGCACCAGACCTGTACCACCGGACATGATGAACAAAGCCCTTCAAAGCAGAAGGAAACTACCAAGTGAAACGATGGTTGGAGCTATGAACAAAGGCCACTAGACATGCTAAATAAATAAGATACTCTCCTTTATTTAAATTGAATTAATATTGATATTATTATTTAATATTTAATACTTAATATTAAGTCCAACAACTATAGATAATACATCATGACCAAGTGGGTTTTATCCCAAGAATGCCATCATATTAATAAACTAAGAAAGAAAACAATAAGGCAATCTCAATAAAAGCAGATAAAGCACTTGACAAATTACAAAGCCTTCCAGATAAAATTTCAGCAATCGAATTAAACTTTCTCAACCTAATAAATGCCTTCTATAAAAAAAAATGCAGATAACAATATACTTAGTGGTGAAAGATTGAAACTTTTCTCTATGATCAGGAACAAGGTAAAAGTGTCCGTCCTTACCACTTCTCTATAAAGTCTGGAAAAATAAAGTCATCCTGACTGTAACAAAAGAAGTAAAACTGTTTTGATTCGAAGATGACATAGTGTGTTACATAGAAAATCTACAAAAGTAGGAATCTACTAAAAAGCTACTAGAAGTAATAAGTCAATTCGTAGGCTTAAATTATGAACACAGAACCAACCCACAAAAAGCAATAGTACTAGCAAAGATTATAAAGAAATCAAAGTTAAAAATATTTTAATAGCATGAAAAAGTATAAAATATTTAAGGGTAATTCTGACAAAAATTATAAGAGCTGCCTGATTAAACTTAAACTATACTGTTAAGACAAATTAAAGAGATTAAATAAATTGTGAGATGCTCTATGTTCATGGAACAGAGATTCAATATACTTATGATGCCAATTCTGTCTGACACTATTCCAATTGAAATCCCACCAGATATTTTTCTGGAGAAACTAAAGTAAATTTTAAAATTTATATTGAAACAAGAAGAACCTCTGGAACAGCCAAAACAAATTTGAAGAATAAGGTTGGAGGCTAAAATTATCTGACTTTGAGATTTACTCTAAAACTGTAGGAAATAAGACAGTGAGATATTAGCATAAATATAGACGAAGAGATAATGGAACAGAGTAGATAGTCAACATATACGGACAACTGATTTTTGATAAAGATGCAAAAGCAATTCAGTGGAGAAATTATAATCATTTCATCAAATGATGCTGGGACATATTTTTTTTTAATTTTGATGCAAATCTCACATCATATACAAAACTTAACTCAGAATGGAGACTTAAATATAAAACTAGAACTTTAACTAAATGACAGTATAGGAGAAAATCTTTATGACATTGGATAAAGCAAAAAAGTTCTGAGATAAGATGTCAAAAGTGTGATCCATAAGATAGAGTTACACAGTTACTACATTGGTCAAAAGTTAAAAGTCTGGCATTACCATGTGTTGGTGAAGATATGTAGAAAACTGAAATTTTGGTACACTGGTAATGGGAACGTAAAACAGGATAATCACTTTGGAACATTTGTATTAAACTTGCTCTTCTGTTTTGGGTAGACCATAATGAATTAAATACTCAGAAGTGGTGTACCATGAAAAGTATGTATTTCAATTTGTTCAATTGGAAATTTACTTTCTAGAGGCAAAACAAAAACTGCCCGTATGGGAATTCCTCTGATATTTCTCTACCATCACAACCTCCAAAGTACAATCTAGATGGCTATCATTATTTTTTGAGGTGCACTGTTTACCTGTGGCAGCTATGACAATGCAGTTTTTAGATCTCTAGCTATGGGGCTCCAGCTGCTGTACTCCAAAATTCAGCCTCATGTTTGCACCAAGTTCATGGTTTCAGTTACTCTCAGTCAGGTGTTAGACACAGCAGCATGCCACTTCAGACCCATTTCTGGAGACATAGTATTCCTCTCAGGAGCCATGCTGGCTTGCTCCTGAGATTATCAGTCCTGGATTATCAGGACTCCCCTGATAATCTTGTCTAATTTTCTTGAGAACTTCACTGCAGACTAAGATGCTTTCACCCCACATTCCTTCAGTTGAGATCGCACCTGCGTCATGGTCTGACAGCACTTCTCTCCTTCCTGGCTTCATCCCAATTTTTGCTCACAGGTTGTTCCCCTAATAAATGTCTTGTATGTTTAATCTAATATTGTCATCTGCTTCTCGTAGAACCTGGACTAACACAATGACTAAAGCCATATATGCTTTGTGTCAAATATAAGCCCTAGGACAGTGGTTAAATGTATTTCAGAATTCATTTATTCAATTTGTGACTTCAATAAACCAGTTCAGTCAGAAGCTGATATCCAAGAAATGGACTGCCACACCTTCATACTTTGCCTATTTTCCTTTTATTCTGTGGGCAATACTGAAACATTGAGAGCTCTTTTGGCTTTATTTTTTATTGTGTTTTAACAGAAGAGTAACATTATAGAATTTTTCTTTAGAGGGTTTAGATCAGGAAGGGATCTAAATGGAAATAAAAGGAGGAGAAAGAAGACCATGATAATTTTCTAGAGAGAACATACAGCTGCTGTCAGGATAGGGAGTAAGAGGTAGATATGAGAGATATTGTAAAGATAGAGTCAACCGAACTCGGCAACTGGGTGTCTATGCAGAACAAGATTTTATGTTAATCCTTTTTTGTGGAAGTACTTCAAACATAGAGTATATTCATTCTTATGTTCTCAAACTGAGTATATTGAACAAAACTTGTGCTTTCCTTGGTTGGAAATGCAATATATTTCAATGATCATTTCAGGGCTCTGATCTTTAAAAATTTTGTACCTTTGTATAATTTATTAAAGATTTTTTCCTTTCACTTATTTTCAACTACATCATACTGCTGCTAGATAATTACAGACTACAAGTAAAATAAGAGACAATAATGTATAACAAGGAAAAATGAAAACACATCCATGCAAAAAAAAAGAAATTGTACATTAATGATCACAGCAGCATCACTCATAATAGCCAAAAAGTGGAAATGACTCAAATGCCCATCAACTATTGGATAGATAAATGAAACGTGATATATCCATATAATTGAATATTATTTGGAAATAAAAAGGAATAAATTACAGCATGGATGAACCTTGAAAATGTTATGCTAAGTGTGATCACATATTTTATGATTTCATTTATGTGAAATGTCTAGAATAAGCAAATATATAGATAGAAAGTAAGTTAGTGATTGCCAAGGGCTGGGGGGGGAGGAAATGGTAGAGTTGGATAGAAATGGGAAGGGAGTAACTGTTAATGTGTGCAGGGTGTTTTTAGGGGTGATGAAAATTTATTGTAGTGATGGTTACATCTATATGATTATACTAACACCATCATATTGTATACTTTAAATTGATGAGTTATATTTGAATTATATCTCAGTAAATCTTTTTTTTTTAAGATTTTCTTTTTGATGTGGACCATTGTTAAAGTTTTTATCGAATTTGTTACAATATTGCCCCCATTTTTTGTTTTGGTTTTTTGGCCGCGAGGCACACGGGGTCCCAGCTCCCCAACCAGGGATCAAAGCCACACCCCATGCATTGGAAGGTGAAGTCTCAACCACTGGACCACCAAGGAAGTCCCCTTCAATAAAGATTTAAGCAAAAATGTAGTCAGTAGGACTGTGAGAATAAATCCCTCAAGACTGAAACTATAAAGTTAAAGGAATCTATGAATGTCCCCTTTACAGAATATTAAGTTGTTAATATAGTGTGTGTGTAAAGCATATTTATTAGCTTTACTTAAGTCCAATCTAATAATAAGTCAGATTTTACTTAATACATCTCCCCTTGAAGTTGATCTCCATGTTGTGAGACAAACTCACCCCATGGATTATTTTCTTATCAGTCAACCATGAGACTCCCAATTCCTTTACTTTAATGTTTCTTATAAAACTCAATCAAGGAGACAAATAAAACTCATGACTTAACATTTCTTAATGCCCTAAAGATTTTTAGTCTTCAACAGGAAGATACTCACTGCAACCATTCTTTCCTATCTATGGAGAACTAGATCCACTCATTATAAGAATGGCTACTTACTGTAGTAAGTCATCTACCTAGGAAAAAAGTTACTTATCTGAGCTCAGTGTTGATCTAAATGTTAGAGGCAAAACCTAGAATAACATGTTATATTTCCAATCATCTGGTTATTTTGTGATATTTGAAATTTTTGTATAAATACCAATTTTATTAATAAATCACATTCTTAATAAATAATTTAACTAAATACATTTTATTCAACAATCTTTAGATTGTTTAAGTTTTCACTGCACATGTTTCCATCTAAGAACCAGAGAACTTTTTTGCATGGTGTTAAGTTTTAAAATAATTAATTTAGTTCACAGGGTTTGTTCTATAAAATAACTTCACTAAAGACAGCATTGTAAAATCTCAATGTGAAGCTATAAAACATAATAAAGTTTAATTTGAAAACTTAACAAAGTCCATGGAGACTCAACCACATTTTATGACAATTCATTGTAATTACTGTTAATACTGCCAAGATGTAGAAATATTGTGTATAAGCTTTCCTCATTTTTTCAGTTACCACTGCAATGTCTACAAGCACAATAGGTTAGCTATCACAGAATGATGGTGATAAAAATTAAGTGTGGTGGAAAGACCCAGAGGAGAAAGTAAGAAAACGAGATTTACAGCATGCATGCATTTTCCCTTCTTTTTCTTAAACTTTATAGTGATATCTTTGACATATAAAAATTATATATATATTCATGCTGTATATCTTGATGTTTTAATTTATGTATACATTGTGAAAAATGCATCACAATCAAGCTAAATAACTTATCCATCACTTCTACATAATTACCATTGTGTGTGCTGAGAAGATTTAATTTAAGATATATTCTCAGCAAATTTCAAATATGAAATATAGTATTGTTAACTATCATCACCCTGCTGTAAATTAGATCTCCAAAACTCATTCATCTTGCAGACTGAAACTTTATATCCTTTGACCTGTATCTTCTCCTTTCCTCTTGCCTACCCCTTACCCCTGGCAACCACCGTTCTATTCTTTGCTTCTATGTGTTTGATTGACTCTTTAAGTGATTTCACATATAAGTGAAATCATGCAGTATTTGTCTTTCTGTGTCTGGCTTATCTCACTTAGCATAATGTGCTCTAGGTTCATCCATGTTGTCACAAATGGTAGGACTTCCTTCTTTTTAAATGTGGAATAATATTCTATTGTATGTGTGTACCACATTTTCTTCATCCATTCATCCACTGACACTTAGGTTGTTTCTGTATCTTGGTTATTGTGAATAATGCTACAATGAACATGTGGGTGTGGATATCTCTTCGATATTCAGATTTAATTTCCTTTGGATATGTACCCAGAAGAGGAATTGCTGGGTGATATGGTAGTTCTATTTTAAATTTTTTGAGGGATCTCATACTGTTTTCTGAAATGGCTATACCAATTTACATTCCCACCAAGAATGTACAAGATTTCCCTTTTCTTCACATCATCACCAACACTTGTTATCTTTTGTCTTTTTCATAACATCCATCATAACATGTGTGAGGTGATAATCTCATTGCGGTTTTGATTTGAATTGCATACTTCTTGATTTCAAAATATATTACAAATCAATAGTAACCAAAAGAGTATGGTGCAGGCATAAAAACAGACGTATCAGCCAATGGAATAGAACAGACAGCCGAGAAATAAATCCACATATTCATGATTTCCAGATGTTTGATAAGGGTGTCAATAAACACAATGGGGAAAGGATAGTCTCTTCAATAAACAGTGTTGGTAAAACTGGATATAAACATGCAGAAGAACGAAAGTGTACACTTATCTCACACTATATACAAAAATCAACGCAAAATGAACTAAAGACTTAAATATAAGACCTGAAACTGTAAAACTGCTACAGTAAATCATAGGGGAAAATCTTTTCAACATCGGTCTTGACAATGGTTTTTTGGTCATAATATCAAAAACACAAGCAACAAAAATAAAAATAGATAAGTGAAATTTCCTCAAACTGAATACCTTCTGCACAGCAAAGGAAGCAATCAACAGACTGCAAAAGCAGTTTATGAAATAGGAGAAAGTATTTGCAAACCACATATCTGATAAGCGGTTAATATCCAAAATTTATAAGGAACTCAAACAATTTAATAGGAAAAAAAAAAAAAAACTAATGAAAGCTAGTGGGAAGCAGCCTCATAGCACAGGGAGATCAGCTCCGTGCTTTGTGACCACCTAGAGGGGTGGGATAGGGAGGGTGAGAGGGAGACGCAAGAGGGAGGAGCTATGGGGATATATGTATATGTATAGCTGATTCACTTTGTTATAAAGCAGAAACTAACACACCATTGTAAAGCAGTTATACTCCAATAAAGATGTTTAAAAAAAAAAAAAAAGCAAGTCAGTAACAACAACAAAAAAGTAAACCTCGGGCTTCCCTGGTGGCGCAGTGGTTGAGAATCTGCCTGCTAATGCAGGGGACGCGGGTTCGAGCCCTGGTCTGGGAGAGTCCCACATGCCGCGGAGCAACTGGGCCCGTGAACCAAAACTACCGAGCCTGCCCATCTGGAGCCTGTGCTCCGCAATAAGAGAGGCCGTGATAGTGAGAGGCCTGCACACTGCAATGAAAAGTGGCCCCCGCTTGCCACAACTAGAGAGAGCCCTCGCACAGAAACGAAGATCCAACACAGCAAAAATAAATTAATTAATTAATAAACTCCTACCTCCAACATCTAAAAAAAAAAAAAAAGTAAACCTAACACATTTAACGTGTTTTGCTACAGAAATACTTTTTTTGCTTCAGAAATATTCTTTGAGATAAATTCTTAATGACTATTGAGAAAATAGTAATACGGCACAGATGAATCATGCATGAGATTAACTTTGGTTAGTATATTTTAATTGATATTATGGGACCTGTGTCCCAGAAGAAGATTGAGGGAATTAACCAGCAGGGTGATGGCCAAATATTTTGGGGAGGTGGGAAGTGAAGTGAAAATAAACCAACATTTTCTGAAAAAAAAAAAAAAAAAAACTAATGAAAAATGGACAAAGGACATGAACAGACATTTCGCAAAAGAAGGCATATAAATGGCCAACAGGTGAACTACAGATGAGCAACAAAAGGTGTTCAGCATGTACTACTTTTGACCAGTTTTGGGAATCTATCTTGCAGCTGTATTCACACAGGAAAATAAAAGTGTATGTGCAGGATGTTCACAGTGATCACAATTTGTAATGGTCAAAAGTTGGGATCATACAGAATATTGACACGGGCCCAGTTTCTATTTGAATCTGTCATCAGCACTTTCAACAGAATAACAGAGACAAGGAAATGACAGTTTGTCACGGTGTGTGCCTGCCTGAAGACAGTCTGAAGAGGCTATTTACAAAGATGCAGACAACCCACCACGAGCTAGCCCACCCGCTGTGTCCTGCTCAGATTTGAGAGGCATTTACCAAATGTCAAATGGGTGCCAGGTGCTCCGGCAGAAATTACCACACAATCTTACTGAATCAATTACCCACAAAGCAGTGTTTCTAAAAGAGTCAAGTGGGTCTCAGGGAAGAGGGAGAGAAAAGATTTTTCACTCCAGAAGACCAAGTTTCCAGATAAACACTGGTCACTCATGCCGAATGCAGGAACAAGTGTTGTGTAAACTGACCACAAACCTGATTTCTTTCATTTTCTCATCCAGTGTAGGTCAACCACCAAACACATCTCACTCTGACTCCAGGATTTTGCTTATAATATCCTCCTTTTAGTAATGTCCTTCTACAACTCAGTTATAATTGTAAGCATTCTATGAACCAGGCTTCCCCAGTCTTTCCTTTCTAGTGGATGTGTAACCAATGCCAAAGGCATTACTTTAAATGTTATTGTAAATAAATAAATAAATATGTGTACATAATATATATAAGATGATATGGATAAGCCAAAAATATATAGAAATAACTTTAAAAGTTTTATCTGTCTTTTTCCTGTAAATGATGAGGCTATTTCCATATCAGTAAATACATCTCTACATCATTTCTCTTGAAGAGTTCATAATAATGTATTGTATAGACACAGGGATGCACCAAAATTGATTAAAACACAGTGATATTATTAGATACTAAAAAACCAACATTGTAATAAAGATCCCTATACACATGTCTGAGTACACACTTTGTTTTTTACTACTTCCCCACATCAAATGCTTAGATATGTATTATTGGCTCAATTGTCCTGCAGTATTTCTGCAGCAAATGCCTACAGAAGAAAATGCAAGGCATTTTTATATTCACCAAACAGATACAATTTATTTTCTTAATTGGCTCACAAATAGTGGGTAGCATCACTATTTTTAAATCTTGGAAAATCTATAGTCAAACATAATATGTTTATCATTTGAATAGTTCATATTTTTTTTCTAAGCTTTGATATTGATTAGATTATATAGAAGTATCTATTTTTTGATGGCTTCCTAGAATTTTCTGCAAAGTTCTCTAGGCATGGTGGTGATAAAAAGTGTGTTTTTTTGTTGTCACACTTTGAATATCTTTTATGTTGTTGGCCTATTCCGTTCAAAAAGTGTTTTTTAATGTGTGATTTTATCCACCATTTTATAATAGTAAGCTTTCGTATTTCTTTTTTTTTTTTATAAATAGCCCTGTCCATGATCTATCTTCAAAAAATATATTCTTACCTCAATTTGTAAACTCCGTTAACTTTCTACTAGTACATATTCTCCTTAGGTGTGCATGCATAGGCATGTGTGTGTGTCTGTCTGTGTGCTTCTTCTCTCGATGGCATGGTTTATTTATTCTAATTTTTCCTTTAATAATAAAACACTAAAAGATATCAGTATTCTACTTTATACATCTTGGAATAAATACAGTAAGTTTTTATATATATTATTGTCATTATAATAGTAGTTTTTTTTTTTTCCTCTTTGGCAAATGTTTTAGGTAGATTTGTTTTAAATTTCTAGGTATTAGGATGAGGGGAAGATGGCGGAAGAGTATGACGCGGAGATCACCTTCCTCCCAACAGATACACCAGAAATACATCTACACGTGGAACAACTTCTACAGAACACCTACCGCACGCTGGCAGAAGACCTCACACCTCCCAAAAGGCAAGAAACTCCCCACGTACCTGGGTAGGGCAAAAGAAAAAAGAATAAATAGAGACAAAAGGATAGGGATGGGACCTGCACCCGTGGGAGGGAGCTGTGAAGGAGGAAAGGTTGCCACACACTAGGAAGCCCCTTCGCGGGCGGAGACTGCGGGTGGCGGAGGGGGGAAGCTTCCAGGCAGCGGGTGAGAACACAGCAACAGGGGTGCGGAGGGCAAAGCGGAGAGATTCCCGCACAGAGGATCGGTGCCGACCGGCACTCACCAGTCCAAGCGGCTTGTCTGCTCACCCGCCGGGGCGGGCGGGGCTGGGAGCTGAGCCTCGGGCCTCCTTCGGAGCGCAGGTAGAGGACTGGCATTGGCGGTGTGAACACAGCCTTCAGGGGGTTAGTGCACCACGGCTAGCCGGGAGGGAGTCTGGGGAAAAGTCTGGACCTGCCGAAGAGGCAAGAGACTTTTTCTTCCCTCTTTGTTTACTGGTGTGTGAGGAGAGGGGATTAAGAGCGCTGCTTAAAGGAGTTCCAGGGACGGAGGCGAGCCGCGGCTAACAGCACAGACCCCAGAGACGTGCATGAGACGCTAAAGCTGTTGCTGCCGCCACCAAGAAGCCTGTGTGCGAGTACAGGTCACTATCCACACCCCCTTCCGGGGAGCCTGTGCCGCCCGCCACTGCCAGAGTCCCGGGATCCAGGGACAACTTCCTCTGGAGAACGCACGGCGCGCCTCAGGCTGGTGCAACGTCACGCCGGCCTCTGCCGACGCAGGCCCGCCCCGCACTCGGTGCCCCTCCCTCCCCCCCCCCCCCCCCCCCCCCCGCCTTAGTGAGCCAGAGTCACCGAAGCAGCTGCTCCTTTAACCCAGTCCTGTCTGAGCGAAGAACAGACGCCCTCCGGCGATCTACACACAGAGGCGGGCCAAATCCAAAGCTGAGCCCCGGGAGCTGTGAGAACAAAGAAGGGAAAGGGAAATCTCTCCCAGCAGCCTCAGGAGCAGCGGATTAAAGCTCCACAATCAACTTGATGTACCTGCACTGTGGAATACATGAAAAGACAACGAATCATCCCAAATTGAGGAGGTGGACTTTGAGAGCAAGATTTATGATTTTTTCCCCTTTACCTCTTTTTGTGAGTGTGTATGTGTATGCTTCTGTGTGAGATTTTGTCTGTATAGCTTTGCTTCCACCATTTGTCCTAGGGTTCTATCCGTCCGTTTTTTATTGTTTCTTTGTTTGCTTTTTTAAATTTGTTTTCTTAATAATTATTTTTTATTTTAATAATTTTATTTTACTTTATCTTCTTTCTTTCTTTCTTTCTTTCTTTCTTTCTTTCTTTCTTTCCTTCCTTCCTTCCTTCCTTCCTTCCTTCCTTCCTTCCTTCCCTCCTTTAGACAACTATTCTGAGCTGTGTAGATGAAAGGCTCTTGGTGCTGCAGCCAGGAGTCAGTGCTGTGCCTCTGAGGTGGGAGAGCCAATTTCAGGACACTGGTCAACAAGAGACCTCCCAGCTCCACATAATATCAAATGGCGAAAATCTCCCAGAGATCTCCATCTCAACACCAGCAGCCAGCTTCACTCAACGACCAGCAAGCTACAGTGCTGGACATCCTATGCCAAACAACTAGCAAGACAGGAACACAACCCCACCCATTAGAAGAAAAGCTGCCTAAAATCATAATAAGGGCACAGACACCCCAAAACACACCACCAGACGTGGACCTGCCCACCCGAAAGACAAGATCCAGCCTCATCCACCAGAACACAGGCACTACTCCCCTCCACCAGGAAGCCTACACAACCCACTGAACCAACATTAGGCACTGGGGACAGACACCAAAAACAACGGGAACTACGAACCTGCAGCCTGCAAAAAGGAGACCCCAAACACAGTAAGATAAGCAAAATGAGAAGACAGAAAAACACACAGTGGATGAAGGAGCAAGATAAAAACCCACCAGACCTAACAAATGAAGAGGAAATAGGCAGTCTACCTGAAAAAGAATTCAGAATAATGATAGTAAACATGATACAAAATCTTGGAAATAGAATGGAGAAAATGCAAGAAACATTTAACAAGGACCTAGAAGAACTAAAGATGAAACAAACAACGATGAACAACACAATAAATGAAATTAAAAATACTCTCCATGGGATCAATAGCAGAATAACTGAGGCAGAAGAACGGATAAGTGACCTGGAAGATAAAATAGTGGAAATAACTACTGCAGAGCAGAATAAAGGAAAAAGAATGAAAAGAACTGAGGACAGTCTCAGAGACCTCTGGGAAAACACTAAATGCACCAACATTCAAATTATAGGGGTTCTAGAAGAAGAGAAAAAGAAAAGGACTGAGAAAATATTTGAAGAGATTATAGTTGAAAATTTCCCTAATATGGGAAAGGAAATAGTTAATCAAGTTCAGGAAGCACAGAGGGTCCCATACAGGATAAATCTAAGGAGAAATGTGCCAAGACACATATTAATCAAACTGTCAAAAATTAAATACAAAGAAAACATATTAAAAGCAGCAAGGGAAAAACAACAAATAACACACAAGAGAATCCCCATAAGGTTAACAGCTGATCTTTCAGCAGAAACTCTGCAAGCCAGAAGGGAGTGGCAGGACATATTTAAAGTGATGAAGGAGAAAAACCTGCAACCAAGATTACTCTACCCAGCAAGGATCTCTTTCAGATTTGATGGAGAAATTAAAACCTTTACAGAAAAGCAAAAGCTGAGAGAGTTCAGCACCACCAAACCAGCTTTACAACAAATGGTAAAGGAACTTCTCTAGGCAAGAAACACAAGAGAAGGAAAAGACCTACAATAACAAACCCAAAACAATGAAGAAAATGGGAATAGGAACATACATATCGATAATTACCTGAAATGTAAATGGACTAAATGCTCCCACCAAAAGACACAGATTGGCTGAATGGATACAAAAACAAGACCCATATATATGCTGTCTACGAGAGACCCACTTCAGACCTAGAGACACATACAGACTGAAAATAAGGGGATGGAAAAAGGTATTCCATGCAAATGGAAATCAAAAGAAAGCTGAAGTAGCAATTCTCGTATCAGACAAAATAGACTTTAAAATAAAGACTGTTAGAATAGACAAAGAAAGACACCACATAATGATAAAGGGATCAATCCAAGAAGAAGATATAACAATTGTAAATATTTATGCACCCAACATAGGAGCACCTCAATACATAAGGCAAATACTAAGAGCCATAAAAGGGGAAACCAACAGTAACACATTCATAGTAGGGGACTTTAACACCCCATTTTAACCAATGGACAGATCATCCAAAATGAAAATAAATAAGGAAACACAAGCTTTAAATAATACATTAAACAAGATGGACTTAATTGATATTTATAGGACATTCCATCCCACAACAACAGAATAAACATTTTTCTCAAGTGCTCATGGAACATTCTCCAGGATAGATCATATCTTGGGTCACAAATCAAGCCTTGGTTAATTTAAGAAAAGTGAATTTGTATCAAGTATCTTTTCCAACCACAATGCTATGAGACTACAAATAAATTACAGAAAAAGATCTGTAACAAACACATGGAGGCTAAACAATACACTACTTAATAATGAAGTGATCACTGAAGAAATCAAAGAGGAAATCATAAAATACCTAGAAACAAATGACAATGGAGACATGACGACCCAATACCTATGGGATGCAGCAAAAGCAGTTCTAAGATGGAAGTTTATAGCAATACAGTCCTACCTTAAGAAACAGGAAACATCTCGAATAAACAACCTAAACTTGCATATAAAGCAACTAGAGAAAGAAGAACAAAAACCCCCAAAGTTAGCAGAAGGAAAGACATCATAAAAAATCGGATCAGAAATAAATGAAAAAGAAATGAAGGAAACGATAGCAAAGATCAATAAAACTAAAAGCTGGTTCTTTGAGAAGATAAACAAAATTGATAAACCATTAGCCAGACTCATCAAGAAAAAAAGGGAGAAGACTCAAATCAATAGAATTAGAAATGAAAAAGGAGAAGTAACAACTGACCCTGCGGAAATACAAAATATCGTGAGAGATTACTACAAGCAACTCTATGCCAATAAAATGGACAACCTGGAAGAAAAGGACAAATTCTTAGAAATGGACAATGTACCAAGACTGAATCAGGAAGAAATAGAAAATATGAACAGACCAGTCACAAGCACTGAAATTGAAACTGTGATTAAAAATCTTCCAACAGACAAAAGCCCAGGACCAGATGGCTTCACAGGCGAATTCTATCAAACATTTAGAGAAGAGCTAACACCTATCCTTCTCAAACTCTTCCAAAATATAGCAGAGGGAGGAACACTCCCAAACTCATTCTATGAGGCCACCATCACCTTGATACCAAAACCAGACAAGGATGTCACAAAGAAAGAAAACTACAGGCCAATATCACTGATGAACATAGATGCAAAAATCCTCAACAAAATCCTAGCAAACAGAATCCAACAGCACATTAGAAGGATCATACACCATGATCAAGTGGGGTTTATCCCAGGAATGCAAGGATTATTCAATATACGCAAATCTATCAATGTGATAAACCATATTAACAAACTGAAGGAGAAAAACCATATGATCATCTCAATAGATGCAGAGAAAGCTTTTGACAAAATTCAACACCCATTTATGATAAAAACCCTCCAGAAAGTAGGCATAGAGGGAACTTTCCTCAACATAATAAAGGCCATATATGACAAAGACACAGCAGCATCGTCCTCAATCGTGAAAAACTGAAAGCATTTCCACTAAGATCAGGAACAAGACATGGTTGCCCTCTCTCACCACTCTTATTCAACATAGTTTTGGAAGTTTTAGCCACAGCAGTCAGAGAAGAAAAGGATATAAAATGAATCCAATCGGAAAAGAAGAAGTAAAGCTGTCACTGTTTGCAGATGACATGGTACTATACATAGAGAATCCTAAATATGCTACCAGAAAACTACTAGACCTAATCAATGAATTTGGTAAAGTAGCAGGATACAAAATTAATGCACAGAAATCTCTGGCATTCCTATACACTAATGGTGAAAAATCTAAAAATGAAATCAAGAAAACACTCCCATTTACCATTGCAACAAAATGAATAAAATATCTAGGAATAAACCTACCCAAGGAGACAAAAGACCTGTATGCAGAAAATTATAAGACACTGATGAAAGAAATTAAAGATGATACAAATAGATGGAGAGATATACCATGTTCTTGGATTGGAAGAATCAACATTGTGAAAATGACTCTACTACCCAAAGCAATCTACAGATTCAATGCAATCCCTATCCAACTACCACTGGCATTTTTCACAGAACTAGAACAAAGAATTTCACAATTTGTATGGAAACAAAGAAGACCCCGAATATCCAAAGCAATCTTGAGAACAAAAAACAGAGCTGGAGGAATCAGGCTCCCTGACTTCAGATTATACTACAAAGCTACAGTAATCAAGACAGTATGGTACTGGCACAAAAAACAGAAAGATAGATTAATGGAACAGGATAGAAAGCCCAGAGACAAACCCATGTACATATGGTCACCTTATCTTTGATAAAGGAGGCAGGAATGTACAGTGGAGAAAGGACAGCCTCTTCAATAAGTGGTGCTGGGAAAACTGGACAGGTACATGTAAAAGTATGAGATTAGATCACTCCCTAACACCATACACAATAATAAGCTCAAAATGGATTAAAGACCTAAATGTAAGGCCAGAAACTATCAAACTCTTAGAGGAAAACATAGGCAGAACACTCTGTGACATAAATCACAGCAAGATCCTTTTTGACCCACCTCCTAGAGAAATGGAAATAAAAACAAAAATAAACAAATGGGACCTAATGAAACTTCAAAGCTTTTGCACAGCAAAGGAAACCATAAACAAGACCAAAAGACAACACTCAGAATGGGAGAAAATATTTGCAAATGAAGCAACCGACAAAGGATTAATCTCCAAAATTTACAAGCAGCTCATGCAGCTCAATAACAAAAAAACAAACAACCCAATCCAAAAATGGGCAGAAGACCTAAATAGACTTTTGTCCAAAGAAGATATACAGACTGCCAACAAACACATGAAAGAATGCTCAACATCATTAATCATTAGAGAAATGCAAATCAAAACTACAATGAGATATCATCTCACACCAGTCAGAATGGCCATCATCAAAAAATCTAGAAACAATAAATGCTGGAGAGGGTGTGGAGAAAAGGGAACACTCTTGCACTGCTAGTGGGAATGTGAATTGGTACAGCCACTATGGAGAACAGTATGGAGCTTCCTTAAAGATCTACAAATAGAACTACCATATGACCCAGCAATCCCACTACTGGGCATATACCCTGAAAAAACCATAATTCAAAAAGAGTCATGTACCAAAATGTTCACTGCAGCTCTATTTACAATAGCCTAGAGATGGAAACAACCTAAGTGTCCGTCATCAGATGAATGGATAAAGAAGATGTGGCACATATATACAGTGGAATATTACTCAGCCATAAAAAGAAATGAAATTGAGCTATTTGTAATGAGGTGGATAGACCTAGAGTCTGTCATACAGAGTGTAGTAAGTCAGAAAGAGAAAGACAAATACCGTATGTTAACACATATATATGGAATTTAAGAAAAAAAACTGTCATGAAGAACCTAGAGGTAAGAGAGGAATAAAGACACAGACCTACTAGAGAATGGACTTGGGGATATGGGGAGGGGGAAGGGTAAGCTGTGACAAAGTGAGAGAGAGGCATGGACATATATACACTACCAAGCGTAAGGTCGATAGCTAGTGGGAAGCAGCCGCATAGCACAGGGAGATCAGCTCGATGCTTTTTGACCGCCTGGAGAGGTGGGATGGGGAGGGTGGGAGGGAGGGAGACGCAAGAGGGAAGAAATATGGGAACATATGTATATGTATAACTGATTCGCTTTGTTATAAAGCAGAAACTAACACACCATTGTAAAGCAATTATACTCCAATAAAGATTTAAATAAATAAATAAATTACTAGGTATTGGGGAATTTTTACTGATTTCTTTCAATAAGGGTAGCAGGAGCATGATTAACGTTATTAATTTAAAGTCCTCTTCTATTGCAGTCAAATAACATAGCCTCTAAAACATGTGCTCAGGGACTCTGATATTTTCCTTGAGTCACATAGATCAAATTTTGAAATATTCCATAGGCATTTGAAAGGGAACTATAGCCTTTGTATAAAGAAAACATAGTTTTACATACAAATATATTTAATTAATCCATGTAATTAATTATAACCTATAATACCTGTTAAAGATAAATTAATACATTACTGTCAATTTATATAATTGACTTTTAGCATACATTGTCAAGTTCATCTTACTTTTCCAATTATTTTGCCTTGTGGCCATATTCAATATATTTTTCTTCATTGAAGTTACTTCGTTGTCATTGTGAATTACATCCATCACTAATTAAAAAAATACTTATTCTGCTTGATGTTTTTGCCTTAAAACTTCTCTCATGATATCAACAGTGTGACATTGTATGGAATAGTGATAACAGCACTAACTCCGGAACCCAACTCTGCTATTTACTTAAGCTAGATAATAACGGACAAGTTAGTACATAACTGTGCCTCAGTTTCTTTACCTGTAAAGTGGGGATAATAACAGTACAGTCCCCATAATATGTCTCTGACGGTTTGGAATTGTGTAAGTATGAGCTATAGTACACTTTTCTGTTTCCATTTTCCTGAAAATACATCTTCTTACTTTTTTTCCACTCCACTTTCAGACTATTTCATATAATCAACATCTACTATTTTGTTTTTTTTGAAGGGAATTACCTTGCATGGGGGGGGGGGTCAACTCATTTAATAGATCTCCTCCAATGTGCTGGCCAACAGAATCCGTGCTATCCACTGGGATTTGGAGTCAGAAGACCTGGAATCCAGTCTTTCGGTTCTTACACCTTATCACCTTTGGGAAAGTTGTTTAACTTCTTTGAGACTTAGTGTTTTTACTTGTAAGATAGGAATGAAACCCTCTACAAAAATTTTGGTGATGCTTAAGTGAGATAATATATAGGAAAGCCCTTTAGAAACTAAAATGGTATTACACCATTGTTAATTGCTATAGTCACTGCAGATTCACAAGCCTTTCAGAATCTCCTGGGAAAAGATACCTTCAAAGTTCAGAATATTTTGGATTTTAGAAAAGTGATTCAGTACATATTTCAATTATTAGATTCAGTGAGATCTGAAGTAGCAACTCATAACGAAAGACATTAATATTTCTGCAGCAAAATAGACAAATATTCCCACTCAGTGGTGTAAACAAAGACCAAATCTAACTTCATGACCATTTAAGACATATTTAACTCTCAACTGAGTTACAAAAATTTTTTTATCTCAATAACTTTTTGGAATTTGCAAATGGCAATGAGAAATTGTTGACCTGTATTTCCATGGTTTCCGTATTAAATCTCATTTGTTTTGGGGGGAAGTTCATGCAAATTCCATTTTTAAAAACATTTATTAAGTGACTTGATGTGTGGGTTGTGTAAAACAATGGAAGATAACTGAAACAAAAGGAAAAAAAAAGATAATTGGACTTTATCCAAATTTAAAACTTTTGTGTATCAAAGGACACTATTAAGAGAATGAAAAATAGAGTGGAGAAAACACTGGCAAATCATTTATCTGATAAGGGTCTAGTGTGTGTGTGTGTGTGTGTGTACGTGCTTTCACTTCTTCTCCTGACTACATCGTTTAATCTAATAAAGGACAATTTCCACACAACGTCCATGGACTGAAAACGATATTGACTTTGTTCCTGTTCTCTGTCCAATAGAGTGTGTGTACTCTTTAAACACATTTAGAGAGAAGATCTTGGACATAACACCATTCTAAATTTTGGATCCAAGCAAGCTGGACTCTCCTGAAGTTGTCTATTACCTCTTACTTCTAATACCTCACTTTCTAATATTCCTAGCTGTTAAACTTAATTTTAAAATATAATTTCTAAGATACCTGCTATCAAGAATTCTTCCTTTTGATCATCTTAGCCCTCAACAATTTTTCTTTCTTCACTGGATCTATAACTTTTAGAATGCATGCAGAACTCCCAGTTTTGCTTCTACTTCTTGCCCCTTATTTTATGTGGTTTATAAAACTCCTTTCCTGTTAGTAACATCTTGCTTAGTGTACAGGGTAGATTTGGTGTAGGTAAGCAGTACAAACCAGTATCCAAAGTGTAATAGCTCAGGGTCTTGTTGTGATTGGAGCCCAGATCATGAGTCAATGCTCATGTTGATGTGATGACAGAAGCGTTAATTTTCTACCTTTTCTCAGGTGACACCTTCCCCCCAAAAAAGTCAGGTCAAAACTAGGTCAGTTTTTTTCCCCCTAGTTCTATCAATAGTTACCTTAAAATCAGTAAAAACTCTTTATGGTTCTAGCATTAGTTTTTGTGTGTATTAGTTCAACATATACACAAAAGTTTTCATCTTATTTCTTTGTCCTTATAATGATAAACTATGTAGAAGCTATGTGTTAGAATTTAGGTTAGCTCCATATTAGCCTAAAGAATGAATGGGAAAATGTTACATTTGGATATTATTTTAAATTTTTAAATTAAATTTGAACAGTGTAAAATTTCAGAGTAAATATTTGGACAATCAAGTGGTTAAGAGAATATGCCTCAAATTTTAAGGACTTGGAATGAACTTCAGCTTTAGGGATTAATTTTCAGATTAATTTATGGTATGTAACTTTGAGCAAGTTACTTGTCCTCAGTTTTATTATTGTTCTTGTCATCAACAATAATGCCACTTCAGCTATTGATAGTTTGAGTTTTTAAAATTTTATAAATACAGAAAAAATGAAAATAGAAATTCTCATAAATTACTTTTAAGAGGTTATTATCCAGTATCAGAGAGATGCAGAAGCAGTTTGATGAGAGCTATGCTGTCTAAGGCAGGTCCTTCTGAAACTCTTGACACCATCCATGTTTTAAGTTTACGCTAAAGAAATCATCACCTTTTAGATAATGCTCTCACAAGATTATTAAATGACTATTGAGCATCCATATTGATTTGGTAACATTTGACTGCTGAAGAGATGAGGAGAAGAAACAGAGGGTGGAAAATGGAAATGTGTCAAGAAGATTCTACATTCTGAGCACTAGTGCTTGTTATATGGAGTAGAAGACCACATAATACCACGTCAGAACAAATCCTACAGACTCTTCTCTTGAGAGCACATTACTGAGACACAGACTTGGAGATCCATCAATTTATTTCTCATTATTGAAAGCTGCATGAAAGAACACAAAAAGCTGTGGAAAAGTGTGTTAACTGGTCAGATCATCATAGGACAGGCTACTGCAATACCTCTATAGTGTGTCAAATCTTAAGATTCAGAAACTCCAGGTAGAAACCAGGCATAAGAAATTTTACTAATATTCAGAAAAATCTCAATTCAAAGTTTAAATTTATGTCTTAACTCACCTCCAATTTCTTAAAGGAATACTTTAATTCTGCTAAGAGGCAAGCAAGTTATTTTGCAAGTTATTTTAAAAGTCCTTATCAGTTCTCGATATCTTTTGATATTCATGTGGATTTTATGTTATCCATCTCCTTAAAATATCTATATAAGAGAAATAAATTGCCAAACGAATAAATACACAGATGAATCTTGAGGTATTCATTTTGAACATAGGCCTGTCATCACACCCTTCCAAAACACATTTTCACCTGCAGGCACACACTAGGCATTCATCAACCTCATTTCTTGAAATGTTCTTGATAGTATTCATCCTACTTTAAACCACCTGTCAAAACAACCCTTTAATTAGGTTAAGCTGTCTGGCTTTGTGAAAAGGTTTACTGTACTCAGTTGTCCCTGCCATAAAATTAATAGTTTGACCAACTTCTAAAGAGACGGACTTTGCACTCGTGAAAGTCAAATTAAATCCACCTTTGCCAAACAGGGGGAAAAATCGATGTGTCTGAAACTTTGAAAACAGCACTTCATTTATTATAATATTTTGAGTGCCAAAGTACAAATAAGGTAGACCTGCAGCTGCAAGAAAGCACAAGTTATAGCACATTGCTCTTATGACCCTTTTAGTAGGCAATGTGCCTACAAGATAATGAACAGAGAGAACGTACCAGAATCGGCACTGCCAAATGTCCAACCAAATTTGTAATAAGCAAGCAGTCATTCAGTAAGTTAATATTCCACAACTCCAATATTACTTAGGCTAGTCGCTGCACATTATTTCTAGACCACAATTCTGATAATATTTTTCAGGAATAAGGCTCATTTTATTATTAAAATTCAGGAGGATAAAATTGGTTCTAAAAATAATTTATAATTTCATTCAAGCCTTATTAAACTGCTTTTGGCCCCATGTTCTTTCTGTTGAAGCAGCAAAGGAAATAATACTAGAGACTGTTTAATCCTGAAGACAGTGATTTGGAGTTTTGGTTGGGGAATTTGTTTTTCCCTCAACACATAACATAAATGGGTCTTTATTGACTTGGAAATAAAAATGATTCATGATTCCAGTTATTATTTAAGGTGTGTAAAGTCTTAAGGTCCCTAAGGTAGGACTCAAAGCAGAGAGTAGATTAACTAAGATAAAGTGCTCTGATATTTTTCACAAGTCAAAGGGAGTCATCAGAAAAGTTGAAGAAGCCATATGTTTCACCTTAAAATGTAAGAGGGTAAGAAATAATTTAAGACAAAAATTTACTTCTTGGTTACTTTCCTTAATTCTGCATTTTCATTCAGTGTATATACATTATTGAAACTTAATATGATAATTACGGTCAACTATAGTTTTATGGAGTTTATGAGCAGTAAAGAAACTTGATTTCTTGTTTCTTCCTTTAGTAGTATGAGATGCATGGTTGTAGGGCAGTCACTTGATTCTGAGAAGAGCTTTGTCATCTCTCAATATTATCTACAAGCGTGATTCTAAAAGTCCAGCAGCTCAGGGAAGAGGTGTCTTGATGTTTCTTCATATTCTCACCCAATACTTCTCAACCAAATTGAAAAACCTTTTTTATAACAATATATTTTTTTATTTTTTTGTTTCTTATCCTGAAGTAAAACTCACATATAACACTTTTTTTTTTCTTAAAAGTCAATCTAAAGCCTTAAGTGTTACATAGAAGAATAACAATAAAGTAATTTATACTGAAATATTCCATTTCAGTTTGGAAATGCTCAGACTGACTATACTAGGAGACATAATAAAGTCATCAGATTATTTTACTAAGTATAATAAACTTAGAATAAAAAGGGAAAGATCATCAGAAGCAATTCTGTACAATTTTTACAGAAAATAAAAGCAGAGATACAGGTGGACATTAGAATAAAACTCAGCATGAGGAGAAGTAAATAACAGAATAGACTTATCTGTGAGTGAGAAAGATGAAAATGACTTCAATCAATATAGGTATAAAACACCAAGAACTACCACAGATTGTTTAATGGCGAAAATGAGAAGTCAAAATATTTGCAGATGGTTTGGACCTTATATATAGGAGTAGTTTGAAAATAATTCTTTATATATATATATATATATATATGTATATGTGTATATATATATATATATATATATATATATATATATATTTTTTTTTTTTTTTTGCAGTACGCGGACCTCTCACTGCTGTGGCCTCTCCCGTTGCCGAGCACAGGCTCCGGGCGCGCAGGCTCAGTGGCCATGGCTCACGGGCCCAGCCACTCCGCGGCATGTGGGATCTTCCCGGACCGGGGAACGAACCTGTGTCCTCTGTATCGGCAGGCGGACTCGCAACCACTGCGCCACCAAGGAAGCCCAATTCTTTATACTTTTTATCAAACATTTATATAATGCTTTCTGTGTATCTGCTTCATTCTATGCTTTTTAAATGTATTAACTCATTCCCTCCTCATGTGAATTACCCTGTGAGACTGGAATCATTATTTTGCAGAGGAAACTGAGACACAGAGGGTTACATAATTTACCCAAGAATCTATAGCTAGTAAGCAGCAGAGCCAAGATTTGAAACTACGCATTCTTTTTTTAAAAAATTTATAGTTGATTTACAATGTCATGTTCATTTCAGGTATACAGCACATTGACTCAGTTATACATATATAGATATATATTCCAGTGTCAACACACTTGATTGCCATGCTATAATATAATGACCTGGAATAGGACAGAATCAAAGAATCACAAAATATATCTCCTATTTTAAGATTCTGCCATATGTTGAAGCATATAATTTTTTCTACTATGTAAAAAAGGCTGTAGAGGCCATATTGATCAATATAAGACAGGAAGCATAGAATATATTGGGATAAAGAATAGCAATAAAAGTCTGTGAAGACATGGTGAGTCACATCTCTAGAAACATCATGAAAATGAGTTTTTGGTATAGAAAATAGAAACTTAAAAATTAAGTTCAACATGGTTTTTCACAATTAGAATTTTCATTGTGCTATAGAAATACTCAAAACTAAAAAATCAAGAACATTATTTAATTTTAGACAAGCTTTATTGATAAAAGTTAATGAGATGCTTATATTTCATATATCTCCACTAATTTTAATATTTTCACCTGGCTATAAAAAGTAGTCACACATATTCCCCTGTTAAAAAATTGCATGCAAAATCTACAAATTGAGATACAGATTCAAATTCCATGAGAAGTGTGGCCACACATAATAAAAGATTCAAAATGATGTACAACTCTTGGTAAAGTTTAAAACAGAACAACCTTCCTTTGATTTATATAATATTTGCATTCCTTGGTTATTCAGTTTGCCTTAAAGTTGTCCAAAAAGACTGTTTGAATTTATATATAAATTGGAGTTTTAATCTACGGTTTGGGTATAAACATCTGTTTTGGCTACATGAAGGCTATTTAAGAGCTCTGCTGAAATGAACTATACATTTTTGCAGAACAATCCTGATCATTGCAGAATGTCTACCGTTCCTGGCCCCACTCACCAGCTCCGGTTTAGCCACCTCCCCCAAGTGTTGTGACAACTAAAAATAACCCCCATAAATTTACAAAATGTACCCTAGAGAGTGGTACCTCCCCCACTGAGATCCATTGATTTAAGGCTTTACATGCAGAGGTAGCTAAAGCAAATTTCACAGCTTGAATAATACAATTATGTAAGCCAATAAATTCCTCTTTTTGGCAAAATATATTAGACTGATGATTCATTCTTTAAAAAATAAAACTCATTTTCATTAAAATAAAGCATAAATGAGTTTGCATTTTTGCTTCTGAGTTATTTTCCACGATTATCATTCTACAAGAATATGAAAACAGTAGGAGCTATATATGGACAATGTAGAATTTTTCTTTCAGTCTTACTATAAATGTATAGATTTTAATGAAAATGTTATATAGTATCTAACCTAGAAATGAAAACTGAACAGACCATATGTATCAAGCAACCAGATATTGTATTAGGAAAATACTCTCAAGAAACATACTCTGGATTGAAACACAAGTGTCTGATCAGAGATTTTATTTTCAAAATCAAAAGATTTAAGGAGTTCTGTGTAGTAGACTTGGAAATGAGTATCCTGAGTCAAAGTTTGGTTAGTCCTTGGAAAATGCTATCTCTAATTCATATTGGCTATCTAGACACAGCGTTCCTGGACAGAAGGACGTGATTTTATTTATATTTTAAGAAAATGTAATAACTCTCTAGCAAACTAAATATTTTAGTCTCAGGGATGAAGCTGATTTTAAGTTACATTTTTTCATTGGAAGTATTTTGTAATTTTGGGGGAAGTAAGACATTAAAATAGATGCACATGTATGCATAGGTATTCATGTATGTACACACACTTAAGTATTTTCATATACATATAAATACATATGTAATAAGAGAAAGAATGAGAACACATGAATCAATTGTGGGTTACTTCAAAGTCCCAAAATGGCTTACAGAATTAAATAATACTTAGCATTTTGTAAGTGTCCTTTGTGCAGTGCACTATTCTAAGTCCTTATGTATATTAATTAATATGATACTCAATAACTTTATGAGACAGATACTATTATACCAACATCACCATTTTATAGCTAGAGAAACTCCAAGATGAAGAATTAGGTGGCAAGGTTTCGATCCAAGCATTTTGGTCCCAGAGTGTTTTCTTAAACACGATATTCTATGGCTTTCCTCTACTATTTAATCAAATATCAGTTCTGAAAGCTGTACACATGTAACAAAAATAACTCAAAAAGTTCAACTTGAAGACAAGTTAGAGTTATCCTATTGCCTTATAGACTTAATATGTTAATATGTATTTTGACTTGCCGGAACACAAGTGAGAAACTTCTTGGGCTACTAAATCCTTTTTCTCCCGTTTTTTAATTGAAGTATAGTTGATTTACAATGTCATGTTCCTTTCAGGTGTACAGCAAAGTGATTCACAGATATATATATATATATATATATATATATATACATATACATATATATATATATAGTTATACATATGTATGTATATTCTTTTTCAGATTATTTTCCATTACAGGTTATTACAAAATACTGAATATAGTTCCTTGTGCTATACAGTAGGTCTTTATTGGTTATCTATTTTATATATAGTAGTGAGTATCTGTTAATCCCATACTTCTAATTTATCCCTCCCCCCACATTTACTCTTTGGTAACCATCATTTTGTTTTCTAAGTCTGTGAGTCTATTTCTGTTTTGTAAATAAGTTCATTTGTATGATTTATTTTTAGAGTCCACATTTAAGCAACATCATATGATATTTTTCTTTGTCTGACTTACTTCACTTAGTATGATAATCTCTAGGTCAACCTATGTTGCTGCAAATGGCATTATGTCATTCTTTTTTATGGCTGAGTAATATTCCATTGTTTTGTGTGTGTGTGTGTGTGTGTGTGTGTGTGTGTGTGTGTGTGTGTGTGTATCAGATCTTCTTTATCTATTCATCTGTCAATGGACATTTAGGTTGCTTCCATGTCTTGCCTATTGTAAATAATGCTGCTATGAACTTTGGGGTGCATATATCTTTTCAAATTAGAGTTTTCATCTTTTTCAGATATATGTCCAGGGAGTGGGATTGCAAGATCATATGGTAACTCCATTTTTAAGTTTTTTAAGGAACCTTCATGCTGCTCTCCATAGTGGCTGTGCCAATCACTAAATCATTTTATCATAAAACATTTTGTAATAGTTTATGGTAAAATGCAGCACTATGTAAAAAGTGTTGCATGAAATATGCTTTTAAAACGCTGCATGATACTGCTTATTTTTAATACATTTATTTTTTTAAATTTTTTAATTTAATTTAATTTTTTTATACAGCAGGTTCTTATTAGTCATCAATTTTATACACATCAGTGTATCCCTGTCAATCCCAATCTCCCAATTCATCACACCACCCCCAACCCCCGTCGCTTTCCCCCCTTGGTGTCCATATGTTTGTTCTCTACATCTGTGTCTCAATTTCTGCCCTGCAAACTGCTTCATCTGTACCATTTTTCTAGGTTCCACATATATGCATTAATATATGATATCTGTTTTTCTTTTTCTGACTTATTTCACTCTGTATGACAGTCTCTAGATCCATCCACGTCTCAACAAATGACCCAATTTTGTTCCTTTTTATGGCTGAGTAATATTCCATTGTATATATGTACCACATCTTCTTTATCCATTCATCTGTCGATGGGCATTTAGGTTGCTTCCATGACCTGGCTATTGTAAATAGTGCTGCAATAAACATTGGAGTGCATGCGTCTTTTTGAATTATGGCTTTCTCTGGGTATATGCTCAGTAGTGGGATTGCTGGATCATATGGTAATTTTATTTTTAGTTTTTGAAGGAACCTTCATACTGTTCCATAGTGGCTGTATCAGTTTACATTCCCACCAATAGTGCAAGAGTGTTCCCTTTTCTCCACACCCTCTCCAGCATTAGTTGCTTGTAGATTTTCTGATGCCCATTCTAACTGGTGTGAGGTGATACCTCATTATAGTTTTGATTTGCGTTTCTCTAATAATTAGTGATGTTGAGCAGCTTTTCATGTGCTTCTTGGCCATCTGTATGTCTTCTTTGAAGACATGTCTATTTAGGTCTTCACCCCATTTTTGGAGTGGGTCATTTATTTTTCTATATTTGCAAATGAATCAATGGTCAAAGGGTTAATCTCCAAAATATATAAACAGCTCATGCAGCTCAATATTAAAAAATGCATTATACTGCTTTTAAATAACATTTTAAACATATAACATTAATAAGAGTTAATAAGTCCATATTTCACTCAAAATTTTATCATCAATATTTTAAGTTGTATTTTAAAATATTTTATACCAATTTTTGAAAAATATTAATTTATAGGCTCCAGAATCTGAGAATGTTGATGGTATATATATATATATATATATATATATATATATATTCTTTTTTTAATTATAAAATGTTTTCTAAGTACTGACATTTTAAGCAGATTTACTAAATCTTTTTGAATATAAAAATAATCAAAGGCATACCTCATGATTCCAGCATCTTCTTAGTGACCCATGTGAAAAGTGACATTTATATTTTTAAAATATTCAATAAATCATTTAGGACGGATTTAATGGGGATTAAATGAACAGGTAAAATTAGCCTGTTTTTCTTTAAGAATTATCAGCTTTGACCTTGTAATACTTAAATATGAGGTTAATATGTTCAAAAATCAGAAGTACCTTGAAATCTAGGAAGTGTAATACAATTTAATGATCTAGAATATAGTTTGATGGATTTAGTTATGGCAAGAGAAATAAAGAAAAAGACTAAGCAATCCAGAAAATGGATGCTGTATTCTCAGTTATAATACATCTCACATAAACTCTAAATAATTTTATGTCTTTCACATAAACTCTAAAAATGTTCAAAATTTCTTGCCTTTAATTCTGTGTTTACAAAACAAGCCTTAACTTTCAAAAGACTGTTAGCTTTTCCTCACCAAAATTTTTGAGATATTTATTTTTAAGCTCTATTAGAAATTTCAGATCTTTCATTAAAATGAACATACATTATCTCATCCCCAAAAATTTACTAAGCAGTTTTGATGGATCTAAACTGGGGTGGAATTGTGGAGGTACAGAAGTTTTAGGCAAAGTCCTTAACCATGGAGTTTTCCATTGTACTATATCTCATGAGCAGACAATTAAGAAAGGCTGATTTAAAATATATTCAGATATGGCTATGTGATGTTCTCAGCTCAAATCCTCACAAGTATAACACGATGAGCAGATGGCTTTCTGCTATTAAGAAGTGATGTTTTTCAATTTCCTATTAAAATATCCTGTTTTTTGTTTTTTCCACGTTGATTCTGGCTTTGTAACAGAGAAAATAATACAAAATATTAAAAAAAAAGTTTCATTAATGATAAACCATAGGAAATGACCAAATATCACATATGCAAAAATAAACTATTAGATTCATTAATTTCTTTGGGGATACCTATGAGTGCCTGTTTATTACACATCTATTTCCCCTTCTGTAGAGAAAAAGAAATCAAGTATTTTGAGCTGAGTTTTACAATTAACACCTAGAGTTTGGGTGTCATGTAAAAAGTTTTGAAGTAGAAAACAATAATATTACACTGCTAGGAACCAACTTACCTTTTCCATAGATCTGACAAATGCAGTGTTAATATGTTGAACGTAACACTGGGGGTTGAGATTGACAATGAGCAAGAAAACACGGTGGGACCGCTGAAAGGACTCAATGTAAAAATCACTTCACCCTTGCCAACTAAAAAATGGCACTTGTCATCTGCCTCTATAAGGATTAGGTCACTAGCCACTGCAGCCACTGACCTTCAACACGCCCTGAAGGGAGTTCAGGGTGGAGATCAGGAATGAAGCGCTCTGTGCTCTGGGAAAAACTGGCAGAACATGCATTCAGATAGTTGGATATTTTCAGGAGGTTTTATGAGTCCAAATTCCTGCATCTTCTCATATCTAGAAAGGCACTAAAATCATTAACGGTGACGTCTGCTCTTCGTGACTGGCAGCAAGCCTCTGCCAACAAGTGTGCTTGAGTGCACGTACCCCCGTCACTAAAATCATAGATAATACTGACCTTCCCCCCACCTCTTTGGAGCTGGTACTTCAGCACCGTCTGAGATGCTGTCTCAAAGGCTGTAGTCCTCATTTTGTCCCAAATGAAAATTAATCACAGCTCTCATGTTGTACGTTTTTTTTTTTTTTTTTTTTTTTTGTAGACACCCTCTTTAAGTTAATTATGGCAGAAAGGGAATCTGAAGTCAGTACTGGGAACAATGAGGCAAAAATTTCTGTCACCTCTTTTAAGTCTTGGCTGAAACTGGGCAAATTCCCCTTTTTCACATGTCTCTTTTATGCATATGTATTTAATAAGGACTACATTAGTTCTCTCCTTCCAATGTGCTATAACCTCTTATTCTGACATTTCTTAGGTCTAATTGTGACCTTAATTGATTTACGTATATCTTTCTCCCTGGCAGTGGGTTTATTTCCCACTCATTTCTTCCTGAATACGTGATAAATTATCAAAATTTCAGTCATTCATGAGTCACCTTCACAATTTTTGCCATATCCACTTACCACCTTTTTTTTTTTTACTTTACATTTTAAACAAAGCATTGTTCCAAGATTGTCTCATATTTCATGTACTGATTTGTGTGTGAAAGACCCCAACCCACGATCCAGGGGGAAACATGTCACTCAAAAGTAATTAATTAGTATGTTCCTTCTTCCTGATCACTGCACTTGCTTTAGTGGACCAAATTAATTCCATAAATTAATTTACTTAATTCGACAAATTAATTTAATACAATTAAATCATGGAAATTTGTTAAACTAATTGTAGAAGCTATCTTTCTAATGGAGTTGCTAAATGAGTAGCTTTTAAGCCAGATTTGTTAGTACCATATCGATACCTTTTCCAGTCAAAGCCTCCCTAAGCATGAAGCCCACAAGTACAAAAACAGAGCCGGAAGACAGAAAAAGTTTCTGGATGACTTCCTTTCAGCACCTGGGTCCAGCTTCACCTTAACCTCAAAGATCTGCTCTTGAACATTTCAACCACTTCCATCAATGCATTCCTGCTGCTTTGGCATAAATAAATTTGAGATGGGTTTATGTCCCTTGCCACGGAAAGAGGTCAATCATATATCTGCACTGTGTTCCCTAGGGTCATTCTCCGTGATGCCAGCGTGAATCAGAATCATTCAGGGTTCTTTAAAACATGCAGATCTTTGTGCCTTACCAGAAATCAAATTTCTGGAAAATGAGCTTGGGAAATAGACATGTGTTATCATTCCGATGTCTGCTACTCATACTACTCACTGATCTGGAGTCTGTTTGTTTCTTTTCATTTTCTTAACACACTAGGCCCTCCAAAGTTACTTCCACGTCTCCTTCAAATTAATTACACAGTTATCTCAACTCAGTCTTTCCAGCATTTGGAAAAATAACTTGACCTTGAGCTTGTCTATCCCTGTACTACCATACCCTTTTACTGAATCAGAGTTCAGCTTTGGTCTGGCTTGGCCTAGATATTCCCCTCAGAAATCTTTCTTAAAGAAAAAGACATTTACAATGTACTGAAACATTGTAAAAACAGAAATTTAAAGGGGACTTAGAGCAGTTATTTCTACCTCATATGGATTCTACAATGTATCCAAAGAAGTACAATTAGGGATTCAGAGGATTTCTTGTGAACAAAGACAGAGAAATTCCTATATTGTTGAAAGACTTCTCAAGTTGGAGAGGAAAGATGCAACTAGCAAATAAAAGGACAAATTCAATTTATTTACTTTTTAATTAATTTTTATTGGAGTATAGTTGATTTACAATGTTGTGTTAGTTTCTTCAGTACAGCAAAGTGAATCAGTTATAGATATACATATGCACTTTTTTTTAGATTCTATTCCCATAAAAGTCATTACAGTATATTGAGTAGAGTTTCCTGTGCTATGCAGTAGGTTCTTATTTGTTATCGATTTTATATATAGTAGTGTGTATATGTCAATCCCAATCTCCCTTTTAACCCTCCCCTCCACTTTCCCCCCAGTAACCATAGATATGTTTTCTACATTTTGTGACTCTATTTGTTTTGTAAATAGGTTCATTGACAAATGTAATTTAAATCTGTCATGGGCTGTTTCGACGGACAGTAAAAGAGGGAGAAGGCTGAGTTTGGGGAGGCTGTATTGAGAAAGTGGACCTAATTGAAACAGAACTGTTTAGGCAATCTGGACAGTCAGGACTCAAACTTACTATGAACTATAATACAGCAGTCACATTGTTGGTGTCCGGCAGCTTTTCCCCAGCTCTGTGTTCTCACTATAGATGTTTCCTCCTGATTGTGCCCTGGTGGTCAGCTTGTTGGAGGTCCTTTTTGTTTCCATTCAGAACACTTTTTGACTTGCTCTCCAATTCCCTGATTGGTTCATTGACCCTAATTATGATTATCTGATAAAGAGTGGAGGTGACACTTCCAAACCACTAGTCCAAGCTGTCTCATTAGGCAGGAAACCTTACCATTTGCCTAATTTAAATAAAAACGTGTATTTTACAAAAGCAAACCCAAGCAGCCAGCCACAGAAATTCCTTTCATGGGATCTATTTACTTCTCTTTGGTATTCAGAATATATGATCTTTTAAGGCCCTTCTAACAAGAGTTAAATTGTAGTCTAGTTTTTCAAATGGAAGACAGATTTAGAAGGTGTTGGATTTTTGCAAACCTGCTAAATTCCTAGGCTTACACATTTCAATAGTTAATCATGAAGTAGCTAAAAAATGTACTGCTTTTTGAAAGTATTAAATAACGACAGAGGATGTTTTGTTATTTAAAAACGTCTTCGAAAACGCAGCGGGGAAAACAGCTCATGAATTTAATTCTATGGCATCATTTTCAAAACGACAGGTTAATAATGGAATGGTGCTGTCAAGAAAGATGGAATATAGAGTAGTTATGAATGTATTTTGTGAAATGAACATTCTTTATTGATATTGGTATAAAATGCTGAGACCGGATGAGCTTAAAAGAGAACACTAAGAACAGCTAAGATCCATAGAGTACGTTTTGGACTAAACCTCTCTCATTTTGTCCCTCAGGTATCTATATGTTGAAGGGATGCAGAGATTTCAGCTGTTTCTCCACCCTGGACCAGACCTTGGGAATAAGGGACCAGCTCATTTTTATGTGGTGGTGGTGAGGTCAAGGTATCCAGCTAAATCATCTGTATCCTAGAGTCAGTAAAGAAGAGGTTTCTCCTCTCCAATTTCACTTAAGAAACTGTAGATAGCCATGGTTTAATACTCCAAGTCACATACTTACTACGTTTCTTCAGGGATAAATCCTGATAGATTCTATAAACATATTGAACTGCAAATGAAGACCACACATTTTTTTTTATGGTTCCTAACTTGATAATACACAGTACTTGGATTGTGACATAGCACCAATATTCTTTGCTTTTAAGAACAAAGTGTCTAAAGTGGGCATATAGTCTTACTAAAATGATCTCATCAACTCTATTTAGTATCACATGAACAGAATATCAATGTGCTGGGCCCTTAGTAGCACAGCAGTTATGTAATGATGGACCCGGGTAGTTTAATTTCACATGTGCTTTCATATTAGGCTCTTTGTCATTTGCATGACCTTGATCTTTCTTCCTATTTCCAACTGAATTCCTGATTTGGAGAGGGGTGGGTCTTGTTTCACTGCTCTTTCCCACACAGAAGCATGTATAGTTAAACTTGATAATTTTTCCTGCAGCTCTTGTACTTTTCTGTTTTTATCTCTCCTGTTTCCTGTCATTATGAACTGAGCCATTGGTCTTCTTTTCTCTTTACATATACCAACCTTATAATATCCTTTAACGTTAAAAGGAAACTGAGGGTCAGCAAGAAGTCATTTCCTTAAAAAAAAAAAGGGGTATTGGGTTGACTGTTATACTAAGAGGCTGAAAATGGAAGAACTGTAAGCATACGTTTAAATTTTCTTGGGAAAATATGATCCATACTGCTTCATTCCTGGAAAGAAAAGATAGTGGCTAGTATACTGGAGTCCTGTTATCTTGGTGGATTTTGCCCAACTGTGGCCAGAGAGGGAAAGAAATTAATGAGAGAAACCATGTGCTGATTTCTTTAACTTTCACAAAAACTTTAGACCTGGGTTTTGGTTTCCAGAGTTTCAATTATGGAGTTCAAAAGGTAATAACAATCTTTTCTCTTTCAATCAGAACTCATACACTGTTATCTCAACAGCAGCCGTTCCCAAAATTAACATTTGGAAGTGAAGTTGGGAACTGAAATTGGTCTAGTTGTGACATAACAGAGTGATTGCAAGCTTGATTTCTTGCAGTCAGACTTCATGGTGACCAAAGTTAATAAGACCAGTAATGAGACACAGCAACAACATCCCTTTCCTGATATGATGCACTGAGAAGGGCATAACGCCTCTGTGCTCCTCTTGCCAAAAATGCAAACCTGAATTTGATTGTGAGGAAACATCAAACAAATCCAAAAGGAGGAACATTCTACAAAGTAACTGTCCAGTCCTCTTCAAAAGGATAAGGTCATGAAAGACAAAGAACCACCTCAATTTAGAAGAGACTACAGAGACATGATGATGAATTTCAGTGTGGGATTATGAATTGAATCCTGGGCCAAAAAAATCACATTAGTTTAACAATGGGTGAAATTTGTGCAGGTCTATTGATTACTTTACTAAGTAATTAATTATTGCCTTTAATTATTACTATTAAACTAGGAAATTAACAATTTCCTAACACTTATTATAACTGTAGTTATGTAAAGATGTCATTATTTTGGAAAGCTGGAAGGAGGGTAAATGGGAATTCGTACAGTACTGTTTTTGCCATTTTTTTATATTTTGAAATTATTTTAAAGTTAAAAATTTTGTTAAATTCATAAAAATGTTAAGAGTCAAAACCAATCCCATGGAAGCAGATTCCCCAGAAGAATTAGAAAATAATTTGTGTAGTTTAATTAGCTATCCTAGTAAACAAGATTACCGCATTAAATACAATTTGACAAGTGTACTTGGAACACTTTTTTACACAATGCACAAGAAATCAAGTTTGGGAAGATGTAGTCTTTGCCTTTTAGTAGTATACAAATTATATCAAAAGTTAAAGACTTTTTTTTAAAAGAAAGTATGGAAAATATATTTGAAAGTCCACAACACTAAAACTGTATGGTATAATTTAAATTTTTTCCAGCATGTCAGAAATCACTTCAGAATTCTACAATTGTTATAGAAGTTTTTGGTGTATTGTAGGCATACAAAGGGAAAAGTTAAAACAAATATATAGTTATTAGAATGTGGGATATGAGATATTTTCATATGATATTCTAAATGACTAATCACACAACTCTCAAAGCACAGAATCTGATCGTTAGCTAATTTATGCACATGAAGAGGTATAATGTGTGAAAGTACTTATATGTCTTCAAATATGACAGAACCTAAACTATTTTTCTATTATTTTTATGGAGCTGAGCTATATGCATGTTAGTGTATTCAAGATGAAATATTCGATCTCTCAGAATATTCATTTTGTTTGTACCATTTGTATAATGTTTGTTATACCAGGAAAAGCTCCCCCTGAATTGTGCATATGGCAAACTCCTACATTTTCAAGAATCAACCTCAACAACACCTCCTTTGAGAAGCCTTTTCTCATTCCCCTGGTCGACATGAGCATACATTCTCCCATGGCTGCCATGTTGCTTCTGTATTCATTTGTCAACCATAGGCACTGTCACATTTTACTGTAGTTTTCTATTCAGGGTTCTTCTGAACTAGACATTGATTCTCTACCACAACACCTAGTCCACTGCACCATCTCAAGACATATGCAAATAAAATTGTTTCACTTGTAAATCCAGGATTAAGATTGACTGTTCAGAACTAGTCAATGAGGTATGTGAAATGATAAAAATTTGACTGTGACCTAAACTGACTTCATAAGAAATTGCTTATTCAGATACAGAGGGGCTTTGATATAGCAATTATGGCATTGATGCTTTGGGGTCCAGATTTAATAAAGTATAAACAGTCGAAAATGCCACAAGTTATTCTTAATTGCCATGATCCGAAACAAGGCTGATTTGTTTTAAAAAAACAAAATACCCCAACTTTCTAACGGTCCACAAACCATGAGTGTTTTCCACAGAGGTTTAAGGAATGTTCACCCTTATTCTTCTAATACAGTCTTTGAGGCAACACAAAGAACATCAGAGTCCTTTAAATATGGGCATCAGCAGGGTCACATGGCATTCTCACTAGGTCAAGGGGAAGATTTTGTCCCCTAAGTTGCCCAGAGCATACCTCTTCCCTGTGTGTTCCTGTTGTCTGTCTTGGAAACCAATGCCCATAAAATGAAAGATTAATGAGATCGTCTTCAGCACTGCTTTAGGCAATCACATTTATCCTTCATCATTCTGCTTCCCCAGCCCTGACATTTAGCCTCTCCTTACACTGCTGTCTGATATTACAAATTGTGTTGGGTAATTTCCCCCAGCCAAAATAAGAGATTTAGTAGCACCAGGGAGTTCTGGAAATCTATCCTGCCCGTCATGAAATGCTTCCTGTTCTGGCTTAACAGCCCAAGGGAGAGAAGAAATGAGTCCACGTCAGGATGGTGGAACCACTGCAAATAATAGAATCATAAGACCCACAAAAGGGAAAATGTTTGGTTTTCTTTGTAAGAATTCCTATCTTGACACCTTATAACTAATATAAGTCGGGAAATTTCTTAAACATTACTTAACCTACCTACCTTAATATGACATGATTAGTTTCAGCAGAATTATTTCCTGAAAAAAACAAAAAAAGAGTTTAGCTGTCTAATGATAATCCTAACCTTGGTGGTAAAGAAGTTTTTGTTTAAAAAAAAAAAAAAAAGGGTAGGATGTGGGTGGGAATGAACTGCCTTCAGCCACTGTAATGCAGGCATAGTACATTCTTTATGGATAGGAACTTTCAGGTTCCTGTATCCACACCAAAACCTGAAGGAGATGGATTTATACGAAAGATGGGTTATGTACCTATGGGAACATCTTATTTTGCTTGAATCAAGCAAAATCAGGAAGCCTCTACTCAAGTTTTATTCCCCCACTCCCACCTGTATATTTGAAATCCAAAGAAATCAGTAGCTTAGAAGAATTATAAACATTTTTCTTTTAACAGAAAATCTTCTTGTAAATTCTGTTTGCAGTGAACTTGTCCAATTCTTTCCTTAAAGCAGATGTAGAACTGGGAGGAAGGGACAAGGGTGGGTTCAGTGGTGCCCACTGCCAACCTCCACCTCTGTTTGACCCAAGTCAAGCACAGTCATGGGTGTCCTGATTTATGGAATCTCTCCAAAACTTCCAAATGTAATTTCCACTAGAAACAAGCTCAGACTATTTACACAACCAACCACTCACTATATCTATCCTCCAATGGCAGCCCCCCTAAATGGCAGATGTACAAAGTGAGTTCTTAGTCTCCAAAATATATGCCATCAGGCCTGAGCCTTACAAAAATTGGGAAGTTGGCCAAGTTTACAGCTTCCCCCAGAAACAAAGAAAATCAAGGCTCAAAGAAGTTAACTTCTCTGAAGAAACATAGTTACAAATAACATCCATCAAAATCCCAACCTCATGGGCTGGAACTCCCAAAATTTTAAGAGCAATTTCAGGGTTCTTTGATGCCTCCTTCCCCACCTCAAATTCGGAGTCCTTATGGTTTCAGACAAGGACTTAAAAAATATTATTCACACTGAGGCGGAAATGGCTTAACGTGTCCCTCTTGTATCAATTATCATCTCCTTGATAGATCAGGAATAGAACCAGTTAAAACCTTTAAGGATGCTCAGTGAGCTGACAGGTGAAGAAGGGTCAGAGAAAAGGGTCACCAAATTCCCTAAAATTTCTCACCTGAAATCTCACTAAACTTGTAGGCCTCTTCTATATATTTGTTAGGAAGTGTCCCATGGAAGAGAAATCCAGAGCAGGCTAGCTAAGCAAGCCTGTTTATCTTCTCTGTTCCATCAACACCACTGCCAGGTCCTCAGTAACAGAAAATTACAATTGTCAGTCACATCCACAGGGTGTCTGGTATAGATTCTCTCTCTCTCCCTCGCCCTCTTCCTCTCCCTTTCTCTCTTTCAGTGATTTGTGTAGTTTTTCTATCATCACGGGAATAGTTTTGGCTGAATTTTGCATGGGGGTCACCTTGTTTAGTAAATCTTCTCCTGTGTGCTTCACAAATAGAAGCTGTGCCATCCCCTGGGATTTGTAGTCAGAAGACATGAAATCTAACCTCTCAGTTCTGACACTTCATCACTTTTGAGAAAGTCATTTGACAAGCACTTTCTCCTGGACCACACTTTTGTCAGGCTTCTCTGACTAGGCTTCAGTTTTGGGTTTCCACATCCTTCCTTGTAGAATCCAATTCTAGCAAGAATACTTATAGCTCAGTTTAGCAAGAATCCCCTTCCTCTATATATAAAATAGACAACCAACAAAGACCTATTGTATAGCACGGGGAACTCTACTCAATACTCTAATAACCTATATGGGAAAAGAATCTGAAAAAGAATAGATATATGTATATGTATAATTAAGTCACTTTGCTGTACACCTGAAACTAACACAACATTGTAAATCAACTATACTCCAATATAAAATAAAATAAAATAAAATAAAATGTTTTAAATTGTAGGAAAAAAAAAAAGAACCCTCTTACTTGATCATCATCAAAATCTGCTCAAATCTCCTACCTGGCCCTCCTTCAGCAAGAATCCGGTTAAGTCAGGTTAGCCAGAATCTCCCTTTGCTACCAAGGTTTCCTCTTAATAATATTCTATCCACTGCCCTGCCCCCCACCCAATCCTGCTCCTCAGGTATAATTCCCACTTGCCCATGATATATTAGGAATTGAACCCTTTTTTTTTTTTTTTCGGTACACGGGCCCCTCACTGTTGTGGCCTCTCCCGTTGTGGAGCACAGGCTCTGGACGCGCAGGCTCAGCGGCCATGGCTCACCGGCCCAGCCGCTCCGCGGCATGTGGGATCTTCCCGGACCGGGGCATGAACCCGTGTTCCCTGCATCGACAGGTGGACTCTCAACCACTGCGCCACCAGGGAAGCCCTGAACCCAATTTTATAGAGGTCTCTTTTGCTATTGCTAAGTTTTGTTTTGTTCTTTAATAAAATATATCTTCACTGCTTTAACTTCTGTTTTGCTCTGGTTTTCTTTAACACAATCTCTTTGAGCATCAGTGCCTTTACTTGTAAAATAGGAATAACACTCTATAAAAATCTTAGGGGAGGCTCAAGTGAGATAATACAGGAAATCCTTTTAGAAACTAAAGGCATTACACCATTGTTAGCTGCTATTATCATTGCAGGTTCATAAGCCCATTCAAAATCTCTTCAAACTTCAGAATATTTTTGATTTTAAAAAGGTAATTCAGTTGAAATTTGCTAAGAAAATACATCTTAAGTGTTCTTCACACATGCGCACACACACACACACACACAAATGGTAACTATGCGAGGTGATGGATGTGTTCATTAGCTTGATTGTGGCGATCATTTCACAACGTATATGTATACTAAATCATGACATTGTTCACCTTAAAAAATAGTTTAGTAGCGTCCTGGGGGGAAAAGGTAACTCAATCTATGTGCCAATTATTAGATTCAGTGGAGCTTGGGATAGCATCCTATTATTAAAGACATTAATATTTCTGAAGCAAAATGAACAAATATTCCCATTAAGTGGGATAAATAAAGACTATCTCCAGCTGCGTGATGGTTTAGGAGAGGTTTTACTAACAACTGAATTATGTAAACTTTCTATTTCAATAGGTTTTCAGATTTGGGAATCGGTGATGAGAAATTGTCAACCTGTATTCCCATGACTTCAATATTAAATGCCATTCCTTCTTGGAAAGTTCATGCAGATTCTATTTTTAAAGAACGCTTATTAAATGCGTTAATGTTCAGGGCATTGTGTGAGACGTGCTTGTTGAGTTGTATAAATAATGAACAAAACAGATAAACTGGACTTCATCAAAATTAAAAACTTTTGTGCATCAAAGGACACTATCGAGAGTGAAAAGGAAACCCACAGAATGGGAGAAAATAATTGCAAATCATATATCTGATAAAGACCTCGTATCAAGAACATACAAACAACGGGAGTTCCAAGAGCCAGACCTCTGAAAAATCTGTATGTTTGGGACAATGAACAAGTACTGGGTTGCCACAAATAGGTTACAATTAAAAACAATCAAAATTAGAAGAAGAGAAGAAAGAAAGGCCAACTAAGAAATGTTTTTTATTAGTTCATGGTTTTGAAATGCCTTGTACCTCTCTCCTCAGTTTATTTCAGTTCCAGAATACAGGAGTTTTTCTGACAACAATGGAATCATCAGTTGTGTTGATAGGCAGCCCTGCTTATGTTTGCATTGTTCCTCATTTAAGCATCACTCCTCACTCTGCTTTTTCTGGATTTTTGCGTCTATCATATATATAAAGCTCTTCCAAATTGCCTTTGAAGGAAGCAGTTTGACATGCTAAATTAAACGGAGCTCCAGAGACATTTGTTTTAGGCAGCAAAACAAACTCAACTAGACAAAAAAACTGCCAAGCCCATCAGATCTGAAACCATATTTTTCCTTGTCTGCATGTTAAACGGCAATAATGTAAATGAATCTGAATCTCTTGGCGAGCTGTGAGAAAATAAGCTGCAAATTACAAAGCTGGCAAGTGAATGTTGAAATTGCTGGAATGTGATGATAATGCAATGGGTGGGGGCCTGAGCCTTCATTAGAGATTCTCATTTCTCACTCATTTCATTTCCAGTTATAAAGTCCAGTGAAATAAATCTTGGTAATTGCACAGTTGATTGCCACATCAGTTTAGGGGAAATGAATACAGTTATTACTTTTTTCCCTTTCTCCCTCTCTTCTTCCTCTCTCGCTCTTTTGTTACATCCATGGGATTTTCAGAGAGCTTTTCCAAACTATCGGGAGGATCAAACTCTTCAGTAGTTTTGACATTTCTATGGCCTGTGGGCACAAGTGCAATTTTCTCTTTTCAAAATGAGGTGTGATAGCATCACCAAATGACAAACTAAAGCTAAAGCCTTGGTACCCTGGATATCACAACTCTTCCTACTGCCAAGAAAAGAAAAGAAAACGAGGAAAATCTCAACTAAAGTAAAAATCTCAAGTAAAGGCTCTATAAGGAAAAGAGGGAGAAACAGAGTTTATTGGATATTGCTGGTGACAGGAAATAAACTGTGAAAACATTCACATCAAAGGTGATCATTTAACTTCATTCAAAGCTCTTTTTAAGTTAAATTTATTATAATTTGACAACCACTATAAGTAGATTTCGTGGGATTGGTCCAGTAGTCAGTTTTTCAAAGTAAACCAAGAGAAAGATCTGTGTCAGGTGTTGACATGTTTCCTGTCATACTCAGAGAAAACATGTTAAGAATTGACTAGTTCATAGAAATGTAGGTACCACTCACTTTTTTCATGAGAATGGCCAGATTTCAAAATGGCTGACACAGCCTTTTTAAGGTCTGTTGGAGGCAAAGATGGGGGATGAGCAAGGTGAAGACGAAGTGCCTAGATTAGGTCTAGGGATGATATTAGTAGATTTCCAAATTAATGTAGGGAAACCTAACAGAGTCAACTTGATAGACTTCTTGCCCAGGGCACCACATTCCTCATGATCAAATTCCACTTTGTTCATGGGATTTAATAATCCCTTTTCAAGAAAGGCAAAGCAAAATTTCAGGATGAGTGCATGTTAACTGTCATGGCTCCAGTGAGTTGGACAAGGGAATCTGAACTTTGTTGATTATCGTGATCAGGTTTAGGAACAGCAAAGCTCAGTAGGGAGTGAGTCTTACCTACTTTTGTTTGCCCTGAATTGTGTGACTGTAGTCTCTGCCACTTTGCTCGGTCTCTCTGTGTGGCAGCCTTCAGATTATGAAACTAAGTCACAAGAAACACCTGATTCATACAGAGTCAGGCAAATTCTGTCTCTCTCAAATGCCCAGAAGATATAGTTCTATGGCGTGATGGTTCTATGTTGTCAACTTGATTAAGTCTTGGGTGCCCAGACATTTAGCCAAACATTATTCTGAGTGTCTCTGTGAGGTGTTTCTAAATGAGATTGAGTAACGTATATTTCCCTCCCTTAATGTGGGTGGACTTTATCCAATCAGTTGAAAAACTGAACAAAACTGAAAGCCTGAATTACAGGGAACTCCTCTGCCTGACTAATTGAACTGGGACACTGGTCTTTTTTTTTTTTTTTGGGGGTACGCGGGCCTCTTACTGTTGTGGCCTCTTCCGTCGCGGAGAGCAGGCTCCGGACATGCAGGCTCAGCGGCCATGGCTCACAGGCCCAGCCGCTCCGCGGCACATGGGATCTTCCCGGACCGGGGCATGAACCCGTGTCCCCTGCATCGGCAGGCGGACTCTCAACCACGGCACCACCAGGAAAGCCCTGGGACACTGCTCTTTTTCTTCCCTTGAGACTTGAACTGCAGCATCAGGTCTTCTTGGGTCTCCAGTTTGCCTGCATTTGGACTGTATCTACACTATAAATATATATATATATATATATATATATATATATATATATATACACACACACACACACACACACATGGAGAGAGAGAGAGAGAGACCTTATTATAACATAAGGTTAAAAAAAGAGTTGAAATTTACATACCGTGGTATGTACATTTTGGCTCTGATGGACCAACTGTGTGACTTGAGTTTCTCACAGCATGGTGGAGGACACCTAGAGAACATGTTGTTTTGTTGTTGTTGTTTTCAAAGTAGAAAATTGAATTCCCATTGTGAATTTATATAATTTTTTTTTTTTTTTTGCTTTGAACAAGTACTACACCATCAGCAGAGATTTTCCTAAAAGAAGTGTTTTGATTCATCATCGCAGTAAAAATCATCATGGTTGAATACTTCCTATGTGCTAGGAATTATACTGAGACCTTGACAAACTTTTTTAAAACCTACCGACAAACTTGCAAAAGATGAGTCATTAAGCAACTTGCCCATAGTCATTCATTCAGTGGTTAAAACAACATTCATATGGATCCTCTTGGTACTGCCCGAAAAATTGGTGAAATGAGGCAGCAAGGATGTCACCTCTGATTTGAGTGGGGAGAAATGAGCAGTAGTCAGCATATGTTAGTCACCCAAGCTATTTATCACTCTGCTTATCTCCTTATCTTTTCTTTCTCCTTTGCAGGTAACAGGATGGCACTTAGCCCTCTGTTCTCCACTATCCCTTTAAACTCATGGATAGACAGAGCATGAAATTCAAGCCAAAACAGATTGCAAGATTCTCTTCTTTGTGTCATATTGGTGCTATGACTCAACTGAAATTTGAAAGAAATGGAAATCCTACATATATACATATATACTTTATGTCTCAGTAACATATCTGAGACTCAGATGTATAATTTCCTATGACCATGGCTTTATGTTGGGGGTTGGGGGAGGAGGAACAAGGGAAAACTAGAGAGAAACTAGTCAAGTGATTTTACAATATCAAAGTTCTTTTTCTATTGTTGTAGATTATTTGTTGAATTTGTAAAATAAGGACTTTGGACAAGATGTTTCTAATTTTGTCCAGGATTAACATTGTTTATTTGTATGCTTCTATTTCTAAAAAGAAATTCCACAAACTTCTAATACATTCATTGTCTCAAATTCCTTCCTCTATAATCACTTGTAATCTGACCTTTTTTTTTAAACATCTTTATTGGAGTATAATTGCTTTACAATGGTGTGTTAGTTTCTGCTGTATAACAAAGTGAATCAGCTATAGGTAAACATATATCTCCATATCCCCTCCCTCTTGCGTCTCCCTCCCACCCCTCTAGGGGACAAAAAGCACCAAGCTGATCTTCCTGTGCAATGCAGCTGCTTCCCACTAGTTATCTATTTTACATTCGGTTGTGTATATATGTCAGTGCTACTCTCTCACTTCGTCCCAGCTTACACTTCCCCCGCCCCGTGTCCTCAAGTCCATTCTCTATGTCTGCGTCTTTATTCCTGTCTTGCCCCTAGTTTCTTCAGAATCTTTTTTTTTTCTTTTTCTAGATTCCATATATATGTATTAGCATACAGTATTCGTTTTTCTCTTTCTGACTTACTTCACTCTGTGTGACAGACTCTAGGTCCATCTACCTCACTGCAAATAACTGAATTTCATTTCTTTTTATGGCTGAATAATATCCCATTGTTGCTGGACACTTAGGTTGCTTCCATGTCCTGACTATTCTAAATAGTGCTGCAACGAACACTGTGGTGCATGTCTCTTTTTGAATTATGGTTTTCTCAGGGTATATGCCCAGTAGTGGGATTGCTGGGTCATATGGTAATTCTATTTGTAGTTTTTTAAGGAACCTCCATACTGTTCTCCATAATGGTTGTATCAATTTACATCCTCTTCAACAGTGCAAGAGGGTCCCCTTTTCTCCACACCCTCTCCAGCATTTATTGTTTGTAGATTTTTTGATTATGGCCATTCTGACCGATGTGAAGTGATATCTCATTGTAGTTTTCATTTGCATTTATCTAATGATTAATGATGTTGAGCAGCTTTTCATGTGTTTGTTGACAATCTGTATATCTTCTTTGGAGAAATGTCTACTTAGGTCTTCTGCCCATTTTTGGATTGGGTTGTTTGTTTTTTTGATGTTGAACTGCTTGTATGTTTTGGAGATTAATCCTTTGTCAGTTGCTTCATTTGAAAATATTTTCTCCCTGTAATCTGACTTTTATCCAACCTTTAACAGCTGAGATTTACAAAATTCTTCTTGACAAATTCAAAGCACTTTACTTAGTCCCACTCTTCCTGAGCGCCATATAGTATTTGGCACTGTGGGTTACCTGAAAATTTATGTAGAGATATGTTTTTATGCAGTAGTATAATTTTACAGCGAAAGATCACATTGTTTCCATCAGAATTTCAATCAAATTTCATAGCACAGAAAACGATCCTTTAACTGGTATAATAATAACTTAAAAATTAGAAATAAAAAATAGAAGTCATTGGAGACCATTGTCAAAGTAGTTCTATGGAGTGTTTAGAATAAAGGAAACCTATTGCAAAAGTGAATTGAAAAGTGAAAGACAACTGAAGAAGCAAGAACGTCAGCTATAGTTCATACTTCTCAGAAGAAGTTCTCTTTCCTTATCTTTCCTTATCTTCCTTATCTCTTTCCTTATCTTTCCTTATCTTCTTAATTTTTATGATTGGTAGTGAAACCCAGCAGGACCCTAGGGGGTTCCTTGACATGAAAGCCTTTCCTTGAGACTTGAAGTCCTCTGTTTCTTGTTTCTAGGGAATAGGCTTCAGCCTCCATGACCTTCCCTGAGTTGTAAAGGGCAGGTTCAAACAGTTGTTAATTAGGGAAGGGAGGGGATGCAGAGACAAGGGAGGAACAGTCAAGAAACAATAGTGCAGCCTTGGGGCAGGGTCCTGGTTCTGCCTCAAGGGATACATATAACAATATCTTTGAGCTCTTCTGCATAGCTAAAACCCCCAACAAATGGAAGATGTTATCCACTTGATGAAGCATTCTTCATTCCAGAGAGAAGGTCACAGTTCAATAACAGAAGCTCAGCAGGAGACCACCTGAAGCCAGATTAAAGGAGTGCAGGCCCTGCACACACCCTGATCCTTACCAGCAAAACTTCCCTTGAACCATTGCTATAAAACTCCTCACCAAATACCCCCGCGTTGGGACACAGTTTTTGAGGGGCATGAGACCACTGTGTCCCCCTTTGCCTGGCAAAGCAATAAAGCTATTCTTTTCTACTTCACCCAAAACTCTGTCTCTAAGATTCAATTCAGCACTGGTGCACAGAGGCTGGGTTTCGGCATAAATAACAACAATTTTGCACTTATATTCAGAATGGTTATTGGCCAGAATGTGTAATAGTCAGCTATTGAATTCTCTCATTTTATAGAACGTTTAACTGGTTTATCCAAGTTGATACAGAGATTTGTGGCAGATCAGAATTTGAGTTTCCAGACCCTTATGCCAAATTCTTTCTGTCATTTTCTATTGCTTTTTAATGCTTTGCATTAAGGTGCATTAAGGTGTTTTTCTCCCAGACCCTTGACTAAACTTATATCTCATTCTATAATTTGATTAAGAAGAAATGGGCTTTGACTCACAGGGCCTGAGTCTGAGTCTGGCCTCATTAGATATCAACCCTTAGTTTCTTCATCTGTAATGTGGAGCTAATGTCACATTTGTTTGTTTGTTTGTTTTTTAATGTGAGTATGCACACAAAGTACATTACAGTGCTTTAGAAGAATTCCATACATGTTGGCATAATTGTTATTTTGGCACTTGTATTGTTCTGCAGGGTGCAATACAGCATCATCAGGAATGAGAGCTTTGAGATTCAAACCAAGTGTCATCCCTTTCTAGACGTGGAAATGCAGGCAAGCCTTATTATTATATAGACGTATTAACATATAAGTCCTATTAACACATGGAACAAATGAGTGAATTAAGGTTTGCAATAGTCACCATGCTCACTATTGGGAAATTCTTACCCATGCCTACAATGACTGTATCATTCTGCATTTAAAGTCTATCTTTCCTTTGATCTCGGTAGTCAAGAGCTAGAGGTGATTGGTCACTGCCCACACCCCTCCTAAATCTCCGCAAATAACTGTTGATTTGGTAAAGACACTGCTTCCCAGGTGCAAGAAGCACATTGCCCTAACTTTTATGAGTAAGTGTTTTATACACAAAAGTAACAAATGCCAGATGCATCGAGGTGACAGGACCCAATGAAACTAAACTGAGGGAGGTACAACGACGGATGAGGGGTGAACTTTGCTATTGAGAATTTGGAAGGATTCTGAGTAACACAGCCTCCCCCTCTAATACACTTCTCCTGGCCAAAATATTTTTTCATCACCAAAATGATGCTGAAAATTCCATCGTTGTGGCTAGGAGGTCATATGGTTCTGCCACAAATCCATGTGATAATTCAAATTCTCACAGTATACTGTGCATGGATAATAGAATTTGTCAAAGGACCATAGTAGTGCCACACAGACCTCTCAGAAAGGAGTATTTTGCAAGTATGTGAAGAATCAAATGGAAAATCAGAAGTTCCCCTCATTTGATCTGATAGCAATAAGAACTCGTATTTACAACTACCTCATTCTAAGCACCTGGCAGTAACTAGACATTTAAATCCCGATTAACAATTCCATGACGTGGGTGTTAATATTAGTCCATTTTTCAGATGAGAAAACTGAGTCAAGGAGAAGTTAAGTAATTTGCCAGCTCTAGTAAATGGTAGACGCAGGTTTTGCTCCCGAGTACAAATCCTAGTCTCCTGAATCTGGGCTCTATCACCACTTGTTATGCTCTGTGCCGCACTAAATTGTAAAATCCAGGAGATCCTTTGCAACTGATACCTGTCTTCATTGGCTGATTTCTGATGGGTGCTCTGAAAAGAATGTCACTATCAAGGTCACAGTCCATCAGAAAATATCTGTTTTGATGCAAAGACCAGCACTGCATTGAACTGTTGGAGGTAAGATAGAGACAGCACATCTATTAAAAATGAGTCCCAGATTCTCTTTTGCCTCCCTAATTCCTTGACTTTCATACAATATATTCCAGACTCTCAAAATTACTCTAAAACAGCAAAAGGAATCAAAGAGCTAAATCAGGGGGAGAAAAAATATTGTTTGAGCACTTTGACTTAAGAAAAAAATAAAAAGCTTTCAAATTCATTTTCTGAAGCTATTCTTTCCCAACCAGCACCACGTCTAATAAAACAAAATCAGTGTCATCCCCAGAAGAGCTCATTACCTTTCTTCCTCTTGACATGCCAGGAGGGAACTTGTTCCCCAATGCCAGCTGTTTCAGAAGCCTGAGGCCTGCTTCACCTCTAGGAAAGTTAGCTTTAACCTTTCAATCTCGTTGATTTAATCATATAACCATGTAATTAAATTCCAATAGTCAAGTTTCAAGGGCAGGGAGGCGAGGACTGAGCAGTTCCATTTAGCCCAAGCAGATGGCAGACACTGCTCCTGGAACAGCGTGCTCAGATTGCATGTTGCCAGCATTTGTGTAGAGTCCCTATTAAACACATGCAACAAAAAAGTAGAGTCCGCCTGCTTAAAGAATGAAAGCCTCTTCACCTGCTTCCGTGAGATAAGGTGCAATGTATTTTTAATGTACACTTTTATCTCTCCCTGGCAGTCAAGACAGTTTCCATGTGATAGCCAAACCATAAGGTGAGCAAAGCTAATGGGTCTGATTTGTAGACAGCATATGGACCTCTAGGTTCAAATTAATGCATTCTTTCTTCTTCTGTTGCCCGAAGCTTTTCAAATGTTGAGGAAGAGCTTTCAGGATTGAGTTTAAAGACGCTTCTTCTATTTAACTATTGTTAATACCCAGGTGTTATTTCAACATCTGGTTGAAGTCTGTTTTATGATTTTACCAAGAAGACATCAGCAGCATCTCCAGCCTTGTTACATTAACAATGCGTTGATGAGGCCAGAGTATAACCGGGTATCCGTACACTGCAGGTAAATCTGTAAGTTAGTACAAACTGTTGAAAGAATATGATAATATGAAATAAAATTTAAAGCTATTCATACATTTGCCCAACTTTCCCAATTATTCAAAGTGTACAAGCAAAAAGATGTACATGTTGCCTTATAGATCGTACTTAAAAAAATTTAATCTGAATATCCTTCACTGGACCACTGATTAAATAAATGTTGGTACATCAATAAGATGGAATACTATGTTCACAAAGTGAATTTTATGAATATAAGTTGTTCAAGTAGGAATCAAATCTGTTTAAATGGATTATCCCAACTTAATTTTTTTAAAGAATATACACACAGATAGGAAGAGGGTGACATTAATTAGCTTTGGCTGATGAGACATGGGTAAGTTTTATTTTGTACTTTATGTGCTTTTTAGGTTTTCAAAAAATATATATATATATATTAGAATTATATGCAGAGAAAAAGTAATTTACAAATTAATCCCATGAAATTTTCATAGCTGTTTCAAATCTATGCTATTATTCATAGAAAGATCACAAACCAAAAAGCTGGTCTCTTCATTGCAGCCATCCCATCAGAAACTCATCAGGATAATATCTGGCACAAACATGAATGTCAAGGTACTTTTTTTTACTTGTTTTAATTTTAATGTCTCTTGCATTAAGTGAAATCATTCTGATTTTCATCAGATGACTTTGAAAAACCAAACCAGACAACAAATGACACTAAATCAGTTAATACCAAATTAACATTAATATGAGATGAGAGATAAAATTTTAGAATCATACTCTCAGTATCACAAAAAACAATTAAAGGGTACAGTTTCTCTGTTCTTTAATTTAGAAGAAAAATAGGCATTAATTTTCTGTTTCCCTCATTCATTTTTTAGAAAGCCTGCTACTCAGATCAATCCCCACGTCTCTCTAAAAGCAACACACAGAGAAGGGTTCATACACATGGACTTATTCTCAAAATGTCCCTGCAAAACAGGCCAGGGAAGGTGCTTAGAAGAGCACAGAGGTTAAGTGACTCAATCAAAGTTACTGTGTGGCTGAACTCTTATTAAAGCCCAGGTCTCCATATCTCAGGGCGGGCTCTCTCCAAGGTGGCTTTGGTGAGGGGAACACAGCATACTTGGATCTGAGTTTCTTTCATGTGCTTCTAAGAAAAGGCAGTGAGTTTGAGTAGCACTGTGGGGATTACTAATAGGTCCCCCAGCAGAAGCATTTTTAGCTTTGATAGAGGTTTTCCTGAAATCACCAAAGGATACAGTTAAATTGAGATTCTAGACATCACTTGCGAGGAAGTTTTGTTTAAATGGCTTAATGGATCATCCTCAGTGACGGGTCATAGAATCTCTGGATATTCTTCACCCCGGCATGACTAGCCAAATGGCACTCCACTGATGCCACCAGAAGATTTGTCAACTTGGATGACCAAGTTGGTAGCTTTCCAAGTTACATCTGTTGCCTAGCAAAACTATTCTGTGGGTAGAGTTGCAATTTTTTTTTTTCCAACTTTGATTAAAACCTTCCACTTGTATATGTGACTCAGGAAATACCTCCAGCCTATCTATGCAAGTCCTCAAGTGGATCACCACTGAAAATGTTTATTTTTTAAATTGTGTTTTGAGTTTAGGTGCATCGCTGTAAATGTCTGGAACTCGTTTGCTGTTTTCTCTCTTGTAGATAATGACTGTTATCACAGCCATTGCATAACAACCAACTTAGGTTAAAACTTTAACTTTCGGGCTTCCCTGGTGGCACAGTGGTTGAGAGTCCGCCTGCCGATGCACGGGACACGGGTTCGTGTCCTGGTCCGGGAGGATCCCACATGCCACGGAGCGGCTGGGCCCGTGAGCCATGGCCGCTGAGCCTGCACGTCTGGAGCCTGTGCTCCGCAACGGGAGAGGCCACAAAAAACTTTGACTTTCTCCTAACTGTCCTCATGTAGTTAAAGGCAACTTCCATTCACAGCATGGACTATGACATACCTTAAACAAGCCAAATCAAACGGCTAAAATTTCCACAACTTCAGAGGTAAGTGATTTTAGGGTGTTGTTATGTTGATTAATGTCCAAAGAATATTCTTAATTTCTTTCCTTTGTTAAAAAGAGTTGGGGAGACTTGGAAAAACTGTTCAAAATAACAAAAACATCAAATTCATCGTTAATTTCTAGGTTTTTGTAAATCACTAAATGTATTTTTATGCTTATTAGTTTAGTTACATATTCACTTTGAGCAACTAATTTGATATTATTTTTTTGCCTTTTAATTTTTTTTTTCTTTTCTTTTCTTTTTTTTTTTTTTTCCCGGTACGCGGGCCTCTCACTGTTGTGGCTTCTCCCGTTGCGGAGCACAGGCTCCGGACGCGCAGGCTCAGCGGCCATGGCTCATGGTCCCGGCCGCTCCGCGGCATGTGGGATCTTCCCGGACTGGGGCACGAAACCGTGTCCCCTGCATCGGCAGGCGGACTCTCAACCACTGCGCCACCAGGGAAGCCCTACCTTTTTAAATTTTTAATTGAAGTATAGTTGATGTACAATATTAAATTAGTTTCAGGTGTACAACATAGTGTAATTTGACAATGTTAACATGAACAAAAAGTCAAATGTTCAAATCTTACAACTGGCTCAGTAATAGATGAAGATTATATTTAAGTTGTAAAATAAAAGCCATGATTTCTTTTTCAATCTTCTAAAAGTTTTATAATATTTTATTAGATTTATAGCCTAAAAATTAAGATGACTTTGTTTGTTTAATCAGATGAAGAGCATTACAAGAAGAAAGTTCTCAGGAAATATTTTCTGCAGCAACAAACAAAAAACTAAAACCCACTTCAAGGTAGAAAATGAACTTTGCTTCTAAAAGAAAACTTGCTATCTTGGATATTCTTCAATGGAAAGGAAGCATGTCAGAAAGTAGAACTCTTTTCCAAATAATCAGAGAAAAGCTGCTCCCCAATATAAATATTACTGAATATGAGAACAGCTAATAGTGCTATTTAAAGATTCTCCAAATAATACATTAGTACAAATCACTGAAATATCTTCTGAGCTAATAAGGCTATTAAAGCACAATTCTAATTGACTTTAAATAATATGTTTATGAAGATATCTTCAGCAACACCAAACATATGAAACAAAATATTATTTTTGTCCTCATGTCTAAAGAATACTCTGTATTCTTTGTTCCTTGCTTTCCTTATAAACAGCTTCTTTAATGAGAACTATCTAATCTAGATTATGTTCTTCTTGTTGTTTTAAATCCTGTATTTAATACAGATATCTTTTTTAAGATGTAATATATGTGAACTCCCAGCCCTAGTGAGAGAGTGTATGTAAGCTGGCAGGTGATGAAGGACAATAACGAATTTGAAATTTCTTTTATTATTTAGGAGAAACAAGAAAGCATTGATTAATTTTAGACTTTAAGTCAAATATGCATGCTGAGATTTTCAGGAAACCATTATAAGAAATAGAAATAGAACACATATCTTCCAAATCAGTTGAGAAAAAAAAAAAAAACCTTCTTCGTAAGAGACACAGTTTAAGCATAAGGACATAGAAAGATTAAAAATAATAAGAAGAAAATATCAGCCAAAAGAAAGCTGGTATAATTATGTTAATAATAATCAAAATAGAATTTAAGGCAATAATTCAAAATGTCCCTCTGAGAAATTAAATGGATCATACATAATTACAAAAGGAATTACAACTATATAACTATTCTAAAATCTGTGCAGTGAATAACATAGTCAAATTATGACACAGTGCACAATCCTTTTAATACATTATCCCAATAATTGATAGACCAAGCAGGCAAAACAAAAGTGGTAAGAGATAAAGTGAGGTAATATTGGCTAAATATAATGTAGTTCCATAGAATCCTGTAGACAACATTAGGAAAAGAACACTCGTTGCAAGCAATCGACAAATTATTAAGTCATAAAACGAATCACAACAAATACCAAAGAATTGATATTTTCTAGGCTATATTCTCCAACTTAAATGAAAATAAATCAAGAATAAGTAATTAAAGATATCTATAAAACAAAAAAATTGAGACATTCTAAATAATTTATGGATTAAAAATCTATATCAAATTAGAAAAATTTAAGAGCTAAATATTAATTTAAAATTACATACTAAAAGTTCAGAGAGGCAGCTAAATTAGTACTTAGAGCAAAATATATAGCCTTATATTAAGAAAAAACTTTAAAAGTTACTGCTGAGATTAGAGCAAGCTAATGTTTACTATTCATCATATAGAGGAACCAATAAGAAAAAAAAATAAACAAAATTCATGAACAGATAATACATAAATAAAAAGAAGCTCAAACACAGCAGGAATTAGGGAAATGCAAATTAAAACCAAAAGGAGACACCATTTCCATTCCTAAGATAGACAAATATTTAAATATTTTAGACTAGGAAATATCAAGCATGGGGAAATGAGAACTTATATATTACTGGTGGTAATTAAAATTTGTATAAACACTTTGGAAAGCAATTTGGTAGTATCTACTAAAGCTAAAATTGAAAATTGAATGTTCAATCTAACAATTCAAATCCTATATATATATACCTAAGGAATTCTCATACATGATATAAGACATTAAAAAATGTTCACTGAAAGAGGTTTTATGATACTGAAAAATGTAAAACAGCTAAAATGTTCATCAATATGCTAAAGTAAAATCTAAATTCTTATGTATTTGTTAAATGTTGTATTTATATAGTAAAATACTATTCTGTATTGAAAATGAGTGAATTAAACAACATGGGATTTCCACAAATATGATGTTGGGCACAAAAAAGCAAAATGCAGAATGATTCATAGATTATAAAACCATTATATATAAATTTAAAACATACAACAAAATTATATACTGTTTATTTATACACATGAACACAGTAAATATTTGTGAAAGGAAAGAGGCTAGTGTGACAGGTGGGCACAAGAGCTTCAACTATATTTGTAACTTTTTTAATGAATAAAAAATCTGAAGCAAATTTAGAATACTATTTAGATCAAAGCTAGTTGATGAGTACATGAGTGTTCCCGTTATCACTCTCATTACTTTCCTGTGTGGTGAAATAATAATAATTTCCTAATAAAAAATAAAATAATAAAGAAATAATAAAATAAAGCAACAAATTGTATGATCAACTAGAATAGAAATACTATGTTCTTCCTCAGAATATGAGAAAATATTCTACATGTGTATAAGATATATATTTTAAAATAAGTGGATTATTGCCTCTGCCCAAAACATGGTCTCTTTGAAATTGTTGACACAGTTTAAATAAAGTTAAATGAAGAACTCAAAGTTGACACATAACAATAATACGTTTCATTAAATTTAATAATGAGGGAAAGTATAGACAATATGAGAAATTTCATTGTGAAAGAATTCATCTTAAAATCTTTTGCATAAAATTAGTCTGATAGAAACAAGGTTCTGTTTTTGAGGCTGAGTTTTTTGCTTGGCAAGATCAATCTGACATGATTTGTGCATGTTATTCAAACACTTAACCCGATATATTCTGTGCCACTGATAACAAATGTGGTTAAGGAGTTCATCTGACAAAACATTTTGTACAATTTTGAGTTAAGTTCTGTCTCAAGACACACATGTCTGTCTTGGTTCCTGACTATCTTCTTGTTTTTCAAATTATTAAAGCACATAAACCAAAGGACCAATGGCTGCAAATAGGAGTTACAGCATCTGTGACAGATTTTATCATCTGCTTCAGGCTAGTTCTTCCGATGAGCTATTAAATCATCAAAATTTGGGTCAAGTGATTTCTGCTCAAGTAAACTGTTACCCAAAATAAATACATTGGGACTTTATGGAGGAAACTGTAGAATAGAAAATTAATAATTAGTGCATTTCCAGATTCTTACATCATGTCTAAAACGTATACTTTTGCATTTATGATTCTGCAGCCAGACTTCAGGGCAATCAAGTCACATTGAGGTAATGGGTATGTTGACAGGGACAGTAACAATTCTCCCCCAGAGATATGGGATTTCTGTCCACATCAGTTATGGAGCAATGTCTGTGAGCAAAATACACTGCAAAGATGCTATGAGTTCAAAGGAATGGGTACGTTATAAAGAGAAATACAAATTCTGTACCTGCTTACACATGGCTTAAAATCTCTTCATTCAAAAAATTTTAATCATTTTTTTTTAAATTTAGATCTTATTCATGACAGTATCTCTCCTTGGTTAAACTTTAGACTGTCTCCTCTGAGCCCTATTTTTGAATAGGCCTCATCCTTGGGTCTTGTCCTAAAGCCTACCTATCCTAGTTGTAGGAAGAATCCTGCTAGTCTGTTTAGTGAGAATCTCCCAGCCTTGATATCTGACAGCCCTGGCCTGTGTACAAGAAGAATCCTGTTAGGTCGATTGAGTAAGAATCCCCCTGCCCTGGATGTTTCCTTGTACTAATTTTCCATCAATAACCCCTCACTCTGCTCCTTAGCTATAAGTACCCACTTGTCCTTGCTGTATTTGCAACTGAGCCCTGTTCTATGATGAGGTCTCTTTTCCCCTTAATGCAATAGTTTCCAAATAAAATCTATGTTTACCACTTTACTGTCCAGCTCTGGTTCTCTTCGACAGTGCTAAATATTGTGCTAAGTTCTCCTCAAAACAAGTGTTGTCCCTACTTTCATGGATCTTATTCTTTAATGGGAGATAGGCATTGAACATATAATCGCAGAGATAAATGACCATTTAGTGTTGATATCCTTGTTGTAGTACTGGGGACAATTAAGGATGCAGACAGAACTTCTTATCTGTAACTAGTTTGAGGTCCAATTCAAGAAATAAAACCTACTCTAAGTATTTAGACAAGAAGGGAAATTAGGTACTTAGAAAACTGTATGAAGAATTGAAGGAGAGGGAAGAGATATGGGAACATATGTATATATATAACTGATTCACTTTGTTATAAAGCAGAAACTAACACACCACTGTAAAGCAATTATACCCCAATAAAGATGTTAAAAAAAATAATTGAAGGAGCAGAGAAAGGGGACTGCCAATGGAAGTATTAAGTTCAAGAGAGCATCGAGTGATTGCACTCTGGGAATTAGAAAAACCTCTTGTATTGCCAAGCAATATCCCCATCATAGCTGCCCTTGACACTCATGTCTCAGTGCACTTTCTAACTGAAATGGCAACATAAGGATGGCCTCTATCTCATTTTTGTCTTTCAAACTGTATGAGTGTATCTGATGGTGGAACAAAATTCGCATCTAGACGACTAGTAACAAGGGGGTATTGAAACCCCCTTAGGCTGACAGCTTCTTTAGTACAGGATGGCACCCAGAAGAATATGGGAATGAATGCTGAGTGCCAAATGATTAGACACTTTGGCTACTCAAGACCATATCTTAAACTTAAAAAAAATTAGCAATTTCAACATGCACCTGCCTATCATATAGAAATTACCCCTTATGCAAATAAACATAGGTTTTCCTCTCCCCAAATTTTATTAGTCATTGCATCTGGAGCTGAGTTATCATCATCCTTCAGCTCCAGTCATAATTCTAACCTGATAGTCTGTAATTTGAGGGCAAAAGTACAAACATCACAATTTATATAAAACTGTAGGGGGAAAGGAAAGAGGTAAAAAGGAAATGCAGGACATACACAGCAGGGCAAGGAAGAAAAGAGGAGTGGTTATTAATTCCTTATTCTGTAACTGGTCACAAGATCACAATTGTTGTTTACGATGCCTTTTATTCTCTTTCCATTCCATTGACTTTTGACCAGCACTGTGACTAGTTAGGGATCTTTGCTCAGTAGGGGACCCAAATCGTCATTCTTGAGGGTTCTTTACTCTTGGTGGTTCTGTCTGTATTGGATTGTTATTGTCCCCTATTTAACATTTGACAAAAAAGTATGGAAGTAGTAAGAGGTGCTCCTAGAGGATGCCCTGGGTTCCACATGTACCTCTCCTTTTCTTTGTAGAAACAGTTCTATTTCTCCTTGATACAGGATCAATTGTACCAGCCAATGAAGTTAACTTCTTCATTGCCTATTAGTTCAGTGTCATGGAAACACCAAACTATCCAACAGTAACCTTAGAGTTCAAAGGAATCACTGTTATGTCATTGTGGAGGGGAGGCACTCCTCCTTTGAGTACTAAGACCTTTAAACAATCCCAGTTCAAAGTCATGTGGATGGAAAGCTAAATATTGTGAATGATCTTTAGATGATAGATAATTATCTCCTCTCCCAGTTCCATCTCTTCGTTTCCAGATATACACTTTGGTATGATTTGCATATGTCATATTGTTAGACAATATTCAATTCTGCTGTAGGAAACACAAAAACTCATAAGATGTGTAAGTTTTTAACCTATGAGACATATTAAACATAGATAAAGCAAGTACATCTTGTGTGCACTGAACATAGACATAAAGGGATGGGAAGAACAAGAGTAAGCTAACATTCATAATATACTAAATATACGAGGCACCTAAGACACCAAGTGTTCTTGACACACTAAATGTACATAAAGCATATGAGGTACTCAAAATTTACAAGGTTGTGGATCAACCAAACATTAGTGATAATCATCCCAAACCCATGTTTCCTGTAGACCATAAATGCAAAAATCATCCATAGCTGCTCCTCCAGTAATTTGCAAGTTACAGCTTTATCCAGGTGCACATGCCCCTTGGAATTCTAGATAGAGTGTGTTGGCCCTGGACAACTTCCATATCTTAGGAACCCTACCTTAAACCTCAACTCAGGTCCTCATTACCATGCCATCAGATGGGAAGGCTGAAGGCTAATCCATTCAAGAGGCAGAAGCTACAAATATGTTCAAGTGAAGATTAAACACTAGGATCCATTCAGCCCACTGGCATCTATTCTAAGAAGAACATTAACTGAACTCAGCCCTTTCCCTTTACTTCTCATCATTTGTTTTAAATTGAATATACCATCTGATTTGAGCAGCTTAATTTGGTCTGTGAGTCTCTGTTCAATGACATTGTTCAATGACCTCTGGGAAGCTTAAGGTAACTCCCCACATGACATTCAAATATAGAAAAAAAGTGCCATGTATTGGTCACTAATTCTGATCATGTATCCTATTATTGAAGGACAGTGCCTTCAACCTCCAAGTGAATCTTCTCCCAAGTGGTGCTATAAATGAGTTTTCATTCATTCATTATACTGTCTTAAAAGGCCATTTGCTTCAGGCAGCTGTGGCACATGATACACAAGTGAATCCTATTGACTTGAGCCCATTTAAAAAAATGTGTGTCCTATAAATGAATCCACTGTTCAGAAACAATGTTGTATGTGTCACCATGATGATGTACCATTAAGTAAATCAACAGATGCAGAGGCATGGTAACAAGAAAGGCAAATCCATAGGCAGAATAATTGTCTATCCTAAAATGAATAGTTGCCCTTTCCATAATGGAAAGAATCCCATGTCATTATCTGTCATCAGACAGATTACTGGTCCCCCTGTGAATGGTGCAATGTGAGTATCAACATTTATCCCTGAGGCTGGCAGCTCGTGTACTCAGTATTGGCCATACCAAATAAGCCATACTGTTAAATCTGTGCTTAACTTACGTCCTTGCTATTTTGAACTCTTTATTTTTGACTCCATTGAGCAAGCAAGGGAAGGTGGCTGGTAAAAAAACAAAAAACAAAACCAAAACAAACAAAAAGCTCCTTGGCGTTCATATAATGGGTCATTGTATTCATGTAATCTTTGAAAGATTCCTCATCTAGGAATCTCTTCTAAAGAGAAATCACCTGGGACATTAATATCCACATAGGCTCTGTCAGTTCTGAAAGGTCCTTCCACATACCTCTACCCTATAACTCCTTGTTATCAATCCTCCAAATTGCATCCATACTTCTGACAACCTTTGTTTCCAAGCAAAGTGAGCAAACAGATGTGCCACTCAAAGATCTGTGCACTTGGAAGATTTCTCTTCTCTATAGTTTTTCTGGGACATAGGATGATTGAAGTGGCAATGCAACAAAATGAAGTCCATTGAGAGGGTATAAAATTGTTCAAGGGTAAAAAAAAATGTTCGAGTGACAAATTTGAGCATTCAGCCAATCTTATATATTCTGTTACCGTTTGCTGTAGGTGGTTTGTTGCTCAAGCTCAAATTTCTGGTGGGTTGGTCAAAAAACATGATAATCATGGTTGCATGATCACTTGAGGGGGTCCAATGGTCAAGTGTTTAGCCTTTCCCAGGATCTATTAGCAAGGAAGGATATTTCCTTCAAAAGAAGATTAATAATTTCAGGAAGAAGACATGATTTTGTTTTGAAACCCCAAAGGTCTACATTATTAATCTTCTATCAGATTTGCAAGATTTTCCAAACTTCATGGCCATCTGCCTCAAACACTTTAGGCACTACTGAATTTGCTGACTCATTATGGCCAAGTGGCAGAGAGAACAGCTTGCACCTCAGCCTGGATGAGCTGGAGAGTCTATTCTTGTTCTGCAACACACTGAAGACTCAGCCATAGTGATTACTTGGTAAAAGTATTGAAGAAGCACATCCCAAAATAGTGTATGTTGCTTTTAAACATCCAAGAAGCCCACAAAAACTGGGCCTATTTCTTTGGAAGAGATATAAAGACATGCCCCACTGAACTCTCAGAAATTTGGAAAAGATGGCAGGTCCTGAATTTTCATGGGGAAGGGGGTCTCTCCTACTTTCTGGCATGTATACAAATTACTGAGCTGTCTAGAATAAAATTTACTCCCAGATCTCCAAGTGACTAAAAAGTTACTTGATGTCATTAAATAATAAACCTCTGTGATATCTTCTGGCATAGACAGATAATCAAGGGCCCTGGGGTAATTCACTCCATTGCCATGAGAAAAATTAATTAAGGTGAAAACAAGCCATTTTGACGTTCTTTGCTTATTCAGATAAAAATAAAGACATTTCTAGATTAATAGCTACAAGATATCACAGCCCAGTTGATTTTGTTCTAGGAGAGACCACATCTTCCACAACAGTAGCAACTGAAGTCACCACCTGATTAAGCTTACATTGATCTGCTATTTTCCAAAACATAGCCAACTTCTTCATGGCTGAAAGAAGCAAGTTAAATGGGGATATCATAGAAATCACTACACTTACACCTCAAGTCTGGGAATTGGGTAAGTGGCTTTGACATTCCACTGTGATAATTAGAGTTAGTCCATTTGTCACACCCGGGTCATTTCTTCAGCTGTACAACTTAATACAAATTAAGCTAGTTGACCATCTACTTTATTCATAAAGTTATGATGAGCAATTATCCAGTCCTAGAAAATGGGTTAAACCATTTTTCTACTACTATCTTCTTGATGTCTATTATAATCATGTCCACCCTATACCTGGCAACAAATATTGTCATTTGACATCTGTCACTCCAGGAGTCCATCACTCCTATCTAAATACAGAGCCCATTTCAAGGGCAGCATCTACACCTTTATCTCTGTCCAAGAGAGGACATCAGTGTATTGCTAAATGCCTTGGTGAAAGAAATACCCTCTGAACTTGCTTAGGTGATATAATTAGAAGTTAAAGTGAGTCACATGATAAATCATTCCAATGTTCTTATCCCCCTAAGTCTCAGATTCTACAGATATGCTGAGGAATTTCTTGCATCTTAACTTCATTTGGTGGGAACCATCTCTAAGTCCAGGTTTCAGTCAACCAATCCATCAAACAGTTATAAGCCCTCCTGGCTTCTTGGACCAGCACATTAGGTGCAGACTCTGGTATGTGCAGCCATATTGGTTAATTTGGCCCAGTATGTTTATAATTTTTCCTATCTGATGCAGCTCCCTTCAAATATATTGCCACACACATTCCTCAGGTTTCTGCTGATAAACAAGAACGAACTATTGCCATTTTTTAATGTTTTAGGTTTTTCCTCCTGGTTCACACTTTATATTTGACCTCTTTTCACACACTAGGAACCAATTCTAACAAGTCTGGAGGCAGTGAGGTGGTACGGACAGACCGTGAGGAGAAATGGCATTCCTTATACATTTGTTACTGCAGGTGAGTTAGCTCTCCAAGAAAGGAAGAATCAACCTAATAAAATAGGGTTGAGGAGTCCTCTAAGGCAAGGAAGGTTCAGTGGATTTGGACATTCAGTATAGTTACAATAATCTAAATCTACTTAATGTTCCCATTCAAATTCTCTGAGCTCTCAGTCTTTCTCAACCAATGCTGTAACTTTCACAGAGGAGGCCTGGTGAGGCTGAGATTCAGCCCACATTACAACTTAGCAATAAACAAGATTAGATGCCGTGTAGGAGTTGTTTTTTTTTTTTGTTTGTTTGTTTGTTTGTTTTTGCCATCAGCAGCCCTACAGCTACAAGATATAAAAGATTGTAGGAGGTAGTCATGGACGCTCCCTGGGCTCCTGACTTGCCTTGAGAAAAGTATTTCAAACTCTGGGTTTCTTGTTTTCTCTCTGTACAATCGGGCCAGTCAGAAAGAGCCAGCCTACCTTACAATTATTATATTTATATTCCCATCATAAAATTCTATTGAAGAAATCACAAAACCTTGGCTTTCATAGGTACTTCATTCCGGGTGACCTCAGTTAATAATTACAAGCCAAGTATTAGCAATGTGTCATTATGCACTACTAGGATTGTCTCCTCTTTCATATTCAACCGGGTTAGGCAATTCCAAATTTATATCCTTGAATAAGTAGATCTGCAACCAGTTTTGGAATCAAATACTTCAGCCAATAGGATAAAATGTAAGAAATGGAAATGATTCTAGTTATTTTAAGCAAGAGAAGATTTAATACAAATATTAGGTGTGTACAAAATCAGTGAAAGAGCCTGGGGATGGGGGGTGGGAGAAGAAATCCAGGGCCATTTCTTAAACTGTTATATCCAAGGACATTCTGCTGTAGCCTTTATCCAGAAAGCAGGGCTCTCTGGCTGCTGCCTCGTGACCTCAGTGAAGTTAGTGACCAGACACTGGAACGCTGGTTATGGCTGCCCTGCCTGACTTGTACCGAAGCCCAAACATCAAAAGGCAGATAGTTTCGACTTCACTTCTGCCTTGAAAATTTTGTACATATGCACATAACTGGCAGAGTCTAATTCACATATAGAACCCTACATGTAAAGGAGTCCAATAAATGTGGTTGACTCTTCCAGAAAGAAAGGTATATAATAAATTAAGAATGATGAATACCAAAGCAAGCAGACATGTTTAGGGGTTTGTCTAAAAAAGTTGATTCTCACAGCTTGCCACCCAGCTTCAAGCACTGTATTCCCTTCTTTTCTCTTTTGAGGTTTTTACGTCTTTTAAAAGCTCTTTCTATTTTTAGTTTTCACTTTAGTGGGATTTAGCAGAAATAAATCATAGACTAAATGCATTGTGGGAAGGAGTACAATTGGGACCCATATTATGGAGAATTGCACTAGATGTCATGTGCTTTACGTGTATTTTTTATTTTATTATTTTTATTTTTATTTTTTTTGCTGTACGCGGGCCTCTCACTGTTGTGGCCTCTCCTGTTGCGGAGCACAGGCTCCGGACGCGCAGGCTCAGCAGCCATGGCTCACGAGCCCAGCCGCTCAGCGACATGTGAGATCTTCCCGGACCGAGGCATGAACCTGTGTCCCCTGCATCCGCAGGTGGACCCTCAACCACTGTGCCACCAGGGAAGCCCGCTTTACGTGTATTTAAACTCATTTAGCACTTACACCAAATCTACCAGGAAATTTGGTTACAGTTTAAACAGCTTGCCCAAGGTCACGTGATTAGTAAGCAGCCAGGTCAGGATTTCCACACAGGCACATCAGCTGTGCTGCAGAAAAGCCTAAGGTGAGATCTACACTTTAGAAATGTTCACACATTCTCTCAAGCTACTTGTGAGAGAGAATAGGAGGCAGCTTCTAATGAAGTGTTTGCCAGGTCATTTAAGTAGTTTGCTATGTTCTAATCAAGGGGTTTAAATTTCTTTGCAGAGATACTAGACACTAATAGGAGAGACAGACTGACCAATGAGAATCCAGAGCATGTATAAAGATGTAGTAATAGTCACAAGGCACATTTATTAAAAAATATGCAATTTATGGCAGCCAATGGTTCTATAATGGCAAAGACCTCAATGAGAGTACTTAGTCTTTAGTTTTATTATTATTAATGAATTCTGCCTCTTCTAATTTGCTTCTGGAGAGAAAGCTCTCCATGGTTTTCCCAAGGATTAAACAAAACAAAATCTCAAGGTATTTAATACTTGCTATAAATACTTTGGTGACTACATTTTACTTCCCAAGAGAATCTGGGTCATGATCTGCATTAAAAACTCATAATTGCATGATTCTAAATGTAGTCAGCAGGATGGTTGTTGGGTCATTAATCCACGGAATGCCTTGCTATCCTGTTAAAATATATAATTTTGGAAATAAAATGCTTAGTTTGGTCATTTTTAGATTACCTTGGCTTTATCTGCAGAATGGTCCACCACAAGCCCCTTACAATGGGCTTCAGTTATCTCATCTTTAAAATAAGTGATGCACTTGATGATAGCAAGAGTCCATAAATATGAATTCTCAATACACACGCTAATTCTAGCTAAAATCAATGATAAGAAAACTCAGAAGCTCTCCAATAGGGTTGAGACAAACCATTCACTGCTACCTTTCTTTGGGCACATTAAAAAGTAAGTAGCTGAAAATGAATCACAAGTCTCTGAATTACTGGTGGGGACCCTTCTTCTACTTACCTGTGTTACAGAAAGTAAATGTGGTACCTTGAATACCTGATGGGCTTTAATATTCGTTTTCTTTTTGCCCATGTAGGTAAACTGCTTTCAAGAAGAGCAGCTTATTTTAAAAGTATAAACCACTTCAGAAAGAGAATTCACTTTGCTCTTACTCCTGTCAAGGCTTTGTCAACTTAACGAGAAGGCATGCTCATAAACAACTTGCCATCTGGTTAACTGAATTTGTCAAGGAGTATTAGGACTCGAAGAAGGAAACAGCACAACAGAGAATGAGAAGCACCATTTCCCAGGTTCCAGCCAATGATTGAGAAAATCTGGGGGATCCTGTAGGGATGCTTAAAATAATTGCATCATAAGAGAAATTTGTTACAGAGTAGTGGCTCCCTACTTTGGGAATTCTTTTGGTTTCACTTCCATTTTTATCTAGCCACAGGAGACACTTGTCTTAACACAACGATCATTTTGATTGTCTTTTTCTTAGACATTTTTATTTTCATATAGAATTAATAAACTTGGTTTCACTTGGCTTCAAAGAATTGAATGTTAACTATTTTTGGTTATTGTACTCTGTGTTTTTAAATTTTCACTTTTAGGGTATATTAGGGCTATTTACTGAGAAATTTGATAGTCATCACATAAGGGAAAAAGTCAAATACTGATTAATCAAGATAGGTTTGCTGTAAACATGGAGCAAATTTTGGGCCTTGTATGTGTTCATGTACATCATTTATATGCATAGAATTAAACAGTCAGAGGTTATAACATGAAGTTAATTTCATTCCACGTTGTTCAACAAGTAAGGAACACCTTTAAGCTCAGTCTCACACCTTCCTAAAATGATAGTCCTATCTGCGGTGAAATTTAAACTTTGAGCAGAAATGTGAAGTAGGCTATGACGGGTAGGGTTTCCAGAGAAGCATGCAAGAGGCTTATTTGCAAGGACTCTTGTAATCTACAGTGAAACAGATGAAAAAGAAGGAAGGACAGGATAGAGACAGAAGTGAAGCCATTATAAAAACTGAAATGAAGCCTAAACTGAGGCTGTAGCCCATTTGTAAGCAGCACCTTACCTTACAGAGCTGATCCAAGTTGCAGTAAGATACCCAGACCTTCATACCCCTGTGGCTACCAGTCATCAGGTAAGGGTGATCTGGAGAAGAGGACAGAGGTGAATACCCTCTCTTCAGACTCAAGCTTTCTACCAATAGCACTAGAGCACTTCCTGGATTGCTAGCCACAAAGGCATATCTTGCTCTCCTTAACGTTGCTCCCAAATTTGGGATCCCACTTGGTGGCTGTCCTTCTTAGAGGCTTCTGCTCCAAACCCTTCCATTTCTCCTCTCTCCAATTCAATTGTCTTGTCCCATTCTCTACCATTAGTTGTATGTTGGGATAAGACACATATTTCCAGCACCCTTTCATAATGGCTAGTAGACGCGTCACTTCTTGAAAATCTTGGTAACATGTACTCATTTTGGTAAGGATGCCTGGAATCAAGGGAATGAAGACACTGGTGGCAACTCCAAGCAGAGTGAAGCATTACAGAACAAAGAGTACGAAGAACAGGGAATTTAAACTTCTTTTAAATGAGATAACTATAGGGGTGCACATAGTTAACCTTTCTGTTATACTTTTGGGAGATTACATCATGAAAAATTTGCAAATGTGCCTCACCAGCTCTCCCGGAGACACCCACGGGAAATAACTATGCTTTAAATCTTAATTTAATTCAAGCAATAGATGAGTCTACCCAAAGTATGGCAGGATTGGTGGCTCCTTGCTCAAAGCTACATGACTCCTGGACACATGAGACAGCATCTCTATCTGAGGATCTCATGGGAGGGCAGACTGTGAGTACTCATTACAGGAGTATAGGAAAGCACTTAGTTCTACAAGAAGTGCTAGCAAAGGAAAGGAAAGAGGCCAGAAATGACAGGAATATGTTGGATGTAGTTAATGTAGTTAAGCGACTATTATGAACTAGGCACTCTGCTGGTAACTTTAAATGAATTCTCATACCAACACTATGGTAGATGTTTTTAAAGATAAGAAACCAAATGTTAAAGAAATTAGTTATTTGGCTAGGGAACACAGCTGGTAAGTGAATAAACCAACATTTGAACTCCAAAGCCAGTGTTATTTCCACCATCTTATACTCATATGCCATGGGGATTCTGAACAACTTTTAATAACAGCAGTTCAACTTTCTAGTATTTGGAGGGTTAATATTTTAAACTACTTGTTAATGCTTTTAATAACTTCCTGGTTGAGATGTAAATTTTCTCATGTTTTCTAAACTAACCCTGATTATTTTAACTTGTACCCATGCCACAAATGATTTATATGTTTAAATGTGTTTATTCCTATGTCCATAAAACATGTTGCTTCTTTTCCCTAACAACAACAAAAAAAGTATGTCACACCACAGTTTCCTTGCCTGGACTTTGATCACTCCTCTGTAAAATATATGTGTTTATGTTTTTGATTTGTGTGTGTATGTTTTTGCCTGTTAAAATATTAGTAATGTTGCATAAATATTTTATGTCTTCCTTATGCTGTTTTCTTTTTTTTACTTTTCAGGTTACATTAGCTTTTTAAAACAGACTCACATTATAGTAATTCTTTCATTAGTAAAATCTATCTTTATTAAAATAAATGATTTCAAAAACTTGTCTCTGAGGTTTTGAATTTCATTCACTATGGAAAATTAGTTAAGATTAATAAGAATGTGTTTTTCCTTGAGGCAACTTCATCTTTGATTTATTTATATTTAACAGTATTAGGGATGTTTCTGAACTGCTAGGTAGAATTCTAATGTTTGAAAAAAATACTATTATATAATTTTATAATATTTACTTTGATAAATCCGTTTTTAAATGCTATTTTGGTACTTTATAAAGGTAAAGTAGTACTTAACTAACATCAAAAAATAATTATTTTACTATTTTGATTTCATTTTATTAAATTCCCTTTCTAGAATTAATGAACTTTTAAAATTTCATAACAAAGAGCTAATGAGTGAGAATCATAAATAACAGCTTGTAAAAAAAGGTAAACACATAGAGGTATCTCAGTCTGAGCCCCAAGGATGACTTTCCAACTATACAATTAAAAGTCATTCATTTAAATTCCACATATAAGTGATATCATATGATATTTGTCTTTATGGGAAAAGAATCTAAAAAAAGAGTGGATATTTATATATATATAACTGATTCACTTTGCTGTACACCTGAAATTAACACAACATTGTAAATCAATTATACTCCAATAAAAATTAAAAAGTCTTTCATTTAAAATATCAATCATTAGTGTGTTATAACTTGGAAAGTCGGCATTATGTAACATCTTTAGTAAAACAATATATCATTATTCAATTCAGATGTATGGTGTAATCAAATAAAGGTATTGTTTACTGGCGGGGATTCTTAGGCAACCACGTCAAGGCTAAACATTTTGAAATTAAGATCCCATTATTACCTGTTAAGCAGTGGTCTTATAAATATATTGAAGGTCCTGAAAAAAAGTATTCCTAATTATTCTAAATGCCTTGTCCTGTAATTTTTTTAGACCATAAGTGTCTAGTTTTTCAAGGTTTAAAGATAAGAAGTGGCAGAGTCAGTACTAGAATCTGTTCTATTTCATCTAAAATAAACCACATTTATCAATAATTGTTTTCCTGGGTGTTCTTCTCATAATTAACTTTCTGTTGAATATTTAAAGTTTAATAGCTATTACATAAAAGGCCTGCAAAGATATAAGATGCACTCAATATTTTAAGAAACAATCTTGCTTTATACAATTGTTACTGTAGGGAAATCTATCTTTGATACTTTGTATTGAAATTAAGTATTTTATAAGTGTGTCTACTTAGTAATAGTGCTTGAATTCCTCTGTTTTGAAGGAAGGGTAATTGAATTAATAAGAATGAGTTTTGCTCCACTTTCTTCCCTTTCCATTCATTTGCATTTTTCAGCAATAATGGTTATGAATGAATCCCTGTCACTGCAGTGAACACTGGAAAAAAATGATCTCATTGGCTCCTCAGAAGTTTTAGTACCCATTTCACATATGAAGAAACTGAGATTCAGGGACATTAGATAATATCACACAGATACAAAGTAGGAGTGCCTATGATCCCACAACTCCTACTTTTAATGATTGTGCATGTTGCTTCTCAAACATATTGAGTTTACTATCATTATAGCTAATGAGGGACATGTCAGTCTTTGTGATAAAGTTAATGAAACTGAGTGAATGCTCCCTGTTTTCTAGTCCATACACATCTTTCTAAAATTTATAAGAACATAGGACATAAAGCAGCTCAATGAAATAGAGCTAAACTTCACGGAAAATTAACAAGGATGAAACTGAATTTAGAGTTTAAAGATCTTAAGAAATCCACCAAACTCTGATGCTTTCAAATATAAGAAAAAAGCCAGAGAGATTAATGGTCTTACCCAAGATGCAAGAGAGACCTGAGCTATGTGGCCCAACTTTTTTTTTTTTTTTTTTTTTTTTTGCGGTACACGGGCCTCTCACTGTTGTGGCCTTTCCCATTGCGGGGCACAGGCTCCGGACGCGCAGGCTCAGCGGCCATGGCTCACGGGCCCAGCCGCTCTGCGGCATGTGGGATCCTCCCGGACCGGGGCACGAACCCGTGTCCCCTGCATCGGCAGGCGGACTCTCAACCGCTGTGCCACCAGGGAAGCCCTGTGGCCCAACTTTTGAACATTAATTCCATATATTTTCAGAAAGTAAGTGACATTTACTGAGCACTTGGTATGTGTCAAGCATGGTGCTGTATTATTGTTGCTGAGGTAAGTTTTGTAATTACCCTTTGTACAGATGAGGAAATTGAAGCATAAACATGTCCAGGGCCCAACATTAGTATGGGTTGCCACAAGGATGAATCTAGCTCTAGATAGCTTTGAACTCAGACTGAAAGGGATTCACCACCCTTCAGTAATTTAGCTCCTCACCCAATAGGCTGTACAGAAACTGCTGCTCTCTGTCAGATGTGATTGGCCTCCATTACAAAGCAACTGGTTTTCCCTTACTTCAGATATACTAGAGGAGCATCCTGTATTCCAACTAACCAGGGCCGCCATGTAAAATATTTAACAATAGAAAGAGCTGTGGGCCAATCTATCAAAACAGATACCAGATACCGGGGGATTCCCTGGTGGTGCAGTGGTTGAGAGTCCACCTGCAGATGCAGGAGACTCGGGTTCGTGCCCCGGTCCGAGAAGATCTCACACGCCGCAGAGCGGCTAGGCCCGTGAGCCATGGCCGCTGAGCCTGCACGTCCGGAGCCTGTGCTCCGCAACGGGAGAGGCCACAACAGTGAGAGGCCCGCGTGCCACACACACAAAACAAACAAACAAAAAACAGATACCGGCCCAAACAGAATAGAAATTGGCTATAGACCATGGGATTGGTAGGACTGACTTACACCTACCAAATAATTGCCCTGAAACCAATTAAACTCTGCAGTCAAGGACTGGAATATAAAGTATTTTCTTCCCTTAGCGTCCGGATATCTGATCTTCTGTATTTATTGATCAAGGAAACGCAGGATTAAAAGGAAAATAATGCTAATATAGACCCCAGTGAGTGAGCTGCTTTGAGACTATTTTAACTACCATGAATAGAAAGTGTACAGAAGGAAAAAAAACCCCACAACCCAGCTGAAGAGGATACATGTTTCTTAATTACAGCTAGATTATGAAATCAAGAATGGTATTGATTGCAAAAAGGAACTATGTGACAGCTGGTAGACCATCACATCTGCATTTCAGAGCCATTAAAGAACTCTTCCATTTGGTTGCTACCTTCCCCACTATCAATCAAGTGTGGATGTAGATGCCACGGCTTGTGGTATAGTAGAATGAAATAAAAGTACGTCATTTAACATTACAGATCTTTGAAACAGAAAGTTAATACCTTGATCTTTTTAATGTTTCAATTGCCCAGTGTCTTCTGAACACTCATTCTGATACTCACCCATTTGAAACATTTCCTGATTTAATTTTCAGCAATAACCATGCCTACATGTCCTCTGCAGATCAGAGAAGAAATAACTACACTACAAAGAGGTCTATTCTCTCTCCATTCAACTGTGCTGTTCAATGGATCCCGCTCACCATGAGACAAAGGACCTGGTATTGTTTTGTGTTACCCTGTGGGATCTCACTTTCCCCAACTGTTCCAGAAAAAAAAAAATAGGGAAAATGAAAAGCTCCCTGTCAAAGTTGTGTTGAAAATGGTTGTACACAGTGATGTGGAATTTTGGATGCTAACTACATTTACATAAATGATTCCTGCATATAATTCTGATCCTAATGCTCAAGAAGCTTGGTTTCATCATATAAAGTTGGCGATATGTCACCCCGTGCTTGTGAATTGGGTTTGCCTGAAACATACATGGTGCTTGATGTCATTTATTCAGCCTCAGATAATGTGTTAACTTCTATACCTGCTTTCAGTTCTGACAGCGGTCATATGTGTTAGTCTTCACTGTCTCCATTTAAAGTAAAAGAAACCGATGACCCTAAAGTGTAAGTTATTAACAAGGCCAATTGGCTGGTCAATGGCAAAGGCAGATTTCCAAAATAAGTCAGCTTCATTCAAGTTTCAATAACCACTACTCTCTACTGCATCCTTCTTTATGGGAATATCATTTCTAGGAGAGACTATTTATTCTCATGGTAAAAACCAAGATAATACAATGTGAACGTTTAAGTGATATATGCCGTATTTTTGATATAGGGTATGACACAGTGAATAATGACTGTCTCTTTTGATACTGCTGATGGAAACAACAAAAACAAATCTACCTCTGCTTTTTACATGTGAAGAATTCATTTTGACTAGCAAACGGTCAAAATGTTTTCCTCAATTTGACTTTGTGTCTCCCCATACTTTGCATACTTTTCATGATGGTGACATTTTGTTGCAAGACGATTTTTTAAGATAGCTCTTTATATGCCTTTTGCAAGCTGGCTCAGTTTTGAGGTTGTGTGTAAATCGAAAAAAAGGATATTCTTCAAATCATTTTAACAGTTCTCTTAGCCTTCCCTGTGGGTGTAAACATATCCTGAGTTCATCTCAAGCTCCCAAATCAGATAAATGTGTGGCTATCATATAATCATAAAAACAAAATTTCTGTAAAGTATAGCAATGGGTAACCAAGAGATGTTAAAGAAAATATATGATTTGCTTCGAGCAAAGCTTATTGTGCATGATTCACAATTCTATAGCTCTTTCTGAGGTTTGAAAAGAAATTATCCAGCCACAGGAGATTGACAGGGTAGCTGTTATTTGAGGCGATGCTGTGTGTGGAGAGCTGATCCCACAGGGAGCCTGATGTCACCATGGGGCCCCCTGTGCTCCAATCACACTTTCTCCAAAAGCACATACAGGGTAGCTGCCAGGGGCTGGACACCATACTCAACACTGGATGAGATATAATTGACAGAATATGTGCTCTGTCTCTCCTGGAGTATAGTCATGAAACAGACCCATGAAAATTTACAATGCATGGGTGCCACAAATCAAAGTATTTTAAAGTTAGATTAACTGCACAGAGAGGTCAGATCATTAACAGGTATGATTCAAGCTTTCCAAGTGTTGGGGGGTGGGTGTATATTTGAATTGTATCTTGAATAGTCAACCAGACAAGGAACTTGAGATCTCTTAGAGATAGACTGAAAGATTTTCATTCATTTTTTAATTTAAGATATATCTAACCTAGAGCACATAATGAATGAGGAGGAAATACTGGTAAGGAATACCAGGCAGCAACGGGTAGTAGGACACGTATGTCACACAAGGAGTTTGACTTCTCTCTTAAAGTAATGATAATGGAATATTTTGAAATTGAGATAGTGTCACAGCAAGCATTTTTTATAGATTATCCTTTGTCCTGCAATGTGTACACGAGGCTGAAGTGGGAACAGACTGAAGGAAGGGTCTTAACCATGTCAGGGTTAGGAAGCTGAGAGAAGAAAACACATTTGAGAGCGTGTGTAAGTGCCAGAACTAGTACTGTTAGCTGATTATTTAAATATAGGTGCGTGAGCGCTCCAAGAAGTCAAAGAGCGTGGGGAATGGCCTAGGCTGTGAGTTGAATACCAGCAGCTTCCAGGAAAGATTTTTGATGATGCAAAGTTAAGTCTCCTGGAAAACTGTCTCACTCAGCGCCAAAACTTACCAGGACTTAGCGAATATTTGCTGAATGAAAACAAAACTTAATTACCCAAACCAGGGAGTTTAACAGACCCTCTGATCCATCACATTTTTATATTTGATTAGAAAAAGATGGACCCATTATGGAGGTTTATTATGTCAAATGATAAGAATCCCCCTAAGGGTACATTGAAATGTTCATCTACTTTAGACTTCATACCGAGAACCTGGACAGACGGGATCATCAGTTGGTGTGTGTCCTACAGTGACATCCAGTTTGGAGTTTAACAGTAAAAATTCTTTATCCTTAACTTTCTGTATAACTAATGAGATAAAGCTTGTATAATATCCTCTAAAGCACACATTCTATATTTGTGCTATGAAATAAAGGTATAAATGCAGAAGCCAGTTTGCTAACACCCTAATAGATTCTTATCTGTGAGCATCTTCAGCAGGATTTACAAACTATTTAGAGCAACCTCTCAAGTATGAAACAAATTCATTACTAAAAATAACCTGACTCAAGTTTTTTTAATAGTTCTCTCAGCTCACCCCATGGATATACACAGAGCTTGCTCGATTCCATCTGAAGCTTTCAAATCAAATCAATGTACAGGTATCAAATGATCACAAAATCAGAATATTAAAATTAAAATTATAGGAATGGATGACCAAGGGAGTTCAAAGACATAGATATTTTGAGGTTTGTAAGAATATTCCCTTGATTGGTCACAAACAATCAATGGATGAATCCACTGGGTGAAGTTGTGGTATCTCCATCACTGAAAATCTTAAACACTAAGAATTTGTCCTGAAGGCTAGTCAGTCTTAAGGCTAGTCAATTGATTAAGAGGCAAGAAAACAAGAAGAGTCCATGGAGCCAGGTACCATTATTATGATTATTATTTTTGATTGATTTCCATTCTGTGCTCAATGGGAATTTAAGAGGTTGCCTTTGTAATTACCAAATACAATTCCAAAATTTTCAATTACTGGATGTAAATTTGAAAATTTAATTCAATTGAATTCTGATCTTATCAAAGCACTCTCTTTGTTTCATCTATTAAACACCAAGATCCTCTAACCTCTTTCTCTCTAGATATCTAATATACAAACTTGATGCATTATCAAACTTACCAACAGGTATATATGTCTCTTTTGTTATCTTAGATATTTCGTTGAGTTTAATGAGAGAATGTAAAGTTATCACATGGGCTCTGAGACACTGGAATATGTTAGAAAACAAGTTTATTACACGATCTGTGGGCTTTCTAGCAGCAGAGTCATATTTTTCTCTGAATCCCCAGTAGAACCTAATAAAGTACTCTGTAAAAAGTAGATGAAAAGTAAATATATTGGATGAACAAACGTTTTAGGAACACAGTGGAGTAGGAAATACACTTGGTTTGGCTAAGACTGTATTTCATTCTTCTATGAAACCTCTGAACTCAGACCAGTGCCTGGGACATAGTAAAAGTTGTTTCATAAACTCTTTTGAATGAAAGGTATTCCTCGACTAAGGATCTGGTCTCCACAGAGTAGAGTCTGTAACTCTTGGCAGAAGTAACCAAGAACACATAGACATTATTTTGCACAAAATCTCCCAAATGTAATATGAATCACCTGTTACAGCCATCTTTCATAGTTAATTCTCCAACAGAGGTTCTGCAAGTCATTAATAGTAGTAACTGAGTGTCATCATTTTATTTCCTGATTCAGTCTCTGTCAAATACACTATTAGTAAAACGGCCAAGAGGGGTTAGAGAAAGGGCTTCTGGAAAATCAGGAGATAATCCCGAATTGAACTTGAGCATATGAATACATACATTTTCATGAGTGCTTATTGAAAGTATGGGTGGATGAGCTCTATAAACAATTCTGAAGTAGAAAGTACCATGAGGATTCTTAAGGAAAAGTGACATTTAAAATGGACAGTGTATATTATGAAATAGGGCAAAAGACTATTCTGATGAGATAACTACATTGGCATTTATCTATATTCTAAACAACACAGATTTCACAAACACAAAATAATATGCTCCATGTATGTGTGTATATTCAAAAGATATTCATAGGAACACACAACTTAGTCAGGAAATAGAAAAGAACGTGAAGATTTCATATAAACCCCTCACACAAAAAGAGTCAAATGGCCTTAAAACACAGAAGTTGTCTTCAAGGTAAGAGAAAATGAAAAACCCTACTACCTCCTTCATCCCATCCATGGTCCTCCATCAGGGAGTGTCCCTCATTTGTCTTTGACATGAACCAAGCAAGGATGGGCAGTATCCCAATGAACTTACTCAGATAAACACAATGTGGTTTCTTTTTAAAATAAGCCTTTACTGAGTATATCAACAAGGTACTGTATAGTGTAGAGTGAAGTTTGTAGTTAACAAAGTGTGCGACACAGTAGGTCTCAGGGGATGTGTGATGCAGAATCTTCCAGCCCCTTGCAGTCCCTTGTCAGTGAGAACACACTACACAGAAACCAGAAGCAAATCAACATACGGCTCAAACAATAACAAATCATCAGGATTAACTTTCAGCGAATATATGCTGTTCCCACGAGGGACACACAGTGGCGACGCCTTCACCTTGCCTCAGAAAGGTTATAAATCTTACATCCCATGGATGTCTTTACGAATACCCCTGTGTGTGGTGTGTGTGTGTACACAAGTGTGTGTTTTACACTAGTTAAAAAATGTCTGTTGTGATGGCCTTGCTTTGTGCTCTTCTGGTGGGTGTGCTGCTAGAAAAAGAAAAAAAAAAAAACTTAAACTATAGCAAAAGGAATGTGATTTTTTTTTGTTGTAACAGTATCCCCAGAATAACAGTGTAACAGTACATGTTATAACAACATGTACAAAACTTTCTCCCCACAATCAGGGACAAGCATCCCCCATTGTCAGCAATTGTCTTTCGACCCCACTGAAGAAATTAGAGAGAGGTGTAAACTACTGCTTCCTACATTAGTATTTTGACTTAAAAAAAAAAGCATCAGGCAAGGTTGGACAAAACTAATAATGAAGAGGAGTTTTTTGGTTTGTTTTATGTATTTATCTCTTTCTCTTTGGGGCTCCATTTTCTGTTCTGCTTTCCCATGAAGTTGGAAAGGTAAGTCATGAGCAAAACTATTACTCTCATATTCCAAAGTGAAACAATGTCTCCTTGTTATAGGGTAGAGAAAAATGCTAGAAGCTAAGAAGTAATGGAAATTGATCACTTCATTGTTGCAAGTTGTAATGGATTCTGCAAGTGAGGTTAGCTGACCAAGCTATCTGCTGTCCTCCCTGTGGACAGCAACTATATTGTCTTGTGTCTGGAATGGATGCTCTGTCCACAACATGGAGAGCTTGTTCTCCTCAGTGAGGAAGGAAGTTCTAACTCCTGTGGAATGACTAGGACTATTATGATCTAGTAGGAAATGGAGCCATAACATCAGCTATTTCATTCATCCTTTTTACCAGACTGGTCACATTATACTTTTTTTTAAATCTCTGGGAAAACATGTAACATATTTTCAACAAACATCCAGATAACTAGAAATTGCATGATTTCTCACAGGGTAGAATGTTTTCCACTTCTCGCATCAGAAAAATAGGCAGGAGGACACCCTTTGTGTCTCTGCTTTTGATTGTCCCATGCGAAAAGTTGTTAATGCATTTGACAGTTTGAGGGAAGCTAAGGGCTTCTCCCTATTCAAATACATCTCCCCAAACAAGTAGGTATTCATGACAACGCTGGGTATGAATTAATGGTCAGTAATACCTGTGTGCTCATGGCTATGACTTTTCCTTTTGGAATTTCTTCTGCACAGTGACAGTTACCTAGCTCTGAAAGTGGACACATAGTATCTGAAATCATTTGATTTGGTCAGACAGCATCGAGCTCTTTAAAAGCCGGTACGTATGGCTTTGCTCATGGTCTTGTCCTGAACCTTGAACTGTGACTCTTGACTAATCTCAAAATGAAAAATAATGTATGAGATCAAGAGAGGTCCAAAATACAGAGTTGATGTATCAGTAAAACATTCCCATAACAAAAACACCATTCAAAGCATCATCCACTACTGATGGTTGTTACAAATTCCATGATGTGCTTTCTATCCTGGTGTAGGTGAGAGCCCCAGGTACACTATTACAAATAGGAGACTGATCTCAATTTTAACAGTCTCTGTCATGTTGTGCACAAGCTCAGAATTAAGTCTATAACTAGATTCTATCTCTTCAGAAATGTCTTCTAGCAAAGGAACCATTTCAGATCATCCTAATCATTTCACATGACCAGGTCTCTGTCATAGGACTTAAGCCCCAAATAATTCTGTGACTCCCATAAGACATTATAGAAACCTCTCTAATCTTGGTCTTCTTGGCTCAAAGCAAAAACATTTGTTTCAGCAGCGAAGTATCCAGCTGGAGGTTATACACACAATACAAATAAATGAGAACGATTATTTTGTGGATAAAAGGAAAAAAAAACCCTCAAAAATCAAAGTACCATCATTTGAACACATAGTTTTATCTACACAGCCAAGGAGAAAGGGACAGTGGGAGGGAATTATCCAGTTAAGTACACAAAACCCCATGTCATGGTCCTGCATTTCAGATGGCTTACTGCTACACTGATCACTTTCACAGATTGTCTTAACCCTTCACTGTGTGGATCAAGCTTTAAAAAAAGCAACAGACAAAACGAGCTAGCTAATAAACTAAAATGAAAACCGAAGTCACTTCAGAATTAATTCAAATTAATTAGTAGTTAATTTCAGCTCAACTGACTGCACAGTTTCAATTCTTGTGTCTATAACATAACTTCAGTTATATTTTCTGCTTATTCTGAGGGACAAGGGAGATTAAAACATATGAGTTGGGGATATATTATTAAAGAAAATAAAGCTCTTACTATAAAGAAAAACTTGCATAGCATTTTATACCTAAACTCTTACAAAGTAGACACATCACAGTTCTATTTTGTTAAAAGTAAGAGGGACAGAGAAAGAGAAAGCAAAATGATTGTGACATTAACTTCATAGGTTCCTAAAATAATGGCTGGTGATCAAGGAAACATGCAACACAGACTGAAATGCCTAAATTTGATTTTGAAAATAATTTTCCAAGGGTGTATTTTTTAGATAATGTATGTGTGTGATCGATAGCCCTTCTACAACTAAGGGATGGAAAGGAGTACATTATACATGCTTTCTGAAGACGGACGTTACTTCAAAAAATATCTAGAATTAAGTCTGGACATCCTTCTCTTCTCCATGCCCTCTGTCCTATGCCCTGCTTTGCCAAGATTAGGAGAACAAGTCTTCCCTCTCAGACTTGATCATTTTTTTTCATCTGTTATGCTGTTAATATAAGATTGATTATCCCTCCACAATTCCCAAAGAAGAGGAACATCCATGACTGAAAGGAATAAATGAAATTTAAAAAATGGAAGGTCAAAGTCAGTTCAAGGTGGAAACTTGGTATTGCTTTTTAAACAAATACGTTATTTTGCCAGCTTTGATGTGTCCTTACAGAATTATTAGCAAGGAGAATTAGTATACATTTTAAAGTGTATATGGATATTTTGTGCAACCAAGACTGGCATCCATGATGTTCTTTTGAATTTTGAAGAGAGAGGGAATGACAAATGTTGCCTCTACAGCTAATTACGAAAATATACGTGAGGTGATTGGAAGACAAGAATTTCCGAGGGGATAAAGGTATTAATTCAAGCTATTTCAACATGATACTAACAAAGTTAGTTGATATAGTATAACAGAACCACTGATCACTTGCTTTTGTCTAAATGGTATCAATAATTTTTACATAACAAGTTTAGTATATTCCAAACATTGATCCCTTGTTGGTCTAAATATCATGTTGACATAGCTGCAGTGAATCTACCCAAATAGTTCTCATTATCAAAAATAATTCCATTCAATATAATTCTTCCCATTATTTTATTAGCCTCTTCTAAAAAAAGTATTCTAGAATATATCTCTGATGAATGTGATTCAACCTGACATATGATTTGAACAGTAACACTTTTAAAGGGAGTTTTCTTGCTGGGACATCCTACCTGCCCCCGAAGATGACTGAAAACAGACTCAGGTCTCTCACTGTTTCACATAGGGCCAGGGAAGCCTGAAGAGTGATTTTCAAGTTCCCAGTCAGAAAGCCAACCCCTGGGTTTGACTGTCTTTTCAAATCTTATCTCATTTTCTTGATTCTGCCAGGATGGGTTAACTTATCTCACAGGAACTGACTTCCTCAAGAGATGTTTTCTGCATTTCCTCCTTTGGGTCAAATCAGGGTGACTACCTCCTTTCTTATACTCTAGAAGTTTTCACTTTTCTTCCAGACCAGGAAATATACAAATAGCGTGAAGATATCTGGGGTCATTTCTGGTTTTATGCCTATTATTTATCCTACACTGATGAGTCCATTTTAACCTGCCCTTTCATCTGACCACCAACTCTAGGAAAGGAATTTGTTCTGAAGCTTCAACAGCAAAGTGGTGAATTGCATCAGGAGGAAGAATCACTCATTCTTTTACCTTAGTATTGGGTTCTCATTGTACAACCCTGTACAGTACTTCAGCAACTATTTTTTTTTTTTAAGATTTTAAAAAGCAAAGAGTTACAAAACTGTTTGTAATTAACTTGGAATAGAAAAGATAGCACTTTTTTTAAATCCCATTATATAGTACACCGTATAAATTACAGAGTATTCAAATGCACAAATGCATCTGTGTAACATTTATCAAATGTAATTCGCGTGTCTTTATGTGCACACACGAGTGTGTTCTCGAGAGTCTTACTGTCCGCGTTTGTAATGCTGGACCTCTAGCTGTCACGTATGGCAGTGCTCCAAGTCTGGCACACTGCTGTTGCAGTATCGCATGTTGTTGGGGATATGGCAGTCTGTGTAATTAATGCCCCCATTTGGGGTGTAAATGGGCTGCAGTCTGAAATCTCCTTTAAGGAGCTGATCGTTATTTAAGGAGACGATCTGAAAGCTGGTTTCTGTCATCTCCAGGATGGAATTGTCCTTTTTGGTGCCTGCCTCGCAATAGTCATCTTTCCGCCGGCCTCGGTTGTATTTCCACTTCTGGGAGGTGTAGCGCCCCTTTTTGTGCATATGCCAGCAAAAGACACCGAGCAGGACCACAAGCACAAATATCACCGCACCCCCGATCAGCCCCGCCAGCAGAAAAGGGGAGCCCATGCTGTGGGAAGTCGTCTGCTCATGGCTGGAAGCCGTGTTGCTGCCGTTGTTCACATAGGAGGCATGGGTGGTGGCCTCAGAACAAATGGTGTCTTCTACAGCTCGGTAGTTAAATGCATCCAGTGGCACTAAACAAATCCGATAAGTGGATCTGGGCTCTAAATTGACCAGGCTCAGATGCTGCTTCTCACCACTGACAATGCGTTCCTGAACGATGCCCCCCACCAAACTGTGGCCCATTTTCACCCACGTGAGTTTGTACGCCATCACAGTAAAGAGAGAGAGCCAGCTGACTTGAATGGAAGTGTCATTCACAAAACGAATAGAGAGCTGGATCCGTTCAGAAAGAGGCGGGGTCACTCTTTCTCTGCCATCCCAGTCGGGAATCGTGGGGAGTTTCGATGCCATGGGAGTTAGAGGCGCATAGCTTCTGCTAGGGGTCGGGACAGAGAGTGTGGGAGGCTGAGTCGTGGGCGAAGCTGAACTTGGGGCTGGAGTGAAGAGAGGCAGGCCGGGGGTCGTGGTGGGACAGGACAACAGATTCATATTCAACTCCCGGACTGCCATCCCCCGGACTTGTTCAGGACCTTGGCACATGAAACCTCGCACATTCAGAGATGAGGGTATGTGTTTGAGCCATTCTGTGACCCATTTAATACTGCAGTCACAGAACCAAGGATTATTCCGAGCAGTGAGCTGCTTCAGGTTGGAGAGGTTATCGAAGACCCCTTGAGTCAACACGCGCAGCTGGTTGTTGGATATATCCAGCCGTTCCAGCTTCCGGAGATTCGAGAAGGCTGTCAAAGGGATGTGGTTGATCTGGTTGTCCTGCAGATAGAGCCTCATCAGGTGCGTACCTGGGAGGTCAGAAGGGGGATGGGAGAGCGAATTCCGGACAATGGAAAATTCCTTGAGCTTGGCGAGGTGGCTGAAGGTGCCCTCGGCAATGCCCTTGTTGGTCAGGAGGTTTCCATCCACGATCAGACGCTCCAAGCTGGTGAGGTTCTGAAAGGCCATGTCTGATATGACGGCAATTCGATTCTCATCCACTCTCAGCTCTTGCAGGTCCATGGGAAGCCCCACAGGCACGCTGCTCAGGTGATTCTTGGATAGAAACAACAATTTGAGGCTAATGGCCTCCCGGAAGGCCCCATCTTCCACCCCCACCGTGGATATTGAGTTGTCATCCAGGTGGAGCTCTTCAAGCTTCAAGAGCTGGGCCAGGGCGGCCCGTGAAATGGTCTGAATATTGTTTTCCTGCAGATGGAGAACTCGGACGTTCTTGGGAAGGTTCATGGGGAATTCATCCAGTTGGTTCCCATAAAGGTACACGGTGTGCACAGACTGTACGTTGTGCAGCTCTGCAGGAAACCCAGCATTATTAATTTGGTTGTTGTGGAGGTAGAGTACAGTGACGCCCTCCGGGATCCCAAGAGGCACTGAGGTCAAGCTTCGCTCGTTACAGTAGACAAAGTTCCTGTCGCAGCGACACACGCTAGGGCACGCCAGGAGTTTTGACACTTGTGAGTAGAGCCCCAGGGAAATGAGAAGCCAAGATTTCAGGAAAAAAGCCCCCTGGCTGGGCCCCTGTGTAGTCTGTAGGCCCATTTCTGAAGTACAGAAATAAAATACGATGTGGTAGTGAAAAGAAAAAGAAGAAGAAAAAAAAAAAAACAGATAGCAAAACCAAAATGATTGAACGCAGTTCTGTTAAAGTCCAGAACTCCAGCTAGAGGAAAAGTCCCGAAGGCCAAGGTCAAAGAATCTTCCTGTGGTCTCTGGTCTTATCAGCCTATGTTGCCCTCTTTGCTATTGTCCTCCATGTGCAAAAAAATTTCAATAGGGAGAACTTTCCACCCAGGCAACAAGTGAAGCCAAGTTATCAGCGGTCAAAAGGGGCCCAGTTGGGTAGGCAGAATCCCTTCTTCTGTGGTCCGTCAGGTCAGTGTGGATCAGCCTATGAACTTGGTTAAGTTCAGTCTGCAATCTGCTGTAGGAAAGTAGAGAGAAAAGAGTCAGTTAAGGGTAGTGAGTGGATAAAGTGCTGATCTGACTGTGGCTTTTCAAGAATGCTGTGATTCAATGTTCATTGCAGCACTATTTACAATAGCCAGGACATGGAAGCAACCTAAGTGTCCATTGTCAGATGAATGGTTAAAGAAGATGTGGCACATATATACAATGGAATATTACTCAGCCATAAAAAGAAACAGAACTAAGTTATTTGTAGTGAGGTGGATAGACCTAGAGTCTGTCATACAGAGTGAAGTAGGTCAGAAAGAGAAAAACAAATACCGTATGCTAACACATATATATGGAATCTAAAAAAAAAAAAAATGGTTCTGAAGAACCTAGATGCAGGACAGGAATAAAGACGCAGACCTAGAGAATGGACTTGAGGACACAGCTATGGGGAAGGGTAAGCTGGGAGGAAGGGAGAGAGAGGCATGCACATATATACACTACCGGATGTAAAATAGATAGCTAGTGGGAAGCAGTCGCATAGCACAGGGAGATCAGCTCAGTGCTTTGTGACCACCTAGAGGGGTGGGATAAGGAGGGTGGGAGGGAGACTCAAGAGAGAGGGGATACGGGGATATATGTATACATATAGCTGATTCACTTTCTTATACAGCAGAAACTAATACAACATTGTAAAGCAATTATACTCCAACAAAGATGTTAAAAAACAAAACAAAAACAAAAACATCACTGTGATTGGGACTAAATGCTCAGGGAGTTGGCATTAAGTGACATGCTAAATAATAATAATTCAGTTGAAAAGTTATTCAAGAAATGAAAACGATTCAATTATCTTTATCATCAAACGGAGACCATACTGTTACCTCTCACTATCAATGATCATATTGTGAATTTCACAGCACAGTCAGTATCTTCTCTCAGAGATCTATTTGCATATCCAAACAGACAGGCACAAGAGGCCCAGGGCTGAATCCATTGAATCAATGATGACCATCTACAAATGCAACTGGTCACAGTCATATTTCAAGATGAAATGAGTGACTGAGCAACGAATACAATTTAAGGGAAAAAAAATTGTGAAACCCTTTCCAGTTATAAACAAATGCAAAATGGGGACTGATAAAGTTATTTAGAAAGATGCATCCTTCTGATCTGACACTGTGATGAAGCAGTTTAAAGGTGATGCACAGAAACAGAGGTGATGTCAGGTCAGAGAGAAGACTGCTCTTTTCTTCCCCACTCCCCACCTCCTCTCATCTCTCTCTGCCTCCCAAATAGCCCCCACTTGAGTTACCCATGACACATTTCCACTTATCCCCTCTTTTGAGACCTTCAGGTTCAGATGAGATACACCATTGCGATTCCTTTGAGAGCTGACAAGCTCATGACTGCGAATAGAATTATTTTCCAGCAACTCAACCTTCCTCCCATCTGTATGTGTTTTCCTGCTTTTAGGAAAGGACTTTCAGTAAACTTTGAAATGTTAGAAGACACAGTTGGGGAAGTAAAGGCAATATACAGATAGTAATCAGACCTTCTTGCTCCACAACTGTCCCGTCTATTTTTAGATTAGAGAAGTAAAGAAGTTAATTGAAAGGTGCCAGATTTGATTTCCCTACAAAAGAAGCTAACGTGACAGGACATGGCAAGCCGGAAGTCTCTTAATTCTTACCAATACACAACAATTGAAACAACTTATATGTAAAGCACAGAGGAACTATTTGAAATTGTTCCCTTAGCTATCTTTAGAAAGGTAATTAAAAAAGAAAAAAAAAAAAAACAAAACCATTGTAACTACTATTTAAGTGTCCAGACTCTTGTAAATTTGTTCTACAATTTGAAATATTGTGAGCCATCTAAAAAATGCCTTTGATGACCAGAAACGGTAATATTCATTTTTCTATTGTTCAGAAAACTTAAAAAAAAAAAAAAAAAAAAGGGAGGGGGTATAGGGAGTATCTTTCCAGGCAAAACAGATGGATGTGATACTTTATTAAAAATTAAGCATATTTAAGTTGTTAAAAATTACAAATATATGTTTTATCACATGGAACAGGAGTCATCCTCTCTGCCCAAAATCTCCCTATACGCTTAAAGGATAATTTATAATACAACTAAGCATAGTGCAGGAAAAGCGAATTTAATGCCATCAGCTTGATGCCATCCCTAGCTCAGGTTTCAAATTCTCAAACCATCTCAATGTTCCCTAATAGCCTGCTACTCAAGTGTGATCCCTGGTCCAACAGCACGAACCTGTGAAGTTGCTGGAAACAGAATCTGCACATTAGCAAGAGCCTGGGGCGTACACGTTAAAATTAGAGAAACACTGCCCTCAACACAGTGCCGTCTTATTTAAGCTTTCAAATGTTTTAATTTATTAAGTGTAAAATACATGCAAGAGCATGTCAAATGATTCATTTGAGAAGAGTAAAAGCATAAGGCATACTAATCACTTTCGTCCCCAGGAGATGGTCTCAAATTGCATCTTACATGTAAATGACATCTTACAGGTAGAGTAATGCAATGACTAAATATATCACTTGGCTTCAACAGACCCTTGAAAATGTATGTCTGAATGACAAGCACTAATATCCAGGAGGAGCTTAAAGAGCTATTTGTAATCAGAGGGGGCCTACTTTCATAAAGCATGATTTATTTAAGAACAAAAATCTGTTTGGTGCTATTAGCATTTACTCTTCAAAACAGGTAGGAAAGTGAGACCAAAAGAATCGAATCTAACACATTTTTGAGTATTCCATGGGAATCTTCAAAGTGTGGTAGTAGCACACAATGAACAGAATTTTCCAAGGGAGAAAACACAGCTGCCCCAGGGTCTTTAAATTCCTATGTAAAAAGAATAGATGCTTCTCAACTTGGCATTTACAAGCCAAGCTTTAAGGCCCTAGAAACAACAAACCAGTGCTTGAAGATGGTAGAATTTGTTTAGAAACTTCATCAGTGAAGAGACTCAAGGCAATAATGATTGCGAGCTAACAAAGTACTCAGGGATCACTGGAGACCATCACTGTGCATCCAAATTGCAACTCTTCCACTTGCTTCAACTGTGTCCTCTGTAAGGAGAGAAAAAGCCCTATCAGCCAACCCTTTGCCCCAGGCCTTGCTCTCTTGGCAGGTGGACTTTACTCATGAGTGGTTCTCCTATAATTACATAAGAAGAGGATGTGGTCCTGAAGAAAGCTCCTAATGGGATTACATGGGGCAAACCGTCACTGTTTATCCACCTCAATAGGAGAAAAGTCCCATCTAGATCGCGCTTGTGTTGATCAGCTATGGCAAGTTCAGTGTTGAAAGAAAACAAACTCTCAAGGTTTTCTTTGTGCTTCTTGGGAATTCCATAAAATAACTGTGCATAATAGACTTGTCCTAATTCCTGGATCAACAACTGCCTACATATTATATCAGCCAGTAGACTGTATCTTTGTTCAAATTAGTGCAAGTGTAAAACTGCAACCACCTAGGCAATAATGATTTTTTTTAAACTTAAGTAAGGCTAAAATCTCCATATTTCTTGCACTAGGGGGAGAAATCTTTTTAGACCTTAAAATGGAGACTGTATTTATAGAGAAAGCAGTATAGTATAATGATCAAAAGCATAGCCTCTGAGTTCTCATCCCACCTCTGGCACTTAGGAGCTAGATAAATTAGTTAACCTTTTTTTTTTTTTTTTTGCAGTACGCGGGCCTCTCACTGTTGCGGAGCACAGGCTCCGGACGCGCAGGCTCAGCGACCATGGCTCACGGGCCCAGCCGCTCTGCAGCATGTGGGATCTTCCCGGACCAGGGCACGAACCCGTGTCCCCTGCATCGGCAGGCGGACTCTCAACCACTGCGTCACCAGGGAAGCCCAGTTAACCTTTTAAGTCTTAGTCTCCCTATCTGAAAAATGGGGATAAAATAGTTCCTAACTCAACAGCACTGTTGAGATTAAATAGGATAATAGGATAATATTTGTGAGAAGTTATATGGTGCCTGACACATGGCAAAAACATAATAAATAAAACTTTTATTCTCTGTGTACTTGTTATTATTAATGATATCTAAAAAGATGAACTCCAAAATGTAGAGTAAAATAAAATCACCTTTGACTAACCAAGTTCTCTGTACTGACACCTCCTCCAGGATTTCTCAACATCAGCAGTATTTAGATTTTGAGCCAGATAATTCTTTTCTTGTGGAGCTGCTGTGTACATACAAAGATGTACATACAAAGATGTCTCCAGCTGCTGTGTACATACAAAGATGTACATACAAAGATGTCTCCAGCTGCTGTGTACATACAAAGATGTCTCCAGTGTACATACAAAGATGTCTCTGTGTACATACAAAGATGTCTCCAGACATTGCCATAGGTATGTCCCCTGGTGAGGCAAAATGCCCCCAGTTAAGAACAACTGATCCACCCCATCTTACAAGTACCTTAAAGAGTTAGTATTTTTATCTTGATTTTATAGAGGAAGGTGAAGATAAGTTTCTAATAAACAGAGCTCATAAATGTTTTGTGCCATGGCCACCAAAAAAGCATGAAAATGCAATATGTTTTTCATTCATTTATTCAGCCAATATTTATTGGGCACTGGAATGACGATACCATCATGCAGAGCTGATATGGTTTTTGCCTTTGTGAGTCTTAAAAGTATAATGAGGGGAGAGAAATGAATAAGCAGGGAATTATGGTACTGTGTAAAGATCTCCAATCTCAGGGCATCAGGAAATTACGGTACCATGTAAAAAGTTCTAATCTAGTGCATGGGGTATCAGGAAAAACACAGCAGAGGAAGGACTGTCTACGTGAGGATCTGAAGGATAGTAAGGTGCAAGCCAGGGAAGAGATTCCAGAAGTTCTGCACATGGATGGTTGTAATGTGGACCAAGAGGTGAAACCCAGCCCAGCTCAGAGAAGGAACAAAACTTTGACTGCACAGCACTTTCACCCAACTCTTTGCTTCCCACAGAGATAGTCCTGTTTCTAGAAGTTAATAAACAAACCCATGTTTCAAAATCATTAGCCATTTCATTTATAAGTCTCTGAAGGTTGATAACAAAAAGATTTTGCTTTACAAGATGGATTTCAAATATTGAGAGCAAAAGGTGTGGGGCTTTTCTTCTTTCTTTCCTATTTGAATAGTGCACTGAGTATGTCTCCCCTCCAGGAAATGAGAGAATGTGAAGAATGGCTTAATGGAAGGTGCTAGGTAAAAACAGAAATTTTCATTTAAAGCAGAAAAGAGTTTCAAAAGCCCGAGTGTAAAACAACATGCAACAAAGGCTCTTTGGAGACAGCAAGACCCTGACCCTGCCTGTCTGTTAAAGATGACAGTAGCGGCAGCAGTTATGCCAGGCTACTTTTTAACTCTTTTCATAGGAACTGAGACTCAAAAGACATAAATCATGGAAGAGCTTTCTGCAAAGTGTTTCTCTCCTCATGTTGCCTAAAAAGTTTTTTAAATTAATTCCAGGGGCTCTTAATAAACTCAGACTATAAAAATCATAGTACAGAAAACAGGCATTATCTATAAGCACTGCCGATTCCATAGTATAATGACACCAGGACAAACCTAATAAAAACCTTAATGGTTTCGGCATTGGCTGGATTGTGCCAAGACAGCACACTGCCTGGAGCGATGCAAGTGAAAAAGCTACTGTTGATGAGCTTTTTTTTTCCCAGAAAAGTTTCCCTGGATACATCAGACTTAGAGCTTCTGGAGTTAAGTTTGTGCTTAAAATCGACACACACAGGTGCAGAAACCATAGGCCCAACTACACTGCAAATGTCTTTGTTATAATCTGGAAACACTAAAGCAATTTATAGATCTTGTGCACATTTCCACATTCCTCAAGATAGGTTATAAATACTGTTCCTACAACAATCGGAGAGTTCTGTAGTTAGCTGGCCAAGATGTGGGAATTAGCAGAGGAATGCGGAGGAAAATATAACAATAGCTACCCCCTAACTTGAAACCATTTTTCCATCTCATTCACTGAAGCTCAGTCAAGCTCCTTGAAGTTTTTCTCATTAGACAGATATTTTTCTTTGCCAAAACAAAGGGAGAGAAAGAAAGGAAGAGGGAGAAAAGGAGGGAAGGAGGGAAGGAAAGAAAGGAAACACTTTATTTAAACAGTCGACAATTTTCTGGCTCCAGTCAGTCTAGAATGGAAAACATTAAAATTGGACCAAAAAAAAAAAAAAGAAAAACTATTCTCCTGACAAGCATAAAATTCTCTAACACACTTGAAGGGTTGTTCTCACATGGTTTCCAATGCAGTTGGTTTGAATAATAGGGCTAAGTTTAGAACAAGTTACAATGCTAAAAACTCAACTGCATAAGCTTTGAGGACACCTTCATTACTGCCATACGCTTCTCTCAATCCACTAGGGAGCTCCCACTGACCATCCCCTGGGTTCATATAAATCTGTATAATCTAGGACTGCAAGACTGAGTCTTCACGGTATTTAATAAAGCCCACTGGTGAACAGACACTATTAGAGAAGAATTTTATTGAGACAGCGCCAACAGGATTAAAAAAAGAAAAAAGTATATGGTCCATAAAGGATGGAATTCCCTACAGCTCATATCTATACACTCTTCAACCCATTTCAAAGGGAGGTAGTTCAGCAGTCATTCATACATTCATTCATTTGCTCAGATACTGAGCACCTCACGGATCGGGCATAGAAAATAGCTGATTTCTTAGACTTAACTTTGGGAGAGATTTTTCGCATCATCTGATCCAGTGATTCCCCATCCCCAAGGGTCATCAAAAACACTTAGGGAAGGTGATGAAACATTAAAGTTCCTGGGTCCCACCCCTGCAGATCCTGGTTTGACTGGTCTTCAAAGAAGGCTGGGTAGGTACATTTTGTCAACTTTCCCCAGATGGGTTTGATGATCAGCCACTTTAGGGTCTTACTACCCAGCCACTCACTAATCAGGAACTGCTTTCAGGGCATCGAGACAACTGGTCCTTCTTGCTTCTGGATCAAATCAACAAGTGAGAGGTAGAGGTGGCGTGGGGGCATGGAAAGAGCAAAGGGTTTGGAGTCAGAATTTAACTTGACATCAGTGCAGCCACTCAAACGGCATGACAATGGACACTTAACCTCTCTGTGCATCACCTTTCTTCATCTCAAGAGGGGATAATAAGCCACGCTCATGTTGGGAAGACTAGATCTAATGCATGTAAAGTAACAAGAAGCACCAACTAGGCACTCAATAAACTGTGATTTAAGAGAGGTAGAGATTGTATAATGAGAAAAAGCTGGGTCTGGGGACAGTTGACCGGGACAGCTTTCCCACTTACTAGCTGTGCCAATTTGGGCACATTACTTCATCTCCCTATGCCCCAGTTAACTCATATGCAAAATGGGGAAAATGATAGTATTAATCTCTCAGAGTTGTTGTAGGACTATAAATCACTTAGAATATCATCTAACACATGGAGAACATATATTCATTGTGTCATTCTTATTACTAGCATTAAAAAAAAAATAACAAAAAGCCCCCTATTCTAGGAAGCTTTTGTCCCTAATTTAGTAGACAGGTCATTCTGTTTAATTCATCAAATTTTATTTTTCTCTGACTTTCATTCTCTATTTTTATCATAGTTCTTTCCTCTGGGATACACACACACACCTTTCCATCCATCAACCTGCAAATATGTGGAGACATTTATTGGGTCTCTGAGATCTCTTCCTTTCCTGTGTAAATGTCCCTTTTCTTTCATTTGCTCCAGAGTCTTAGCAATGCTGATTCCTTCACTGGCAATGCCTTTCTTGATATGTGTTGCCCAGAATGGAAAATAAGACTCATGAGGTCTACCAGCACCAAGTACAGCTCAGCAAATACTCGGGGAATGCCCACGCCCTGCCAGGCATGGAGCTGGTAACTAGAAAGATACCTATGACATGGCCCTTGGTATTGAGTAAAGGTTCATGTCATATCAAGTAACTTTTTGTATAAAGCTCTTTATAATTCCAAAGACTTTTAATATGTTTCATTTCATCTAATCCCACAACAGCCCATAGGAGCTATTTATATCAACCTCAAATGAAGTCCACAGAGATGAAATAATTTGCCTGAAGCCACATAGACGGTATGGACAGAGGATAGTATTATAAATCTTCCGTATGAAAATGCAAGCTTCAGGTATAATTTTATGAACGGCGTTAGTTACAGTGGTATTAAAACCAACATCCGGGCTTCCCTGGTGGCGCAGTGGTTGAGAGTCCGCCTGCCGATACAGGGGACACGGGTTCGTGCCCCGGTCCGGGAAGATCCCATATGCCGCGGAGCGGCTGGGCCCATGAGCCATGGCCGCTGAGCCTGCGCATCCGGAGCCTGTGCTCCACAACTGGAGAGGCCACAACAGTGAGAGGCCCACGTACCGGAAAACAAACAAACAAACAAAAAAAACCAACATCCACTTCCCTGAAAAAACTAAAGCCCCTCGCCACTGCTCAAATTTTCAAAACTAGCAGCAGCCTGGCATTTAAAGTGGGTAACACTTCCAAGCAGGACTGGTGCATAAGTAAAAGGTAATTACACCAGGGGGCCCATTATCTGCTCTGCCCATGTGACTCCAGGACTCAGCAGGAATGGGAAATCAAGGGCTCCCCAGATGATGGGCAGCAGCAAGATGCCAAGAACCGGAGGCGTCTAAAGGACTAGACAGCTACTGATAAGCCGGTAGCAAGACAGACAACAAAGTCTCCTTGCCTCCTTCATAGCCAAGAGTCCCAAGTTTGCTGCCACCACGTTCTACAGCTCGGGAAGGTCTTTATGTGGGGTCACTGTCGGAAAAGCCATTTAAGGGATAAAACTAACTGCCAACTGTCCTACATACAGCCACCTTCTGTATTCTATTTAAATGAAATGTTGTTAAGTGTTGTGAGTTCCTTGAATTCCAAGTGAAAAAAATATCTGTAGAAAATGGGATCAGTAAGCTACCAAACAGTAATTTTAGGGAAAATCTTTCTACATCTGCTTTTTCTCTACAAGAGACTTTGTTCAGACAATCCTATAATAGCATTTGACACCAGGAAGTCTAATAGGTTTTCTTTTCTCTCTTCCACTCTATAACTCAAACATGCAGTGCTCATTCTGAATATGTGTGTCCCAAATGAGAATTTGTCCTCTTTTCCTCACCCCTTCCCTCTCTTTCTTTTTCAAAAGGCAGACTGTGCAGGGCTAGAACAAAAGATGTTTAAACAGTTCTTGATAATTCAAGAGAAGGAATAAGCAAATAACTATACTCACATTATTCACCACTAGGCTCTTGTACATTTCCAACTGGAGTTCAGATTCAGCTAAATATTCAAATACCTATTGAGAGCTAGTCACTACTAGTCTTGTGAAATGCCTACACAGCTATGAGAAGTTAAGTCATTATTACTCCTAATTTACAAATGAGGAAACTAGCTTGGAGAAATCTGTGACTTCCACCAGTTCAAACAGTAGCATATCCTAGAAATAGAACTGCAACTCAATTTTCCTGGCTAAAAAACAATCAGTGCTCTTCCCACTACACCACATTTCTCTCCTTATCAGTTTAGGGTATACAGTCTCTCATTTCAAAAATTCTTCTGTAACACCCCAGGTTCTCTTTGCCCTCTATTCTTTCATTACAGCAATGAAGCAAACACTTCCCACCCAATCACAAGCCCAATCTCCCCTGTGCCCACCTGAGTTTCAGATTCCCACTAGAGAAAGTCACCTAACAGCACAGACTAGTTCTACCTTAAATAAGAAATCCCCAACCTAAAGTGAGACCTCACTCCATCTAGCAATTTCACTGCACTTCTCTGGAAAGCATTCTCTCCCATTCTCCTCAAAGATGGCATTAAACTTCACTCTCCTTAGCCCTCCAAACCTTATTCCTCTCACCCTCAGTAGACAACCTGACTTTAATCTGAAGATAGCGGAAGGCATCAGACAGGATCTCCCACCTCTTTCTGTTGCCAAACATACGAGTTTACCTTTATGTGCACCTACTTTCTTTTCCTTAAAGGTTGATCACATCATCCGTTCCTTGGAGCGCTCGCCCTACAGGCCTCTCTGGAAGATAACTATCTCTTCCTTCCCTGTGTGCACAATCTCTCCCTCTCAAACTGGATCCATGTTTAAATATTCCCCACTATTTTCCACTAAAAAAATCCCCTTGACCCTCAAGTTCCCCTCCAGTTATTCCCACATTTCTCTCCTTTTAGCTAAATTCCTGGAAAGAACAGTCCATCATCAATATCTCTGTTTCCTCACCTCCCATGCATCTCACACCAACACATTCCATGCTGGTTCCCACCCCTACTCTCCCACAAGCTTCTCTTCTAATGTTTACATTAGGAGATGTTAACAATCTGCCCCAGGTTGGCAAATCCAAAGGGCTCTCTTTTGACTGTATTCCTCCCACTTAATCTCACAGCAACATTTAGACTTGTCCATGCCCTTACTGAAACATCCTCATTCCTTGGTTGCTATGACAGCTGCTGGTTTTCTTCCTATTTCTATTGTTATTTCCTATTTTGTAGGTTCTCCCTCTTCAGTGTAGCCATTCAGTGTTAGTCCAATAAGCTTGGGTCCAGACACTCTTCTTTTCTTCCCTTTGTAAGAAATGGCATCCAAGCCTTAAGCTTAAATGATCATATATGCAAATGATGCTTGAGAGGGTGTGGAGGGAAGGGAACCCTCCTACACTGTTGGTGGGAATGTAAATTGGTACAGCCACTGTGGATAACAGTATGGATGTTCCTTGAAAAACTAAAAACAGGAATACCATATGACCCAGCAATTCTACTCCTGGACATATACCCTGAGAAAACCATAATTCGAAAAGATAGATGCACCCCAATGTTCTTTGCAGCATTATTTACAATAGTTAGGACATGAAAGCAACCTAAATGTCCATCAATAGAGGAATGGATAAAGAAGATGTGGTACATAGATACAATGGAATATTACTCAGCCACAAAAAGAACGAAACAATGCCATTTACAGCAACGTGGATGGACCTAGAGATTATCATACTAAGTGAAGTAAGTCAAACAGAGAAAAACAAATATGATATTTAAAAATATGTGGAATCTAATTTAAAAACATGATACAAATGAACTTATTTACAAAACAGAAACAGACTTACAGACATCAAAAACCAACTTATGATTACCAAAGGGGAAACAAGGTGGCGGGTGGGGGGGGAGGAGGGATGAATCAGGAGGATGGGATTAACATACACACACTACTATATACAAGAAGATAACCAACTACTGTATAGCACAGGGAACTCCACTCAATATTCCGTGATAACCTATATGAGAAAAGAATCCCAAATAGAATGAATATACGTGTATGTATAACTGAATCACCTTGCACCTGAAACTAACACAACATTGCAAATCAACTAAACTCCAAAAAAAGTTTTAAAAAATGATCATATATACAATCAGAAACTTCAATCTCCATCCTAGACTGTCCTCTCAGCTGCTTATCTGTACACCCAAACGCCCACCTGACTTACTTCAGTGTTTCAGGAGCACTTCCAACACAGCATTAACAGTTTTACATACTTTAAAAGAATCTTACGTACATGGACTCATAATAAAGCTATGCATTTTATACTGTTATTATCTCACAGAGGGAATGGAGGCTCCAAGTTAAGTAGCTTCTCCAAAGTGGATGAGCAGAGAAGTGACACGGATGGACTTGAACTCAGGCATGATCTGCAGGGCCTTGCTCCTATCCTGTGTTCTGTCTCTCTGTAAACTCCACACATTCACAAGCTGGTCCCTCCCCAGGGCCAGGAGCAGCACATGGCAGGCATTCAAGAAGTGTTTGTAGAATAAATGGACGAATCAAAGAACGACCTTCAGATGATTAGTTTGTTTGAAGAGGCAGTCTGTGAAAGCTCTTCAGCATCTTCAATCTGAGGTCCCATAAGGAATCACTAAGATAATATTTCAGAACAGGCTTCAAGGGTTTTATACTACACTAACCTAGCTGGAGAGATTGATGGATAAATAATTCCCAAACACAAAGGAACTAGATGACTTTAGGAAAAGACACAGAACACTCAAGTGGAAAATAACTGTAATTACTACAGCACTGTACTTCTTTTACAAAATAATATCAAATTCTGTGGTCTTCTTCAGCAAGAGTACTACTCACATAAGATCAGTCTGATCTATTACTACAAATTCTGTTTGATGAAAGACACATCTGATCATGCTAGATACCTAACACCTCAGTTTTAAAATGGTGATGACCTGAATTCAGGTAAGTCTTTATGGTCTACAGTAAATACGTGTTCTGCTTATATATACCAACAGCTTATAAATATTTACATACATTCAGTGTGACAGTTCAGCTGCATTTTAATAGCATATCACTTTACCAGGCCACATAGTTAGAATCATAATATAAGCCAGTATCTTTGAGAGCTATAAAAATGCTTATGAAAAAAACCAAACTGAATCCAAAAATATAAACATGGCCTATTTTTCCCACCAAAATACTGCACCCTATATGTAACAGACATAATGAAACAGAAAATCTCATGTCTCCTTCACAAGGAGAATACAGATTTCAGGCAGTGATATTGATTAGGTGCGTGAAATGAAATTACATAGTGTGTATTCCCATGTGGGCTATCTGGTTTTGAGTCTAAAAAAACAAAAAATTCATTGCTTAAGCCTATTTCAGTATGATAGTGATGGCTCTGAATGTAAGTGGTATAAAATTTCCTCACTGAATAAACAGGCTTTCCAGTGCACCTTCTCATCTTCAGAACACCTGTCACGCAGAAGTGTCAGGCTATGTTCAGGGGACTATTTCTGGATCTGGAGGATGAGAAGGAACAAGAAACAGAAGAAAAAATATTATTCCTTATCCTTGACCCTCTCCTTCTCTCAAGGAAATTCTCCCCTGCCCTGACCCTGGAACATGTCTAGATATGGGTTAAAATTAAATCAAGTGATTTCTAAGACATAAAATAAAACCTGAGATGAGAGCCATCAGTACCACATCCAGTGTAGCTACACAGTTCAGATAAGGAACAATTCAAAGGAAAATAATAAAAACACACACCCACAACAGATTTTAAAAGCTACCTTTAAAAAATCTATACTGGTGGCCTTTCTCATTTGAATGAATTTTAAAATATGTTCCCCTAATACTGAGGAATTTAAACATATGAGAAGATCCTTTTATAGGTTTATACGCAGTCAGAGCCCTGCTTTCATTTATGAACACTGCAGGTTCCCAACTTTACCCCACATGCAAAAAGCTTGTATTCTCTTAAGTATTGAATATATGCTGCCAATCAATTTCAACCGCTTAAGTCTTTGTTTAAAAAAAAAAAAAAAAAGAGCTTCCACCAAAATATTTTTTAAAAATCAGGAGAACACAATAACATTTTTTCTTTTTCTTTTCTTTTCTTTTTTTTTTTTAAAAAAGAAAGCAAGCTACAGTCTGACGTAGTCCATGTCACCCAGACCCATGTGCACATAGCTGGCAGCCAGAGGGAGGCAACACAGCTGTAAGATGATCCCAGTAATACACACACACACACACACACACACACACACACACACACACACACCCCCATCACATGAAAAAGTTTTGACTGTTTTTTCATCTTTGTCTCAGCTACTTTATGGTTGTTCAGAAAAGAATTCCTATCTTCACTTGTAAATAAAACTAAAAACTCAAGTATTAGAGAGTAATGTGAGTTTGGGATGATAAAGCGGATTTTAAAGACTGAGATTAATGAGGGGAGCATCATATGTTTGAAATCAGATTGGATTACTCATTCCTTCCTTAGCTACATTTTCACACTTGACTGAAATGCAGGGCCCCCTGGTCCTTGGGAGTACCGCGGTGGGTCTAACAAGGTTTAACTTCTAAAGTATCACATCTAAATGGCAGGCCTGCTCTCTTAGACAAAACACTCAAGAAACAGATCAAGGAAAAAGACTCGTGGGTGGGCATCTGCTTAATGTGACACGGTTTCCCAAAGGATCTGTGTTTCCACAAAAACCTTTTTACACCAGTTCCCTGACACTTACAATTTCATAATTGTAAACCAATTTCTTTGGACTAGAATGTTACCCTCTCTAGAAATCCAAATATCCTTGGCAGACATTCTAAATCAAGTGAAGTGTATCAGACTTTATCCTAAAGCTAGTATTTCTCATTCCTTCATTCATTTGTCAAACAAGTGTTGAGTGGCTACTCTGTGCCAGACACAGTGTGAGGCCCTTGGGATACAAAGATGAACAAGACAGATAAAGTCCCTGCCGTCGGGAAGGTTATCTGTTTTGAAAGCAAGACAGAAAAGAAATATCAAATAACAACTACAAACTTGAGACTGGAAATAATAAAATTATGAGCGACGTCATGAAGGGCATAGAGAAGTACGATAGAGCATATTGGGAGGCTGTGAGTGTGAGTTTAAATATGGCAGACATGGATGACATCTTGGAGCGTGGGATTCCCAAAGGATGAGCAGCTGATACCCATGGGGGAGCTGGCACAAAGGAGGGCAGTGCATGGGAGGAGAGAGGCTAACACAACAGTCCAGGTCTTAGCAAGAGCAGGCACAAAGTTAGTAGGGAAGAAGAGTCTGTTCTTTTCCGGGAACTGAAAGATCAATGTGGCTGGGGATGTTTTGTGAGGAATGGGGTGGGTGGAAGGACCAAGGGTTCTGAAGGGCCTGGATACACAAGGCCTTGAGGCTTTGGTAAACCACTTGAATTTTATTCTAAGGACAACTGGAAGCCGGCAATTAAATGGGCTAGAGCAGGGAGGGTATAGAGAGGGATGGTAACGATGAAAAGGGATACCCTGAATCTGTACAGCGTAGAGTGGAAGGAGGTCTGGGGAGAGGAGAAGTAAGGATGAAGTAAAAACAGGAAATTTTATCAAGAAGAGGACAAAGCAACTTCAAACTTCTGTCTGAATTGTCTCTTCAAATGTCCTGTTTCAGACAGCCTTCCAAATACTGTCCCTGCTCCCATTTTCTCATCTGTCTTAAACTCTCTTTGAAAATAGATGTTGTATAAATAAGAAATATGGCTTTCTCTAAAGAATCTTGAGGACAAAGTAAGGTACTGATACTGCATAAAGGCAGCCATGTAATTAATGAGAAAGCTCTCCCTGCTTCTATGATGAACACTGAAGACTATCACCCTGCTTAGCATAATGTCCCCTCCACTGGGAAAGGCACAGACCACCCGCTGTTCCCAAGCAAGTAGATTGGTCCCTACCTGTAAATTATTCTATGTAGTGAAGAAGAACACTGGCTTTTTTTTCCTGAAGCTATGAGCATAGCATGGCAAACCACCATAGATAATTTTGAAAAAGTGGCTTTTCGTGACCCTAGTGACACAAAAGTGGCCAGTGATGTCCAGGGTTTGGCAGGGCTGCATCATTCATGAGAGGCTAGGCTGTCTCACCTGAGTACAGGGGTGGCATCAATGCCCTGGCTCCCTGCAGGTGAGGTGGGCGCCTCTCCAGGGTAGCCCGTGCAGTTTCTGCTTTTACCTGAAATCTGCTCATACGTTTCTAGAGCTGAATCTCCTCACAGGGAGTGAGTTGGTCTTTGCGGGGACTCACGGGTGCAGAAACTGGGGGTATTGGCGTCAGGACCTAAGGAGGTGAATTCCCAGGTGAAAAAGCCACCTCCATCGGCTCCCTTTGAACGTGGCTAAGCCCTGACCCTTGTGCTTTCTCAGAAGGTTCTGTCCCCCTGACTCTCTTGCTCACTCTTCAAGGAAGTCAGAGTATGGAGATAATATCAAAACTAGTGCAAGGTCCTGAAGGAGTTGAAACTGACCGCAGCATCACCCTCAGACCAAGACCCGCACCCTCCCATCAGGGCAAGGGGTGGACAGGGCCAAACAGTATGACTGTCTGAAGACTGTACAGCCTCTTCTAAGCTATGTTCTTTGTAGCCAAGGTCCATAATTTCCTGTCCCAAACCTTCTCCCAGGGCCTGGGTGGGTTTCTCTGCTGCGTCTGTCCTCCCGAAGTTCTGACATCTCTAGGTGTCCCCTGTTTATCTGGGGGAGGAGAGTGCAGAGCTGGTGTGCGTGGGCCCAGCCCCTTGTGGTTCAGGATGGAAACCCCATGGGGAATAGAAGAGGCTTGGGATCAGCTCTCTTTGTGTTGTTACTTTCCATGAAGCACTGGTGGAGTCAGACTTCTAAAGTCAAACCTGCCTGGCCTTCCAGGACATTCTGAAATGCAGATCAGTCATAGTAGGAGGATTGTACGCATTTTATAAACAATCTGTTAATAAGATGGATAACTTTTGAAAGATTAGCTCTGTGGCTGGCCTCTCTCTAACCGCTGCTCAGGGGTCTGCTAACGTTTGGGTTACACCTGCTGATGGCAGAAGCTCTTAACATGATGAGAGGATCTTCCTTCATGAAGAGAAGAGTGGTGCATAGTTGCTGAATAAATATGAACATCACCTTGGAATTTTATCTCCTAAGCATATCTTTAGGGTGAAAGAAATATAAAAATTTTGAGAAACTTATTAATAACTCACAAGAATTGCTAGAATTGCTAATTCTGCAAACAGCAAAAATATAAATAAAAACCCATTCATTCATTCATTCATTCACTTATTATTGAATGCCCACTACCCAACAGGTAATGGATTGTTATGAACTGAATTGTGTTCCTTAAAACTCACATGTTGAAGTCCTAATTTCCAGGACCTCAGAATGTGACCATATCTGGACACAGGGTCTTTAAAGAGGTATTAAGGTAAAATGAGGTCATTAGGGTGGGCCTAATCCAATATGACTGGTATCCTTGTAAGAAGAGGAGATTATAGGACACAGACACACGCAGAAGGAAGACCATCCGATGACACAAGGAGAAAACCACCACCTATAAGCCAGGAAGGGAGGTCTCAAAACCCCGCTGACCCTGTTGACATCTTGATTTTGGACTTGTAACCTACAGAACTATGAAAAAATAAATTTCTGTGGTTTAAGCCACCCAGTATGTGGTACTTTGTTATGGCAGCCCGAGCAAGCTAACCCAGAGATACGCTCAGTTCAATAACTCATGATACAAAGGAAAAGAAAGACATGTCACAACTAACTGTAAGACCACGTGATTAAGAACAGCTCACTTACATCCAACTCTCAGAGCAAAACTGAAAGCAGACTTGTTTGTAAACCAAAGGAAGGGTTTTCTTCTAGAAGTCCACTTTAAACCTAATTTCAACTTCCAGGTCTCCCCATCAGGATTTCTCATTCTTGGAACTGAAAACGTTCTTCTCCCAGGTGCCTTGGTCATACCCTCAGCAGTTCCAAGAATCCACCCACCTCCCACTTTTCAGGCCAACAAATAATACTTCATATCTTCAATGACAATCCATTAACAAAGTACCTATCTAAGGAGGGAAATATCCACAGGATAAGGGAGCATCACTCCCAGGTCAAAACTTGCTCAATCCCATATTATAAAGAGTCAACCCCACTCTAACATAGTACGCTGATGCCTTGGGTTGGAGGAGAACACAGTCATCTGAAATACAATAGACCATGCGTCCTCAACCAGGGCAATGTTGTCCCCAGAGGGTAAGAAAATTTTTCTTAGGGAAAGGAGAAGAAAACCTTAGATATTATGATAGTTTATGACCCTCCACGTGGCCACAGTACATAAGCGGATATACTGCATATCTATGGTATTAAAATGTTATGAGGGAATGAAATCTTTAGGAAAAAAATCTAAGCAATCTCCTTAGGGGGGCAATAAGGATGAAAAGTTTGAGAGACACAGTCATAGACTACCAAACAAGGAAATAAGAATAGTAATAGCTAACATGTACTGAGCGCCACCTGCAACTGAAATGCGCAGTGCCGAGTGCTTGAGATTTGCCAGCTCATTAAATTTTTCTGGCAAGCCTGTGAGATAAGTATTATTATTATATTACTATTTTAAGTGACATAGAAACTGAGGCATAAGTGTTTAAGTCATTTTCCCAAGATTACACAGCTGAAATATATGATAGCTGGGATATATATGGCAGAAAGTTTCTGCCCAATATTCCACTTAATCAATATACCAGAAAGTTCGATGGTCTCATGTCCTCATGAAACACACTGATCACCACCCAGCACATACTGGGTGTTAGTGGCTGCTCAGGTAATCTTCTGGCACCTCCACACACGTGCTCTTGACCGTCAAGCCCTTACCAAACCATATTATACCAACTATACTTTTAAAAAAAATTACTGAAAAAAATATTCTTTATATATATATTTTTTCACATTCTTTTCCCTTATAGGTTATTAAAACATAATGAGTATAGTTCCCTTTTGGGTTATCTATTTTATGTATAGTAGTGCGTATATGTTAATCCCAACCTCCTAATTTATCCCTCCCCCACTTCCCCTTTGGTAACGATAAGTCTGTGGGTCTATTTCTGTTTTGTTAATAAGTTTGTTTGTACTCTTTTTTTTCAGATTCCACATATAAGCAATATCATATGATATTTGTCTTTCTCTGTCTGACTTACTTCACTTAGTATGATAATCTCTAGGTCCATCCGTGTTGCTGCAAATGGCATTATTTTATTATTTTTATGGCTGAGTAATATTCCATTGTATATTTATACCACATCTTCTTTATCTATCCATCTGTTGGTGGACATTTAGGTTGCCTCCACATCTTGGCTATTGTAAATAGTGCTGCCATGAACATTGGGGCACATGTACCTTTTCAAATTAGAGTCTTCGTCTCTTTCAGATATATGTCCAGGAGTGGGGTCACTGAATCATATGGTAGCTCTATTTTTAGTTTTTTTAAGAACCCTCCACACTGTTCTCCATAGTGGTTGCACCAATTTACATTCCCACCAACAGTGTAGGAGGGTTCCTTTTTGTCCACACCCTCTCCAGCACTTGTTATTTGTAGACATTTTGATGATGGCCATTCTGACTGGAGTGAGGTAATAATACCTCATTGTAATTTTGATTTGCATTTCTCTAATAATTAACAATTATGCCAACTATACTTTTGTATTGTAATTATATAAGAATAAATATTTTACAATGCAATAAAATAGGGGAACAAAAAAGGAGTTACTCATTGTATGAAAATCTACTTGAATGGCTTAGAAACATTGATGAAGGACAAGTCAGTTAAAGTTTCTGGCAAATCAGGGGACATGTGGGTAAGGTGAGGGCAGAATCTTAAAAATCTTGAACGATTCTACACTCAAATTACTCTCCAAGTGCCTAAATGTTTTTATTCCAATGTAAGAAAGCAAACTGGAAATCAGAGTTGATGCATGTGGGGAAGGGAAAAAATGTTAATTCGATCAGTGGATCCACATGCAGGCAATAACTTGGATCCTACATCAAAAGATTGCCAAGTTAGTGTCCATTTAGATGGTTTTCTGTGTATGTGTATCACTTATTAAATCTTTTTATGACTTCTTAATTTACCTGAAATTACTGTCCCAATTACGTCTGATAATAGATAACTTGTACACTGTATATGTTTTCAAATGTATAACATGGTTCTATTAGCCCTAAAGCCTGGAAAATCTGTGACTTATTATTGAGGCAAAAACGTAAGCAAAATTGCTGAGCTCCATCCAATGGAGAGAGTTACCGTTACCAAAATAAATGACGCTCCCTATTTCCAACTAAATTTGCAAGTTACTGAAAGAATAACATAGCTGAGAGAAAACAAGGGGCTTCCTAAATGATCCTTCTTGACAAAACAGAGCTAGAGACAGACACAGCCATATAGTAACAGAGACAGACACAGCCATATAGTGACAGAGATGTGACAGAGAGAAAGAGAGAGGGGAGCAGGCAGAGAGAGAGAGAGTCAGGAGAAAGAGAGAGACAGAGACAGAGAGACAGATTGAAATTTTCATCAGATGGAAAGGAGGCCAGGTACAATATTAAAGGAAAAGATGAAAAAGAACAGTTAAAGTCTTCCATAAGCAGGCACTTCTGACTACCTGAATTATTTATCAGATGCACTGTAGTTAGGTCCCAAAAGGGCTATGAATTCTTAGTGTGTCTTCTTTGTGACCTGTGATGATTCTGAACCTTCCGTGTCAGTCACGTCTTCGCTACCCGGCACTGACAGCCAGAAGGAGGCTGCAAGGGCCACTGTGGTCTTCCCATTTCCTTTCCTAACCACCCCCATCCCACGCCTCTGCACAGACACAGCAGGAATGACTAATTTCTTCCCATTTTTTAAGCCCTCTTTGAAGGTACTTCTCTAGGACTGCTCTGAACTGCAGCTATTTAGAGCAATTTAGTTTATCTGCATCCTTTTATTCTCTCTACCATTAGTCCAATTTCAAAAACAGTAAGAACAAAAAAACTTCTCAGTTTTAAAAACAGTCCTTAGGCTTATTTATCTTGCTTCTGATTTTTTTTTTTTTTTCTTTTTGGTGGAGCTTTCCATCTCTCACTCAACTTCTTCATCCACAGTAATTTGTGCAAACAACTGCTGCCCACAGCAATCATTAATCCTTAAAGGGTGACCTACTGTGAATAATAATGTTCAAAGACTTGGGCTTAGTTGTGAGAGGTCAAAAGAAGTCAAAGATACGACCTGAGTCGTTGAAAAATGTACACTATCGTTGCATAAAGAAAATACACACATTAGAGAAGATTATCAGGCAGCAGATAAGCATGTGAAATATACACGAAATAAGATATAAGTGAAAGATGATCTGGGTAAGAGCTAGGAAATCATGACTTTACTCCTGAACATTCCACTAATACAGGCATGTCACTTAACTTCCCTGGGCATCCTGTCATGCATCTTTATGGAAGAGGGTGGACTCCATTGCATCTAAGCTCTTTTCTTCCAGCCCATCCCACCTACCCAAAATCAACAAAAAAAACTCCACAAAAATGTTTTTAAAAACTAGTAAGACAGGGTAGGATTAATTTAGGTAGGATAGGCTTTGAAGTTCTTGAGTTCACAGAAATACATTAAAGAAAGCAATAGATGCATATTCCAACTAGAGCAGTACGTTTTAATGTTATTAAAACGGTCCCATCAAGACACAGTGAAAAGTCACCTTTTGTTACCCAGAAATCTGTACAGTTTTAATCTCTGATCCCTTCTCCATTCTTTGTTCAGGTCCCAATTACATGCCAAGATTTGACAAAAAAGAAAAGAGAAGAAAAAATAAAGAGGGAACCCCTTCATCTTCTATCAGACGTTATTTATCTGTCCTTATCTTGTCCTCAGCAGAGAACATCACTCATCAAGGAACAATAAGACAGGGGCATTTTTTAATATGCTGGTTTTGAGCTCATCAGTTATTCAGACACTGCCGTTATTGTAGAAAGAACTGACGCAAGCCTTCTTTCTCCTCCTTAATAATCAATGCCCAGAACCTCAACTTTCCTCTTCCTTATTGATACAAGCAAAGGGGCCTCCGTCTGCTCTTCTCTGGAGTCTACCTCACTGGAGCAACAGGAGTGGTTACCAAGCTGCATGTAATGGGTGAAGGGCTCCATACTAAGTGTCTTCAGGGAATTCAGAAGGAATCAGTTCAAGTCCTTGCCTGCGTGTTACGTAGCACACAGGAAGACAAGGAAGATGGATAAATGAATAATTGAAGGCAGAAGGCCATAAATGCCATAACTAGAGGTTATCAACAAAATTATATCCAGGCAGAAAAGAAAGGGAATATTTGATTGGGGATATCTGAAAGACTTGAAAAAAAAAAAAGTGGCATTTGAGATTAGCTCCCTTTCTAACTGCCCATTGAGTTGTAAACAAGAGAAGCACCTCACAACCCCCAACCCCCCCCAAATAAACCTGAGCACAGAGATAATCATCAGTCTGGGGTTATGAGCAATTTTCCTCTGCAATATATCTTTAAAATGGTCATTAGTTTTATTTTAAACAGTAATGAAGGGCACACACAGAATTTAAATGCATCAAAGGATATGCCATCCACGTATGACATTCTAGCAACTTGTTTCCTAATAAATAATCTGCCAGATATGTTCAGCTACAGGGCAAATAATGTGATGTGAAGGTAAGATTCCTAAAGCACAATCACGCCCACCCTTTCTATTTCACTCTCTGTAATAATTGGAGCTTTTGCCAAATCACAGTTTTCTGTACTGAATGTAGAGCTCCATTAAGCTACTCTCACTCTGAAAACTCTAACTTGGCTTTTGAACAAACCCTGACGAAGAAAAAGAGAGCACAGAAAATAATCGATCCTGATGTCTCCAATTTGCTCCCTGAGCCACAGGGTATGGTAATGAAATCGGAAACGCCATCTCCCTTCCAGTGGAGAAGGTGGGAAGGAAGAAGAGCCAGGAGCGGACCAGGAATGATTCTGCAATGGTAACTCCAAATCTGAACCTAGAGACTATTGCAAGGTTGTTTTAGCAAGATGGTTAATCTTGAGAAACTGGACCAGATGTATCACTATTTTAAAAGACAGCTATGTAGGAGAGAGCAAAGAAAATAAGGTAGTTATGTATGTATTTTCATGTGACATACATGTGAATGTTTATATGCATTTACAGGATGAGTGTGTGTATGTATATATACACAAAAAACATTTATACCTACAAAATACACTGCACTATCCTTTACTATAAATAAGTATTTCATGACAAATTTCCGGTATGGTTTTACAAAAAAGTGTCTATTGCAGAAAGGGCCTTCCTCCATACAGACCAAGAAGTACTGTTTGTCGCAGACAATGAACTCTCTTCTACCTGAACTCCCATCTGTACAGTCTGGTATTCAGAACACTCCATGATGGACTCAAGGACACATCTCCCATTTCTGAGTACTGTAAGCCAGATACATGGCAGTCCTAATGCTAGCACTGTTTCTTAGCCATTCACATCGCTGTGGCTTTACCAACAATAATGATAATAGTCAAAAAACTAATATTTGAGTAGAATTTGAAATTTACAAACTACTCTCCCATGTATCTCATTTGATCTTCACGACATCTCTGTAAGACAAGTCTGTCATTGATCCCAGTTTGTAAATGACAGAACTGAGGCTCAGACAGTTTCAAAGATTTTCTCAAGCTTATCTAGGTAGTGGGAAGCAAGGCTGGAGTTCAAGTGTTCTGATTCCAGAGTTGTGCTCTTTCCTTTGGGGTGAGAAGAGCTTTAGGGCTTTTCTCCCCGGGCCATTAATCCACTGCAGCCTGCCATTCCCCAGCTTCTAGAGCAGCCTGCTGCTTTCTATTATCCAGAGACCTGCAGTCTCTCTGGGGAATTGGTGATGTGGGACATAACTTTAGTCCTGGAAGCCTGGCTGTGCTCCAGGACCTCTTTATTATGATCACGCCATGTCATTTAAAGTTCAATAGGGCTTGTAAGCAAGGCTGACAAAATGGCTCAGCAATGGTCTATGAGTTCATGCAAGTTCAACCCAGTCCTCATCGGTCTGGGCTGCCAGTTTGCTGCCTGCCCTGTGCCACATTCTGTCAGTGGGTCTCTTGCGTATTTTGCTTCCCTCCAATCTCATCCTATTCTTCCTCCAGCACTTTTGCCTCTGTCCCTGCATCCTCACCGCCTTCCTGAGCCTTAGCCCTGCCTGACCGTCAGCTGGACCTTCTCCTTTCTGATGTTAACCTGTGTCCTTCATCCAACCTCCTCCCCACCCTCCCGCCTACCACAGGACATGGTTTCTATTTGTTTATTTGAGAACATGCTTTTTAAAATTTACAAAATTAAGGTAATATCTATCTTTCTGGTTTGGTAAAAGGCTAAATCAGTCATTCAACAAACATCTACTAAGCACCTACGTGGATGAGGCAATGTACAGAATGATGTATAAGTCAGAGACTTGACCTCAAACTAGGTCTTCTCTGATGACAAACATGATCAGGTCTCCACTATTCCAAAAACTCATTCCCAGCACTGGGAGTCCACCAAACTCCCACTCCATCTTTCTCCTTGCATTCTTGTAAATTAGATTATCTCTATTTTTTACCCTCTGGATCTTTATAATTTGGCTTAAACTATCCTGAAATATTTTTGAAACTGCTCTCTAAAAAGTCCACATTAGGATTTCATAATATAAAATTGAATAGTCTCTTTTGATCTTCCTTCACCCTGACTTCTCTGCAAGGAATAACACTCCTGACGACTCTTCCTTTCCCTAAGCTCTCCCCTTCATCAGTTTGTCTGATATCCCGTCAGTCTTCCTCTTACTTTTCTGACCCCATTTGTTTCTTCCCAACCCCTAAATGTGGACAGTCCTTACAGTTCTGTCCTCATTTACCTTCTATTGATGCACGATGAAATGTTACTACTTTAATCGAATAAAGCTGGATCTCAAATCTTCAACCCAGTTCCAACACCTGATCAGAAATTCAGTCCTACATTTCCATACCCATGGATGTTAACAGCATTACATCTATCTGCAACTTCAAACCAACTCTCTCAGGATCTTCTTCTGACTTCTTCATTCTGACTAATGGCATCAACATCCTCTTTGTTACTCACAGTGAAGAGGTCACCACTGCTTCCTACTTCCTCCTGACTTACCACCCAAATGAGTCACTGGTAAGGTCAAGTCTTACTTTAAAACTCCCTCTTCAGATACTTGCTGCTAACCTCATAAATAAGCTAAACTGAACTTTCCTCGTGTCTCCTTGTCCCCAGTGTGCATGTGCGTCCGAACACTTTCTCTGCTGTTAATGAGCTGTAGGCGAATGTTCAGTAAATCGTTTAACTTCTCTAAGCCAAAATTTCCTTACAACATGGTTGTAAAAATTAAATGAGGGCATTTATGCAAAGCTTTTACTTAGTAAATGGCCTGAATGGAATAAGTGCTCAGTAAATGGTAATCATTATGTTCATCATTCGACTTAGACTGTGTCTATATGAAGTAACTAAACTAACAGTTTTGAATGAAACAACTAAACTGAAATAGTGACAAGTGTAGAGGAGCCATTAAAGAGAGTCTAAAACTCAGGAGATCAAAGGTTTATTTTCCAACTGTAGACAATTATGTTTTTGACTGTAAATAAATCCATTTTGCTGGTATAAAAACAAAATGCCTCCAGAGCATTTTATCTCTGTAGTCCCACTCGGCGGTGACATCCTATCAGTATATAATTTTAAACCACACATCTTACTGTGTAATTCACCAATGCCTTTAAATTTCTGCAGAAGTGACTGAATTATAGAGAAGCATGGTTTCTTTGTGAACAGATCGTACTTCTCACAAGTTGTTTAAACCCCTAAATATCCTAAAGTTGACTGCATTTTGGTATCTCCAGCATTCAGTTTTAACTAAGAAAACAGTGTGATTTAAGAAAAAATAACCCCATAGGCGTTTGTCATTTAGCTGGGAATGGCAGCCGGCAAAATCTGATAGAACCAATAAAGAAAACAAACGTTCAACATCGCCTCCAAGTTTTTCCCCAGAAAGAGATCAAATATCTCCATGTGACTCACCTCATTTACTCACATTTTTCTCTTGGTTAATAGGAGGCTATGTACTGAGTACTATATATATATATATAAATGTATGGTACGTGGGCTTCTCACTGTTGTGGCCTCTCCCGCTGCGGAGCACAGGCTCCGGACGCGCAGGCTCAGCAGCCACGGGTCATGGGCCCAGCCGCTCCGCGGCATGTGGGATCTTCCCGGACTGGGGCACGAACCCCTGTTCCTTGCATCACCAGGCGGACTCCCAACCACTGCGCTACCAAGGAAGCCCAAATGTAGTTCATGCCTAAATAGTTAATATTTCTCTTCATCTTTCTTTCATGCCCTGACACATTTTCTCTCATTTTCCAGCTCCTTGAACTACCTTTTTTCCTTATTGTATTTTAATTGACTTTTCATATTAAATTTTGCTGGAAAGGATGATTTGAGTTCAAAAACACCAGGCGTCATACCTTTTGAGCAAAGCCTTATGTCATATTTAATTTGATCCAAACTTCGATAGCAAATTCTGGTTTTCCTCTTTATTTTTTTTCCTATCCACACAATACAATATAATAAAGCATAGCTAATAATAATAAAGAAGGAAGAAGTAGTTTCTGTCATTCAAACACTGATTTCACCTTGAGTTTCACACTAGTAAAACTCTATCATAATTTTAAAATGTTTGCTTGCTTTCTGAGAATCAAATCATTAAAGCTATATGCTATCTCCTAGCCTGGCATTCTCATTACCATTTAAAGTGTACTTAAAATCAATTGAAAGTCAACACATCACATAACAAGGCCCAGCTAACATGTTCTGATCTGTGTAGCTGCATGGTAACTGCTCACCTATGAAACATCCAAATTCTTGCAGGTACCATGGTGAGAAGCAGAAAGAGCTTAAACAGTGAAAATGTTTCAAAGAAAAACAAACAGAAAAATCTTCCAAAAGATGATGGGCTCAGTTACTTTGGAATTTCTAAATCTGAAGTTCTTTTATCTACTTGCGCATTGGAGAAATCCATCAAATAAATTCTCACATTAAAGTCCTTTTTCACTTAAAAAAAAAAAGTTACTTCAAAAATACCCTGCCTTGTGTTCCTATCTAATCTCTAGTTTGGTCCATGGTTCTACAAGGCATAAATATGACATAGCAAACAAATGTGCTGGAGTGTCTCAAAAAAGAAAAAAGAAAAAAATTACATGAAAACAGTGTGTCCAACTGCTTTAATATTTGCAGAAATATCTGATTCATTTGAGGATTCTTGTGAAGATGAGGGCTGCTGGTGGTTATTTAACTGACCTCACCTAAATCCGTGAAGACAGGTTCTATGTCAGTCTCCAGATCTGGAAGAGAAGATAACGTGTGAAAACAAATCATGGGGAAAGTTCAGAGGAGTCTGTTTCCTGGCCCCTGGGTGAGATGCGGCCTCGCTGACCTGTGCAGGGAAAGACTGTTTGTTTGTTGGACGCCAGTATTTAAAAAGGCCCTTCCTGAACAGTCAAAAAATGAACTGTAATTTCCTGAAAGGCAGCCACAAGCCTGTCCTAAGATGAATGAAAAAAAAGCCCAGTCCCGACACCCGACAGCAGAAATCTCCAAGCCCTCCAAATCCTCCCCAGGAGACTTACAGAAGTTAACTCCAAGCGACTGACCAAGCAAGGAACATGCTCACCTCTTGCCAGTCATCTGAACCGTTCTAAGACACCAAGAGAATACACATATGAAGACAGGACAATACAGATATGGCCTAGCTGTCCCACTGGGCCTGTTACTTGGTATCGAGAACTTACCCCCAATAGAAATAGCTATGGGTTTCACTTCCAGGCCTTCCTGTATTAGGACTTCAAAGAAAATTTGGAATATTAATCCTGTTGATGCTATTTGAACATGGTAGGCACTTATATCTTGGATAACAGCAGGACATTAATTCCTAAGCTCTTTTCATATAGACTTCAAAAGATTCTTTCTTCCTTATCTTTGAGAGGAATCCATGAGTTCTCCTAGCTCTGTGCATATACATGTACAGAAATAAACAAGCATGAATGTACATTCAAAATGTATCTACCAACTATGGACACGTTCTCCAGGCCAAGCACTTTCTCCGGCATTTCTTTACATCTTATCACTAATCCTCACAAAACCCATGCAGGCCATTATGTGTAACTCATTATTGATATTTTTAAAAATCTAAATTTTTTTTTCTTTTTTTTTTTTTTTTCGGTACGTGGGCCTCTCACTGTTGTGGCCTCTCCCGTTGCGGAGCACAGGCTCCGGACGCGCAGGCTCAGTGGACATGGCTCACGGGCCCAGCTGCTCCGCGGCATGTGGAATCTTTCCGGACCGGGGCACGAACCCATGTCCCCTGCATCGGCAGGCGGACTCTCAACCACTGCGCCACCAGGGAAGCCCTAAAAATCTAAATTTAATTAAAGTGAAATAATTTGCTCAAATTCACACAGATTATAAACATCAGCTCTCGAACCTAGGATGATGTGAGTACCATATCCCAGGGTCATTCTGACATATCACAGGTATCCCCTGTTAGGTAATGACTGGGGCTGTGTGTGGAACTATGGAAAAAACTTTAGTTCTTGTCAGGATTATATGAAAACTGAATGGGAGGACTTAGACTCCAATGCGCCAAAAGATAAAAGCCTCCTGTATGTTTTTCGACTGAAAATGACTTCGATGGGAACAACTCTTTCTTTGTTTGTTTTTTTTAACTGGTACAAATTCAGTACAATACCTATACCAGAAGCAAATTATTTTTTATATTTATTTATTTGGCCATGCCCCGTGGCATGTGGGATCTTGGTTTCCTGACTGACCAGGGATTGAATCCGTGGCCCCCTGCAGTGGAAGCATGGAGTCTTAACCCCTGGACCCTCAGGGAAGTTCTGGGGACAACTCTTAAGGTCCAAGTTCCTTCAGAGCTCAGGGAGAACATTCCCAAATATTTATTGAGCACCTAATAAGGTAAGAGGGATTTATTTGGGTGTGTGGTGAAGGGCTGAGTGAGTGCAATTTTATTTTATTTTATTTATTTATTTATTTATTTATTTATTTATTTTAACTTCTACTGGTCTTTATTAAAAGGAAAACTATTATATGAAAACAAAGACCCAATGTAGTCTCAGGCTAAGTCTCATTGATAGAACCCCTCAAGCAACAGCCCAGGCACCTAACCTTGGCACTACAATGTTGTCCTTGACTCTGCCCTCTCTCTCCTCATCTCAGACTCTGGGGGTTCGCTTCCTACCAGGATATTCCTCTCCAGCCAGGCAAGATATCTCAGCGCCCCCCAGGACCTCGCCCTTCCTGCCAGGATGGTGGCCACCGGGTCATCCCCCTATCCCCGCCCCCTACACACCCAGTCAAGGTGACTGCTACACACGCGGGGCTGCTGCCCTCTCAAACCCAAGTGTCTTCATTGCCTTGTCAGCACCCTGGGTACACTTTAAACGTCTTTAAAGTCTCCCAGCCCATTAACAATAGGGTCACTACAACAATAAGGCGGACGCAACCTCCTCTGAGCTCAGTGTGGTGGCGTCCAAAGCTCCTAAAGTCCGAGACTTAGGCTCTCTCACCCCACGTCACTCCCCGGGGCATAAGAACTACTACTCAGGCCTCAGCTCGAAGGTTTCCTCTCTAAGAACCCTGCCCGGCACTCGACAGGCCGAGCCGGGCGCCCTCTCCTGGGGGCCCCGTGCCCCCTCAGTCTGGGCAGAGATGACACCCAGGGTCGGCGAGTGTTCCCGCCCGACCCCCTCCAGGGCCAGGGGCTCCTCGGGTGCACGAGCGAAGCCTAAGTGTGCAGCTATGGCGTCCACGTGCTGGGCCTGCACGTGATTGGGCGCCTGCTCCTCGGACTGGAAGACTTTACCTCCACGAAGACAGGAGTCCCCCGGAGGTCCACCGGCCTCTTTCCCGGCGCTTCCCCACGCGCCCCGCCCCTGCCTCCCACCAGCAGTGCAATTTTAAATAAGGCATTTGAGCTGAGACTTGCAGGAGGGAAGGAGCTGGGCACGTGGATACCTGGAGGAAGAGATTCAGGGCAGCTCTGCTGATGCACACATGGCCATACTCCAAAGACACACATCCACACACATTCCATCCCATACTCAACAGATCCCCAACCCGCCCGCCCCCCGCCCCCCGAGTAGTGATCGTGGCCCCCATTGCTCCTCTCCCTCAGCTGAGGACAAACTTGGCATACACATAGAACCTGGACAAAACCCTTGCAGCCATGTATAGTCACTCCACCACGACCTGCATTTCCAATCTCCTGCAAAAAGTGTCACTTCCTTGTACAGACGTGTACTCTCCTCTTGACATACATACGGTGTGTTTGTGGAATTTTTTCTCCTATTATTCCTTGGCTGTCTCCTCCAGTCAGATGGTTTGTTTCCTCTGTCTTCTCCTTTCCAAAGATACCTCCTCTGGGCTTATTCTAAGTTAGAAATCAATATCATCCCATTTGTCAGGCTTATTAGTATTAGGAGACCGCTTCCAATCAAGATAAACTTTTATTGTAAAATGCTTTCTTATCTGAAGAAAAGCCCTGGGGATCCAAAGGAAGGAGCCATGCTGATGGGAAACAGAGGGGCTGGTGTTTGGGGCAGGGCATCCAGCCTGCTGTGTCTCCTGCCACCAGCCCATGCTTCATGTTCTCAACCACAGAAAGAGGCTCACGTTGGTCACATGACACAGAACCTGGTCTTTTTCATGTGGCTGCTGAATTACCCAGGTCTACCAACTGCAATTTGAATTTTCTAGAGAAGCTGTATTGAAGACCTTAAATCTAGTGTTGGTTCATTAAAATATTCAGAAGACCACAGTTGGAGTGGACTGAAAACCTCATTATGGTTGAAAATCTAAATTTTAGCTTAGATAAATTATTTTAGGTAAAAAAAAAAATTGTGGTCATTGACATACTGATAAAAGTTTCATTACTAGTTTGCTTAATGTTATTTAAATAATCATATTTAAGTAGTATATACTTAATATTAAATATTATATTTAGACGAGTTTGAAAACAAATTATTAACAGATACTTGTGACTGGAATGTTCTAAATAAGCAGGCAAATGATCGAATTCACAGTATATAAGGCAAATAGAATTTTTTAAATCTTATTTTTAAAAATCAGGTGTTGAGACTTTTTAATGCTCAGAACCAGGCATAAAATAATTTCAATTCAAGAAAAACAAAAACAAGAAACACAGGTAACTAAGAGCCCTGTAAACAATGCTAAACAACCAAAAGAAACAGTTAAGGGTCGGCAATGACATAAAGAGTTCACAGTCTATAAAACATTATTAACTGGTTCCCAGGTAGAGTATAAAGACCCAACAATATCCCTCGGTTTCAATCCCCAGGAAGTATATGACATATCGAAAATCCTACTGGCACCTACTGATTTTGACTGAACATATTGAACATATGATTTTGACTGAACATATTGAACATATACATTCAATATGTTTTGACTGAACATATTGAACATATACATTTGACTGAACATTGAACATATTTTTAATCTTATCAAATTGAACATATTTTTAATCTTATCAAAGTACAGATTTCACAATTGTACTTAAAAACAAATTATATGAAAGGTATGACAAGACTTAAATTAACCTACTGGCTCTGTAGCCAGCAGACGAGGTACAGAAAAAAAGCTTGAATATTACAAGGAAGAAACAGCCACGAGCTTCAGGTAATGTCAAAAGCAGCACAGAATAGGGGCACACAGACATCACAGAAAAATCTAGAAATTTTAGGAAAAGTCTAATAACTCATTGATTAAGCATTTGAAAGCCGCACTCAAAGAAATGAAAAGTTAATCTACAGATAGTATATAGACATCTGGTCAAGTACTCTTTTTCTCCTTTCTTCTGAAGAAACATTTCTTCTAAATGTTCTTAAAGGAACACGGTATATAACCCAGTGGCAATTCTGTAGCATAAGATGAAAAGAAAATGTTACCCATATCCAGATGTGTATTGAGATTTAGTGTGGAGTAGATGAAGATGTATTTTGTGTATTTTCAGCCCACTGATTTGAAAATATTAGGTAAAACATTTATGTAATTTGAAAAGACTATGGAATGACTACAATGAAAGCCTTGTGCTCCCGGGACAGCTGATGCAGCATGTTCTGCACGCCTGGATCCTCCACAGCACTCTGCACAGCATCCTGGACAAACAGGTGCAGAATGAACGTGGTTACAATTTTTGATTGAGCAAGGAATGCCAATACTTCTTTGTACATACCAGATTCCATTTATTTTCAGAGCTGATGCACTTTTATCACCAAGGGAAAAGGATGTAGAGATGCTACCTCTGTCCTTCTCTAGAGTTCTCTCCTTCCTTTTCTATTTTGTCTTCCATCATCACAGAATATATTGATTAACACTAAGAAATAAAGTTGTCTTTAGCCTATCACTTTTTGTTGTTGCTGTTAAAAAAATAGTCATATAAAAGATTTTTGTTTTCTTCGTGTCACATGTTTTTAACGACCCATCTCAGACAGGGTGAAATCAACTACTACGTAGAGAAATATTTAATTTGACACTTTAAAAATCAATTTGCAATTTACTTCGTTATTTCAATTTACTGGAGTGAGTCATTCATTTCTTGACTGTTACATGTGTTTAAAACACTAAGATAAATGCATATTAAATTTATATAGCATTCTATGTAAGTCTAATGTCCCTTTATTTTCCACATCCATAAGAGTCAGGGCTTAGCTCACAAAATATTTATTAAGCAATAAAAATGCTATATATTCAGCAAACAAAACTCCACCTCATTTATAAATTAGGTACCCTTGTACACCTGTCACTCAATAAATCAAAAGCAATTAAAAAGAATTGCATTTAGTTGCCTGCTAACCTAGATTTACACAGATTTGTTTTATTCTCAGCTAACTATTTTATGTGCTAACTGGCAAAAATAATTTGATGGCTATTTTGGAGGCCTGAGGTGATAGGATTCCTAATCACCTAAGCATTCACCTAGGTTACCTTTTAGGAGCAATTGGAACCTGCCCCATGCATTCCCCAAGTAAGGGGCAGGGCTGTGGTCTGTCCCCTGCCTGTGCATCTTTAGATGCTCAGAGTCCAAGAACTTTGCCACTGCAGACTTTCTAACCTAGAGAATAAATTCCCACAGCACAATGCACTTCAAATGCACCGACACTGGAAGAGGGCAAGATGTATCCTCAGTTTCTGTGAAACGAACAGACGACAACATCACGACACCACCCATATGTGCTTTTACTACCTTTTTTTCAAAATGGTTTTGTATTAAACCAAATCCTCAGCTACTAGAAGGCCTGGGAAAACTAAAACTAACGATGGTTTGCAAAAGGTATATGTGGCTTTCTTCTGATAGTATTTTATGCATTAATGGCTGACCAATGGACTATTTCATCTTGAAAGTTATCACCGTGAATGATACTTCTATTTTTCAAATATTATACTTTTCAATGAACTGGATGTCTTAGAATTCCTTTCAAAGTGTTTTGCAGTTAACACACCACTCTCCAAAGTGAAAGGTAAGAGGACTTGTGATAGAAGGATGGTTCTCATTTTTTCAAAAAGAAAAAGCAGGAAACACAAATGATTCAGTGACTTGCTCAAGGCCACTCAGCCATTCAGAGGAAACAGTGACAGAAGTCTGACTCAGTGAACACATGACGACTGTATCTCAAACACACATTCAGCAAGCAAGTGAAGAGGGATGAGCAATTAAACAGCTGCTGTGTGGTTCTTCACGCACGCTACTGTGCATATGATATTGCTTTCAAAAGGCGCAGACCCCACACCATTTTTAACTGACTACACCCACAAAGAGAATAGAAAGGTGTTTGTCAATGCACTTAGCCCATCATCAAGATGAACAAGCAGACATTAATGATCACTTACTAAGGGCTAAATCTCTATGTTCAGGAGAAAGAAAGAGAGAGGGAAAGAGAAAGAGACAAGAAAAGTTGATAGCTGTAGCTATGTGCTATATGAACAGGGAGTAGAATTACAGTAACAAGAGTAAAGAGGAAGGGAATTAGTCTAAGACATCCCCAAGCTCTGCTACATATAGTACAGCGGTTCTCAGTGGGGCAACTTTACACCTCTCCCCAGGGGACATTTGGCAATACTGGAGACTTTTTATTAGTCATGGCTGGGGGTGCTACTGGCATTTAGTGGGAAGAGACCGTGGATGAGACCATGGATGTTGCCCAGTGTTCTATAAGGCAGAATGCAACTCCCACAACAAAGAGCTATTCAGTTCAAACTGTTGATAGTGTTGTAGTGGAGAAACCCTGAATTAGTGATACGACATTGAAGTTATTGAACTTCTGGAAATGCAAGCCTCCTTAATTGTATAATACTATTAATAATACAGCAGTCCCTACCTTGAAGGATGGGTGAGGTACTGCAAGAGATAATTCAAGCAAAGTAATTCATCCTGTTACTGGAATGCTTATAAAACTGGAAGTACTTTTATTACTATTATTTTTACTTTTATTATTTTTATTCATAATAAAGCCCATGCATTTCATTGAACAGCACATGAAGAAAGGAAAATACATAAGAGGGTATCAGAATAAAGACACATTTTAAGCTTATGATAGTATTAAAAATAAAATTCAGAATCAAACAGTCACATTTTATTCAGCCTCGAATATTTTAATCTAATTAATTTAATTAATTTTAATCTAATCAATCTAAATTAATCTAAGGGCCATCCCCACCAATAAAAAGGAAAGTTAAAATAAAAGCAATCCTCCAGAACATTCCTCATCATTTAACCTGTGAGAGCTCCACAGATTTCCCTAAAAGGATGATTAAGACAATACAGCCTTGGATGGGCAGGGAAGATGGCAGAAGAGTAAGACACGGAGATCACCTTCCTCCCCACAGATACACCAGAAATACATCTACACGTGGAACAACTCCTACAGAACACCTACTGAATGCTGGCAGAAGACCTCAGACCTCCCAAAAGGCAAGAAAGTTCCCACGTACCTGGGAAGGGCAAAAGAAAAAAGAATAAACAGAGACAAAAGAATTGGGACTGTACCTGCAACAGTAGGAGGGAGCTGTGAAGGAGGAAAGGTTTCCACACACTAGGAAGCACCTTTGTGGGCGGAGACTGCGGGTGGTGGAGGGGGGAAGCTTCGGAGCCGTGGAGGAGAGCATAGCAACAGGGGTGCGGAGGGCAAAGCGGGGAGATTTCCACACAGAAGATCGGTGCCGACCAGCACTCACCAGCCCGAGAGGCTTGACTGCTCACCCGCCGGGGCGGGCGGGGCTGGGAGCTGAGGCTCGGGCTTCCGTCAGAGCGCAGGGAGATTGGCGGCGTGAACACAGCCTGCAGGGGGTTAGTGCACCACGGCTAGCCGGGAGGGAGTCCAGGAAAAGGTCTGGAGCTGCCGAAGAGGCAAGAGACTTTTTCTTCCCTCTTTGTTTCCTGGTGTACGAGGAGAGGGGATTAAGAGCGCTGCTTAAAGGAGCTCCAGAGGCAGGCGCAAGCCGCGGCTATCATCGCGAACCCCAGAGATGGGCAGGAGATGCTAAGGCTGCTGCTGCCACCACCAAGAAACCTGTGTGCAAGCACAGGTCACTATCCACACCTCCCTTCTGGGGAGCCTGTGCAGCCCGCCACTGCCAGGGTCCCGGGATCCAGGGACAACTCCCCCGGGAGAATGCACGGCACGGCACGCCTCAGGCTGGTGCAACGTCCCGCCGGCCTCTGTCGCCGTAGGCTCGCCCCGCATCCATACCCCTCCCTCCCCCCGGCCTGAGTGAGTCAGAGCCCCTGAATCAGCTGCTCCTTTAACCCCGTCCTGTCTGAGCGAAGAACAGACGCCCTCCGGCGACCTACACGCAGAGGCGGGGCCAAATCCAAAGCTGAGCCCCAGGAGCTGAGAGAACAAAGAAGAGAAAGGGAAATCTCTCCCAGCAGCCTAAGGAGCAGCGGATTAAAACTCCACAATCAACTTGATGTACCCTGCATCTGTGGAATACATGAATAGACAACGAATCACCCCAAATTGAGGAGGTGGACTTTGAGAGCAAGATTTATGATTTTTTCCCCTTCATGTGAGTGTGTATGTTTCTCTGTAAGATTTTGTCTGTATAACTTCGCTTCCACCATTTGTCCTAGAGCTCTATCCATCCGTTTTTTGTTTGTTTCTTTCTTTTTAAAAAAATGTTTTCTTAATAATTATTTTTTATTTTAATAACTTTATTTTAACTTACTTTATTTTATTTTATCTTCTTTCTTTCTTCCTTCCTTTCCTTCCTTCCTTTCTCTCTTTCTTTCTTTCTTTCTTTCTTTTTCTCCCTTTTATTCTGAGCCATGTGGATGAAAGGCTTTTGGTGCTGCAGCCAGGAGTCAGTGCTGTGCTTCTGAGGTGGGAGAGCCAACTTCAAGACACTGGTCCACAAGAGACCTCCCAGCTCCACATAATATCAAATGGTGAAAATCTCCCTGAGATCTCCATCTCAACAACAGCACCCAGCTTCACTCAACAACCATCAAGCTGGACACCCTATGCTAAACAACTAGCAAAACAGGAACACAACACCACCCATTGACAGAGAGGCTGCCTAAAATTGTAATAAGGCCACAGACACCCCAAAACACACCACCAGATGTGGACCTGCCCACCAGAAAGACAAAATCCAGCCTCATCCACCAGAACACAGGCACTAGTCCCCTCCACTAGGATGTCTACACAACCCACTGAACCAACCGTAGCCACTGGGGACAGCCACCAAAAACAACAGAAACTACAAACATGCAGCCTGCAAAAAGAGACCCCAAACACAGTAAGATAAGCAAAATGAGAAGACATAAAAACACACAGCAGATGAAGGAGCAAGATAAAAACCCACCAGACCTAACAAATGAAGAGGAAATAGGCAGTCTACCTGAAAAAGAATTCAGAATAATGATAGTAAACATGATCCAAAATCTTGGAAATACAATAGAGAAAATACAAGAAACATTTAACAAGGACCTAGAAGAACTAAAGATGAAACAAACAATGATGAAGAAGACAATAAATGAAATTAAAAATACTCTAGATGGGATCAATAGCAGAATAACTAGGCAGAAGAATGGATAAGTGACCTGGAAGATAAAATAGTGGAAATAACTACTGCAGAGCAGAATAAAGAAAAAAGAATGAAAAGAACTGAGGACAGTCTCAGAGACCTCTGGGACAACATTAAACACACCAATATTCGAATTATAAGGGTTCCAGAAGAAGAAGAGAAAAAGAAAAGGACTGAGAAAATATTTGAAGAGATTATAGTTGAAAACTTCCCTAATATGGGAAAGAAAATAGTTAATCAAGTCCAGGAGCCCAGAGAGTCCCATACAAGATAAATCCATGGAGAAATATGCCAAGACACATATTAATCAAACTGTCAAAAATTAATTACAAAGAAAACATATTAAAAGCAGCAAGGGAAAAACAACAAATAACACACAAGGGAATCCCCATAAGGTTAACAGCTGATCTTTCAGCAGAAACTCTGCAAGCCAGAAGGGAGTGGCAGGACATATTTAAAGTGATGAAGGAGAAAAACCTACAACTAAGATTACTCTACCAGGCAAGGATCTCATTCAGATTTGATGGAGAAATTAAAACCTTTACAGAAAAGCAAAAGCTGAGAGAGTTCAGCACCACCAAACCAGCTTTACAACAAATGGTAAAGGAACTTCTCTAGGCAAGAAACACAAGAGAAGGAAAAGACAATAACAAACCCAAAACAATGAAGAAAATGGGAATAGGAACATACATATCGATAATTACCTTAAATGTAAATGGACTAAATGCTCCCACCAAAAGACACAGATTGGCTGAATGGATACAAAAACAAGACCCATATATATGCTGTCTACAAGAGACCCACTTCAGACCTAGAGACACATACAGACTGATAGTAAGGGGATGGAAAAAGGTATTCCATGCAAATGGAAATCAAAAGAAAGCTGAAGTAGCAATTCTCATATCAGACAAAATAGACTTTAAAATAAAGACTGTTAGAATAGACAAAGAAAGACACCACATAATGATAAAGGGATCGATCCAAGAAGAAAATATAACAATTGTAAATATTTATGCACCCAACATAGGAGCACCTCAATACCTAAGGCAAATACTAACAGCCATAAAAGGGGAAATCGACACTAACACATTCATAGTAGGGGACTTTAACACCTCATTTTAACCAATGGACAGATCATCCAAAATGAAAATAAATAAGGAAACACAAGCTTTAAATAATACATTAAACAAGATGGACTTAATTGATATTTATAGGACATTCCATCCCACAACAACAGAATACACATTTTTCTCAAGTGCTCATGGAACATTCTCCAGGATAGATCATATCTTGGGTCACAAATCAAGCCTTGGTTAATTTAAGAAAATTGAAATTGTATCAAGTATCTTTTCCAACCACAATGCTATGAGACTAGATATAAATTACAGGAAAAGATCTGTAACAAACACATGGAGGCTAAACAATACACTACTTAATAACGAAGTGATCACTGAAGAAATCAAAGAGGAAATCATAAAATACCTAGAAACAAATGACAATGGAGACATGACGACCCAATACCTATGGGATGCAGCAAAAGCAGTTCTAAGATGGAAGTTTATAGCAATACAATCCTACCTTAAGAAACAGGAAACATATCGAATAAAGAACCTAACCTTACACCTAAAGCAATTAGAGAAAGAAGAACAAAAACCCCCAAAGTTAGCAGAAGGAAAGACATCATAAAAAAATCAGATCAGAAGTAAATGAAAAAGAAATGAAGGAAACGATAGCAAAGATCAATAAAACTAAAAGCTGGTTCTTTGAGAAGATAAACAAAATTGATAAACCATTAGCCAGACTCATCAAGAAAAAAAGGGAGAAGACTCAAATCAATAGAATTAGAAATGAAAAAGGAGAAGTAACAACTGACCCTGCAGAAATACAAAATATCGTGAGAGATTACTACAAGCAACTCTATGCCAATAAAATGGACAACCTGGAAGAAACGGACAAATTCTTAGAAATGCACAACCTGCCAAGACTGCATCAGGAAGAAATAGAAAATATGAACAGACCAATCACAAGCACTGAAATTGAAACTGTGATTAAAAATCTTCCAACAAACAAAAGTCCAGGACCAGATGGCTTCACAGGCGAATTCTATCAAACATTTAGAGAAGAGCTAACACCTACCCTTCTCAAACACTTCCAAAATATAGCAGAGGGAGGAACACTCCCAAACTCATTCTATGAGGCCACCATCACCTTGATACCAAAACCAGACAAGGATGTCACAAAGAAAGAAAACTACAGGCCAATATCACTGATGAACATAGATGCAAAAATCCTCAACAAAATCCTAGCAAACAGAATCCAACAGCACATTAAAAGGATCATACACCATGATCAAGTGGGGTTTATCCCAGGAATGCAAGGATTATTCAATATACGCAAATCAATCAGTGTGATACACCATATTAATAAAATGAAGGAGAAAAACCATATGATCATCTCAATAGATGCAGAGGAAGCTTTCGACAAAATTCAATACTGATTTATGATAAAAACCCTGCAGAAAGTAGGCATAGAGGGAACTTTCCTCAACATAATAAAGGCCATATATGACAAACCCACAGCCAACATTGTCCTCAATGGTGAAAAACTGAAAGCATTTCCACTAAGATCAGGAACAAGACATGGTTGCCCTCTCTCACCACTCTTATTCAACATAGTTTTGGAAGTTTTAGCCACAGCAGTCAGAGAAGAAAAGGATATAAAATGAATCCAAATCGGAAAAGAAGAAGTAAAGCTGTCACTGTTTGCATATGACATGATACTATACAAAGAGAATCCTAAAGATGCTACCAGAAAACTACTAGAGCTAAACAATGAATTTGGTAAAGTAGCAGGATACAAAATTAATGCACAGAAATCTCTGGCATTTCTATACACTAATGATGAAATATCTGAAAGCGAAATCAAGAAAACACTCCCATTTACCATTGTAACAAAATGAATAAAATATCTAGGAATAAACCAACCTAAGGAGACAAAAGACCTGTATGCAGAAAATTATAAGACACTGATGAAAGAAATTAAAGATGATACAAATAGATGGAGAGATATACCATGTTCTTGGATTGGAAGAATCAACATTGTGAAAATGACTCTACTACCCAAAGCAATCTACAGATTCAATGCAATCCCTATCAAACTACCACTGGCATTTTTCACAGAACTAGAACAAAAAATTTCACAATTTGTATGGAAACACAAAAGACCCCAAATAGCCAAAGCAATCTTGAGAACGAAAAACAGAGCTGGAGGAATCAGGCTCCCTGACTTCAGACTATACTACAAAGCTACAGTAATCAAGACAGTATGGTACTAGCACAAAAACAGAAAGATAGATCAATGGAACAGGATAGAAAGCCCAGAGATAAACCCACACACATATGGTCACCTTATCTTTGATAAAGGAGGCAGGGATGTACAGTGGAGAAAGGACAGCCTCTTCAATAAGTGATGCTGGGAAAACTGGACAGGTACATGTAAAAGTATGAGATTAGATCACTCCCTAACACCATACACAATAATAAGCTCAAAATGGATTAAAGACCTAAATGTAAGGCCAGAAACTATCAAACTCTTAGAGGAAAACATAGGCAGAACACTCTGTGACATAAATCACAGCAAGATCCTTTTTGACCCACCTCCTAGAGAAATGGAAATAAAAACAAAAATAAGCAAATGGGACCTAATGAAACTTTAAAGCTTTTGCACAACAAAGGAAACCATAAACAAGAGCAAAAGAAAACACTAAGAATGGGAGAAAATATTTGCCAATGAAGCAGCTGACAAAGGATTAATCTCCAAAATTTACAAGCAGCTCATGTAGCTCAATAACAAAAAAACAAACAACCCAATCCAAAAATGGGCAAAAGACCTAAATAGACATTTCTCCAAAGAAGATATACAGACTGCCAACAAACACATTAAAGAATGCTCAACATCATTAATCATTAGAGAAATGCAAATCAAAACTACAATGAGATATCATCTCACACCAGTCAGAATGGCCATCATCAAAAAATCTAGAAACAATAAATGCTGGAGAGGGTGTGGAGAAAAGGGAACACTCCTGCACTGCTGGTGGGAATGTGAATTGGTACAGACACTACGGAGAACAGTATGGAGCTTCCTTAAAAAACTAAAAATAGAACTACCATATGACCCAGCATTCCCACTACCGGGCATATACCCTGAGAAAACCATAATTCAAGAAGAGTCATGTACCAAAATGTTCATTGCAGCTCTGTTTACAATAGCCAGGAGATGGAAACAACCTAAGTGTCCATCATTGGATGAATGGATAAAGAAGATGTGGCACATATATACAATGGAATATTAGTCATAAAAAGAAACAAAATTGAGCTCTTTGTAATGAAGTGGATGGATCTAGAGTCTGTCATACAGAGTGAAGAATGTCAGAAAGAGAAAGACAAATACCGTATGCTAACACATATATATGGAATTTAAGAAAAAAAATGTCATGAAGAACGTAGGTTTAAGACAGGAATAAAGACACAGACTACTAGAGAATGGACTTGAGGATATGGGGAGGGGGAAGGGTAAGCTGTGACAAAGTGAGAGAGTGGCATGGACACATATACACTACTAAACGTAAAATAGATAATTAGTGGGAAGCAGCTACATAGCATAGGGAGATCAGCTCGGTGCTTTGTGAACACCTAGAGGGGTGGGATGGGGAGGGTGGTAGGGAGGGAGACGCAAGAGGGAAGAGATATGGGAACATATGTATACGTATAACTGATTCACTTTGTTATAAAGCAGAAACTAACACACCATTGTAAAGCAATTATACTCCAATAAATATGTAAAATAAATAAATAAATAAAAACAATACAGCCTTACAGTTTTGTGGTTAGTGTTTAATCAGGAGAAGTTTATGCTAAAACGGGATGTTTAAAATTATTATCATTTTAATATGATCTTTGAAATACGTGTTTTTATTCCAGGAGTGATTTTTTATTTCAATTTTAAGGGTTCTGATTTCATTCTTTTGAGCTGTCAATTGTGACCACATCTAAAGAGACAGTTTGCATTTGTCTGCTGAACCTGTGGTTAGAGCTTGAGTAATAGCAGAGTGTTCACTTGAAAAAAGAAAAAATTCCACAGTCAAGTCCTTTAATTTGTTGAAATAGTTAGAACCTGAGCAAGTTCTAGTTAAAATGACCTAAGAATCGAATATGTTTTTCTGCTTTAGGTGGTTTAAACCACAAGATTATATATCAAATGAGCAAACAAAACAAATCTGGAAAATCTCGGACAGAAGAGCAGAAGTAGCTCTTCCTTGGGAATTCTTTGGAACTGTGGGCAAACTGGTGTCTGCTGTCAGTGACAATTACAGTGACCAAGATAAGTCTGTTTTTCTTTTTTTTTTTCATTCCTTAGCCAGCTACAAACTAGATGACAAAGCAGTTTCAAGGCCAAAATCTACTTGTGCCCATGTCCTGAAATGCTGAAAGAAAGTAAGTGTTTTTTTTTTTTGAATATCATTTTGAAAGCAAAGTAAAAGTGAGCTTCCTCATTTGATGGTAAAACTGGAAATACACCTTTTCTAACATGTAACTAAGGGCCAAATATCAAGTAAGAAATGCTTTATATAAAAGAGTGTAGATTTCCTTATAGTCAAACTGGAGAACACTGATCTATAAAGGGAAGCCAACTCAAAAACAAAAAAAAAACCCTCTACTATTTTTAACATTCACATACTACCTGGGAATTTCTTTGATTAAACTAAACTCCATGAGAATCAGCTTACCTTCCTGTGTTGATCTTTTGGATTAGAACATTTTTCTTCTGACTTTGAGAAATATCATGGCCCCATTGTACAAGTGATGGGATCATTACTAAACTGATTCCATGTCTACTATGCCCATGAGAATTTGCCTGACTAGTGTTCTGGTTTCAACTGTTTAAAAAAAAATTTAAACAAAGACCCCTTTTTACTTTGAGATATATATATATATAATGAAATACCATATTTCCAATTCACAAACTGTGGAAGGATTGGCACATAATCCTGGTGAATTTTACCAGGATTATAAAATTCCAATTTGGGGCATTATTTCATTTATTTTTTAAAAATTTCATTTTATTGTGGTAAGAACAATTAGCAAGATTACCCTCAACAAACCCTCAATTCTTAAGTGTATAATACAGAATTGTTAATATAGGCACAATGTTGTATAACAGATCGCTGGAACTTATTCATCTTGCATAACTGAAATTTCATGCTCCTTGATTGATCATTATTTCTTACACCAGCATTATCAATGCAGTAAGCAGAATAGATAAAAGCGCATGCTCCACAGCCCCTGGGACTGAAGCTGGGCTCCATTGTTACAGACTGTGTGACGTGTGGGCAAGTTACTTAACCTCCCTGTGCCTCATTTTCCTCTTCTGCGAAAAGAATTTAAAAAATCATATATATGTGTTATATGTTATATATATGTATATATATATATATGTGTGTGTGTGTGTGTGTTATATATTTTTATATATATGTTATATAAAATATATATAAATCAAAATAATACATATATAATATATATGTTATATAACATGTATGTGTGGGTATACGTGTGTTAACTACGTATGTGTGTGTGGCATGTAGAACCAATGCCAAGAAGATAAATAACAAAAATATTTGCAATCATTATCACTGACTATCAGCAAAGCTGAAGCATTGGTACTCCTGAACAACAACAAGAAAGGAAAATGTATATGAATTTATATTCTCATTCTAAAATGAAGAAAATAAAATTCACCTACCCTTGATCTCAACAAACCTTATGTTGCAGAATCCAGAACTCTAAATAACATATTAATATGATACTCAATAAAATACCCACCATATATACTCTCATGCCTATGTAAAACACATACCCACACATGCAATGATTCTTTCTGTGTCCTGCGATTATAATTGCTGGTTATTTTAGTCTTTAACTTTGGATTTTCCAAATTATCTACAAATAAGCTCACCTTACATGTGTAATCAGAAATTAAAAGGTTCGCAGTTTTCAAGTGGGGATAATTTTGGAATTCTCATTATAACTGAACACGATTGAGCCCCCTTTGAGTGGGAAAAGCAGAACTAGAAGACTGATAATACAAAGACTGCCCTGAAAAATGATCATCTGCAATGAACCAAGTGGGACGAGGAACAGTAAGAGAAATAAAACATTTGAGTAACATCTTGCTCTTTGAACCCAGAGGACAGATGGTCACCTCAGTCAAACCTGAGGAGTGGTGTCTTGGAAAGGCTTAGGGGCTAGAGACACTTATTGAGCCCTGATGACAGATAACTTGACAAGCATTATCTCCCTCAATCTCACCTCCAACTTGTAGAGAGCTCTTTGGACCACAATTTTACAAATATGGAAACCGGGGTTCAAGGTCAGCAGCCATGGTAGAACACCAACCATATTTCCCAGTTCTAAGTTACACATCCTTTCATGATGCCACAGAGGCCCTCGTCTGCCTCTTGCCTTTCCTCAGCCCTCTCATATATTTATTCATTGCCCCTACCATGCTCCCCCTTCAAGCCCACCCTCTTCCCTGCTTTTTGGATGTGGTCCCATTTGCAATGAAAAGTCAGCAGGAGTACAAAAGCCTCATATAGCTCCCACACAGAAAGCCTGACTAAGGTAGGGACAGCAATGCCTGAACCCACCAGTATTCTCACAGACGTGCAGCTGCAGGCACGCACACCGATTCTGCAGAGCTCATAAAGCAGCTTTCAGCGCCACTTAGAACCCTGTGTCAGCAGGCATCTGCGGGGGAGGCCAGCTCCCACAGAGTAAGTGATTCTCTACTGAACCCAGGCAGGACTGCATGGGACCCCAGGGAAGAAAGTCTGTCCTCTGTGGCTCTGGAGGGCATATTGTCATGTCCCAAAAGACAGGAAGGGGAGAAAAAGCTGCAGAAATGTCTAAGGAAGAACCTCCAAGTCTGACTGTATCCAGTCACCCAACCTAGGCATGGAATTTCTACTGCTTGACAGAAATACAGAATTAAGATCATTAAAAGAATGCCTTTCATGGTTTTAATTGGTCCCCACTATTTTTTTTCATTTATACCTTTCAGCATATATTTTTTCATGTAATTTCTCCTGCTAATTATTTAAAGAAGGAAATGAGTGCAATGCCTAAGTCATTACTATAAGGCCTGGTACATGCTCATGCCACTCCTAAAAGGCATTTCCTAGTCCTGTGCACATACTAATCAACTCTTGCATTTTGTGAGGCAAGTAGCTAAGAAGCCTTAGTTCACCAGTGCTTAAATAGAGAGGTTAGGACAACAGAGCAATGTAATTGTGGAGGCTTCCTAAGACTGAAAGCTTAGAGGTAAGATAAAGGGGAGCCCATATTCCCTGAGGGAAAAAAATAAATAAATCCTATTTCAGGGATAAAGACAGTCCAGGGAGCCACAGGAGCCCATCAATAACGAAAAGCTAGTGCCAATCACCTCCTATTCCTAAAACATCCATATACCCATTGTCAGATTCTGATTAGCTTAAGAAAGGCTCATTTTTCTCTTCCTTCTCACTGATTTTCAGGAGGTACAGATCAGTACAATCAACATGCAGCACACATATTATATAAAGTAAGATATATTTTCTTCCTTGCACAACGCCTTGAGGAAACATGCTTTAAGCGAACCACGAGCTCTGATCTTGACTTTATCCTGTAGGAACCCTGGGATGTGCTTGGAGGCTCTTCCCATGACATCTACTGCCTGATGCTGTGTGTACCTAGGGCTTCAAGCCACTATTGCCAAAATGGGAGTGCTCTGCTCCCAAAATTCTTTGCTTTAACCCACATTTGAATTCTGTTCATGGGACAGAGTGCCCCTCAGTTGCTCCCTGGATTAATTCCTTGGTTGTTACTATTGGGGAACTTTGCCCACTCCAGTTTACCAGCAGCAAGGATTTCAAATGGGTTAAAAGTGTTTCCTTAAGTTTTGATCTAACAAAATGGATGAACCTTATCTATCCTTTCTCATTACCTCTGCTTCTTTAGATAGTATGACATAGCATAAAAAATTAAATGAATCAAAATTAATTTAAAATAAATGTCCCTGCAGTATTTACTATGGGAAGGATTGGGACATTCTAACCTTCAGAGCTGATCCGTCCCAGTAACTTTCAGAATCTTACAGAGATTATCTTTCCATGATTTTCCGCACACAGTTCCTAGAGCCCTAACCCTTCACAAGGACAATTTTATTCCTCACATGGGAATTTTCTCTAGGTACTATTTTTTCAGATGGTTTTCTACTTTAGATAAGGGCCAGGAGAGGGGAGTAGGGAGGAAGCTTAGCTTTAACCTCCAAAGTTGTTCAGTGAAACAAATGCAACTGTTATTCTCAAAAAAATATGCAGAATATTATGGAAATATATAGTAAAACAATAAAATTGATCTAACATACATAGAACCCTACAAAAGGATGCCCTTTTTCATAGCTACTATTTAACATCTCTCAAAATTAGATGCTCTCATCCCAAGTTAGTAATAAAAACAGCTAGACTTTATTGAGCACTCTCTTTGCAGGACGAATTTATGCATAATTATTGCATGTAATCTCCACAGTGACTGCTTAAGATAAGACTATCCACTATCCCCCATTATACATATCATAGTAATGATAATAACAATAACAAGAGCTATGATTTATCTACTCAGTGCCTAACTACGTGCTAGACACCTTACGTAAGTCATCTTCATTTAATCCACGCAGTAGCATTATGAACCTGGTTCTCTAGTTTCTCCCGTTGTACCGATGAAGAAACGGAGCCCACAGAGGTTAAGTAACTAACTAAGATCAACACTAATAAGTGCCAGCATTTCAACCCAGACTGAACTCATTCTTGACTTCTTAACCACTTTGCTCTACTGCCTCAAACAAACACGAAGTACAATGAAAATCCGTGAGTGGGGTTGAGGAAGACCTCTACGAGTCTTTGAGCAAATACTTTCTATCTCCTCCTTAGGTCCCCAACTCAAGATGTCTGCCACTTTCATTGAGCTTCCTAAGTCAAAACAAACTATGATTACCCATTACACACACACACACACACACACACACACACACACAAACACACACACATCACATAGTCGTAAGGCATATGTATCAAAATAATGCTCATCTTGCTGTTGAATAGAATATCAAAACTCCGTTTGTTTTGCCTTACCACCAGCCTGTAGACCTAAGAGTAGGACCTAAGTACACCTTAAACCAGGCAAATCATACAGAAAATGGGATGGTAGCTGTAATTAAGTAAATATCTTCCATTGTTAGAGTTACTGTTTCCTATAAATAGCTTCTTCCTTAAGCTTCATAAGAACATGGCAGAAAGACTTCTTTTGTACAATTTAAAGACAGGAAGACTCAGATGCATAAAAATAATGATCACACAAATATTTAAGACTAGCTCCTTCTCCAGTGCTGGTGCTTTTTCCACTAACAGACTGTATTAGTAATGCTCCCCACTTGCCACCACCCCCAAGGAAGAAAACAGCTAGTGTAAATGATGCAGTCCGTGAAAAGAAAAGCCCGCCCCTCACTGTAGGGAAACACAAAGTTGAAGCCAAACTTGCATCTGTGTTCACAGGTACAGTTGTCATCCATAGCTAAGACTTCATCCCTTCAAAAGCTATGACTCAAGGCAAAATGAAATGATAGATATTTGTCATATTTGTCACACATCCTAATGGTGGACAAGACAATATGGAGAGATAACACTGCAGAATGACCCCAAATATTAGACTTTTCTCACTCAAGTGAAACATGACAAAGGACCTTTTGGACACCGCCCTCAAACTGGCCCTGCAAAAAAATACACATCTTTTTCTGAATAAAAATAAAGAATGTTATTATTTAAAATCTAGTTCTACAAATTTAAAAATAATGGATACTACGAAACAAACATTATAAAATATATGTAATGTCACCACTGCATAGGGAGAATTTTTAACCTTTCACTCCAGAAGAAAATGGAAGTCTTCATCCTGGGGTCAATCTTCAACGCTAACGTTACTGGACGCGTGACTATGAATGCCCATGAGGACCGACTGGGGCTTTGAACCAAAGGAAGGGAATGACTGCCATTTTGTTGCAAGAAGTGGAGACGTGGTAGAATTTTCTAAACCGTTTGAACTAGGACTCAATGGTACTGTCAAACTATTGTTTTCCTTTCTTTGACCACAAAATATAGAGGCCGGTCTTCTCTAGGGGTCAGTGGCATCCTGTAATGAGCCATGTGAAGCCACCAGCTTGTCATTCAGAGCACTGCTTGCTCTGTTCTAGAATCCTGGAACACCCCATGACTGCTGCTGCCTCCGGACCATCTCCAAACAAATGGGAAGCTGATTTGCATAAACCGCATTTGCATTTTATTCATCCCCTGCCCAAGTCTAGATCAGAATGTTTAATATCATCCCCGCTGTGGGAGGTCTCCTGAATTTAAGGCCATTTGTGGTCAACCATGAGAAGGTCTGGGTTCCAGAGTTGGGTTTATATTTGAAATTAAAAGCAGAAACAAGAGAAGGCCTGCTGCAAGATACAGAGTATGAAAAAACAAAAAGACCAGTTACAGTATAAACATGGCAGAAACCAGAAACCATTGCTGAGGTCTTGCATTTCTACTGATGAGCTAGCAAGTCACCATTCAGGGGCGCCTAAGATGACACCAGGTACTTTACTTGCATTTCCACATTTAATCGTTTTTTACTCCCTGATATACAAGGAAAGTCCAGAAGAAAAAGAAAATCAAAAGGCAGGAGGTTTTCTCAATGTTAAACATCCTCTAAACAGTAGAAGCAAGATTCAAACTTAGTAGTGTCTGGCTGTAACCCCATTCCTTCACCCGCCACCCCAACTCACCTCCCTTCTGCCGACCCCTTGTTTTCTGACATTAGCCCAAAATACAACAGAAAAGTATCCTAGTAAGTGTAAACAAAAACTTCAGCGATTCACTCAGCATTTGAATGTTTTCTTCTCCTTGAAGATTAATCAGACAGAGAAAAACTGTTAACTTAAACTAAATTCTATTTAGGTTTATAAGCCAGATTTTGAGGTGTGTGCGAATGTTAGTTACCAAGAATAAATAGGCTCTATGTCATAATAAACACACACATACGTACATGAACACGTATTTCTTGAGCAAACACAATCCCATTAGAAGGAGAAAACAAAACTACTTGTGAAAACTCTGCAAAAATCCTGCAACATCAACAGCATCTTCCCTGGATCATTAATTCTGGCCTAAATTTGCAACTATCAGGCAAATCAGGCACACTGTCCAGCAGACACCCACCTGCTATTAGGCTGAATGTGCCCGGCATCTTGACATTCTATTGATTCCAATCCAAAGCTTATGTAAAAAAGGCAGCTCAGAGTCCAAAGGGAATTTTAGCCACAAATACTTTGGGAGAAATCCAAACAACTAAAAACAGAAAGAAAGACAAGATGCAAATCTGAGTGACAAAACTGCAACAGCTCAAACCAGACTGGTAGATGCTCAAGAACAAATCTACAAACGACTCAGGCCTCCCCTTTTGATAACTACTGATTTTAAGAAATCCCAATAGCCTCTACGAATCAGGACTATCACTACTGGTGCATGTAGCCACGAAAAGATTTGTTATGACTCCAGGGGTGTTGCTTTCAAAGAGGACTCTGTCAATTTCTGCCCACTAGAGCCCTGTAAACATTCCATAGAAATTTGTTGTACCATAAATATGATCCTAATAATGACAAAGGTTCTTAAGCAGTTCAGATGAACCAGCAACTATATAAAGTGCTTAAGAATACTACATCCTTTAATCTTCAGAACACCCCCACGAGCTAAGAGTTCTATTTCCATTTTACAAATAAGGAAAATTGAGGTTCTGAGAGGTAATTTTCTCCAGGTAGCTGGAGAATGAGACACTAAAGAAGAGAGAGCATCAGGATTCATTTCTAAGTTTTCTGACACCTCCCAGCCTTCCTCCACTCCCAGAATAGCCGAAGCCTAAGTGGGGTGGGTGTATGTCCAATTTCCAAGTCCTGGCACTAGTGGCTTTGGTGGCAGCTGCTTGTTACAGTCAACTTTGCATAAACAGGCTGGCTCTAGTGGTGTCCTTTAAAACCAGAATAATTCTGTCTTTTCTTTAGCCAAGAGAAGACACGCATTTCAAAATCAAAAGTAAATATATATTTTTAAAAGGAAGCAAAGGAGAAACCTGTAATCCCATGGAACAACATGGATTTCAGCCGGCCCCCACTCCCCCCCTCCACCCACTTCCCCACTCCCATTGGCCACTGCACAGCCCCCTCTGACTTCAAAGGCAGCTCCAGGGGGAAGAGAAGCACGAGGTCCATGAGGGCCAGCTGGAAGGGGGACCATAATCCTAGGGAAGGGTGGAGGACGAGTGGAGATTCACTACAGAGGTCGGTCAGCTCAAAGAAAAGAATTCAAAGTGTTTCCAAAAGCTGATTTCTATCAGGACTGCCAGGGCAGATCAGAAGGTATGAGGTTCCAACTGGGAGGGGTGTGCTTCTGTGGCTCAGATCCCAGGTTTGCAGGATGATCCCAGATTTCTGAGTGCCTGGCTGGATTTGAGGGGCAGGGGTGGCCATCCAGATGTCAAGTAGACTCAGTTTATCCCCACCATGACAAGGCAGCGGTATTTCACCCGCCCATAAAGCTGTCTGTGACCCTCAGCATGTCTATAATTTGAAGCAATACTCTTTTACAAGAATGCTCCTGACTTGAGCTATATAAACTAAGTATGTGAAATAACCAAAAAGTTCCTTAAAATGGTTTGTAACATTCCTCGGCCCCATTTTCCCCCAAATTGCTGCAGCGTCTATTTTTTTTTTTGTCCATGATAGGGGTTGGAGGCCCTGCCTGGAAGTCAAGCCAGTGCTTCCTTCCCTCTGCTCTGCCTCTGATTTACAAGGTGACTTCTTAGAGACAGCCACTTAGCCGCCTATTCTTGGCTTACCACCCATCGGTTATCAGTGTTACTGCTGCCATTATTATTCAGAATGATTATGGACTTATGACGATGTGCTCATCGGATAATAACGTATGCAATATGCTTTTACACTGCCTAGCTAACATAGCATGCCTGTGATTTTTGTTCTGCCGCAAGTCAAAAACGCTGCTGCAATGGAATGTTTAGCAGCTTTCTGAACGGTTACATGAGAACTGGGGAAAAAAAAACAGGTGCCAATATACATATTTTTTAAACAGCAAATTGGGTGTACTTTTGTGCATAGATGACAACCAAATAGGTAACACCATACGCAACGTTAGAAATATCTGGCCCTTTCCTTCTCAACTCAGTGTGGCAAACTCTCTAAGGGCAGTGATTGCCATTTGCTGTCCTTGACCATCTCACTCAAGTCCTGTTGACAGTAGGGGAAGTAGAGCAGGCATACAGAAGGCAGGGCATTGCCCTCAGAGGCCAATAAACTGAAAAATAGTATACTGGCTAGAAAGCAGAATCTTGAAGGAGAGCACGGCTGCAGGGAATTAATAAAAAATCCGTACATCTTTTTTTAAAGGCAGCAGCAGTGGGCTGTGACTAGAATTCACCTCTTCATGCATGCACTCACCTCCCTTAGTGTGGACGGGAGTTCTGTAACAGCACTGCGGGAGAAAATGGATTCATACGTCATTTAAAATGAATCATTTCACTTCCTCTCCTCCATTTTTATACATATTGACAAAATACAAAAATACATTTAAAAAAATCGATTCGGCTTTGTAGTTTTCTACACCAACAGCAAAAGGAGACATCAGAATTATAAGATTCGATAGCCTCTGAATAATTATTTAAATGGGGTCACCCACAACAGCATTCCACAGGCCTCAGATTTGCCAACCCAAAATGAAAAACAGGCAATGCATTACAAATCGCTCCTTATTTATTTTGAGATTTGAATTTCTATTTTATTTTTAACAAGAGCTTCACAGTTCGCTGACAAATGTTCTGAGCTATAGTTAGAGGAATAACTGTATGTAAGATCAGGAACACACATGGACAGAGTTGGTTTTTCACTTTTTCTAAACAGAAATACAAAACATGTGGGCACTGTGTGAACTTCATGTCAAGGATTTGAATTGGCCGTCAGAATTTCTGCTCCTCTCTGAGCACAGTGTGTCAATGCTCTTGGAAGGGTATCTGGAGCGCTTTCGAGGGGTGTCTATAATGCCTTTTCTCTGACACAATAGAATATTTCTACCATCAAGCAAGCAATTAGTTTTAATATGAAGAACTGCAAATCTGAAATGCATTTGAAAACAAAATCGACAAATGACTTGTTAGCCTCCTCGCAAAAGGTACAAGCAGCTTGTACTGCTATTGCTTTAGGAATTAGATTTTCAGAAGTTGGAAAACAGTCTTTGGCTTTCCTTGAAAGAATGCTAGAGGCAATATGCTGATTATTTTTCAAAGTAGGAAAAGAAGGTGTTGAAAGCTTTTAATAACACGTAAAATTCTGAGTTTGCAAGCACCAAACACAAGACAATGATAATGTTTTGGCACTTTATAAATGTAAGGCACTCTCTCTACTGTTTGGAGACAGCAGATACTTTTAGACAAATTATAACATCCCTGTCTCTATGCCCAAATAGAGGAAAACAGCCAAATACTTTGAGTCATCAAAAGATAACTATGGTGATGAAAATACAGAGCTCTTGTCCCAAAAGGAAAATAAGAAATCACATATAATTAAAATAGCAGCAAACCTGAAAGAAATCCGAATAACTGAGGGTTTGGTCATGAGTTTCTGAGACTGCCTCTGACAGAGTTTCAAATATAGCACAGATTGCAAGTAAAGAAAGATCATTTTATCTCAAGATTGGTCACTGGTGAACTCAATGGCAGATTATTAATCGGAGGAAGCACAGAATATAAACATACAAGGTCGTGAATGATCTCTTAAAGCCTTAGTGCAAGAAGCATCCTTCTTGCACTAAGAATTTTACAGGCAAGAGAGAATGAAGGTTTACCAAGCTCCTTCAAAGCCCTGTCCCTCCCAGACATTGTGCTAAGCACTTAACATATATTCTTCCCTTTAATCTTCTGGATAGCCCAGCCAAAGAGGTAGTATTATCACTTCTTTACAGATGAACAATTTGACACTCAGACGTGAAGGCGCTTAGCAGTGGAACTATGGCTGGAAGGTGGCTCTCCTGGAACAAAGGGGGCCCCCCATTCTGTCTTCCCTCCTGCACCCTCTCGCTCTCTGCATCTCTTAAAGAGGCTTGAAATTGCTGCTGCAGGTTGTTCATTCATTAGCCCATCTGCCCCATGGGAAGAAGCACAGTCTGGGGCAGGGTTTTCACTACTTGCTGTAAACAACTTTGTTTGGAGACTCAGGGGTCCAAACCATTCATGTCCCCTTACTCCATTTAGTTATGCTTGGTAGGGGATTCTCGTTGTGGGGCCCGATGTGCCCATCCCAGAGCAGAGAGCTTTCATTTCCCCATTTCCAACTTAACTTATACATACTTATGAAAAAGGTGAGTTACCTTTTCTGGAGCTGCAGAACCACTTGATCCATTCTAAAATAATGTTTTGAGGGGGAACCAGAGGTATCGGTAGATATTTGTTGAGTTTGAAGGAATATTTCAATAAGAACAAATTGTCTTCAGCTCCAGAAAATGGGAAACAGGGTTGTAAGTCAGAGTCCCTTGTTCTACCCACACACACTCTGCTCTGAGGTACCCAGAGGTATCAGAGGTAGAGATTCAAAATTTACCTTCAGCCTGTTTTAGGCCTAAGGACTGTACAGGATCATCTGGGTCCAGGTTTCAAGATCTCAGTGCGATGGTAAAAGCCCAGGAGCAAAGCCTGGGAATAAACAACCTTCAGATGATGAAGGTTGGGTCCAGGCTGCCGAACTATTTCCTTGGCAATCACAACCACCTATTACAGGCTCTGCCAGTATGGCCATATTCACAAGTGTGCCCATTAAGTATATCTGAAAACTTAGTAAATAAAAGCCAAAGTAAAAATATTTGCTGACCTAATGACCGTAAGTCTTTTCTGCTGAGTCAGTAAGACTAAGTATGAGTGGTACCCAGAGATATTGAGTCACTAAGACTAAGTATCACTAAACGAGGGTGGTACCCAGAGATCAATTTCAGTGAAAATGAATCTTGGTGGTGTTGGCCGTGACCTGGTCTGCTCTTAAAAAATGGCCAAGGCCTTTGTTTCCTACCTTACCCAGCATGTCTTGGGTAAATTTTTTCCAAAGTAGACTAAAGAGATGCAATTCACAAACAGTGGAAAAATATTCCATTTGGAAGAAAAACTATTTGGGAAGCCAACACATTGGTCAACAGGGAGGTCTTAGATTCCTCACAAGTCTCATCAAAATAAAGTTCTGAAATTTAGGAGATGGTAGTTGTATCCACATGAGAAACACTGGAACAGTTTTCCACGTGAAGTGATGGCTTAATAGGAGCAGTGTAGCTAGATTCCTTTGCACTCTAAAAAAAAAGAAACCCTTTAATTTATTTCAGGAATAAAAGTGAATGCAGCTCTGGCAAAATGCAGCATAAAGGGAAAAAAACGAGTGAAAGATTTAAAAAAGGCATCTTCAATTTCTTTCTAACACAAGGATCTTCCAGAGGTTCAAGACACAAGTTAACAGGCAATACCACAGCTTCCGCCAACCTCTCTTTGTCTAGAGATCATTTTTGACCCCTTGGTATTAACATTTGTAAAAGAACCAAGACTGTCCTGGCTTTCTATAGCATGAAAGGTTGCCAGGTGAAAAAAACATAATACAAATAAGGCATGGGACCTATGCATGCCAACAAATATTCAGTGTTTATCAGAAAATCAAATTTAACCAGGCATCCTGTATTTTTATTTATTATATCTATTAACCCTCTAATAGAACAATCAAGCAGTCATGAGCAAATTCTGAATGAACTATTTTTGAGCTGGTTAATGGTGCAACCAGAGGTCCTTAACCGCTATTGTGCTTCATGTTTTCCTGGGAAGCTCTTTGAAAATGCAGACTCCTGGGACCTTCCCCTAGAGGTCAGTTCTCCTATGGGCCAAATATCACTGTGCTTACAAGTTTCCAGGAGAATCTTGATGCACACATATTTGAGAATGACTGTGTTAACCCAGACTAATAAAAATAAATGTGGAAGACACAATAAGCCAGATTTCTTTGATGGCTCAAATCACTCCATTAGGCCTTTAGAGGTGACTCGGATGTCCTGAATCTTAAGGTAGTGTGAACTTGAGAACATCAAAAGGAGATAACGTCAACCCAAATACTGGTTAAGAAAATATTGTCACGGACCACTTCTTCATTACCCACATGAGGACACTGCGGGAGAACCACTCATTCTAAAATTGTAACCCAGAAGCACAACCAAGTATAGAATCTCTGACACCTGATGCCAGAATTCACCCCATGTTGTCATTTCTAAACAATTCCTCCTTACATCCTGTTTCTTGAACAGCTGAGAGAGTTGGCACACCCAACAGAAGGAGCTGAGACATTCTTCTACCCTTAGCTAATGTGCGAACTCCTTTGCCACCATGTAACCGTCCAATCACAGTATAACATAACGACATCCACATTTGAATCAGGAATTATCTCAACAGATGTGAGCTGGGTCTTCATTGTATCAGTAAATGCTAACATAGCATTAAAAGTGAGTAAAGAAAAATCGGACTTTTCTTCATGGAAAATAAAGCTCAATGACTTTTTACTTCCAAGGACATGCTGTGTGTGTGTGTGTGTGTGTTTGTGTGTGTGTGTGTGTGCGCGTGTGTGCGCGCACGCACGTGCGTGTGCACACACGCGCATGTGTGTTGCCTATAAATGGGCAGGAATGTTTCCTTCTCTTACCATCAGCAGAATTTCTTCTCTGGGGCATAATAGCCATTTACAATAGCTCCACACACACAGCCTTGCATTCACAATAGCTCCACACACACAGCCTTGCATTTACAATAGATAAAAACTTCTCTCCCAGGGAGGCTATGTTCGACAATCCTGGGTTGCTAACTATGAGATACAAATGACCAAGAGGATGAGCCAGCCAAAGAAAGATGTTAACACAGAAACTGTGGCTAATCAGTAATTAGAATGGCCAAGAACTGGAAAGCTAGAACTGAAGCATGGGTCTGTATGCAGCAGGAATTCAGGAGAGTGGAAAGTAAGCATGAGCGTTCTCTCTTGAGAGTTACTCAGACTTGTGTTCAAACTCGAGTTCCATCTTGTCTGGCCCTGAGATCTTGGGCAGGTTACTCAAACTCTCTGTGCCCCTTAGCCATCTGGAAAATGTAAGTAACAGCAGCAAACTCAAAGAGCTCCTTTGATGATTAAATAAATTAGTGTGTGTGAACTACCCACCACAGCGCATGGTACATGCTCACTAAATGGCAATAATGAGATGCAAGAATGCATATTTCTGTGGGCCCAGTGGGTCAGCCCATCACCATGTATTTGCCAGTACTTAGGCACAGACTCTGTGCCTAGCTACATACAGGATGAATGAGCAATAAAAGAATATCAATACCTACTTCCTGTCTGCACATAACTGTCTTATAATCCATGTACCAATATACGCTTAATAGCAACTCCTGCCATGACCCTGGGACCTGATTAACTGATGTTGATAATACAAAACATTGTAAGACACATTGCCCTGCCCCCATGTCTTGGCTGAGGAAATAACACACACCTGCTGGAGAAGTTAATGAAAATGACGGTTGAATAACAATAAAAGGACAACATAAAAGTACAAAGGGCAGTAGATGAATCACTGATGAGCAGTCAGACAAGTGGTATAACTGATAACACCATCCATGAGCTCAGAGAAAAAGGGAACTGCCGTGAGTTAAAGCAGTCTGGGAATTCTTCATGGAAGATAAGCCACTTGAGACTGGCCTTGAAAGAACAGTGGGATTTAGATAAGCAGAGAAGAGGAAATCCTAGATTTATGATACAAGAAAGTCACAGAAATGAGAAAACACAGGGCTAAGTGATGACTTAGAGATACACAGTACATTAGCCATGCTGTTTGCAGCATTGAATGCCAGGCACAAAAGTTGGACCATTGCTATTGAGGCCGGTGGTTCTCAACATTTTATTGTTTGTCTCACCACTATACAGCTGTCAGGTAATAACAGTGATCATTCTCAAGGCTCCACTCAAAAGGATTTGGGGTTGCATAAATAAGACTGATTGTAGATTATATAAAGTCCTAGTAAGCTGGCACTAGCAATCCCCCCCCGAACTCCAAACACACACACACACATACACACACACACACACACACACACACACACACACACACCCCGACACAATTTCACTGACTGCAAAACAATCGTCTCTTGACACATGGTTTACATGGCTGCCTTGGGACAAGAGCCTCTAAGAGCTTTAGCAGCCAAATCAAGAGACACTTGATAAGGAAAGAAGGTGCTCTCCACGTTCTTCAAACATCAAGTGCACTGGGTCAGAGGAGGAGAGTCCCTCTATGGCTCTGCTCCAGTGGCCTCCCCCAGCCCACCTTGTTACAATTCCTCCCACACCACCATGGGAAGAAAGTCAAGGAAATATTCAACACCAGATGAATAATGATTACATTTGATTCTCATTTTTGGAATCAATCTTTGATACAGCTTTTACACATGTCAGTGGGAGGGAAGAGCCCAGGGATTAGATAAACCATTTCTCCTTTCTTATGACCACATCCACCACCCCATCCATTGGGTTATACTATTTATTTATTTATTTATTTATTTATTTATTATTATTTTTTTTTTGGCGGTACGCAGGCCTCTCACTGTTGTGGCCTCTCCCGTTGCGGAGCACAGGCTCCAGACACGCAGGCTCAGCGGCCATGGCTCACAGGCCCAGCCGCTCCGCGGCATGTGGGATCTTCCCGGACCGGGGCACGAACCTGTGTCCCCTGCATCGGCAGGCGGACTCTCAACCACTGCGCCACCAGGGAAGCCCGGGTTATACTTTTTAAACTGCCAACTATGGACCACTGAATTAAAAAGTCATAATAGGTACTATTTGGCCATCTAATATTTCAATATCCTCCTTACCCCACAAAGTTCTTTATAGTTTGTTAAAGTTTCTGAAACTAATATATAAGAGGGTGATAATTTCCATTTTAAAAGAAATTCTAGAATATAAAAATGTTATAGCAGATCGAAATATAAACACATTATAGCCGACCCTGAGCTAACATCATGTTGATTCTTAAAATCATGCACGCTTCTGAGAAAAACCTTAGCAGATAGCATCCTGTGATAAAAATAAAAGTATATCCATTTTAAACAACTTCAGCCTTGAGCAAATCAGATGAAGAAAAGCCCTGGGTTCCAAATCCTTAGGATGTCACCAGGGCCCAAGATACACTGTAATCACCTTACACCCCCCAAAGCCAGTATCACTGAGAAGCATAAACAGATACTTTCTTAAGATAGAAGTCTTACAAACACTTGAAGCAACAAATGCTTTAAAATCTAAACTCCTGATTCATGGCAGACTACAATGAAAATAAGTATAATGTAACATATTAAGACACCAGAGCTGTTTTCAAAGAAATAATGAAAATTTAAGGGAAAACACAAGCATAAAGAATTCCTTAAAACCATGCACTTCACCCTTTGCTCTTTCAGTAACTGTATAAATTAGAGCATATCTATGCAATGCTTTTTAAAAAAAAAAAAAAATTCTAAATATGAATTCATTTAGCTGCTTCCAATACTGTGGTCAGGTTCAGGTAAAAAAGTACAACTATGAATCCTAATGCCTAAAATGAAAAGAGTTCAGTTATTACATGTTCAATTTTGTATGTATCTACTCAGTTATTTACAATATCCTCACGTAGATTCTAACCCGGAGCTGGAATTTGAAACCTACGAAAACCAAGGGCTTTCATCTTCAATATTCAACACAAACTTGGCATCAGAACAAGAGAACATCTTTGAAGGAGCCAAGGTATAATTTGGGACAAAAATGACAACTCTACTCTCCTGGGTGATGGCTGTCAATACCGGAAGCTAGAGAATGGTGATGGTGGCAATACACAGTCTTATGTGGTGTGAAAGCTTGTCACTTTCTGTTCCTGATTTTTTACTAAGGTTGAAAATGATATATCCATCTGGAGAAAGCCTGTTTAAAGAATATGGTGGTAGATGAAATGGACATACCAACATCCTATCAATACCACTAAGACTGACTCTCTGTCACATTTAATTAGCATGATCCCAAAATCGAACTGGTCAAAACTTTTATAAGAAAACATCTCGGTAATGGCAGCACTTGTGATGATTTTATCGCTAATGCAAAATCCTTCCAAAGGCACTGAAAAAAAAAAAGCTTTAATAACATTATTTTAGGATTGGTATCCTGCCATTGTCTCACTGGTGTGCAGCAAGATAAATGTATTTTTTAGCAGCTCTGATAAAACCATAACAAACTGGTAACCAAAGGGCCCAGTGACAAAATAAACCTCATCTGAAATTCTTAAAACACACTCCTTAGTGTGACTGCCTGCAGAGTTTTATGAGAACTCGGTAGCGTACTCACAATTGTCCTGGTTCCTACTGGTTCCTTGTCTCTAAGGTTTATCTCTAAGGGCCAAGTTAAGTGCATCTTGGGTGGTGTTCACTGTAGGAAATGATGTCTTCCTTCTGCTGCTCTTGTGCTGCTCTGGTCCACAGTCCCAGCACAGAGGACTGGGTTCCACCCTCCTCCTTGCCCCTGCTGCCATTTCCTGGTCAGCTCAGGGAACCAGAGGGGCTCAGTTGTGCCCTTCTCTCCATCCTAGGCTAGAAACCTGCATTGACACAGGTCTCCTTAACAACAGCTGGTCAGCTGTCAAGGACGTGGGGTAATGACGGAGCTGCTTTGGGCAGACACAGCTCCTCTTTTCTTTCTAGAGGAAACCAAGAACAGTGCCCAAGAACAAAATGATAACCACCTCTACTGGCTTAAGTGCCTTCCTTTGGTCTCACAGAGCCCTCAATAGTTTGTCACAACGTCCAAAAGGTCCACCATGAATATATTCCTTTTCTTCCGTGAAGAGTTGCGGTTGCTAAGAAATTACTATCACAACGTTACTACTTATCATGATAAGGTTTACTCATTAATTAGTATCAGAGCTGGAATTTCTAAGATAAAGGCTGACCTGAAAATCCTTAAGACACTAGGGTAAGAGGGGATGAGAGGGGATGCAAGGAATGAGAAGCAGAGAGAAATGGTTAATATATACCAGGCACTGGGCTAGACATACATACCATGTCCATTAATCTCTAGGCTTCTCCATTTTACAGACAATGAAAATGGATTTCAAAAGGTCAAGTAACTAAGAGGAGAGCCTAAGAATAGGAGGAGTGAGCATCCAAGGTAGGGCTCCACAGTGAGCGTCCTCATTAATTAGAGGGGAGGGCAGGACCAGAACACGGGATCCCTGAGGAAGTTCATGGAAACAGAAAAGACAAAAGAAACGACAGGTAAACTAAATGTGAAGCTCAGTCCCCGTCTTTTGTGCCATTTGATTCAGAGTTGCTCCAAGCTTCCTGAACATGGTCCATTTTTCAGGGAAATCCCCATCTATATTTATATAAAGAAGGAAAATTAAATTCAGTTGGAAATACACCTAGCAATGACCACTGTCTCAGTCCTAATGCCTCCCTCACACATGGTTGTTAAGGTTTTCCAATCACCTTTTAATTTCAGCATTCATCCTCCTTACAATAGCCCTTTCCATTATCCAAGCAGGGCAAAGAAACTCTTTACTTTTCAGCAGGAAACTGAGTGACCAACCTAGGGCAGACTTGGAACAAAAACCATGTTTTCTGCCTCAAAGACCCACATTCCTCCTCCGGCACCCTCCTTCCCCAAGTCAGCGAGGTTCTACAAATAGAGACAGTGTTTGCTGCCTTCTCACTTCCTTGTCTTTATTTGTCCCCTGATGAAACAGGATAAGGGGCAAATTCTCAAAGAACCCACCATGAGGAAGATAGAGATGGCTAATCTCCAAGTAAGTAGTGAGACTCCTTGCTCTGCAGAGGAACTGTGCAAGTCTTCGGCAACCCACCTGCTGGGAGGAAGGTAAGCCATGCTGTCGTAGAACTTAACCGAGCTGGATGTTTCCCTGATCTCTATAGGAAAACAAAATGCACTCATAAGTCCTTTGCCCTATGCTAGACCCCATTCTAAGTGCTTTACAGATATTAAGTCATTCAATTCTCACAACAACCCTATGAGTAGGTACTGGGATTGTCTGCATTATACAGAGAAAGATACTGAGGCAGAGTGATAAAGACCTTGCCCGAACTCCTAGGTAAATAAGTGACAAAGCCAACGTATGAGCCCAGGTGGGGAGTCTGGCTTTGGAATCCATGCTCTTAATCCATATAGTATGGCAATAGGGCAAACATGCATATGACACATACACAGTGTATGTCTTCCTAGAAAGTTCCATTCTGGTCTAACAGAGGAAGTGTGTAGAAGGAGGTCCAAACGACCTTTGGAGTTTCTATTATGTGCAGGTACCATGGTATGATGGAAATACCATGATGTTCAAGACACTGCCCAGGTGCCCATGGGGTTCTGAGGGGACGTGTCAAACATGGCAGCTGACCCGGGGCTGGTTGCAAGCAATTCTGCAAAGCTCAAATCCAATATCCTGCTCCCAACTGATGGATGTGTTTGCACACACCTCCTCTAGCTCCTTTGAAAAAGATTACCACTGAGCCAGGCAGCAACACATTTTTCATTTTAAATAGGTTCCAATAGATGTGTCCTTCCTCCAACTTTCAACGACACTAGCTGAATCATGAGAAATTTTGGTCACCTGTGGAAACTATTTTCATTACTTTCTAGTCCCAACACAAATATTAATATTGCTGAAAGTTCTGCACTGTATTACCCTTCATCTGGCAGAAACGGACTGTTTTTTCATCATGACTGATTCACAAACGACCAAACTGAAAAATATTTACGCTTGCTTCATTCTGGGAAGCTGATACACTGAAGAGGTCTGTTCCTTTTCAGTCATGCCAAAGATTTGATAGGATGCAATACTGCAACTGTTTTTCTGCCACCAGATGACATTTTTTCTCCCTGCAACTAGGCCAGGAATATAAACCCTGAAGAGTATACCACACATATTTGGATCAGCTACTGAACAATACTGCATATTGCATTTTCCCAAATGCTTTCACCAAAATAGCAGCAGAAATCCTCATCTTACACACACACACACACACACACACATACACACACAATCATGGGAGTGGTGAGGATGGCTCTCTTAGGATTAGACTTGAGAATTTACCAAGTGTTATCTTCTGGGCTGAAAAATCAAAATGATCCTCTGGATTCCTTCACAAAGCCCTTTCATTCTTGAAGAACTGCCCCAACTTCAGTCTTGAATGTAGTAATAATGCGTGGTATTCATTCAGTGAATACCTTCTTCCTTGACCCATGAGTGAGTGGCTCATCAGCGCACTCAAGCCCACAGTACTTTGATGTTTTTCCCTTTAATACATGTAGAGACTATTGTTTGTTGACTCGTGCACACTCTTTAGGGTCCTCAACCAGAGTGAGTTGGGCACGTGCCAACAGGAAAGTGGATCTCTGTCCAGGTACATCCAACTTTGTCTTCTAATCTGCATTGTATGAGTCATCAGGATAATTCATGAGAAAACTACCGCTGGCACAGTAGCATTTGCAAATTTCCCTAAACTTGTCATTTTCCTATACTGGCTTATCTGTCAGCATGGCCTAGATATGGCAGAAAGCAGAGACCCATCTTTCTTATTCTAATGACTGGGGGTATGGGAGAATCTTACAAAAGTTGATGCGTTTTGCTTATTCATCCTCTATTGAAAGCAGTGAAGTCTCTGTCTGGAGGACTAACAAAGCAATGGCTTTTCTCCCTTAAGATAACAGCCTGTCGGTAGGCATTTTGTAATAAACTCCATTACAGGTTCTAAACCTTCCCAAGGCCCCATGGATTCAATAGGTAGGAGTACATCAGTGTTACGCGTCAAGTACATTTTCCCTCATGACTTGTAACAGCTCTTTTAATGTAGGAGTCTTTTTATGCTATTTCCAAGTGTCTTTTAGGCATGACAACCCAAAATAGCAACCTTTCTTTTTTTTTTTTTTTTTTGCGGTACGTGGGCCTCCCACTGTTGTGGCCTCTCCCGTTGCGGAGCACAGGCTCCGGACACACAGGCTCAGCGGCCATGGATCACGGGCCCAGCCACTACGCGGCACGTGAGATCTTCCCGGACCGGGGCATGAACCCGCGTCTCCTGCATCGGCAGGCGGACTCTCAACCACTGCACCACCAGGGAAGCCCGCAACCCTTTTTTAAAGCTAACAACCTGTATTTTAAAACCAATAACCTGAGCACAAGGACCCTCAAGCATATACATCTTATATATTCTCTGTATTCTGAAATCATTTGAAAATTTAAAAAGTAAATAAATTTGGTCACTAGCCATGCATGTACTGGAGCAATGGTGATATTCCTATTAATCAGATTAAGAAACTATCGGGGTTCCAGATGCTGTAATAACACCCCGAATAGCTCCATCAAAGTCATTATTTTTACACCCAGCCCATTAAACCGATTGCAGAATCCCCTTGTCTCATATCCACATTTTAACTGAAAATGGATGTGACAGATTTCTTATGAGAAAAGTAATAGCACACAAGTGACATTATGACAAAAGCTATTTTTATGACTCCATACATCCTGGTAATATTAATATCACTTCTCTTATGAAAAAACAATATATGACACTGCAGACTGCATGCCATCTTGGTCAGGAAGAATTTTGCTATCCTCGTCCTGATAAAAACAAAAACAAAACTGTTTTTAAAGTAGGGTATTTAATTTCCTTTTTCTTAAGATCCCTGAAAGAAATGGAAATGACAGAAATGAGTCTAGTTTAAAATAAGACTTTAGGATTTCTGTGGCTTTGCATCTTGAATGTTCTATAAAATATCTTATAAATTCTGTTCCTAAGACCGGTGTAGTTCATAACTCTACAACTCTTTTCCTTCTGTCATAGAAATGGTGAGAAAGAAACAAGATAAAACCAGAGATCATATGATAAATATCCTACCTCCTCCTTACCATGAAACAACCAGTGTGTACATTCAAATTTTCACTTTCAATATCATATACATTCATTGGAACCCAACAATTCAGGAGTTTGAAATCTCTTTTATATTGAGGAAGCAATATTTTAAAATCCCGAAGACTTGACTGAATCATAAAGTTAAATTCTTTGCTTTCTGGTAAGACCAGGGATGCAGCTAAGAACTAATTCATGGCTATACAGGAAATATGAGAACAATTTCATGAAACAAAAGGAGATAAATTTAAATGGGTATTACTGTACAAACTTAGGACAGGGTAATCCACATGAAATGTGCCTTAATGTATGAACTACCCCATAGAATCAGAATAATAATCACCACTAGGACTTACACATGAATAATAGTCTTCAACTTGCAAATCACTTTTAGATAGGATCTCACAACTGATCACCACAAAAACCTTTGAGATCAGCACTATTATGCTTCTCATCATATAGATGAAGGTGTTGATTTGCAGAGCTGCACAGTTTAAGAACTATGACATTAAATTACATACCATTTGTTTCAATCACGATAGGTACTGTACTATTTTTCTGCAATAGTGTTAACCATGCCTACAAAAGACACAGAAAATGGTTCATATTACAGGACCTTCCTTACAAATACTTTTTTTCATGCTATCTATGAGTCTAACAGAACACTCAGAAACCTAGCCCTTTTTGCCAAAGTCAAAATGTCTTCACATAGATCTTCCATGAATACATTTTGCACGGTCTCGGTTGGAACAATGGACATGTAATGATTTAGGCTCTTAATTACCTAAATATGTTGCTAACTCAGTTGTTAGTTTTTGTTTGTCGAATTTTTGATTATCCTGCATCCCTCTAAGATAATCAATTTATACTAAAATGAGGGAAACCAGTGTCCCTTTTAACACTCCCAAATTGGTCCTCACCAAAGGGTTAAAAAAAAAAAAAATCACTAAATCTTCTAAACCTATCCATCCAACTCAAGCAATACATAGTCATCAGCCAAATCAATCCATGAGACATGAAAAAAAAAGTTATTTGGCTATAACGTTCTCCATATACAGGCAGAGAAGAACAGGTTGCCAAGTGTCACTTTGGTTTTCCACCATGTTAATACTGAAAACAGTGCACTGAAGTGTGAACCCCCCTGCCTGCCCTATACTTCCCTTGATAACACCATCTTATGATCAATTGAAGGAAAGGGATCAATGCCCTGACGTCCAGCTGTCCATTCAAGCATCAAATGTAGGGGTACTTATTTTTAAGGGTCTTTTCATGCTCAGACTTCTACCTGTGTCGACACTGTCTTCTTTTTCACTCTATGTCTTCATTGAGATTTAGAGTGAACCGTCATCTATGAAGTTATATACAAATATCAGACACACCCTCTACCTAGGAGGAAATATATGTAATATTTTCTGTTTTTTTGAGAGAGAAGTCCAACTCTCTCTGTTTTTGTTTTTCTTTCCCAAGATCATATAAAGTACTGGGGTTTGGAGGTAACAGAAAATCTGAACGATGTCAGTCACAACAGAAGTACCCTTGGGAAGCACTCAATGAATCTGGCATTTGTTAAATAGCATAGACTTTGGAGTCACATAGAGCTGGTCCCATTCCAATCTCATCATTTTCTGGCTGTGTGTCCCTGGTGACAGAGGTAACTGTTGTGATATTACTTGGGTGTAATTGTAATTATGAAATTCTTATTTCATAAGACTTCTGTAATGGTTACACTGAGTAAGGCAACAGTGTCCAGAAGACCATAATTCTCAAAAAATGGTATGTGTTTCTTTTAAGAACTAGATGTCCTATTGATGCTTCCAGCTATCTAATTTTACTTAAGAAAAAACAAAGTTAAAAATGCATTTCTTTATTATTTATCTTTATATTTAACACAGTGGAAACAGCCTTCAAAAAGCAGAAACAAGAAGCCCAGGTTCCAATTCACACAGCTTCTCAATCACCTCTGGGTCTCTGGGACTCAAGAGCTTTGTCTCTTCTTACCAGGTTCTGTTACAATCCATTGATTTTTTCCTCACAGTATAAAATTTCCTTCGTTTAATTTCATTGGGCCATTTCCCCTGGGTCACTCTGACTGATTATGTTCCTTGTTGTTTATACTGTTCAACCTTCAATAGATTTCATTTTGAAGAACATGATGCAATCATGTGATTCTTTCTTGTTATTGAACTGTCGTTGCCTAAAGAATGTCCTAAAGAACAGGAAAATAATTGATGCCCATAAGCATCACAATCTTTAAGACAATTATGAGGTAAATTAGAGATCTTGCATCTTGATCAAAGAAAAAAAAAAGTGGAGTAGGGTTGAGACTTGGGAACTAACCTCAAGTAGCTGACATTATATACCTACCTACTCTCTCCCCCTCTCTGATATTTATACCATCTCATTTGATTCTCAGAACAAGGCCATGAGTTGGTATTACCTCAGTTTACAGAAGAGGAGACTGTATTTCCAGAAAGTCAAATAACCTGCCTCACAGCCCAAAAAAGGGTAGAGACTGCACTCAGACTTGGTCTTCTTGATGCTAACTGCCATACATCCTCTATGGAGAATCCAGGAATAATATTAAAACTTTACATTGTCTACATTACATTCCGATTACTTTGGGTTTGAATTTCAGAAATATCCATGTCTACATGAAATGAAGTGTCCCTTTGGAAACCTGAAGCAGGTCTGAGAAGCTGACCAGGTGTGCAGTAACTTTCAGAAGGAAATGAAGCCTTTCCTCCCACGGACGCTCTCCCCCCATTTGTTCAGTAGCTGCTCTAAGCATTCCATTTCAGAAACTATCTGCAGTTAGTCCAAGTACTTACTTATAGTTTTAAAATGCAAGTATTTTCAGAAAACAAACATTGAGCATTGGTGTCAGTCATATTCACTGTAGTAGAAATGAGTTCCAACTTATCTTGAGACCAGTTGTATTGGTAAGAGAGCTTGAGGACAGAAAAGAAACATGGTGACAGAAGTGTCCCACAGAAGGGGGGTTGGGCAGCTCTGGAACTGGTAGGGGCACTAAAGCCAAACAACAGAAACTAAATACAAAGACAACAAGAGCCACAACCGAAACAATTTTGTAATTTTACCCAAGGCTTGGGGCTGTCTTAAAGAACTAATGATTTTCAAGGCTCCGTTATTATACATTTTAAAATAAGGGAAATTTACCATTCTATGTGTGTGATTCTATGTGATCTCACTCCTACTTTATCACTGTATACTAGGCAACCTTTCTGCAATTTTACTGGTGTCAACAATATCACTTGCTGTAATAATGGGAGGAGAATTTCCATGCAGGCAAAAGCCATGTGTTAGGATGCCTTGTTTTCTACCTGCCGGGGTTCTGTGAGTGTTCTAGTGTATTTCCAGCACTCATTCTGCCCAATTCATAATCTAACAGATGGCACCATTAAGCAAGTATCCTCCGTAAGTCAGTCTCTTTGAAAATGAGGGCAAAGAAATGCAGAATAAAATTCCGTTGACTAGAAGAAAAAGGGTCCTTACTCCTTACATTATGTCGACAATGGCTGACAAATTTCTCGCGGATATAATCTTGCAGAACATATGCACGGTAACGTTTTACAGCAACATAAACTGATATTGTGAGATACCTTGATAAATAGTTACTTTCTCACCCCAGGCTGTGTGCTTCCCTCTCCAGACACATACAGCTCCCATTACCACCCGACAGCCGGGGGAGAATTACACACTGCTCAGTAGACGGCTTCTGAAACAGTAAGGAGATGTTAAAAAGCTGCACTGAAATTAGGGCATTGGAGCAGAAGCATGTTAAACAGAATGTAATATCAGCTTTGGAGGCAAAGAAATATCCAATGTGCAACAGAAAGGTAACGAGGGAAAAAAAATCTAGTGTTCCACGCACTGACAGTGAGCTATTAACAAGGTAAAATGACCAAGTATCGGTGCAATTTGGAGCTTGCATTTTCTGTTTTGGGAATTACGATAATGTGACAAGGTTATCGTTACAATTAGGAGAGTAATTAAAGTAGCAGCGTAATTGCTCTTCTGCATTTTTTTTTGTAGTCGAAAAGATCTAATTGTATAAAAAAAGAGGAGAGAAAAGAACATTCTTCATTTACTTTTTAAAATTTCTCACAAGCATCTATCTCAGAACCCAAGAGCAGGCATACTCGTCACACTGCACCTAGCACCTTTCAATTTTCTTCCCTTGAACCACTTTTTTTTAGCTGTTACAAATTACTTGTCACATACCATGGATTTTATGTGTGAAGACTGTCTTTATTAGGAGTCAGTTTCTGGTGTGTGTGATATTATTTCTAAATCTGATAGGTTAAGATATTTTTCTCCTTCGTGCTTCCTGATTCTGGACTTAGTTTCAAGTAATTGTATGTTCACACTGTCTCACCTATAAAAATGAGGAAAAACAGAATTGTTTCACCCGGGTGGGTACAGCTCCACATACAGTAGACAAGTAAAACTTTAGAAATAAATAAATAAACCTACCCAACCCTGAAGAGTCGGAGCTGGGACAGACAAGGTCTGTCTGTCTGGCAGAAACACTTTGAAGAACAGAAAGGAGGAAGCAGCATGAAAAGATTTGTTGAAATTTCTGGGGGGAGAAGGGAGCGACTCTGGCAGAGATGCAAGAAAGTCAACATTTTTGCTCAAATCCTATGGGCTGTCCAGGGCTTCCCTGGTGGCGCAGTGGTTGAGAGTCTGCCTGCCGATGCAGGGGACACGGGTTCGTGCCCCGGTCTGGGAAGATCCCACATGCCGCGGAGCGGCTGGGCCCGTGAGCCATGGCCGCTGAGCCTGCGCGTCTGGAGCCTGTGCTCCGCAACGGAAGAGGCCACAGCAGTGAGAGGCCGGCATACCGCAAAAAAAAAAAAAAACCTGTCCATCCGACATGAAAGAGTGAAGGAGACAGGAAAGCCACTAAAAGCCGCTGATGCCAGGGGAAGCCCAGGGTCTGGAGTCTAACCTGTAACCTGCATCTAACCTCTGGATGGCAATGGACAGCACAGACCTGGCGAAGAGTGGTGAGTTCCAAGAACATTCCTGGAGGGAAACCGAGCCGCATGATCCTGTGCAAGTGACAGCACTTCTGTAAGCCTCCCTTTCCTTACCTGAAAAAGTGATCCTATTCCGCTAATTTGTTGAGCTGCTAAGAGGTAAAAAGAAAAAAAATGCATAAAAAGACTTTATAAACAACATCTGTATTACATGTACTCATATGTACATACATTACACATATATGTATGTATACACATATATTACATAGCGCATATAATCTTTACCATATGCAACTATGGTTTAGCTCCCGGGCTCCCTTTCCTCTAGGTAGTGCCTTTCAAAGGACAGCTGAACTATTTAGAAACAAAAGAACTCATATTCATTTTGCTGCAAGTTTTGCCCCAAAAGTGATTACTTCCTTTGCCTGGTAGACCTCACACTGCTTATCTGCTTAGCCAATTCTTGTTCCTTCAGCAAGGATCAGCTAAAAGGTTACTTCCTTGTGGAGCCTTCCCAGACTCCCAGAGGAGAAACGAGCCCCACTTCTACTCTGCCTCCAGACCTCTGTGTACATCCCCCCATCCCAGCTTGTCCTCTTGTCCATCTACCACCAGACCATGAACAGCTTGAGACAGGGGCTGAGTCCCTGCATCTCCGTACTGCTAGGCTGAGCATGTGTTCAAAAAGTATGTGTCAGCTGAGCTGAATAACAGATTCTTCATTAGGAGTAACTACGACAGTTATATATGTCTGTATATGCAGATGCATATTCATGTGTACAAATCTATGTGTATACATGTGCTTTTACGTGTATTTATCTGGCCTCATAAATATATTTTAAACACAGTTGTCTTTGATGAGGACACTAAACTGTTAGGAAGCCACTAGCCACCCACATTACCAGATCCGGAGAAAGTGATGGGAATAACTAGTTCCTTTACTTCGGATTACCTTATTCCCTAAAGGTTATTAACTCCTCTGGCAATAACAGCATCTCACAATCACTCTAAAGAAACGCTATCCAATATGCATGATGCAAAAGGATTTGAAAAACAAAATGTTGATCTGGAAGGGAATCATGTAGCGGGAACTCCCCGGTGAATAAACACCTTGACACTGATGCTACAGCTGCTGTTCATCTGAGCAACTGCATCTTCCCCTCTCTTTTGTGATGTGATTTTAAACTGAAAGCATTAGGTAGCTAGAAGCACTGTAATTAAAGCTTCAAGCAGAAAATGATTGAAGAAGCACTGAAAAAGACTTCTCCTTCAAAAGTGCATTTCAATTCTCCCCTTGTCTCTAGAAGACAAATGCTTCTGACAGTCTGTATTTTACTACTGTTTCATTTAATAATGCATATCGACATTCATCCAGGAACGTCAGCCGTTGCTTTACTTCTCATTTTAAATCAGCTAAGCACCTGCCCATTCCCATGACTCCAATCCCCTCCCTCCACCCACCCAGCTTGTTTTCTCTGTTTGTTCTCACTTACTTTTTAAATTAATTTTTGAAGCAAGGATATATGTTTCAGGGTGAACACACTAATTCCCTAAAAGACCTGAATATAACTCTGGGGGCAAAGGAGAGCCACTTGCCTCTTGTTCTGCTTACAAAATGACAAAATCATAACCCAATTGAAAACATACACACACACATGCAGAGGACATACACGTTCCAAGAGCAAAAGAGACTACACGGAGGCTTCAATATTCTTATGGTCTGTACTTAGAACATAGTAAGAGATACTGTCTACAAAATTCCATCGTGTGCTTTATTTCCTAAGAAGGATTCCAGGTTCACTATTTCTATAATCACCATTTTCCTTCTAATATGAGCTTGTGCTATATACAAGTTACTTCTAGAAGTGTCTTTTGTGTTTTGCTTTTATTTTTATACTTTCTGGGTTTGTGTAGGGATGTTAACTAGCCCATCTCCTTTTTGAAAATCCAGGTACCCTACTAATAATACCTTATAGTCATAATGCGGTAAACTTAAGGAAGAAATCATTTAAGCAAATTTATTCATCACTTCATTAAATACTCAGTTAGGAGCTGTGGAGGTGTTTCAAGATAAATATGATATGAACCTTGCTCTCAAAGAATCAGCAAACTAGTAACAGAGCTACCTCATAAAAATGCTTTAAAAAAGAACACTCTAAATTAGTTATGAATTTAAGCCTCCCATCAAGTAACAGGGTCTGTGTTTTTTGAAGGGGTTTATCACTTAGAAAACAGGAAGAGTTCACAAAGTCTTTTACTAGATCAATTATAAAAGGTAGAGAAATTGTGCTAGTAAGGCGTTATTTATAAGTAATAGTCATAGTTATTACTTTCATATGCATGTACTACATGCCAAGCATTGTTCCGAGCACACAGTATTAATTCATTTAATTCTCCCAACACCTTTATGTGGTAGACATTATCTCCATGCTCTAGTTGAGAAAACTAAGGCCCGGAGAGACAAGTAACTTACCTAAGGCAACCAAGTACAATGACAAGGAGGGATCTGAGCCCTACAGAGACCGCCTCCAGCGCTAGCTTAATCATTTCCTACAACTGCCTCTAAGCCTTGGCGCGCCCCTGCAGTATAGAACATACGCAACTTACCGGGTCGAAAATGGATTTTCTCCAAGGAACATGTGTGGTCCTCAGACCAAGCTCAGGCTATGATTCCACTTTTTTTTTTTTTTTTTTTTTTTTTTGCGGTACGCGGGCCTCTCACTGTTGTGGCCTGTCCCGTTGTGGAGCACAGGCTCCGGATGCACAGGCTCAGCGGCCATGGCTCACAGGCCCAGCCGCTCTGCGGTATGTGGGATCTTCCCGGACCGGGGCACGAACCCGTGTCCCCTGCATCGGCAGGCGGACTCTCAACCACTGCGCCACAGGGAAGCCTCTATGATTCCATTTTTAAAGCTACAATATTTTTAGCAATAGAATTTTGTCACTAACTTTTTAAAAATTAATAGAGCACTACCTGTAGGTGAAATTAGGGAAAGAAAGAAGGGTATTTGGGATGTAGGCTAGAGCTTGTCAAAAGGTAAGTTAAATATCTGAAATTAAGCTCTTACCAATAAAATTAGTGTGCCCTGCACACACACACGTACACCTAATTTTCAACCACCCAGTGGGCCTTCTTTTAGAATGGTGAATACTGCGGATGAAATCCATATAGTTGTCTTTAGGATATGAAACTTTAAAAAAATTATAAATGTCCAGACAGCACTGCTTATTACTGCTTTAATTTAAGAGAATCACTGTATATTCCAGACAGTCTTACGAAAGTACAAATCTTCTATATTCACAAGACTGAATTTATCCACTTAATAGTGAATTTCTTAATTATATGCCTTCTATCTATAGTGTATTAACATCTCACTGCTAGAAAATAGAAACATGCATACATCTTTATGCTTATTTCTTCTGCTAATTATTTTTTAATTAATTAATTAATTTATTTATTTATTTATTTATTTTTGGCCGTGTTGGGTCTTCGTTGCTGCATGCAGGCTTTTCTCTAGTTGCGGCCAGTGGGGGCTATTCTTCATTGCGGTGCGCAAGCTTCTCATTGTGCTGGCTTCTCTTTGTTGCAGAGCACGGGCTCTAGGTGCAGGGGCTTCAGTAGTTGCGGCACATGGGCTCAGTAGTTGTGGATCTCGGGCTCTAGAGCGCAGGCTCAGTAGTTGTGGTGCACGGGCTTAGTTGCTCTGCGGCATGTGGTATCTTCCCGGACCAGGGCTTGAACCATGTCCCCTGCATTGGCAGGTGGATTCTTAACCACTGCGCCACCAGGGAAGTCCCTTTCTCCTGCTAATTATTAAAAGTGTTTTTAGTCATCACTTTTCTAATTTTTAATAGTTGGAGTTCTTCCCATTTTCTTCTCTCCTTACCAGATTCATTTTAAGATTTTAGATAGGGAAGAAATAGCTATGTTGCTGACCTGTAGCATCTCACAGGAATTTAGGCATATTCTGACATACTAACTAGTTCATTTCTGAAGGTACATCAAGATTATTAGGGCTGCTAACCTCCTTTGGCCCCTTAGCTCAAGATGTGAATCTACTGTGAAATCTGATGTGAAAAGACTTCAGTACCTTGTCACTCTTAGATTTCCCCTCCTTCCCTTTCAATAAAGATAGCTTTTACACAGAGTAAACTAGCATACCAAGTGGTCTCTAAGGACCACAATTGCATTACCAGAATGATGCCTGTCTCCATTAGAAAGGCATTATTAGATGATGTTATAGGTCTTTAATCCACATCAGTGTGTTCTGCAGGTGTGATCTATACCCAGTGGGTGAGGGCATGGGAAGCTGATGTGATACCAAGCACCACCTCTGACTGCAGGACAGCAAACCACCTTCAGGGAAAAAGGACCTCAGAATCAGACCTTAGCAGCATCCAGTAGTGATGTAGAATTGTTCTCTTAACTGGGCCGAGTGACTGAAATTCATAGCAGCACCTCTCTATTTTTAAATTCAGAAAAGAATGGCAAACATAACCATTCCTCAGATAAGTTAAACACCACACTCATATTCACAATCCTAATTGTTTGGTCAAAGTTAATGAATTAAATTTTACAAATAATGGATCAAGTAGAAATATCACAATTTTAAGAGGGAAAGAGTCTCGGCCCGATTAGGTGAGTTGAATTCATTGTCAGCTCTAACTAGAACGTCAGGATTCAGTTAAGGAAAAGGGTGGGAGGATTCAAAATAGATATTCAAACCACACAGACGTGGTCTGATAAAACCGCAGAGTCATCTGTATGCCACTTGCAGGCTTTGAAAAAAAAATGAAAATGTAATACATCCTGAACTGTATTTCTTAGGTACACTAATATATCAGGAAATGAAGCACATAATACTTCCACTCTGCAGGAAAGGCGTCTGCACCCTGTGATCGCTCACTGACAAATGTTTATCTTCTACAATGTCTTTTTTGCAAGATGACAGTTTAAATCCTGTAGGAAGAACACTAAACTAGCACTTAGAACTTCCTTGTATTTGGGACTTCAATAAGTACTTGTTGATCGCTGGCTCAAACATGAATCTTTTCTTACCTAAAAATATGTGGTGTCTTGTAGAGGGTAATGAAGCCCTCTAATAAGTTCAGCTCTTTGAAAAAGAAAAATATAAAATATTTCCCCCTTTCTTCTACATGAGTATGAAAACAAGAAAGGAGGCTTGGCTTTCTGTTACTGATGAGATTTTCCTTTCAACTGAAACCCTCAAGATCACATTTGAAAATATCTGCCTTACCTTATAAGCTGATGAATATAAAACTGAATCTATGTTGTTTTTCGGATAACTGTGTCAAGCACATAGGCAGAGCTGTGTTTTAATGTACTCCGAAGTTCCTCTGTTATGCCGTGTCTTCAGTAGGACAAAAAGACTCTATACTTTTCCAAAATTACAATGTAGAACCACCACCAAAACTTATACTCAGGGCTTCCCTGGTAGCACAGTGGTTGAGAATCTGCCTGCTAATGCAGGGGACACAGATTCGAGCCCTGGTCTGGGAGGATCCCACATGCCGCGGAGCAACTAGGCCCATGAGCCACAACTACTGAGCCTGCGCGTCTGGAGCTTGTGCTCCACAACAAGAGAGGCCGCGATAGTTAGAGGCCCGCGCACCACGATGAAGAGTGGCCCCCGCTTGCCACAACTAGAGAAAGCCCTCGCACAGAAACGAAGACCCAACACAGCAAAAATAAATAAATTAATTAATAAACTCCTACCCCCAACATCTTCTTTAAAAAAAAAAAAAAAAACTTACACTCATCTACAGAGGTAACATGAGGTCATCTTTCTTTTTTTTAATTAATTAATTAGGATGCGTCGGGTCTTGGTTGCAGCATGCGGGATCTTCGTTGAGGCCTGTGGGATCTTTTGTTACGATGAACGGGCTCTTCATTGCGGCACGTGGGCTTCTCTCTAGTTGTGGTGCGCAGGCTCTAGAGTGCAGGGGCTCAGTAGTCGTGGCATGCGGGCTTAGCTGCCCCGCGGCATGTGGGACCTTAGTTCCCCGACCAGGGATCAAACCTGCATCCCCTGTATTGGAAGGTGGATTCTTAACCACTGGACCACCAAGGAAGTCCTGAAATCATCTTTCTTTTTACCTTCTCCCTCAATCTTTCCTTCCGTCCCCCTCCCTTCTCTCACTCCTTTCCACCACAAATATTCGTTGAAACCCTACTATACCCCTGGAATCTGAAAGTAAAAGTGTAATTCAGACAGCCATCATCCCAAGGGGTTCAACAAGGTGAAAGGACCCTTAGATGGTCCCACTGAGGGAGAGGAAGAGAAAGCAAGTGGATCATTGGGGCAAGTGTTTAAAAGTCGGCCACTACAAAATACCCTGTCTACATCCTTAAAAAGATTGTATCATCACATCTCATCCTGATTTTATGTTTTGTGGCCAATAAACCTTTATCACTGCAATATCCACTGCATCCTTTTGCTCTGTCTCAATGCTGCAAAGGAGAACAGTTGTGCATTTCATAACAAAGACCAATGCAGATACCTGTAAAATCTTACTTGAATCAAAAGAAAAGAGCTAACAGGTGGAAGGTGGCTGCTCTCTCATTGTCCCCTGCCTTATTCACTATCTATTGTGTCTGAAAGTATTTAATTTACAAAAAATCCCCTAGTTAAAATTTAATGTGGGAGTCCTAGCCTGAGCACTGCATCCAGAAATGCCATTCCTCCACAGTCTTCTAAATCTAGACCTAGAGGTTAGGCTGGTAAAATTTTCAGAGAAATAATGCAGTGGCAGAAGCATCAGATACACGAGCAACAGGATTCATTAGTTACAGCAGTGCAGGTCTCTTGGAAGGATTTCTGGAATCATTTCTTCACATCAAAGGTTTCACAATCAGCCTTCTAAATTGCTCCATAAACCGAAAGGTCTCGTGTCTTACCTGTCTATACCAGGAAATTCCATGCTGTGGCAGAATCATCAACAGTATCTTCATGAAACACTGGCTGAGCTCCTAGAGGGAACGAGAGGGACCACACCTCTCATGGAAGAGGCCTGTGGGATGTTCTTCTGTGATCATCTGCCCTTGGTAGCTTCGAAGGGCATGACTTGGGCTGTTGGGTCAGTAATACAGGGACACATTAACGTCTATTTCTTTTCCAAAACATCAGTGATGCTTGTCTTACCTTTTTTTGAATAAGCCATGTTGGAAGACTTGTTAATATTTATTGAGCACATAACTGCACCAGATACTATGCTAAATGCTCGGCATGCATTTAATCCTCACGGCAACTTGTTTTTTTAAAAATAAAAACGTATTTAATAGAATTCCAAATTTGAAAAAACATATGGAAATAATAATAGTGATGATCATTACCAGTATTTGGCATTATACATGATTTATATTTTCCTTTCTATAATTCTTAAGTGTTTAGTTTGTTTTCTAGTTATTGGATGTTGCCACTGCTATATCAATTTCTTTTTCTTTGGCATCTTTCTGCTTTACTGTTGTGGTTGATGGTGGAGTTTTTGTTGTTGTTTATTTGTTTGCTTTGTTTAATTTCTTTTTGTGTGGTATAATCTTCCATTCTTTTATTTTAGAACTTCAGGTATAGTTTTTTAATAGGGGTGAGATGTCTCTTATAAATAGCATAGTACCCATTTATTTCCTTTATCAAATCTGAGAATCTCTAACTAACGTGTGAATTAAATCTACTCACATTTACTTTGATTACTTATATATTTATTTTCATTTTTTTATTAACGTGACTTTTCTTTGGTTTATATTTTGTTTGGGGGTTTTGTTTTTTTTCTTTTTTAAAAATTTATTTTATTGAAATATAGTTGATTTACAATGTTCTGTTAAATTCTGCTGTGCAGCTAAGTGACTCAGTTATACATACATTCTTTTTCATATTCTTTTCCATTATGGTTTATCACGGGATATTGAATATTGTTCCCTGTGCTATACAGTAGGAGCTTGTTGTTTATCCTCAACTTTTTAAAGGAGGTTTTAGTTTTGCTGTCCCCGCTGCACAGATGAGAAAGGTGAGGCTTATAGAGATTAAGTACCTTGCCAGGGTGCCAGAGCTGTGAAGTAGTGAAGGCAGCTACAAGCCCAAGCAGACAAGATCCAGAGCCTAGCTTCTAACCACTAATGCTGGCTCCCTAGATTCTGAGAATTAAAGAATTACTGGAGGGCTTCCCTGGTGGCGTTAGTGGTTGAGAGTCCGCCTGCCGATGCAGGGGACACGGGTTCGTGCCCCGGTCCGGGAAGATCCCACATGCCGCGGAGCAGCTAGGCCCGTGAGCCATGGCCCGTGAGCCATGGCCGCTGAGCCTGCGCGTCCGGAGCCTGTGCTCCGCAACCGGGAGAGGCCACAACAGTGAGAGGCCCGCGTGCCGCAAAAAAAAAAAAAAAAAAGAAAAAGAAAAGAAAAGAAAAGAAAAAGAGTTACTGGAACTGTCCAGTCTTAAACAAATGAAGAAACTGAGGCTCAAGACAGTTGAGAAATTTGACAGAAATCAAAGATTTTTTTTAGAGACAGCACAAAACTAGAATTCAGAACATCTGCCCACTAGCCTATTGCTCTTTTGATGATCCCACACTGCTTGTCCAGTCCAGCTCATGGCACCAATTGTTGATAAGATGACTATTTGATACATAGCTATACAAAACAGAAATGGACATGACCTTCTCCATTTCATCTTCCTCTCTGAGAATCTTTGAGATAGTGATAATTGTGCACACCCCACCTACTACAGGAGACAGGAAAGTAAAATGATATAAGTAAACTGAAAGCTTTAAGAAATAGGAATTACAAAAATGGAAAGGATTACGAAAAACAGTTCCCATCTTCATGGTTCCATTTCATGCTATGCTTTCTCTCTGGCAATAATTAAATTAAAACTTTAGTTATTCCATTAGGGTCCACTGCAATCCTAAATAAAAGGAATCTTTTAGGGATTTCAAGGCAGAACATACATATAAATCCATCCATGCATGCACTCATCCAGCCATTCATTCAAGAACTTAAGATACAGTGGTAGTTAGCCAAACACACCAAAAACTAACAATATGCTAAGATCCTACTAGGCATAATATTTTGCATAGTTTATTTCACTTAATCTTTATAAGAACTCTTTAAAATATTAATGTCTTCATTTTATACAAGAAGTTGAGATAAAATGTATAATTTGCCCAAAGTGTCACAGTTAGGTAGTAATAGAGCTGGTATTCAAACTCAGGCCCACCTAATTCTAACACTGAACAACCATGCTGTCCTTGACATTCCCTCTACCTGGAGTCATGTTTGGATGTGCCGATGACCACAAAGTACTATCCCTCCCAACCCCTCCCGTTAAACAGGACAAGCAGAGGTGACACAGGAGCACCTATTGCTATCACTTGGGCTCTAGAGAGTTAAATCATAGAGTGATATGAAAGAAAACAACAAACACTGCACTTTTTAATGAATTCTCAATTACTCTCCATTGGAGAAAGCTAAGAGTTACTGTAGGCAGAAAAGGAGATTCTAGAAGGTTATCTCTACCAGCGGCATGTCCGTGCTCCTCTTAAGCTTCCAGTCTACCTCCATTTCCTAATTTTTCCAAACAATCCCATTCCTTATATCACTTCAATTATGGCCTAATGGTCCTGTTCAGCACATTTCACAGATACCAACTAGCACTCCTCCATCAGCAACGTGCTCTAAATCTTGAAGAGCAAAAGAAATACGAGACTTGAAGATGCAATCCTTTCATCTTCTTGTTAGGAGTTCTGGTAAAAAGATGGAGTCACAATCACAGCCAAGCTACCATTAAGTGAGATTAGAGATTTCTCTCGACATTCCATTATTTACAAGTCTCTCTGTCACTTAAGGACAAATAATCATCTGAATACTCATTTCTTCAGGAATCTATTTGCTATATATTTGCATAGAAATCCCATTAATTGATCTAGAAATAAAGAATCACGAAACGAGAGTGGGCAGTGACAAGCCAGCTTGTTTGCACGCCTGTCATCGGAGACCAAATTTAAGCTAAACCACCAGGATAATTATTTATGTTATCTGAAAAATCGCTAATGAAGGAAATACTACAATTCTCCCATGAGATCCCTTCCAAACTTCCAAAGTATTATATACAGGAAGATCAAGATTTCCACACAAAGAAAAATACAATTAAGGATAAGCTCTAATATTGGTTTTTAAGGGTAAAAAAAAGTCATGTTGTACAGGTCCTTCTTTATCTGCTAGCGTGTTTTCAGACTGCAGACAAGCCTTTAAACTGAAATCTAAGTGAAGCTGAAACAACATTGACTTTTTACCAGAAAATAAGTCTACGAACATAATTTCTCATGGCTGTGGGGTTTTGATATGAAAAACACCTTCATAACTCTGGATGACACTAATATTACGCTGAAAAAGAAAACATATTCATTAGCCAATTATAATCACATTGGTCATTCGTGTTAAATGAAATGTGCCTCACAACCCATCATATTTTCCACAATGTGGTCCACAATAAAATTATTTACTAGATTTGCCTGTTTTGCTTCCCTCTTTGTAATAGCTTTCATTTTGCTGTTTACCTGTTTCCTAACAGACATTCCCTAGGGTTCTTGAAGAGTTAATGTTCATTCTTAGAAGCTCTTACTTGAGAATTTCACCTAGTGGAAACACTCACTGCTTCGTCCCCACAGAATATACTATGAGTGTTGCCATTTTCATGTTTATAGCGACAAGCTAAAATTTAGTAGAAAAACTCTTTTTTTTGCCTGTTGATAAGCCAGACTCCTCCGCGGGCAGTTGTTTTTAAGAGCTCTCTCTTTGAGTAATTCCTTTCTAATAATCCATGATACCCACTGTTTTTGAGGCGATAAGACTGCTGGAGAGATTTCTTTTTTTCGCAGAAGCAAAGTGTTTTTAAGAGTTCTTCAGCAGTGAGTGTCCTAATTGAGACAGAGTGATAACTATTTCTTAAGATATCATTTCCTCTTCTGGACCCCAGACATAAATACTGTTATGGAGAAATTGGGCAAGAGGCAGTGTTGCCCCACAGAAAGATCCTTTAGGGAAACAGTGACATAGTATTACAGAACTGCCTTATCTATGCAGGAAAAAAAAAAAGCCATTTATAAACCACAGCACTCACATTATTCCAAGTTGGAGTGCAAAAGGAAGGAGAGCTAAGGCTTACTAGTACTTGATGTGTGTCAGGCATCACCTAATCTATTTGTCACAGTGATCCTGTGAGATGCATATTATTTTTCCTCCATTTAAAAACGGAGGAAGTAGACCCAAGATGAAGAAACACACTCAAGTTACCCTAGGTGGTTGCGGCAGAACCAGATTCAAAGCCATCCATGTGAATGCAAACTCCATGGCCTTCCCACTACAACCACCCTCTGTCGTTATGCAGCTCCCTTTTTGAAAGAATACAATTATGGAGATAATAAAAAGCATGTGATTGTTGCATTTTTCAAAACATCCAGATGTCTTCAAAGATTCCAGTAAGCTGCAGTCTGTGGTTCTGCAATACTGCAAGCATCTCTTTCAGTATAAACCATCACACCACTAATTTTGGCTATCCAGCCTCAGTTATAAGAATCCAGCTCAACATAATCAAGTCTAATGCCTCTGATTATTTCTATTTGCTCTTGCTTACAGGTCTGGAAAGACTACAGATTTTACAAATACCAACAGAGGGCTCATGGTGCTGTTGGAATGTTCTACCTTCCTGTTTTCAAAGCAAGAGTGCACTGCTTTGACAAAGTGTTCCACAGAGGGAACAAGGGAAGCTTCTATTAGATAACTTTGAAATTCAAATGCATGAGTTATTTCTGCAAACTTGTGTTAATATGAATTTTCTCAGTACTGAAAATTATGGGAAGTAGTATATGTTGATGGAGATAGAGACTTGTGCTATAAGTTTCAGAGGTAGGTTGGAGTCAGATACCTGAGTATCTGGTATGGATGGATACCAGATAGAGTATCCTCAAACATTTACTGGGCATGGCCTTCTCCCTAAAGGAGCTCACAGACAGTGGACACAAAGCACCAGGTAAAATTTTACACCACAATGAGACTATTATAAAGATAAAAGTGAGGGCTCACCCTACATTTAGTTCAGAAGAGAAGATTAACTTTCTTTGGGAAGATAAAGGAAAGGCACAGAAAGAATGGCCTTGAGTGTCAAGCTTAAAAGTTTAGCCTTGGGCTTCCCTGGTGGCGCAATGGTTGAGAGTCCTCCGATGCAGGGGACACGGGTTCGGGCCCCGGTCTGGGAAGATCCCACATGCTGCGGAGCGGCTGCGCCCGTAAGCCATGGCCACTGAGCCTGCGCATCCGGAGCCTGTGCTCCGCAACGGGAGAGGCCACAACAGTGAGAGGCCCGCGTACTACAAAAAAAAAAAAAAAAAAAGTTTAGCCTTGACTCTGTGAATAATGGAAAGCAGTAGGATCCGCCTGAAAATGAGGAAGAACAGCTGTGGTGTGCAAGTCAGGGGAGGAAAGACATACCTGGGTTTAACTGCAATGCAGCCAAAGTGAAAGGGCAAGGAGGACAGAATTTTTGAAAGATGCGTAAAACTAGTGACAGAACAATTGAAAGGGAGTAATTAAAGATGACTCAAAGCAGTGGTTCTAGACAGCGGATCTTGTTTAATAAAGACATATGAATTAAACAGAGTGAGACTTTGTTTAAAATGACATACCGACATTGAATTCCAACAAAATCCAAGTGAGTCCACCACTCCTAGTGGAGAGGGAAGAGTGACCCTGGGTCGCAGGCTGATCCTTTATAGGTCTGTGCATGGTCCAAAGAGACCAGGCAGCCATTTCCAGCAAGACTGACACTGGTCTGTTTCAGTTTCTTCCACGTGGCCTGATCACTTCTCAGCTGCAAACTGCAGAGAGCAAATGCTTTGGTTCAATTTAGCTCCTCAAACGTTTGTTGGGCAAGGCCTTCACCTTAAGTGAGCTCACAGATAGTGGACACAAAGCATTAGGTAAAATTTCTGCCATAGACAGAAATAACACAGAATTCACCGGAGGGCCAACAGAGCTGGTGTTTGCATGTGGCCCTGGAGCTGGGGAGCCGCTTATCAAACTGCTACCACACGTGGGCAGAGTGTGCTTTCGTACACCACCCCATCCACGAGCCCATCTAAACTGACCCAACTCAGAAATCATCTTATGCCACCCCATCCACAGAAGTCTCATGACAGATGATGGGCATGTGGTGACAAAAGAACATAGAAACAACAACAGCCATGGTCTAGTTGCCTACAGGGAAATGAAAGAATTAAGCAATGGATCACTTAATTTAGACAGAATTAAGAATATTTATACAGAACTAGGAAGGACAAATAATTGCAAATTCATAAAATGCAACGAGAATACATGCAGAGATGAGGGCATCAGCAGAAAGGGTGAGAAAAGAGGGATGGTCAAAAATCAAATTCAACTGGGGACGACTTGTAAGCACGGGGCTTATGTTCAAATTATCAACATGCAACAGCATTTCCCAGACCATCTCTGGGTCATTTTTTTCACCTAACAGGGTCTACCACCTGAGCAATCACATAGAGTTAGAAAAGGAGAGGATCTGATCTATTTATAGCACAGTCAATTCTCAGTCATTTCCAGGCTCTCTCAGAAACCTCTCACTCTATGTTATTATCTGCCCTTTGGCCATTCCATTATCCATTATCACCTCCACAGGGAAAAAGAGGTGCATCTCAAATCAGTCCATCTAACTATTTATTAGTAGTACTGGTAAAAGGGTAAAGACAAGAAACGGAGAGTCTGCTCTCCGATAACCGACTCCTTAATCACTAGGTACTTACCACAGGCTTTCATTAGTACTGAAAACATGCTAGAAGTTGTCATACTTTATTTTCTAATTAATGACTCTTCTCTCTTCCCATTTTATAGAAATGCATGGACAGACCCAAGAACTGCTTTCACTCAAAAATGGCAAATAGCAAATAATTACTTCTTAGATATTTACCTATTAAAAAGTCAAATATGGAAATCTGGACCACATGCTGCCTAGTGGAGGATGAGCAATCATCCCAGAATTTGATTTTAAGGCATGGAAAAATAAAGTTAGAGTGGATTTTGGAAATCACCTAGTGCTCACCTATCTTATAAAACTAATTAACTGCAGTTACAAAATAAGATAAGCAAACTGACGCAATTTGCTCTACTCCAGTTTCCCTCTGTGTAAACTGGGGTTATTAGCAGTATTTCTAAACAGAACCTCTTATACAAGGTTTTTGTGAATATTTAAACATGATAATATACATGAACTGCATAAGCAGCATCCTAAATGAATTGCATAATCAATACAATTACCGCTGTTAATTATTATTACTACTACTATTATTATTATTATTAACCCCCCTAGATGAGAATGTGACCTTACTGATACCCAGCATGATTCAAGAATCAGGAAAGCATACTGTTTCTAAACAGCCCCATAAATTAACCCTGTAAGATCCTTGGGGGGCGCTGTGATTAGCCCCTAGAACTCAAGCAGAGTGCTTTATCAAAAGTCATCTCAGGTCATCCATGGGTCGCCTATTGGCATGGAAAGTGTTGCCAGTATATAGACAGCCCAGAGGGGACCAAGGGGTTAAGGTGTGGGTATATCAAAATGTGCTCCACTATCTTCTACTGTTTTAGCCGCTGAAAATTTTGCTTAAAAAGGGGGAGGAGGGACCAGAGTGTGTTTATGTGTGCATACACCACCCCCACCTGCAAACAAGTCCTCTCTGTCTATCAATCGATAGTCTACCATAAAAGCAGCAAGGTGTTAGAATTGTCTCTTGGCCAACAAGAAGGACTTGAAGTCCAACTTCTGTCGCTACCGTGATCACATTAAACCATGCAAGTTTAGAATGCGTTGCAACCTTTGCATGGGCTTTGCTGCATTCAATGTGCAAATCATGAGGACTAGGGTGGATCCTGCTTTGTGGAGACAGAGTGACTAAGGATCTATGATTCCTAGTCTTCCTTTCTCCTCTTTGGAGGGCCCTCATTCCTCAGATATCGCCATCAGGAAATAATGTGCCTAAGATCTAATAAACAAAACAAAAAGGAAGAGCAACAACATGAAAAAGAGAGCAAATGTACAACAGTCACAAGTTCTTTGCTTTGCTCTCTTTAATTCTGTCTGGAAAGAGGCACAAAGTTAACATTATAAGTTAAATTTCTCATTTTATGGAAACCACATCTGCATGAACATCTACTTAACTGATGGTTTTACTCGGTGTCAAGAGAGATACTTCCTCAAGCAAAATTATTCCTTCTTTAAACAGATCTTCGAGTGTGGCATTTGAAATTGCCTCATGTGGGGTTTGGAGAGCTTGATGCTGATCAGGATTGGGTTAACCAAAAGGCTTTTGCCTGACAAACCTTCTTACGGTAAGGAAGAATGGTGGTGGTTGTATTTTTTCCCCACTGAGCCACCAATCTACAGGCATGGAAAGCACTTCTGAGGAAGCAGCCCCTATCACTAGATTATGAATCTTCTTGTTTTCCAGAATTGTCCAGTACAATTATATACTTATTCACTCAATTACATTTGTGCAGAACCTGGGGCATTAAGCACTATTGTTAGTACCAGGGAGATGGGATGAATGAGCCAAGGTTTTTGGGTCTACTGGGAGAGACAGACACATGAACAGACACGCTACAATACAACACCAACAGGGAACTAATAAAGTGACAAACAAAATGCCCTAGAAGCCCAGAGAAAGTAATGACTAATTTTGACTGGGAGGGAATGTGTCATTCCTGTGTGTCTTACAGGAAAAGAGTTTGCCAAATGGAGAGTGAGCAAGTAATATTCTATGTAAAGGGTAAATGGCATGGGGAAGGCCTTACCATCTTTGGAGCATGGGTGCTGGGATGGGTGCTGGAGAATGAGGTCTCAGTGATGCTCGGGACCCAGATTGTCATGGATCTCATGTGTCATGATAACAAGTTTGGATGGGCTTTATCCATGGGGACAGGAAATCCAAGTCATAGGACTAGTAATGCAATGTGATTTGCTTTCTTAGGGGATTAACTCTGGGGACACCAAGAATGGTACAGACAGATGGTGGAGAAAACACACAGGAGACTGTGGCTACCAAGAGTGAAACCAGCCCTGACATCTGGTCCCTCAGAAGGTTCCCCTAGAAGAGTTGGGTTAAATGGAGCAATATTTCCTATGTGGCAAAATATATGGGAAAAATACTTTCAGAAATTCACAAGTTACTCTAAACCAGACAACTATAAAAGCACTGAGTTTCTGGTTCGGAAAAAATTCTAAAAATTATCAGCGAGTGATCTCCAATCCCAGGAACTTTTGAACATCCACATTCCCAGGCTTCATCACAGACTTAAAATATCGGGGTCTCCAGGCCTCAGGCCCAGAAACATAGATTTTTAACCAGCTCCTCCAGTTTTTTAACCAGTTCATTCAGATGAATGAGTCTAGTTTGGAAAAGGGCAACTCTAGGTCAATCCATTAGATTTCCTGGGGAGGAGGGACGAGGTCTTCTTTGAAAGAGTATCCCAAGTGCTCAGAACAAAACTTAGCATGGTGCCTGGCACATGGTAAAAAATCAACCTTTGTCAAATCCCCAGTTACAAGTTTGTGACTTGAATGGATGTCTGTCTTGCATTCCTTTGGGACTCAGAGATTATGAGAATTGAGCTTTAAATTCCATTGCTGTCAGCACTATTTGACTGGTTCCTTACCTATTTGGGTAAAAAAAAAAAAAAAAATTTTAAACCATTTCCCAAAGAATTTTAATCTCTCTTACATGTTCTAAAGAAGCAAAACAAGGTCTTATTGTTTTATGTTGGGGGAATGTTGGTTCTAAAGCTACTTACTAAGAAGTGAAGAGCTTGCAGAATACACTCTAGTGCCTGCTTCTCTTCTCCAATGTGACTGATTGTATGTATATGTGTTGCATATATATGATGTGATTTTAACAGGAAAACCTCTGTGTTTCCAAACTTGGAAGCTGGGGGTTCCTAACATCTTCTTAAATATAACCTTCCCACAACAATTTATAGATTCATAGTACTAAGAAAAAAGAACCAAGTCTCAACTGCTCAATAGAATGCAAAAATTATACTATATATACATGTAATCATAATGAAATGGAAAATAACCCCAGCATTGTGTATTTGACCAGTGCCTTTGAGTGCTGTTCAGGAGTGTCTCACACAGAAGCAGTAAGAAGCTCTTTTACTTAAATTAATTGAAAATGGCTTTCTGAAAGAAATTCTTCCACACGGAAATGATAACCCAAGAGCATCATTCTGATTCGAGCATCTACCATTACACAAGCAAGGTATAATCATTCTGTAAGCACAGAATAAGCATTATATAAACAGAGCAATGATTTACATGTTAATCTTCTACAATAAAATATCTTCTTGACTCTGCCAAGAGTCATGTGCGAGATGGATTGTGTGAAGCAAGTGTTTAAAATGAATTCTGATAAAAAAATCTCCATAGACTGGCAGAGGCATCATAACCTCGGCTCACTGTGTCCAGGGTCACAGTCTAGATATGGGGCTTGTTGCAAGCTGCAGGTACTGTCACCCTGGAAGGGGGCATGGAGGTGAATGGGGGGCGGGGTGCCAAAGGCTATGCTTTCAATGACCAAAAACACTGCAAGTCAGGCAGGACTCAGCTGACACTACCTTCTGATTCCCCAAACTGAGGTCTCTTTTCTGCCCTCTGTCCCTTCCCTCTGTGCCCTCTCACACCATCAGCCCACACTGTATCCCACTAGCCATGAGCCCATTCTGCCACTATGTGGAGAGCGCTTTCCTTTGCTGTCCCCTCATGCTCTGTTACGTGCATAAATAACGAAAGTGTCTTTTGCAGAAGCTGTATCCTGTTAATGAACAGGTTCAAAGGGTCGAAAGCCTTCTTCGGGATTCCAGGGCAATGCAGAGGTATGTGTAGAGGGGGCGAGTAACATAATGGAATCATTATCATTTCAGAGAGAGAAGGATCTGCGGGCAGCATTTATTAAGCTTCTACTGTGTGCCAGACAGGCAGATATTTTACATAATTGTCTCAATCCTCAGAAGAACAGCTCTATGACTAGAAAGAATTTCCTTTCATTTTTCCACTTGAGGAGACAAAGACTAAAAGATATATCTATTTTTTAATTATTTATTTATTTTTGGCTGTGTTGGGTCTTCATTTCTGTGCGAGGGCTTTCTCTAGTTGCGGCAAGCGGGGGCCACTCTTCATCACGGTGCGCGGGCCTCTCACTATCGTGGCCTCTCTTGTTGCAGAGCACAGGCTCCAGACGCACAGGTTCAGCAGTTGCGGCTCACAGGCCCAGTTGCTCTGCGGCACGTGGTATCTTCCCAGACCAGGGCTCGAACCTGTGTCCCCTGCATTGGCAGGCAGATTCTCAACCACTGCGCCACCAGGGAAGCCCTAAAAGATATTTTTAAGGTGTGCCCAATTTACATAATTAACAAGGGACAAAGGCAGCATTAGAACCTGAGACTCTCTCTCCAAATGAAAAGCTCTTTTCATTAATACTCTGTGCTCCTGGCACTGTCTTCAATCATGGATGAAACTGCCATGCAGATAGGTTTTATGTCTTCCTCTCCCCTCACCAGCCTGGGTTGCCTCTGTGGAGGGATCCTGCATTACCAATGTTTGCCTCTCCAGTCTTACCCCATGCCTGGTGCATGGTAAGTGGCAAAAATAATCTCCTGAGTGTATGAAAAAGCTTTCTTCATCGTCGGATGTATACCTTCTGCCTCTACAAGAATAATATCTCCTCATAAGTACCACGCCATTCACACAAAAGTATAGTCCCTTGTTACAATGTGTGTGTTTATCTATTTAGGGTTTCCCTAGGACCTATTTGGAAGTGAAAATCTCCAACCAAAAATAAGTTAGGTTATCTCATTGTTCTATTATAGTATGGACATCTGGGCTAAATTAGCACCACCTAGCATAAGGGCAAAGTAGTACTCCCATCCCGTTGTATCTAAGACTTAGATTTGTCTGTGCATTTCAAAGACGCACACAAACGTATACTGCCTCCCCCATATGTACCCACAGGTTCTTCTCATGTTGTTAGCAGAACTCTTCAGAGTAGCAGCAAACATTCTTTCTTCAAATATTATATCATTTGGCACTGCCAGAACAAAAGGGATTCAGACTAATTTTTTCAAACTATGAAAATGATTTGTCATATAAAAATGTAGTTCCGTGGCCAGGTCCTTTACAAGGTACTACTAAAATGCTAATCAACTTAAAAAAGAATAAAGCAAGCGTCAGAGCTCTGGCAAATAGAAAATCCAGAACTAAAAAGAACACTGTCCAGATCCAGAACACAGATCCAGACTGTCATACATTCAAATCACTGATAGGAACATTCTCTTCTGATCAAGAATCATGACCTAATCATACGTTTTATAAATACACACTTCGCATATGTGTGTTTTCTGCAGGCTTCAATTAAATAACTTTAAAACAATTAAACCTTAACCTTTACAAAGGCCTACATGTAGACAAATCAGGGAAGTAAAATAAACATGCTCAACTCTTGGAACATTTAAAATTAAAAGTGTCTCCGATTTGACAATTATAAAAATACAACTGAACAAAATATGAAGGAATAAGTTGTGAAGAACTGTCCCACAAGGGCTTTGTGACACTCACAAGTCAAAATAAGGCCAAGCTTTGGAGACTGTGTTGTTTCTTAATAAATGAGGCCATTTATTGGTAATGGGCTCAGGAGGCTTCCAAACTACTGACAGTCTTTTGCACTGGCCTGCCTTATTTTGCAAAACAAAAGTCTGAAAAATCATCATATACTCTAGTAATGACTGTGTTTTTGCAAAAGGTTCATTTGGATGGCTAAAGTATAAAGCCATCATCCAAAAAGAAACAACCTTACTTCAGGGAATGTTGACGGTTCCTTCCCAAAAGATCCCCAGTGGAATCCATCTGTGATAAATTCATTTTCCAATGTCAAGCCAAGCTGTCAAGGAAGGAAAGTTTGGCCCTTGTGCCCAACTCACCACGGAAGAAGATCATGCACCATTAAGTGAAAGGAGGGAGTGATGTAGAGAACCACCAGACACTTTACTGGTTGGGTGGTATCCAGGACACTCACAAAAACAAAAGCTCCTGGAGAGCAGGGCACGCTGCCTTGGTTACCCTTCTATTTACCTAAAACCTAGAACTATCCTAGCACCTGACAGTCCTGCAGTGATAAATGTTATCAATCTGAATAATGCCTCTTTATGGGAATATAACACTGAATTATTATCAAGGTATTTTCACACACATTAATCTTATCTGACCCCATAACAACCCTGTTGAACTCTGTAGAGAGGAAATTAAGTCTCCAGAAGATGAAGTAATTTGTCCAAGGTCATCAGTGTAGAAAGGAGTGTGCTGACATGAGAATGCAGGTTTTCTTTCTATAAATACATCTTCTCTCCAAAACAGCCTCCCTATTTCTCATTCCCCATCACAGTAAAAGTCCCAAATCACAAAGCCGACCTCATAAAATGACTCCCATCCTAACAGGCAAGCATGCCTCTAGGATAATGGGGGAGAGACAGTGAAGTGTTATTTTAAAATCAAAATATTTACACAATCGCAAGATTTTTTAGAGTTTTAATTTAAGAAATTTAAGAAATTTAAGAAATCCAACTCTGATCATTTTAGGTGAGTTCGTAAAGAAGGAAACTTCTAAACTGTATCAGAGAATTCAGCATCTATGTAATTAAATGTAACGTTCATGATTTTGTACAAAGTCAAACGGTTTAAAGGAGGGCTCTGTGCAGCCTTAGGTAGCCTTCAACTTCCTTCTGGCTCCTATTACCCAATAAGAAGCCAGGAGAGTGGGGCTTTCTTAGACCAACTCACAGAAGAGGCAGTTGTGAGGAATAAATGAAATACTGTATGTGAGAACTGGAAAACATAACAGAGGAGGCGGGTGAATGATCAAGAGGAATATGTTTGAAAGTCAATGTCATCCCTCAGGGCCTAAACAGAATTTTCTGGAACCACTATGTCAAATGTTTATCCAATCTACTCCCTTAACCTACTCCAGCACCTCTTTATCTAATATCTATGAGGAACATTACAAGTTTCTGCATGATTCCCTTCTTCAAAATATTCGAGTCGAAGCTCTGGAGCAAAGTGGGAGAGAAAACTATCATAGAGGTTATTCTGACACTGGATTTTCATGAAAGTGACACCCACAGGCAGCTGGGGCTAAGAGTGACACCAGCACGTGGGCCTATTTCGGGACTGATATAAGTCTAATGTTTTCCATTCAGACCTGTGACCTCTGTTGACTTCAATGGACCATATATTTGTGAACTAATTTTAGGAGCCACTGTTCTTTCACTCCCTGTGGAAGGAAGTTTCAGTGTTCTGAGGCCTAATAGTATCGATGAACTTGGAGACCTGATATTTTTCGATGGGTTTAAATCCAAAAGCCCTCAGGTTCTTGAAAGGTTCAGCTGGAAGATTCTTTTATCTGTGTGTTGAAAGCTCTAATAAAGAGAACTGAAATACAGCACATGACCTGTGAACTGAGGGGAACAGAGGACTTTTTGCCAAGTTTCTCGCACATTCCCTTAAAAGCAAGCTGGGAAGAAAATGAGAAAGACTGCCCAGTTCTAATGAGCGCTGAACGGGTAAGAGCATCTGAGATTTATTTTGTGAATGCCTCAAAAAACGGCTGAGGTCTTCAACCACTAAACTGCCAGAAAAATGTGTGCCCTTATTGAGTATCCGCAGAACAATTGATCGGTATTTAAGAATCATGAATGTGGCCTTTTGACTTCCCAAATTATACAAGGATATTTTCTTTGACCTTCCCTATGACAGATCCGTAAATGACACTGCTTTGTTCGGACAGCACATGGTGCTGTTCGCTTCTGCAGAAACACATCCCACATTAAATTAAGTTAGAGGTGGTATTTGAAAAATAAATAAATAACAGAGTTCCAATTCACTGCAAATGGTACAGGAGGCCAGTAAGTGGGAAGCCTGCAAGAGAAGGACTTCTTTTAGAAAGATGTTTTACAGGACTTTTTCTGCATCATTAACTCCTCTGGAATCCTGAACATAACATGATGAATTTCCCGAGAAAAGTAGCTACTGTTTAATTTTGAATCACTTCAAAGAGCCACATTAGAAAGAATCAAAGAAAACCAAAAAGACCAGTAGATGCAAAATTCACCAAGGGGGAAAAAAAAAACCCATGAAGGTTCTAACAGATTTTGACCATGTACTGAAAATACTGCTGATTATTTTGCCAATACAGTGTTTTACTGTTCCATGCAACTGAAATAAGTCTCTGTATTCATTGGAACACAGGATATTTTTATTACAATATTTGTGTCATAATCCTTTAAAAAGAAACATATTTCAAACCTTGAAAAGAATCTCTGTCCTAAAATGGTCCTTGATGTTTACCTGTGTATGTTTTACTATAAACAGATATTTAATTGGAGGTCACATTGCTGAAAGGAGTAAAAAGGTACTGATAGCCTTACTCCTAGCCCCAACATGTAGTTTTAGAAGAAAAATATAACTTAAAAAAAAGCAAAGCCATTTGTGGAGGGTAGGGAAAAGTAAGAAAGTTGGGGTGTTATAATAGTTGCTTAAGTTTAGTAATAATAATAATAATAATAATTGGTCTTTTTAAATGTCTCTGGCATAAAACCTGCCCAAGGGAAGAGAAAGCCTCTTAAAAATTCTATATTCCCAAATACCATGAGATCAAAAACCATCTGGAAAATGCCAGATAATGGTATCCGCACACTTAAGAAAGTCAGTAAACTTTGTCTTCAATTACCATTTAGGATAATCAACTCAAATGGAAATTTTGATTTGAAAATGCTCAGAAGACAAAGCTGGATTAGGAATCAGATTTTAAAAAGTCTCCTTAAAAGACCATCTGTTTATAGACACCCTTCTCACACCCCACCTCGCCTCGCCCTTGATCTGGACCATAAGTTCACAGCAGAAGCACAGCTGAACTTAAAAAGATATACATGCACTGCTACTGTGAAGTCTAGAGCCCACATGTATGTTCTGGGCTTGTCTCAAGTTTCCCTTGTTACATAAGCACTTCAGGGCCATAAAATTTAACTTACATCCAGCAGTATTGTGAGTCTCGAAACATTAGTCTACCTGACTGTACTATCCTTTTATTGGCAGTGGACAGCACTGGTGTTTTATTTATGTTGATCACTTTGTCAATGCTGTATGGAATAATCATTTAGTAGCCTATTAGCCTGTAACATTTTTATTACCGTTGTTAAATATCATTACCCATTCTGAACTCTGTATTAGAAATATCAAGTTCAAAAATCTAAATACTCAGAAAGAACTACAGAGCTGTTGGGTTCTCCCCCGCACACACACATAATCTGTCGACTCTGATGAGAAGAAAGAAAAACAATGAGTGCTCACTTCTCACAGACAGAGGTCACTAATGGCCTGAATTTGAATCACTGTGGCAGAAACCACAAAGTTAGTAATCTAGTGAAAAATGAACTTGAATTGAAATTAAAGATACCAAAAGATGGTTATCCAGAAAGGTCTAACCGGAATAGAAATAAAATTACATCACCTTGACCTTTTTCGAATCTTCTAAGTCGAGCAAAACCGAGAGCCACCCGGCACCCTTGCTGTTTTTTACCTTCAGACACTAGGGACCGCAGAAGTGGCAATTCTTCCTTGTAGAGTACAAAGCTGAAGGGTCAGATCAGATGATCACACTGGTTCTCTACAGAATAAGGCTTCTGCACTTGTACATACCTGAGCCTTTCTTGAAACCACAGCTTCAAACTGGGAAGATATAGGATTGCTTTTGGGAGATATGTCTAAATCCTAAATCAAACTCTCCAGCAGGCCAGAATATAAATGTAACGGGTATCAGAGGAGGTTCAAATTAGATCCAGGCAGTCAAAGTCAAACTCAAACTCGGATAAGAGCACATCATCTGAAACCTAGCATACAGGAAAAATCATGCCTGCTTTGGGAAACCCAAGGCAGCCCAGCATGGTGTCATTTGGGAATCTACTTCTTCTGTTAAAAGCATCCCCTGGAATTTCTAAAACTGCAATGAAACTACTGAAGTGTTAAGACACGGGCATTTTTTTAAAAAAACAGCATTCCTTCCATGCTAGGTTTGTAATAGGTCTGCTACAGTACAGCTAGCTCAAGTCTTTTTACAATTTCTTGTACCTACTGCCAGAGGCATGGACTAATGTTTGAAATTTCATCTTCCAGCCTCCTCCAGTCACAGATATTTGCAGCTCAACATGACAGTATGGTGTTGCACTGTCACCTGTGATTATTAAAAATCCATAAATGGTTTTGAGGTTTTTGGCGAGGCGAGGAAGAAAAGTTGTATTTCGCGGACTAGTGACACTGTGGGAAAATAAGCAACTTTTCAGGCTATGCATGAAAGATTGATTACCCAAAGATTGATTTTCATCTAACATGGTGGCCTGCCGATCTTATGTATCTGGTGCATGTTGCTCAGTGATTAAAAAAAAAAAAAAAAAAAAAAAAAAAAAGTCCAGTTCTAACACTTCAGATACTGACCTAAAATTTTACATTCATACTGATTCATACTGCAACAACCAAATACATGCCTGGACAAATGCCAACCTGCATTCTATTTACCTCAAAATATTTGGGGGGATCCTTTCGTTGGAGATGTAATAAGGTCATACCGCTAAGTCCACAGACAATATCGGTCCCGATATGGAAGGTAGCCTTCATATTACCTTTTGCCTGGGAGAAGTTAGACATAATAAATTTAGCAATAAGCCTGTGAGCCAGTGGACATGCCCCAAAGCTCCCTGACCCTGGGTGATTAAAGAGTCTCCCAGCTGAGTGGGGAGCAATAGCTCCCATTTAGAAGATGCTTTGCACAGCAAATGCAGCATGTAAAGAAATCTAATCAGCACCTTGCACTCCTGCGCGAGCATTTACACGGATTTGTGCTTTGCATTTGATTAGCTTACTGTAAGCTTTACAAGAGATTTCCTGCACTAAAATTAATCAAAAGCTCTTGGAGACTGATTTCCATTTACGAGAGAAGGCACGATGAGTTTCCAGGTGAATAAATAATGATCATAATAAAGAAGACAGAGCAGCAAACGTTGAGCTGCTTCGAAACTCAAACTCGACTGGGGGAAAGGGGACGTCGGGGAGTTGAGGCTGACACCTTTTTGCTCTCGGAGTGAAACGCAGGAGCTATTTTATTAGCGTAAGAAAGGCTGCTGCCCAGGAAACGTGACTGTTTTCTCTCCGCTGCCCCCGCCTTAGTGCACAAACGCGACCACTCACTCCCCCCAAGCCCCGGTGCATCAGGCCACCGAGGAAAACCGGCCTCTCCGCAACACCACTAACCCCCTAAACACACTTGGCTGACGATCACTGCAAATTCACACCACCAATGGTTAACGTGTTTCATCTCACCCTTCAATCAAAATGTGACTTCGAAAGTTCCTATTTTATGAAGCCAGAGGTGAATGGAAGGAGGGAGGGAGGGCTCTTAGGATGTTAAAAAGGGGAAGGATAAATTTTCCCCTTTGCTTGAAATTTTCCCACTCCCTCCCCCCCCCCCCATTTGCTTTCCTGCACCAGCTAAACTGGGTAGGCGAATGAGAGTGGGTTCGTATCATTTTTAAAAAGATACTAAATAAAGATGAGAGAGTGGGAGGGTGAAGGTGGAGTGAGTGAAATCTACGTATCATTTCTCTGGAATGAAGAATACTAAAAGCCACTGAATAAACATTCTAAATTTCCTCCGAGCTACAAGATGAGGCACCAGCTGGGGCCGAGGGCTCCCATCCATTCCCGGGCGAGATTCGCCTCCCTGCACAGCTGCCTACTCTGCGCAGAGAAGCGCCTCGATCCCGCTCTAACGTTCCAGTAGATCTCCCCGTGCTAGTTGCCCATTCCCGGGATCTTCAACTTCGCCTCCCTCTTACTTTCAGCCAGATCTGGCGAGCGTCTGGAAAGGCGCTAGGAGGAAGCAGGAGCCCAGCGGGCAGGCAGGGAAGGAGAGGGTTGGGGGTGTGCGTTACCTGCGAAGGTTCTGGAGGTCTCCTTCCAGCCCTGGTAGTAATCCCGCTCAGCGTCGCGTCCTCCCCCAGATCCAAACTTTTGCTCTTTCCTCCGGGTGGTGGCGGCGGCGACGGAGGCGGCTGCCGGAGCCCGGCCCTGTCGCCCGCAGCGTCGGGGCGCCGGGATGCGGAGGCCGGAGCCTCAGAGCGGCGCACGCCTCCCCGCAGCCGGCCGGCGCCCGGGCGCCCCGCTCGCCTCGCTCGCTCTCGCCTTCCTCCCCTACGGAGCCGCGGCATCGTCTTCCCCCGTCCTCCAACACCTCCGCCTCCAGGGCTCGAGCATGCCACTTTCTCTCGGCTCCGGCCGCCGCGGCCCCCGCCTCCTCTTCTCCTCTGCCTCCCCCCTCTCTGCCTCGGCAGAGCCCACGAGTCCCGAAAGAAGGCGGGGGAGCCGGGAGGGCGGCGGAAAGCTGCCCAGCAGCGCCGGGGCTCCTCGGACACAGAGGACCCCGGGGGGCAGCCGGAGAGCCAGGCGGGTGCGCGCAACTCAGACGCCTGTGCGCCGACCGCGCGGAGCCCGGCGTGGGGCGCCGCACGGGGTGCGCGGGGGCGGCCGCGGGGCTCGCTCCGGGGGCTGCGCCGGCCCGGCGTGGGTGCGGAGGCTGCTCCGACCTTACTGCTTCCTCGACCCAACCCGGCCCGGCTAATGTAGGCGCCGCGGCCCCCACCCCCACCCCCACCCCATCTGACACCCCCGGGAGGTGTTTACAGTAATGAAGGCGCGGGATCGCCTCCGCTGCTCCCGCACTCCTCCTCTGCCTCGGTCCCTCGCGCTCTGGCGCGCTCCCCTCCTCGAGTCCTCTTTCTCTCCCTCCCTCCCCTATTCCCTCCCTCTCGGAGCCCCTCCCACATTTCTGGTTTAAAGAATGCTTGGGAGGCGCGGCTGCAACTCAAAGCTTTCCAGGAGGCAAAGTCAGCCTCGGCTTTTAACCCTGTCCTCCCTGAAGAGAGTTGCAGCGTGAGCGCCGAAGCTAACAACGCGGATGCCACCCAGACCGCGTACGCCTTCCCCTCTCTCTCTCTACCCTGCACCCTCCCACCTCCAGCTCTGAAGGATAGTGCCACCATCTGAGCGCCAAAAGTTGATTTCCCCCTGCCCGCCCGGGGTTGTACTTCTAAACCAGAGGATCTATTACTTAGACACTGAGAAACGATCGAAACGTGACATTAGAGGGTAAAAATATATAACAAGTCTCTCAACCAAGATGGCGTAACTTCAAATGCAGGCAACCTTGGTGATTTGCCCCCCGCCCCATCACTGATCCCGGATCTTCTTAAATAACTCAATAAGGAAAATAATTCGAAGTTTCATATAATTATTTTAAGCCACCCATTTTCCTCCTTCACCCTGGCCGCTGGAAAGAGCGTTGTTCACTTGCCCCATAGATTACAACGAACAACCAAATTCAGCCTCAGAGATTTAGAAAACAGGTTTGACAGCGGGGGAAAAAAAAAAAAAAAAAAACGCTTGATTTGCATACAGGCTACGTTTCCACTTCGCAATCTTTTGCAAAGGTTAAAGAGTAATGCAAGGAGAACCAGGTGCACGTCTCTTTCTTGAAAAAGGAAAAAAAAAAAAAGCTTCTGGTTTTCTCCTCTCATTTCATTGCCGCTCCTCCTGCCTCCAGTAAATTGCTGTCATGTTTTAACAAGTCTGGAGAGAGGCTAAATCTGAACAGAAGAGGGAGAGCGAGTTCGCGCCAAGCGCCGGACTGCGCTGAGACGCGCCGTCGGTGGGGCCAGGCGAGAAGCAACCAGCGAGCTGGAAACTGGCTTAGGACCAACTCCCTAGGGATCCTCTCGGTTATCGCGGCAGAAGTGTTAGGTAGGGGCGGTGGCCACAACCAGCTCGGGATGAGTTCTCCGTCCTCAGTTCAAAGTCTGAGTCACTTGGCACCACTTTCCTAATTGTTTTTATTTCCTTCGCATCCCCGTTGTGTCTACCGCCTTCATGTTTTTTGAGCGCCTAAATCATGTTAAACGGACTTGGAGAAACGCCTGATTTGCCTCTCAAACACAAACCACTCACGGATCCACCCAGACGCACGCCCGAGACGCACGCTGGCACACGCGCGCACACACGCCCCCGGGTCGTGCCCGCGGGTCGCTCCTCCTGTTGCATCCTGAGAAGGTGGCTAGGAAAATGCTTTGCCTTACAGATGCAAAGCCGCTCTTCTCCCCAAACTCAGTATGTGACTAATAAATATCGGGTGAGGGGAGAGGCTGAGGGAGTTAATTGAACCAGGACTGACAGTGAGGAGGTTCCAGGAGGAACCTTGCTGGGAGGTTCCAGGAGTAAAGCGCCAGGGACGACAGCAACGGTGGCCTCTGCCTCCACCAGCAGCTGCCGCCTTCCGGAGCCCCAAGCGCTCCAGGAGTTTACCGGGCATCAAGTGTGGGTCCAGCCCGCCCCAGTCACCCTCTTTCCGGATACTTCCTTTCCCTGGTTAGTGCCCGCACCTCAACTAGCAATCTTGATCTTGGGCCTGATTACAAATGAGAAGCGACCGAGACAGCGCTGAAAGCGCGAGGACGAGCCCGGGACTGGTCTGCGTGGCGGAGGGATCTTTCCAGGCGGCTCCCACCCCTCCCTGGGACTCCGTGGCAGCTGACGAGGCTCCACTCCCGCGCTCCTTGCTGTCGCCTCGCCCCTAAACCCAGTGTTGGGAGGCGTTATCCACCCCCTCACCGCGTCCCACGCACGCGGAGCCGGGAACGCAATCCCAGTTCAGCCTGGTGGGCTCCTCCCGCCTTCACCGTCACCACTGGTGCGCCTGCAAGACACGCAGGCCGGAGCTCAGTGCCAGGCCACTGAAGACCAGCAGGGCTGGAGAAAGACTTTGGAGAAAAGTAACCCCTTCCCCAACTCGAAGGAGAACGAACCAGCACCCTCCGCATCTTCTTAGCCACTAATGGATCCCCGATTGCAGGCAGGGGGCGGGCTGGTGGTTTTAGACGCAACCGCTTGATAATAACGCCGGTGGCATTAACAGCAGATGGAGTGGGCGCAGGGGTGGGTGACTAGGGGATTGTTACTCTTGGAAGTTAGCATTCATTCTGGGGCAATGAGAGGTTGGATTCAGGCAAGCTTAGTGGATCTAGAAATCCCAATTTAGGATCGACGCTCCAGCTGGCTAGCTAATTTGCGTTTTGACCCAGAGCTCAGTTAGGAAACTCCTTAGAGGAGGTAGAGTCGACCTGCAATTAGACTTCCCTTCCCTAAAATCAGGGGCGAGTTAAGCAGTCTGTTCTTTCTATGGATGAAAGATAAAGCCTAAAACATCCCACCCCAATGACCACCGCCAGCTGATTTATAATCCCCCTTAAGAAACCTCGTGGTTCTCGCTTAGCGGCAGCCAGGTCGGTTACTGGAAACTCCACCTGGCACCTCAGTCCCTTTACCTGGAGGCCGCGGCTTCTCTCAGTGGGCTCATCCGAATCCGACAGGGTCTGGGAGGTGGAAAGGCAAGAAGCTGGCTCGGCAGCAGCGGGGCTCCCGGGGCATGGTATTTTTTTAGGGGTCGCCGCCAAGGTCCCTCCTGCCCATCGTTGAGAACTGCCAACCTGCTCCCCGGGCTGGGTGGACACGGTGGCGGGCGCGGAGCTGCCGCCTCGAAGCTCCCTGATGCACGGGACCGAGGGTCAGAGACGCACCCAGGGCGGGAGGCGCGCAGCGCCTGGCTCGCAGACTGCGGCCACTGGTATTATCTCCGAGCCCCCGTTCCTCTTCGGTGACAGTGGAAGATGCCAAACTCGCAAGTGACGGCCACAGGTTTCGAACGTACAACTAACTACAAGGTACCCAGCCTGAGACTGTAAGCTGTTTTTCCCCTCCCCCGCCTCTCCCTCCTACCAGGGAGGGAACTAACTTAACCCTGTGTGCGCCCTACACTCCCCGGAGAAGCTGTAATCGACCAGGAAACCGCAGGCGGCGGTTCCCGGGGAAAGAGCTTTGTTCACGTGCGATTCTAGTGGGTGTGTTGCTGTCTGGGGGCACTCGCGTAGCAAGACGCCAGTGGCAGGTTTCCAGCGCCAGACTTCGGCATGGGAAGGAGCCCTAGCGTTTCATCCGGACCAGACCCAGCCCTCGGAATCTATTTTTTGCCCTCAGTTACCAGATTTATTACAGTTGCCAGCGAAGTTGGGTTTTATTCCTTTCCCCCCGACCACCCTCCGGACCCACGGATTACTTCCTTTCCTAGACGATGCTTTTGAAGTTGTGGGACTCTCTGCTCCTTCTACCTCTAGCTTTTAACTGTTTTGCGTGTGCGAGACGAATTGTTGAAGGCACCCACCCACTCACGCCAAATTTAAATGAAACCGCAAGGAAAGTTGCCTCCCAGTCACCCACCACCCAGTGTCTGCAAAAGCCAAATATAATAACCTTATATTCAAATAAGATTAAGAGAACGGAAGATGGGGGGGGTGGGAGGGAGGTGAGGGATTTTTGAGATGTAAATGGGGAAATAGGTGAGGGCTGGGGGGAGGGGGAGAGAGAGAAATCCTCAGAATGGATAAAACGGGAAACAGAAACAAGAATGACGATGCAGAAAATATATCTGAGTCCCAAACTTGAAAGCAGCAGGTTAAATTTAAGAGTCTGGATTTTAATAAACATTATTTCCCCAGTTCCTGTGAGAGACAGAAAGAGCGAGAGAGAGCGAGAGCGAGAGCGAGAGAGAGAGAGAGAGAGAGAGAGAGAGAGAGAAGAGAGAGAGAATACGAATATGAGCCTCCACCTTGGCCACCCAGATGCTTTGCATTTTGTAAACATCTTCGACTACTTGCTCTGGGCACCCAAGAAGTTAACTGGAGTTGGAGGCGAGTCATCTCACGGATGCAGAATGGAAGCTTAGACAAGAGAAAACTGACAGCAGAACGCCTCTGCTGTCACCGTCATATCCCAAAAAGCCAGAACTTCGCCCAGAGCGCAAACTCAGAAGTCTTCAACCGATTCCTTCTTTCTCCATCTGCGTTTCGAACTAAAGAATGAAAGACCGAGCCTTTAAAAATCATTCAGAGTAACACTTGAATCTTGCAGAAACTGAGTCATTTTAAATAGGGAAAATGTTTAAATAGAGAAAATCCACCGGATAGATGTTCTCATTTCTCTCTGCTACATAATAGCCATTTCAAATGCCTCTCTGAGCCAGGCCAGCCCGCCGAGTCAATGGAGACGCTGTTTCCAGCCAGCCGGGTGCAGAATTCCGTTGTAAATCCTTCTAGTTTGCCAAGGTGGCAGCAAAGCATAGAGATAGCTCCTCAAGCCGCAGAATCAACAGGGGTGACCACATTTTAGGACAAATATTCATCTGCCTGCTTTTTAAACATCCAACTTCGTGTGTGTAAGTGTACATAAGTATCTACACGAGGTTCTTCCTTTGAAACCTTGATGTGAGATAACGGTAGTACTATTTCATCTTTAAGAATACATTTTTGTTTAAAGGCAAACGGAGCCCTGTTCAGGTTTTGCTTTCTGATTTATGCTTCGGGAAAATGAATAAGACTGAGAAAGGGAGAGGGGGTGGCTGCAGATGTACAGAATTTGTATGTTAGATTATTGCTGTTTCTGAAGGATAAGAAGAGAATGTAATGTGAATATACTCCCTATTAAAGACGACTGGTGCAGTTATTTAATCAGGACAAGGAAAATGAAGTATGGAAAATATCACACCAAATGTATGAACAGAATCACTGTTACAAATTTCTTAGGCATATGACCCATTAGTCAGCTCTAGAAATGCATGATGGCAGGGCCAGAGGAAGCAAAAGAATGTGGTTCAGGGGCTCCAGAGTATAATAATTTTGCAGACTCACAAAACTGTGATAATTAGGTTACTTTATTTTTATAGGGAAACTATCACTAATGCATAAGGGTAGAGAAGGAGAGAAACAAAAAGCAAATCTGTGAGCTTCAAAACCCAGAAGTCAGCTTAGTTATGCTTAGGACTTCAATCTTCAGTGGAGTTTTCAATTGAACTTTGACTGTCATCTCAAATCCTTTAGCCCCCGCCCCATGTTTCTTGTACCCTTCCCCATTTGCACATGAACACTGACTTGGTGAAAGTAAAAATAACATAGGATTTGGATTCACAAGATCATGGTTTAAGCCTAAGGAACTAAAAATTTTGATCCCGAGTAAGTCAGCTTCAAGCCACTGTTTACTCATATATGAAATGGACATAAAAATATTCATTCTACCAGCCTTATATACCGTCAGATCGTGAGTCAGTGTGTGTGAAAGTGCTTTAGAAATTTTAGTTGTTGTTATTGCTAACAGTATTATCATTACATCACACAGTCCCAGCCTTCAAAACATAGGAAAATGACATCAGACTAAACATAGTTTCCCCTAACATTATCATCTTACATTACCTTGGCACATTTATCAAAAGGAAGAAACCAACACTGTTATATTGCTACTAACTAAACTCCAGACTTCATTCCTATTTCGTCAGTTTTTCCACTAATGTCCTTTTTCTGTTTCAGGATCTCATCTAGGGTACCACATTGCCCTTAGCCATCGTATCTCCTGTGCTTTGTGACAGTTTCTGAGTCTTTCACTGTTTTTCATGACCCTGAGAGGTCAGGTATTTTGTCTCTCAGTTTGGATTTGTTTGATGTTTTCTCATGACTAGACCCCAGATTAGACTGTTAATTATGGGTTTGGGAAAGAATACCATGGAGGTGGAATGTCATTCTCATCACACCATATCAGGTGGTACAAGATATCAGCATGACATCACTTATGAAAAAGTCATCACTTCTCAAGGTATTGTGTGCAAGGTTTCTCCACAGTAGAAGTATTTGCCCATTTCCATACTCTATTGTTTGGAAATGAGTTACTAGTTCTTGCCCACACTCGTGAATTTAGAATTTTTAAAAGAGCAAAATAAGTATTTAGGGTAGCTCATAAACACCCAAAATATCAAATTCATCCAGGAATAATCTCCCAGGAAATTCCTCCTGTATTATATGTCCTTAGAAAAATGTTCAACAGTCTCCTCTTGGGTATGTATTTTTAACCCATCTTTAATTACTCCATGCTTTACAGTCCCCAAACCTAGTCATTCTCCAAATCCTGTTCCTTTCTAATGTCCCTTTCCTTTCCAATCCAAACCAATGCCACATGTGGTTGGTTCAGAATTCCAACTTCCATATGGAAAGATGACATTCATGACTTCTTACTCCTCTCTTTTTTTCATGGTTTTCTGATAGTATGGTGATAATTTCATTCTCCCTCAAAGCCATAGTAGTTATCTTCATATTTGTCTTGGACTAGATCTAAGTGTCTCAAAGAATTGAGTTGGTCTTACTTTTCTGTTCTCCTGGTAATACTCAAAATACGTGTGTTGACTTCATGAGTTAGCTCCTCCAGCAGGTAGAGAGAAATGCATTCTTTCTCCTATGATGAGAACCATCATAAGGAAATCCATGATTAACATACTGGGGAGAAGTGGCTTCTCATTTTTCTCATGAGTATAAACTACGCCTAATGTGTGACACCCTTTTTGTGAGTGCAGCTTGGTTCATGTGGTTCGGTGACATTGAGATGAACACCCTTCTGATTTTGAAACACCATTCTACAGTATGTGGTTCATCCATTCATCCAACAGACATTTGTAGAAAACACAAAACAAGTAGCAGGCATATGCTGAACAGACTCAGTTCCAATCCTGTCAAAACTCTCAGTCTAGTGGAGACACATAGACAAATAATTATATACTCATTAGGTAAATATAACAATTTAGGTGTATGCAAAATACTTCAGTGCCCTGAAACAGATTCCCTCTAGAGGGAAGACCTCATCCAAGTTATGAGGAGGCTCTTTTGACAAGGTATTGATTTTAGAGGGGACTTTGCAGCTTTATTTTATATCCAGCCTTGTGCATGTGGCAACCCCAGGTACCAGCTAGAGTCCCCCGTCTCATGGGAAGCTCTTTGGGACCAGAATTGGGAACTCAGTGTGGAAGTAATTTCTGAATATCCATTTCTCCAAGCCTTGGTTTCTTTGACTTTCCATGAAAGTTACAAGATGATTATGCGTGAACAAAAACAGAAGGTACATACTGACAGGAAACAAAAGCATGTTTAAACCATGGAGACTTCCCCTCACATAAACCTGCCATTTGTTAAGCAATTGCTCTCTGTTCCAAAAGGAAGCTGGTAAAAAACCTGAGGCAAACACTCTCCAACAGCACTGGGAAAGAATAAGTGAGGGAAACGCCTTTTTAATAAGGGTATAGGAGTGATGTAAAGATCTAAGCCTTTTTCAGAAGAGATGAAAGATCTACCCAGGGATTTATTCAAACCTGGTCAAAACCATTGTAGGAAATGTTACTGAGCCTTCCATATCTGACTGTAGTACTGATGAAGACAGAGGTGCTATTTTAATCCGAGGAAACAAAGTCAATTGAAAGAGTTTATAAGATTCTGAATTGGAATATATATTTGTATACATTTATATATATATATATGTATATAACTTCTCAATACACTATATATATACATATATATGCACACATATATGTATACTTCCCACTGTCTATTAATATATTAGAAAAATAAAATTGCATTCTTTAAAAGGTCAGAGACAGTTTTCTAGACTGACTCTCTTTATGAGAACAAATATACTGTCAGTTAAATTGTGTGTAGTTTCAAGAGCCGTGAACTTGGATTTGAAAGATGGTATTATACTTTAAGCTGCTGCCACGTTATTAGGGAAATCACTTAACTGCATGAAACCTCAGTTTCTCTTCTATCAAATAAGTATAACCAAAACTATCTTCCAGAGTACATATATAAAGAATAGATGAGGTGAGTTATTTCAAAGCTCCACAGTAAGAATAAATTCTCATTATTTATATAATTATAGTGTTTTCTAGGACATAATTTAATTTAATGTGAGATATATTTTGCTCTGTGTAACATTAAGCCATGGGTTTTACTTGTGTTGTAGGTTTTGCTTTTCTGGTAACCTTGTCTCAGAGCTTTAACATACAGAGCTGCTAAGTTCCTGCAGTGTCTCTGAACAATATTTTCTGGCACCACTGTTTGCTACTAAGCTTTGAACTACTCAAAAAATAAATGTTCTCAGCCTAGGGAGTTCTTAGCTTATCTTCTCACTTATCATTTAAAAATTCCTATAAAATTCTGTTGGCCAATTTTCTTCCAAAGTTCCTCCACTTAGCTAATAGAGGTGAACTAAAGTTTTTCAAGTGATTCTTTTATTTGTTTAGTTTTTTTGTTTGTTTTTTGTTTTGTTTATTCATCTTATGGTTGGGTTATTTCAGTGATTGAGTTTTCTGGATTTAGTCATCTCATTTGCTTACTCAGTTGGAACAACTTGGATTTCATGTTTCCCCTTTTCCACTTGAAACATTTTTGAAAGGTAAAATTAACAATTTTACCTCACAGATAAAGCTAAAAAAAAATCATATGTCATGAAATTAGCATTTTGTTTTCACTCTTTACCAATAGTACAGGGGCAGAAGTTAAATTCTGCTTCCTAAAAACTGAAGAGCCGTTGTGGCTCACCAGTCTGTTTTGTAGATTAATAATGGCACTGGGGCTAGCTCATTTCTCTAAAGAAGTCATTAAGACCTTCAGTTTGAAAGGTCTTCCCATTCCTTGGCAGTTTGAAGAGATGTCTAGTGAATCCCAAACACAATGTCAAACCACAGAAAGAAGTAAATTGTTCTGTTCTTGGATTATGTATTAATTTTTATTTTTAAGGATTCTGCTATATTTCCATGTTTATATAGTGGGGTTTCCTTTCCTTTTCACCTTAATGCTTTATACATGGTATAGTATTAGATTACTAAGTGCAGCAGATACAAGAATATGGATTATAGATCAGTGTTGGTAGAAAGTCAAGCAGTCAACATAAAGAATACCTTCATTTCTTGAACCTTTATCCCTCACAGCATTTCTAAATTAATTATTTTATCTGAGAGCTGCCGCCTTTACACACACGTCCCAGGTCACAGAACCAGTGAAGCAGCTAGTACTGACTGCATGCCGGGTCTTGAGGAGACTGTACAGAGTTTAGCGCACAGCCCCGCTGTACATTTTATTATCTCATCAGCAGGAAATTTTTCTCTTGTCCCTTTGGATAAAACCAAAGTTTACTTAAATTTTTTCCTAAGTCCCTATGAATTAAAAGCATTTTTTTTAAAAAGTAAAGATTCCTTTAAAGACACAGTGTATTCCTCACATGTCTGTCTGAAGCAGACAGGCTTAAAAATTGCAGAAGTAAACTTATAAAAGCTAAAGAAGCCTCAAGATCATTAGGGAAATGCAAATCAAAACCACAGTGAGATACCTCTTCACTCCCACTATAATGGCAATGAAAAGCAAACCCCCCCCTCAAAGCCCCACAATAACCCTCAATGGTGAGAAAGTAGAAAATTTGGAAGCTTCATGTATTGCTAATGGGAATGTAAAATAGAACAACCACTTTGAAGAACAGTTTGGTGTGAAGTTTTCTTAAAAAGCTAAACGTAAATTTACCGTATGACCTAGAAATTCTACTCTTAGTTATATCTACCCAAGAGAAATATAAACATATATTTACAAAACACTTTCACATCAATGACCTTAGCAGCATTATTTGTAATAAATCTAAATTGGAAACAACTTAAATGTCCATCAGCTGGTGAATGGATAGGAAAATTGTGGCATAGTCATGCAATGGAACACAATTTGACAATAAAAAGGAACAAACTAGGGATACCTGCTAAGGCCTGGACAAGAGAAGCCATGACAATGAGAAGGCTGCACACCGCAACAAAGAGTAGTCCCTGCTCGCCACAGGTAGAGAAAGCCCGTACGCAGCAACGAAGACCCAACACAGCCAAAAATAAATAAATAAACTAAAAAAAAAAGTCTATGAATCACTAAGGGAAAACAAATTTTCTACTTTTGTGTTAAGTTCTCTGCTTACCTGACTCCTCTGTCAAAAGGTTCTTCTGGTTTTACAACCCATAGTACTTTTGTTTACTATGGCTCAAGGAAACAGGATGCTTTATTAATAAAAATCTATCTTTCATAGTAGAATTACCAATTATCATAACATATCCCTTTAACAGTTTACTTCCTTCAGATATTCATCAATCAGGAGCCTTCTTTCTTTCTGTCCAGTTATGGCAATATAAATAACATTTTGTGAGGATGTCAATTTTTTCTTTTTTCTGGCAAAACAAGAAAGCATAAGACAGATGGGTTAAGAAGAAAGTCAGACACAGTATCAGTTGCCAAAGGAAAAAAAAAACAACATAAAGACAGCAACTTGTCCATCAAGTAACTCAGATCAAGAGTCTTTCTTTTCTCAAATGATAACAGCTCCAGACCTGTGAGCAACCAGAAAATAAATAAGCAAAACTACTGAAGGTGTTTCTCCATGGTTTCCACTGAAATGTCTGGAATAAATAAACATGTCATTTTACTAGGAGGATTACCTGAAAAAAAAATTAGCTGTAGCACACAAAGAAAAAGAGAAGAAAATTGATTAAGGGCACGGCATGTCTATTACACTGGGATAAACTGTCATCATGTTTTTCTGGGCACTGCTGATGAACAGGTTCAGGAAGAATAATCTATCCTCAACAATATAAAAGGATCTAAAGGACAGATTTATAATCTTCACATGAGGAGCTTCAGGACAACTGACATAGTGGCTTTCAGTTGAAAATGGGCCCTGAATGGTATCCTGCATTCATTTTTCTCAAACAGGAGTTTGCCCGCTAGATGTGGTGAAATCGAGTTTGTGTGCTCTCTAATGGCCTTTTTACAGCCAGGAAGACCTTGTTTTTCAGGCCTTGGGTAACTGTTGATAGAGTGAAGGAGGTTAGAGCTGTGACTAGATTTGCAAGACCTGTAGGTCATCCATCACCTATTCACAACAGTATCCCAGATGGAAGAGAGATGAGGATGATCACAGTTAATGAGGTGTGAGCTCTAAAGGGACAGAAAAACACAAGTCTGAAGGTTTTGAGATCAACTTCTTGAATTGATGCAATGAAAAATATTTAAAAGATTTAATCATAGATATAAATCACATTTATTTTTCATTTTTCACACTATGTACTCTCAGGCTTTAGGAAAAGACTAGGTTTTGAAGGTATTGAAAAAATTTCTTAATTGGCTAAGTTCTTTGCCAATGCATTATAGGAGGTGTTTAAGTGTAAGAGCAGGTTGCAGTCTATTTGGAATAGAATCGGGCTGAGTTCTGGTATCAAATATGTTCCCAACTACCTGAGTATTTGGGAAAACCACTCAGTTTTCATAGGCCCCAGATGTCTCGTCTCATAGGTGATAATAATTTCTGCCAAACTTGCTTTACATCATTTTGTAAGCATAGAATAAAATGATAAATGTAAGAGTATCTAAGAGAAAAGCATTTCCCTAAGCAAAGGTGTCATTCTTATTAAAAATGAGAATGTTTCCTCTTTACCCCCTTAGTTTGCTTGAGGATGAAAGCCAGGGTAAATCCTCTAGGAAATGGTCAGTTTCTGGTTTACGTTTCTTATGTTATAAAGGGGATAAAGGGCTGATCTTTAGATGTGACAAGTACAAAGTCCTATGCTTGGCCTAGAGTTTGGAGAGCCTCATTAATCATGCTCCATTGTGTTATAGGTTCTGTAAACATTGCAAAAGTATAAAGCACAGCCCTTCATTAGTGACATCTTTCCAACCTAACTCCAGGAAGCCTTTGAGATTTCCTCAAATGACTGGATTTCGTTTCAGTCATTAGTTAACCCTGCCTAGTGGGTGACTATGGATCCCACCAGGCAGGAGTAAGGGGATATGTATTCAAACAGTACAAACATGGCTTGTCCTAGTCACATCGCCATTAAGAACAGTAGGAGGGTTTCCTTTCTCAGGATAAGTCAAATCATTTATATGAATCCCATAATATTCCACATTATTTTTGCCTTTGGAAATTCATGCCATAAAGTTATAGTTAGAAAAAGAATGCTGACAATCCTACTTATGGATATTTTGGGTGAGATTAAAAGGCAAGAGTTATTTCTTACAGATTTATAGAGTCTATTGGCAAAGTATTTTCTTAAATGAATGAGCTACTATGAAACAATACAGAAAGTCAGGCCACCTTTGGGACTATGAATCAGAGAACACTGGGTATGTACTAGGACTCATCTGTTCAAAGTTCCTTGTTATATTTTGGTTACACTTAGCTTCCAAAGTCTCTAAAATCCTCTTGTTTGTTTTTACAAGATTTTATTATTTATTTATACATTAATATTTTATTAATAATTTCCTTCATGGAAATGTTTTAAAGCACATCTATCAATTGGAATGTAGTTCTTTTCAGCTACAGATCCCAACAGAATTAATGCAAACAAGGCCATTTAAATAGCTCTGTGTATGAAATTGGTACAAAAACATGTCAATGCATACTTTAATACTATTAAATTTACAACTTAGTTGAAGAGGAGTATGTTAAGTCCCAGTTTCCAAGTTGTTTTGGGAGGTCCAGATACAGTAAATTGCATAAAAAACATTCACTTCTTGGCTTCTTTTCTTGGTTTTGACCCCCTCCATTCTTTTACACCCCAGGAAAAGCCAGGCTATAGTGGTTAGACATTGGTCTAATAAGGTAAATGTTGGAGTTTATATAATAAGCAAGCTATCGTCCCTTTTTATAGATAACGTGGAAAACTTTATATGAGTCTCACAGTAGGATGACATTTGTCACAAGAAAAGAGTTCTTTGCTTGATCTAAGATAATCCATAACCACAGCTCAAGACAGAAGACATTCCAACAATAGGTCACAATTAATATAATGTTTATGAAAAATGAATCATGTATTTCCTATACCCATAACAGTGATTTTCTTCAAATTCGTCAGTGATCCTACTATCTCTCATTCTCTATCTTCTAAATGTTTTTTTTTCCTTTCATACTAATACTCTGCATTATTTCCAAATAGTGAGACTCAAACTAAATAACTACTACTACTAATAATAATTAATCAAAATGTATATTGAAAAATTGCAGTGGGTAAGTTAGAATCATTAATAACAAGATAAATGGATGTGATAATGTCAACATGCTTAGAATAATGAACTGAGCATTGTGAATTACAGCTATGGAATTTTCTTCTGGTCCTTGCACATTATAATCCAGTAAACATGTCTAGTTGTTCCATCATAATTTCTCATAGCTATAGCATCCTACCTATGCAAATTTAGCTAATTTCCCAAGAAAAAAAAATCTATATTCTTTCCACCATTCTTGGGCCTTGTCTACATCTCTCTAAATTTGGTTGTTCTGTTTGTACTTTTACAAACTTCATATGAAGCATGTGCATGGTATCCTTGTTTTATTGCTTACATTATTAAATACTTCTGAAACCCTACTGTGTGCCAGGCACTGTATTTGATGCTGGCAAAGTTGGCAGCGAGAAGTAAATTATTGCAGAGGATTCAGACAAGTAAGTGAAATTATAGTGCAATTGTGGTGAGTGCTAGATTGGGGAAACAAAGTTCTGTGGAAGAGCATAGGAGAGACACCTAACTCAGTATTTTGGAGTCAAGTGTCCTTTCTGGTAGGATATGAAATATGACAGAAATGTAAAGTTGTTCATTTTGCTTAGAATATCTATTGTCTAGGAGAGGAAAAAGAGAAGTGAGAGAATTAGTAGCAGGGCTTGCAACTCATGTTTAAAAAGTTGAGCTTTATACTGAAGGAAGCAGGGAGTCGTTGAAGGTTTTTAAATGTCATAAGATCCAATTTGTGTTTTTGCTACTCAACTCTGCTGTAGACAATATGCAAACAAATGAACGTGTGTGTTTCTGTAAAGCTTTATTTACAAAACAAGGCAGCTGGCAGGAATTGACCCACAGGCCACAGTCTGCAAAATTAGAGAGCCGCTGCTGACGTAAAATTGCAAGGGTTTGGTCACTGGCTAGAAATAAGGGAGAGGGAGATGCCAAGTTTTGGGCTCAGTCAATGTGTGAGAGAAAACTACCAATGATGACCCTAAAACTCATTAAAGGCAAATGTACTTATATATCATGTAGAATATTGTAGAAGAAAGCAAGAACATAGTAAGAGAAGTGATTATAATTTGGAGGGTATCTTTAAATGGCCACAAAATCATAAGTTAGATTAAGCACTGTAGAATCATAGTGTAAGCTAGTAATTCTGTCTTTTTAAAAAATTGTGATACAAGTTTATACCTGTAAAATGAATAATATTTTTTAAACATAGGAGTTAGGAAGACAGTATTTGAATGCCAGTGAGTTCTAAGAATAAAAGTGCTAGATACAGGCAAAGTATTATGACGCAGTAACATGTAATATTTTGAAAAGCTTAACAAAGAGTCACACATAAGCTGCAGAGAGGGGAATAAATATGGAAACAGTTAAAGAAAGGATGTGGCTCACAGGAAGAGAGCCAATCTGAAAATTCGAAGAAACGTAGGGAGGAGACCAAAGAGAAATCCAGAGTCAGCTGAAATAACTGTTCGGGGAGCAGATGGTGCAATATCTCATTCTTAAGAGATAAGACAAATGAAGAATCTGCCTTTTCTCCTTAAAAACTTATTTTGTATTCCATTTATTTCCCTTTGGGAGTGGTTTCATCTGTAATTTATCTTTCTTCAAGATTGGAATTTTACCAATATCCCATATAATGTCACTGCTGTCACTTTAAAGACCTAGGATTCTCACGCCATCTTTTTTTCTTACCCTCTCCATCTCCATTTTTGCTTCCATCCTTCGTATTCTTCAGATGAAAATGAAGTCGCTGAGGTTGCACCATAATATGACATTAAAATATTTTGGCAACTCCTAATTGCTGGTTTCTGCAAGACATTTGGGAAATATTATATATTATGAGTAAAGGAAATCCTTTCACCCCTCCTTTTTGGCATGCTTCTCTTGGGCAATCACAGTTAGACCATCAATGGGAGAAGATGTAGCTTTTAAATTCTTGGCAAATATAACTTGGTACTTCAACCTTTCATTGCTTTTAGCATCCCAAATCCAGATATCCTGCCTGTACCCCTCCTCCTTGCCAGTTCACCAATCCCCATTCTCTGGAAACTTGGTGTCAGTGTCTTCAGCGTCTGGAAACTTTTGGCATGGAAACCACCACCAAGCAATGAAACATTTCCTTTTCATGTACACTGAGTCACGTCAATGCGCTTTAGATCTTGAGAACCCCTCCCAGAACTGTCTAAACACCACAATTTTAAAGGAGGGCATTGATACAAATGTCAAAAACCAGTGACAGCAGGGTTGATGCCATCCCAAGTTCTTAATTCCAACATGACAAGCCCTGAGTATGTCCAGATGTCTGCGGATAAAGTTTCGTTTAACTTTCCCGGAAAAAGAACTTGGAGGATTACAATTGAAGGCTGTTTATTTAGAGCCTATATATATGTATATGTAGACATTTACATGTGTATAGGTATATGTGTGTGTGTGTGTATGTATATATAGTTTACATCTCCATAGGGAAAAATCCATTGTCCAAAAAATAAAGAAAAATGCATGGATTCTCTATGTTCCAAAAAGCAGATCCTAATGCTTACTTTTTAAAAATTTTTCATCAGTGTCAAAAGATCTTCCCAGTTATACTGTCTTTCATGTGGAAACAAGTACACAGGTCTCACAACACATCCTTGAGCTTTTCTCTTTAATGATATATTCATTTTAATAAAAGAGAGAATAGTTTGTTTTTTTTTTTTAAAGGAAGAAAAGTGCCAGCTTTCTACCAAGTATGTTAGAATGAGGCTGATTCTATCCAGTTTTAACTCCAAGTTACCCTGAAGATTGTTCATTGCGTTCAAACTGTAAAGAATATTTCCATTCTATCACATCTAAAATATAGCTATAAAGAATATCATATATGTTGAGATGAAAATTTCTGAAGATTCATATATAACATTGTTTTATTGTCTTAAGTTATACTAAAATATCCATTGTTCTAAGTAATGAGAGTTAATGTGGCTTAATCCTAATTTAATTTTCTCACAGCTAAGTGTCTGCAGAGAGCAGGCAAATTACCATATTTCTTTATTAGGTTCATTAAAACCACTGAAAGGCAATATTTACAATTAGTTGTAAAAACTTATTACTTTTGGCTGAAACAACTCCACAATAGGTGATCAAGATTGTAGCTCTTCAAAAGTTTGTAGCCACAGTGCATGGAATACATTTTAGACAATTCAAAATGCAAAATCAATGCTTAAAAAGTTTTTTTTTTTTAAGTTATGTCTCAGGAAGATACTACCCAAGTCATTGGACAATGTTCAGAGATTCACTCCTTAAAATATGCTTATTAATCGATATTACAGTAGTTGAAATTTTTAATGTAGCAAAAATCAACCCAACCATGTCAACTTTGCTAATTATATCAATCTATAAATGGAAAGCACTCCTAGCAATCTCTAGCCCCATTGCGCAAAAGCCATCAGAAAACATAGTCTGCATGCGTCCCAGACTTTGCATCTACTTGAACGTAGATCTTGTGCCCTTAGAGATATCTACAATGTCTCCAAAAAGAAGAGCAGAGTTTTTCAGTCTCCTTCCTGTTCGAGTCTCTCAGATGTAACATAGCTATTGCTATTGCACATGATCTAGATACTCATAAAGCAATAACTTTACCTCAGCAAATAATAGCTGAGAATTTACTATGCATGCGCCAGACATCTATGATTGGTGCTGGGGATGCAAAGCTGACTAGGACGCTCTCCTAGCTGTGATGCTTCAGAGTTTGGTTGAAACTGGAAAAGAGAACATTAAGTTGCTTTAGTTGACAAGGATCGTATGTTAGATAAAGCCCATCAATGAATGTCCAACTCCAAATTATCAGTTTGCTTTTGTTCTAGATCTAATCTTTTTTCAAACCAGTATCTCCTAATTTCATTAGCTATCTATAGCTTGTCAAAGTGACACATTATTCTCGTAGCACTTTTCTGTTGATTCCAAAACAAAATATGCTTTTAAAATATGTTGTTCCTGTGCTTTGTACTTCACGTGAGTTTATAAGACAAACCATTAAGTTAACAATTGAAGCTACAAAGAAATCATTCCCTAGTAATTTTGTAAGTCTGAAAACCTCTAAGTTTCAACAAGGGTAATTGTCAGGGAGAGAGGGGTCAACGGTGCCTACCAGAGATATAGCTATCTCTTGGGTTTTCCTTCTTTCAATTACTGCTGCCAATTTACTCCCTAACTCCCACCGGGTCCCTCAGCTGTGAACTCTAACCTTTTACCGTAATGTCCCCACGTAAACCAAAAGTCCTTCCTTTTGATTGTCTATTGGTAAAACTGAATTACTCTGGAAGTTCTCAAATCTTTACTGAATATTAATAGAGAACACATAGGAACTAAATGTAGAGAATAAAAGAAAAAGAGAAGTATTTCCCTTGATAAGAGAGAAGTATTTGTGTCTACTGAAGCTAGCTTCCTTTAGCATCTGCTGGCCTTCTCTTATTCAGCTAGTTAATTAGCTCTAGAAACTATCGTGGGTAGTGATCTCAATGGAGAGGAAGGTCTAGAGGGAGAATAGAGTGGGTGGAGTTTCTGGGCATTCCTTAGACAGTTTTGATTTTGCCTATTCTGTTTATTTACATTTCTAGGTGAGGTTTCTTTTGAAGAAGATTTTCACAAGTTAAAAAGTTTTTTAAACCATCACACAAATCACATTGAGTCAGCTACTTTCTGATTCATGTGTGACAAACATGACACAAGGACTGCTTATTATGTTTCTTCCTTCCATGGAAGTTGTCACTAAATTCATGTCATCCTCATTGATTCCTAATGAGACTCAGAATCTTTCTCAACCTAGCATTTCAGACAGCTACAATAGTTGGTCAGTATTGGCACATTAGTTTAAACCAAAGCACCATCACCCCTGATCTACCCCTTTCTTAGAGTTCCTTACTTCCTCGCTCCAGGCCTTTCTTGATTTGTGTAAGAACGTCTTGATTCCTAAGAGTTAGGCTATCATTCTCTGCTCAGTGTCTTAAGCTGGAAGTCTAAAACTTAGTTCTATTATTGAAATATAGATAATATTTAGATGAATCTATTGTCATTATTTTTTTTTTTTCTGAATAGTACCTTACATTTCTTATGAAGTGTTCTTTGGAATATGATTCCTGTTGTATGTGCCATGAAAAATATTCCTTAGGCAAATATACTTGGAAAATGCTACATACAATAGCCCTTGTGAAGAGCAATGATGTGTAATCACTAAGATTCTAAGTGCTATAGTAGAGAACCCTGTCTGATGTAGTTTAAGCAACCATTTCCCAAACTTATCTGGCCATGGACAACTTTTATCCAATGACACTTTTTAACAAGTCCAGTAACACATTTTTGCAAACGCTCTAATTACTTGGTCAACTTCTTCACTAAAACTTCTACCTTCAAGCCTTCTTATTTTCTGCCACTAAAATTATCTTTCTAAAATTATGTGTTTAATCATATCATCCTTGATTTCAAAAACCCTAAATGGTTTCACTTTAGCTATAAAATAAATCCAAGCTCTTGACTACTGTGTTCAAAGCCTGAGGCTTCCTTTGCAATTTATCTTTATCAGTTTTAGTGGGAAGACAGAGTATTTCTTTGCACATAGAAGGCACCTTTTGAAGGAATCTGCCTTTCCTCATTCCCCAGTCTTCCTGATTGTCATGCAGTAATCCCTGATATTCTCATTCATGTTTATGTCTCTCTGCTTTGGATTAATTCATTCCCTCAGCCTAGAGTATCCTTTCTTTATCTCTGGCATCCCAAATTCTTATTTAAAGTGTAGCTCAGAGATCACTATTGGTGGGAAATACCTCTTTTACCTTCCCCATATCCTAAAGAAAATTCCCTCAGATATGTTCCCACTGTACTCAGAATATCCTTTTCCACCTGTTTTGCTCCATTTTCCACCTGTTTTGCTCTTCTGTAAAGTATCAGTCAAGAGTTTCTCAGCCTTGGTGCTGTTGACATTTTGGACTGGATGACTCTTTGTCATGTGCATTGTATGATGTTTATCACCATCTTGGCCTCTACCCACAAGATGCCAATAGTACCCATACCCTCCCCACAGTCATGGCCATCAAAAATGTCTCCTGGGGGGCAAAATTACCTAAGGTTAGGAACCACTGTTCTAGATCAAACCTTTGCATTTACTAGTCTTTATCTCATGCCCACCAAATAGCCACTGAATTCAACTTAATTGAATTGTTCTTATTTGTCCCTTGAGGGTTTGATTGTAGTTGACAAGGGGAAAATAAAAAAAGGAAAAATGTTAAAAAAGAAAAAGAAGGAAATAAAATGTTCTAAACATGCTGTCATTTGGGAAGTCTTGTAAGCATCATTATTTTCTAATTTTAGATTTATCAGTCAAACCTGAGTGGATGCAGAATGGGTTCTCCCCATTCAAAGGTTACCCAGACCTTTCTCATATCTAGGATTTTGTTATGCAAAAGTTGTCTTTTGTTTTCTGTTCTCTCAAGTGTTCAGATTTGGTGAAGCGAATATACAATTGAGCCATTAAGAATCGTTAACTACATTGATTTATCTTTCTCTTTCTGTTTGATACATAGTGATTTGTCTCCAGAGATTTATTTTTTTATCCTTTAGGAAAACAAATCTCATATTTTATTTCTTACAGAGAGCTGTTTTGTGACATGAAGACTCATCAAAGTAATAATTACATTTGGTTTGTCTGCATTGAACTGTCTGTCACGTGTAAGCATTTGAGCCTGGCACGCGTGCGTCTTTCTGCATTTGTACTACATTTTTTCAAGTTACTTACCAATCTGAGATGATTCGTTAGTGAGCATAAGCTACTTTTGGCACTCTCTGACTTTAATTTTCCTGGCTACACAACAAAGTTGTTTATAATTTTCTAGCTGTCCCAAGCAAAATAATGATGATGCTATTTGTATTTTTATTTGTAAAAATTGCTAAAAAAAAATTGCTAAAAACATCACTTGTCATTAAACTTGATGTTTATCTGTATACTCCATCTGCACCGGCAATTTCTGTATTTATTCACAAATACTCAACTCCTACTTTAGATGAAGGGGATGAATTTAAGAGGTTCAAATGCATCCAAATGTTTGGATCTTTATCTGAACCTTATCTGAATGATCCGGGCTTCCTGAATCTTGGATCTCAAATATTGTGTTAGAAATTAGAGAGCAACCCCTCTCACTAGATGTCCTGCTTTTAAGAAAACTAGCTAATTCAGGGGAAACTGGCACATGCAAGGAACTTCTGTATGTGGGCTTCTGGTATTTAGTTAAAGTGACAACAGACACCTTGTCACTTGGCTTCGTTTAGCATGACATATTTTGTCCCCAGAAAGAATCTTAATTTAAGATCCATTTGAGAGTCTGCAATCCACAAATGGGGAAACCCTGGTCAAGAGGCACTAAGTAATTTGCACTTTAAAAAAATAAAATAAAATAAGATGAAAATCAAGTGTAAAAGAAAAAGGCTTAAAAATATTTTCTACTCCTCCAACTTGACTCTCCGGACTCAGGCTGACATTTGACAATCTCTGAGATTTGATAATAAGACACTTACCATTTCATTTGATTTTGCCCCAGCAGATATACAGATGTAATTTTAACCTAAACACAAAATAATGGCAAAAAATTTGGCAAAAAAGGTCTGTTTATTGCTTCCAATAGGTAGTATCCCGTAGCATGCTTCCTTGACATTTTGATGTTCACTTCCATAGTTGTGTCTCCCAATTCATGACCTCAAATGATGCCATAAGGAATATCTATACAGCTGAACCTCTACAAACCTCTGGGAAGGAATAGGAGGTGCTGCAGGTCAAAGGGTATGTGCTCAGTTTATTTCATTAAGTATTCACAGACTGCTTTCCAGATTGGCTCTTCTGGTTTCTGCACCTGTCAGTGTGTCTCTACACCCCTTACCAATACTTGCTAAGTTTTGTGATTTGAATGACTATAAAGTAACATGATTATTCATTATAATATGAATTTATCTGATGACTTCCTAATGAGTTTGGATCTCTCTTTTCAGAATTAGTATTTGAACTTTCTCTTTTGTGAATTGCCTATTTTAATATTTTTTACCTTTAAAACATTTATATTTCTGTCTTTCATTAAAAGGGGGAGTTCTTTGTATATTAAAGATAGTAATGGTGTGTTTATTTTAGATATTTCACATACCTTTCTCCAGTCTCTTTATATGTCTGTTAACTTTGTTAGCATTGTCTCTTACTAGAAAAATTCTTAAGATGTTTTTCTCATCTTTACTACGTTGAGAAATATTTCCAAAGATATTCATGAACATTTTCTTCTGATAACTTAATGGTACTACCTCAATTGTTTTTTATAATCTTTATGGAGTATGATCTTGCGTTTTGCATAAGGTAAAGAACTGTATCTAGTTTTTCTCTATAGAAGGTGACTATTTTCCCAACACCATGTATTAAACAATCTATCTTGTCCCCTTTGCTTTGAAGCACACATTTCTTTGCATGACATAAATTTCTTTGTATAAATAGGTCTATTTATAAGCTATACATTCTGTTTCATTTACATTTTTGTTCCTGCACAATACTGTTTGTCTTATTATAACCATGTAACCTATCTTAATATGTGGTGAAGTAATTCAACCTAATCCAGCCTTGGTTCTCTTTTCTCAAAACTGACATAATTACATATAGACCATTATTATTATATATTAACATTAAAAGGCATTTTATCAATTTTCTAAAAACAGTAGCTGAAATTTTTTATCGTTTCCTTTGAATTTGTAGAATAATTTGGGAAGAATTAACATCATTATCATGATATATTGCATCCTCTATATAAATAGTTTATCATTTTTTATTCAAAATTTCTCCTATGATTCTGTAAATGTCTTCTTTGTTTAGACGGTAGCTAAAAGTTATGGCATTATCATAAAGAGCATTTATCTTCTAATTGGTTATTTCTAGTAAAGCCTAGTTCTTGATGGGAGAGCAGGACTTGGAATGGTAGAGAAGGGCAAAGAGCATTCTAGTCAGAGGGACAAATCTTAGTGAAAACCCACAGCCTCCAAAGATTAGAAGATATATTGGGAATAGGAAGAATTTCATTTGTCTAGAGCCAAAGTTCTCTGGAAAGAGCTATTGGAGAATATGGATAAAGCAAGATGTAGAAGGACATCGATGGCCCGTTCGCCAGTTTAGTTTTCAGAGGTCATATAACATGCTAGTTGAAAGCAGGGGCTCTCAAGTCAAACTGCCCATATCCTGACTCTGTCACTTATTAGTTGGGGGATGCTGAGTCTCTCTGTGCTTTAGTTTCCTCATTGGTAAATGGAGATTATGATGGTGCTGACCTCATTAGAGTTAAGTGAAAATTAAATCAGTTAAGACATGCAACATCTGGTGTGGAATAAGCATTCAATAAATGTTAACTTTTATGGTTATTGTTGATGTTATTATTTTAAAATGAGAAATCATTAAAGATTTTGATGTGATTTGCCCAATGTCAGGAAACGGGTGAGCCAAATAGTGGAGAGTAGAGACTTAGGTTTCCTGATTTCAAGCATAGGAGCGGGCTTTTAACATGTTGTGGAAACAAATAAATGTATTAAAAACAACTTTGAAAAAGCTGGCCATTTACTACAATGTTTTAAAGGGCCCACTAATATCAAAAGTATGAAGGCTATAGTGCTCTTAATGAATGAACTGGTATAATAATAAACCCAAATGCTGTCTGGATACATTTGAAAACACAAATGATGTTTGTGTACCCAAGCATGGAGTGTACTAAAATACCATAAAAACAATGTAAAACTTCCTTGTTCTGACAAGTAAAGATGATGCAAGTATGTTTTAAAAAGTCTATTCGAATATGCCACCATGTATTATATTATGGAGAAAAATAAAATTTTAATCAAATATTTACTTTAAACCATAGAAAAGATTTCAATGGCAACTTAAGCAGTTTGATGGCCTCTTGGAAACTGAGAATGGAGCAATAAAAAAGGATTCAAAGTGAGATTTTTTCATGCTTAATAATATTACCACATCGTTAAAATTAAACTAATATTGGAGACCTTTACAGAAGGTGGCATATCAAGAAAAACTAGCTAGCACTGACTAGCTATGGAACAGGTTCTGTAATTTTAATTTGAAAAATGTCATTTTTTTTTTTTAGCTTTTCTAATGAGTACTGGAAACATGGGCATGATTAGCTTATATTTTACCATAACACCCCATATTCACTTACATATGAATTATCTTAGGTAATTCATCAAGGGATTGATAATGAGGGAATCTCTTTTGCTTTTTAAGTCAGCATCACAATTTGTCCCTTTCCAGCCCCCGCCCCCCACTTTATTTCTTGCATGTTAGATCTGTCTTCCAGTTGGCCTGTAGATTACAGGCCTCTTTGAGGACAGGAAATAGGCCTTACAAACATTGGCTTCCCCAGAAGGCACTGCACAGGATAGTTATGTGGTAAATCCTCAACAAGAAAAAGCAGTGGCTTGGGCCAAAGAGGGTTGTGATGATTTGTGTTCAGTGAGAAATGACTAATGTTTTTGATTGAAGAGGTTTTAATTTAGTTCAAGATCCAGACAGTACAGGAATCACAGAAAGTATGTGGGTCAGTGTAGCGAGTAGTTAGTGGCAATTGATTTGCAGATTTATCAGATTAGGCTTTGAGTTGTATGAACTAGATGGTACATCATCTCACTAGGTCTAACATTTCCCTAGAAACCACTGAGTATAAATTCCACCATGCCTCTTTCTTTGCTTTCAGACCACTCAGATCCCAACTAACCTACCCCCACCCTCCCTTATGCACCCACAATATTAATCTTTTTTTTTTTTTTTCTGGTTGTTCCTCCTGAAACATTGATAAAGTGTTGAAAGCCTGAATGGTTTGCTTTGAACAGAACAGCACAAATTCATACACAAAAGCTTCTCCCCCTGAATTCCCTCTGGGCCTAATTCTAGGACCTCTATTCTCTGGGTAATAACTCTAATTTAGTTAATAGCTAGGATAGAAATAGAAAGAAAAAAAATTCAGATAAAACAACCACCTCCCTAAAACCTATCTTTTAATGGATTTGAAGTCTGAAGTCCAAGGACAACTTTTTTATTCCATTCTTTTTCATATTCTACTTCCTTCCTTACTCTCAGCAGGAAATGTAAACCGTGTGTACACAAAAAAATATATATATAATTTGGCCTTTACTTTAAACTTGTTTCTCTTGGTCTAAAACTTATTTAAATTTTAACTCAAGGTAACAACAAATGTTTAGAATTTTCCAAGCAGCGCAACATGCTGTTTCAAAGATGTATAGAATAAACAATATTTCAAAATTTTCAACTGGCAAATTTATACCCAAGGCTTGGGCATTTTAATTGCTAGAGTTTTAAAAATGATTCATTTCCAAACTCAAACTGACCAAAAAAAAAGAAAAAAAAAGAAAAGAAAAGGAAAAATTGAAGAAATGAATATAGTCCATTGATAAATGCCTTTGTTGTAAACAGAGAAAATAGACCCTTAGTCTGCCCTGGCTCTAGTATTTAGCAGTTAGCATCTAATTAATTAGTTATCAGGGGTGGAATCCCACAGAGAAGCAATTCCCTTTTCTCCTGATTATGGATTGCATTTTGATGGTAAAATTGTTGGTTGTGCCCCTTCTTAGTGACAGATTTTGTGTGATTAATGTCTCTAGTATTATTTTTTCTTTTGTCCCCTTCACACAAAAGATGCCACAAAATCAGCATTACCAATCAAAATGTAGCTTTCAAGCACTCTCCCCAAATCACCCTCCATCTTCTCTTATTATGGTTGATCTTTAGCTTAGTGTATTTGAAAATTAAGAACAAAAGGAAAGACCAGAAAGGTGCTATATTTACTACTGCCAGTTCAGTTTAAATTATGGCTGCATAATTCTGAGCTTCACTAGGTTTTTACACAGACAAGATCACTTGCAGTGTTCATTAAATGTATTATACTTGTTTTAACAAAATGCCATTCAGCAAAACATTGTTTTCTGTAATTGACCTAAACATTTAGGCATTTAACTGTGGTTCTGTACATTGCTGTTTGTCAACGCCCTCAAGCAAATACACCTGATTAACAAACATTTGCTCAAAACAAAACAAATTAAAAACCCCAACCATTTGCTCAAATGCATGAGTAAGATACAATTTTTATATAGTTAATATAAATATAACCTCATTATGCACTTAGCTGATAAATTTGTTAGACTGGCTTAGTTGCATGCAAGGTAAAGAGACCTATTCAAGTCACCTTAAAAGCAGTAGCTTACAGACAGACTGGCATGTTTAGGAAGCCCCTTGTCTTACTATCACAGCTTCTGTGCTCTTTGGCCTTTGTTTCATTTCCCTGTAAACTAACTTCCTCTGCTTTTGTACATTGTTCTCTGCTCCCTCCTATCTTTGCTATCCACATGGACTGTCATTATCATCTCTGGGTTATTCTCTATCAGGCTGCTCAATCTCTAAGCTTCTCAAAACCAACTGCTGAGGAGAAGATTCTTACTGGTTCGCCTCACTTTGTAAAATGAGGCTGCCGTGATGAGAGGTTAGTTAACAGGATGGTGGATTTAACTGCCCTTGAGTTATGGCTCATTTTTGGTCTAATCATTTAGGCCCAAGAGGCACATCATCATGTAGAATAAAACATGGCTTCCTTAGCCAACTCTTTAGAGCTGTGTGGGTAAGAGACGTGCCCTTAGAAGAGGGATCCTAATACGGATGGTGCTATCGACTAAATATTTGGGTCCTCCTGCAAATTCATGTTGAAGCCTGATTCCCAGTGTGATGGTATTTGGAGATGATGGGGCTTTTAGGAGATCATAAAGGTGGAGCCCTCATGAATGGGATTAGTGACCTTATGAGAAGAGACACAAGAGAACTTACTTATGTCTTTTTCTCTGCTTACTGCCATGTGAGCATTAAATGGCCGTCTGCAAACTAGAAAGTGGGCCTCCCCAGACACTGGAGAACCAAGAGACTTGCTAATGGACAGGATCTGGGTTGTGAGTAAAGTACAATTGGCTTCAGCAAAACTGAGTTTTTATTAATTGAGGTAGGAAAATTGCAGGAGGTATAGAGTAGTTGAGGGGTGGTGGTTTATTAGAAGTTCAGTTTGGAATATGTTAAAGTTCAGCTGCCTGTTAAACATTCAGGTGCAAATATCTTACAGAAAGTTGGATACTTAGGTCTGGAGGTCAGGGGAGAGTTCCAGGCTGGTGATATAAATTTGGTGACCGTCAGCATACAGGTGGTAACTAAAGCCAGGAGACCAGCGAGATCACCTAGGGACTGATGTTAGTTAGTAAAGAGAGTGGATTAGTTGATGTGGAGCACATCAATATTTAAAAGTAGAGAAATGAATGAGAAAAGGAGACAGAGAGAGTGGGTAGGAAGATGAGAGAAAAACTTGTTGATTGTGGTATCCCAAGAGACACATTTTAAGAGAATGTTCAATTGTATTGAATGCTGCTGACACATAAAGTAAGATGTAGACAAAGAAGAAAAAAGATCATTGAATTTAGTAATCTGGAGGTTATATTAGTCAGCTTGGGCTGCCATAACAAACCCCAGACTGGGTAGATTAAACCACAGTTGTTGTTGTTTTTTTTTTTTTCCTCACAGTTCTTGAGGCTAGAAGTCATAAATCAAGGTGCTGGTAGGGTTGGTTTTACCTGAGACCTCTCTCCTTGGCTTACAGATGGAGTCTACTTTCTGTGTCCTCATATAGCCTGTGTGCTCTCACACTCCTAGTAGCTCCTTATAAAGACACCAGTCACATTGGATTGGGGCCCCACCTTTCTGATCTCATTTAACCTTGATTACTTCCTTAAGGTTTTATCTCCAAATACAATCACATTGTTGGTTAGGACTTCAACATATGGATTTTGGCAGGGTCCTGCAATTCAGTCCACAAGAGAGGTCATTGATGAGTTGATAGCTATAGATTTGGTGACATGGGATTCTGTTAAAGAGGACCTGACTTGAGTGGCTTCAAGAAAGAATGGAGGAGAGAATAAGAGACAGTGGATAGAGACAGTGTCTGCAAGGAATTCTGCCATTAAGGGAAGTCTAGAAGTGGGGATGGACATGGAGAGAGAAGTGGAAGGAAGGGAGAGATTTTACATATGTGCAAATACATATATATATATATATATTTATATTAATTTATTATATATATTGCTACTTATATAAAGCTAGGAAGAAAAGATACAGCTGATGTTTATCTCAGGTGAGCTGCCTCTTGTGTTGGAGAATTTTCTGCTTTTAATCTGTCTCGACACTGGAGGGACCAACAGAGCTGCTGAAGGCTACAGAGAAACTGAGATGAGGGCTGGGAGGTGAGTGGAGGATAAATGATGGGTTTTATAATTCTTTCGAGTATTTCAAATGTATGTTATTTATAGGACACTTTAAGACATTATAATATACATGTCTGTTAATTAATTTATAATGTAGCATTTATTGGTATAAACATTTCCCTTTTGCTTTTTTGTTATTGGGCATCCTAAATGATGAACATTTTTGAAATGTTTGTACAGGTTGTTTGTTACCTATAGTCACTACTACTCAAATGTAAATAATTGCCTTATGTTTAGGTGCTTAAATTGTATTCATTCATGATGGGTGATGAATACATCAATACTTGATTTACTCAATTGATTACATATCCTTGGAGAATTCCAAACTAATATTGCTGTGTGTCACTTTTTTTTTTTTTTTTTTTTGCGGTAGGCGGGCCTCCCACTGCTGCGGCCCCTCCCGTTGCAGAGCACAGGCTCCAGACGCACAGGCTCAGCGGCCATGGCTCACGGGCCCAGCCGCTCCGTGGCATGTGGGATCCTCCCGGACCGCGGCACAAGCCCACGTCCCCTGCATCTGCAGGTGGACTCCCAACCACTGCGCCACCAGGGAAGCCCCTGTGTGCCACTTTTTATACTACTCCGAAGGGAAGGGAAGTGTCTGCTTACCTGGAGCTGGATACTGACTGCTCTCCATGAGTGCTCCTTTCTGGATGTAAAGTGATTTTGTAACATGGTATATGAAGAAAACGATTGAATTTGGAGTCAGCAAACCCAGATCTGCATTTTACCAGACTTATAACTCTTGTTATCTTGCTATATCTCTTGCCTCCAGGTTTCGCATGTATACAACAGAGATAATGTTACACATTATTATAAATATTATAAGCCACTTCCTGGTTCTTGGCCTGGAGTCTACCAAACAATTACTCTTTCACTATCCCCAAAGCCTTTCCCCAGAGGACCCTATTCAGGTCCATCATATCTGCATCTGTACGTCCACTTTGGTCTTCTTCCTATTCTCATCGAAGTAACTTTCCTAGGTACCCCATTTCCCTCCTGGAACTGCGGTCTTGATTCATGCAAGTTTCCTTTCTAGAGTATTTGTGTCTTGCTCATGAATTCAAGCCACGTGGCTAGAATCCTGCCATCTGCTAAGATAATTCCTGTCTTTTTCGACAGGCTCTGGTGCCTCCACTTCTGGATATTGATTTCCCCAAATTTCTCCATGGCTGTACTTCAGTCGTGTGCTCTGTCACGTTGCTCTGGTTTCCTGCTGTGGACTGTTTTGCCAGGACCGGAACTTGATGTTATATCACATTGCCTAAGTTTTCTCATCTGTGAAATGAGGCCAATAATGGTATTTATCTGATGAGAGTGAAGTGAGGTTGAAATGAATGAATCCACATAAATACCTAGTGGAATGCCTGCACAGCCATTGCTCACAGGTGCTCAATAAATAATAGTTATGCTTGCTGTTGTTGCTGTTGAAGTTCTTTGGGCAGTTTTTCTGAACTTCTCACTTGAGTCACGGCATGATTTTGCCCCACTGGCAGACTTTCTGCACTATAATTTTTAAATATATATTTTCCATAGGCTTAAAATTTTTTAAATAAAAATGTAAAGTAATTATTAGATCCAGGTTGCTTTGATAAACCATCTTATTTCACTGAGTTTAAGATGTCATTGGTTTTATGACACCATTATGTTTGGTAACACTAAGAAAAAGCACTGTCCATTGAACTATGATCTTCCATTAATTTTAAGAGGCAATTAAATTTTCTGATGTCAGAGATGTTAAAATGTCAGTATGTATCTTTGGAATCTTTGGATTAACAGATATTCTTTAAAATCATTCCCTAAGCAATATTTTTAGCACTATACATACTATCTCTAGCAGTTCTCAATCCCTCCTGCAATTTAATAACCACTTGCATTCTCATGACTCCCAGCCCTCTGTGTCTGGGAAAACCCCTGTCTTTAACTTCAGAAGAGTTCTGCTCATCAACCTGCTTGCCACCTCTGCATAGATACCGCCAAGACACCAGACTCAGCGTGTTCAAAATTAATTCTTTCTATTTCCCCTCATTTCTGCTCCTTAGTCTCTATTGCTTATCCTGATGAATAGCAGCCCCAGGCAGTAGCTGCCCAAACCTGAAAATTAGGCCTCATCCATGACTGCATCCTGCCCTTTATCCTTCCAACTCCTCAGTCTGCAGGTATTGTGGCTTCCATCTCTTTTAAATTGCTTCTAAATCACCCCGTCCACATCCTCACAGCTGCAAATTTAGTTTTGCCCCTCATTTGTCCTTCTGGGTATTTCTGGGTCTAGCCCCCTCCAGAATGCCCTGCCTTCAGTGTGGCCACCTTCTCCTATCACCCATTCCACACTGCTGCCAGCAGACTTGTCTTCCCAAGTCCCAGATATGCTCTGTTTGTGCTTCTTTATATAGAGATTCAGTGGCTCCATATTACCTTCAGCGTAAAGTCCCAAACCCTCAGCATACCCAGGCCAATACCTTGTTTGATCTCACCCAGGCCTGCTCTAACCCCAGTCTCCTTCTCACTCATCAGCGTCCTCCCCAACACACACCCACTGCACTCCTTTCTTTAGCCATGTCAATCCCCTCACCTGGCCCAGAATGAGTTGTTTCCTCCGGTGCACTCCTTTGCAGTAGCTTCCTTTCTCTCCCATCCCTCTCCCTGCCACCTTCTCCCATCCCCCTCTTTCCCACTTCTCCTTCCTTCTTCCCCTTTATCTTTCTCAGCTGTTGCCACTTCTAAGGAGCCTTTACCATACTTAGAGCTGAGGTAGGTGTTGCTGCTTTGTGCTTCCAGAATCTCTTATGTTTACTGTAACTGTAATTGGTACTGTATTTCTAGGTTATATTTGATTACCACTCGCCTGTCTCCCAGTACAGCTTCTTGTAGGAAGCTACTTTAGTTTTATATGTCTGTCTAACAAATCACTGCAAACTCAGTCATTTAAAATAATCAAGCATCTCTCTTGGTTCTGTGGGTTGACTGGGCTCAGCTGGAACATTCTCCCTTGAGGTCTGCTTTGGATGTAGTCAGATGACAGTTTGCATCATGTGAAGGCTATACTGGACCAGATGTACGATACTCCTTCCCATCTTTGGTAGTGATGGTGGCTGCTGGCTGTGAGCTCAGCTGAGTCTGTCTACCAGAGCACCTCCATGTATACCATCCATGTGGCTTGGGCTTCTCTCAGCATGGCAGCAGAGTTCTTAGAAAGAGCCCTCCAAGAGTGAGCGTTCCAAGAGGCCCAAGAAGAAACTTCTGGTCCCCTGAAGATCTGGACTCAGAACTTCCAGAACATCTGCTGTATTCTAGTGGTCAAAGCAGTCACAGAGCCCACTCAGATTTCAGGGAGAAAGAGTGGATTCCACCCACTGATGGGTGTGGCAAGATCACATTGCCACAGAACACGTGGGATGAGAGATGTTGCTGTGACCATCTTGGGAAACACAGTGGGGTGTTAACTTTGAGCTCTGTCTTCCCAGCGTCAAGCACTGGGCCTGACACACAGTAAGTGCTAACAGTCCCCTAAACAGAATAATATGCTGATGAAAGGCATGGCCTCTGAAGCCAGATCTGCCTGGGTTGGTATCCAGGCTCTTCCACTTTCCTAGCCCTGGGATCTTTGATGAGGTGTGCCTCAACGGTCATAGTGGTAAAATGCAGGTAGACTCCACCTCATAGTGGGCTCATGAGGAATAACCAGGTTAATATGCATAAAGGCCTTAGGACAGTGCCTGGCACAAGCGCCCAAAGTTAGCCACTATCACAAGGAGGAAGGAGAGGAGAAGGGCTCACTCCTGCAGTGTCCCCCCTCCTCCTGTCCTAGTTCAGACCTTCCAAGTCTGTTCTCTTCTGTTGAAAACCAGTGGGCGATACCTGGCTAAGCCCCATGTTACCATGGTGATTAAGTTCCTACATATGATACCCTATTTTGGCAGCCTAGAATATTCCTCTAGTGACATACATAATACTGCCAAATGTCTTGAGATTTGTTCAGTGCATGCTATATTTTTATTATCTACGTCCTTGTTTCGAAGTACTCAACTTCGAACTTCCTCAGGGGCTAAGATCCTATCTTATGCTGTCTGTGCACGACTGCCTTGGAGTCTCTCACGGTGCCAGAGATACACCAGGCATGGAGTAGAGACTTGTAATTAACATCTCATATTATTGACATGCTGCTAATTAAAGAACATTTATAAAGAAAATTCTACTTATCCCAATTTAGTAAAAAATTAGTTCTTGGGATTTTCCAAGAGAAAAAGAGGTCATGGGACATCACCCCTAAGGAAAGCCAGAGTCATGTGTTCAGTTCTGTTTCCATGGTCTCCAAGAGAGGCACGTCTCCTTGCTGGTATCCCTGCTTACACCTGGGCTCCTGTGTTGGCTCTTTAGCGAGAGAGTCCATGAGTGGAAACATGTAGTGTTTGGCAATAAAAGGTTGCCCCCTGAAATGGCACTCAACCTCAGCTGGATATCTTTTAAATAACTTGTGCATGAACATTTTCTTAAACTCAGTTTCTCCAGGAGTTGTAAACACCCTGAAATTGTATGCTAGATTTTATGTGCATGTGTAAAAACATATTTCTTCAGAGAAATCCTATGGTTTTCATGAGGTTCTCCTTAGTGATTCCTAAGAAAGAAAAAGTTAGGAACCACTGGTTATGAAAACATGGGCAGAATCCACAGATCCTTGACACATCCTGGAAGTTGTTTTCATCCGACCAAAACTTTAATGGTATATTTACTTACTACTTCCCTTGCCTTTAGCATAAAACTGGAGGGCAGCATTTACAAAAATCCCATAAAATCCATTAGTGGTATTTCCCTATCCTAGTGGTCTGGACTGTGGTAAACAGGAATTTATTGCAGTGTAATATTGGTCTAAAATTAAGACCTCGGGAATTTATGGGTGGAGTGTATGTCTCTGACTATATACTTCTCTTTAAAAGAATGTGAGGACATAAAAATATTAAGAGAGACAACTCCAGATCATATCAATTAAAAAGAAATTTATTTTCTTCCAATACAAACACACACATAAACACACACACACCATATGCAGCCTTTTTTCCTAAAATACATATTCTCTGATAAAGTGCCACAGAATTATTCATTATGTTTTTAAAGTGTTCTCAGTATATGTGATTTACAGGGAGACAGATTTATTTAAAAATGATCAGAGGCCCATAGATTCTGTTAATTCAGAGAAAACCTTGTAATTACTTACCAGAGAAGCCTATCTGTATTATCTCCAGAGGCAGAATTCCTGGGGATTTTAATCTTTAGACAGCTTCTCTGGTTCAGGAACCAAATATAATTGCAAGTCAGTTCCCAAGTGTTTCCTTGTAATTAAGACCCACTATTTATAATAATAACAGTGATAATTATAATAGTAGCTTTTTATTGAGCACCTGCTATGTGCCAGGTTCAATGCTAAACATCTCAGTATTATATGCAATCCTTTCTATATGCCATAATATCATTCAGCAATTGCTTCCTCAGACTTAGGCAAGGATGGCATTGAATTTCCTTCTTTTTAACAGAAGTTGATTACTGGTATAATAAAACACACACACATCTATGGTAGTGTCTCTAATGGATAGTTGAATCCTCTAGGTGGTATGGTGATTTTCTCCAGGACTCTTATTTTCTTAACTTTTATTGAGTATCTACTGTCTTTTAGACATGGTGCTGGGTTCTAGATTATGAAAGCGAGTAAGATAGGCATTGTTCCCACACTCAAGTAGCTTATATTCTAATTGGGGTAAAACACAGCATGTAACATGAGTGTGAATTTATGGACAAGTTGGACATTTCAAGCTGTGAGGCTAGGTCAAAGTTATTGTATGCTGCTCTTCAATGGACAAGAACAAATGAAGTTGTTTTCTTTGAACTCTACCACTTTTGGAGAATGTGTTGTCATTTCTTTTATTAGGTATGTGAGAAATTCATTCAAATTAGTGCATCCTAATTGGTTCCCACTGTTGAGTAAATGCTTGTAAAGTTCATAGGGAGTATTGTTACCCATTAGATCCTGGGGTTCACTGTGAATGAGAAGCAGAAAAAGGGCCTGTAATTTTGAGTTAATCTTGCTGGCTTGGTGGTAGCTGTGGTCATGGTAGACCAGAGTTCCTTTTGCTGCAACAAAAGACTGTTTTTTCTGAAAACATGACTGCTCCTTTTCTAAACATTTCTTACTCAAAACAACATATATGTTGGAGTTAGGCCTGGGGGAAAAAATTAACACATAAGTAGGTGATAGCAAAAGAGATTGATGGTTAAGACTAGAGCTGTTTCTCAGATTAAAGCTTTGAAACTACCTCCTTAAAATTACCCTGGGTCCTTGCTAAAAATGTAGATTTTGATGTCCCACCTAAAATCTCAATTCCAATTGCAGGGATTCATAATCCAAAATATGCATTTTCATTATAGGAGTGGCTTCCCAGACTAGGGAAAATGAGGACATATCCCTGAAAGATTCAGCATGGTGGCATGGAAACCTCATCTTACAAAGTTCCAGGAGAACTAAGTATTCAGCCCCACATAGGCAGCAAACTAGCAGGATGTCTTTAGGCTGAATCATTTCAATTATCTGGCTTCAGTTTCTCAGTCCTCTCCCCCTGCCTCCTCCTCCAACCATCCCCATTAAGTTGTATCAAAACATGACACTCTGATAAAGAAAGATGAGTAATTAGGCAGTATTTTTCACAAACACAGTGTCAGATGAGGAAAGATTCTTCAGCCAATCAATTAGTATTCAGTGAACACATCATGTGGGAGATGTGAGAAATGGATAAGACAAGGTCAGTGTTTTCAAGAGCGTACCATCTGCTTTTTGAAAATAAATTTCATTGAAGCCAAGATAAATAATAGAATGCTGAAATGGTTAATACACACAAGCACTATATGAGATCAGAGTCAGTCCTCAGCAACGGTTGTCCAAAATGACATCATCAAAGCAGACTTCAAATGAATTAACTGGGTTTAAACTGTTGGAAAGTTCTAATTAGATATTCTAGACAAAAGTCCAGGAAGCTGTGATTTGGTTCTCAAAAGAGAAAAAAAAAAATAAATGTAGTGTGGAAAGAGCACTCTTAAGTCAGTAGGCCACAGTCTACCAGCTGTAGAAAACTTGAAAGATTATTACCCTAACCTGCCTGGTCATTATGTCTGTTAATGGTAAACTATACCTATGACATTTTACCTGGAAGAATCTGTCCTTGGTTGCTGACTGTGAGAAAGTCAATATTTACTGCTAGGCAACTAGCAGCAGAAAAGAATAGGAAGGTGTGGTCTACAGACCACTCAGGGCACAGACGGTGGCGGAAGTCAGGGAGAGGATCCATCCTGGCCTCCCAGGAAGGCCTTCTAGTGCCAAGATTTCACCCCAAATCATTGCCCGTTCCTCTGGATTATGCTGCAGAAGCTGAATTGCCAAATGCCACCACTGACTACCTGGAATGCGTCCCTCTGAAGAAGTCTGAGAAACTCACATGGGAAAGTATACTCAGGCAGAGCAGAGGATAGATCATGGTGTAAACCATCTGTTGTCCAAAGGGCTAGGGTTTTCCAAACAGGGGGCAACTGATTTTGCAATAGAGACTAAAAGAAGCCTAGAAGAAGGTAGCATTTTCAGAGCTTGCTGTGAAAACAAATACTTAAGCAAAATTGGAAACTGGGGGTATCTATACGAGGGAACCTCCTGTAAGATGCTTAATTCCTAGGATACCTAGCATCTGCTTTTGGATGTTCACTTCTTCCTCCCTTCTCTGGTTTCTAACAAGGAAAGATTTTCCCTAAACGTTCCTGGCCTCTTGAGCCTACTCACTCCCTTACTCTTCCTCCAGAGAAGGGAAGGAGTTGTCAAGATGCTGAGCTGGAGTAAGGAAATCCATAAGTACAGAATAGCCCCCTCCCTCTCTTCCTCTCGACAATTAGCCTGCTCACAAGAGGATGCATTCGGCCTGGTCCTTATGCTCCACGTTTGACAGGGACAGATCCCCGATGTCAGGAAGCTTGTGGTTGTTCAGTGCTGCCAGGGCTTGGGGGTGTAAGGCTCATTCTGGGGTTCACTGATAGGAAATCCACTGTGATGCCATCTCTAAGCCACATCCTCCAATCTAATTTTTGTCAGCATAAAGCAGCTATTTTGATCTCCACATGCCTGACTTCCTTGTTTATCTCAACTGTTTCAAAATTGGGCAGGAAAAATATTATTTACTGGGCCACAGCTAACTTGCCGTATAGGAAAAGTTATGTTTCACATATAGTTTTATGTTATTTTACTCATTTTTATTGTAATTCACTGAGGTGGGATGCACGGGCAATAAACCGTGTCAAGGTGTTGCGATTCTGGCCTCACATCTCTCTGTCCACTGACTCCTGTGCAGAGGGCAGCTTCCTACTAGGAGTTAGTGGTGGTCCTTGGCCAAGCTGAGAGAGGTAGCGTAAAGAAGCAATAATTCATGGTCAATGGTTCATGAAGTTCGTAAGCTAAAACCTCTCCTTTCCCATGTATACCAGGAGAAGGTAAACTTGAGGGAGGGAGAGGGAAGGCATTGGGGTTTCTGTAGTGTCTGTACCTTGGAAGGTTTTGAAAAGTTTTGAGAAAAGAATCAACACTGTGTACATTTATTCTAACATCTCCAGAAATTTAAAAATAAACTTAGCTTTGGGTTTTCAGGAATGGTAACCGTTACAGGGCATTGCCATCTTTGCTTGCCTAGTTTCCCAGCTTCCACGACAATTTATAACCACGTTGCTACCATCTAAGAGAATTCCAATAAAAATCTGGTTTGAGTGCAGAACTTCGAAGGTTGAGAGGGCTGATCTACTTATCTTCTGAGTGATGCAGGCCACAGGCACCTCTAAAAGTTTTTAAGGAAAAAGAGGACTCAAGATCAAATCCTGACAACTTCCATGTGAATTAGGGTACTTCACTATAATAGACTGAGTCATGGATTTGGAATTATTCCTTGATGAGTTGAAATCCCAGCTCAGCCACTAGGTAAGTATATAACCCTGAGCAGCTTCCTTAACTAACCTCAGCTTTACTACTTTTTTAAATCTGTCAGATTGGAATAGCATTATCTCTTATAGGAAAATAGTCCACGTGAAAGTGAATTGCATGTATAAATCCTCAATACATATTAGTTAAATAAGACACCAGAAAGAGTCACTGAAGATTCTTCTCAGACCTGGAAGAGTCTTTAGTGACCATCCTGTCCTTCATCTCAAGGGACAGAGGATGGATAACAGTGATGGGGTCTGAGGTTTTATAACATTATAGAGATTCAGTCCTGGAAGTTATTAATACATGACAATATCTACTCCAATGCCCTCATTTAAGAATCTTAGGTCCACAGATATTAAGCAACTTCTGGTAGACACACAAATCAGAAAGTCTGGAATTGGGCTGAGACACCAGAATATTCCATCCTCGTTAATGCTTTCCCATGATTTTGTGCTTAAACCTTTATCCTGTGGTTAAAACAGAAGCAGAGGCAGAGGAACGTGGCATCCCTGATGAGTGAAGAAAAGTCCCAGAATTCTCTCCCCAGATTTTACCATTGCCAAAGCCAAAGTCAACACAGTGTAGAAATTCCTTTTGTAGGACAGATGAGAAATGTCCCCTGATCACCCCCACCCAAGGCTCTAGGATTTACAGATCAAACACTTGAATGAACATCATTGGAAGTCAGCCAGACTATTGAATTCGCAAACAGGTTTGTCCCTAGAATGTGGATTCTTTTCTTTTATAGGATCATACTAGGGATAATTATACAATAATTTAAAGCCATTAGCCCATTTTATCATTAGGAAAATCAAAACAATGCACGGGATATAAGTTAACAGGGGTCTTGCCGTTTCTTAGACCGCAGGAGCTGATATATTTTCAATACAGCGTTTTAGATGAGTAGCAGAGAGACTTGTATATGACCTTTGATTCAAAATTCCTACCATGCTGGGCATTTATATTACCTTTATGTCTCTGGGAAATGTCCACAATTGTAAGACAGTTAGGTGAAACACCCTCACTTATCTGTGGGTACCAAAAGATTTATGCAGTTCCAAGGAGTCTGAGACTCAGAACCCAGAGTGTTCTCCATCACTGGAGATGGAAATAGTGATAAATGGGTGACATCACCCTAACTTCTACCAGATGCTGTATGGTGTGAACCCAATTGTCAGACTCTTCTCTTGGTGCCTCTTGGGATTTGAAACCATCAGGTTCTAAATTTCACCTATCTTGTTTGTTCTGTCTGATCCATAATCCTGATAGAAAAGTCCACAAGCTGGCAGGAAGAGGCAAGAAGCCGCATACCCAAGCTAAGTGCTACAAACGTTTTCTCACTATACTCTCTGGCCAACTGCAATGGAATGTTGTCAACTTCTGTCATTCAATCCCCTGTATTTGCTTATACTCACAGTAAGTAGACTTCCATTTTTTTCCAGGCTTTGATCATTTTCACATTATTATGAACTGTGACAGGAATACCAGACAATCAGATTTCAAACCTGTCAGCCCACAACATTTTATTTCCAATCTATGATCCTTTTACCAGCTCTTCCCACTTCTGGGTGTCAGGCAGGTGATGCATCTATTGACTGAGCATGAGTTCCCTGGAGGTACCATTTAGTTCTTTGTTAAAGCATGGCTCTCATCTCTTTTGGGTTCCTGGGCAAGTGTCTGTCTGTGTTAGGTTTTGTTTTGTTTTGTGTGTGTGTGTGTGTGTATGTATGTGTGTGTGAAGTGGAAAAATAACAGTACTAAGCCTGCCTGTTCAGGAAAGAGCAACTGCCAACTCATCCTCGGAGAAAAGCAGATCTCAGGAGAAAATTGTCCTTGGATTCAGTGGTCATCATTGGGAGCATCTCAGATTTTCAAAGCTTCACAAGATCAAAATATCACAGCATGATTCTATGTTGTACACACACAGATGATGATTTCCACCTACCAAAACACAGGATAAGCAATATTATCTAAGTGTACTTGCTACAGTTTCCTCCCAAATGAAGATTAAAAAAAAAAAAACACTTGTGTATATGTGTGTGTGAATTAAGCCATTCTAAATGATGGTAAGACCAACGTCTCCAGTATACACTGGAAATTTCTTGACATTTGAATTTTGTAAATAAGAAAAATGAGAGATTTAGAGATTAATATATAGCAGCCAACTTCAAATTGTGTGCATTAAAGACATTAGGAGAGTAAACAACTGACATGTACTATCACTAATATTTCCTAAAGATGGGACATTTTTTTTCTTTTTTAAAAAATTATTTATTTATTTAAATTTTTATTTTATATTGGAGCATAGTTATTTAACTATGTTGTGTTAGTTTCAGGTATACAGCAAAGTGATTCAGTTACACATATACAGTATCTGGTACATATATACAATGGAATATTACTCAGCCACTAAAAAGAATGAAATAATCCCATTTGCAGCAACATGGATGGACCTGGAGATTATCATACTAAGTGCAGTAAGTCAGACAGAGAACAACAAATATCATATGATATTGCTTATATGTGGAATCTAAAAAAAAAAAAGATGGGACATTTTTATACCAAAAATGGTAGGAAATACACAATAATAATTGTTTAAAGTAAATGCATTTGACTTTCTGAACACTATTTTATTGTTTTCATTTTGTCAGGGATGGCTTAAAATTTAGACATGGACCACAAGCAGACCTATGCTTCAGAAACACTATATATTTTCTCCATTCATGACAAAACTAAATTTCCACCCTCAAAATTGAAACCAAAACAGCATTTAGAGAATGACCATTTTCACCTCTGCTGATTCAAGGGAAGTTATGCAATGACATTTGCGATTACTTTAATTAGCTAGTAAAACACATTTGACTCTAAAGGTATCATTAAAAATTCCCCTTTGTAGTCTAATCTAGTTTCAGAGCCTACACTCTCTTTTCTGAGTTCTCTTTCCTCTCACAAATATGTTTTTTTTCGAAAAATGAACTTGTTTGGCTTAGAAAAATAAGAGAATACCTGATCAGTTCTTACTCTTTCTACTTAAAAACAGGTTTATTTTCTGGGGAGCAGGGACCAATGTATTCCAAATTTGTTCTTCTTTCCTCCAAGGGAATGTAAATTTGGTGTCTAAACAATGTGGCCAGGCTAAGGGGAAACTTGCAGCTAGAACTGAGCCCAGTGCTTTGAAAATTCCCTCCTCCTTGGTTTTCCCCTGCATCAGCTGACATTTTTAGGGACAGAGCTCCTGATCTTTCAGGAATTATAGGACCCAAAGGACTGCAGGCAATTTCTTTGACTAGTAGAACCTCTTTATAGTTTCATAGCTGGGACCTGTTCTTTAAAAAAAAAAAAAAAAAAAAAATCATCTTTTGCACTTTTGCAGTGGTTTCATTTGGCAGAAAATAGTTCTTCCAGATTTGTTACAAATTACCCATGGAGATAAACAGATTGAGGGCATTTTATTTGAAATGCTACTTTTCAAGTTTCTCAGCTTGGGCTGGTGCTTGTAGGAGACAAGGTAGCTAAATAAAAGTTTGAGAAATGGATGTACAGGCCAAGACCCTAGGAGGTTTAAACATTTAAAAAAATGTTTTTAGTATTCTCATATCCAGTTCATTTAAAATACTGCCATTGGATCCAAACATTTGTGGTGAATTCTCTTATAAATGCATCAGACAATGTGAAATTTCAAGCTTTTCATTTGAAATTTAAAAAAAGGCTAAAATCAGGAGTGATAAAGTACATTCTCACACACCAGGATTATCATTTTTATATCACATTTGCTCTTCATTAGAAAACAAGCTATCTTAGCCAATAAAATAGTTCATGGTTAACCCTTGCCTCTGTTTGTCCTTTGATTTTTTTGTGGGATTTTTGAGATCTTGAGTGATTTCAGTCTTTCAATTTCCTCAAATTATCAAGGAATTGAGTCACACATCAAGGACCCAAGTAAAACCCTGTGCTTCTGTTGTAACTTAGCATTGTAATGGTAACGAAGGGAGAAGGTGGATAGAGATAAAATATGGAATGTCAGAACCCAGACATCACAGCCCAAATTACACAAACATCTCTAAGTTATCATACTCTCTTTTTTGTTAGTAAATGCTTCACTCCTCCTTTGCATTTACTCTATTCATGGTGCAGATAGTTGAAGGTAAAATATTGTGCAAGTCATCATGTCAGCTGCCCAAGGCATCTCTGTTCTTGGGAATAAACTTCATAATTTTAATACTGACAGTGGGCATGTATCGAGTGCTTTTATGGTACCTGGCACTTACTCAATTCTTTGTATGCATAAAATAAATTAATCCTCACAATTCTATTATCAATAGTTCCATTTTACAGATGAGGAAACTGAAGTTCAGAGAAATGAATATCATGTGGGTATCCTCCACCCAGGAGGTAGACCAGAAGAGACTTTGAAATATATAGTTTTGACTTTTGTGCTCGAGTTGAGGTCGGAAGAAGTTGCCTGTCTCAGAAAATATATATACTGACACCAGTTTTTCCATTTATATTTCTGAAGGCTTCTAGGAGCATGGAGATGAGTGGGAAAATATAGCGAGCAAGGTAGGCAGAGAGAACTATGGCCTCAGCACTCTACATGCTCTGCCTCCCTTCCAGCGCCTCCCAGCTAGACAACTCATCTCCCACACATTTTTTCAGACTGATCTCAGGCTAGCATCGTTCAGGAGAACTCCCTGTCTCATCAACTCAACCCTTGCTACTCTGCACCTGCCTTGTTTGAACCATAGTCTCAAACTATACTTGGTGTGTGGCTTCAGAAACAGCTTCTTGTTTAGTTTACATCACTTCTAATTTGCGGTCAGAAAATATGTTCCTTAAGAGTAGATGTCAGGGTTTCCCTGGTGGCACAGTGGTTGAGAGTCCGCCTGCCGATGCAGGGGCCATGGGTTCGTGCCCCGGTCCGGGAGGATTCCACATGCCGCGGAGCGGCTGGGCCCGTGAGCCATGGCCGCTGAGCCTGCGCGTCCGGAGCCTGTGCTCCGCAACGGGAGAGGCCACAACAGTGAGAGGCCCGCGTACCACAAAAAAAAAAAAAAAAAAAAAAAAAAAAAAAGGAGTAGGTGTCAGATCTTCTATTTCCGTTGCCTTCACCTGCCCCCAACCGCTCTTCCCAATGCTTAACCCTGGACTTAGAGCAGTAATTGTGAAATACGTACTTTCTTCTGTGTGATTATTCTAGATCTCAGCCAAAAGGAATGGGTTTGAGTTCTGGCAAAATGAATATGTGCTATAATTTAATTTTTCCATTGGAAGTGTAAGGAAATAACACATCTTAGATGATCTTTTAGAAAAGGCAGGCAATGTTCTGGCTTTTTGTGGGAACTCTGCAAAAGGCAGAATACTCTCCACCCAACAAAGAATGAAGAGGCACCTGTTTTTTTGGAACAGTTTTCTTATTCAGAAACCTATTGAAAAACAACTTGTACAAAGTCATTAAGTCAACACGAATTGAAGGTTTTCAAAACTTCTGGGCTTAGGCCTATCACTTTGTGAATTTAGAAAATTCATTACCATTTTTAATCTTCTTTTATGTGAAAAATCCAGGCAAATTTAATCAACTTTCTCCCTTTGTCTCCCCCTGGCCCACTACTAAAAAGAGAAATTTTTTTTTTAATTAAAAGAAAAGAAAAGAAAACACTCCTTGCTACCAGTTTCTGAGCCAACAGAATACTCAAACAAAGAATATCAGTATTATGAAATACTAAAAAAGGGGTTTTACATTCTGGGATGAGTGTTAAAGCTTCTGCTTTACTTCTAAATAAAGTTGAGCCAGGACTCATGTAATTAATCTGCTGAGTTTCCTGAAGATATCCTCTACTATCTGGGGAAAAAAAGTATTTCCTCTATCAAAAGCATTTTTAGTAGCTCTTCTAGTGAAAACAGAATGGTCAGTTTTATTTCCCAGTCCAATGTGCCAAGATTGCTGGGAAAGTTTTTTTCTCATTGTTTCAGCATTAAGTCAACATTTGAAAAATGGATACTTTTTTTTTTTTAATTCAAAGGATTAATATTCAGGTCATGGGTAATAGAAATCTCACCAGCTTTGGTGCATTGGGCTTATGAAATTGAAACAAGTGGCTCTATTCATTATTAATAAAAATATATAGATGTGTTTAAACTAAATATCAAAGTCCTGGTTGAGTTTTAGGGACCAAGTGACTCTGTGATATAAGGCCCCCTTGCTGCCCTTTTATGATTTTCTGCAAAGCTCTTCACACAATTTACAGCCTTGTAATCAGTGGGGTCCTATAGATCAAGGTGTAAGGAGGGTAAAATATGTTTTGTTAAACAAAAATTGTGAAACACTCCATTGTGGCGTGTAAATTATTATTTCTTCCCTACTTTTCTGCTTTCAGATTTATAGCATTTATCTGACACTGTTTTTGTATAGAAGAAAATCCAGTTATTTACATGTATTTAAAAGAGAGCCGTGGTGTAAAAATATCTTCACTGAGTTATTAAACCCTTGAACCCAACAGTACAGTTTTCTCTGAGGAATGTGGTGTCTGTTAGTTGTTAGTACATTAAAAAGAAGTATCTCCACAATGTATTTGTATAGGAATTAGCAAGGTAATGGGTATGTTTGTTAAATGCATCACATAACTAAATAGTTAATTTATTTTTATTGCAAAGAAAACTGGACAGGACAAACAACAAACTTTTCACTTGTGAACCTATTATTTTAAAGTAGGAAAACAATTTTTCCATATTTGTCAAACCTTATTTGGATTCACTGAAAATCAGGTAAATTATTTGCCCAGTGCTCTACATTATTGGATCCAAATGTTTGGAAATCTGATTAATTTTAGGCTTTGCATATATAAATCATAAAATACATGAAAAGAGTATTTTCTTGTTAATCCAACATTCTGGATCTCTTCCTAACATGGGATGCTGTATTGACATTAACTTGAATGGGTGCCACTGGTTGGGAGTTAGATAAGAAATGGGAAAGGGGAAATTGGCAAAGAGATCTTCATTGTCATGAATTAATATTTAAGAGATGGTTATGACGAAACAAATCTGTCAGAGTGTGAGAGGACTAACACTAAAAAGAAAGTATTTTCAATTACTTCAGAATTATTTCACATTATTAATTAATAGTAATACTACATACATCAAAATATCCTTTGTTAAGTCTGTCTTCTCTGTTAGGCTAAGTACCTTACTTGCATTATCTCATTTAATCCTAGTAAATAATTCTATAAAACAAATATTATTCTCCCATTTTGCAGTGAACAAACGAAGTCTTACATTTCTATAAATCATTCTCCATAGGTTTGCTTCTTTTTTTTCTTTTTAAATTTTAATTTACTTTTACTCTTTAAATTGAAGTGTAGTTGATTTACAATGTTATATTAGTTTCCAGTGTACAGCATAGCGATTCATTTTTATAGATTATACTCCATTTAAAGTTATTACAGAATAATGGCTATATTTCCCTGTGCTGTACAATATAACCTTATTGGTTATCTATTTGCTTCATAATAGTTTGTATCTCCTAATTCCATACCCTTATTTTGCCCCTCCCCTTTCCCTCTCCTCACTGTATCCAGTAGTTTTGTTTTCTATATCTGTGAGCCTGTCTAAAAGCATAGACGTTTCAATAAATGATGCTGGACATCCACATGCAAAAAATAATGAATCTAGTCACAGACCTTACACTTCTCACAAAAATCAATTCAAAATAGATCATAACCTGCTGTATTTCCATAGTGTAGCGGTTATCACGTTCGCCTCACACGCGAAAGTTCCCTGGTTCGAAACCGGGCAGAAACAAAATAGATCATAGATATAAATGTAAAATGTAAAACTATAAAATTCCTAGAAAATAACATTGGAGAAAATTTAGGTGACCTTGGGTTTGGTGATGACTTTTTAGATACAAAATTAAAAGCATGATTTATGAAAGAAATAATAGATAAGTTGAACTATTTTTAAAACACTTTTATTGGAGTATAGTTGATTTACTATGTTGTGTTAGTTTCAGGTGTAGGTGTGCTTCTGAATGGAGAAGGCCAGAACTGTCCCTTGTCAGAGCCTGAGTTGTTCATTGTCGTCCTGCCACAGCTTTGGCCTCTGAACTTCATCCTCACATGATCCTGTTGTTTGGCATTTTTTCCAAATTTTTCTAATAAACAAAACTGGTTTAACTTTTGTTGTTGCTTCTAGAAATTCACCTAAGAGTCTTTACATTTTTCAATGGAACAATTCTTGTTAATATTTAACATTAGTGTCCTTTCTTTTCAGAAGATAAGTTATCTGACTGGGGGTCAAGCTTTCCAAAATTTATGAGTTCAGTTAAATTATTCTTGAAAGTAAATTGGAGTAAAGTGGAATCTCTGGTTAATTTTACAAGATAAGGCAGGAAGGGGCTTTGGATCAATCAAGTATTTGCTCTTCTTCAGTTCCAGTCATTGTGCTGGGCAATTTATTTAAACTTCAGAAAAAGCTGGTTAGAATGGCTACGTGAATCCCATTCAAGAGAAAACTTAGATTCAGAAAAATAGGCTTGAAGCTGCCTACATGAGGCTAAACCAAGATCATCTGATAGTGGGGCCCCTTCTGTCTCATGTTCTCCTTCAAAGCAAACCCAAAGACACGTATATCTTAGATTATTTATCCTTTTGTCCCTTGGGCCTTTTCAATGTCTTGTCAATCCACTCAGCACTTCAAGCATTGCAATCTTGCTTTCTTAATAGATGAGGCAAATACCAAGAGTTTATTACATGGGAAGGATAATAATGATTGATAACATTAGTATTCAGGAATTGATTTCACAAAACTAATACACTTCTTCCTTTTGGTTGAAAAGTTATTAGAAATCTAAAGGCCTTGCTGAACAAAATGTTGGAAAGATAGAAGTGTTTTTATAATTAAGCCATAGTGCTTTGATTTTATGTTAAATAATTTAGTGAAAACTGAAATGCAATATGTACCAAAATGAATTTTTTTCCCCAGTGCTATAGCCTATCATATTTCATGTCTGTTTAACTTTGAGACATTGAAAGAAAATGAACAGAAATGCAAATATACTCTGTAATGATTATGTTTTTCTTTTTCTCCATATATTCTCTGCCTCTCCATAAAGACAACATAATTTCATTAATTAACACAAATGGTCATAAAACACACCACTTGCCAGTGTTATTCCCATTTAATGTTTCTATGATGTTGCGTAATGTGAAATTTTTGCACAGCAATACTCAGCCAGGACTGTCAACAGCTGAATTACCATGTGTTGGCAGTATCTGTTAAAACTCAATCAGTGTACATCCTGTGAATAAGATGTGTGAAGCATGTAATAAAAGAAAGATGACCTATCCTAGATAAAATACATTTACTTCTCACTTCTGCTGTTAGTAATAGAATTTAGCCTATCTTACAGTAATTTAAATCAGTGCCCTAAGGCACTGAATAATTAGGTATTTCCCTACCTCATAACAAAAGGCCCTGACATATTTTTCTTCTGTTCATTCTGTGCCTTTTGCTATTTTATCGTTTTTGTTAAAAAAAAAAAAAAAAAAAGCCTTAAAAGGGGATAGAATGAAATGGTTTGGTTCATATAAAGCTTATAGAAGCCATTTATGAAATCATTGTCCCCAGAGTTAGCATGAATCCTGTTTACCTCAAATATCATTACCCTCTTTGCCAGGAACACTGACAAGCTGAATAAATATATAAAGGGGGAATCTTGGAAGTGGGTAGACAGACTGGTGACTCATGAAGGGGTCAGAGCCTTTGCTATTTTCTTAGAAACAGATCTCTTTCCCTGGCTGCCATGGGGAGGAAGTGATGATGGAGAACGGTCAGTTCCAGAGCGACGTGGTGGAGGCAGCTGGAAGGTCAAGGGTTAAACATGTGCTATCTCAGCTATGCTGGGTGCAATAACAACATCAGGCACCAGAGAATGATCTATCAGGGCAATTAGTCAAACAGGCCTTGTGGTAGCCCAGATAGGTCTGGCTCTGTTTGCATCTGTTTATCAGTCTGAGATAAGAATCCTGTGAACCTTTTTGTTACCTTGAGAAAGTAGACACCTGGAAGGTAAACATAAGACAACAGTATCTTTAAAAATTGATTTTGAAAAATGACTACAGCTCCTAGATAGGATTAAATAATCTTTATTTCTGTCTGTTAAAAAGAAGATGAAAAAGAATTTCTTTGCTTGTTTTTTTTCACCTACTTCTTAGTCTATTATCCCAAGAGCAGACATTACAGAATTGGACTTCTTTTGATCAGATATGGAACTTGACCCAGAAGCCCTAGGAAGTGGGGAAGATAATTTAGATTACTGTGGTTTTTCTTTTTTCCCCAAGATTTTCCTGTAAATGCCACGCTTTGCTGTAGTTCATAAACTGACCTAAGCAATTAAAACATTTGTCTGTCTTCGTTCACATTGGCCTGATTTCTCATCTGATTTCAAACTCCTAAAGGACACTGACAAAATCGTTCTTTTGTCCTGATGTGATCATACCAAGTCACACAAGAGTCAGAAATTTTGAAGGGGATTTCATAAGAACTATCTTATGAAATTGATCTGTAAATTTAATTGTAGTAAAAAACAGAATTGGAACTTTTCCAGGTGATAGTGAAGATTTATTTTGAACAACAATTTGCTATGCCCTGAATATGCATAGTCACACCTCTGTACCTTTGTTCATGTGTTTCCCTGTGACTACAATATTATTCTATTTCTGTCCACATTGCAGTGAAACTGGATTCTCCCCAAAGAATATCCAGAAGAGGAACATGCCTAAGTCTTCAACAGCAGCAAGACAATTGATGGGGGATTTTTGTACATCTTTCCTAACCCAATTTGGACTTAATTTATGATCTAATGGTCCCATCTGGTGTTACAATTTCTGGTTATCTTCAGATCTAGTTTCTTAAGTAGTACCCACATTCCATTTTTCCAGGACAGCAAAGCATACTTGAATAAGAAGAGATTCTTTCTTCCAACTTCTCATTTATCCTGCCCTAAGAAAAGTCAAGCCTAGGAGTTAGCTACCCAGATGTGTGCAAGAACCATTTTTATTTCTGTGACAGAAGCTATCTATGTGACTTTGGGGAATTTATTTAATCTCTCTGAACTGCACTTGTTCTCCATGTATAAATTGAGAATAAAGGTAGGAGCTATTTCATGGGGTTCTTGTGTGGAATCAATGAAAATGCATGCAGGGATGCCTCACATGGTGCTTAGAATAGAGGAAGCACTGTATAAATGGCTCTGCTGTACCCACCATGCAGTACCTGTTTAGCAGATCCATTGACCTAGAGGTAGATGAACTGCCTTATGCTGTGGATATTCTAAACCCAAATTTACACTATGGCAAAAATAACATGGTTTCTATAATAATTAAGATTATTTTACCAGATTAAAATTTTAAAACTTTTTCTAATAGACATTACCTTTAGACCATTTTTAGGTTTATATGAAAACTGAGTAGAAGGTAAAGAGATTTCCCATAAGCCCCCTGCCCCTATACATGCATAGCTTCCTCCATTATCAACATCTCCTACCAGAGTGGTACATTTGTTACAACTGATGAGCCTACACTGACACATCATTATCACCTAGAGTCCATAGTTTATGTTAAAGTTCACTCCTGATTAAATTTTTAGAGTGTTGAGTACAATCTCAGTGGTATCTAGCCATTGATTCAATTATTTATTATTGTTTCTATTTAGCAAATTTACTTTTCCCTAAACTGTGACATTTATTGTGCTAATAAGATATGATCTAGGTCTGTAAGGAGTTTATAATCTAGCATTTATCATTTTTATCTAAAATCTATTATGTTTAATTCATTTCTGTAAAGGGCATGTTATTCTACCACCCATGTGGAACACACTTCTACCAGACCTGTGTCTTATAATTGCACTTACAAGGACTATGACACAGAGGTTTCTGCCAAAATATAAAAGAATGTGTTTTCTGAACCTTACTGTTCATCCCTACAGTAAAAGTGGAAGAAGGCAATTTAACTCACAACTCTGATAATTTGTCATTGCAAAGCATTTTAAATCAGACCCTTCAAAAGATCATCTAGAAGATGCTTGTCTTCATTTGTAAGTTATTATTAGATTCTGAGAATATATCAAAGGCCAGCTACAACGCTGTCTGCTTTAGCACAGAATTTGGGATAATCAGATCTGTTTCGGCCCTCAGATTTTCATTCAGAGTTATTTTTTCCAGAACAGGCCCCATTATGAAATTGTGTGCTGTCAGCTTCACTCTGGATATAATAAGAACCCTGCAGACACTGAGGAAGTGAGTCTGGGCAAGGACAGGGCACCTGTGTGTATAGACAGTAGTTTTCAGGTCTGAACCTGAGTTAGCCAGGCCAAACTGGGCAAGTCTTCCATCCACAGGAGATCTGGTACCTGTCTTTCCAGAGCCAGCTGTCTTTTGGGAAGTGGGGTAGGAGTGGGGCAGATAGAATATAGGGTTGGGGAGCACAGGGTCAACACAGTGAGATCACAGCTTCCCTTACCCTCTTTCTCAGTGGTCCCCAATGTGACACACTTCCTTCTACCATGAGCTCTTTGACATATTCCTCTGAGTCTGCAAAGCAAACCTTCCCTTTCACTTGGTTAAATAACTCTCCTTTTCAATTCTCATTAATTAAGGAGGACTCTCTTGATCTTCAGACTAAATCTGGTATTCTTGTGTTGTTCCATAGTTTGTTATGGTATATGAATATGATTATTTAATGAATTCTTGTTTCATCCAGTAGAGTTGAAGTTCTCATGGCCCAGGTCTTAAGTCTCCTTGGCTTGGTGTCACAAATACTTGGCATGTTGAAGATGCTCAATAAATGCTTATGGAATGAATTAAAGAAGATAGATCTAGTAGCATTAACAGAAAAAAGAATTACAAGTCGTTAAATACTTACATTGACTTTTTCTAGTTATGCAAAATGCTACGTGATTTAACTAGATCTTAGAAATTTCAGGAATTTTGGATACAGTATCAAATGAAATGAAAATGAATAAATTTTATTTCAGAAGAGTGACTCTACTTGTGATTACAATACTAATCTAATTAATAACTAGTCAATAAGGTTAAAACCAATTTAAGCAGTAGTACTTATTCTTTTCATCATAAAAGTTTAATTATCTGGCTTTCCCACTATGGAGACAAGCATGAAGTTTCCTTAAAAAACAAAAAATAGAGTTACCATATGATCCTGCAATCCCACTCCTGTTATCCAGAGAAAAACATGGTCCGAAAGGATATATGCACCCCAATGTTCATTGCATCACTGTTTACAATAGTCAAGACATGGAAGCAACTTAAATGTCCATGGACAGAGGAATGGATAAAGGAGATGTGGTACATATATATAATGAACTATTACTCAGTCATTAAAAAGAGTGAAATGATGTCATTTGCAACAATAAGGATAAACCTAGAGATTGTCATACTGAGTGAAGTCAGACAAAATGAAATATTGTATGATATTGTTTATATGTGGAATCTAAAAAAATTATACAGATGAACTTATTTACAAAATAGAAACAGACTCACAGACTTAGAAGACAAATTTATGGTTACTACGGGGGAAGGATGGGGGGTGGGATAGATTGGGAGTTTGGGATTAACATGTACACACTGCTATATTTAAAATGGATAACCAATAAGGACTTACTGTATAGCACAGGGAACTCTGCTCAATTTTATATAACAACCTAAATGGGAAAAGACTTTGAAAAAGAATAGATACATATATATGTATAACAGAATCACTTTGCTGTAATCTGAAACTAACACATTGTTGATCATCTATACTCCAGTATAAAATAAAAAAAAAAAATAAAAGCTTAATTATCTGGCTTTTAAGATGAATGAGGGCATCAGTGCAGGTTCATCTTTTGTCCTCTACTTATGCTTGTTAAGGAGCTGAGGGAACCCCAATTTCCCTTGGATTTAGACTAAATTTGCAGAAATAACAAGTAAAAAGTCAGTAAGTATTCTAAATACTTTAATCTTTACCTACAAACTGGGTAAAGTACAGGTACGTTAATTCTTGCTAATGGTATGTTGTAAAACTATTGAGTCAAGAATATATTTATCAAAATGACATGCCTTCTGTAAATACTTTCTGTTCCTAGAGTGACAGTGGTGCAAACGACAATTAAAAGTTTGAAAACTCGTAACCACTGGTTACTTTCAGATTTTTGGACTCAGGTTAGTGAACTGGTTCATTGAAATGGTATGGAAAAACTGATGAAAATCAGATTCCAGCGCTGGCGGGTAAAAAATGTGTCACTCAGATATTTAGGATTAATCAAATTATTCTGGGCAGAGAAGATAGGTTAAAGAAATCCTTATCAAAAATCTTGACCTATGAAATGATTTGACAGAAGAATCTAAGACACCTTGTGATCTTTATTTTATAGCAGCTGCAGAATGTACCATATTTTGAGATGAGTCATCATGATTTAACATTTAATTGCTAAGCAATGCCATGCCATGCATAGGGTGAGTAATAGCTGAAAGTACTGGCTCAAAGGAGTATGAACTATTGGCATACGTAAGATAGTAGAAGCAATGGTAAGATAGTAGAAGCGATGAATGAAGCCTGGAGAGGTAAAATGTAACAGAAGAAACCAATGACAGCATAGATGAGTTAGTGACCAGAGAGAGAATCGCATCAGGAAAAACTTTGTAGATATCATGAGTCAGTCCACCAAGGCCAGGAGATAATCCAACAGAGTAAGGGTCAACATGGCCATAAACTTCCAGGACAACGGATCAAGAGGATTTGGGAGACAAGTTGCTGACATTTTAACTCATTATCACCTTTTGCCATCTATTTGCCCTTGCAGAAGATTAACTACCCATGTTAATTTCAAATTTACTAGTTGCTGAATACACACACACACACACACACAGACACACACACACAGACACACACACACACACACACACACACACACGTATATATATTTATATTTTAGGTTAAATAACACAGAGGACTTTAGTCAAGAACATGTCTTTCATTTTTTGCTCTAAGGATAGGTTACTAGATTTCCTTGGAATAGATAATTCCAAATGTATTTTCATGATTTTCTTTTTGGATTTGGGTATCATTTTAGTTTTAATCTTTTAACTCTCTCAATACTGTTCATGTATTATATAGCCAATATTCTGCAATGTAGTTGGCCTTGATAATATTTACTGTGAAGATGAGCTTCCAGAAACTATACTTTTAAACAACTAGTACTTTTAAGGGACAAATATAGTATAGTATGATATAATATGATGCAATTTTTTACTGTAACACACCTTCCCATAGTATTTTGGTTTCTCAAGTTTCAAAGGGCACATGCTCCTCCTAAGGCACAGATAGCTATACTTTTGTAGATCAAAGCATCTAGGTTATGATAAGAGGCTTGTGGTCTCAAAAGATCCTATGGTTAGAAATTTACATATATTCATATCTAGCTGATCTCAGGAGTTTCAAAGAAATCTCTAAGGACTGAAACTTGAAATGCCTTACTTTTTTTACTAGGCCAGTTGAGAAATGAAAACATTCTTAATTATTTCAAGCCCATATAGTGGTGTACAGTATAATTAACTCTGATGTGTGCTTCACACCCAACTAGAGGGTATTTTAGCACCAAGATAATTGGACCCAGCAGCACCCGGGAAGTGTAATCAAACAAGTTTATCACCACATATTATTGTCCTATGATCCTGTGCAATTTATGTTGCACAAAAAGAGAATGGTCAAGACACCTGGGAAAATGTTGCTCATTATTAAAACTTCACTAAGGTCTGAATCCAGTTCAAGGTATTCCTGTTTATTTATTTTGTTACAACTTCATAATCCATGTGCTACTTTTACTAATGATTTCTTCATTGTTTATCAGGATGATAATACCCATTCACTTTCTTTGGTAGTCAATGATTTGTGATATTTTCTTGGTAATGGGGATAATCTGTTAACATTTTTTTCTTTGGATTTCAAAACTGGAGTTAAGGATACAACCCATATCCTGGAATTTTCAGACGCCACCAACCACAGGTTCAAAGGATCGATACTAGAGGCTTGTGTTTAAGAGTGTGGTCTTGGACCTGTAGAGTGGGAGCTTGTTAGAAATGCAGATTCTCAGGTTCCCCCTCCAGGCTTATTGTCTCTGAACTTTAAAAACATCCACAGATGATGCTTATGCACATTAAAGTTTGAAAAGTATAGGTCTAGCTGGAGTAAGAAATCCTCCAGGATAGAGCCCATGGATTGCTTGTCTTTGTAGTCCTGTTAGTGGCAAAATGCATGACCATGTGGATGGAAGGAAGCTAAGAAGGAAAAAAGGAAGGAAGAATAGCAGGCAAGCTGTGTACCTGGTAGTCATGGGGCAGATGCTTCAAAATAGATGGAGCCTTCAGGTACTGTCTTAACACAATTGGTCTCAAAATTCACTCCTCTTACTTCCGTTATCCATACTGTAGTAACATGTGTTTCTGGCTTTAGAAGACATAACAAAGACAATGCCACAGTCATCATTTTTCTTTTTTGATATACCAAGGAGCAAGGGCAGCTCACTTAACCAAGCCTGTTTAGATAAAAGCTTTTTTATCTCATAGGGTATTTTGTTTGTTTGTTTGTTTGTTTGTTCTGCTCCTGGTTTGAGTAACATGTCTTGGGAAATTTCTGAACTACAAAAACACTCTCCTCTATTAAAAAGTAAATCCACCTTTGCTACCTTACATAGGAAAATCTGATTTTCTCATAGCCATGGCTTTTGAACAAGGGAAACACACCAGATTTCTGTAAATCCTGGCTTTGTTCCTATAGGCAAATCAGGCTTTTTTTTTTTTTCTTCTCCAACACATTTTTTTGGGGGGGACTATACAACCACTTATAATTACATTAGAGTGTTTTAGATGACTTTTTTTTTTGCGGTACACGGGCCTCTCACTGTCGTGGCCTCTCCTGTTGCGGAGCACAGGCTCTGGACGCGCAGGCTCAGTGGCCATGGCTCACGGGCCCAGCCGCTCCTCGGCATGTGGGATCTTCCCAGACCGGGGCACAAACCCGTGTCCCCTGCATCGGCAGGCGGACTCTCAACCACTGCGCCACCAGGGAAGCCCTAGATGACTTTTAATACTATGTTTGGCCCAATTTTAAAACATTCACTGAGCCAACTAGTTAAAACTATACTAATGCTAAAATTAGTATATGATCATATACTAATTTTACATATGATCAAGTTAATGGAAGCTGAGGAAATGCTTCTTGAGAATTTAATGCCTTGGTCTATTCATTTGTGATTTTAAGTCTTTTTAAATTTGAGAATCTACTGAGTGCTAGATAAAAAATATAAATATAAATATGTATTGCCTTTGGAAAAATAACAATGTATTTAAGAAAATAAAATGTGGACACAAATTGAACAAGTAGAACGTAAGTGTCAAGCTAAGCTCTTAGGCATCAGAAATAAAGTACCACTGGCAGCTAGGTTGGTGGGTAAAGGATTCATATAGTGAAGAGGGTGGAGCCCAAAGGATTTTAAGACAAATGCCATCATTCCTTGCCTGGAAAATAGGTGAAGGACTTGCTGTGGCCTTTTCACATTGAAAAAGTTATTGAGTACAACATATGAGCCCAGTCATTTCTGAATAGCTAACCAAGCTTTACTACTTTAAAAATCACCATATTCCATCCCTAGACACATGAGATAGACTTATTGCTGGGAGTTAGGAAAACCAAAAAAAGGAGAGAAAATCTTCTATATACTTCCGTTTCAGACAGCTTCACAGTCATGGTGATGAGAAAACAAGGCAGCAAGAGATGTATTTAAAGCTATGCTTATTTCAAAACAAAGTAGCAAAATTTACTTAGAAAAGAGAAAAATTTTGCTCCATATGACAATCAGGAATTGTGTGGGTGCCAGTGTGTGTGTCCATATTTCATTTAAAACCCACATATATTTTTGGAAGAGAAGGTTTACTTTCCGATGGATTTAGACTCCTATAGATACATTTCTACTATCTCTAATCAGAAGCCACATGTTCAGTGTTTGGCAAATTCCCATAGGTGATGTAAGTGGGGAGAAGATTCATAAACAAATTCCCCATTATTTGCCTCCTTTTTGCTAACCTTACTGGAAGCCAAAATGGTGGTTTCCAAGCAGTAAAGTTTTGTTTTCAACAGCATATTCCATTCTCAGTAGAAGAAGAAGAAAAAGAAAAAAAAAATAGAAAAGACATCCAAGGTTTGGGCCTTTGGACCTCATAGACATTTCCACAAGGAGAAATCAAAACTTCTAAATATTAATCTTCAGTGTAATACTTCTAATTATTGATCTCCGTTTCCCTGTGAGGAGCTTGCAATTATGCCATCCTAGGCAGATCCTGGCCAGAATGATTTCATATTTAATCAGCTCTTTGATGTAGAAAAGTATTAAAAGCTTGTTGAACTGTTTCCTCTACTATCCTGGACTTGCTTTCCTCTACATCTACAGAGACTCTTGCAGTTGGATCTGTGAAGCCTTTGCAAGGCTTTTTTCTTTGACTCTTTTGCCTTCAGAGTTCTAGCTCTTCATTGCTTGACTTTCCAGATTTGTGAACAGCCAGAGCAGATATTAAAAACCCAACAGTGCTTGGCCAACATAAACTAATTTTCATGGATATCAACACACTGCTATGACCTACAATTTCTCTGGGTCTGACGTCTCCACTCCCCTTCTGTGCATGACTCAAGGCATAGACTTAATGCTTTGGGGCTCCTGGGATGCCATTCTTAGAAGCAGATGGGCCAATAAATTTATGCAATATCTCAGAATGCAAACAGAGCAGCAGGTTTAATTTTAGAACCCATTCCCCATGAAAATATAGAATTTTAAAGCATGACTCAGTGAAAGGCTCTTCAGAACTTTAAACCTTGAAATATTTCAGTGGATGTGTGTGTTGCCAAGGGGGCATTCCTTGTAATAGAATATTCTAGAATAAAACATTCATAGTAGAAAAAGTGTGGGGAGTTCAGGTACTGATCTGAGTAATGTGATTCTTTAACACAAGAGGGAAACATTTTAAAAACACTAGAAGACAGATAACTTCCCAACATTTCTTTTTTTTTTTTTTTTTTGGCTAGTGTGTAGATTAAGTATGAAATGTTGTGACATTTGGGGACTTGCTCTTCAGAAGGCTCCTTGCTAACAAGACAAGAGTCTTAGTCCTCCTTTCATTTGATATACAGCTGTTTAAATAGAGTAGGCTTAGTCCAGTGACCTGAAGGAATATTTACACTTGTGTTTTCAGCCTCAAAGGTTAGAATAAAAGTTTTACTTTTCAATGGAGGAAAAAGGCACTGGGGATATTTTATCAACAAGGGAGTTGAGGAGAAAAAAAAAAGTAATGTTGAACAGATTTGAGCACGGGTTTGCAAAAGAGATATTCTTGCATTTCTTCTCTGTAGCCATCCTCTAATATGCAGGCGCTCAGCTTGCAAAGGTGGAAAATATTTCATCAGATTTCTGTGAAAATACAAACTCTCTCATGCTACCGCTGACTCTCTTAGACTTTTTACGTCCAAAAAAAAGCAAAAACTCACCATCAATACTTTACTCTGGGTCCCTCCAATTAGTTTACATCTGTGCCTTTGTACAGAAAATGTGCTTTAACAACAGAGTTGTGTCAAAAGCTTCAGAATGGATATCCCAACAGATATAGTTAAATGAAACAGAAAGAGGCAGCTCTGTACCGAGGCTTTCATTTTCGTATTTTTGCTGACTGTACGTTTGATGACAAACAAGCCAGTTATCTTCTTTGGGTATTAGTGTCCACAGATTGCTAAGATCCTGCATAAGTTTACAAGTTCATTCTTTTCCGGGCTTAGGGACCCAATAAACCCTAGGAAGATATCTGAAGGAGACTGATTTTCTATTGTGCCCCTTGCTATGTTATACCTAAATCTCTAAGCTTTTCCTAGTTGCCAGAGTCCATAATTAATCCTTTCCTTGTCAATGCTCTTTCCTCCACCTAGAAAATTTGATAGTTCCCTATGTCACCATGAATAATGGGACTATGTTGTATTCAAGTTCTCAGCTGTGTGTTAGCTGATTTTGTAATGGAGCTGGCCCCTATGGGGTCTTCCCAGGAAGACACCCCACCTCATATCCTCCACCTACCTTTTGTCTGTAGAAAAACTTCAGCCAAAGAATATATTTATTCAGAGAAATGGAAAAAAAATGCAGAAGCAAAGAAAAGCAGTCTAACATGAAAAAATAATAGTTTAGTCATTAAACAAAGTCAAAAACTTTTAGTTCCTCCTCAAGGACTATAGATAATATTCTGAGCCACATCCTTTGAGCTGTTTTGTAGATACTGAAGCCCCCACCAGTTGGAAGAAATTAGCTACATGGGGATCAGACTGTAGACATAAGCTGCTCTGTCTTACACATTTCTGAGAACCATCTTCAAAAAAAATAGGAACAAATGGATCCTGGAACTAAACATTAATTTTATGTAAAACAATAAAGATAATGCTGATCGGACCACTGCATGACAAATTTCAAGATGACTGTCAGAGCTGACTGTGCTGTTCTGTGTGTAGCCCCCTCCCTCCACCTTTAAAATCCCCTTTAAAATCTCTTGCCCTCTGATTGACAATGGGAAGTTGGTTCTTTGGGACGTGAGTCCACCTTCTTCCTAGGATTGCCAGCTTCCTCAATAAAGCTATCTTTTACCCAACATATGTCTCTCAGTATTGGATTCTTGAGTGACGAGCAGCTGAACCTGAGTTTGGTAACTCCTCCATTCCAAGGCACTGGGGAGTGCATGAAGGCTGACATCCTTTTCCTTCAAATGAAATGTTTGTCCTCAGAAAATAGAAACTTTAGTGATTCTAAGGTGGAATTTGTAATAGCCCAGGAAGCTGGCAGAGAGGAAAGCTGGGACATTTGCTTGAAATCACAGTGATGGTTGAGACATAGTGAGATGGGCTGCCTTATTTAATGTTCTTAAGAAGGTACATTGCTAAGACCATTCCCAAAGTAAAGGTAGATCAAAAGCCCTCAAAAGGTCCATTAACTTTCATCCAGTTATTCCATTTCCAGCAGCCTCTCCTCAGGAAATGATAAAAAAAATCACATAATTGTTTATTTGGTACTGATGAAGAAAAGAATAACACTCTCAATAATACTAAGAACTAATTTAATTAAACAGTTGCTATGTGTTGTACTGTGAAAAATATCTGACATGTCTTATCTCACTTAATCTTCCCAGCCAGCCTCTGAACTAAATATTATTTAACTTTACTAACTTTAACAGTGGGAAAAAGGAGACAGAAAGTTTGAAATATCAATTTTAAATTAACACAGCTAGGGAGCTGTGGATGTAGGTTGTCTGACACAGGTTTGTAGCTCTTGTGCAGTGCATACCCTACACATTTGTACATGGAAGCCATAGTCTGACTCCAGTGGTCATATCCTTAAACTCTACAATGAAATTGCCTCTTCAAGAATGCTCACAGTCACGTTTATCTAGGAGCTCCTCTGCATTGCCCTGATTAAATGTTAAAGTTCCTTAGAAAGAATTGAAGTCTGTAAGACAGGAGGTACTGGGGGGAACAGGGGACTAGGAAATATTATCTCTCAGGCACATGGTGAGAATAGATTTCCTGGTCCCCTTGTGGTTGTTAGACTCTGAGTCTAATTCGGTGACATGAATTGGGAGTGGAAATGACGCATTTCTCTTCTGGGCTAGAGCACTTAATTACCATGTGAAATCCTGTGAAATGCTCTGTCCTGCTACAGCAAACTGCAATTTTCCAGATTGTGGCTGTTCTGTCTGTCTTGGTCCCAGCCTGAAGATGACAATGATGTTGGACAGAGCCCTAGTCAACCCACACGTGGAAGAAATAAACCTTGTTCAGTCAAGCCACTGGGATTTGAAATTGTTTCATACCACAGCATGACCTAGCTGATCCAAATGGAAGAATCAAACATTCTATCCCACAATCTACTACTAACATTGTGATCAAACATTTGAGCCTCTTATTTCTTGTCTATAAAATGAGGCTACCAAGGCCTTTTTATAGGTTTGTTGCTAAGATCAAATGAGATAAAATACTACACAAATAGAAAATATTACTTAATGTGATGTTTTGCTCCTTTGTAGTTTCTAGAATTGCATCATACAGTAAAGTTTGTGAAAATTCAGGCTAGTTTTATGGTTATTTAAGGATTATTGATGTGTTTAAGGCCTACAAAGGTGTTTTATCTTTTCTAACATTGAACATAATGACATGGTACTTTCCTTTCATAAAATTATATTCTCTGGAGCCGAGGTAAATGGATACTGGGATATAGTATCCAGATAAAAAGCTCAGAAAGCAGTAAGCTATTGTGAACTAGGAATGGCATCATGAACATTTGATTATTGTCTGAAATAACAGCTTAATACCAATCCAGCTATTGTTAAATTATTATATAAATTATAATAATAAAATGATGATGCTCTGGAGATACTACATTTTTGAAAGATTAAAAATTTGAAGTTCTGTTCAGAAGATTAACTTAATCAGTTATCTGAGAGTACATTTTGCATCTTACATGCATTGGTGGGCACATCAGGAAGTTATCCTATTTAGCACTGCCAAACGATTGAGCTTTTAAAAGAAAATTCTGTCCATGATGGTTTTTCATTCTGTGATATTGCAAATGGTTAAATCAATTAAAATCGCTTTTAAAGAAAGTATAGTCAAATTCAATTCAACAAATGCCTTTTAGGGACTAGTAGGGGCTATATCCTTGATCATGTACCAGGGATACAGAGGTAGAAAAAAATAGACAAAATCTCTGCCTACAGGAATATTACAGCATATAAAAGTTAATGAACATTGAACATTTCATTACAAATGATACAAATGTAGAAAGGGCTATATTTTGCCTATTATAAGGTTTTGGGTTTCCCCTCCAACTGACTATAGGGAAGTCTCCATGCAGGTGAGAAAATTGGTCTTTTTTTTCCCCCAGCTGTATTGAGATACAATTGACGTATAACACTGTGTATGTTTATATAGGTATATACTGCCAAATAATTGTCACAATAAAGTTAGTTAACAAACCTATGACTTCACATAGTTACAATTTTGTGTGTGTGTGGTGAGAACTTTTAAAATCTCTTAACAACTTTTAAATATGCAACATGATATTGTTAACTATAGATACTGTGCTGTATATTACATAAAATTTTATTTATCTTATAAGTGGAGGTTTTTACCTTTTGACCACCTTTACTCACCCACCCCTAACTTTCCCTCCTCCCAGAAACCACCAACCTGTTCTGTTTCTATGTGTTTGGTGTTTTTATATTCCACATATACGTGAGATCATACAGTATTTGCCTTTCTCTCTCTGACTTATTTCACTTAGCATAATGTCTTTACGGATCATCCATGTTGTCAAAAATGGCCGAGTTTCCTTCTTTTTTATGGTTGAATAATATTCCATTGTTTATATATACCATGTTTTCTTTATCCATTCATTCTTTGATGGATACTTAGGATGTTTTCATATCTTAGCTATTGTGAATGATGCTACAGTGAATATAGGGTTGCAGATATCTCTTCAAGACAGTGATTTTGTTTCCTTCGGGTTTATACCCAGAAGTTGAACTGTTGTATCATATGGTAGTTCTATTTATAATTTTCTGAGGAAACTCCATACTTCCATAATGGCTGCACCAATTTACAAAGAATATTGGTCTTAATTCTCAAATTTCAAAACAAATAGTCAACTCTCCCTGAGCAACTTGTACCTAAAGTTTATAGATACTTCTTTAAGTAGTAATTCAAAATATGTATATCCTTGAATTGTATATTATAAAACTCTCCAACATTAGAAATTATATCTATTATAGATAATCTTGAGACCATTCTACTTACTTGGCATTGTAAGTATTCTTATAGTAGCCTTGTATGTATAATTGTATCCTTGCATGAAATTAAATAAACAGAAAATTATACACATGGATTTTGTTAGCTTAGGCTTTGATTCATTTATTTGTGCTTCAGTGTAATGGCATTGGTCATTATCAACTGATCCCAGAAATAATCAAATGAGGCTCACTTTCATGATACCTCAGATTTGCTCAAGGTGCCTCCTGTGTATGATTCCGTGTGATGAAATCCTTTCCAACAATGTTTTTTAAACAAGGAGTGTGTATTCCTGGCAATTTGTAATCAGTAGTTGGTGGGTTTTTACATGTATATTTTGAATATACATCAATTTGTTTTTACATTGTGATTAAGATGCACATCTCAGGTTGAGCTTCTGTTTTAGAATATGATAGTAGAAAATATTTCTTTTAAATAAATGCTGTATTAATTTCTATCAGACAAAAATGTGTATAATTCATCATATTTTCTTTTTTTCTCCATCTGCCAGGAAGCTCTAATTCAAAAATCAAGTGGATGATGATATTACTTCTGCCATCCCTAGTGGCTGACATATTTGCATTGCTCTTTAATTTATGGCTTTAATTTCCTGTCCTTATTCTAATGAGAATGTTCTTATTGAATATACCTTTTATCTCATATCATCTCTAAATGGTTTTGTAGTGAGAAGAGTAATAAGGAAATAAGTGAAATATAGTCACAATGTCCCAAATACTTCATTTTGCCATTCAGCTTTTTTTATGTTGGGTGTTAACACCTGCATGAGCTCTTGAAATATTTTTACCCACTGTATAGTTTAACATTCTGGTACCTCAAGGCATCTTGACATCCTGTAAACTTTTAACACCCAATCATTTTGTGAAATATATAAGAAAAATCACAGCTGAAAAGCTTAGACGAAGGTAAGCCAGAGACAAAATTAATTCCTAATATGGTATTTTCTCTTTCAATGAGAGAAAGAAAAAGTAGCCCCAGAGACTTTAGTAATTGATTTAAAATTACCCAGGGTCGGTTCTGTTGAAGAGGTACATTGCACAAGTAGAAAAGATGAAAGAAATCTTCTCAGGTCTGGACTTATAACTCAGCTTTTGGAATTCAAAGAAAAAGTGTCACTAGCTGAGTCACCAGCTGTTTTTTATCTCACGTGGCAATCAGTAATCCAGGTAAACATTAACTCAGAGTAAATCCAGTATCTTGGTACCTTCATTTCTGCAGGTCTGAAGAGGCCAGTCTTTTCCTTGGGAAGACAATAACTGTTTTTAATCAGTGCTCTTAATAAAGTAAAAGCAGTCTTAACAGCCTGGCACACTCCCAGTGAAGGTCATCTCTGTCCCCTCCTGTCATAACCAACCCACTGGGTTGACTCTGTTCTCCTCCTGACACCTCTGAGAACCACAGCTACTTAGGAGCAATGTTCAGCTCTTTTGAAACACAAATTTCCAACCCCGGAGAATGTCCTGTGGCATATTTCTTGATTAGATGTTACTAGTGAGGTAATTTACAGGGAGTTAATTGGATTGAGATTTTAGTTTCCAATAAAATAAGGGTGATGAGAGTGAAAAAAATGAATGAGCTCATTGGTTCTTTAAAACACACCCTAAATCTCTGTCTTTTGATATTTCTAAAAACAAAATGACATCTGCAAGGTTTTTCTGTAGTTTTCACATAAACAAAATCAAATACACTGCTGCTATTGTCTTATTTCAAATTTCATAGCTTCTGCCAGCATCTACCATTCATGTCAACATGCAGTTAGCTACCCACCCTGTTAGTGCAGGTTTCAGTAGAGAGAATTAGCCGTCTTTTCAACTTATTAAGAATTTGCCAGAGTGCAAATAGAAATACCAAACACAAAAGGGATTAGCTGAAATATTTCCTTGAGATTGGTGTTTGAAGTAAAACTCTTGGCACCCTTGAAACTAGGAGCTTATTATTGTTCTGATTAGTCATTTGTTAGGTGATACAATTTGTATTTCCTGCTCGTCTTTTTTTTTTTTATAGTTATGGATCATCTCCATTTGGCTTAAGGTAAATTCTGCTCTTCAAAGAAATAAAGGTTTTGCTAATATCAACTTTGCTTCTAGTAATAACAATTTCCTTTATGAAACCTTTTTTATTGAATGGAACTCAAAGCAGTTAGAGGATTACATAAAACCTAACTCTATATTGACATTAAAAATCAAAAACCTTCTACTTCTTCTGAAATACCTACATTTTTTTTCTCGGTACTTCTGCTCAGCTAAATGGTGGCAAGTTCCAGACTTTTCAAATCTGCTCCCAAGTACCCTCCCTGTTCACCCTGCTCTTCAATCTGGATAATATCTTAGTATGGATTTCAGAAGTACTGCCTGATTTCTTAAGCTCTAGATGTTTGGTAGCCAAAGAAAGGTGTTGCTGTTACTTAAGTAAATAACTGAACTATCAAAATAAAAAAAGAACAAAGCTCTGAGACCATGTAGTACCTGCTTCCACTTCATTTCCATAATTATTCTTAATTGTTCTATGTCTCTTTTTCCCTAAAGGATATTATAAGAATTTTTCTAGACATTCGTTAACTTTGATTTTTTTCGCATCTTTACTAAGGTATAATTTACATACTATAAAATTCACATTACAAAGTTCAATTCAACCATTTTTAATAAATTTAGAGAGTGTGCAACTACCACCACTGTCCACACTTAGAATATTTCCACCATCTTCTGAAATTCCCCAGGACCCATTTGTAGTCAGCTTGCCCATGGAGCATGGGGCTAAGAGGGAAAAGAAAGTTTTCCTTAAAAGTCAATGCCATTGTGAGGGCTGTATCATGGGCAGAATGAATGCTTGGACAGTGAATTTACAATGGACTTGGAGGAATTGAAGGTATTGTGATGAAGAATTATTTCTAATTCGTAATAAGTAACCATGCAGGAGATGATGGGAGGAGCTGGAATTTCATGGGACACACAGATGAAGATCACTGAAAGCAAATACTTACATAGTGGGAATGCTGTACCAGGTACTGTTCTAACCCCTTTAATGTAGGTTTATTTACGTAATACACACAATAACCTTATGAACTAGTACTACAACTATCCCCATTTCACAGATAAGAAAACTGAAGCCCAGACAAAGTAAATAAGGAGATAAGGGATGGAATTTGTATTCAAATGCAGGAAGTTTCGCTCTAAAATCCACCTGGTCACAGACTACTCTACAATTCTTATCAGTGTCACCTGGGTTACAAAATTGGACTAAATAAGAGGTAAACATTGTATAAGTTGGAGTAGTTGAGGTTCTGGGGCCCAAATAAGTAGAGCAGGAAAGAGGCACCCCTGTGCAATTTTAAGGTTGTTTCAACCTGGCTGCTCTACGCACGGGTAATGTAAGCAGAGGTGTTTGTGCAAAGTTAAAAGTTTTGGGTGGAGTGAGAAGGAAGCACTAAATGGGGAACAACGAGGGAAGCACAAAGGCAACAATTTTGCATCTTGGGACTAGTCTCCTCTGGCAAAGACCTGTGCTCTCCATTTCTGCAAACAAACCAATATCCGCTAATGACTTTGCATCCATGATTGCTTGATATCTTTCTAGTCATCTTTTTTTCTTGATCTGCTCAATTAATATTTTCCTTTTCCTAGATTCCCCCTCCTTACTCAGCGCATTTTATACTCTTTTTCCAGATGTGTGACAACCACTTCTTGGGCTCTAAACAGATTTCAGACTAATTTGTTTAATGGTTATGTGTTCTATTTTTGCTGATACTGGAGGATTTTAGAAGTCTAAGGAGACTTCCATGGAAGCTGTTCTGTGGTAACTTGAGTTCCAAGTTTGAGAAAATATGTCCTGGCAGCTTTGAGAACTCAGGTACTTCCTGGAGTCCAGAGCCAAAATGGGAAATGCAGCTGGGGCAGATGTTCTGGACTTCAAGTTGCCTTCTTGGTTTTAAAAGCTGAGGGGTTCAGATCAATTAAGGGTTCCTGCAAAGCTAAGCCAGGTGAAGTGATGGAAGCAGTCCTTATAAATGCATTTCCATGTACTCACTGTCCCGGCTGTTAGGAGTATTTTGGCAACAGTTTGAGAAGTGGAGGCATATTTGATACCTAACAAGTAAAAGAGGAAAAGGAAAGGAAGATGCATTATTATAGGCAACAACAAATGTACATTAAAACTATCCTGTTGGAATGATGTGCAGGCTTGGAAGATCTTTTTCAGGGAAATAGAGTCACCCATATTAACTTATCTTAAAACATCACAACAAAGGTGTGCCTTTAAGGGACAGATGGAAAAGAATATCCATTCCAGTAATGTTTCTTTCCAAAGAGGTAAGTACCTAGTTCTTGTTAACTTTTATCAATCAAACCACATCAATATAGAATGCTCTGTTTCTGAGACCAGGAAATCCCAGTATAGAAAATATATATATATATGCTCTTACCCATTTAATATGCCTACAGTTCTCTTTTCAACACATTACTTAATTTTAGTTCTTAGTTTCTAAGATAAAATATGTCTTTTCTGAGAAATAAATGCTATAGAAGGAATTTCCCATGTTTTTGTTTTTTCTTAGCTTTTTAACCACAGTTAGAGTTTCCCTAATTGTTGCTTGAATAATTGTATCATATTTTGTAAGAATAATTTCATTTGTTATCAATTTAAAATTATGGCCTAGTAGATAGCATGCTTAAAACAAATATAACAAGAACACATGAAATAGTAAGTTAAACTAATGCTTATTGGGTACCTTCAGTGTGCTGGGTTGTGTGCTGTGTACAAAGGTCTCTAGACCAGAAGCAGTAGATTTGGCCTCTATTTCTGACTCTCTTTGTAGCTATGTGACAGTAAGAAAGTTTCAGTTCCTTGGTTGCTTCATCTGTAAAATTAATTTTATTTTATTAGGGCGCTTCTAGATTTGCGAGCAGGAGAAATCAACTCTGGCTAATTTAAAGAGAAAAGAGATGCATCAAAGGGTACAGATTAAAGGTAGTTCACAGATCCCTGGGGATGACCAGAGACCTGGGCTTGGAAGTCAAGGAGGTGGAAATAACATAATCAGGCCGGGGAGCTGACACTTTGGAAACAGCATTCCTTCCTCTTTGGGCAGGGACTCTACCACCTTGTAGCACTGAACCAATCAGAGCTCACTGCTAAAACCACTATTGCTGCCTCCTCCGGAAACTATTACAGCTGCCACCACGCTTGTCTACAGGGATGCCGAGAAACTCCTGCTTCCTTGTGCCCCTGGTCTGGCCCAGGCATGTCTGATTGACAGGGCCAGGGTGCCATGCCTATGTCCCAGCAGCGGGCATGGGGGCTGGGGTAGAGGAGCACAAGGCAAAGATCTTGCTTTGCTCCCTCTGAAAGGTAGGCAATGCCCCCAATATAAAGAATGTTCTGGCACTGAACAGCGGAAAAATATACCGCGGAAAGAAACATTTCAAATTCTAGCATCTTCTAGAATACGCAAAGTAATTTGGAGGCTGGTGTTCCTGGAAACGTCCTCTTGATTGCCTGTTGTCCTGGTGTAGTTCTTTTTTTTTTATTATTATTATTATTATTTTTTTATTTGCGGTATGCAGGCCTCTTACTTGTGTGGCCTCTCCTGTTGCGGAGCACAGGCTCCGGACGCACAAGCTCAGCGGCCATGGCTCACGGGCCCAGCCGCTCTGCGGCATGTGGAATTTTCCCGGATCGGTGTCCCCTGCATCGGCAGGCGGACTCTCAACCACTGCGCCACCTGGGAAGCCCCTGTTGTAGTTCTTAATGGCACCTCATTTCACTTTCATTTATGTCCTGGTTTATCAGATAAATTATAAATTCAACCTACTTAGAAAGGATAACACCATTTCACATACTAGGAGTATATATTTGCAATTCATTACTATATTTCTATAGAATTTTGTTTATCTCAGATAGAGTTTGTAGCATATTATATTATCCTAACAACCATCCCACAGGGTCGCCAGGGCAGGTATCATCAGCTCCTCTTTATAAGAAGGAAGGAAGACAAGGGCATTCGATGCTACTCTCTGCATGGCATAGAGGACGCTAGACCCTGCACCTCTGATTGCTCCAACCAATGGGTCAAACATGCAACCTTCATGGTTATTAAAGTGAAACCTCACCTTTAATTCATGGGAGTTACCTGAGGATGACAGAGTGAAGAGGGATGCAAAAGTAGGAGGCTGAGATTTCAACTGTCATATTCTGTGCTCTAACCCAGAGCTTCTCAGCTTGGGGGGTGTCCCTCCAGGCTTGGGTGCAGGGAAATGGTGCTCCGTCAGTTCTCCAGCTTGGTTGGGGCCTGCAGCATCCGTCTGAGGTAAAAGCAAACTGCCCATTCTCTTTTCTATTGTGTTGTGTGCCCTGATTTGAAAATGCTTGGGAAGTACTGTTCTAGGCAATCGAGTAGATACTCTAATCCACTTGAAAGATATTTCTCACCCGTTTATTCATACAACGTCTACTAAGGGCTCAGATGTTCCAGATGTACTGCCAGCTGTGACAAATATAAAGGTGAAAACACTCAACTCCTGGCCCTGGTTTGTTGTCCACTGGGGGAGGCATCCAGGCATAGGGACAAGAGATCAGATAAAGATGATCAGAGTGGTAGGTACAGGGGCTGTATGAATACTTAGAAGGGGCTCTTAGCCAGGTTTGCACACAAGGGGTGCATGGGAGTCTTCTCAGAGTAGTTGATTTTTAGATTTGTAGATGATTTTTACTTTGAATCCTAAAGGAGTACAAGGAATTTTCCAGGCAAAAGGACAACAAGTGAAGAGGAGACCGTATTCTATGCAGAATGAGCAGCTGCATAAAGACCTGAAGACCCTAGAGGCCTCCCACTTTTCAGAGCATGCAAACACCTGAACACAGCAGAAGAGTAGGTTCGAGGTGGGTAGAGCTTAGAGACCACGAAAGGAAATCTCAAATCCTTCATGGCCTTCTAGATCATGAAGGGTCTTCCATGCTAGAGCCACACTCTCTAGTCCTACTACAGTAATACATAAAACAATAGAATTTGTCTACTCTGTTTTCAGTAGCATTGACAATAATGGCCTAAAAGTTGACTCAAATAATTCCAATGAGGATACAAATGGTAGCTAATACCTATTAAGCTGTGGCTATATGGTAACAACTGTCCTAAGTACTTGATAACTATTCAGTAGTTTAATCCTCCTGACAACCGTATGAGGTAAGTATTATCAACCTCATACTGCAAATGAGGAAACTGAGACAGAGAAGTCTTTCCACATGTTACACAGAGCTGGAATTTGAACCCATGTAGTCTATGTCCCAGTCTTTGCTCTTAGAGACAATACTGTACCCTAATTACAAAATTCTGTTTAAGACATCTTCGTTATGAGAATGTCTTTGCTCTGTGAGTTCATGTGAATAATGTTATTTTGAATTGTTTGGAATTACAAGCAGTAGGGAAATTTTACTCATGCTTTAGAGTCATCAGGCTCGCTATCCCTAAAATAAAGTCATCCAATTAGAAAGTGTATATCCTTGTCTCCTAAAAAAGATTGTTTCCTTATGGCACCTAACCACTCTGAGTTTTAGTTTTTCATCTAAAAGCCAAAGATGATAATATGTTGTTATTAGATGGTTTGGGGGCAATTGATATGTGCATAGTTTAGAATGTAATATGTGCGACTGAATCTGACACTACAAAATGAGGCATTTGCAATAATTTTACAATATAAGATGATGGGACTTCTGCTGAGGTTTATTTGTAAAACAAAGGAGAATGTTACCTTTTCCACACGCCTATCATTTAGCCTCGAGTTTATTTATTCCTTATTTCGTTGATTCTTTTTACTTAATAAGCTTGCTTTGAGTTACTTTGTTTCTGTCTCTGTCCTGGGTACTGCAGAGACAATGGTGAACACTAAAATCCTTTGGTCCTGTGGAAGAGTCAGACACAGATGTAAATAGAAACTATAATGCAATATGCCAAACATACTGATTGTGCTATGTATAGAATTTAATGGAAGCCCCAGTTAAGAAGGCCTTACCCAACCTAGAGCTTCAAGGGAAGAATTCACAGTAACGGGGTTGCCTCCAGATTTTGTCAGAATAAGTATCAGCAAAGCTTCAGTTAAATCAGGATAGAACTGGTTACTAGAAGAGCAAGATTCTGAGCTTTCCCCTCTGCTAATACATTCCATTAATCAGGCAGGTTGGTGGAGCCATCTCCATTTCTTATTGTTTTCCTCTGGCCACATTCTCCAGATCTGTTTCTATAACATCTAAAAACTTGCTCAAGTTCAGTCCGGAATTTCAGAAGGCCCTGTGTACCTTCCACAAAGCTGCCTTTCCATTGATCATCATAGCAGGGATATGGCTCTTCATCAGTTTCCAGGACCAGCGCAAAGACATTCAGGTCCCTGAATGGGTGTGCAAAGTCTAATGCAAATGCCCTCAGTGTTTCCCCAAATGATCCTTTGAAAAGCACTCCTTGACACATGTTGGAATGAGATGCTTTTTTTTTTTAAGCTAGCGTTTTCCCATCCAAATGTTCCTTCAGAGAGTTTATAGCCCAATGAAGGCTCCTAAGACAGCACATGTGTTAGGTTTACTATCAAGAAAGCTATTTTAGAAACACATGCAAAGAATTAGAAAAGAGACTGTAATAATATCTTCTCATCCTGAGGGTTGTGGAGGTACTGGCATTGTACAGTATTTCCAACAGTGATGTTATGATCATAAAAGCACATAGTTATCTACAAGTGGGCCTTGTTATACTGGGAAGAGATACTTTGAGTAAGTTCCAACTTCACTATTTCCACTCTGTTACCTCATTATTTCTTAATAATTGTTTCCTGACACTTACCTTAGATTCTTCAGGAAGTTTCTTTCTGGTTCTCCATGAAAGGCCAAGTATATTTAGTCTCGACACTTGGTTTACTCCTGGAATTCCAAATTGCTCTACTCTGGCCCTTTTCCCCATTCTTTTAAGGCCCAAATCTCATACTGACTCCTTCATGAAGATTTATCTGTGTCCTTTGCAACTTGGCTTTATGATAATATCCCTAGGATGTGGGCTCCATTATAGGCAGAATAAGCTTCATGGTCTTCCTCCATCCCGGTAGGTGAAGTTGGACTGTGTAAATCAACAGACGCAGAGGCTATAAAGAAGAAAAGTCTGCTTTGTTCCAATGCTGCTTTGCAGGTTGAGTGGGGACTCTGCTCCACTTCACCTCACTCTGAAATTCTGGTTGGCAGTGAAGCCAGTACCTGGAATCTTGCCAGCTGTGCTGACAGAGGGAAAAAGAGCTCTGCAGAGCCTTGCACTGGCACTTATATGCTTTACCTTGGTAGACACATATGTCATTGTGCTTGCAACTGATTGACGAGTACTAGATCCATGGTCCCTCCCAACCACAAGGGAGCCAGGAAGTGCAATCCTACCATGTGCCCAAAAGGTAGAGAGCCATAAATATGTGGTGAACTGCACGAATGAACCACAGAGCCCTTTGGACCTGGGCTTGATTGGAGGCTTTGACAGTTACTAATGATATGTCTTACTCTGGACAAGTGACTTAGCTTCTAGGCGGCTCCTTGCCTCAGCTTCTTGTATAGAAGTGGAGAATCCTTTATTCTCCAGTGGTTTCTGGTAAGCAATCATTGACTTTAGAACTCATATCACAGATCTCATTTGCCGTTGCCCTTTGGTCCTAAATAGTAACATGAGTACCTCTCATTTTCCCTTTAACAACACAGCTTGCTCTCTTGAATTGAGCTCCCGTAATATTAAGGAAGCACTAGGTGGAAACTAGTTTACTGTCCGACTTGTCTACAAAAGTGGCAAATGCAATATGACTCTATGATCTTTGTTCATTAAGGGAAGAAAGAAAATTTAGAAGGGGCAAGGGTTGAATTCTCAAGACTGTCAGTTGGAAGCTCTTCTTTTTGCCTCAGAAAAAATTGTCTCTCAGATAGTGTTCCTGACGATTCAATTTTTTGAAAGAGGATTTCATTTAGTTCATTCTTCTTAATGAAGTAGCTGTGCATGAGTCAGTGAAGGGCATTGGGCACTATGGATTTGGTAATCATGTTCCAATTTCTGCTTGGTCATTTTTAATTGACACCTTAGACTCGTCTGTTGCTAAAAAAACAGATTTATGCACTGTTTGTTGTCAGATCGATGAGCATTACAAGCGATCAGGTTAAAGTGTTGCAAAGACCCGTGTTATTCTTCCTTAGGGATAAAACAGTCAGCTTTAAGTCAGAGTGGGGTAAATTATTCATTTTAATATTGTTGGTTTAGGCTCACCTGAAGAGATGGCCTTGCCGACCTACAATAAAACTGGCATGATTAAACATTTCTCCCATCTCGAATCTTTCTGCAGCTATTCAGGCTTTTGTGTGCCACAAACTCAGTACTTTTGTATGCATCAAAGGAACAGGCTGGGTCATAAATAGCCATCATTAATTGAAGCTGCTTTCACACTCAGCTGGCAATTTCTCATCTCCGTAATTTAGACAATGTGTATTCTTTAACCAGATGTGAAATTTTATTGTATTTCAATAATTGAAATACAGCTATTTAATACAGAGCTTTAATTTAAATATATTACAGTGCTCTCTGGACTCACACTTGTCTAGCTATCTTTGAACTGCATATTAAAATATATTCAACTGCAGGTGAGATTAGTCCACTCCATTACTGGTGTATTTTGGATGATGTCCAATTAACCATATCACTTAGATGGAGATGATTTTGACCTAGTTCTTTATAGGAGTGTTGACCCATTTTGGACAACTAGGGAAAGTGTTATCATGCTATTTCTTTTACCCCTCATAATCACCCCCGTTCACCACATATTTCTGGCTTTCCACCTTCTGAGCACATGGTAGGGCTGCACTTCCTGGCTCCCTTGTGGTTGGGAGGGACCATGGATCTAGTACCAGCCAATCAGTTGCAAGCACAATGACATATGTGTCTTCCAAGGTAAAGCACATAAGTGCCAGTACAAGACTCTGCAGAGCTCTCTTTCCCTCTGCCAGCACAACTGGCAAGTTTCTAGATACTGGCTTCACTGCCAGCCATAGTCAGAATTGAATTATTGATCCCAGAAGAAAGGGACCACCTGTAGAAAACTAGGAAATGTGAGAAGTTGTAGGATCAATCTTTAATTCTCAGCTTGGTTTCCTCATGGGCCCTTTATGTACATTTCATAAGCTAGGTACAGCTGTGTTTAGTTTCCCAAGTTCCTCAGGCTATTAAATCTTTGCCATGTTGTTTCATCTAGTAGAAATGGTTGTTTCCATATCCTCTCCTAAGTCTGAGTCATTGAAGTTGCAAAACTCAGCTCCTACATACAATACCCCTTCCAGAAAGCCCTTCCCAGAGCTTGTTTCAATTTCCCAGGTCCATGTTCTAATAGATAGCTCAGTAGACAGCACCTATCAGCAATGTATGTGTCTGATTGCTCCACTATAATGCTAGAAAACAAGTACTTTGAATTATTTAACTCTTTACAACCAGGTCTTGGCCATGGTATGGACTTAATAAATATCTGTTGAAAGTCATAGAAACATGACTTTATTTAAATACTATATTTTTAGGAAATGTTAACCACTAGCATATGTGGAACACTTATTGTGTGCTAGGCACTGTTCTTTGCACTATGTCTGTTGTGAGTCATTTAAGGTTCTAAAATACCCATTATACAGATAGAGAAACTGAGGGGCTGGAAGAAGTAACTTGGCCAATGTGACACAGCCATCCAGTGGTGGAGCCAGCATTCACATCCAGACTAGCTTTAGAGCTAGTAAACAGAACCACCATACTGTTATTTCTCACAGTGCAAATTTCTAACGGTCAATGAGAAAAAAGCAAACTGAAAACACAATTCCTCCTTCCTGTACTTGCTTATTCCTAATGAATGTTCTTTTAAACTCACATAGAAAATAAAGCAGCAACATGTTTCTGTATTTATTGTAGCTTTAGTAATTTCAGATTGTAAATTTGCTTTGAAAACCCTAGTGTTTAAATATTAATCAAAGCTATAGAACCTTCCAAGCAAGTGCTGTCAGAGAAAGTCAACATTAGTTAGATTTTTACTTGCTGACAAGTTAAAAATTAGCTTATAGAAGCTTTTCTACCTCCTGGAAACATGTTGGCCACTAAGCCCATTGTGGGATTCAAAAGAAAATTTTGGCACTCAACTTTAAAGCAGGGATATGTAAAAACCAGCAAATAAACCAAAAGGTGATTATCTTCTATATAAGATTAACAAAAAATAATTATTCTGTGTAATCTCAGAATTGTTTTCAAATACAAGCTATTTCCTCTTTGTTTAGGGAAATGAACTTGATAAATACAACTCAATACGTCTCTATGGTGATTTTCTTAGAGATATCCTTTTATATCCTTTTTTGAGACTTCCAATACATTATAAAATTTATGAACAAAAAGCTTTATTAAATTGTGGAAAGTTTAAAGTTTTCACGTTTGTTAAAGAAGCACTTTTAAATGTACCACTCCATGACACAATTGTGCTTTTCCCCAGATAATAACAGGACTTATAAGCATGTTACTCTGTAGTTCACTTTATGAGTTATAACATTTGGAGTATGTTATTTGACTTTGGATTGGTTACTTATACTGACCACTTTTCTTCTCTGTAAAACAGAAGTAACAATGTGACTTACTTTATGAAATTAAAATATTTAAAAACAGTACCCGGGGCTTCCCTGGTGGCGCAGTGGTTGAGAGTCCACCTGCCGATGCAGGGGACACGGGTTCGTGCCCAGTCCAGGATGATCCCACATGCCGCGGAACGGCTGGGCCCATAAGCCATGGCCGCTGAGCCTGAGCGTCCGGAGCAACGGGAGAGGCCACAACAGTGAGAGGCCCGCGTACCGCAAAAAAAAACCCCAAAAACAAAAAAACAGTACCCATCAAGACAAAGAGTTTGGTTTCTGCTGTTGTTATTATTGTCTTCAGGCAATGTGGCTTCATAAATGGACAAGCATTTGAAGAATGAAAGACATTTTCTTTTAATACATCAGGTTGTCTTCTGTGACTGCAGGTATATATTAGTCTGCCTAGGCTGCCATAATAGAATGCTACAGGGTGACTTGAAGAATAGAAATTTATTTTCTCACAGTTCTGGAGGCTGAAAGTCCAAGATCAAGGTGTCAGCAGGGTTGGTTTCTGGTTGAGACCTCTCTTCCTGGCTTACAGACGGCCGTCTTCTTTCTATGTCCTCACATGGCCTTTCCTCTCTGCGGGCACACTCCTGGCGTCCCTTTCTTTTCTTATAAGAACGTCAGTCCCCTGGGACTAGGGCCCCACCCTTATGACCACATTTAACTTTAATTACATCTTTAAAGGCCCTATCTTCTAATTAGTTACACAAGGGGTTAGGACTTTGATGTATAAATTTGGGGGGTGGGACACAATTCAGTTCATAACAAGATGGAACATCATTTGAGGACAATAATAAGAAAGCTAAAGGGGAAGTGGCTTAAATGAGTCCTGGGTCAAATGATCCCCTGCTCACCCCACTGGAGGTTTTTAAGAGGTCACCTGCCATTTTAAATAAATGACTTCAGCTCCTGTTTAGAGTTCCATTTACTAGTATGCCTTCTTGCCTCCCTCACTGCATCAACAGAAACTTCCATGATGTTTTCCATGGATTTTATTTTATTTTATTTCTTGTAGGGTGGTAGGGAGCTTGATTACTACTTGACACGAGGATGTAAGGGATTCAGAAACTAGAGGAAATAGGGAAGAGTGGAACAATTGTCTGGGCACGCCGTCAGCTTCAAGCATATGAAGAATGTTGTTGGAATGGCTTTGCCGTCACGGGAATGCTTGTGGGGCCACACTTCACTCCTTCATTTGGGTAGGTGTGAAATTCCTAAGGTTTTAAAAGTAACAATGATATAGTAGGTTCTCCTTCTAAAAAATTAAATCTCACCCACGATTATAATAAATAAGATTTGTATAATGATGACATTTAAAATTGAGACTGAAATGTCTCCGACCAGACAGTGGTAATGGCTAATTTCACATTATGCAGAATAATCCATTTGTCAGTGAAAACCTAACCACCATGCTTAGATTCTCATCGTTCTTTTTATGATAACTGCCCAGAATCTCTGTTTAGTTACAGTGCCAATTTGTTATTTCATGTAATATTAACAAGTTATCATATAAAATGAACAGTGAGCTAATTTTCTGAAAGTCTGCAAGTAAATACTGAATTAGGGTTAACACCTTACAGTAATTCACTTTAGAAAACTTCCATTTCCCTTCTCAAGTCTACCAATATTCAAAATCATTTCCATCATCTCCACGTGTTTGTGTAAAACCTCAAAGGAAACTATCTTGTTTTCTTTAATATAACTCAAAATTCTATTTTTTATTTTAAGTACTATTACGGTCCAGATATCATTGGCCTTAATGATATCTTACAGCTACTAGTTCTGCAGGTAAATTAGACAAAACGTTAATTATTTGTTTCCTATAGGAAGTCCCTGGTTGACCACATTTTCATAAATACTGAAGAAGAGCTCTATTAAAGATAGTACTTTTTGGTCAACATTATAAAAGCAAAGTAAAGATATCCAACGTGAAGCTACAGTTAATAACAGACAAATGTTACCTCATCAGAGTCTAATGAATGCTAATACAGTGCTGGAGCATCCTGATTGGTTGTTGGTTTCTAACAGTGCTTATAGCCTGGCTTTTCTCAACATGGATCCTCTGTTCTTCCTTCCTTTTCCAGATCTGACAGACCCAAGTAATTAGCAGAGTAGTGCCAGAAAGACCATCAGCCAGTACATTACTGGCAGCTGGGTTTTCTGGCTGAGCCCTGGGGATACTGAACCTACATTCGTCTCTAAGAAAATAGGAGTAGGGCCACAAGAGAAAGAATTCTGTGAGAAAATTCGAGAGCAGATGCTAGCATGATTCTGCCCATGTGCAGTTGGGGGTCTCACTGTGGAGTCAGTTGTTCTCTTTCACTTCCGTATACATGACAACAAACCCAGCAGTAACTGTGACCTTCTTTGGTTATTGTTGTTCTGCTTTCCGGTCTCCTGTTCCTTTCACCACCTTTACCCCTAATTGCTCTTTGTTCCAGCCTCTACCTTAAAGTTTCCTTTTCCAAGAAATCACTCACCTTCCCAGCATTTGGAATCATTGTTCTATGACACAAAAAATGGAAAATAATGCATATGCTTTATGATGATCTTGGAAGAAGAAAAAAAAAAAAAACAAAGAGAGAGAGAGATGACCAGGCACGGAGATGGTCTGGCTTTGGAAAGCTCTCACCAGTTGGCGGTTGTTAGAGAATGACTCAGCTGTCTGGCTCTACCTTTCAGACAGATTTAGGTGACCTGGAGACCCATCAGCAACAGTAAGGCTTACTCATACATAGGCATCCCTGAATCAGCCACATCCCGCCAGGAAGGGCAAACATCTGTGATTGCTTCAGGCAAATCCTACCTCTTTCGTACTTTTTTGGATTAATTAATGACATTAATTTAAACATCCTATGAAAAGCTAAGACTGTCCAGTTATATCCAAGAATATAAGACTATATAAAATGCACCTCTTTTAACTACATATTTCTTCTCACATACGGTGCATGTTTGGTTTATTCTTAAGTGCCTACAATGCGAAAGGTGCCAAGTGAGGCTCTGGGAACATTTATACTCATTTTGCAGAGGAACAAGTAGAGGCCTGGAAAGGTTAAGTTGCTTTCTCCAAGACACACTTGATTTTTTTTTTTTTTAATCTTTATTGGAGTATAATTGCTTTACAGTGTTGTGTTAGTTCCTGCTGTATAACAAAGTGGATCAGCTATATGCATACGTATATCCCTGTATCCCCTCCCTCTTGCGTCTCCCTCCCACCCTCCTTATCCCACCCCTCTAGGTGGTCGCAAAGCACCGAGCTGATCTCCCTGTGCTAAGCAGCTGCTTCCCACTAGCTATCTATTTTACATTTGGTAGTGTATATATGTCAATGCTACTCTCTCACTTCGTCCAGCTTACCCTTCCCCCTCTCCGAGTCCTCAAGTCCATTCTCTATGTCTGGACACACTTGCTTTTATATGCTAGAGAAGACACTAATCTTCTTAGCCTTTTCTTTTCATTTTGACTGTATATTATTCAGTAATAGTCAACAACATTGGTTAACTTGTATATCTTAGGTACTTTGATACAGCTCCAGTGTCTGAGATTGAGAATAACACATGCTGTAAATAACAGGGAAGAGGAAACAGACTGTGTCATTATGACAGCACTGAGTCTGAGCCAATCCTGGGAATACTGACCTCCAGCCTCTTGTCCTATAAGACAATTACATGTCTTTATTGTTTATTGAACTCAATAGTTTGGCATTCTCTTGTTTGTAACAAAAAGTTCCTACCTGCTAGATTAAACTAATAAAGACAACACCATGACAGGAGAAAGTGAAATGAAAGTTAAAAAAAAATCCTTCCAAAAATAAACCCATGTTGAACATATTCCAGTCAGGAAGACCCAGGTGTGACAGAGCTCTGTTTTGGATTTATACAGTGTGGTTTACTACCAGAAATGCCAGGAGACTCATTAGAGAATTGTTCACCTGGTAACATGGTGTCAAGAACAGACACTAAAAACAGTGTTGTAGAGGGTCCATGGTGGAGATGGTACGGACTTCAGATTCTGTAATTGAGAATAAACAACTTGGGCTCTCTAGGAGGGCATCACATGATGTGACTGGCTTGTGCTTCTAATTTCCCCAAATGAGAGGACTAGCGCAAGACCAAATTCCATTTCATTTTCCCTATCAGGAACAGTTTGTAGACATCTGTTTTCAAGGGTACCAGCATGAATATAAATATTAGGTTTGCTCCATAAAGAGCTTTCATGAAATGCAAAATAATATGTGACACTGCATATACACCCACTTGTTGCCACTAATGAAAGCTAAAATTTGTTAATCACTTACTATTTCCCAAGCACTGTGCTAAATGCTTTTCATGTATTACCCTAGTAAAACCTCACACCCTTGTGAGATAAGACTTATTATGCCATTTTATATATGGAGAACCTGTGGCTTGGAGAAGTGAAACAATTCACCTAACAACCATTGAACTAGTAAGTAGGATTCAGCCAGGATTTGAGCATGGGCAGGGTGACAACCTCTATGCTGTACTGTCAATTATAACTATTGTGCCACTTGCAAGCATGGTTATATTACTTGTACACCAAATAGATAACTTCTCCCATTGTATATTTTTGGTGTATTTTTGTTTAGTGTTGCTAGAACTTAAAGACCTGGGGTATCTTATTGAAAGAAGGTAACACCTTGATCATGATTGAGATGGGAAATGGGGTGGAATTAGAAGCAGGACCATTGCATGGAACAGGTGAGTTTCTCCTATGGTCTGTTCCTCATATGCTATCATGCGCACATGTGCAAACTTGGGCTAAAGGGGAAAGGAGTTAAGAGCAACCAGCTTTGTTCTTCTTGGTATCTGCCATGTCATCCATGGTCACGTGGGAGGTAGAACAAAAGAAATAATTAGAATCAGATAAAGCTGAGTTTAAATTCCATTTTACCATTTTCTAGCTGTCTTGGTTTCTTTATCTACAAAACTATGACAATAATGCCTACTTCATAGTGTCATTGAGGAGAGTTATATATGTTTGTGTTTGCCTGTATATTTATTTATCAAGCAAAATGCTTGGGACAGAGATGAAATAATAATGAATACCTATAGCTATGATATGTATATTAATTTTTTATTATAAATTTCATTATATTTCATTATAAATTTTATTTTATTTATATACACTAATAGATTTATGAAATATAATTAATATAATATTTACATTTATTTAATAGTAATATTAAATATTCATTTAATAGTAATATTAATTTATATTTTATTTATTATAACTTTTTAAATACTTTAAAGATTGTATATATTTATATAAAATTATATATTTTTACATATATAAATAGATGTAACTTTTATATATATAACCTATATGTGTTATAATAATTTAATAGCTTTCTATTAGAGATTAGTAGTTGTTATTAGCTTTCTAACTACTAGTTTATTGTCTCATTCGGACTTTCCAGTCTCACCTGTTTGCTCTGGCTCTTAATGAATCCTTTAGAAGTTCAATGATTCTTCTTCCTTCATTTTCAGCTAAGAGGATTTATTAAATGTATCCTCATTGTTTTAACTGAAAAATAAATATATGTTTATCAAAATGTTTCTAATGTCAACCAATTCATGTCTCTAGCCTGCTACTGTCTCCCCTTGAATATTATACCATCCTTTCTCAAATTGTGGCCAAGAGAAAAGGTTATGATGTTTATATAAAGCTACAGCTTATAGTTCCAATAAAGAAATTCTTTAAACCCTTCTGATTTTCCTTCTGGTACAGGTGACTTAAAGAAACACTGGTTAGATAGGTTTAGTTTTAAAATGATGTACTTCTAGAGAAAAGGCTGGACTAACTGATGGCTTAAGGGGACATCTATCTTGAAATCCATGATTTTAATCAGTTTGGATAACTCTTCATGGTTCATGATGATCCCCATATCATTAGATGTCTTGACAGTTAAATAAGATAACACACTTGTAGCATTTAGCATAGAACCTAGCCTACAGTAAATGCTATTAAATGCTAGCAATTACTAATATTGTTTTCTCTGTTATAGAACTACAACTGTAGCTTGGTTACAGTAATATGTGGTGAACAGATTAATACAGGTTGTTTTCCTACTCTACCAGTTATTAAACTATTGTCTCTCTCAGCTTCAAGCCTGTCCAGCTACATTTTGCTTTGTAATTCTGCAGAAAACTACACTGCCCCTTTGCCAGCTGGTGTGTTAGGGTCCACCAATAGAGGGATCAAGGAGGAGGAAGAGGGACATACTCTTATTTGGTGTTCTGATCAGGGTCACCCTTGAAATAGCTCTTTCCACTGGCATTGACAATAGGTTTTATTATGTGCAAGCCAGTTCTAAATGGTGCTCTATACTCTGTAGAGTTTATGAGTATTTACAATATAGATCTCTTTTTCTAATAATTATGAAGTTCTCATCTTAAGATCTGACAAATTGTCTACCACTTAGAACCTTGCAATATAAAGGAAAGTTCTCTCAGGTTTACAGTGCCCAGGAACACTCTTGGGGTAGGGAAAATCTATACTCTGACTTAAATTGTCAAGAAAATAAAAGTGAAGGGATTTTTTTTTTCTAGAAAGGATTTCAGCGAAAGTTGAATTTTTAATTGAACAAGTGGATTGTTAGTGCCTTGGGGTCTTTTCTGTTACATTTCCTACCTTCATTTGTACATTGTTTGGAGTTTATTGTTTTCTCCTGCTCCACTGTCCCCACTCCCATTTAATCTATTGATATATTCACTGATTTTTTTTTCTTTTTCAATATATTCCTGCTACAGGTCCTTGTGTTGTTAGAAACTAAACACTTAATGGCAATCTGACAACTGTAACAAAAATAATGATTCCAGCATTACAAATAAAAGCACAGCAAACATTAGGGAGGGAAAAGTGAGCCAAAAGCTACCCATGCTGAGAATGACTGGCCTCAGCACAATTAAATAGGCTTCTCTTCTCATAAATTTCAAATAAATTTAATACCATAAGAGTTTAAGACTTCCCTACATACTGTACTATTTAGTTCATACTTCAATAGCTGATGTACAGCATTAGTTAGAAAAAAAACAAAACAAAACTCAAATAAATCTCTCAAGATGGGCTAACTATACAGTGGAAATGGACTCTTCAATGTGTCCTGAGTAAAAATAAATTAGGGATAAGCTGGAGATTTCCACTTAACTTGATTAGTTTGAGATGTGAATCTAATGGGACAAATATTTGAAAAATATTTAAAACTAAATCTAGTGGGAAATACTATTGTTTATTAAGGGAAATGAAAGCTGTAATATCAATTACTTTGGTTAAAAAAGCACATTTGCATTCAGGTGGGGACCAACTAAAGTATAATTGTAATGTGAAACAAATTCTTTCTTATGTAATATCCCAGCTTTAATTTAAAGTAGAGCCAAACAAAATTAATTACAACTACTTGGCAGGTTATGCAAAGACACATTCTATACATTCTATGGATACTATAAAAAATTACTATTACTTGACACCTTCCTGGGAACCTTCATGAAATGACTGAGTTTACTAGATAAATTAATGGTATAGCCTCCAAAACCAATTACCCATTTAGTAAACTTATTAGTATACTTGAATGTTTCCTGATATAGATTAGAACATTCACTGAGTTTCATGTAATTACTCTATTCTTTTTTAAAAAAAAATATTTTTTGTTAGAGAAACAGTATGTTCCAGTAAAAGTACAGAGTTTTTGGAGTAATATCTTGGTTCAAGTCATGTTTCCCCCAAAAGAAAGTACATGGCAGAACTATAGTGGGTCTTAATTGAGATGATTCTCTAGAATATAATCTCCAGGAGGGCACAGATCTTTGCCTTCAATCTATCACAAGAGCCTAGAACAGTGCCTGACACATAGTAGGTGCTTGATAAATCATTATTGAATGAATGAATAATGGTTGTAAAGCCACATTGTAAACTCTAAAGATCTATGAGAATATTATGGTCCATTAATATACCCGGACGGCAAATCTGTTATTGAGTGTTATTGCATCACTTACCCCTTCTCATAAAATAAATCCTACCTTGGTTTTGCATCCTCCTGGTATATATGGATATCGTAATAGAAGAAAAATTTGTTGAAATTTAGAAGCAGTGCTTTCCCAAACTAAATCACATTAAAGTACAAAGGGCAATAGTGTGTGTGTGTGTGTGTGTGTGTCCATGTCTCTAGGTGTAGGCATGTGCTCATGAATATGTTTGTGTTTGTTGTTACTATTTTTGTCATAAGTCTCTCAGACAAATGTGAGATGCTAATTTGTGAAACTGTTAGAACAGCCAAATATATAGTACTTGACTTTGCCAAGTCTTAATTCAGACTTTCCAAGACCACCTATCACTGAAAGTTCAAAACAGAGAGAGAGAGAAAAAAAGAAGGGAACAAAACTTAAAAAAAGATTTGTGCGTTAGGTAGAACTGCTTTCTATAAATCCTGAGATAATAAAATAAATTACAAAAGTAATTCACTCAGTGTTCTGTTCTTATGGCTGGCCTTAACTAAGTCTTCCACCTTCTCAAATTCCTACATGAAACACCCTGTACTTTGGAAACACCAAACTGCTCCTAAGTCTATGAATCCTTCTTTGTACATTTTGCAAAAGGCTGTATATTTTGTAAGTCTATGAGTGGGAAGTACTTTCTTTATTTGATCTCTCTCTCTATAACTCTATCTAAAAGCTTAATATACTACTTTTCATCAAGCAGGCAGGGAGCTATGAAGGACAACAAAAGAATCAGAACTTTCTGAAGACAGATTTAATTCTTTGCTCTCAGCAGGTCTTATTTTAGGAAAGTAATCAGGATAAGAGAGCTGGGAAGACGTGGGATTTAAGTGTATCTAAGGATGTAACCTAAACAGCAACCTATATAATCCTACATATTATTCTTAGAACCAGCCACCGGGTTCAGGGGAGCTTACTGGATGAGGTTACAAATGTTTACCATAGTCCTACCGTGTTTCCAGCTTTCACAATATGCCCTGCCTTGCTGGTCCTGAAGCAAAATGGCCATTAAGGCCCAAAGCTGACACTACATTCATTACTGTACTGTCCTGTTCCCAAGAGCGCTCAGCAGCCTCTCAAAAAGTCTAACTTAAAAAAAAAAAAAAAGTCTAACTTACTTCATGAAAGGTGTTTAAGCCCTAAGAACTAGACCTAGTTAAGCTAGTTAGTTACAAGGTAATGTACCAAAACTCTAATTGGTAGTAGAGGTTAAGGCAGAAAATAATACAATCTGTGGGAACCTGGTAGGAAGGGGTGTGACTCAGGATACTGTTCACTTGTTCGATATCCCAAGTGTGGGTAATAGATTAATTAATTGATTAAGTATGTAGCTCTAAAGGTAGAACTTTCTATATAAGAAAACTCAACACAGAACCTAGTTAATTTTTTTAAAAGTTCCCACCTTTTCCATCTCATCAACTCTTACACTCTGTCTTTTAATTTTTGGATTCCTGAGGGCATGCAGGATTCAGAGGGAGATGGAAATCAGAAGGGGTGGGCAGGGGAAGTTCATTGTTAACGTTTTGAAAACAAGGCCCTCTAAGAGTTACAAATCAGATTAGGGCTTATTTATTTTCAATGCGCATTTAAAGGACCACTTGCATTGGTATTGTCTTCGTCCATTTCAGTTGCTATAACAAAATACCAGGAGCTGAATAGTTTATAAACAAGACATTTATTTCCCATAGTTCTGGAGGCTGGTAAGTCCAATATCAAGACACCAGCACGCTGGCTTTGTGGTGAGGTTCCTTTTCCTGGTTCATGGCAGCTCCTTCTCACTGTGTCCTCATAGGGTGGAAGAGGCTAGGGATCTCTTTGAAACTTCTTTTATAAAAGCACTAATCCCATTCATGAGGATCTCACCCTTTTAACCTAAGCACCTCCCAAAGGCTCTACCTCCTAATACCATCATCGTTGGGGGCAAGGATTTCAACATATGCATTTTGGGGGGGACACAAACATTTAGACCATAGCATGTATCACCTGGTATTTTGACTAATAATTCAGATTCCTGGCCTCCAATGCATAACTTTGAAATCTGAATTTGGGGGAGTCTCCATTTTTAACAACACTCTTGGTAATATGTTCGTTAACATTCAAAAACCACTACTGAACAACCTACTGTCCTTAAAGACATGGCAGTAGATAAGGAAAGATCAGTTGCTTCTTCAACTCCCAGATACTCTGCCCCTGAGGATATAATGGATATATTTTATCTTTTCCCATTTTTTTTTTTTTTCTTTTTACTATCTCCCCTTGTGATTTGAATCAGCGCCCTTGGTCATGCTCTTCCAACAACCTCATGGAACCATGTGGTTAGTTTTGATACCAGGCTTAAAGATAATTTAAGATGAGAATGTTTGCTCCTCTAATTGCCTGAAAATTTAAAAAGGGTCACAAACTGACCAGGATCACTCATCATACCTGCTGTTGTCAGGGTTCATTCAGTTACAAGGAAAAGAAACACATTCAAGTGAACTCAAGTCAACAAAAGGGAACATGTGGAACAAATGGGGTAGTATCATAGATACTAAGAGCAGGATATATCGCTGAGTCTTTTGGATATGGAAAATTAACAACCAAGCAATTTTCATCATTCTCCTACTCTCCTTCCTTTCTTTCCTCTTCCCTCCTCCACACTTTTCTTCTTCCCTTCCATAAACAAATATTTACTGAAATCCCTATCACCTCTCAAGGAGCTGGGGATACACCAGCGAACACAACACAAAAATCATTCTCTTATGGTTTCTATAATCTTGTGTGTGCATGTGTATGTTTGGAAACTGACAGTAGATAAATAAATAAACATATCTGCTATATAGTTACTGATAGATTCTGTGGAAAAAAATAAGAAAAGGAAGGGAGCCAGAGAACCAGAAGATGCAGTTGTGAATGGAATGGCCAGCAATTATAGTCTGTCGCTTCAATTTTCTGTTTTGGTTTCTGCAGCTGTTAGAATTTTTTTCTCTCCTCTGTATCTTTGTCTCTCCCCCTCCATTCCCTCCCCTCAAGTCCAGCTGAGTCCATGTGTTCTCCTATATGCTCATCTTGTGTCTGTTTGGCCCAACTCCACATGATCTTTTAACTCAAGTGCTTAATGTTAACTACATTTTAGCTTTGGTGTCTCTTAGTACACATCCCTGAGAGGCTCTGACAGCTCCAATTAGACTCCGTCTGGACAAAGCCCTTCCTACATTGGCATCTATCCATAGAATGCTGTTCAGCCAATGGATGAATTCTCTTGACTACATATTTTTACTTCATCATGTGGATTTAACTACTGAGCTTTGGGGGAACCTCAGTATAAAGTGCTCTACGTTAGATATATACTCTATTTTGCTCTCTGTGGAATTTATTGTTTTGGAGAAGTGGATTAAAGATAAGGACCCAGTTCCCTCTTTCTTGGAAGAGAGCAGGATAATAGGCAAGAACCATACGTACTTTTTGGTCGGCAAAGATTTGTAGAGGGGAAGAAACATAGGATGGTAGTATTTTGAAATATTTTAAATGATATTTCCTTGAAATTTCCTGATATCCTTTAATTCCGGGTGTATATGTTTAGCAAGAATACCAAAAGAAAAATAAATATCAAAACTCAGTCTATTGGGGCTTCCCTGGTGGCGCAGTGGTTGAAGAGTCTGCCTGCCGATGCAGGGGACACGGGTTCGTGCCCCCGTCCGGGAAGATCCCACATGCCGCGGAGCAGCTGGGCCCGTGAACCATGGCCGCTGATCCTGCGCGTCCGGAGCCTGTGCTCCGCGGCGGGAGAGGCCACAGCAGTGAGAGGCCCGCGTACCGCAAAAATAAAAAAAAAAAAAAGACTCAGTCTTCTGATTTTCAAAATAGGCTTTTAAAACTTATTGTAGAGATAATAGAGAAGAAAGCTTTTGTTTGAAAGTATGGATTTTTTTGAATAACAGAAACCATAGTCACGATTGCCTTGGGTTTTAAGTAATTAGACTTAATTACTTAAGTCTACTTAAGGTAGGTAAATGTTCTCTCTCTGTTTTTGTGATCATAGGGGAGACAAAATCCATCTGGACTGAGAGAAAAGAGGAGAGTCAGCAGGAGAATAGTAAAGGGAGATGGTTGTGGGGCTATCTGATAAAGGGCTCTGTATCTTGCTACATCTTCCTGCTCTGGACCACATCCCAGAGAGCTGGTGAGGACCTAGAGCCAACTGATCACCTAAGAGCCAGTGTCTTCATTTCCTGGATGGAATGTGGGTGGTGAAATCTTGTTAGACTCCACATTCCCCAGGTCCTGCTGTGCCAGAGTGATGGGACAGCAGTAGAGTAGAAAATGTGACCTTTTCAATCTAGGCAGGAAGTTTTGCAGTCTTCCCCAAGGTTTCATTTACCACAGAGTGGAACCAAAGAGCATCTAGCGATTTCTTATGGCTTCTCAGGGTGTTGAGGGATGTGAAAATGGCTGAGAAATGCTCACACTGGAAACCAGACGGGGCGATACACATGTTAGTAGATACTGAATTATATAGGTTGGTCTGGGGCGGGGACCTGGACACTGAGTAAAGCCCATAGAATTTGGATCAACACAGAGAAGTAGGAGCAAGGGTGCAACCTGAAGTTAACTGAGTTTACCAAGAACTGACTTAAGGTTAGGATTTTTGATAACAGGAGGAGTGAAGATTCCAGACAGAAATTGATAGAGAAAGAAAATTCCACTCTTCGCACACCAGAGCTTGTGGCCTAGGAGGTTTATGCCTAACACACGTGTCCAATTCTACACCAGCTTCACTTTAAAAAGAAAGTGTTTGCTCTCGTTTTATCAAGGGTGATTCATCACATTTCTCTGACAAATGGTACATGTTTGTTAATCTCCTGCACATGGCCCCAGAGGAACTCCAAGCACAGTAACCAGAGTGAACCCACATTCCTTTCCAGCTTGATTATTTTGGTGGATTATATTTTTTTATAAAATAACTCTGACTGCATATCACAAGTTATTGTAAACAACTGTTTTAATACCTTAGCCTCTGAAACCTCACTGCCGATTCCCACATTATTTTTGATTCCTGTGTCTATAATTTAGTCTGATGGGCTCTTCAGTGATGAAAATAATTGCTTGCTCTTTCTTCCTTCTATGGCCATCTCTTCTCATTCCAATTTTGTTTTAACTTGGTTACAGCGAGAATACACCTGCCTGACCAGATTCAAGAGCTAGAGACTTTACATTAAAATTTCAAAATGCTGCATCTGTGTTGAAACTCTACAATAAGCTTTAAGCATTCCACCCTCACCCCATCCCACCAAACTCACAAAGGCAGTGAGAGAGAATGCCATGCCCTTTTTTCGGTAATTATGTCCAGACAAGACCTTGCATGGCCAGCAGGATACGATGAGAATGGAAAACAAATGGATTCCAAATTTCTAAAGTGTGGTGTACAAAGCATGGAGAGGGAAAGAAAGAGTGTGCTCCATCCCCATCCTTTCCCCTTTTAGTCCTGCCAGACATGTCCTTTGTTCTATTTTCTATCTCACTGAGATTAAAGTGCTGATCTCCTCCTTTTTGAAAATGATGTCACTTTTTTTTTCTTGCCTTGGCAGAGAGCAAGTTCATTACAAATCTGCTGTGTGACTGATGGCTTTGAAGAGATAAGGCAGAGGGGGAAAACACATTTGGGAAAGGTATGAAACTCAAGAGACAGGTTGACAATTAAACTGGCAGTAAGAGCGATGACGAAGGATAAAGAGAAACAGAGGTTGGAGGTAAATATCTCTTCCATATTCTCTTTTACAGTCACCGAAAAGCTATTTTTATTTCCTTGATAGTTTTATCCTGAAGCGATGCCGTGGGCTAAAATTGATTTCATGCTTTTCCTGACGAGATTCATCCACCTTTGATGACATTATTTCCGGCAGGTCATCGTGGATGTATTGGGTGGGAAGACATTTCCTTTTGCAGTAAGAAAAGGGAAAATATTTGGTGCTGAATCTGATTTATTATAATTGCTGATCATTGCACTACGTGGCAGTTTTTAGAAGAAGCATTTCAGATGTAAAACCAGGTTGAAAGCACAATACACATTCTAATGTCGTTTGTGTTGTTTAAAATGATTAGTGACAGATGCAGAGCTTGGGAATTTAAAGATCTTCTTTCATCTCCCAGGTCCAATCACAGTGAAGGCAATGGGCATACAAATGGTTGCAAAAGCCAACTTACTGAAGTGATGGACTTCGAGTAATTAAACACACACATACACACACACACACACAACCCCTAATATGGACAGTGTCTTATGAAAATAACATTGTTACCTTTATGTCTCTAATTGGATTTCAGCTTTAAAAAAGTCTTCATATTTCTTTTGAATGGATATTCTTGTTCAGATCAAAGATTTTTTTAAAAATGCATTTCTGGTTTAGGGATGGAGGTGGGAAGTTGCAGAGAAGTGAATAGTAGATAGTGAGATGAAGAAAGGACCTCTGAGATAAATGTCTGCTAGACTGGAACATATATGACAAGAACTCTATTCCTTGATTTTCTTCATCTGTGGATCTTCTTTTCCCTCATGTCACCGTCACTCACCTCCAGCCTTCGCTTTTCAATAGTAATAGAAATATTTGTGTTTATAACTCTTATGTCTGTAGAGGATGGGAAGGTATGTGGCAGATAAGATTTCCATTCTCCCTCCCTCATGCCTGCAGCATATTACATATCAGACATAACATTACTTTTTTTTTTTTTTTTTTACTTTCCTCTTGATCTTGAAGAAACCCTTCTCAAAAGCAGAAACCATGTTGTTATTCTACTGTTTACGCCCCCTCCCCAATATCTCCATTGGCTCCCTGTAGCCTATAAGATAAAATCCCAGCTTTTACATTCTGGTTTCTTCTAACCTCTCTTCTCTGGCTTCTGGCCAAACATTTCCATTCAATGTTTACTTGAGTGCTAATGAATGTCTTGCTCCTGAATGCACTTGGCTATTGTATTCCTTTGCTAGTACTTTTTCCTCTGACCCGTATGCTCTCTCGGCTTTTCCATGTCTCATGAATATCTCGCTTTGCCCCCAGCCTGAGCAAAAATATGACCTCTTCTGTGAAGTCTACAATTTACTCAGGAAGAATTGATCCCTCTTTACTTTTGGCCTTACTTATATTATCTTTACTGCGTTTTAAAAATTTTATGTGTCATCATACAGATGGTAGGATATACCCAGGAACTATAAACAGGTGTAGTCAAAAGTTAGTTTATACTTTATGCATGTTAAGGGAATAAATGGGTATATACAACCTGATGTTTGAATGCAGGCAAAAGGACTTCAGAACTGTATACCTGCTTTCTTAGTTTCTAAGTTAAGGATGTGTTGTTTTTTTTCCTTAGGAAACAAAACCCAAAGAAGCTTGGAATTAATTAATACAAGAGAAATACATATTTTAAAAAATGGACCCAGATAGAAGGATGTGGAATGCTGCGACTTGTGATAAGTGATAATAATTTGTGTCAATTCTCAATAATTTCTCTTAGTGTTCATTGTTCATGAACATTATTATTCATGATGTGTGGGCAGCTTGTTCCTCTGAACTCTCTACCTTACCTCTCTGATTCTGCTTGTAAGCACAAATAAAGTACGGTAGAGCAAAGCAAAAGTGGTAATTAAAATGTCTTCCATGTATCTAAATGCACACGTCATTCACTCCGGATTTGGAAATAACTACCTGCTTGATATTCTAGAAAACCCCTTCTAATTTTTGAGTCTCTATTTTTTTTCTTGTTTGTTTGTTGCTGTTTTTCCAGTAATTGGTGGCTTTGGCTAAATCACATTTGAGCACAATGTGGTTGAAATTCAGTGTTCCCATGAAACTGGTGTCTTGCGTTTGGCAGGTGACTCATTCACAGTTGAACCTCCTCTAGGCTGAGGTGATGCCAGGAGTGTGGACGATGTAGAGTGAGTTAGTGTCCATATATTTTTATATTTCACATTTTTCTCATTCACTCAAGCACTTTGCCGATCCACATGGTTTATGATTTTCTGACTCTCTTGGCACATCTGACATAAGTGCCAGAATCAGCACCCCAAAGAATGTGGAACTCCCAAGACCAAGGTCTCCTTAAAGTCTTGGAAAATAAAAGGGTAATGGAAGTCCTCAGAATGTTGCTGGAGCAATAACAAGATTTGGTGTTCCCAGTGCCAGGATAGTTCAAGCACTTAGTATAGGTCATATATTTCTTTTCCTTTTCTCAATTTTTTTAAAAAAACTTATTTATTTTATTTTTGGTTGCATTTGGTCTTCATTGCTGCATGCGGGCTTTCTCTAGTTGCGTCGCACAGAAGCTTCTCTTGTTATGGAGCACGGGCTCCAGTAGCTGTAGCACACAGGCTTAGTTGCTCCGTGGCATGCGGGATCTTCCTGGACTAGGGGTCGAACCCATGTCCCCTGCATTGGCAGGCTGATTCTTAAACACTGTGCCACCAGGGAAGTCCCTTTTTTTCCTTTCTTAAAATTAATTTTTTTTTTGACTTTGCACTTGGTTTATTTGTATAGAACATATTACTATTTTGGTTTTGTTTATATTTTGTTCCCCCTAGGTCATATATTTTAATAGATAGCATTTCTTTTAAGTAGAACCCCTTTGAGTGGTAGAAGGCATCAACATTCTCATTGAGGTCTAGGAAATGGTTTCAGAGTGTAGAAGTAAGGTGAACACGTACTCAGGGCTAGAGAATGGAGTCTAAAGTGTGGTTCTGGTTCCATGCTCCTCTACTTCATCGAACAGCCTTTAATAAATGGCTGTCAGAAAGGTGAGGTGAAATAAATACTAGCGAAGACGGCTGCCCTGTTAAGAAGAGCAAAACATTGGCTAACAGCAAAAAGGTTGACTGTATCTGGGTACTTTCTAAGTGCCTTGTCAGCACTCATTCTAGCCTCCCTAATTTCCTTCCTTTCATCATCATCCCAGAGTTGTGCATATCTGATTTAAGAAAAGCAGTTAGATACTAAGCACTTCTTCCATTTTATTATCTTAGAGAAAGAAAAAATACATTTCAAGCTTGAAGAAAACAGGAATTATTGGTAGATAAAAGAGGAACACCATCTACTCTTAGCTCTCAGTAAATACTTTGGGAAATCTTAGTCTGATTTCACCAAGCAGCAAAGCAGATCCAGAGACAAGAATTCAAGTGCAAGTTGTTTATTTGGGATGTGGTCCCTGGAATTTCTGAATTGTGAAGTGAGGGAAGAGAAGGCCAGGGAAAGCCAAGAAAATACAAATTACAAAGCAAGTTCCCAAGGAAATCTATGGCAATTTAGTCCTGACAAAGCTTTCCAGGAGCCCACGTATCAGGCGAAGCTCAGAGTCATCCCACCCAAGAGATGAGGCAGCTGGGGCATTTTACACCAACTCCTCTCACTGGCCGAGAGCTGCTCCTGGGGACTTTCCTTTCCTTGTACTTCCACAGGGAACTTAGGCTTTTATGGCCAGAGAAGAGACAGACACTGCAAGCTGGAAATCAGCTTCGCAGGCACTAACATGGTAAGACCCAGGGGCATATGGGTCTGGCTTTGACAGTTTGGTTCCATCTACTTGACAACATTCACTCAGCAGAAAATGACTTGGGTCCCTTAAATATTCATTTCAACTGTGATATCCTGCCCTGTGCAGAAGGCCCACTGCCTACTCCCAACAGAGCTTCCAGCAACATCAATAGCAATGCCATCATCACCTCTAAAGCAATTCATGGACGGTTCAAGAGAGCCAGTAACCGGCCCACAGTGAAATACTGTGAAAGGCACCTTAACTCACAGCCAACGGCCAATAAGCAGAAGCACCATTCATGTAACACCCTTAGAAATTCATCAGTTACAATGCAGTTATTGGAGAGTCTTATGATTCATGTTGATAAATATATAATAGGGGCTCGATACATATTTATGTAAGAAATTATTATTATAATTATTACTATTTTCTTATTATTATGACCTTCCTTACAGAATCACACTATGCAGCTTTTATTCTAGAGAGTATGAGTGCATTTCCTAAGCCAGTCTGGGATTTCTTTATCTGAATGTACCTTCAGACTTACTAGGAAGTATGTATTTGGACCCTGAGACAGTGGTAAGGAGATTTATAAGTGTGCTATAAGCAGCACTTCTATCACAATAGGTTCCTTAAATTTCTGTGCTGCTGTGATGAAATTTCCTGGCCAGAGCCTTTCTTAAGGCCATTTTATATGTCAAATTGCAGTCAGTCAGGACGTGATATTTAAGACTGTTATGAATGTCACAGAGCAAACAAAACAATGCTTTAGCCAAGAAATCTTGTGAAAATCGGTATGGAGAGAGGGGTCTTGGCATATCAGTACAAGCAGGAATTTCCCCATGAAGCTGCTGATTTTACTGACAAATTTTAATCTAACCAGTAATAGATGAAATTGATGTTAGAGACTTATTACCTTCAGTAATTAGCCAATTTCAGTTTACCTTGGTCTTGTTTTTTATCTTATTCATATTTATATTGTTACATATGTATTTTCATAAGTCATACTAGATTATGTTTTTAGAAAGAGGTAAGAGTTAATTGATCCCAGAGCTTATTATGACCAACTTAGGGATTCAAAGATGCTCAGGAGAAAGCAAGGCTTGTCTTTGTGACCTCTAGTTTCTTCTCTTTTAAAAATAGATTAATAGCCAGCCTGCAAATTCAAAAAAACAGATTACACTTTTTAATGTGAACCAAAGTGGTTGTTCCATGCCTTGTCTGTTTATTTTTAAAGCTCAGGCTCTACATATTGCTTTATACTATTTTCTGAGTAGGTTTTCACATTCCATTCTTTTATAGATTTCTTATAAATTTTAACTTCATGGTTCAATGAGATGTTGTTTTTGCTTGTTTGTTTTGATAGCAGGAGAATTAAGGGAAAGATGAAGTGGCACCATCTTGGTTTTTTGTTTTGTTTTGTTTTTTATTGTTGTTCTGAAACTCCTCTGTTGCCCTTGCCCATGAAAGCTCAGAACGCTCTGATATATGTCTATGATTGTACCAGGACAACAATGTTCCAGAAAGGGTTGTACAATTAATTGGCCCATTTCTAGCTCCTAATAGTAAAGAGAGAAGTGAGAGAAATCAGCTTGAATGAGGTCCCCTCATTCTTCAGTTCTCAACTCTTTTAAGTTTTTAACAGAAACACCTGCATCTCTACCACCACCATAAAACAAAGATTGGTAACCTTTTGAATAGCAAGATTGGATAGGAAGAAAAATTTATAGCACTCTCCTGAAATAGCCACTTGACAAATCCAGCCCACGGATTAGGAATTTTGATTGACTTGAAGAGAAAATGGCTTCCATTGTCTACACTCTATCAATGACCTGGATGCCAAAAGAAATCTTCAAAAGAAACGTTTGTTTATTTATCCATTCATTCTTTTGCATAAAATGTTACAGTTGGGCATTCAGATTTTTGAGGTTTAATATAAGAAATCCCATCTGTAACATCATGTATTTCAAAGAGAATGATAAGTTTTTCTTCTACTCATATTTCTGAAATTTGTCACATATGGAATTTGTCACTCCATTTTTTAGTGGAGTTTTTATTTATTATCATATACAGCTTTTGTGAGGAAAGCAACACTTTTTTTAGACAAACCCAATTTGTTTGCATATAAAATATAATGTGAAAATTAATATTGTGCTGTGTTTGCAATACTGTGAAAATACTGGGATCTTATTTTGACTAATTATACATCTTAACTTATCCTATAATGAAACATTTAGCTGAGACATATTCTTGCTTTGCACTTTGTTTTAAAGTAGAGGTGTGAGTTTTTCTTATCTTGGCTGTGTTCTAATTTGTGCAATAAAATTACATTTTCTTTTAAAAAGTCCTCTGCTTTGAAACTACCTTTCATTTTTGTGTTTAGAGTTTATAGTTTCTCTAGAGATTCTTGCATATCAGGATAAGGTGACAGCACTACAATGAGTGATGGGATTCTTGGAGATGAAAAATAACAATTGGTTATTATATATGTTTTCAGGGTTAGGAACTATAGCCCCATGGGCCAAATCTTCCCTGAGGACTCTTCCTATGTGGATCTCAAGCTAAGAATAATTTTTACATTTTAAATTATTAAAAAAAAAAATCATGATACATAAAAATTACATGGGGCTTCCCTGGTGGTGCAGTGGTTGAGAGTCCGCCTGCCGATGCAGGGGACACGGGTTCGTGCCCCGATCTGGGAAGATCCCACATGCCGCGGAGCGGCTGGGCCCGTGAGCCATGGCTGCTGAGCCTGCGCATCCGGAGCCTGTGCTCCGCAACGGGAGAGGCCACAACAGTGAGAGGCCCACATACCGCAAAAAAAAAAAAAAAAAAAAAAAAAAAAAAAAAAAAAAATTACATGAAATGCAGTGTTCTGTGTTCATAAATAACATTTTATTGGAACACAGTTGTGCTCATTTATTTATACATTGCTTATCACTTTTGTGCTGCAACATTAAAAAGTTGAGTAGGTATAATACAGATTATATGGCCAATAAAATCTAAACTATGAACACTCTGGCCCTTTGCAAAAAATCTTTGCCAAACCTGATCTTTCTCTCGTGCTCTCCTATACATACATAGATATAAATATATAGATCATAGATCTGTGTATAGATGTGCCATAGATTTATCTATACCTACCTATGATCTATCATAGATCAATGATCTATCCACAGATCTATCACAGATCTATCTATATCTACTTATCTATGTATCTATAATCTATCTAGATGTATCTATATCTATGAGCTATAACAGATGTAGCTATCTATATAGCTATGATCTATCATAGATCTATCTATACCTATACATCTCTGACCTATGATTTATTTTGTATCTATATCTATATATTCATAGGAGAGAAAGAGAAAAGAGAGAGAGAGAAAGAGAGAGATCCACCATCTAATTAAAAAATTTGTAACTGCTGCTTAATCGCAAATGTGTTTGGACGTGTTTATACTCGTATTGAGAACTAAATTTACAGCGATCAATATTTTTGTCCTAATTTACCCTTCATGTGAAAGGAGTGTATAAAAGTAGCTGACAGGAGGCTCCTCTTGTTGTCACATGAACACATTAGTAGCCCAGTTTCATTTAGATAGATCTACTGCCTCCAAGCAAAGATGTGGTTTGCACCTTTAGCCACAGAGAGAAGTTTAAGTAACTTCTTTCAACTTGCCATTTTTCTAGCTACCACACAAGCTCACACAGTCTCATACAAAGCTTGAAATTTACTACATTTCTAAAAGGATACAGTTTGTGCAGTAGGTAACTGTCACACTCTATATAGACATTGGTGAAATACATTCACACAGCAAATCAGTTATTCCTCTCCTTTGCCGAGAGATGGAAAATGATTCAATCACACAAATAACTTCTGATTTTATTTTATATTTTTATAACTGAAAATACGAAGCTGACTGGTGACTTGGGTATGTGTTGTTTTAAAAATATCCTTCCACTAATTCTAATGCGAGCATAGCAAATATTTTTGTGTAAAGAACCACTATTGTTTGTTGTATGACCATAATCACTTTCCTGAACTAGGAAAACCACAGAGAATGAATATTTCATGTTCTTGCTCTGGGTGCCTAGTAAGTACTTTTTGGGAAACAATCTGTTAAAAATATATTTCATAATTCAGTGTACACGTAGTTTGGACTAATATTAAATTGTGAAGAGACAAAATTTTCGTTATTTTTCTTAGATTAATATCACTAAAGACCTGTACTTACAAATACTAAAAGTAAGTGAATGGTACTTTCCAACTATAGTTAATAAGCAAACTTACTTGGTTTTTAAAAAATAATTGTCTTACTAAATAATTCAGGCTAATATCAAGATGATCTGGTTCGTGTAGACATTTAACTATCATTAAATAGGAAGGTGTTAGAGTTTAGAAGGCATGCACCCATTAAAATTCTGCTAAAATAATTACCTCTCATTTCTCATTCTGAGATTGCCTTGTAGGTAGGCTTATGTGATAATACGGACTCTTTGAAATCATTATTTTCTCTGTGTGCTATTAATAATAACTTTTCCATGTTAAATGAATTGAAGATAAAGATCTACTCTTAGGTCTGAGCCTTAAGTGTAATCTTTTAGGAATGTTGGGAGAAGGCAATAGAGGAAATGAGGGAACTTACATTTCAGAACGTTATCTAATCCTGGGAAGACAGAAACCAAAGCAAAGACTGAAGAACAGAGCTGCTATCAGAAGTTAGAATTGTCCTTCCCCTGCAGACAGTCTGTTCAACTAATCCCACTTGGGGCCAGTGTACTACCTGTATTTTACCACCTTCCAATCCCTCACACTATATGCTTCCTCTCTACCGACAAACACTTCAGAACATCCTTTATTTGAATACAGTGAAACTGACTCTTGTCTGCAAGCTGTAAGTTCCTCATTGGTAAAGGACTTTGTCCAAAGTTAGGTAGGCCCACTCAATCCATTTCATCATAGCATATGAAATAGTTGAAATGCTGCTGGAAATGGTATTTTCTAGTATATAAAATCATCTTTTTGGACACTAGTTTTTGAACTGAAGACAGATTATCCATTTTTTTCTTAAAGATAAGATTAATTCTCAGAAAAAGTAAGGTTTTAGGAGAAATATTGAGTCTTATTTGAATTTTCACAGCATTTGATAGCTCTAATGTCCTGTTAAATCTAAAGGGCATTCCTTACTTTCTTTTAAAAACAATTAACTAGCCAAAGAGCACGTGACTTTGCAAAACAGGGAAAACGTCGATTTAAATATATATGAAAAATACTGTTTCTTTTAACCACTTGGATGCATGTAAGTTTTAATAGTGTATTTGTGTTTCTTATCAAATTCTATTTTGTGTTGATTTTTAAAAAAATAACCTCTAGACATTATCCCTTTTTTTAAGTTTCAGATGTATACACATTATATCTACATTTTCTGTCCTTAACTATTAGAATAACTGATCATGTGTCCATATACGCAACAGACACATTCTTGTTCAGAATGCTTTGAAATTAAAAGGTAGTTTTTAATACCTACTTGTTTTGGCTAACAAAATCTTTAGGTTGGTTAGGGCTAAGAGCACCATAGACTTCTAAGATAAATTAGTTTCATTTTTATTTTTATTACTGTATCGCCAGCTTCTCTTCCAAATTACATTTTTAATAAATTTGATCTATAGCCATCTGAAGGGTGAAAGCTCATAAACACATCTTTCTGCTTTAATTGCCTTTATAAAGCACTTACTCAAAAGGGCAGTTTTTCTTCCCACTTGTGCCACCAGTTTTTATAAGTGAATCTGTCAGCCTCCCAGAATTAACTGAAAATGAATGAATTCATTTTCACTGCTGAAAATGAATTATATACTTTAGGTCATTAATATATTCACACTTAAATTTATATCAGAAAAAAAAAAGGAAAAGAATTGCCTTTTCAGGGAGGTTGTGTAACAATCCCAGGTATCATTCTAATTTCTTTACAGTAACATACATGTGATATTCTACAAATCATCATCCCATTGTCAGATCACTGCTGCCATAAGTTTCAGGTAAAGAACCACACCTTTTGCCATAGGACAACAGGCTTGAGCAAGTTTTCTGCTCTCACTTATGCGTATACTCCTCCCAGGTGATCTCATCCAGAGTCACGAACTTACATTCCTTCTACATGCCCAGGACTCCCTCATTCTCCACCCTGATCTCCCCTGAGTTCTGGGACACAGAGGCCACTGCTTCCTCTCCCTGAATGTCTAACCGTCACCTCAAACTCGGCATGTCCAAAGCAGAACTCCTGAATCCACACAAAACCTGGCTTCCTCATCTGAGTCCACAGCCCCAACATTTAATACTCAGACCCCAAATCTTGGAGGAATCCTTGATTCCTTTTTATTTGGCATATTCCTCCACAAATCTATTAATAACTTCGATGAGGTCCACCTTCCCAAGACAAACATATACACACAGAATCTGACAGTGTCTCAGCATCAACTCTGCTACCACCTGGACTAAACCACAGAGTTCTCTCGCCTTGAGTGAAATATGCTACTGACAGATTTTCCTGCCTCCAGACAATTCTCCAAATACAAAGTAAATTAGGTAATTGCACACACTTACTCAAAACTTGCCAGTGGTCTCCATCACACTCAGAAAGCAATCTAAGCACCCTGGGCTACAAGATCAGACACGAGCACATCTCTGTTTCTTGTTGCTACCCTCCTTCCATTCCTCTCACCCACATTGCTCAGTACACCTGACCTTCATGCTCTCCAGACTCAGCCAAGCCCACTCCTGCCTTGGGCCGGGTGGGTGCCGTGTAGGGTTTCCCAGGAAGGCAAATAGCATGCAGTTGGAGGCTGCAGAATGCGTTTTGTGGCTTTTGGGTGGGTCGGGGGAAGTAAGTGCGGGGCCAGATGGAGGTGTGGGGAGAGGATGGACTGGAATGCGTTGAACATTGGACAGGTGAAGGATGGTGGCATCAGGCCCAGACGCTGCTGCCTGGACCATTCTTCACAGAGGAAGTCCAACCTCTCCAGATCTCTAGATTCCTACTGGACTGGCAGGGGAGTCCTGGGATGAGAAACACCTGGGTGCCTCGGGTGCCTCAGGACCCTCATCACAGATTCTTCAGTAGGTAAGGAGTCAGGCTCATGCCACCTGTCAAGCAAACCCCAGTGCTCATGGATGCTTGCCCCCATCTGTCCCCGTGGTTTCTGTTCCTTCTATCTGCAACATTCCTTTTCTTTTCCCCTATCTGGAACATTCTTTCCAAGATCTTTGGATGTTTCACTCTCCTATTCTATGTTCCAGCTCAACTAACAATTCCGGAGGAGGCCTTTTCTATTGAACCTAACCTCCCACCCCAAAATGTCATTCTATCGTCTTTTTTTTTTTTTACATCTTTATTGGCATTCTATAATCTTGCACTTTAGAATTTTTCTACATAGCTCTTATCACTATTTGACCTTTTACTATATTTATTTATTTAATGTTTATTTATGTATTGGTTTGCCTCTACCAATAGAATGTTGGGCTCTACGAAAGATGGGAGGTAGTCTTTTTTCCCCAAGGCTTTTTGATCACTATATCTTTTGAAAGAATATTCCCCTATGTGGGAATATTTGACTTGGTTACCATGGAGACAGTCACTGGATATCGGATGTGGAAATATAAATTAAAAACTATTCAATACTAGGCCCAAGATGGCAAATGTGCTTCCCGTCTTGGTCACAATTCCCTCAGGAATGGCAAGAATGCAGGAGGGGAGAAGTAGGAGAAAAGTAGAGGAAGTAATGTTGAGGCACTGCTATTCTGGGGGATGTCAGATACTGAGACTGTGGAGTCAAAAAAAAAAGGCACCTGCATCCCACTTTCAGTGGCACATAAAAAGGCAATCAGGTTAAACTGGAAAGCGAAGATCAAGAATCCATTGCCTTTTTTAGTTATGATTTGCCATAGAAACTCAGCAGTTAAAATGGACTGCATGTTTGTGTCCCTGTAAAATTCATCTGTTTAAATTCTAATCCGCAGTGTAACTGTATTAGGAGGTGGAGCCATTGCGAGGTAATTAGGTCATGAGGCTAAAGCCCTCGTGAATGGGATTAGTGCTCTTATGAGAGGGGAGAGAGCAGGCATTTCTACCATGTTGAAGATCTAAGGAGAAGTCCTCTGCCTGCAAAATGGGAGAGGGCTCTCACCAGAACTCTCTCAGGCTGGCACCTCGATCTCTGTCTTCCAGCCTCCACAACTGTGAGATGTAAATCTCTGACATTGAGAAGCCACCCAGTTTATGTATTTTGTCATAGCAGCCTGAACTAAGACAGCAGTTACCATATCTTAGTAGATGTAAAAATCCCTGGGAGGCATTTTAATAATGAGTGCTTTTTACTCCACCTCTAGAATTTTGGTTCTTTAGCTCCAGAGGATTCTGAACATATTTTAAAGAATAGTGACTAGGATCAATGAGCTCTCTAAACTATTTTATTTCAATAGTGAAAGGAGAAATATTAATTTCCTTTAGATGAACAATAAAAGATTATTTTCAAGACCATCAGGATTAGTGATTAATGAACAATAGGTTTAAGAAACATCAATCATGCCTGACTTATTTCAGTGTGTTCACAAGGCATTGTTTTCATTAACTTCTTGTTAATTTACATGGTTGTTATCAAAACATTTTAGCATTGCTTCAGCCTCTCTATTAGTGAAAATTGAAAGAATTACAGCATCTATATCATATGATTATTCAAATAAGTTAAGTGAAATGAAACACTTCACAAAAGTGTTTGGTATATAGTAACCTCAGGAAATAGTAATTATTATTATTACTAATGTATTAATATAATTATAAATATTATTTTGATTGTAATTAATATAATATTAATAGAAATAATACTTCAGATAACTTTTAAAGTTTTGTTCATTTGACTACTTACATTCTTTTTTTTTTTTTTTTTTACTGCCGTGGCCTCTCCCGTTGTGGAGCACAGGCTCCGGACGCGCAGGCTCAGCGGCCATGGCTCACGGGCCCAGCCGCTCCACAGGATGTGGGATCTTTCCGGACCGGGACACGAACCTGTGTCGCCTGCATCGGCAAGCGGACTCTCAACCACTGCGCCACCAGGGAAGCCCAACTACTTACATTCTTAATTTGCTTACAACAGTTTTCTTGGGGTATTAAGCTGATGTGTAAAGGTCCATAAATTCTGGGTTAATTAGGTACAAAAACATTCTATATTATAAAAAACAAAGTCAACGTCAGTCAGTGTGACAATTATACTAATTTTATCTCTAAGAGTGGCTTGAAACTGGGATTTACTTCTGAATGCAGGCTTTAATATATACAAATATATTTATAAATATATATATTTATATATAGCATGCATTTTTCCTGTAGAAAAATCAGAAAATGTAGAAAAAAAATTGCCTATAATATCACCATGTACCATTCATATGTTCCATATAAAATTTCATTTAATTGTATTCATAAAAAATTAACAAAAGTGGAACTGTGTAAAGGGAGCCCCATACTTTACATATTATTTGTTATTTTTTCTAATAAAATATATTTTAAAATTCATTCTATGTTAGTTTTCATTTTATCACTTTTACTGTTCAATTCTGTTCCTCCTGGAACTTAAAAAGATATAGCGTGCCTTTACAACCTGAGTATAGGCATCATTTCATCAAGGGGGATTGTGCTCTAATGTAAATCCTCCAATGGGACCTTCCAGATTCTTCAAGGAACAAAAACATTCCAGGTATTCTATTCCCAGAGTGATCTTTGAGTGATGACAGTGAGTCTTACCTTACTCCCCAATGGCATACTTTAAGGAGAATTGCTCCTTTAATTAGGCAAAGTGGCAATGATATATTTGAATAGCAGCAAAAGAGAAGTCAAGGAACACTTAATCTACTTTAATTATGTATTATTCAGAAAGAATTATTTCCCTAACAACAACTCTAGATCAAACAACTCTAGCTCAAACTCTAGCAGCTCCTTGCTGCTAGCCTGGGTGTTTAACACATATTTCAGCTCCCAAGCATTTGGGTGATCAGACACACTTTTGCATATTTTTGCAGAGGACTGTCTTTTAACTGACAAGTGAGTAGAAATCGTGCCAACATTTCTTTCTTTTCCTTTTTCTTTTTTATTTGTTACAGGCTCATGCTCTACAGACAATACACACCCATTCTTCAACTATACAGCTTCCATAAAATTGTATTTCCCTTTATTTCTCACTTTTATGTCTTTGTTTTGAAAAGCAATGGTGTGTAGATAAAAGCTTAGGAGTGAGAGAGTCAGTGAATTTAGTTTCAGCTCTACATTTGCTTGCTGTGTGACCTTGGACAAGTTATTTAACCTGCCTAATTCTTGATTTTCTAATTTGTAAAATGGAAATGATAATTTTTTTATAATTTGGTTGTGAAATTTGAACAGGAGGCATAAAGATCAGCTGTCATCCTGTGTAGCTTCAATACAAATTTCTTCCCTTTCCTTTTATTGTGTTGTACTTTTCTCCATACTTTTTTGTGCACTTGTCACCTATTTTAAATTTTCTTATCTCTTTTGCTTTCATTATTTCCAGAATGATCTCATCTGCATGAGATATGACTGGACCCAACTGGCTTATCCTTGTCTTGTTTCATCTTTACATTTATTTTCTTTCAAATGGGACATGTTTTTTTCCTTTGGAAAAATTCTAAAGGTTTCACATAGTAGTGCAGAACAATTAGTTTAACCTCAGCCCCTTTCAATGCAATTTAGTTTCCACCTTTGATGGATAATGGTTACATACCTGGTCTACAACACATTCCTATGATTTCCCAACTTAACTATCATATCACCTTCTTGCAAGATTTTCTTGACCTAAATGGTATAAAATAACCTTAGCAATCCTCTCCTTTGTCATGACACCAGAATACAATCTACCCAATACCTTATGATCCAGGACTGCATGGGCTACATACACCACACTTTTTGTTACACTAGCATCTTTCCCAGCAAAACCATTTAATCAGCACACTGATGTTTGTCACTTCCAGTTTTTGATACCTTCTCAAACAGTCTGTAAAAATACTATCATAAAAATCTTTCCTATATTGTGTTAGCTATTTCATTTTTACTCAAATGATTTTTAACTACACTAAGATGTCCACTTTAAGGCCAGATCACTGAGTCTAGGGACAGCTTTCTTTATCAAATCTGCTGATTGCCCAATCTCCAGGTTGTAGAGTGAATCTCCCATTGAATCAATTAGTTCTTCATCTTTGATTTTCCTAGTAGGAATCTATATATTTTTATTTAAAAATAGCTCCTTAGGGACTTCCCTGGTGGCGCTGTGGTTGGGACTCTGCACTCCCAGTGCCGGAGGCCGGGGTTCGATCCCTGGTCAGGGAACTAGATCCCATATGCATGCTGCAACCAAGAGTTCGCATGCTGCAACTAAAGGAGCCCACTAGCCGCAAATGAGCCTGCCTGCTGCAACTGAGAACTGGCGCAACCAAATAAATAAATAAATAAATATTAAAAAAAAAAAAAATAGCTCCTTAGGGCTTCCCTGGTGGCGCAGTGGTTGAGAGTCCTCCTGCCGATGCAGGAGACACGGGTTCGTCCCCCGGTCCGGGAAGATCCCACATGCCGTGGAGCGGCTGGGCCCGTAAGCCATGGCCGCTGAGCCTGCACGTTCGGGAGAGGCCACAACAGTGAGAGGCTGGCGTACAGCAAAAAAAAAAAAAAAAAAAAAAAAAAAAAGTTCCCTAAAATTTAAACAGTTTAATTTTCCTATTCCTCTTTTTCCACATGCTTTTTTGCCATCCGCTTCGATTTCTAAACCCACCACACTCTTCTCTCTTCATGAACATAAGCTGTAGAATGTCTGTATTTTTGACTTGATCTTTCTTTTTCTTTTTTTCTTTCTTTCTTTCTTCTTTCTTTCTTTCTTTCTTTCTTTCTTTCTTTTTCTTTCTTTTTTCTCTTTCTTTCTTTCTTTCTTTCTTTCTTTCTTTCTTTCTTTCTTTCTTTCTTTCTTTCTTTCTTTCTTTCTTTCTTTCTTTCTTTCTTTCTTTCTTTCTTTCTTTCTTTCTCTTTTTTCCTTTCTTTCACTTTGAACTGATCAACATAAACAGCCTCATTTTGCTCTCTGATTTGTGCTCCAGTCTCTCAGCTTTGTTTGCTCCCCACTGCTTTCAGTAAACAAATTTAAAACAGGAAATGTCTTGGCTGCTATTAATTTTGTTCACTTCACTCTTTTTTCTCAGAGCACCTCCTCTAGCCCTCTCTTGAACACTCCTCGAGACTCTGATGTCCTGACAAAGAGGAAACCTTCTCACCATGATATTTCCTCTGGTATTTGAACCATTTTCCTGTTCTGTAGGAATGGCTTCATCTTCCAAACACCTTTTCCAATTGATCCAGCGTTTAAGAACGCTATTAATGATCTGAAAAGGCAAACTTTTCTATTTTCTCTTGCACATAAACCCTAGCTATACTGTAACTCACACTTTATGAGTATTTTTCCAATCTCTATGTGGGTGCATACATGTAAACTTTTAAAATTCTGTATCCAGGGACTTCCCTGGTGGTCCAGTGGGTGGGACTCCATGCTCCCAGTGCAGGAGGACTGGGTTCGATTTCTGGTCAGGGAACTGGATCCTGCATGCATGTTGCAACTAAGAAGTCTACAGGCTGCAACTAAGGACTCCGTGTGCTGCAACTAAGACCCTGCACAGCCAAAATACATAAATAAATAAATACTAAAAAAAATTCTGTATCCATTTCAGACTGATTATATATATTTGCTCCTTTGTTTAGTTTTAGTTATTTTTAGTCCTATCATTTTTTTCTTTCTAAATGAATGTATAGTCCCTCCAAATATGACCATTTTTCTCCTTGAAGGAAAGGAGACATAGCCTTAAGTAAAAGTAATCTATCCACTTGTGTTTCTCAGTGCCATTGGCAGGGGGCGAGACGGTGGATGCAGAACATGCTACAACATCAAATCTCTCTTTTCTCACAATTCACATCCATAATCATCTGACTCAGAGTTCATTTACTTCTCAAATGTCTACACGCCTTGTGATGGTTCCAAATAGAGTGACTTTGGGTACAACTACTTCTCATTTCCTAGATTTACAATCAAAAAAGTTTATTTATTTTGGGCTCCAAAGGCTGTAACTCTGACCTCTGTGTTTTAATTATCTGCTTTTGTGATCTTCTTTTTCAGTTCTGATATGTTTATATTTACCCTACATGTCCTTCAAGATTTTACACAAAACCTCTTCTCCCCTTTCCATGATTCCTCAGAAATGACAGATTCCTTGTATTCCTGAAGCACAATATATCATCCTAATTTCCTTTTTCTTTTTTTTCTGGACTTGAGTATCATTTACTATGGACATTTTTTTTTTTTTTTGGTCTTCCTTCCTTTTAATGATTTATTCATGCTTTTGCTCTCTCTCTCATTCCCTTTCTTTCCTTTCTCTGTAAACTTCCCCCACGTCTGTGTCTCTGATGTGTACACTCTCTTTCCCTCAGCAGAAGCTCTTCTTTTTCTTTCTCTACCTTTTGATCACCACTAGGTATTTTATTTACTTTCCTTTTTCTTTCTTCTTGCACCACGGCAACTTGAAATTATTCTCTTTTAGTGTTCTCTTCATCTTGCTGAAGCTAGTTTTTTTGCTGCCTTCTCCCTCTAATAGCCCCTGAATTATTTTCCATATTTAGTAAGTTCTGGGACTTAGAGTATTTTAGTCACGTATACCTCCCTTTTATTATGATGTGCTTTTAGAAATTTGCATATACATGCCCCTTTTCATCATAAAGATCATAAAAGGTTCAATAACAGTGGCAGCTAATATTTATTGAGTGCTTACTAATATTTATTAATTGCTCACTAATATTTGTTAAGAACCTACTCTATTCTAGTCTCTCTGTAAAATATTTTACCTGGCAGAATTCTCTGAGGTAGGTGCTATTAGCCCTTCATATTACAGATCATGAAACAGAGTTTTGCAGATGAAACTGTACAAGTTAGGGTGTAGTTTGCCAAAGCTCACACAATGAGTAAGAGACTAATCTAGGATTCAAACCCAGAGTCTTCCCTCCACCCCAAAAATAAGCTTTGTTTAGGTACCATTATGATGTGGGCCAGACATGAAATTAAAAACTGACAGAGACCATTCAGGTAATGTGATATAGGTCAGATAGCAACATGGCAGCATGGCCAACTTGTTCATCAGAATGAGGCAACTGCCCCTCTGCTCTGGCTGAGAGCTGCCATGTGCTTGTGGAGAAGGAGTCAGTATTTGTCAGAGTTTCTGATTAGTTGAAACAGCTAGAAATCCAAATATTTTGTGTGTCAAACTTCCCATTAGAAAGGTTACTTCTAATTTAGAGGAAAAAAGAAAAACAGATGATGACAGCAACCCAAAGACATCCGAACGTGTAATGCAATCCATGGGCTTTTAATTGGAAGCTTCTCTTGTAAAAAATATGTGCCTTCCTGGGTGAGTGCAGTCTCTTCATTTGCTGCTCCCCCTTTTTATTATGTCACAATATATTTTTAATGAAAGAAATCAAACTATTGAAAAATACATGAAGTGAAAAGCAAATTCCCCTTTCAATCTACTTCCCTTTTCTACTCTTCCTTCCCAGTTTAGATTGTTTCTAGACTTTTTGTAATTTTTTTTTACTATGTCATATATGTAAAGGAATATAGGCAATGTATAACATATGAAGCAGAGTAATTAAACATAATTATGAACTCACATCCTAATTTAAGTGATAGAACTTACAGATTCCATATTCACCATATGTAGAATACATTGTAACCATGTATTGAGTTTTGTACTTATTTCCTATGCCTTAAAACTATTTCTATTATCTATATTTCTAATACAATTAACTGTCTAGTTTTATTACTGTTATGCTTTATAAAATGTTATTCTTTTTGTAGATTTCTGTTTCATTCTTTTTGTTCTATACTATGTTTATAAGGTACTTTTATGTTGTTATCACTATAACATTAGTTTTCATTTGTGCATACAAGTCCATTGGGTGAATATACCAAAAACTTTATTAACCTATTATTTTGATGATTAACATTTACTTCGTTTCCACACTTTATATGTACAATGTTGCTAGAAATATTTGTGTCTCCTGGTATCCATGAGCAAGAGTTTTTCTCAGGTATGTACTGAGCAATGAAAATGCCAAATCTTAAACTTGGTTACTCAGAGGATGGTCCACAGACCAACAGTATCCTTATCACCTGGGCACTTGTTATAAATGTAGAACGGTAGGTCCCATCCTAGACTTAGTGAATCAGAAGCTAAATCTCAACCAGATCCAAGATTCCAGAATAGGAATAAAGATAATTTGTTTATTTTATTTCATTTTATCTAATTATTTATTTATGCAACATAGCACTTCCAGGAGGAAAATCACCTATGAAACACTTATCACTAAGAAAATTCACTCTATGATTGCTCTATTTTACCATCAAAATATAAAAGAGGTACTCCATGTTTTGGCTGTTTTATTATTTCTTCTAACTGGTACCTATGGATACTGTTATATATTGATAAATGTAAAACAATTTTCCAACTGGCCATTATGTATAGATGACAGCTTGATCCGTGTTTCCAGCAAAACTTAGGCTGTCCTTCATATCGGCCCAAATGAAAGGCATATAAAGGAAATTCACCTCTTTTTCCTTTTGACACACTTCCCCAGTATGTCTCCCTTGGTCATAGATAAAACTAATTTGCTTAAAAAACACACACACACAAACTCTGAGGTAGTTAGATTACTATCAATTCCAGCTTACACATGAGAAAACTGAGACAGAAATAGTTTGCTATCAATCTAGGGTTAAAAAAGTAGCTACTTACAGGTCAGAGGTGAGAACTTGTTTCATTACTTATAGGCTGTTCTTGTACTAAGATATCATGTTTTTCCTTTGTTAGATATGTTTTTCCTTTGTTAGCAACGATTCTTGCAATGTAAACTATACATGGTCTTGAGATACTTCTCCCACATAATCAGACACTAAGCAATCAGGCATGACAGAGTGAATCCGTCACTAGTACTAATATCACCCACTAAATTATGACCTACAGAACATTGTGATGATGTATTTGACTTTCAGGTTTTGAGACAACTAAAAAATGTTCCCTGGGCTTCCCTGGTGGCGCAGTGGTTGAGAGTCCGCCTGCCGATGTAGGGGACACGGGTTCGTGCCCCAGTCCAGGAAGATCCCACATGCCGCGGAGCGGCTGGGCCCGTGAGCCATGGCTGCTGAGCCTGTGCGTCCAGAGCCTGTGCTCCACAACGGGAGAGGCCACAACAGTGAGAGGCCCGCGTACCACAAAAAAAAACAAAAAAACAAAAAAACAAACAAACAAACAAAAAAAAAATGTTCCCTAAAACTTAAACTCTGTCTGCTAATATGAAAGTTATATTGGATGGAAAAAGAAGAGGGAAGAAAAATGATCTTTTGTTATTGAATAAATCTGTTATTTCTTCTAACAATTATCAACTATAAAGAGTAGAACACATATCACATATATTTATATCCGAATACAGTAACCTGACATATTGAACTACCATGATTTTTGAGATTTGATCAAAATGCAGCTGTATATTTGTCTCATTAAAATTTATTTAAATACAACTTATTTATTGACATCCTTAGAACAAAAAATCAGATGAGATTATTCTACTCACTCTTGGAAATAAATAGCCCTATGGTTACTTTAAGGTAAAAACAAACAAAAAACCCACCAAACTAGCAGCTCTGAACTTTAAATGTTAAATCCTGGATATTAAAAATTTCATTTTCACCCTAAAGAAAATCTTCTTTCCTCCCCCAAGTAGCTTCTGTCATCTTTGCTTTTCTGTCACTTTCTCTCCACTCTCACAGTTTCAGAGGGTAGGGAGAGGAGAATGAAAAGGGAAAGATAATTTCTTGCTTTTGAATGAGGTCTATGATGGCTTTCTGTGCTCTGTCCTGTGAGATGTGTAACATCGACACTTTTATTTTTACTTTGTGAAGTTCTTCCAACACTCAGTTCATGAATATTTGTGATTTCTCCATTTAGCCACTCGTTTCCCAGAGCTCTGTTCCATACAGACCTCTCCCTGTTGGAGACCCATTAATCTCCAAAGAATCTTGCAGGGCAGGAATAAAACACAGCTCCAGGGATCTCTCTCCCACATCTGGTCCATGGGCAGTACTCACACATCCATTACTTTGACTAACTCTTGGAATAAAGGCACATCGCTGATTCCTGAAACCACTTCTTTTTTTGCCTGCCCTCTCTGTCCCCTTGATTTTTAGGATAACGGTCAGACCCCCTTCGCCTGTGTCCCCCACTCTAAGGGAGCAATCTTCACCCTTTAAGGGGTGTGTCCAACTCCCCTAAGAACCCTTCCAGTGGGGCAAGTAAACGTTCAATACAGCAGCGTCTCCCTTTCTCTCAAATAACAAAAATAAAACTCTGGGGCTTCCCTGGTGGCACAGTGGTTGAGAGTCCGCCTGCCGATGCATGGTACACGGGTTCGTGCCCCGGTCCGGGAAGATCCCACATGCCGCGGAGCGGCTGGGCGCGTGAGCCATGGCCGCTGAGCCTGCGCGTCCGGAGCCTGTGCTCCGCAACGGGAGAGGCCGCAACAGTGAGAGGCCCGTGTACCGCAAAAAAAAATAAAATAAAATAAAGTAAAATAAAGTAAAACTCTGCCATGAGGCCTCTGCTCGTGCACTCTCTGCCAGGAGAGAGTGCAGAGGATACCTCTGCACTCCCTGTGTGTGAGGATCTCATGAGCTGTGATACAGATTATTAGAAGGGTACTTTGAAAATCTGAATTTTGCTGTTATATTTTTCTTTGGTGACCAATACCTGTCATACTAAGGTTGACATACTAGGTTGGCAGAGATACTAACTTCTCCATTTCACATCCTTATCATATACGTAAAATCTTTGTTTTGTGAACTTTCTCAACTTTGTAAAAATCCATTTTAACATTTGGAGGGAGGAATGAGAGACGAGATTAGGGATGGATAAGTAGGCATTGCCACATCTCAGGTGTTAGGTACGCTCCCATTCAGAAGCCTATGTCTTCTTTAGCTATTCCAGCAGTCCAGGGAGGGAGAGTTTATCATCTCCATCATCTTGATGAGTAAACTGAGATTCCGATTTTGTTTTTTCCCCAGGATAACACCACAGATGAGTAGGAAAGCAAGGATCGAACATGTTCCTCTGAATGACTCCTAAGCCTGAAATAAATAGTATCTCATTTATACCCTTCTTCCTTTAGAATAAAATAATTTAAAATATGTTGTCCATCAACACTCCTCTCCCAGCCTGAGGATGTGCTCTAGAACCAACAAACTAGGCTCATATCTGAGCTGTTACACATGACCGTGGGCAAGTTACTTAACCTCTGTGTGCTTCAGTTCTTTATTTGTGAAAATAGGAATAATATTAATAATGACGATACCTGAATCATTGGCTTTTAAATCATTGCTTTTAGAAACAATTTAAATTAGCTTCACTGGGGAGCAGATCAGTGAAGCTCTTCACATTGTTATGTCAAAAGTCAATCTTATCATAGGGCTTTTATAGGTTAATATGTGTGTATTTAATAAAATAGTGGTAGAAAAAGAACAAGAAAAGGTCACTGGACTTTGAGTCAGGATCCATGATGTTTGAATTGAAGTCCTTAATCCACTAACTGTGTGACCTTGGAGAGTTACCGAAATGACCTTTGTGTCCTCATCCATAAAAAATTTTGCTTCCCTCAGGGAGCAAAACATCCCATCTTTCCATTTTATTAGGACAATGTCAACTGCTGAACATGGTGCTCTACATAGTAGAAGGGTGAGCAACCTCCATGCAACCCAAAGGCAAAATAAAGTTACAGGAGTTACAAAGTTACAAAATAAAGTTACATCCCAGCGCTGTCTTCCCAGGTAGTGTCTATCTGATCTCAGTAAAAGAATGAAAAATCACAAGGGACATGTGCTCCTGGAGTAGGCCTCATACACTCTAAATTCTATAAATAATATGGTATAAAAGGAGACTAAAATAGTCTCCTTTAATTTAGCTGCAGCCATATATAGTGCCGTTTAAAGTGTAAATATCTCTGGTAATATCTGTGAAGGTGTTAGAACTCTTGCACCAATCAGAGGGAGAGACATAGTAGGCTTAGAGAACAAACTTCATGAGCCACACATGGCTCTTGAGATTAAAGATTTGGAAAAAAAAATAAATAGTTCTCTAACACACTGACCTTAGAGAATGGAAATGCTGTTCCATAAGACACTGCTTGATATTGTTTAAATATTAAATTTAGAATAACTTCTAGTTCTGTCGCTCAGAAGCTGGAGCTGCTGCTTAGGAAAGAATCGTGCTAAAGTGTGAAAGTTTGGAGATTCAGAGAAATCTTGTGGGTTTAGCCAGGTCAGCAAGGAATATCTCTCGGCAGGGTTTAGAAGACCTGCTTCGTTTAACAAGACCTTCATTTGTCACTCCTTAACTTTATAACTTTCAGAGTCCTCCAATTACATTTACCTTCTTTTCTTTCGGCAATTTTTGTTTCATGTTATAATTATTTATTCACCTGTTATCAGATGGTGAGTTGCTTCTAGCCAGGAACTGTGTCTTTTTCCCCTGACTTTCCTGGCACCAGCCAACAAAACGCCTTCATGTAGGATAAATAAATTTTTTTTTGAAAGAATAAATATATCTTTGTACATATATATATTTGCTTGCATTCAAGAGACTAAAGAATGTAAAGGAACATTGACCAAATTTTTAACATTAATCCTGTTTACAATTCTGCTGTTACTAATTCTTGTCGATAATTGATTTTGTGCTTAAATCTCACAAGAATAAACAGTTTTTAGCAGTTCTAGAAAGTCTTAGTGTTTCCAAAGAAGTGATTGTGATCAGTGGATCAGATGTGACTTAATCTAAGGAATGACTATTCTTTACAATAGAAAACCTGCGAAAAGCTTGATACTATGTGAATGCTTCCTAAACTCTATTTCAACACTTCTCAAATTGAACTCACTATTTTCTTCCAGAAATGTGCTCTTCCTTTTATGTTTCTTGTCTCATCAACACATTACCTTTCCTCTAATCAAAGCTAGACAGTCCTGGATTATCGTTGATACCTTCTTTCTTGTCATCAGCCACCTTTAATGGATCAATTTTATGCTAAAAACTTTTTCATGCCTCACTCTTTCCACTGCCACTAACCCCAGCCTTTGTCATCTTTTTCCTACAACAATCTTCTAATTGGCCTTCCCTCTCCATTCTGTTTTCTATACTACCACTGGATTTATCTTTCTTAAATGCTAATGTGCTTACATTGCTTCCTAAAAAAGAAAAAAAAAAATAAATGAACCATTTTTAAAAGCACAGATGTCTCCCAATTACAATCTGGTGCTTGCAGCTGCATCTGGCCAGGAGGTGTGTTTTGTTTGGTCCATGGTGTTTAAATAATATGTATTGGTCAACATTTAATAATTTAAAGAATTAACATCTGGTATTTGCTGTTTATCCTGAAAAAGAGAAGCTGGTAACATTGGATTGACTTTCTCTTGCCAGGCTGGTTTGCTTTCCCCACATCGCCACCAAATGCAAGGTCTCTCATTTCACCACAGTCCCCACCATGCTCTATTGTCTCCATGTCTCCTGAGTAATGCAAGCTTCCCTCAGCCATCATTGTCATAACTGTTTTATTGTAGTTTATCTTATACCTAAACTACTTCCTCAGCTGTATTCGAATGTCTTTCTTCCTTAGCACAGCATTCAAGGCCCTTACAAGTTAACTTCATTCTCCTCTTCTCATTTTATTTTCCTCTCTTTCCCACCTTATGCTTCAGCCACATCAGACTGCTCCCTGCTTCTAGAACATGCACAAGGCAGAAGTTTAGAATACAGGGTGGACCCAGACTGCCTGGGGTCAAAGGTAGTTTTTAACCTTTATTAGCTCTGTCATTTTGAACAAATCACCTAAACTCTTTGTGCCTTGGATATTTCATTCATAAAGTGGAGAGACTAGTGACTACCTCACGTGATTTTAATGAGGGTTTTAAGAAGCTGCAACAGATGAAGATTTTATCAGTTGGTAAATGCTCAGCAAACTTTAGCAGTTGTTAATTTTCTGCCAAACATTTTACTCCTCATTCACTTCATCTTCTGAATATCTAGCTGAATGCTGTACACATTTTCAATGCTCGGAAAAAGTTTGTGGATTAAACAGAAGTGAGTTCATGGGATTTTCTTTGATGAACCAAGTAATTAAGAGCTGTATTAATCTTAAAGAGCATCATGTGCAATCCACCTCCTGGAGAAGTCAACAAACAAACATATGTGGAAATGAAATAATTTTTCTAAGGACAATTAATGTGGCAGAACAGAGACCAAACGGCCTACAGGGTGATCCTATGCTTGTGCCTATTTTCTCTTCAATACATCCATGAGGAGGAGCTACATTCAAATGACAGTGGAGTCATGAAGGCGGGACTCCTAAAGGTAACTATCTGCCAGTATTATGTTGTGACTATGCAGCCGCCGCCAGCAAACCACATGTAAGGGGGAAGATGGTGCCACAGCCACCCCGTTGGGGACCAGAATTTATAAAATTCAGCACCTATTTTGTTTGGGAGACTCAGGAAGTCATCTCTCTTATACTTTCTCATTTTTGCTCTTTTCCTCCTTCTCACAATATCATCAGCTGGCACTGCCACATACTATGCATGTAAAATTGATAAATATTTGCTAAAAAACAGTTAAGTAATATGCCTAAGGCCAATGGAAGTACTATTTCAATCTGGAAACTTCTGAGCTCCCTTCCCAGCCTCCTTTCATTTCAATGCACCACGTGATTGGGTGGCTCCTCATTACTTGGAGCTTTGCTCCAATTCTACTGAATTACTTATATTTTGTTAAGCACCTCTTACAATTCTGACCTTACTGCCCTTCCTTCATATCTGTATGTGCTTTCTCTGTCTTCTGCATCTTTTAAAACACAGCTGAAGTGTCTCGTCTTCTCCTGCCCCCTCTTTTGGGTTGAATACTCCATGTCTTTATTCCCATAGCCCCATCTGCACACCCTTCTCATATCACTTGTTATATTCTGCTCTTATCTCCTTCTCCTTGGTGGAGGGAAACTTGTCCCACTGTATTTTGTGGCCCTAGGACCTAGCAGAGTTATCAGCAAGTCATCAATGCTTAGACGATATTTGATGCACGAATGTGTGAAACAAAAGACACAAAAGTCCCAGGAGGGCTTCCCTGGTGGCACGGTGGTTGAGAATCTGCCTGCTAATGCAGGGGACATGGGTTCGAGCCCTGGTCTGGGAGGATCCCACATGCTGCGGAGCAACTAGGCTCGTGAGCCACAACTGCTGAGCCTGCGCGTCTGGAGCCTGTGCTCCGCAACAAGAAAGGCCGTGACAGTGAGAGGCCTGCGCACGGTGATGAAGAGTGCCCCCACTTGCCACAACTAGAGAAAGCCCTTGCACAGAAACGAAGACCCAACACAGCAAAAAAAAAACCATAATAATAATTAATAAACTCCTACCCCCAACATCTAAAAAAAAAAAAAAAAAAAGTTCAAAATCCTGTTTATTTAAAAAAAAAAAAAAGTCCCAAGAATTAGAACTTGGAATTATAGCAATAGATCATCAGATAGAGTGAACAAATTTGCAGGCTCTTGTAACAGCTTATTGCTAAGGACCCACTGTTGCCTGTCCACAACACTTATCCTCTTGTCATTACACTCAGTTCTGGACCCAGTAGACAGAAATGATTAATTCCCAATAGAACTTTCTACTTGTGCTCTCGGTTATTTTTTCCACTTTTTATTACAAACTTAGTTTGCCCCTACTCCCAATTTTCTCTTTTCTAGCTCTGGACATTGTTTCAAGGCCAAAAAACTTTCAATTTGAGCAGAGGTTTGTAGTTTCTCCCAAAACTAAAAGCCAGCATATGACAACAAGAGGAAGAATTTCAACAGTAGCTGATCACAAAATAGATGTAATGTCGAGAGCACATCAATATTGTCAAGAGGTCTTGTGAGCATAGGTTAAAAATAATGCTTGGGGGACTTCCCTGGTGGCACAGTGGTTAAGAATCCTCCTGCCAATGCAGGGGATGCGGGTTTGAGCCCTAGTCCGGGAAGATCCCACATGCTGCAGAGCAACTGAGTCCGCGAGCCACAACTACTGAGCCTGCGTGACACAACTACTGAAGCCCATGTGCCTAAAGCCCATGTTCCACAACAAGAGAAGCCACCGCAATGAGAAGCCCGAGCACCGCAGAGAAGAGTAGCCCTTGCTCCTCGCAACTAGAGAAAGCCCACGCGCAGCAACAGAGACCCAACACAGCCAAACATAAATTAAAATAAATAAAAATAACATTAAAAAAAAAAAAAAGCTTGGATTAGAAGCCTAGAAAGTTATAAGTCTAGAGAATCTGTGAGTACTGAAACATTTGAAGGAAATTGCAACATCAGGGTTTGAGTGTAAAACCTATTTCTTTGGTGAAGGGAGGTGGATATGCTTTTTATTTTCAGCCTCAGACTATCTCTTAAGAAAGTCAACCCAAGACTAGGTGAGAATTGTGTGGCTTCGTTCTGTCAAAACATATCGCTACTTATAGGCTTAGGGATGCTGCCAATAAAATATTTCTTCAACCCCCGAGGTTCTACAAGAATAGACTCTTGGATAAGATTATTGTTAACAGCCCAAGTGTTGATATAGCCACGAGTTAATAGCTACTGGCAAACAGCAGCCTTTTTTGTTCTGTGTGAACAGTTCTTCCTCTCCTAGCCTGCCAAACTAAGCACATTCGGTATGTTTTCAAAGTGGCACACAGGAGGTCAATTCATTAATCATTCTCAAAGAGTGGGAAACAGAGACTCCTGTCTTGGAAGCCACTGGAAAAGTAGTCCTTGCTGTTTGCACTTTCAAGCTAGTAGGTGATATTTTTCCCCTAAAAATCCTTTCCTTCCATTTCTTGCTTCCTCAAGGGCGTATATATTTCTCATCTCTTTATGTTAGAATTCAGATGATGGTATCACCTTTGAGTAGACAATTGAGTGGGACTGGTGAAACAGAGGCATTTTTTCTTTAAGTCATAATGTACTTTATTCACATATAATGTACGAAATACCTGGTTAAATTTTATTTTTCCAAATTTCTCCCGCTAAGAAAGCCACTGCTCTGGGAGCACTGGTACACTCAATGTTTGGCAGCCATGCATCTATCTTAGGTAACTGGGACAAAAGTGAAAATTCCCCTGATCTTTGAGCCTATCTTGAAAGCCTGGAATTTGGTGGCAGATGGATTTGGGTGGGAGGTCTGGCTCTACCTCTTGCCAACTAGGAAACCATGGACAACTTCTCAAAGCCTTGCTTTCCTCTTCTCTAAATGCATATAATTATAAAGCCTACCTCCCAGGGGAGTTGTGAGACTAACTGTGATAATATATGTAAAATACCTTAGCTCAGGGAGCAGAGGATCTCCGAATCTTCTCTTTCTTCTCCATCTCCTCTCCCCTCCCTCATTAATCTTTTTTCCCTCCTCTTTCTTCTCTTCTTCCTCTTCTTCTCACCTCTTCTTCCTTTGTTCTCATTGCCCACATCTGAAACACATCCACTAGGAAGTGATTCATATTTTAACTTATTTGGGTCTCTAAACAAATAAAAGTCAAGGGTTTTTTTCTTCTAGCCTGAATTCTATTTTCATTGAAAATAAACTCATTTTTTGGGTATGATTTTCCTAAGGCTTCTAACTGGAAAGGACTCCAGATTTTGGATGACACTGCTGCAGCTGGCTCTTTTGTGTGATAGTGGGAATCATACAGCTGAATGTCTAGTGCCATATCAGATGGAACACACCTTTCCTCCCTGCTGTCCGGATCTCTGCAAAATGCCCTGTTTGTTTTGAAGGTCAAAGAGAGTTCTGAGCAGTAATTGAACGCAGAGCATGTAAGGCTTGCCAACTTTAGATTCGAGGTTTCCAAACCCGATCAGGCAACAGAACTCTGACATTTTGTTTGTTTTCATTTGAATATGCAACTCAAACATTTAATTGATTTTGAGCCTCCATGATATGTGTGGTTTTATCTTCCCTTACAAGTATCTCCTTCTCCAATCCTACCTTTGCTCTGGGTGTTCAGTTTTCCTGCAGTCCTTAACTTTCTTCGTCCCTTTACCTAAACATGTATCACACTTGTTAAATCCTTAGCACACTCATTATTTACAACAAACAAATAAACAAACAAAACCACTTGGGAGAACAGTTTTCTTTCATTTAATGCTGTCCTGTTTCTTGTGCTCTCTCCTCCAACAATCTTTGCTTTCTCGTATTTCCTCGACTTCCCCCACCTTATGTATTCAATGCATGGCCACATTTCTCAAAGTGTAAGTCTGGCTTCTCGTAAGAGATTTTTTTTTTACTCATATTTTGCCCTGGTTAAGTTTCATCCAGTTACTGGAGTAAATAACCCAGGTCTAGCCTGGCCCGGATGCTAAGGACATCGTCACCCTTTTCCTTTTCTCCGGGGGCCACCAGGTGTGGCTTTACCTTCTAAGCAGGAAGTGGACACCACACTTGTCCCCAAAGAGACCTGCCTGGTCCATGTGGGACTCCAACGTCTTCTCTGAAGAATCAACCGACTTTCGATTTCTCCAAGCATTTCTGCTATTTGCAATTAATTATTTTTTATACATGATTACTTTCTTTCCTTTTCTCACCATTACTTTCCCAACTCTTTATCACTTTCTTTTTCATTTCTTATGGGTATTTATAGCTCGTGCTTCTCACAAGGCCAAGGTAAAGAAAAGAAACAATTAAGTTCCATAAAAAAACAAGAACAGGGCTTCTCTGGTGGCACAGTGGTTGAGAGTCCGCCTGCAGATGCAGGGGACGCGGGTTTATGCCCCGGTCCGGGAAGATCCCACATGCCGCGGAGCGGCTGTGCCCGTGAGCCATGGCCACTGAGCCTGCACGTCCGGAGCCTGTGCTCCGCAACGGGAGAGGCCGCAGCAGTGAGAGGCCCGCGTACCGCAAAAAACAAACAAACAAACAAACAAGAACAGAAAAAAATGACAATCAATGGAAAGCATAGCTCAGTCTAGAAATAAAAATAGACTCTTTTAGGACACCAAACACATGTGAGGCAGGCCTCTAATTATATGTCCATGTCTCTACCTGGCCCTGAACACAGTACCAGACACACAGTGGGAGCTTCATATCTGATGAGTGGCTAACTGGATGGACTTCGTTTCTTTTCTTAAAATCAGAGCCTGACACAGGCCCAGGGTGATGTTTGCTATGCATGGGATGATTTCATGTTGGGACAAGATTCTCTTGACTTGGGCCAGGTTAAGGGATGTTTCTCCACTTATAAATTGAATTATATATAACTTTAAGTGTAATAGTCATCAGGCACATCCATACATTAGGAGTAAGACTTTAATGGTTAGGTATAATAATTATGTTCACACAATGGTGCGATATCTAGGATTCAGCCTCCGTGAGCAGAACTGTGGAGGGTGAAACAGCAGGTTCAGGGCTGGAGGCCTCACCCCGCAAAGCTCTTTTGAATCCAGTGATGCTGGTTCCAGATGCCCTGAATTTTTGGCTCTCACAGTCACCAGCTCCAAGACATTGAGGAAGAGTCTTAACCACTCTGGACCTTAATTTTTCCATCCATACAATGATAAGCATTAAAAACTACCTAAGCTCGATGAGTTCTTTTAAAAGTCTTCTGTATATTAATGTTTACTTTATTGAGCTACGGGTTAGTATATGTAAAGCACTTAGATCTATGACTGGAAAATAGTAAGTACAATATAATATTAGCTTGTGTCATAATTAGTAGTAGTTTTAAGAATTACTGAGGCGGCTTCATGTGCATGCTACCCACACAATCCGCAGTACACTTTGTAAATAAGTTTTGCTCAGTAATTAGGAAGAGCTCCCACACATGAGATGAGCATATGACTTTATTTTCCTGGTTCATAGTAATTACACAATGTTTTTGCCAGAAACTGTGCTTTTCATTTTTAAAATGTTTTTCATTACTTGTGGAGAATCAACATGCCCCCCTCCTTTTCCCTACCACCTTCTTCCTAAGAATAGAGAATAACTCCTAAACTCTCACTGTACTCTAGAAAATGCACAGAGACTGTATTTTCATTAAAAATCGTACATTTTCTGGGGCCTTCGCATGTTTTCTAATAACTGCCGGGCTAAAAGACATTCTTGAAGTGGGTGCAGTAGGGGATGAAGCTGCAATGAAAATCTCTGAATGTTGTTGCTTGTGGGTGGTCCCTGCTCCCCCTGGGGCTCCACCTTATCCTCCAGACTTGCCAACTGCATTTTATCAAAGGGAAATAACCTCCAGGGTGGCATTTTTCTCCCCCAAATGTGAGAAAAGTCATGCCTAGATGAGAAGAGTTGCTGGACTTTTACAGTGGGTGGTGGGAAGGGCGGGGGGACAGACGATGAGATTCTTAACGTCTTTCCTAGAGGCATTTCTCTTTTCTGCTATTTAACCAAAGTGGTGTGGTAGCGATAAGAAGGGGTAACTGCATTCATTTAGCCTTTCTTCAAACGTTTACTGAGAATTCATTATGGACCAGGCAACAAAGTGGAGCACTGAAGGGAAAGAAAACGATGCTACACAGTCCCTTTCCTTAAAGGTAATAGGGCAAAGCAGAGCTATATTTGAAGCATAATAGGTAACTTTTTTAAATGTATGGTATGAGGGGAACACAAGAGGACTGTCCAGTAGTTCCTGGGTGAGGCAAGGCTGATGAGCAAAAAAAGGCAAAGTACATTTAGGCAAAGTACCAACGAACGTAAATATAGGGAAAACAGAAGCAACATAGTTTGTAGGGAGCTAAAAGCAGAAGCTAAAGGAGGCTGCACAAAGCAGTGGATCAGGGGACAGGGCTGGACAAGAGCCAACTGTGAAGGAGCTCACCTACCAAGCTAAAGGGTTTGGAAGTTTTTCTAATTGTACAATGGGAAACAAAGTCTTTTAAATAAGAAAAAGAGGGAATCTGTTTTGCATCTTAGAAACATGAATCTAGCAACAGTTTTGGACCTGAGTTGCCTCTGTGTGTGTGTGTGTGTGTGTGTGTGTGTGTGTGTGTGTGTGTGTTTGGGGGAGGGGGAGGGGTTAGGTAGACTTGAGATAGGTTGACCAAATAGGAGGGCATTATAGTACTTCTACTGAGAAATGATACAGCTCTGAGCTATGATAAGAAACAGAGAAGTGCAAAGGATACGACAAAGTAGAGTGTGAAAAGAGAGTCAAGAATGACCACTGACATATTCCTAGAAACACAAAGCCTAACCAAGACTAAATCATGAATAAAAAGAAAATCTGAATAGACCTGTAACTAACAAGGAAATTGAAACAGTAATAAAAAAATTTCTAGACAAAGAAAAGCCCTGGATCTGATGGCTTCAGTGATGGATTCTACCAAACATTTAACGAATACCAATTCTTCTCAAACTTTTCCAAAATCTAAAGAAGAGGGGACACTTCCTAGCTCATTGTATGAGGCCAGCATTACCCTGATAACAAACAAGACAAAGACACTACGAGAAAAGAAAATTACAGACCAATATCCCTTATTGAGACAAAAATATTCAACAAAATACTAGCATATCAAATTCAGCAGCATATTAAAAGGATTATACACCATGACCAAGTAGGATTTATTTCTGAATGCATGGATGATTCAACATATGAAAATTGATCAATGAAATACACCACATTAACAGAATGAAGGAAAAGAAAAAACACATAATCATCTCAATTGATGTAGAAGAATCATTTGACAAAATTCAACACCCTTTTATGATAAAAACCCTCAACAAATTAGGAATAGAAGGAAGCTACTTCAATCTAATAAAAGCCATAACCCACATCAAACATTGTACTCAATGATAAAAGGCTGAAAGCTTTTCCTCTAAGATCAGGAACGAGACAAACATGCCCACTTTTACTACTCCCATTGGAAACATATACTGAAGTTCTAACCAGAACAATTAGGCAAGAAAAATTTTAAAAGCTTCCAAATTGGAAAGAAGGAAGTAAAATTGTCTTGGTTCACAGATGATATAATATTATATGCAGAAAATCCTAAAAGATTACACACCCATACACAAGAACTTGACTTAATAAAGAAATTCAACAAAGTGGCAAGATACAAAGTCAACACACAAAAATCAGTTGCATTTCTGTGTACTAACAATGAAGAATCTGAAAAAGAAATTATGAAAACAATTCAATTTACAGTAGCATTAAGAGGATAAGATGATTAGAAATTAACCTAACCAAGGAGATTAAAGACTTGTGCAATGAAAACTACAAGACATTGCTGACAGAAATTAATGACTTTTTTTTTTTACAGAAATAGGAAAACCCTTCCTTAAAGTCATATGGAATCTCAAAGGACCCCCAAATAGGCAAAATAATCTTGAAAAAGAAGAACAAATCCTGAGACCTCACACATCCTGATTTCAAAACTTACTACAAAGCTGTATTAACCCAAACAGTGGCACTAGCATAAAAACAGATATATAGAGCAATGGAATAAAATAGAAAGCCTAGGAATAAATCCTTGAATATATGATCAAATGATTTTTGATGAGGATGTCAAGATCATACATTGGGAAAAGGACAGTCTTTTCAACAAATAGTAGTGAGAAAATATATGCACAAGCGAAAGAATGAAATTGTGCCCTTATCTAACACCATTTTTACAAAAATTAACTCAAAATGGATCAAAAACTTAAAGACCTAAAACTGTAACATTTTTAGAACAAAACATAAAAGCTTCATGGCATTGCATTTGGCAATAATTTCTTGGATTATGGCACCAAAGGCACAGTCAACAAAAGAAAAAAATGGACAAATTGAACTTGATGGAAAGTTAAAAATTTGTGCATCAAAAGACAATATCAGCAAAGTAAAAAGGCAACTCACAGAATGGGGGAAAATGTCTGCAAATCAGATATCCAGTAAGATTATATCCAAAATACATAGGGAGCTCCTAAAATTCAACAAAAATCAAACAAGCTGATTAAAAAATGGTAGTAGGATTGAATAGACATTTCTTCAAAAAAGATATACAAATGGCCAATGAAAAAATACTCAACATCACTGACAATTAGGGAAACAAAACTACAGTGAGAGAACACCTCATACCCACTAGGGTGGTTACTATGAAAAAAAAAGAGGAAATGTTAATTATTGGCAATGATGTGGTGTTGACTTAAAAAAATATGCACAATGTGAGAGTTGTGACTTAAGTTTTATTGGGGGCAAAATGAGGACTGCAGCCCGGGAGACACAGTTTCAGATAATTCTGAGAAACTGCTCCCGGGGAGGGGGGGGGGGGTGGGGGGGGGTGGGGGGGGTGGAAGAGTGGTGGGGAGCCAGGATATATAGCAGTTTTGTAACAAAGGGAGGTAGTCAAAAGATCATTGTTAATTAAAGAAAACCAGATATCTCAAATTAAGGAATTTAGGGCTTTTGTATGTATGGGAAGATGCAAGAGTCTGGGCTCACTGAAATCATTCCTTTGATATGCACCTCAGCTATCTGGAGCCTGTATTTTCACATCCTGAGTTTCCTCAGGGCTCACCGCAGGGAGTGGCTGCCGTCTGATGGCTGCTAGATGGCAGGTATTCTTTTCAGCCCTGAGTTTCCTCAGGGCTCACCAGCTCATGTTGGAGAGCTGCAATCATTGGTGACTGTGACATCCTTTGTTTATTGATATGGCTAGAAATATAACATTTATAAATATTCCATTCCATTTATAAATATTCCATTTACCAGGAGAAATTGGAATCCTTGCCCACTGTTGGTGGAAATGTAACATGGTATAGCTGCTATAGAAAACACTATGGCTGTTCTTCAAGAAATCAAAACTATAATTATCATATTATCCATTAATCCCTTCGGGCTATATATCCTAAAGAACTGAAAGCAGAGGTCTCAAAGAGCTATTTGTACACCCATGTTCATAGCAGCATTATTCACAATAGCTAAAATGTGGAAGCAACCCAAGTGCCTACCAACAGATGAATGGATAAGCAAAATGCGGTATATACATACAATGGAACATTATTCAGCCTTAAAAAGGAAGGAAATTCTGACATATACTATAACATGGAAGAAAACCTTGAGAACATTATGCTAAGTGAAATAAGCCAGTCACAAGAAGAGAAATACTATATTAATCCACTAGATATTTAGAGTAGTCAAAATCATAATGACAGAATGTAGAATCATGGTTGCCAAATGCTGGAAGTGGGGGCAATAGGGAATTATTATTTAGTGGGTATAGATTTCCAGCTTTACAAGATGAAAAGAGCTATGAAGATGGATCAACATTATTAATGTATATAGTATCATTGAACTGTACACTTAAGAAAGGTTAAGATGGTAAATTTTATGTTACATGTATTTTACCACAATAAAAAATTTTAAAAAAAGGAATGACCACCTCGATTCTGACCTGTACTGTCAGGTAGCTGCTAATGCTCATCACCTCATACAAGAAGGGTGTGTTAAGTTGGGAGATAATAGCCTCGTATTGTCCTTGTTCAGTTTGAGAAAACACTGGAATTTTCACACTGGCAGTCAGCAGTCTGAAACTCATACAAAGGGCTTTTGCTTAATATTAGGTTATCCATATGGGCATACATGGGCCAGTCCATAAATGCTCAAAATATAGCTGTAGAAATAAGGAGTGAGGGATAAGTGAAGTCATAAAGTAGGCAGTGCAGTATAGAAGGTAAGAAAATGGACCTCAGTGCTATGCTCTTTGAATTTACTTTCCATCCTCATAATTTACCAGCTATTTGACCTTGAGCAAATTTTTTAACTTCTCTTGAGCCTGTGTTCTCATCTGTAAAGTGGGCACAATAACAGTATCTACCTTATAGAATGGTTGTGAAAACTGAATGAATCAATCATTCCCTGCTTGGACCAGGGAATGACACAGAGTTAAGTGTCAGTATTGTTAGACTTTATTGTAATGGATGAGGGTCACCAGGAAATGTTTGTGGTGGGAGAAAACAAGAGCATGGAGAAGAACACCCTGGGGAGCCCTAGCATCTATTGATGAAAGTAAAGGAATGAGCTGATAAAAGAGTGTAAAACAGAGACAGAGAAGAAGAATGAGACAATCTACAGTTAATTGTGTTGCAGAAGCCAGTGGAGAAGACATTTCCCATCAGTGCTTAATATGGGCCAATGCAGACACACGATTCAAGGACAATGTGGAGGAGTCTTTGCATTTGTCACCACTGATATTTTTGGTGGGATGTTCGTATTTTCAGAAATATGACCACAATCAGAGTGCTGAGAGTGAATGAAGGACAAAGATGAAATACCTATGTGGCCCTCTCAAGAAACTTGAGAAGATGGGGAAGGAGGGAGGGAGGTCAAGGTGTAGCTGGAGGGATACCGAATGTAGGGATACCTATTTTTCTTCTTATCATTGGTAATCTTTGTTGCTTTTAATATGAGTCCTAACTATGCTTATAAAGTATGAAGAAAGAAATCTTGGAAATAGATGAAAGAGAAGAAATATATCAAGCAAGGTTCCTGATAAGAAAGAAATGAGAATAATTTTGCTCTCAGTGACACCAGAAAAACACGTGGAACATCTGCTTTCCTTACACTATCCATCCATCTGCAACCTGAATTCCTGACAAGGTCAGTACAGTCTTTAGTTTGAGATTTATGTTCTCTTATATCTGACATCCAACAGAGGTGAATTTGTACAAGTTGCCCCCCCCCCATTTAGTCCCACTGATTTAGTCTGTGTTGCCCAATCGGTAGCCATGTGGCTATTTAAATAAACATTTAAATTACATCAAAAGGTCAGTTTCTCAGTCACACTGGCCATCTATCAGCCTCATCTATGTCCTGTGCTGCCCATGGTAGGGAACATTTTCCTAACCACAGAAAGTTCCTTTGCACAGTGCTATTCTAGGAGATGAAATGAGGTCCGTTTCTCTCTGGGGCTTGTTTCAAAGAGGAGCTCCTGAAGCTGCTTAGATCCTCTCCCTGTTGACTTTGAACTCTGTGAACACGGTCGTCTATAGCTTGTTCCTCACTGGACTCAGGGTCTTTTATTAGTTCTCACTGCGGGATTCCTCTGCCTTTTCATCTTTAAGGGCACCTTAGGTTGCCACACTTCCTTTTGGAATCCTATCCTCATTTGTCATAGGCCTCACCCTTAAAGAATCTGGTAAAATTTGGTAAACACTCTTTTGCTCATTGACTTTGGAAACACTATGTTAAACTGTCCTCTTTCCTGAGCCCCATAGTCTCCCCCCAGCATACACCCCCTTCATCTTCAGCGCCTACCCCTGTGCTTCTTCCATTTGAAGTCAAAGGCAACATTGCAAAGAAGTTCAGTTTGTGGATTTTGGATTCAGATGGACCACCTGTCATGGCATTTTATGTGTGTAACATGGACAAGTTCTTATGCTGGCAGAGCTTCATTTACCTTGTCGGTGAAATTGGGATGAAAATGGTACCTACTTCAGCAGGTTTTATGAGGATTGCATGACACAGATTTGTCAAATCAGTGCTATACCTGACAAATTGAATACTGGACTTCCTTCCCTTCCTCCCTCTCTCTCTCTTTCTCCCTTCCTTCCTTCCTTCCTTTCCTTCTTCCCTTCTCCCTTCCTTCCTTCCTCTCTCCCTCCCTCCCTCCCTCTTTCTTTCTTTCTTTCTTTCCTTCCTTCTTCTTCCCTTCCTTCTTCCCACCTTCCCTCCCACCTTCTCTGTCTCTCCCTCTCTGTCTCTCTGATCTGTTCTCAGGACTTTATCAAAGGTTGTATTTGATTGTACAGAACCCTTGAGTAAGCAGGATCTTAGGTGAATACAAGTTTGCTATTTGCTCTACAGCAAGAGAGCTGGAGGCGGGCAGAGGCGAGCCATGGTCCACTGGCTGGAGGACTCAGAACCATGACCTCCATGACTTCTTGGTCTTTCCTTCACACTCCCATGATTGCTGCTGCAAGTCCAGTCATCACCACTGTGATCCACTCCAAAAGGAAGAGGAAGAGCTTGTACTTGTCTGAGGAAGGAAAAGGTTCTCCCAGAAACCCCAAGGAATGTGGAAAGTTGGCTTTAAGCTGCCCTCCCTTAATTGTAGAGAAAAGCAGGAGAGACATTGGTGAGAATGCAGTGAAGCAAGACAATCTAAAGACTCCTCCACAAGGGTGAAATATGAGCTCCTGTGTGTCCAGTTTTCTTTCCCACCCTTCACCCCTGTGGTTCCTCTGTGTCTTTATTTAGTAGAAATTCTTATCACTCATTCCAAGTAGCCCTTGTACCTTCCCCCACTTGTTTTGGGAATCTCACTTCACTCCCTTGCAATTTTAAGCTGGTATTTTCTACAGTCACCATGTAGGTTCAACAATATATAACTGATAACTTGATTTAAGTTATGTTTTCATCTGAATAACAGTGATTCCACTGTTAAAAACCTCTGGAATCAACAAGTCTTCATGCCTTCTTCAAAAAATACAATCAACATCCATGTAGTTAGTTTCTCTCCACAAAGTCAGAGATTTTGCAAACTTGAGTGTGTAGACTTTACATATTCAAGTCAGACTGTGCTTAACACAGAGCTAAATACAATAACATAAAAAGTTCTTTTTATAGACAGAGGATCAACATATACCATTTTGAAATAATTTGTCTTCTTTAAGTCTTTTTCCATTTTTCATATTTGTGGTATCCACTTTTTAAAATATTTTATTTTTTTATTTGGTTGCACTGGGTGTTAGTTGCAGCAGGTGGGCTCTTTATTTGTGGCTCACAGGCTCCTTAGGTGTGGCATGTGTGCTCCTTAGTTGTGACATGTGAACTCTTAGTTGTGGCATGCATGTGGGATCTAGTTCCCTGAACAGGGATCGAACCTGGGCCCCCTGCACTGGCAGCATGGAGTCTTAATACGGTATCCACTTTTAAACTAAGTCAGACCTGTACATGACTGTTTTTAATATTTATTTGAACATATAGATGCACATTTGTCAATCTGTTCTTATATCATATCCTGGAAATGGTGAAAATACAATGCTCATTGTTAACCTCTTCATGTTTTATGGGTTTATTTATTCTCATAATTCCATTGTCTGCTATTTAAAAAGAAAACAAATATTAAGAAAAGATGCATGGATTAGGGACAACTTGATACATTAAACACTCTCTAACTTGGGGATCCTGTGAATAATGTCAAAACTTATGATACCATAAATAGTCTCATTGCAATGTTGAACATAATATTGAACATAAAGTCAGCACTCCTGAGTAAGGCACTCTGAAGAATTTTCAAAGACCCACCATACTTTTAACTTCAGCAGTACCAATGCTAGAGTTACGAACATCTGTTTGGAACAGTTTTCTATTAAGGACTGTTCCTTTTACAAGGCAAAATCCGAAGTAAAATCACGTGCTGACCATTACATCATGCCTCAGACTTTCTACATCTTAGTAAGGCACAAGGTTATATGGACTTAACACTCCCCAATAAACTGTTGATAAAAGCTGTTCCATTTCACTCACAGTGGACATTCCTGGAGGTTGTGTGTGGAAAGAAGGACGTTTCAGCCAGACCCATACAATGGACATTATATCTTTAAATACAGCTTTAAAATAAGATCTGTACATATGGTGTAGACCTCCACAAAGAAATCTCTGTTAGAGCACGGGGAGGCAAAAGAAATTGAATCCAAATAAAGCAAAGCAACCTCAAAACAAATACGATTCACAAAGCAATTGGGAAGGGGATTGATTCTCAGAACCATAAATCACATAGGGGCTTGTGTTTACCCTCTGCGAGTCTTCACAAGGAGAATTTCTCTGAAGCAAAGAATTATACACCCAACAAAATCATGTATTAGACATGAAGGAGTACCAGTTTCAGTGGCATATTGGCTTTTTGAGAGAAAACCACCTAATCAGTGTTAAAAGCAAAGTAGAGAATGGGAACGTTTAAAAGCAAAAACACAGGATTTGGAATTCTGATTCTCAGACTCTTAATAATGTGACCATTGGAGTCAAACTGCCTAAAAACTTAGTTTTATTAATTAAAAAACAAAAACACTGTGATACCTGACTCAGGACTATTCCATTGTGAGAGGCAAATGATGACATGGGCTTTCAGAAGCGCTTTGTAGAATGTAAAATTCTCTAGAATGATTGTTTTGTAACTCTTTAAACAATCTGTAACAGGAAAATAAATGACAAATTTTGAGCAACAAAAATATCTAGATTTTTGTTTAGACTTTAATCGAAATAAACTACCAAATATTAAATATTTTAAATAGATAAAATATTAAATAAAATATTAAGATATTTCCCACAGAATTTCAAATACTGACAGTTTCTCAATAACTAAGAAGTCATCTGATTTTTCTGTATTCCCTTATACAGGCTATTTCAACTCAAAATAATTTTCTTTTATTTTTTGTTTCATATGGTATTTAAAACTGGGGCTACACATGTTACAAATTTCCAAATTCTACCCTACAAAAGTCCCGTTCTTCCCCTTCACCCACTACCATTTGATAACCAAGAGATAAAAGTAGGTACTCAAGATGGAATGGGTAGGAACCCAACACACTGGCTTTAAATCATGAGGCATTCATGAGGAGTACTCTTTTCTAGTACAACAGAAAAGTACTTAGAAGGAACTAAAATTTTTAAAGAAATTTCAAAAAGGATGCTACTGCTTTCCATATTAAGGCTTTCTTACATCAAACTGGATTCCCTTCCCCCAAAATTTGTTTGCTCTCATGAGGTCACATAGATTATTATTCCAAAAAGGGATGAACTCTCCTAATAATCCAAGTTTATTTTAATGCAATTACTAGGCCTGTGAGATGTCTCTGACTTAATGCTTTTCTATAGTCTGTTCTGTGCTATCCCATACTATAGCCACCAGCCACATGGTTCTTCAAATCAAATTTTAAATTAACTAAAATTAACTAAAATTTAAAACCTCGTTTCTTTAGTCATGCTATCAATATTTCAATTGCCACTCATATGTGCCTAGAGGGCTACCATATTGATTACTGTTGTAGAACGTTTTCTTTAATACAGAAAGTTTTATTGGGCAGTGTCACTTGTCTAGCTTCTCTCTTTTTGTTCCATGATACCTTTGGATTTAAAAAAATAAAAGAAATAAGTTTTAAAAAATCACGTATAGTAACAAAAAGTTCAGATCTGGGAAGGACAGGAAAAACTAGGGGTTTGACTCAGATTTCTGCCTCTTTCCAGGTGAGACCATGTCCTTCATATTTACATGGTGAAACAACTCAGGCCCAGAAACACCAGATGACTGGATCAAATTCTAAGTGAAAGGGTATTAAGCAAGAGATTTGAACTTGGGTGCCTTTTTTTTTTATTGCGGTGTTTCTTTCACAATTTCACACTGCTTCTTCTCCATTCATCATGCACCTTTAAAAGACAAACTGCAACAGACTTCAATTTTATTGACTTTGATGACAATCCCTTATGGGATTTTAAAGATAGTAAGAATACGTCTATGAAAACACATTCACAATAAAGCCATAAACAAAAATACCATCTCATTATCATAGATGATCCATAAAAGAATAATGGTTACAATTATTGTGTATCTATATTCTGCACACAGCGACGCATATCTTAGGTATGTCATTTCACTACCATACATGAGAAGCCTATAAATAAGCATTACTGTGCCAATTTCATACACGAAGGAACCAAAACTTAAAAAGGTTAAGAAGTATGCCTAAGATCACAAAGCTAGAAAGCAACAGATGTCCTAAGATTCAAATCCAGGTGTTTGACTCTTCAAAACTCATTTCCTCTATCAGAGCACTCTACAGATAATCACCTGTGAAGAATGAGCTGGGGAAAATGTGCCCTAAGTTTTTACCCATCTCTAACATTGCATAAAGGTTTTGCATGTGAGGGTGTGTGTGTGTGTGTGTGTGTGACAGAACACTATTTTTCATAGTGTTCATATATTTTTGCTCAAATTTCCATCTTGACTGACCTGTTCCAGGGAAATTAATTCATATGACAAAGATAATAGAAGAGGGGGAAGGGGAAAGAGGTAAAAACAACAAGGATTTATCAGTTAATTATGGATAAATTTCTCAAATATAAAAAGCAAACAATGCCTAACTGCTGACCTTGTTCCAGCTCCTCCCCTTCCTCTCTCTCTCTCTCTCTCATTCTTACTTTCTCTCTTATAATCATTCTGAGAAAGAAGAATCCAGTTTTATATGTGTTGGTAATATTTATATCCAACAGGAGTGATTTGTTTTATGAATAAGAGTATAAATGTAATACTCATTTGTTCCTTTCTATAACAAAACAATCACATTTATTGAGTATTACTTATGTTATAGAAATCATGCCAAGTTTTAGGTATAGGAAGGTAAATTCAATAACATCTGTAGACTAAAGGGCATATCTAGCATGTAAAATAAATAATGAATTTAAACAATCCCAAAGTAAATGATAACAGCACAGTAAAAACCTTTAAAAAAAAATTCTGGGACAAAGTGTCTGTTGAGGGATTACAATCGGGATATGAACCATCACTCTGCTTATTAAAATAAATGTTCATTCTACTGAGAGGGTCCTTCATAGATACAGGCATAAAATGACAATTCACTTCCAGTATGTGCCTCATTCTACTCTGTTTCATCCTGGATGAATGGAGGAGAACCTACATAGAATGGCAGTGCTCTTTAACTTTGCCTTATGTTTCTAACATGTACTACCTAACGATGAATTAATTTTTAGTATGTGAATGATGGAACTCCTACCTCATCTTATCTTGAAACATATAATGAAATAGAAACATATGTTAGCAAGTGTTCAAACACATCAGGTAGGCCCATCACTACCAGCATGAACATGTTAACATATCATTATAGAACTATGAAGAACTTTGCATTTTAATGAAATTCTTTTACATTGAAGGTTCACAGCCTGAAAAGTTGTCTCTTGTTTAATTGATGCAAGCAAAAAATGGGGCATATGATCTGGAGAAATGTGGCCATCAGTATCCATATTTCGAGACCCACTGTAAGCTGAGTGTGTCTGTGCTGTTTTCCAGATGAGCACCAGAAGAACTCATTTGGTTAGAACTATTCTTCATACCACTGTATCTTTCAACTGATCAAATGCCAAGAGACTTGCTGCTTTCAAACCATGTGGGAGCCATATATTGGCAAGGAGACCACAGAAATCTTGTAGCAGCTGACTAGCAGGCCTTGTTATGGCCTCAAGCTCAGAGAAGTAGGCAAGAGCAAGACCACAGCCAGACACCTTATTTCTGTTTTCTCTATTATCTTTTCATAAGCCCATATAACAACCAAGTTTTAATACCAAGTACACAATATTACATATTAATTTAAAAGAACTTGAGGGAAATCATATTACACCTCCACAGTACATTCCATTTAAGATGCCAAAAGCAAATGCTTTCTCTGTACACTGTTTGCCTCTTTTTGGAAATGGGAGCATGCAAACTGGTTTGCATTTTTATAAAGTGACTACTTGTGATTGCAGGATTCTCAGAGAGTCAGGATGTAAAGCCCACGCACCACGGGAAATGGACAAGTTCTTTTTTTCTTTTTTTTTTTTTTTTTTGTGGTACGCAGGCCTCTCATTGTTGTGGCCTCTCCCATTGCGGAGCACAGGCTCTGGACGCGCAGGCTCAGTGGCCACGGCTCACGGGCCCAGCCGCTCAGCGGCATGTGGGATCTTCCCGGACCGGGGCACAAACCCGTGTCCCCTGCATCGGCAGGAGGACTCTCAACCACTGCGCCACCAGGGAAGCCCCGGGACAAGTTCTTATTATTCAACAATTTATTTTCCCAAGGCTTGCTAATCATTTCATCTATTTAAAATTTGAATCTATTTAAATATAATCTTCCCTTGCAGAATAAAAATATAATAGCTCTCCAAACAATTTTCTAAGAAAGAAGAAGCATTGCAAATCAAAGTCATAGTCACATCTTTAAAAAATGTGGGAGGGAAAACTAGGAGCAATCATGGCGATTCCATTTCCATTTTATTATTTATTTGTTTTAGTTGATTGATTTTCTCTTACCTCAGCACTATTTGTTTGGCAATGTACTTTATTGTACTTTTCCAGTAACCCTTAGAAGATACAATTATGTAGATTTTATTTTATGAATTCCTTTTTTGGGGGGGGGATTGTTGGAGAAGGGACAATGGTCACTATTTCAGTTCAATTTCACTTCAGAGGAATTAATGGATGAAGAGGCTGTGCATTAAAATACATACACAGCAGATCAGAGGGAGGCTTTATTTATTTGTTTGTTTAAGAATTTTGAATGGAGTACAGTTGATTTACAATGTTGTATTTGTTCCAGGTGTACAGCAAAGTGAATCAGTTATACATATACATATATCCACTCTTTTTTTAGATTCTTTTCCCATATAGGTCATTACAGATTATTGGGTAGGGTTCCCTGCACTATACAGTAGGCCTTTATTAGTTAACTATTTTATGTATTGTAGTGTGTATATGTCTATCCCAATCTCCCAATTTATCCCTTCCCCCTTTTCCCTGCTGGTAACCATAGGTTTGCTTTAATTTGCTATCTCTGAGTAGTCTGGTCATGTACAGTATAATCATTTTAGTCATTTCATTCAAAACATTCAAAACTTTGGCTCCCAGACAGCTTCTTACTGCTTATGACTGACCACTCAAAACCCATCTCCATTCCCTTTCAACTCCCCAATCAGCCAGTGATGCAGGGGCAACTAGTGTGTGCAAGCATTATAATCCGGTGAACTAATAGAGTATCTTTAGAGTCACTCAAAATAACCGTGCCATGAAGTTAACAATCCTTGGAAGTCTGAATGACCTTGATTGCCTTAATCTTCGAAATAACCTGGGCTGACAGTGAAGGTCACTCTCTATTAGTTAATGCATTTGGCCATAGTGTGTTCGCTCCCCTTGCAATTTTGCTATGGTAAAAAGAGAACAGAATTTATGTCAGCCTAAAATTTTGGCAAAATAATCTCTTTGACTTTAAATCACTCAGATGATTTATTCATGTTATTTAACTCGACAAATATTCACAGATCATCTTCAGCAGACAATGAAGTTTTGACTGATTAGATAGAAGTTGACAAATGAATAGTATCAATACAATGGCAAATCTAAATCTATCTGAGACTAGAGAGGAGGAGAATATTTTAAGAAGCTCCTTGTTGAGTTATAGACTTAAATCATAGTTTGATTATAAATATAGCCTCAAAACCATACCTCTACTCTAAACCATATAAAACATGATACTATTTTTTAAAAGGGAGAATATTCAAATTCATATGTGTGAATTAAAATCAGATCCAAAATATTTTAATCATTATGTAAGATTGTTACTCCTCCCTTTTCCTATTACAGCTGCTTTGGTCCAGATCCTTATTGTATTTGCAAAACTCTCCTACTCATATCTGTATTTTAAATCTTTTCCCTAGAATTGCCCCTTTCCTTGCCACACATTGCAACAGAGTGGCTTCCCTAAACTCACTTTGTTTTTTATCCCCCGCTTTGAACTCTTGCCTATAACAAAGTCTAAACTCCTTATTCTGGCCCACATATAATCTGGCCCCTTCTCTTCCTCATTTTTTACCTTTTGCAAACTCATGTATCTGAACTGTTATAGCCTCCTACCTACACATAAACAGGCACACACATGTATACACACGGCATGTGTACATGCAAACACACGCCCCACAGTAGATGCAGCAACGCCAACACCTGTTACACCAAACTAATGGAGCTGTCTATTTCAACAGCAGAAATCAGAGCCAGCAAGAGCCAGTGCAGTAGCAGGTGGCCTTTAGGTGGTCAGAACAGGTTTTCTGGTTTATTTTCTGTGAATTTATAGTAACCAGGACTGACGTCTTGGCTGGTAAATCTCCCTGAAGTTTTTTGTACGCATTATGGAGACTGGGTGAATGGAATCTAAATAGTGAAAAAGGCCAGTAGAGAATTCAGAATTATTTCATAGGAATATTAAAGATGTGTATGCAACCTTAATTCTACTTCAGTTTGGTGGAGCTGTAAGAAGAGGTGATTTTCTTTCCATGTTTTTGTGAGGCTTTCTTAGCTGAATACAACCTGCTAACATGTGATGGCTTTCCAGAATCTTTCCAAGACAGTAGGAATACCCCTAGTATCTCCTTTATCTCTTCAGCCTCTTTTAGTGACTTGATAATTTGACATAATTTAATTGAGTAGGAGGTAATTTGATAAATATCAATTTACTTATGTACTTAGATACTTATTTAAAGACTATGTAGGAATAAGAGTGTTTACCAGTTGATTCATGTAAAAATATGTGGGGGGGGATTATAATTGCTTTGCAAAATATAGTCTAAAAAGTGAAATGTTACTGATATTTTCTAATGCCAGCCATGAAATAAGACAATCAAAATAAAGCAGGTACCATACCTTAGGTCTTAGGCTTAAATTTTTCTTAAGTGTGTAAAAACCGTTTCTTGTTTTTCTTTTAAAAGTCAACATTTCCTTTTAGTGTTGGGAAGTCTAACATGAAGAAAATGAGACTTGTGGTATTTCAAGCAATATTGATAAAATGAGTAAGCAAAATTTTAAGGACAAACACCTTGAAATTTCTATTTTTTAGGATCTCTAATTAAGCAGATTTAGCAATGAACTTTGGGACTCTTAAAAATTGTTTTATGGACATTCTATGGAATTCACCTCAGCATACACTCATCTGAGGATGGTAACTCCTTTTTTTTTTCATTATTCCTGCATTTATTTATCTAAACCCTAGTGTTTTCTATTCTCGCTTTAAACTTCTTATTTCATATCCTGCATAGTCCCACTCATACAGCAGTAAAATCAGGGCCCTTCTTGGAGATCATGGAGTAATTTCAAGCTAGCTGTTTTTCAATGAAATGCAGCAGATAGGAAGAACCCATATCAGTCAGGAATACTTGCAAAACAATTTCAAAATGAACAAATTTTATGAATTTATAATTTTAATACAGGTGACAAAGCTATACATGAGAAATATGGTTTTTTTTTTTAGTGTTTATTTTATTTTTACTTGTTGACAGTTTGCTTTATTTATTTATTTATGGCTGTGTTGGGTCTTCATTTCTGTGTGAGGGCTTTCTCTAGTTGTGGCAAGTGGGGGCCATTCTTCATCGCGGTCCGCGGGCCTCTCACTATCGCGGCCTCTCTTGCTGCAGAGCACAGGCTCCAGATGCGCAGGCTCAGTAATTGTGGCTCACGGGCCCAGTTGCTCCACGGCATGTGGGATCTTCCCAGACCAGGGCTCGAACCCGTGTCCCCTGCATTGACAGGCAGATTCTCAACCACTGCGCCACCAGGGAAGCCCAAGAAATAGATTTTTAAAAAGAATGACACCTCTATTTTATATTGGTTGACTAACTTGTGGGGCAATTGTGTAAGTAATAATTCATACTCTTAAAAAATTCAATAAAACTCACCTCTGCAAAGAATGTTAAGCTCATCATGTAGCAGGAGAGGCAATATCAGACAGCAGGCCAAAAAATGTCTATCTTGCCTTGTGCCACAAAACCTGATTCCAGGATGAGAACATTACCCAGACTGAGAAGAAAGACCAAAATGCTTATTATTCCATAGAGCCATATTGGAGTAGTCTGGCTCTGTGATTAAGACAAAACTCTTCAGAAGAATTGTGGTTGTGGATTTCCATGGCAATGAGAATTCCAAGAAAGGCAAGAAGGCATTCACCAAAACTCTTAAAAAACCTTCTGCCTTCTTGAAATCACTTCATTTCTTTCTCTAAAAGAGAAAGGAAAACGATTCAAAAACAAAATAGTTGTTAGTTTTAAGGAGAAGGTAATATTTAAGATATGTTTAGACCTTCACATGGATGGGATGAAAATTTGGAGGATGAATGGGTCAGTCTAGGAAAGGGAACACAAATTATAGCCACCAGAGAACCACTTTCTGTCCATTCTCATTCCCCAACTGCTGATGCCAAGTGTTCTGAGGGTCAGAAACACCTGATTTTTCTTTTTTTAGAAATTTTCATCTGGATTCCAGAAAGGAATTTAGGAATGCTTGTATGCAAGATGGAAGTAGCAATGTCTCTATACCACCCCAGCCACTTTTGCTGGTGGTATAGAGAGACACTGTTACTTAAAATCTCTTTTCAGACAGTCCAATGAAATTATGTCCCCAAACAAACTTTTATCGATTCTACTAATACCAAGAGATACCATTAGCAGTTGCTTATGTAGTATAAACTTAGACTTCAAAAAAAAATGCATATGGAAACATCTCTACTTAGAAGAAACCTAACTGCCTTAATCAAGAGATTAATAGACTAGTGTTTCTGATATATTTTTACTTCTCATAAGTATTTCTTTTTTTTATTTTGGAAAGTCAAGCTTGCAGTCCTTTATTACTGCACACAACCTTACAACTTGATAAGGAAATATTTAAATTCTGTAGGAAATTTTAAATTGCATTCAACTCTAGAAAACACTTTTGTATACTTATTTTGGTGGAAGACAGAAGGGGAAAAAATGGAAGATATACTGTGGATTATGTGGGATATTCAATACAATAAATATTTGTTTAATAGCTTTTTTCTTATAAAAATGTAAATTAGTTATTTTTCACATGTGAAAGATAGTATCAAGAAAAAAAATAATACATCATTTAAATATTAAGAGCTCTGATAAATTAATATGAAAAAAATGTGCTTAAGGGGTCAAACTACAAATAGGAAAAGAACAGAAGAAAATTATTGAAAAAGGAGAAAAACTGTTATGAAAATATTACTAAACTAAAAGAAGTTTTAATGACAATAGAATACTATGCTTCATTATTAAACATTCAGCAAAGTTTTAAAAAGTTAATAATCTATAATGGCAGGGAAAGGAGATAGGTACTATTATGTACTGCTGGTAGTGATATAAATTCTCTGGGCCTCTCTGGAAAGCAATTTGAAGTGTTCACTAAAAGCTTAAAAAGAGATTCATACCCTTTAAATCAGTAATTGTATTTCTAGGAATCTGTATTGAAGAAATGGCTAGAAATGTGAACAGACATTTATGTAAGAATATATTCTTAATAGATATAGTTGTAAAATTTTAGAAACATAATAAATATCCAATAATGGAATAATGACTGATAAATTATGGTGTAGCCATATGATGTCAGGTTAGTAGTAAAAAGCATTTTAAAAAATAATTTAATAATTCAACTTGTCACTTCTATCTTTACAGTTGGAAGCAGTCTTAAGAAAGCAAACTGTAGCATATGTAGTCTTTCTTAGGTCAAAGAGAGAGAGAGAGAGAGAGAGAGAGAGAGAGAGAGAGAAACACACAGACAGATTCCAAAGTGCAGTACCTTCCTTGAGGAAGAATAAAAAAGAATAAGTGCGTGCTTCCCTGGTGGTGCAGTGGTTGAGAGTCCGCCTGCCGATGCAGGGGACACGGGTTCGTGCCCCGGTTCGGGAAGATCCCACATGCCGCGGAGTGGCTGGGCCCGTGAGCCATGGCCGCTGGGCCTGCGCATCCGGAGCCTGTGCTCCGCAAAGGGAGAGGCCACAGCAGTGAGAGGCCCGCGTACCACAGAAAAAAAAAGAATAAGTGCACTTTTCTGAAGAATGTTATCCCTCCTAGAGAATCCCTCAGTGAGAGAACTATTTGCACAGGAGGCCCAAGAGGATTTCTTGAAGGGAAGGTACAGAAATCTCAATTTTTTCCTCCCAGGATTCCAAGATCATGTATTAGCTATCTATTGCTGTGTAAAAAAAGGCTTCCCCAGACTTAGTGGCATAAAACCACCACCGTTTCAGTTGCCCACAATTCTCTGGTAGCAGTTTGGTCTGGGATTAGCTGAGCTGTTCCACTGGTCTCACCTGGAATCCCCAATGTGGCTATAGTCACTGGGGACTGGAGAGTTAGGATGTCCTTGTACACAGATTTGCAGTTTTGGCCGGTTGGCCAGCTGGGCTTCTCTCTCCATATGCTCTCTCATCACCAAGAATGCAAGGTCAGCCTCCTTCACATAATAGATGGAAACACCAGGGGTCTAATTATGGAAGATTCAAAGCCCCCTGAGGCCTTGCTGGAAAGGCACAAAACCTTGCTTCCACTATATTCAGTTCGCCAAACTGCACAGGGCCAGCCACATTCTAAGGCAGGAGAAATAGTGTCCATCTCTTGAAGGAAGAGTCACAAAATCATATTGTAAAGGGCATGCATACAGGGATGGAAGGAACTATTGCACCTGTCTTGGCAATCTGCCACAAATGGTCAGACCTGTGTTGGTAGATGGGCATGGTATTAACGAAGGACCATTGGCTGGAAAGGACCTCGGAGAAAAATTTCACATTGGCAGAGGAGAAGACCAAACTGGTAATCAGGGCACACCACCCCAGCAGTTAACTCTTTTAGGAAAGATAGCTTTGCCCTGAATATGGCTGAGACTTGAAGGTCCCCTGGATTCAGCACTGTGTCTAGATCTGGGGGAAAAATGATTAAGCATGTTTAGTATCCACTAATGTGCCTATAATCTTGGAAGACTGAGTGTTTGGTAGCAATAGGCACCATGTGGGAATCTGGACAAACAAGATTACTCTCACCATGCCCCAGTGGACCAATATCCACGGAGCCAGACATTCGGCAGGGCCTCTATTGGCAGAGGGCAGTGAATTTATTAGGCTATCCAGTTCTTTCTCTCTTCACTGGGCTGAGCTAAGTCACTCTTCCTTCCCCACTGCTAATCCTGGTTCTTGAAAATTCAATCAGGGTAAAAAAGATCTTGTGTGAAAGACTTTGGACTTCATGCTAATAGCGAATAAATAGGAAAGAAAATAAATTGCTGGGCTTCCCTGGCGGCGCAGTGGTTGAGAGTCCATCTGCCGATGCAGGGGACACGGGTTCGTGCCCCAGTCCAGGAAGATCCCACATGCCGCGGAGGGGCTGGGCCCGTGAGCCATGGCCGCTGAGCCTGCGCGTCCAGAGCCTGTGCTCCGCAACGGGAGAGGCCACAACAGTGAGAAGCCCACGTACTGCAAAAAAAAAAAAAAAAAAGAAAAGAAATTGCTAACATTTATTAAGCACTTACCAAAATCAGGTACTCCTCTAACTTTCTTAGAAATACTATCTCATTTGGTCTTCTGAAAACTCCAATGAGGTAGGTATAGTAGCATCACCTCTTCCATATTCATACGTGCATATGAATATCATACATGTGTATTTAATTGTGTGTTCCTTCCCGCCACATTTCCCATTCTATCATTTTACTATATTGTACAAGAAAATAGGTCTGGATCTCAGTTCAAGAGAAATTCATGCCCTTCAGGCTCACCCTTGTTTTATAAACAGCACACGGGGGACGTCTGAACCCACTGCTATATACTTGACTAGCCTGGGTCCCCATTTTACCTGAAGGTGAAACATTGTAATTACTGCAGAGATGTGCTCATTACTCCATCACTCAATCTCATGCTCTTGCCAACTGGCACCAGTGCTGGACAGAGTACTGGGTAGAGGAAACATGGGGGGCTCTGATTTGACTGGGACTCTCTGAATCTGTATGCCTTTGTGACACCATCAGTTGCACTATGCATCCTGTAATTCAAGCATCTGCCTCCTGATTTGATTCCATAGCTCAGGGTTATTGTTTTTTTCAAGGCAGCTTCTTAAATCTAAACCAAACTGTGCATTGGAAAGCCAGAGTATGCTTTGTAATATGGAAGAAAATTGGCTATACTAACAGTCAAGACAGAGGAGCTGCTGTGAATTTGTTTGGAAGAAGACATTGAGATAGCAAGGTATATACAAAAGAATATATTTTATTATTGATGTAAAGGATTTAAGAAGTAATTCTGATATATATGTGCCCTTTAGGGGATAGATCCCTCCTATTAAATATGATGCTCCCTCTGTACTTTTATTATCAATGGACAAATTGAGACTGTGAGAAGTTAACTCATTTGCTGAGGTCACATGGCTCATGAGGGTTGTGGGAGGATTGAACACGTGCAGAGTCTGACTCCAGAGCCTAAACCATCTGAAATACATTTTTTGGAGATAAACCTGACAAGGAATGATAATGGATCAAACCTTGGCCAGAGCATGAAGAAGAGTGAGTTGTCAAGATGGACTCATCACGGCAACCTCTCCAGGATTGGAAGGGGAGCAGGTTGGCAGGAGGATGATTTTTATTTGGTCATGCTGACTTCAAGATAACTTGAAAACATTCAAGTAGGCATTAGGAATTCAGAATTTGACACCTGGAAAGTTTCCTTACAAAGCCACAGTTGTTAAATATTATACTTGAGTGCATAAGAAACATTTGGAATGATTTAATAATATCTCTGAATTAACTAGAGTCAAATATGTACTTTTGTGTTAAATGCTTAACTTATTTAGCCTTTGAGTTGAACAATTCATGGATTTAAACATGTTCACTTGGGTCTTTTGGTATTTTTTTCAGCAATTTTCAAAGTAGATTCAGTTAGAGAAGAGGCTGAAACTGCTATTTAAACCCTATCAGTGTGAGGTCTGTGTGATAATCTGAATGCTTTTATTTTAGAGGAATTTCACTGTGACCAGTGTATCATGTGACCAGCATACACATCCTTTCCTTCTAACTCCATCATCACCTCTTGCAAGCTACCCAGTGTTCCCTGATGAATTAGCAAGTGACAGGAAATTCCTTTAAAGACTGGGGACCCTGTGAGTGCCATTGCCTGACAAGAAACTATCTAAAAAAGAACTGAAAGCTTTGAATCCTGCTGGTTTTGTAGACAGCATTAGAGAATGGGGAATTGGCCACCACCATGAAAGCTATGAATGATGGATTCTCTGTCTTCATCCTTGCACACATTTCAGTGTTTAATTATATTTTTGTTTATTACCGGTGCCTTGTGTATGAATCCTTTACATCCTCTATACTAAAATATTTGAGACATCGGGGTCTAACTTTGGGCTTATTTGGGGAGAGCTAAGACAGAAACAAATGTGGGGTTTTTAGGACTGATTAGGAGGTCCAGGAAAGTATGGTATTAATCAGTTTGTCTTTCTAAACTTTTTAACCCTTTTCATCAGTAACTTTTTAATCCTGAATTAAGTAAAAGAAACAGCTGAGGTGTATGAAAGAGTCCACTGCAAACAAAAAAATTTGTTTAAACCCAAAAATGAAAATAACCTCCTCACAAAACAAATACAAAACTTTAATACATAAACACACAAACTCAGGCACACTCATTTTATTGTGGTTCCCTTTTTTGCACTTTGCAGATACTGCATTTTTTATGAATTGAAGGTTTGTGGCAACTCTGTGTCGAGCAAGTCTATTGGCATCAATTTTTCTGACATTTGCTCACTTTATGTCTCTGTGTCATATTTTGGTAATTCTCACAATATTTCAAACTTTTTAATTGCTATTATATTTGTTATGGTGAGCTCTGATCAGTGATCTTGGATGTTATTACTATGACTTGCTGAAGGCTCAGATGATGGTTAGTATTTTTTGTGTGTGTGTGGTACGCGGGCCTCTCACTGCTGTGGCCTCTCCCCTTGTGGAGCACAGGCTCCGGACGTGCAGGCTCAGCGGCCATGGCTCACGGGCCCAGCCACTCCGCGGCATGTGGGATATTCCCAGACTGGGGAACGAACCCGTGTCCCCTGCATCAGCAGGCGAACTCCCAACCACTGCGCCACCAGGGAAGCCCCAGTGGTTAGTATTTTTTAGCAATAAAGTTTTTTTAAATTTTTGGCTGCATTGGGTCTTCTTTGCTGCACGCGGGCTTTCTCTAGCTGTGGCGAGCGGGGTCTACTCTTCATTGCGGTGGCTTCTTTTGTTGTGAAGCACAGGCCCTAGAGCGCGTGGGCTCAGTGATTGTGGCTCGCAGGGTCTAGAGAGCAGGCTCAGTAGTTGTGGCGTGTGGGCTCAGTAGTTGTGGCACACGGTCTTAGTTGCTTTGCAGCATGTAGGATCTTCCCGGACCAGGGCTCGAACCCACGTCACCTGCATTGGCAGGCGGATTCTTAACCACTGCGCCACCACGGAAGTCCCTAAAGTATTTTTTAATTAAGGTATATACATTGGTTTTTTTAGACATAATGCTATTGCACACTTACTAGACTACAATATAGTATAAACATTACTTTTATATACACTGGGCAACCAAAACTTTCCTGTGACTCGCTTTATTGCAAGATTTGTCTTACTGCAGTAGCCTGGAACAGAACCCGCAATATCCCCGAGGTCTGCCTGTTATATACGCACACATACATACACAAAACCAAAAAAAAAATCCACTCTTTAATCTTTTCATTAACTTCTCTGTATGGTTCTGATTCCTGAAAAACACCTTGTATTCAAACCTCCATCTCAGCATCTGATTCAAAGGAATCTTCCTGTGATATTGTCATATACCAAAGCTCAATATATGAATCCAATCAAAGTACAGTTTTGATGCTAAATGTGAAAAAAGCTGCTGTGGCTATATCAGGATATGGGGTCTCTGTCCTCCACAATAAACTAAGCCAATCAGGCACGAAGTTCAGAGCTGCTCTCTCCACTCCAATCTCCTCATTGACAAGTGGAAAGAGAGCCATGGTGGTGTTAGCGACCCACAGTCATGCCAGCATATGGATGGGGTCTGAGCTTCTGATCCTTCTCTCATATTGGTGCTTCGGAGCTGCCCTAGGGTCAATCACATGTAATCTCTCACATTCACTCAAATTTTAAATCAAAGTGATATAAAATGAATATTATAAATGAGTATTTTGGTTCGTTTCCAAATTTCCAGTCCTCAAAGTTACGTCCACTTCAGTTTTCAATGCAGCCCTCCTTAATGGATTTGAGGAGGGGAGTTTTGTAAATGAGATGAAAGCAGACTAGCTTTGTCAAAGACCAAGGCTTAGTCTGGTTAAGTAAGCTCTCTTGCAACTTAATAAAACCCATTATGATGGGAGTTTGGGCCTCAATGAAATGAAATCCTTTCAGCATTTGTGACTGACCAGCAGGTCTTTCCGATGAGCACATATCCTCAGTTAAAGGATTTGGACCATGCTATGAGCTAAGTCCAGGGTCACTGAGGTTTGCAGCTCAAGTGTTCTGGCTCAGAGTGATTTAGGGTTTAAAATATTTTGGTTCAAAGCAAGTTATGTATGGTCTGCCTAATGCAGTGGTTCTCACCAGGGGGGTGATTTTTGCCTCCCAGGGGACACTGCAATGTCTGGAGGTATTTCAGTTGTCACAACCGGTCGGTGCTACTGGCATCTGGAGGGTATAGACCAGGGATGCTGCTAAACTACCATGCATAGGAGACCCCTCACAGCAAAGGATCATCTGATTGGAAATGGCTATCCGGTTGCTGTAGAGAAACACTGGCTTAATGCCATTGTCCTACTGACTTAACAGAACCAGCAAATGGCACTAGAATGAGGCTTAGACCAGGACCCCCAAAAGTGAGTGTTGCTGTCATGAGTGAGTTCCTCTGACACAGGTTCTAAAGAACATTTTGACCTGCTAACTCTGCTTGATTGCTTGGATCTCAATGCCTCTCCAGGGCTGATCTCACCTAGGCTAATATGCTGGAGCTTCTGCTTATATAAATGGAGTTCCACGAGCCCATGGGAAAGAGGTAGACGCCATGATGAAATGAGGCTTGTCAAATTAATTGTAATTAAAAACAGCTCAGATGTCTGTTCCCTGTTGATATCTAAATGCTATTTGAGGTTGAAATGTTACTGAAAAGGAGTATCTAATATTTTTTTAAATGGCCTCTTAGTGTCTTTCAGACCTAGTATATTTTATTAGACTCCTTCACATATTGTTTACCATTTTATTAATGCTGGTAACGTGAAAAATGACACTGGCCCTGTTTCCATATTCTTCCACAAATCTGAGATGCTCACAAAACACAAAGGCATGTCAGAAAACCATTCCCACCCAGATCCTTCTTTATATATATATATATATATATATATATATATATATATATATATATATAGGAGTATAATTGCTTTACAACATTGTGTTAGTTTCTGCTGTACAATGCAGTGAATCAGCTATATGTATAGATATATCCTCTCCCTCTTGAACCTCCCTCCCACCCACCCACCTCCATCTAGGTCATCACAGAGCACAGAGCTGAGCTCCCTGTGCTATACAGCAGGTTCCCACTAGCTACCTATTTTACATATGGTAGTGTATGTATGTCAATCCTAATCTCCCAATTCGTCCCAGGTCCTTCTATGTTGTGTATCCTCAAAGAATCTTCTGGAAAATTGACTTGCATCTTCTAGATACAAAGTGTGATAACTACTGTGATGTTAGAGCTGAGAGGGAGGTATGAAACCAGAAAGGACCATCTTCTAGCAAAGAAAGTGGTTAAAAAACAAAACAAAACAAAAAACTGCTCAAAGCAGTGCTATTTGAACTGAGTTTAGAAAACAAAGTTAATAAATTAAACCAAGACAGAGAGGTGGTGTGAATGAGGAAGAATAGATACAACTCAGCATGTAGGAAAATCCTATAAGATAAACATTTCAGCAAAAATTCCTAATATATTTTTATTTGGGTTAATTTTCAAACTTGGATTCAAATAGAGAATCATATAGCTTAATTGTTGCTCTTGGCTCCAATGAAAAAAAACCATGTGACTTTCTGTTATAATTCTTCCAAGGGAACATTCTGTTAATACTGACATGTCTTTTGCTGAGTCTGATGATGTTTTTGTATCAGGATGAAATTAGCTTGAACAGTACTCAGGACGTCTCAAATGAATAGAAACTAAGATCCATTTCTGAGTCGAAGCTAAACATTCTTATCTGTTAACAAAATTTTAAATACACTCAAGTTTGATCTTTGAAATGAACTCAGGGTAAAAACACAAACAAACAAAGAAAAACACAATAGTGCTCTAGTTGAGCTACTCCAGTCACTGCAGTACATTTTCTTACGGAAGATCTTCTCCCTAATATTAAGGAGCCACCTAGGAGCTGTTTATTTACTTCCCTCACAGCCACCCAGCTGTTACTCCAATTTGTGGTCTTAGTGCTAATTACATAATGTCCCTAATTTATACCCGCTGGTAGATCTGATCATCACATTACCTGGAGGGCAAGCTTTAATTAGAGAAATTTCTGAACAAATTGTCTAAAGAGCTTGTTTAGCGTGATTAAATGCAAGAGGGTTTCCCCCCCTCTTTTTTTTTTTAATGAGCATTTACTTTATACGAAAACTTTGCAGATAAAAAGCAACATCGGTTCTAATTAAGGCCTACGAAATGAGCAGCAACATTTGGATTTTGCTGTGTGCAGCTGAAATGTATATGACTCAGTGCAGCATTTATTCAACAGCTTTTGGCATTTCTACTTCGCCTCTGTCAGAACTAACAAGGTGAAACAGCAAACTGATTGAAAAAGGATAAACTGTGAAAAAATGATACACTGATGTGCGATGCTCATTCAACTGTGGCTTATGAAAAGAGATTAGAATCGTATGCCTTCTCACCTGCACATCTCCAGACACCGAACAAGTCAACATTAAATTAAACCTTCCATATTGTTAATAGGTAGCAAGATACCATACGAATTGATTTGCAATCATTTCACACTCAGCTGAAGTGCGAATAAGATAAATATCATAATAGGATCAACAAACTTTGAGAATCCAGAAAACAATTAAGTCGGCTTCACTGTTTAGACGGAATACTTTGGCGAAATGTCAATGTCATAACAAAATGCGATAAAATGAATTTGGCCAGGAAAGTTTAGAAATCTCGGTCATTGCGTTAACAGCCTCTGTGAAAAGTGTATTATTCTTAATCATCGGCCATTTGGGGATGCCTCCTTCTGTTCGATCTGTTAGAAAATACATTAAGTTTAGAAATTTATTCCCTGTTTGAATACACAGGTAGGACATAGTAAACTGTGATTGATTATGATTCTTTTGAGTAAAACTTTGAATAGGACTTCTTAAAATATCCTTGTCACCAACTTTCTTAGTGAATATTAGCACTGGCTGCACATTAAAATCACTTTTTTAAAATGGCAATGCCTCACTCCAGATTAACAAAGTCTGATTATCTAGAGGTTTGTTGTATGTGTAGGAATTTTTGAAAGGCATACTTCTGACGCACAATGAGGGTTGAAAAACCACCAAAGCATGTAGTCATAGACTGAATTGCACTTTAAATAGTAATCTTTGATTAGAACTCTGAATTGAGAGCTAAAGGACCAAGGGTATCATCTCATCTTGGCCACTATTTTATGAGCAATAACTTTTCCTGGATCCAATGATCAGTGATCTCTTATGTTTTGACTTAAGCCAAGGAATTAAATTAATTTTATTTTCATCATATTCTATTACCTCTAGTGTACAGTGCCAAAAAAGAGTAGAATGTACAGTCTCCATGCACTCTGCTGTCTCTTGTCATTAGGATAGCATCCCTTTGAAATGATTTCAGTACATGGCAAGTCAAGAGAATCCTGTCTCCTGGGGGTATCACATATCGGGGAAGTTACTGTGCCTGCAGAGGAGCTCAGTAGTACTGAGTGCAGCCTCAGCCTTTACCAATGAATGGCTTCCACCTTTGATCATCATGGAAACATCATGGGTATCAGCGACATTGCAGTTCATTCTCTGCACCCAGGGTGTTAAAGGACAATTGTATTTCAAATAAACTAGACATATATGAAAATTAAGCCCACTAATAAATTCCTATTTGTAATCTGGGCACACATTGAATCACTCATGGACTCATTCATGGTTTGATGAATTTGATGATTTATGTATGCATTTATTCACTCAGTGCTTCACTCATTCATTCATTAAACACATATGTATTTGCCAGGCAGCAGATTAGACACTAGGCCTACAGGATCAGAGATCTCTAGTGAGGCTGAACCCTAGTTGCCTGTAGTGGTAACCACTCATTATTTTCACACCCTTTATTGGTTTATTTTCTTCTCAGGATTCCCTGTCAATGGACATCAATTCTAGGCCCTTTGGAGAAAATATTGGAAAAAAGAAGCTATCCTTCTTTTGCTCACAAAATAGGATTCATGCTAAGCATCAAGCAGCCATCAGATCCCCAGGAGGAAAGAGCTTCCTGAAATGAAGTTAATAAAGAGGAGAGCCACATGATAGAAAAAGACCGATTCTGTGTTACATTGACTGAGCCCCCAGATCCAGCAGTATCTGTAGCTACAACTTGTACTTTTCATTTACATGAGAAAATAAATTTTCTTGTTTGGTTTAAATAAGTTGATTTATCATTTGCAAATAAAAGAGACATGATGAAACTACTCTAATATCTTGTCCCTAAAAAAGTTACATCTTTACCATTCCTTGTTTTTCACTAAAATTTATTCATTCATTTATTCCTTCTAACAAGAAAGAGGCTTAGTATAAAGATACTGACTTTATTTCTCACCTGTATAACATGGCAGGAGAACCTTAAGATGTTGTAGTAGTCATCTAAGGCTGCCATATCAAAATGCCATAAATTGGGTGGCTCAAACAATAGAAATATATTTCTCAGTTCTGGAGGCTCCAAAGTCCAAGACCAAGTGTTACCCCATTCAGTTTCCAGTAAGAGCTCTCGTCTTGGCTTGTAGACAGCTGCTTCTCACTGCGTGCTTACATGGCCTTTCCTCCATGCATGTGTCCAGAGATCTTTCTCTTCTTAAAAAGCCACTAATCCCATCATGAGGACCCTGTCCTCAGGATCTAACCTAACCTCAATCATCTCCCAAAGGCCCCATCTTCAAATACCATCACATTGGGGCTTCAACACAAAACAAATATCTAGATAATATTAAACATATGGTGCATTTTTTAAAACTCAATTTTGAAATTTCTATATCTGTTTGTCCATCATGTGATTTATGCTTTTTTTTTTTTAACCATTCTGCCCTCTCCTAATAAAAAGACAAATAGTTTGAGAAACCATCTTACCTAAAAGAAATTTAAGAAATCTGGGGCTTCCCTGGTGGCACAGTGGTTGAGAATCTGCCTGCTAATGCAGGGGACACGGGTTCGAGCCCTGGTCTGGGAGGATCCCACATGCCGCAGAGCAACTAGGCCCGTGAGCCACAGCTACTGAGCCTGCGCATCTGGAGCCTGTGCTCTGCAAAAAGAGAGGCCGCGATAGTGAGAGACCAGCTCACCACGATGAAGAGTGGCCCCTGCTTGCCACAACTAGAGAAAGCCCTCGCACAGAAACGAAGACGCAACGCAGCAAAAATAAATAAATTAATTAATAAACTCCTACCCCAACATCTTCTAAAAAAAAAAAAAGAAGAAGAAGAAATCTGGACTCTTTCTATATGTCTAAAAATAGCTTATCTAATAAATCAGTGCAAATAGTTTTTTGGATTTCTTTTGCCTCCCTAGATTAATCATATAGATGTAATTGCAAAAGGTATGTAATTTAATGTTCTTTTCACCTTATATCATACAATTTTTTAAAATTTCATGATCTTATCCTAATAATAATTTTTAAAATTTCAAATTTGGTTAACATGCCCCTTAACTGATTTGCCCAAAGTTACATTTTTAAGTTATTTTTGAACTTTTTTATAATAACAAATGACACTATGAAAAAATCTCTTTAGTGTTTAGATGTGTCCATTTTCAGGATTATTTATTTCATTTTATTAATCAAAATATTATGAACTTATTCAAAGGACATAGTTATTCTAAAATGGTAAATTGATTTATAGTGCAACCAAAGATGTATGTCGTTCTTTATATTATCATACCATTATCAGTTGTGGGTGTTGTTTATAAGATGTGCTGATTATTGAAGAGCACATATTCATAGTCAATGATGTAAAGAGTACAGAAAAGTATAAATAACTATGTAAAAATTGTCCGTAATTTCACTACCCTATGCATTCTCTTCTAGTTGCTTTTTATAAACTTTTTTTTGTAATTAGTATCATACTGAATATACAATATTGACTTTATTTTTTCAGATTAATAGTATACTGACTGCTCTTCCCGTTAATTACTTTAAAATCATCTTTAAACTACTACAATTGTTACATTTTGTAATTATGACCTACACCAACATTAAAACACTATTTATTTGTTGTAGGTCGTTTCTAATTCTTTCACAAAAGTTGCAATGAGATCTTTTTATGTACATTTTTAGCAATGCATTTTGATTATTTATTAAAAATGAATTTTTAGGATTTAATTGCTGCATAGTTGAATTCTGAATAATGTTATTGGCACATTATATCGAATAGAAATTTTCATTCAGAAAATCTTTACTTAGTATTCATCTTTTTTTTTTTTGACAATCACAACCACTCCAAGGGCTAATAGAAGACAGAAAACTCACTCTACGTAAAACAAATATATATATATATATATATATGTATATATATGTATATATATGTATATATATACATATTAAAATGAGTTTCTAGAAAGTCTTCCATTAATACTTCTACATGCACATATGGACACAGCAAAAAAAATGAAAAATAAACAATAGTGGTTATCAAAACAAAGCATGTCTATATGCCTAATTATTTATCCAGTAATCAGATTCAGTGGTCATATTAGAAAAAGTCATGACATTTTAGATAAAGCGTTTGGTAGAATTTCACACACACATTAACATGAAAATATTTCATATGACAAGATGTCAAATCAAATTGTGTTGAAATAGTTTCCAACTAATCAAAACAGAGCCACTTTCATAACTAGCTGCGCCATTAACTAGGTGTTTCACTGTAGAATGATCTTTTTTTTTATTATCTCAAATTCATTCTTTGCTAACAAACTATATGCAAATGATTCCAGGTCCTATTTTAAAGGCCCTAAAGAGACATCCAGGATTAATGGGAGAATCAGATGAGACTTATTTAGACACAAGTGACAGACACACCATTCACATTTCATGTAAGTGAGAAACTCTAGGAATGCTGTCAAATCCAAACGCTCTGCATCAAAGATGTGCTTGATATCAGTGGAACCTCCTCTCTCTTTCTTTCTCTTTTCTTCTCTCTCTCTGTCTCTCTCTCCCTCCCTTTCTGTGCTCTAATTTCCTTGGTAAGTAAGCTTAGACAGGTTTTTTTCCAATGATGGTAGAAGAGGCAGCTATGTTCACATGGTCTTAAGTATTCACTATCAGTGAGAAAGGAAACAGAGCCGCTATAGAAATGGTTCTAGCAAGTGATGACTCTAGTTGACCCAGTGAGAGTACAACAAGGTCTATCTCAATCTCATTGTCTTCTTCTTGGTTGTATCTGAGTTTCTATTCTCCATATCCCACTGAGATGAGGTAAGGGGAAGGAAAGAGAAGAGGATATCCCTCAGCACATGGATGAGGATGATGGCTTCTAAAAGATTAAAAAAAAAAAAATTAAAAAATTATTCCAAAAGTGAGAAAGAAAGAAAGAAGAAAGGCAAAAAGTCTACACCTCTGCAGAGGTGATTGAAAGTCTAGTAGATTTTGGCAGGATTAGTATATGATTGTCATTGCCAAATAGTGAGTTAATACCTGTATTTTTAAAAATAAATTTATTTATTTTTATTTATTTTTGTCTGCCTTGGGTCTTCGTTGCTGTGCGTGGGCTTTCTCTAGTTGTGGTGAGCACTCTTCGTTGCGGTGCGCAGGCTTCTCATTGCTGTGGCTTCTCTTGTTGCAGAGCACAGGCTCTAGGCGTGCAGGTTTCAGTAGTTGTGGCTTGCGGGCTCCAGAGCGCAGGCTCAGTAGTTGTGGCGCACGGGCTTAGTTGCTCCACAGCATGTGAGATCTTCCCGGACCAGGGCTTGAACCTGTGTCACCTGCATTGGCAGGCGGATTCCTCACCACTGTGCCACCAGGGAAGCCCAATACCTGTATTTAAAAAATATAATTGTTCTAAAAATATTTGCTTTTACTCCTACATTACATAATTAGTCATCCAGGAAAGTGAAATTTTAGTCAGAGGAGACTGGAGGGTAGGCACCTGCTTATAAAACACTCAGGAAACTTGCTGAATGTTTCAGGCCCCAAGTGCTAGTTACAAAACCACATAACTGACAGGCTCTTCTGGGAGTGAACTGCAGGTGCAGTGGCCCCGAAAGAGGAAAAAGGAGTCCAGAGTAGTCGTGTTCAAGATATCAACATTAAGTAGATCATCATTTCCTGACTGCTGAGATTAGATGACAGTCACTTTTCAGACAACGAAAGGCCTGAAGAAATAAAAGCGAGAATAACTTAATGAATGCTATTGGTTCTGTTTCTCTGGAGAACACTGACTGATACACTTAACTAGAATTTTTAAGGAATGAATTGAGGGAGTGAAAGTAATGAATTGAGGGAGTGAAAACCCCAATTGTTTCAAGGAATGAATTGAGGGAGTGAAAACCCCAATCAGCTCATGCTAATTACTCAGTAATTCATGAGAGATTACATAGACAATAGAAGAAAATGTAACAGAAATGTAGGAACAGTTTAAAATGGTGAATTAAAAAAAAAAATGGAACCACGTCTGTATAAGGAATTTCATGTTGGGCTTGGGTTTAGAGAAGGGCAAAATAACACAAGGAAGATTAGAGGGACAAAGGAACAGCAGTTTGGGTAAGGCAGACACGGCATTCAGAACGTGGGTAAGCAGGAAAGAAAAGCAATAACACCAAAACGAATATTGAGGTGGGAGAGAGTAGATGTGGGTGATAGAGAGCTGATGGGTGAAGGAGGCTGGAGATAGGGTGAACACTGAGTTATAAAGCTCATCTTTGGAATGAGGCCCAGCATTGCATTCTCTGATGTTCAAGGCCTTGAACCTTTTGGAGGTACTTTACACTCCAGATGTTTTTCAACTTCTCCATTTTCTCTTATAATGTATCTGATCTTTGTTCATCCCATCCACTCAGGGTCCTACTTTCTTCTAAATTAATAAAATTGCAAATAGGTTCTAAGAAATCACAGGTACCTTTCAGTTGGGACCTCTATGGATTGTCTCAGACAACTTTTAAGTTGACTTTAGCAATCATTTATTGAGTGTCTACTAAATGCTAGATACTTGCTCAGCACCATGGGAGAGATGAGAAATACAGAGCTTGAGATTGTAAGGAGTTCATGCACTGCAATCACAGCAGGGTCACAATACAATACGAGTGTTGCAGCCGTGCTTTGGTAGTGATCAGAAGACAGTAATTAATCCTGCCTGGGAGAATCAGGGAAGGCTTCATGGAGGAGTTGACATTTGTAGAAGAGGATCTTTTTAAGCTGGAGTAGGGGAAAGGATGTATTAACCAGAGAGGAAAACAAAAGCACAGCAGCAGAGAAGAAAATGCTTGGCATTCATATGTTACCGATGAGGGATAACATTATCTGTGGATTTGACAGGCCTCGTAAGCTGGTGGAGGAGCTTTTGGGGTAACTTGTCAATGACCCCTTTAGTCATATACAATCTAAAGTGTGGGCCCTTTATAATACTTAAGATAGTTTCTTCCTACAAAACTACACCTAAAACTTTCTATAAAGTTTTAGGCTTTACATACCTGTGGGCTCCTATCACAACTCTACTACTAGAATGTGAAATCAGTAATAGAAAATATGAAAATAAAGGGGTGTGGCTGTGTCCCACTAAAACTTTATTTAAAAAATAAGCAGCGATCCTACAGGCCACCCATTTGCTGATCCCCAAACAATGTTAAGGCAATAGTCAGATTAGGAACTTCTGCACAGGAGTGAGAGGAAGTGGTCTAATTTTGCAAATTCAGGTTAAAAGGTGCCATATCTAACTGCCTGTTTTTGTGTCCACATTCTCAAGACTTTTAATGTCTTTTAAGGTAATTTTTCATCAGTATTTAAAAGGATATTTAATTGGCTCCACTTATTAATTTTTTTTCATCTTACTAATTTTTAAAGCACAACTTTGCATACATTGTTAGTGAGAAGGAATTAGCTAAACTTTAATAGCAATAAGAAGTTGCAAGTCCCTCTCTTTAAATTTTTCTTTTCTGTTTCACCTTCCCTTGTGGCAAACCCAGAAAATACTTTCCAATAAAAAGTCACTTTTCCCTGTGTTACAGATGCCCCAGATTTGCATTTTATTCAGCTGACGTTTTCACCGCTTTCTTTTTTTCTCATTGGTACAGAATGACAAAGAGGGAAAAAATAGAACTTTCTGGGAAAGAAGGCATAAGAAGGTTGAGTGTTGAAGAGATCAATGTAGTTTTCCCTAGAGCTTTCTGGGCAAAGCACAGAAAATGCAGATAAGCAGCTTTGCTTGTCAAAAAGAGATTCAGGTGCGTCTACACAATGCTATCAGGATGGGGAACACTGGCTTTTTTTTTTTTTTTTCACATACTCAAATAACTACTTTGACAAATTTTCCCACTCAGTTGATCTTTGTTAAAGCTTGTAAAGATGCACCCTTCAAGTGAGACCACTAGGTTTTGATCCATTGCTTTTGTCCAAACAATAGCAAACAACTTAACTAAGAATTTAATTTATTCCATTGGTCTCATGGGAGTTCCCAGTTTCCATTTACATGGTACAGCGCCTTCTACAGTCTCTCTCTCCCTCTTTCAACTGGCACTTCACCTCAAATAGTATTTTTTGAGATTCAGATGTGGCACTCTCTGGTGTTAGCTACATAAATTCTTTATTTTGTTGTTGGTTTGCTAACTTTTCCAAGTGCAGAAAGACCCGAGTAGTCTAACCTAATTTCTAGGACTGCTCTATACAAACCAGTTTTCTTAATAGTTTTGAAAGTATTGTTCAATTAATATGTATAAGTAAATTTGGGACAGTGATAGTTAAACTGAACAGATTTAAAAAGTCTGACCTATACATTTTAGCTACTTAGGAAAGAATCTAATTTAAACTTTCTAAAGCATGGTTGACCCATTATTTAAATTTTCCATAAAAGAGTTGGTTTATCCATAAGAAACGTTATTTTTTTCAGATGTTAAATTATTAGAAATTAATATGCTGTAAATATATGGTCAACCAGAGTAGCATTTTCCCTGGATACATATGGGAAAAGAGTTTTCCTAAAACACACCTTTGTCTTTTCTACTGGTCCACTTATTAGCATGCAGATAATCAATCTCTCTCCTTGTAATACCATTTTGGAGGTTAATGAAAGAGTGAGTGGCCTCATTCAAGGTCATTATTTTAGAGTTCCTTCTGGATTTTTCTGTTTATCTTTCTTTCTTTTGTGTTCGCTTTGTGCTTTAGATATAATCCATCCTGGCTGTGATTTATGGGTCTCTATGCTCTTTAAATGGTGACTTTTTCAAAAGCTGGGGTCACATTTATTAATTTTTGTACTTTTGGTGCCTAGAATTGTACCTGGCAACCAGCATCTAATTAATCCCCAAATGCACACATATCTAGTACAGTGTGTTGATCAAAGTACTGTATAACATTTTCCAGTCTTTGGGGACAGGTATTAGAATTTGAGCCTTTATTTGGTTACTATGGATGTTTGCCTAATTTAGGGTACAGGTAGGTAAATGGGAGAGAAGAAGGTATGTCTGTAAAAACAAAGGTGCTCAGTGATTGCGTATTGTTATTTGAGAGGCTGGAGAGTACCCTCACTTTATTAACTGTCTATGTACGTGAGAAGTCCTTCAAATCTTGATTCTCTTCACTGCAGGCTGCCAGTGAAGACTACATATTAAAGTGTTTCTTAACCAGCCTACCATTGACTTGATTCCCAGACAGCCAAGTAATTGTGAGTTGACTTGTATAGAACTGATCTTTCAGAACGGAAAGAATGCAATTCACATTAATATTGTATATTTTGCCAACAGATTATATCTTGGTTGCTAAGAGCACAGGATCAGGCAATAGGAGTTCTGAGTTCAAATTCCAAATCTCACTCTTACCAAGTGTGTGCCCACTGGGTACAGAATCATCTAAAGTGACTCAGTAAAATGAATGAATACCTAGAGTATATGGTCGTGTAAAGATTCAATGTGATATAATCATCATATATCCATTGAGTGCCTGTCATGTGTATACAAAGATGAACAAGGTGACAAAGTCTTTCTGTATCCTAGTGACTTTAGAATTAATACATCTAAAGACTGCTGACAGTGTCAAACACAAAGTAATTATTACCGCTGTTGTTAGTGTAAATAATAAAATCACCTCGCCCTCCAACCATGGATCACAGATCATCACAGATCCCTCCAGAGAATCACTAGAAATCTGCACTGCTGGAGTTCTGTGCTGTTATTCTGAAAGAGGATGTAGCCAGAGATTGCAAACATCCAGGATTTCAGGCATAGGAGAGGTTGAAATGCCAGGAAATATTGGAAATATCATCCCCCAGCCTTTCAACTTAACTGGCAGATTTTTCCTTGGTTATCTTCATTCAGTCTCTACTTCCGCATCAGCAGGGCCTCACCAGCCACAACTGGGAGGGCACCACTGAACTTCTGGTAAGAGCGGTTTCTCACCACAAATTGGAGGAAGCATGTGGGCAAAGTATAGCATTGCGCTTTCCTAGATCATGGCCTTCTTTTCATTTGGCAAAGAGATTCAGTTTGCCGTTTTGAGGATAATGGGAAGCAATACTTAACTTCATAACATTGATTCATATCCTTTCTCTTAATAGCTCTAACAGGACAACTGAAATTTACATTGCCTGATTGAAGAAAAGGTTTTATTTGACCCAGGCATGAAGTTAGCCTTCCAATACTTCCCTAGTCTCTGAGTCGTAAACAATTAAATGCCTAGAATTTGTACCTTACAAGATAAAATAAATGTGATAATCTTTTACTGGTAAACAATCAATAGCTTATTAAAAAATAGAATGTCATTTTCTGATTGTTGTAATGGGACAAAGTTTTATTTTGCTCCTTTAGGATATTCCATTAGAGCTGGAATAATTGTAGAATAGATTTTGAAAGTAATATATTCAGGAATAAAACAATGCAATGTGCAATAACTCAACTTGATTAATAGGTTAATTGCAATAATGCTTGGTATATAGATCTTTTGCACCAAGACTTTTGAAATTTAGAAAAATTCATAGTGTTTATGGTTGTTACTTAAACAGTTTAAAGGGATTATTAATATTCAGAAACATGAACTAATTTCCTTTGAGGGGAGATAATATAGTGGCTGTAAAATAAGAACTGGCTTTGGAACTGGGCAAACTGAGTTTAAATTCTGACTCTTTCACTTATACGCTATGTGATTTTAGATAAATAATTTAATCTTGAATTTTCTTATCTGAAAAATAGGGATAATGATACCTGATGCTTTAGTAGTACAATGAGGTGCTCCACAAAGATAATGGGAGAACAAGGAAATTAGACTGGACATAACCATTATCTGAGGAATTTGTAGAAAACAGCAAAATACCTGGGCCTCCAACCCCAGAAATACTGATATAATTATTATTGAGTGGGACTGAGACTGTGGGTTTTTTAAAATATCCAGGCAGACACAGTTCCTGTCTTTTATGGAGTGGGCAGCATGGTGGTTATATCAAGATATAACTAATGAATTAAATTGAACATGAGGTTTGAAGTCAGACAGGTTTGTTATGACTTACTACCTGTGTGTCCTCAGTTAATAATTTAATTTCCCCCATTTTCAGTTTCTTCATGTATAAAGTAATCACTAAAGTTAATGTATTTAACTTTAGCACCATGATTTAGGACTGCTGTATAGTAGATGTCCCCCAAATAGTATTATTTTCTATAATTTGAAAAGTATTGCTTGTAGTTTTGCCTCAAAAAGATGCTATGGCTCTGGTTGTTTGGGTCTACAAATATCTAATCACCCAGCTATAATATTCAATTTAAAGATGAATAATATATCCCTCAAAGGTTAAGAAAAATCACATTTCTATGTCATTAGTGTTGAGGGGGGCAGTTATAGCCTCCTTTCCATGCCAATTCATTACTACTACTGTCTATACATCTCTCTATAAAATATACCTATTAGTCATAGAATTTTAGGTGTTCAGAATTGATCTATATTTCAGTGTACAAATGCAGCTTAAACAGCATCTTTCTGTGATTTGTTTTCAATTTCCATCTTGCATGTTTTAGAATTTTATCTTATATCTTGGTTTATGTAAGTTTGTGTCAAAAAAAATTGTAAGCATGGAGGAAAGATGACCCAAGAGACACTTCATCTATATCAATTTTATTTCGAGTTCTGGTTTATTTCAGCTGAATACTTATAAACCTAGGATTCCCTCATAGACCCTCAGTTCTTAATTAAAATCTCTATCATATTGCCTAGAGGAAAAGTCTACTTTTCCATGTTTTTCTCCTTTGTACAGAGTTCCAGAACATTAAGATTACAGCTCTTGGACTAAGAATTCAACTTTCTATAAGCAGAGAGTGATTTTCACCATATCAAATCTGATATTTATCATTTTTGGCAGTCTCCAATTGCAAATGAAGTTTCCTGGAATATTATGAAAGAAAGACATTGGTGTATAGAACACTTTTGATTCATAGTACAAGACCTTGGTTTTAAAATAATCTTGTGGGATAATTTGTCTTAATTCTTATTTTTCTCTTCATTTTATACCTTAATGCAGTTAAAATAAACACTTTAATTTAAGCAATAAATTAAAAGTTAAGAATATGTCTATTCTGTATGAAGGCATAATTAAGGGTACAATTCCTCAGTTCTTTTCCTTATTTCAGCTTCTTTGATTTTGGTCTAAATCAGAACACTGTACAAATACTAAAAGAAGCCTCTTTATCGTGAAAATATAAGGCATGATTATGAAATATAAAACCTATGCTCAAAGTTAGAATAAAATTAAGAATTGTAACTCACCCTCAAGCTAAGAAACAAACCCCCAACCCTGTCTCAGAAGTCACATTATGCTGACCTAAGTTCATGACAGTAGTAGTTGAGATGCACTGGGTTGACTTATCATTTCACCCAGAGCCCCACTTTTTTTTTTTTTTTTTTCCTCCTGGAAGAAACTTTTCCTAAATTACTCTTGGATTGAGGGCTGCTCTTCCTTGGAGACCATATTCATTATGTGACTACCTTCCTGCTCAATCCCATTCAATCTAGTATAAAGCCAGCACTCTCTGTATCTGTTCAAAAGCCACACATCCAGGTTCAGCTTTTCATTCACATGATTTTTGACTTGAGCCAGGCTTAGCTATTCAAAATGTCCTAAATGTACTTCATGCATTCATATCCCATGCTTCTATATGCGACCTCTTTTTGTTTAGAAAGGTCTTCCTCTTATTTTTTTACCCATGTAGTCTGATCAAAACATCAGATCTCTCATGCAAACTTTTCTGATCATGAACTGCTATAACTTTTCTTGTCCTTTAATTAATTAACCTTTATTGTTTAATTAGTCTATACTGTCATACTTTTTCATGTGTCTACTTTCTTTCTTTCTCTTCAGTTAGATTGAAAACTACTTAAGAGCAGACTGGGCAATACTTTTTCTCCTAAATTAAAACAAACAAACAAACAAAAAACTTTCTTTTTAAACATGTATTTAATCAAGCACTTATTATGTGTCAGGTACTCCTCTAGATATTTGGGCTGCATCAGAGAACAAAGTGTGCCCATTTGCAAAAATATAAGAATTTCTGCTTTCTTTTCATAATTCACTGAATCCTAGAAGAATGATAGGTTTAGCTAAATTCTAATAGACAAGTAATTATGATGATACCCAATAAAGTACTCAGTTCATTACTGGTGAGTCTTATCAGTTTGACTTAATAGAAATCCGTGGAGGGAAAGATAAATAAAACTAGTAATTACTGAACAACAGCACAACATTTATATAGTCATTTTCATTTAATCTTTACAATAAATATTTAGGTATTTAGGCTCTCAGAGGGTTGCCTTCGAGTAAAGCAGAAGACAAATGTATCAAAGGTTAGGTAGCCTAACAGAAAAGTCTTGGTCTCTCTGGTCAAGATGGCAACATAGGAAGATCCTGAACTCACGGCCTCCCATGGACAGAGTCTACCGCTACATGTGGAACTTTTTCTCTTTTTTTTTTTTTTTTTTTGCGGTACACGGGCCTCTCACTATTGTGGCTTCTCCCGTTGCGGAGCACAGGCTTTGGACGCACAGGCCCAGAGGCCATGGCTCATGGGCCCAGCTGCTCCACAGCATGTGGGATCTTCCTGGACCAGGGCACGAACCCGTGTCCCCTGCATCAGCAGGTGGACTCTTAACCACTGCGCCACCAGGGAAACCCAACATTTCCTCTTAAAAAAACCTAAAGGCTGGCTGAGTGATGACTACACATTTGGTCAAATGATAAGAAAACCATGTTGAAGCAGGAAGAAGAATCTAGGACACAATTTTGTCATAAACCCACACCTGGCACACAGTGGGCCACAACTGGGAGAAAACTCAAAACCCAGAGCTTCTCTTCAAAGAATGAAGGGTTCCAATCCCACATCAGTTACCTCAACTTTTAGGTCCTCACCTCAGAGAAGAATCCCCCAAATATCTAACTTTGAAAACCAAAGGGGCTTGTGTCCCAAGGCTCACAAGGCTGTAGCAACCTGGAAGATAGTTGTTAAAAGTGCCTGGACTCACCCATCCAAGTTCCCAGCTTCCTGGATGGCAGCTGATTGCTCCCAGACTTAAGGTAAAGGAGGCTCACCTGCTTAGCAAAAAACACCAAAATCTATTGTGTTGCTATACAAGGATAATAAACTATCAGAAAGCAAAATAAAGAAAACAATTCCATTTACAATTGAATCAAAAAGAATAAAGTACCTAGGAATAAATTTAACCAAGGAGGTGAAAGACCTGTATATTGAAAACTACAGACGTCCATGACAGATATTGAAGAAGATACAAATAAATGGAAAAATATTCTGGGCTATGGACTAGTAGAATCACTGTTGTTAAAATGACCATACTACCCAATGCAATCTACAGATTCAATGCAATTCCTATCAACATTCCAATGGCATTTTTCAAAGAAATAGAACAAATAATCCTAAAATCTGTATGGAACCACAAAAAAGACCCCAAATAACCAAAGCAATCTTGAGAAAGAACAAAGTTGGAGACATCATGGTCCCTGATTTCAAACTATATTACAAAAGCTATAGTAATTAAAACACTATAGTAGATCAATGGAACAGAATAGAAAGCTCAGAAATAAACTCATTTATATGATCAATTAATATATGATAAAGAAGCCAAGAATATACAACGGGACAGGATAGTATCTTCAAAAAATGGTTGTGGGAAAATTGGACAGCTACATGCAAAAGAATGAGACCTGACCACCATCTTACACCATACACAAAAGTTAACTCAAAATGGATGAAAGACTTGAATGTAAGACCTAAAACCATAAAATTTCTAGAAGAAACAATAGCCAGTAACCTATCTTTGAGATAGGTCTTGGCAATGTTTTTTGGGGTCTGACTCCAAAAGCCAAAGCAACAAAAGGGAAAATAAATAAGTGAGACTACATCGTACTAAAAATTGTTTGCACAGGAAGGGAAACCATCAACAAAATGAAAAGGCAATCTACAGAATAGGAGAAAATATTTGCAAATGTGTCTGATGAAGGGCTAATATCCAAAATACATACAGAACTCATACAACTCAATAGCAAAAACTACCCAAACAATCTATGAAACCCAAACAGCCATTTTCTTGGTAGTAAAATTTGCCTTACTACAATGGAAGAGTGTACAGCAGAGGGGTAACAGGACTTAGCTTTGAAGTCAGAAAAACTCTACGTTCAACTCCGAGCTCTCTAACTCACAAAGACCATCTGAATCTGTTTCCATATCTATAAAATCAAAATCATTATGATTATCAGCAAAAAAAGTCTGATTAAAAAGTGAGCAGAAGATCTGAATAGACATTTTTCCAAAGAAGACATACAGATGGCCAAATCAGGTACGTAGGTACATGAAGAGGTATTTAACATCACTAATCATCAAAAGAATGCATATCAAAATCACAATATCACTTTGCACCTGTTAGAGTGGTTATTATCAAAAAGAAAAGAAATAACAAGTTTTGGTGAGGATGTGAAGAAAAGGGAACTTTTGTGCACTGTTGGTGGGAATGAAAATTGGTGCAGCCTCTATAGAAAACAGTATGAAAGTTTCTCAAAAAATTAAAAATAGAACTATCACCTGAACCAGCAATTCCACTTCTGGGTACTTATCCTAAGAAAAATAAAACACTAACTTGAAAAGATATACACACTTCAGTGTTCACTGTGGCATCATTTACAATAGCCAAGAAATGGAAACAACCTAAGTGTCCATGGATGGATGAATGGATATGGTAATTGTGGTATATATATACATACATATACACACAATGTTATATTCAGCCATAAAAAAAGACCAAAGTCTTGCCATTTGTGACAACATGGATGGACCTTGTGGGCATTATGCTCAGTGAAATAAATCAGACAGAGAAAGACAAATACCATGTCATATCACTTATATGTGGAATCTAAAACAAAAAAAGCAAAACAAAAAAAACAAGGTCTTAGATACAAAGAACAGATTGGTGGTTGCCAGAGGCAGGGTGTGGGGGGGTTGGAGAAATAGGTGAAGAGGGTCAAAAGGTAAAAAGAAAAAAAAAATTAAAACAAAAACAACAAATTATTTGTAGAGAGATGGATGGACGTAGCATCTGTCATCCAGAGTAAAGTAAGTCAGAAAGAGAAAAACAAATACTGTATGATAATACATATATATGGAATCTAAAAAAAAAAAAAAAAAAGGTTCTGAAGGACCTAGGGTCAGGACAGGAATAAAGACACAGATGTAGAGAATGGACTTGAGGACACGGTGAGGGGGAAGGGTAAGCTGGGACAAATTGACAGAGTGGCATGGACATATATACACTACCAAACGTAGAATAGATAGCTAGTGGGAAGCAGCCACATGGCACAGGGAGATCAGCTTGGTGCTTTGTGACCACCTAGAGGGGTGGGATGAGGAGGGTGGGAGGGAGATGAAAGAGGGAGGAGATATGGAGATATATGTATATGTATAGCCGATTCACTTTGTTATAAATCTGAAACTAACACACCACTGTAAAGCAATTAGACTCCAATAAAGATGTTTAAAAAAATAATGATAATAGTAATAACAACCAAAAAAACACAAAAAAACAAAAACACAAACAACAACAATAAGTGTTAAAACCCCAAGCAACCAAAACAGATATCACCAAATTCATGCAAAAGAAGTTCTTCATTTTATTTTATAAACCTTTCTGCAAGTTTGATTAGCTGATTTCATAACCCATAATAAAATACTAGTTAAAATAATGGCTAGCTCCACTGCATGTGAGGGTTTGACAATATGTACCTTCCAGGGCCCCAAGCAGTTAATAGGGAGTGATCCTTTTATATCACAACTTTCATTCATCCTCAGTCACAATGGAATTACATTTTAAACCTGGTACACAAGGTCAATGACTAATTAGAAAACACTCTATAGAAAAGAAGCTTGAAAACAGCTGTTTTGGGCAAAAACTATAAACTAAATCAAAGCTATTGACCTGTCTCCAGCCATGTCAAAAGACCCTGGGTACCCACTAGTCCCTGGGCCTATTAACTTCAGTGACACTTTGCTTTAAGTATTTTATTCTGTCCCCTATTGACTATTCCCAACCTCTCACATTGTTCCTTGAATCTCAGTCCAAACCATAATCCAATATCACTTGGACCACTCCATTAGCTTTCTAACTGCCCTCTTCACTGTTCATTGGGTTGCCCTCCAATTTGTTCTCCATAGAGATCTTGGTAAAACATAGATTTGATCTTGTCTCTCCCCTGCTTAAAAATCCCCTAGAAGCTTCCCATTGTCCTTAGAATTCAATTCAAAATACTTGGCATAACTTAGAAGGAACTGCATCATCTAGTCCTTGTCTTCTTCTCCAAACTCATTCCACTCCATACTCCACACATTCTCTCTGATCCCTGTCCTCAAGAAGGAAGAAGAAAAGAAAAGAAGTTTTGGTCTGCCTATATAATTTAAAGTACTTTCTTATTCACAGATAAATGATATCCATGTCTTCTGAAGCCAGTTCTAGCTATCTGGAATACCTGGTATGAGAAAGGGATTTTGACACAAGTGACACTTGTAAATTATCTTTTTAATCAGTTGATCAAATTCTTGGTTGAACATCAGTATATTGTTTTCCAACAGTTCTCCAATGCCAACAAGGAGTCCTACAATTCAATTCAATTCTGATACTGACTACCTGGATTTAGACCAGAACCCCACAGGTTAAGGGTTCAGTCCCACAAGACTACTTCCACTTCAGATGCCAGGCACAAATGGTGTCCCCAGGCTACCCGCACATCAGCCTGGATGACTATAAATGCAGAAGTCTTACAACCACCCGCCCCCCACTGCCCTTAAGTTTGATCATTTATTAGAATGACTCACAGAAGTCAGGAAAGCTCTATTCTTACAATTACAGTTTTATTATAATGAATGTAAATCTGGAACTGCCAAATGGAAGAAATGTGCAGTGTAAGGTGTGTGTATGTGGGGGAGTGAGGGGTACACCGAGCTTCTATATCTGCTCTTTGCACTCCACCCTCCCAGAACATTAATGTGTTCACCAGCTTGTAAGGAATTTAGATTCCTTCCTTCAAGAGTTTTAATCAAAATGTTATTTTGTGGGCATGATTGATTAAATCATTGGCCATTGGTGAATGAACTCAATCTCCAGCATTTCTCCCCTCCCCAAGGTCAGGGGGTAGGACTGAAAGTTCCAACACGTTAATCAGGTGGATGGATTCTCTGGCAACCAACCCCCACCTTTGAGATCCACTAGGGGTCATCTCATTAGCATAAGCCCAGTATGGTCAAAAGGGGCTCATTACAAATTAAAAAAAGTACTCCTGCCACTCAGGAAGTACCAAGAGTATTAGGCACTCTAGGCCAGGAACTGGGGACAAAGAACAAATATATATATATATATATATATATATATATATATATATATATATATATATATAATTATACTATAATTGGGAATACTCAAGGAGCTTTTTCACCAATGCCTGGGCCTCTCTGCTAAAGGTTCTGCTTTAGTTGTTCTGAGAGGAGCCCCATCATGAGCCCTTTTTAAAAGATCTGCAGGTAATTCTATTGTGCAGTTAAGGTTGAAAACTATCCTTTAAATAAGGGGGGAGCGGACATATTAAATATTTACTAGACAATCTTCAAATGTTTGTTGAACTACGGTCCATGGACCATGCTTGATGCTGAGGCAACAACAGTGAATAAGCCTGACATATTCCTTTCCATGTGGAGCTTATAGTCCTGTAGGAAAAGACAAAAATTACACATATACACAATTATAATGGAACTGAAAAAGTGAGGTACAGAGTCCTATGAGAACCTATAGAGTGGGCCCTAACATAATGAGGTGAGGGGTAGAGCCAGAGAAGTCCTCCTTGAAGAAAAGACACTGGTGGGAAATTGGAAAGAATGAAAAAGAGTTAGTCAAAGAAAGACAAGAGGATGATTTTTATTTTCATTCTCTTCTCAAGGTGAGGTCCATGAAATAATAGCATCAACAATCACCTAGGAGTTGTTAAAAAGACAGAATATCAGGCCCCACTCAAACCCACTGAATCAGAATCTACATTTTACTAATGTCCCCAGGTGATACCTATACACAATCAAGTTTGAGAAGTACAGCTCTTGGAATTTCCAAAAAGAAATTCTTAAAAATTCCTTAATGAGATCCCTAAGGCAGCTTTGCTTCCTGTCTTTCAGAGAACTAAGTGCACAAATATTCCTATAATTCCATAAACTACCCTAGGAACTTTTCAATAAAATTATTTTTGCCTAAACTGATAAGACTCATATTCTATTGTTTACAAAAAAAGTACCTTAAGAAATACACAGAGTTTCTCTTTCCAAAAGGTTAGAAAAAATGACCAAAATCCAAATTATGTGTCATGTTTTCATTTCTGTATTTAATAATATATTTTTAGCATTTCAAACATGAGTTGAAATATTGTTTCTTTCCTTTTTAATACTCTTATATAGGTTAAAGACAATTAGGTTTGATCAATACTAAGAATTTTGTGCTTTTGGTTGGCCAAATGATTTCCAGGGCTTCCCTGGTGGCTCAGTGGTTGAGAGTCCACCTGCCGATGCAGGGGACACAGGTTCATGCCCCGTTCCAGGAAGATCCCACATGCTGCGGAGTGGCTAGGCCCATGAGCCATGGCCACTGAGCCTGCGTATATATATATATATACACACTAATGATTTCCATCATTTTCCTCAATTGTATATATTTAGTTTATGAGGACTGTGTTACTTACCTTTTGTTGCAAAACAAAATGCCACAAATGTCACAACTTCAAACAACAATAAACATTATTTCATAGTTTTTGTGCGTCAAGAATTCAGGAGTGGCATAGTTGAATAATTTTTGCCTACGGTATCTTATGAGATTGCAGTCAAGATGATGACTAGAGAACTTCAGTCATTCATTTAGTTTGGGTTGGAGGATCTGGTTCCAAGAACGCTCATACCCTTGGCTGACATGTCAATGCTGGCTGGTGGTAGGAGACCTTAGTTACTCACCACATGGACTTCTCCACTGTAGCACCTGAATGTCCTCATGCCATGGGATCCAGCTTACTCTAGAGAAAGTGACCTGTGAGATAAAGGCAGAAGCTGCAACTTCTTTCATGAGTTTGCCTTGGAAGTTATACTCTATCATTTAGGCCGGCAGTCCCCAATATTTTTGGCACCAGGGACCAGTTTTGTGGAAGATAATTTTTCCACAGACGGAGGTGGGGAATGGTTCAGGCGGTAATGTGAGCAATGGGGAGCAATGGGGAGCGGCAGATGAAGCTTTTCTCACTCGCCTGCCCCTCACCTCCTGCTGTGAGGCTTGGTTCCTAACAGGCTGCAAAACAGTATCCGTCTGCGGCCCAGGGGTTGGGGACCCCTGATTTAGTCAATATCTTATTGATTACAAGGTCAACCATATTCAGTGAAAGTGAGGGAGACTCATAGGCATGTGAATATGGAAGGGAAGAATCACTGGGGATCATTTTAGAAGCTAGCTAACACAAGATCCATATTTTCATATTGTTCCATTTTTCTGTTTCAACTATTAAAAAAATAAGGATCGAATGTAATAACCTCTCAAACATCCTCTTTGTAGATAAAGATAGTGATTTCCAGCAGCAGCTGTATGATGGATAGTTTAGTGTTTATAATAATAATGATAATAATATAAGATCTAATAGTCATATAACAATACATGCCATGCACTGTTCTAAAGGCTTTCTGTATATTAATGCACTTAATTCTCTTAATTCTTAATGCGCTTAATAAACCTATGAGGTAGGTACTACATTTCTGCCTATTTTGCAGATGAGAAAGATAAGTTACAGAGAGATTAAATAAGTATTGTTACTGTCTCTCCTAACTGCCTGTATTAACACTACTAACTGCTATTACTAAATACGGGGATGGTGGAAGTGAAGGATTAATGCACAACAAAGAGGGTAATAAGAATGTTTGAGGGCTGAGAATCATTTCTGTTTACTGAGATCCAGTTTTGGATGGCAAGGTATGCGGGTACAAAAAATAAAAGGACATAATTTTAGCCTTCAAGATTCTTGAAGTAACAACCAATTAAAGAGAAAAATATTGAAATATTATTTCATATAATTTTCCCAAATTCTCAACATGTTTTACATATTTTTAGATTAATTTATTCAACAAACATTAATTGAGCACCTACAATGTGCTAAGTCTTGCTGAAGGAACTGAGATATAGCAGTGAACCAAACAAAAATATCTGCCCACGTGGAGCTTATATTCTAGGGGGGGAGACAGGTATTAAGCCGGATGAATTAGTAAAATTGATATCTAATTAGTGAATTAGGTATGGGTAAGAGGTAAGGATACAGAATTAAGCAAAATGGTTAAAAAAGGCAATGTGGAGGAAAGGGAGGGAATAAAGATCCAGGGAAGATTGTACTGAGCAATCAAGACTTGGAGGAAGTAAGAGAGCTAGATCTGAAGGAAAACCATTCCAGGCAGAGGGAGCAGCAAGCAGGAAGGCTCAGAGGTATGCACATGTAGAGCAGTTCTGATGAACAATAAAAAGGGCAGTGGGATTAGAATGCATTAAATAAGGACAAAGAACTAGAAGCTTGGTTTAGAGAATTAACATGTGGGAGAGTAAGCACAGACCATGTAAAACATTGAGGGTTACTGGGACTTACTGGGATCACTCTGGCTGCTGTGCTGAGAGTATACTAGTGGAAAACAAAGATAGAAGCAGTAAGCCTAGCTTGCTAGTGTAGCAGTCCAGATAAGAGGAGATTATGCTTGGTCCAGGGTGTAGCAGTGGCGTGGCAAGACGTAACTGAGTATATCACAGAAGGATTGGAATTCCTATTTTAAGATAGCCAGCTTTAAAAATGTCCTGATAGTGATGTTTAGGGAGTAAATGAAAGGAATTAAGGGCAACAGCTGTAATGGAGTAGAACGATGGCATCTCAATAGGAGAATCAACGTTCATCCAAGATTTCTGTTTGATGGTTTTGGAAGGTACCCAAGACCCACTATTACAAAAAGAAGCTGAATTTTTAAAAAAGAAATTTTTGTGCCCTATAGAGTTTCTGGCAAGAGGTTCAGAAATATAAATATATAAAAAAGAAAAGGGTACTATGAAGGTTTAGACGAATGTTCTTTTAAAAAATAGCTAAACTGACTGATGATCAAAGAAAATCTTGTCAAATTCTCCTGGCAGTCGAATAAAAAGAAAAACAAAAGATCAAAGGATAGATTTGTTAAATAAGGTAACTTATTCCTAGCATTTCCAGCTAGCTATTTATAGACACATATTCAAATGTTAAGCCAAAATTAAAATGGGTACCAATGTTTTCTCTCTTGAACACAAACATAATTTATGGGCCAAAAGAATGTGTATCAGTGGCATACAATCCTAGGGTAGTGAGAGGTTCGATGCCTTGCTTTAACATCTGCATCAAGGTCAAAACAAAATATCTTATTAACGGGGGAAATTAGATTCTTCTAAAATGATCATTCATTCTACAAACGTTTGAGTGCCACTGTGAAGCAAATGATAATTCTTTCAAAAACTTTTTAGTGCTTTTCCTTTCCAACATCTGCAATCAATAAGTCTAAAATGGGATAACATTCTAAAACTTAATATTCTAAACCTGGAAAGAATCACAGATATAATTTTAATCCAACTTTCTTGACTGTCACCCATTTGATGGATGAAATACATGGGATGCATAGAAGTGAAGCAATTTGCTTAATGTCATATGGCTACTTAGTTTCAATGTTGGTATTGAAAGACAGAGAACCCCTTCACTATTTACGTCTTTATCTCATTTGATTATAACCATGGTCATTTTCAAAAATTAATCTGTGGTGCTCTTTTTTTCACAAAACCATCAAAAATGCATGTGTTTCCTGTTTGTATTCACCTTGGAGTCTATCCACCATTCTGTGAGAACAGGTGAAAGGAAACTGTGTGAGGGTATCATTTCCCTCTCCTGCTATGGAGTGTAAACCCAAGCCCCCCCCCCCCCACACACACACACAGTGCAAGAGAGAAGCTCATAGAGTTACATACAGAAAAGTCTGTTTTATTCACCCTCAGTGCCACACAATATATGGTACATACAAGACACTCATGACAATTTTGCTAAATGAAGGAGTAGATTTCTCTTCGCTTACTGTCAACTGAATCTGGAAACCTAGCAAAGGGTATATCACATGGATTAAATAGAAGTTGTAGCTTTCAGTGTCTTGTAGATGACATGTCTACCTCTGCAGAGGTGGGAGTGGAGGCTCTTAAAGACAGAAGACCTTGGTGACGGTACCTGACTCCACCTTAGCCTAGCTAAGACACAGGTAAAGGAAGAGATAAAGAATGTGTGGTTCTTCTCCAGATGTAAGAGGAGAGGAAAGTAATGTGCGTGGGGATGAGAAGAAATAAATAAAATGATGCAGAAAGAAAATTAAACACAAGTTGCCATTTTTTAAACACTGACTGAAATGTTCCTTCCTCCTATTGGTGTGGGTTAAAAGTACCTTTTAATTCAGTGTCTTGAAATTCTGGTTCTTATGAAATTCTACCTACTAGACCATACTCCTAATCCTTAAATTAAATATAAGACTCTAAACCAATTGTCAGAAGGGGAAAAGGAAGTATTATAAGTGTGGCCCCATAATGTGATCACAGTACATGTATAGATGGTTTGTTTTCCACTGTTAGGTACACAACAGCAATTTCATTTTTCACTGAAACTTGTTTTTCAAAGTGAAATTTGGCAAATAGTAAGTTGTAACACTTTGAGATCCCTTCACTATGCAAGAACATTCACTTTAAAATTGAAACAAAGGAACTTCACTCCACAGCTGCATGACTGACTTTCAGTGCATCGCCAGATTGCAGCTGACCACTAAGCAATCCTGTGTGTCCTTCTGCCCTACCATGGGCAGGTCATAATTTACAGCCAACCAAGTGACTATAATGGAATCCTCTTTAAAGATGACATTTTAAAAAGTCAAAGTCATATTTTATGTGTTATGCAAGCTCAGCTCATTCTTGATCAAAAGGGAAATGGCTGCAATCATGAAGAAAGTGTTACTAGCTTGAATCTCTTGAACACATGTGAGGACATGTGCACAATTATACACATATATATATATACAAATGCGTACACACAGAGGTCAAATTCTTACTTCTTTGCTTACCTCTTCTTTGCCTGGATTCTGCACTAGATGAGTCAAAAGAGCACTGGCTTTGGGTGGCAAATTTAAGGAGAGACGAAAACTCATCAATCAAGATAAGGATCAGTAACATTGCTGTTCTGAGCCATTATAGGAATCTGAGGTAAAAGGAAAAATCAGCAACATGGATCTTGTTTTTATTGAAAATGGAAATATTTTCTTCATCATGGATTTTTTTTTGTATTACACGATTTAAAAAAAATTTGCGTTAAAATATTACTTATTTGATTTCTGAGTTTTTGATGCTCCTTAAATTCTCCCCCAAGGCAAGTGTCTCCCTCATCTCATTCACCTTACCCTAGTACCACCCCCACCTAAATGATTCTGCTTTGTTGAAGAGAATGGAAGAAATATTCAAGGATTCCATTCTATGACTTCAATTCCTCAATGAACATTAAGAATATTCAACCCCTGAACAACTCATCCTAAACTATGGCCATGTGGCAGTTTAGAAGGAGAATGGACAAATTAAGAAGAAAATTAACAAGTTGGAAATGCATCTGTATGAAAATCTACGGCTTAGCAAGGATCTCGAGCATCAGAAAATATATCCACATTGTGAACTTGAGTCTCTTTTACAAAGTCCATCCCAGAGCACATCTGAACACTTGCAGTGATGGAGAATATGACACTTCCCAACACCGCCCTTTCTAATCGAAATTTATTAGGATGTTCTCCCTTCCACCGAGTCATATCTGAGTCTTTCTTCCTGAAGTTTCACACTTTGGCTCAATTTGAATCCTCTGAGCTATTATTTAATAAGACTAATCCTTATCCCACTCTACTAGACTCAAAATATGAAGGCAGATTAAAATGGCTTTCTCTTGAAGCAAGCAGTTTTCCTCTTGGACATTCATTCTAAAATGATAATTATTAATTTCCTATGTTAAATTGCTGTTCGGGGACTTGCATTCTATGAAAATAAGGATGAACATCCCGGTAGCCATAATTATCATAATTCAGTGCTCAGATTGTTTCCTTAGGATTCTGACTTTCTCAACCCTGGCTGGTCATCAGAGATTTGTCTCCTTAGATCTGGGATGGATCTCAGGCATCCTTGTACATTAAAAGTTCTCCAGGAGATCTGACTGCTTGGGCAGGTTTGAAAACCACTGCAGTTCTAACTATTCAGATAAACAGAAACATCCATTTGCCCTCAATTTCCTCCAAGTCAGGTAAGAAAACCTGCAGGTTAAAGTACTCCATTTACTTTCATAAAGTAAATCCCTTCTCTGTATTTAAGCTTCTCCTGAAAAAGCAATAATTTTTTTTATTGTTGAAAAGAGATTATGTGGGAATTGACTATTTTCCCTGAATTGCTCATGGGGTAGAAAATTTAGGTAAATAGGTTGGTTCCCTTAAGCAATATGTGACATTTGCTCTAGAAGCCAAAGAAATCTCAGTGAATTTTCTGGATTTTAACTCAGGGAAAACAATTATCTTGTAAAAACACTATAATTAAAGATAACAATAATTATACTTTACATCAAAATTTTGTGCCGGGCTTCCATGGTGGCACAGTGGTTAAGAATCCGCCTGCCAATGTGGGGGACACGAGTTCGTGCCCCGGTCCGGGAAGATCCCACATGCTGCGGAGCGGCTAGGCCCGTGAGCCACAACTACTGATCCTGCGTGTCTGGAGCCTGTGCTCCCCAATGGGAGAGGCTGTGACAGTGAGAGGCCCGCACACCACGATAAAATAAATAAATAAATAAATTTTGTGCCTATGGTGTTACCTCTCTGAGAACTCATGAAAGCTCCATGATAAGGGAAAGAATAATATCAGTATACCTACTTACTTCAGTGACCTGACCACAGTCACAATTCTAGTGCCAAATATACAAAATAAGCATTCTAATATTAATATTATTTATTTAATTTAGTACTATGTAATTTAATTTAATTTAGAGCTACCATAACTATAATATTAGTCTCTATGAAATATGCTGTATTTTACTGGTTTAAGAAAAAATTAATTTAAAAAAAGAGTTAAAAAGTACTACAATTTAACCAAGTTTACATGATCTAATATTTTTATTGGGCTTTCACTTTGGCTAAACGATAAGAAATTTTTCTAATTATTATTTTAGGATAAACATTCATGGGCTTAATGAAATTTTACTGTACCTGATTAACTTGATTTCAGACACAAAAGTTGAGTCCTACAATAAAGGAAGAAAAGCATGTGTGGTCCTGCTGACTGTTTATTTGGGCAGAATCAGAAGCACTTTTAAGTCTGGCCGTATTCCCTGTTTTTAAGCTATTTCCCACTTACAAGCACATAATGGCCACAAGGAAATACCTTCAGGTTTTGTACGCTACTCTGAATTTGTTCTTTCAGGAGAGAATACCTTGGAGTTGAAATGCATGTCTTTAATTGAGAGTAATTTCAATTCTAGGATTCATTATACTCATGAACAAGGGTCTTGAGCCAAACATTGTGCTCGGAACTCTAGATTCAGAGATGAACAAGACTGAGTGCTTATTCTCATGCGTCTTTCTTCTACGTCTCAAATAGAGGAGAGGTGGAAATCGGGTACTCTATTTCGAATAAAGGGTGGCTCCTGACTACAGCTTGGATTCTTACATGAATCACTCACAGTTCCTCTAATCATATATAGCGATTGAAGCCAGAGAATTGTAGTTTCCAAAACAGAAAATCCAAATTCTTGAGCTTTGACCAGTTAAAATATTTCAAGCCTGTGCCTATTAGCTTATCCCATGGTGGTGATTTTGTTTTGAGTTCATAAGAATTAATGAAATGAATACCTTTAAAGAGAAGTATCTAGACTTTAGACCAGGAGTATTGCCATCATGCTTTTCAAATATCAAATGGACTTAATAACCCCCAATATTCATCAAATCAGCATTTGTCAAATAGTGTTAGGAGCTTTATGCACAGGCATTAGCCAAAGTAGGATGTCTTTATCTATTTGGAACTAATATTTTTTGAAAAATGTCTCACTAGATTAACTAGAAACTGTCTAGATTCTGTTAGGCAAATTACTGCTGATTTGAGCCCTTTGAGCCCTGACGAAATTTCATCATAAGCGCAGGTTATCCTTGACCATTCCCCTTGAGCTAGAAAGATACATGTTGTCGACTCAAACTACAAAATTATCAGCAAAGAGAGCAAAAAGGAAACATAAAATGTGAGGAATTTTCACAGAAATACACCACGCTATAGGTGTCCAGCACGTCACATTGGATTCATCTCGACAGAAACGGCTTTCACAGAATGCCCACCAGACGTGTTCCCACAGGCTATTTTGCCATCTGTAGTATTAAAAACTATCCATTATGGGTGCCTTGGGGCTAGACTTTTAGAATTGATTACAAAGTGTTCCGTGATACAAAGTGGAATTACTGGCTTTAATTTTCAAAAAAAAAAAAAAAAAAAATCCACCTAGTAGTTTTATTAAATCAGAAACAAAGAATAGATCATGTTTTAGATCTTATATCTGTATTGAAAGAAGATACACATATTTGTTTATGATAGATCTCGATTAATATAAATTCTGTGACTAAATCATGGTCATAGATGTATAATGTATATGTATAATGTAATCTACTCTAAATACCATTTTCTCCTTGCTTTACGTATGCAAAAAGGCACATTTCAAAATCCACAAGCATCCAGCTCATTAAAAGGAAAAATGACGAGGTCTCTTCTTCCTTAAGTTTGATATTCAGATGCAGTTGAAACTACATGGAAAACACTAAACATGTTCTGAAAACCTGTATTATAAATACATTGATTTCTTTCCACTTTAGGAAATAGATAGTAGAGATCATATGGATATTTTAAATCATTTCCTTAAAGCTGTAACACCTTTCCCTTAGATATTCTGATCAGTAGCTATTTAAGCAAATTTTTATTTTTACAAATTGAGAGGTTTTTTTTTTTTTAGTAACCTCTAAAGAGTTGGAGATACCAAAGTGATTGTACAGCCAGTGTTTGGAATCATAGGTTTAGATATTCACAAGCACAAAATAATCCTGTAAGTGTCTTCCAAAGTAATTACTCTACTTCCTTACTTTCTCTTTTATGCAGTGTCTTTGAACTCCTCAAAAAGCACCATTCTGAAAACATATTCTCAGCCTCAAATGACAAATTACGTTCCAATATGTTATCAAGGGAAAATGAAATAACTATTATGCAAATTAGATGCATAATTGCTGCCCTTTATTACTCATAAAAGCTTGATTTGGAATTAGTCCCAGAGGTCATTCAGTCATTGGGACCTCTCCCACTGCAAGAAGCCATAATGTATAGTCTATAAGGCTTATCACCAGCATACACACACACACACACACACACACACACACACACACACGCACACACACATATATATAATTACACACAGTATACTTTGTGTTCAATTTAACTAAATACCTTTGACAGAATTCTGAATAACCCATTGAGTTCAATTTTGGAAGGTCCTTCTACTTTTGCACATTCATAGATGTAGGACATTTCTTCATTCTGAGGTGGGTATTTGTTGTTTCTCTGACAACCTGATGTTTATTGCCTGTTTCTAGCAGAGAATAATTTTTCTCTCCCATTGTCTGCAGTCTTGGTGCAACCTTAGGCTAAATGTTCTTCACTCCCGTTCCAGGGGCTGTAGCAGCCGTGCTTCACCAGCTGCTTCCTCTCCCAGCGCAGGGGACGGGGATGTCATGTAACCATAGGATTCTTCATGCTAGGACTTCTCATGAAGAGTGAAACGAGGATGGAATAATAAGACAAATAATTGGGGGTTTGACAGTCACTCTAGTGCTGGTATGCTAATCAGATAGTTTCTGCAGTTTTCTGCCACTGGCCCCCAGATTTCCTTGCATGTGGCTTCTTGCTTAGACAAAGTCTCCAACCTTCATTTCTGTTTTTATGCCTCCTGACATCTTTCCAATCTATCCTGTTTTCTTAAGTCAACCAGAGACTGTCTATATTGTCAGCAAGCAAAGAACCCTCTCGTCAAAGTTCCCCATAGTTTCCCCCACTCTTCCTAAATTTACTTTCCAGAATTTGTCTATATTCACAAATCCCCCTTTTAAATATAAAATCCTAGTAAATTCTAGTAAAACAAATAAGTCCCCTACAACTGCTACTTAGATTTTTGAATTCTAGACCTTAGACAACTCTGATCATGTTTCTTCTCTGGAGATTAAACTCATCTGGAAATATGGAACTTTTAGTTAAATAAAACCCATGAGTCTCCTTCCCAGCTATTTTTTGTGTGTTTTGAGGGGATGAGCTGAATATCAATTTCTTGGTTGTGATATTCTGTTTTTATACAAGATGTTACCATTGGCAGAAACGTGGTGAAGGGTATGAGAGATCTTTTTGTATTATTTTTTACAATTGAATTTAAATTTATCTCAAACTTGAATTTATCTCAGAAATGAATAAAGGCTAGTTATGAACTACTAAATTTAGATTGCTATATACTAACTTTCTAATTTCCACTAAATATCTGATTTATCAACAGAAATTTATAAAACATTGTCATAGGGACATTAACAAAATAGTAATGAACAAAATGAGAGTGACTGGTACCACCACTATTTTTCAATATTATTGTAAAAGTTCTAAAGTCACTAAAATACAATTAAAAATAGGAAGCATTATTGGAAAAAAAGACAAAACTAGAACCATTTCCAAATTATAGGAATATTTATATGGGAAAGTATTAAGAGCATAATTCAAAAATTGACAGAAGAGAGAAAACAGATGATCCACAGAGGAAATCATTTTAATAACTAAAAAAGTAAAATTATTTAATCTTACTATAAATAAGATATTGGTTTTCACTTATGCATTTTAAGAAAATTTATAACATTTAATATTTCTGGGATGGGATGAACAGAGATCAGATACATTATAAGAGAAAATGGAGAAGTTAAAAAAACATCTGGAGTGTAAAGTAAGGTATTACCTTAGCTGCTGCTGTGAGCAGAAATTGGTACAAGTCTTTTAGAAAGCAGCAGTAAAACTGTTTGCCTACATAACACTACTTCATTTTATTTTTCTCAGTAAATATCTGCATTGGACTCTATTCTAAGCACATAAAGGACTTGGGTAAGGATTTATATGATATGATAAAGCTATAAGGTTGACATAATAAACATAAAAAGGTTTGGTCTGAATATCCAATACTGGGATCTTGATGAAATACATTTATGGATGGATTATTTACAGCCTAAATCATGTTTTTATTAAGAATATTTACTAACTAAAATATAATGTTAAACGACCAGAAGGAAATTCATTAAAGTGTTAACAGTTGTTATTTCTGGGCAAGGGCTTATTGCTAATTTTAATATTCCTTTCTCATGAAAATAATTTAACTCTCTGAAGTTGCTGATGGTTCAAACGCTGTTCAATAAAGGTACTTATATTAGTCAGCTAGGGCTGTCACAACAAAATATCACAGACTAGATGGCTTAAGCAACAGAAATGTATTTTCTCACAGTTTTGGACACTACAAGTCTAAGATCATGGGGTCAGTAGGGTTGATTTCACTCTGAGAAATCTCAGAGTCCTGGCTTACAGATGGCTGCCTCCCCTCTTTGCTTTCACATGGGCTTTCCTCTACGTGTGCCTGCATCCTCTTCTTATAAGGACACCAGTCATGTTGGATTAGGACCTACCTCAATGCCCTCATTTAACCTTAATTACCTCTCTAAAGACCCTATCTCCAAATAAAGTTATATTCTGAGGTACTGGCATTTAGAACTTCAACATATGAATTTTTGCAAAAACATCATTCAGTCCATAACAGCTCTCTAGACAGATCAAAAGGTGCCATAAACAGCCAAGCCAGTCTGCTCTTCTGGAAATAAATTGTCATGGTTAATAATGAGAGAAGAAAGATTATTCAGCTCTGCTTGATTTAAAAGCATCAAAGCTGCTGTGGCCCATTAAGTTAGGAGATATGCTTTCTAGGGTCTGTCATTGTACAGCTGCTGGGATAGACCATTAATCAGATTCCATATATCTGATGGGATGAACTGATAGGAAAGAAAGCTGATATACGTACACCTCGGAAAGACCCATCAATGTGTATCATCCATATATGTTTCTCTTTGTGATCCCAAGGAGCCTGCCTAGCTGGACTAATTCAGTATTTACTAGATTTATAGTGAGAAAAACAGTAACCACAACAAATAGTTATGACTGTTAGGGGCAAGTCCCTCTCACTAGAAAACTATTACTATGCTTGTAGGATAGACATAGTACTTTGGTGAAAGAGAATTCTGTCAACAACACAACAAAATAAAAATTTTACATGTGAATGGTTAGCCTGATTTTATAAACCTTAGCTATCCACAAGTATTCATTCCTGAGGGTTCTGGAAAGCAGCTATTATACTATAGATCACTTGACTATTTTGGCTTTTAAGGGAAAAGATGGAATTTAAGTAAAGATTTATCAGAGGAGTTGATAGCTTTTTTCTAAAACTATATTAAGTACAGAAGAAAGTAAAAACCATTTGTAGTTTGAAGTATTTGAATATTAAACAAAGTAGAGGGAAATATCTTGTTTTCTGCAACAGAAAACTAAAGAATCTAAAGGAATCTTATTTGGAGGATGACATGGAATTATCTGTTATCTGAAGCCATGAACAGGAATGAGAGGACCTCCAGGCTTTCAACAGGTAGGGGTTGAGGACAAGTTGAATTCAGACATTTGAACATTTGAGGACGAAAAACCTTACTCTGCAAAGGCAGCATTCTCCTTAAAATGTTGTCCAATTTCTGCTAAAGTAAATGGCTAGGCAGTCACATAAAAAGGAAGGTTATTGTGTACCAACTAGCAAAGGGAAAACAATTTCAGAAGTTCTTAATATTTTTAATGACCCTCCTCTTCAGGAATACAGCCCTAATATACAGATATATGTTTACTGTTAAGTGCTATACAAATATTAGTGTTTTAATAGATTAATACATATTATAATATATAAAAATAGAAATTAAGAATATTAAAAGAATACGATCAAATAAATACAAATAAAAATCTGAATACTTAATTATTCAAATTCTGTGATTAGCTAGAATATCCCTTGGGGTGTACATCATCCACTTTACGGAATTTCTGTTTCATATTATAGATGTTTAGTGTCTAAAAATATTTTCTTTCCACTTATGGAGATCTACATAGAAATATCAAGAAAGGACTCATCATAAATGGTAGGTGTGGTTCTTCTTATCTTTGTTTATTTCTTCACCAACCAATCAAAGCAACATTCAGCTGTATCATTAAAATATAAGGCAGTATATAATGTTAATATCATATTGGTCCTCTCTTTTAAATAACATTTATTGTCAGCTTAAATGGAAAAATTATAGAATGATTGTAGGAGGATATTTTCTCAACTCTTTTTTTTTTTTTGTAGTACGCGGGCCTCTCACTGCCGCGGCCCCTCCCGCTGCAGAGCACAGGCTCTGGACGCACAGGCTCAGCGGCCATGGCTCATGGGCCCATCCACTCCGCGGCATGTGGGATCTTCCTGGACCAGGGCACGAACCCGCGTCTCCTGCATCGGCAGGCGGACTCTCAACCACTGCGCCACCAGGGAAGCCCTCTCAACTCTTTTAATGATTCTTAATTAGTGAAACAATTTGCACAGTTCTCATTACAAAAGGCATTGACTAGCCCTATTTTAAAGTGCTTTTCACAATAATCCCATTTCCAAATCATACAAGTATGCCGATCTGTCCTAATCAATTCATTTTTTTAAATGAGGCAACATAGGCAGCTTGCAATCTTTAAACTTATGAACACATTGGTCTCCCTTTTGGATTTTGAATTTAATTTTATTTGATTTTTGGCATGCGAAGTTTTATGATTTGTTTCCATTATAGTATTTCAGTTGTTTTTTAAATACAAAAAACTAGTGATAGTCTGACCACGTCTATCTTGCTGAAGGACTAGCTGTATTGTCCTGGCTGGTGAGTCACCTCTGGATGCTGAACAATGATTCTGACAAATCTACAACAGCTGCATGCTTTGCCAGAGAAGAGAAAAGGGAACCCACTTGGGATGCACAAAAACCCTCCTTAAAGCCAGCCTTTTCCAGGCCTTAGAGAACATTCCTAATTTGAGTCTCCACTGGAAGAATACACGGCCACTCACATGTTCATGAAAAAGGACATTTTTAACTTCCAGCCTATGAAACAAATTCAGGGAAACCAGAACGAAAGAGACAGTGGGGTATTTGGCATAGCAAACAATGTGGTCACTGATGTATCAAGAGCCACTAGCTTTGACATTGAAAAACCTATAAAATGTAGTTTCTACCTCATATTGCCATGACTAATTTAATTTGTTAAGTCAAGTTGGAAGACTATTTCAGGTGAAATAAAAGCAATTCTTTGCAATAACATTTCACTGCAGTGCACTCACATAATTTAGCATTTATTTGAAACTCAGTTTACCAAGAAAGCACACATACAAAAATTAATGTTATACATATACTCTATAGTTACCACCGAATAAGTGCCTTTGACAGATATGTCATACTTGCCTTTTTAACATCAGCACTGACAGTTTGTAAAGTAATGAAGGTAATATAAAAGTAACACCTTCATACTCATACTGACATCAGTGAAAGTATATAAAAAAGAATGTCTGCTGTTTGTCAACTTTGCTTCCCAATACCTTACTCAGATTTTCCATGGAGTTGGTAAGACTCTAGTGTTTAAAATAGGCACACTTGTCTGCAAGGAACAGAGACAAGCCCAACTTAGCACAAACAACAAGCGTTATTATAAGGTTACAAGCAGATGTAACCTAGGAGAAGCTAGACAACCTGGCTTGAGAAAGCTAGGAAAGGAAGAGCCTGTAGATCAGGCCATAGAATTTCCATTTTGTAACTTTGCCATTTATTGACTCAGCTATCTCTCCGCTCCACACTATCATTTTCTAGTTGTCAAATTCAGTTTTTCCTTCGTCTGTACTCTGCACAGAGGAAATCTGGTTGACTTAGCTCATATTTTCACAGCCTGCTGGCAAGTACCAACCGTACCGTGGGTCATTATGTAAATGGAGGTGCACAAAGCAGAGAGCATTTGGTGAAGTGTTAGCTAGAGGTGAAGCTGGGGATTGCTGTGCAGAGATTGGTGCTTCCTGCACACCTAGTTTCCTGAACCAACCATCTAGCTGGCTGGATCCAACCAAGGATTCAATTCCAGCAGCACCCAAAGAGTTTAGGTTCTAACTTCCTTGGGGAAAAACACATAAGCACTGCTCACCCCCATGCCTTTCCTGGTGAGTCCAACTGTCTGCTCTCAATCCTAAACTATCTCTAGACACACATCCTTCTTGTTGCCACCTTGAAAACACCTGATGCCCACAATTAATGGCCCTTGCCATTGTTGGCTTCTCCTCTGCATACCTTCCTACAGCAACTGTTTTGGGCTCAGCCACTGTCACTGGGTCATTGAAATATGGATGCTTACAGCTCATCAAATTAGAGAAGTGGTTCTCAAAGGGAGGGTGTATTGTTTCCCAGGGGACATTTGGCGATGTCTAAAGACATTTTTTGATGTCACAACTGATTCCTACTGATATCTAGTGAAAAGAGCCCAGGGCTGCTGCCAAGTGTCCTGCAATCCACAGGACAGCTCCCGTAGCAGAGAAGGATCTGACCCAAACTGTCAAGAGGGCCAAGGCTGAGAAACCCTGGTGTAGAGGCATTCTGAGAATCACATCTCAGGAGAACATATATGCAGGCTAATTTTGAGCAGAACAGTCTCTGAGTAAGAGCAAATCTCATGACCTGAGGGAGAACCCTCTGTGAACATCCTTTCTCACAGGTTTGAGCCTCCAAGGTGACTGTCACCCTGTGTTGCATTCCTTACCAGTACTGTCTGGCATTGGTCCCCAAATGTTTTGGCAGTGGGGACCGGTTCCATGGAAGACAATTTTTCCATGGACGGAGGGACGGGGGCGGAGGATGGTTCAGGCAGTAACACAAGCGATGGGGAGAGATGGGAGCGGAGCGGCAGATGAAGCTTTGCTTGCTTGCCCACCGCTCACCTCCTGCTGTGCAGCCCGGTTCCCAACAGGCCACGGACTAGTACCGGTCCACGACCCAGGGGTTGGGGACCCCCGCTGTATGGTATATATGCATGCAGAGACACTGATGGAACTAAAGAATTATGTCTCTTGCCCTTTATTCTTTCAAAAGTCAGCACACAAAGAAGGGTAGCCAGTTCTACATCTCCCCAGATACTGTCTCTGTTGCATTCACAGAACCATAAAAGCCTAAATGCAAATAGGACTCCTTGTGCTCAGTTAAGAGCTTATAGATCAAGCCCTCATTAATCCTTGGCTACTTTACTGAATTTAGGGCAGTCTACTCAACTTGATCTTTAAGAGCGCTTGGAATTCAAATGAAGGGGTTGATCAATCTAGGAAGGAACTAATATTTTCCTGGTGTTTTTATATGCCAGACCCTGTGCTGGCTTGGATTAAATTGTAAAATTGAAACATGTACCCTTTCACTGATTAGATAATTGTATCTCTCAAGTGATGTTTGTCTTGTTATATGAATATAATCTTTCCTTTATGCCAACAGTAGCACATGATGCCACGTCTATTCCTGGGGCTCACTAAGTATTTTCTGAACATGTAAATTTTTCTCAAATCTTTACTCTTCCCTATGCATATGAGGAACACATTAATACTCCCACACTCCCATCAATAACTGCAGAGTGGCTTTTCTTAAGCAGATGTGCAGTGGGTAGTATTCAAATAAGTGCTGGGTGGGAGGCAAAAAAAGAGACAGATGTGAGAATTTGCAAACTTTATCAAGTATACCTGATACCTCTGACCTCCAGTTGAAAATGACTGCTTTATACTTTCTTATCAACATCTCAACCCCAGTGAAGACTTTACGAGTTTCCAAAACATTCTGAACTTTGTTTCTGCCTTAATACCTAATGCATCCTTTCCTCATAAGCTTTCTTAAAACCAGAATTAAAATAACAAAATAGGGCTTCCCTGGTGGCGCACTCGTTGAGAGTCCGCCTGCCGATGCAGGGGACACGGGTTTGTGCCCCGGTCCGGGAAGATCCCACGTGCCGCGGAGCGGCTGGGCCCGTGAGCCATGGCCGCTGAGCCTGTGCGTCTGGAGCCTGTGCTCCACAATGGGAGAGGCCACAACAGTGAGAGGCCCCCGTACCGCAAAAAATAAATAAATAAATAACCCAACCAATGTGATGTTCAGTAACAACAAGAAACGTTGCAAATATAATCAAATGGCTAGAGGATGAAGCAGCTATATAACCAAGGTTGTGGAAGGCCAGATACAAGACTTTGAGTCTAAATGCTGGACACCATATGCAAATTTTATAGCATACTCTTCCTGAGTAAGAAATCTTGAGCATGATTTAAATGTCATAAACATTTTACAAGTCTTTCCTGGCAGCAGATTTCCTGTACTGGGAGTTAAAGGGCAAGTGTAAACCTGAGAACATGCTCTACATATGTATGACAGATATAAAAGCACACAGAATGACCTTTACAAACATATAAGCCTGGCCACTTTTATCCTGAAGAGAAACTACCACACTGAACCCACATTTTGGTGGAGTCAGTCACTGATATTTAAAATCTGTTGCTCTGAAAATAGAGTGGTCTCCTTTATAAGTATATGGGCAATTATCTCATGTTCTGGGAGTTAGACCAACATTTTATCATTCAAAATTTGTTCTCTTTTTAAAAAAAATTCCTAACCCAGAAATACAATAAGACACACAGTTTATCCAGATAAGTTAAACTCTTCTCTAATTAGTTTCTAATGTAGTCCCTTGATATGGTTAATTTTACAAGTTGATTATGGCCATCGTGGCTTAATTCCAGAACAAAGGGTTTAAAGTAAGTTCCCTGCCTTCAAATGACTTGATCAAGTTTATATTACAGGACGACAGGTTTGGGAAAGAGGGAAGAGAGAGAAAACAAGTAAGAAAAGGTGTTTCAACCTGAAGCACAGGGCAAGAGGAGAAGGCTGGATGATGGATGGACAGCAGATTATATTTGCTTCTTAGTTTTGTCCAGGGCCAGTGGAGGTATAAATATCAAATAAATGCATTCTCACTTTTGCCTTCCCTTTTGTCTGCCACCCTAAAAGAAACTTCCCCACTGATTTATTTATCCACAGAGTAAAAGGCTGGCTCTATAAACCCCAAATATAGAAACAAAAGTTTAAAACCTGAGAAAGGAATACATTTTTTTTTTTAATTCAGATTATCGTCTAGACTGGTTTATTAGCAGCATTGGTTTGATCCACTCAGGGAAATTAAAAGCTGCAAATGAACAAATCTTGATATGTCAGGACAAAATCCAACCTTGAAATGGCATTCTTGTCTTTTCTGGGGCTTTTTCTGATGTCATGGAAACACCACTCCCTGACTGGAATTGGAGAAAACAGCAGAAAACATTTAGCCTGAAAACATGAACCATGGTCTTAGATTGGCACCATTTCAAATACTGGAAATTTTGTTTACAGGCACACCTCATTTTATTGTGCTTCCTTTTATTGCACTTTGAAGATAATTTTTTTTTTTTTTTTTTTAACAAATTGAAGATTTGTAGCAATCTTGTGTCGAGTAAGTGTATGTGCCAGTTTTTCCAAGAGCATTTGCTCACTTTCTGTCTCTGGGTCACATTTTGGTAATTCTTTCAATATTTCAAACTTTTTCATTATTATTATATTTGTTATGATTATCTGTGAACAGAGACCTTTGATGTTACTATTGTAATTTTGGGCGGAGTGCCACGAACCACACCCATATAAGACCATGAACTTAATTGATAAATGTTGTATGTGTTCTGACTGTTGCACCTACCAGCCATTCCCCCACCTCTCTCTCTCTCCTTGAGCCTCCCTATTTCCTGAGACAAACAATATTGAAGTTAGGCCAATTTGTAGCACTCCAGGTGTTCAGGTGAAAGGAAGAGTCTCATGTATCTTACTTTAAATCAAAAGCTAGAAATGATTAAGCTTAGTGAGGAGGGGATGTTGAAAGCTGAAATAGGCTGAAAGCTAGGTCTCTTGCACCAAACAGTTAGTCAAGATGTGAATGAAAAGGAACAGTTCTTGAAGGAAATTAAAAGTGCTACTCCAGTGAACACATGAATGATAAAAAAAAAGTTAATCAGCCCTATTGCTGATCTGGAGAATATTTTAGTGGCCTGGATAGAAGATCAGACCAGCCACAACATTCCCTTAAGGCAAAACCTAATTCAGAGGAAGGCCCTAACTGTCTTCAACTCTGCGAAGGCTGAGAGAGGTGAAGAAGCTACAAAAGAAGCATCTGGATGCAGTAGAGGCTGGTTTGTAAGGTTTAGGAAAGAAGCCATATCCATAACATAAAAGTGTAAGGTAAAAGCAGCAAGTGCTGCTGCAGAAGCTACAGCAAGTTATCCAGAAGATCTAGCTAAGATAATGAATGAAGGTGGCTACACTAAATAACAGGTTTTCAGGGTAGACAAAGCAGCCTTATATTGGAAGAAGATGCCATCTAGGACTTCCATAGCTGGAGAGGAGAAGTCAATGCCTGGCTTCAAAACTTCAAAGGAAAGGCCAACTCTCTTGTTAGGGGCTAATGCAGCTGGTAACTTTAAGTAGAAGCCAATGCTCATTTACCATTTTGAACATTCTAGGGCCCTTATGAATTATGCTCAATGTACTCTGCCTGTATGCTATAAATGGAAAGCCTGGATGAGAACACATCTGTTTACAGCATGGTTGACTGAATATTTTAAGCCCACTGTTAAGCCCTACTGCTCAGAAGAAAAGATTCCTTTCCAAATATTACTGTTCACTGACAATGCACCTGATCACTCAAGAGCTCTGATGGAGATGTACAATGAGATGAATGTTATTTCTCTTGCCTCCTAACACAACATCTATTCTGTAACCCATGAATCAGGGAGTCATTTTTACTTTCAAGTCTTACTTTTTAAGAAATGTATTTCATAAGGCTATAGCTGCCATAATAGTGATTCCTCTGATGGATCTGGGCAAAGTAATTTGAAAACCTCCTGGAAATGATTCACCATTTAGATGTCACCAGGAATATTCATGATTCATGGGAAGAGGTCAAAATAGCAAGGTTGACAAGAGTATGGAAAAAGTAGATTACAACCCTATGGGTGATTTTGAGGAGTTCAAGACTTCATTGTAACTGCACCTGTAGTGGAAAGAACAAGAGAACTAGAATTGGAAGTGGAGCTTGAAGACATGCCTGAATTGTTGCAATCTCATGACAAAATTTTAATGGACGAGGAGGTACTTCTTATGGATAAACAAAGAAAGTGATTTCTTGAGATTGAATCTGCTGCTGGTGAAGATGCTGTGAAGATTGCTGAAATGACAACACAGGATTTAGAATATCACATAAATTTAGTTTGATAACCTAGCAGCAGGGTTTGAGAGGATTGACTCTGATTTTGAAAGAAGTTCTACTGTGCATAAAATGGTATTCAACGGCATTGCATGCTACAGGGAAATCATTCCTGAAAGGAAGTCAATTGATGTGGCAAACTTCATTGTCTTATTTTAAGAAATGGCTGCAGTGACCCCAACCTTCAGAAACTACAACCCCCATCAATCAGCAGTCACCAATGTCAAGACGGGACTCTCCACCAGCAAAAAGATTACAACTCACTGAAGGTTCTAGCATTTTTTAGCAACAAAGTATTTTTTAATTAAGGTATGTACATTGTTTTTTTAGACATAATGCTATGGCACACTTAATAGACTACAGTATAGTGTAAACATAACTTTTGTATGTACTGGGAAACCAAAACTTTCCTGTGACTCGCTTTATTGGAGTATTCGTTTTATTGTGGTGGTCTGGAATCCAACGGGCAGTATCTCCGAGGTATGTCTGTAATTTGAATGGCTGTTGTTTTGAGTCATTTGTTGCCTTGCACTAATTCTAAAGGAAGTGATCAGCAGGTAAAGAAAAGCCGTTCTGCACTACTCATTGGTAATACATTTAGAAATCTCAACCATACAAGAGTGTTTTCTTCTCTGCTTCAGATTGAAAGCCCAAAGAATGTGAATCTTAAACATGCCGGATCTTGAGAATTAAGCTCTTATATATCTGGATACTCAAGTTATTTATTTTTGTAAGAAACATTTTACAAAGCTTCTTTTTAATGTCTGAGCCAGCAGCATAGCCCATGTACATTGAGAAGATGTAAGCCTAAGAGAAGGAGCGTACCAGCACACTAAATGAATTAAGATCATCAGACATGCCCCCAAACCACTGTGGGAATCTAATATATAACATCAGGAGAGTTTATTTTTCCATGAATCCTTCTTCCAATTACTGTATAGTCTAGCTCTGCCACTTCATGTAACATTATGTAAAGAATTCTCTATTAAAGTCATAGCAATAAATTCCAGCACTTCTGGTCCACTTTGCATGGGATAAGCATGCTACGCCTGTTATTCATTTCAAGTGCATTTCGTGTGTGGTTGCCGTCACTGGAACTAGATAACAAATAAAACAGCATGGAAAGTAATGTGATGCAGAAGATATTATTAGTATTATTATTTTATCTGGATCCAGCTTGCAAGAAAGTTTTTTCATGTCTGGTGAAAAAGGATACTGCAATCCTATCGCTGGACAATCTGTTAATAGCAGACATCAAGGAAATGTAATTCGTCTGCTTTGATAACTCTGTTGGGGATTTAGAGACTACTCTAAAAATTAGCTGTAATTCACTTGGAGAAAAAGATGTGACTATATGAGAGCAAAGAATTTCCTCACTGGGTATGGCTACTTGCTTAAGCCCAGTCCTATAACATTTTGAAATTACATTCCTCCCCAAATTTAAGTGCAATATTAGATATGTGGCTTTCTCAGAATCCTGAAGCTTATTATTCCCGTGCTGGGTCAAATTTTTATTCCATTTTCTGCACCTAACCAGGTACTTTTTCAGATCTTATTAGTATGACAATAATTTTGAATGTACTTTTTGCCTTGTTCGCTGATTAAAAAAAAAATGATATGTCATTTTACCTACTAAACTAGAAGACTGCAAGAAAAACTATCTTATTATAGATTTCTATAAAACTTAAAATATTACTAGACACCCAGACTACCTGAAACCAAATATATTATATCATCCTATTTTTCACATTGATCACCCAGATCTTTTTCTCTTTCTTGATTGTGTTGTTTCTATTGATTTCCAGTGTATTCCTTGGACCTGACATATAGCAAGTGGTGAATAAGTGTTCATTGGATTGAATTATTGTCTAGTTTTTACTCATTTAGTGGTATACCCATCAGTATAAAAAGAATTACAGTAGTCCCATGAAGTTTCAATTTCGATATAGTTACTATATCTAGATAAGTATCTTATTTTACCTGGTCAGATCTGGTCTAATCTTAACTCTTCTGAACTCTTCACACTTGTTTCTCAAGATAGCTGAGGATTTATTACTTTACATAAATGTTAGTTTTCATCCCCTCTATTACTTGTGTTGAAAGAGATAAGAGAGCAGTGTCAATGGTGAGTCATTGAAATACAGATTTTGGACAGATTAGGACTGCTTCCCATATCATACAAGGACTCTTCTGAAAAACATTTTAAACTGAATTAAATGGTCATATCAAGGAATGTAGGGATAAACTAAGTTGCTCTTCAGTCACATCGTCCACTTTTCCTCAATGCTGCTTAATTATGTTTTTTTCTTTACATTTTTTTATTTAGCTCTTGGCATACATATTGCCTACACCACAGGCAATAAAACATTAAAAAAAAAAAAGAAAGGAATTGGTTTAATATACCTGCGTTTATAAAGTGAAAAAAATCGTCTATGTTAATAATGTTTATTCAACTGAATATTATAAATTATTATTTGATGAGACTTTTTACATCAGAAAGAAGAGAATCTCCTTCTCTGGATATACACATAAGGAATCAATAATTTGTTGTAATTCATGATAATATTAGTAGAAGTAATTGTCTCCTAAGAAGGTAAAAGTTCTGTTTTTAAATGTGTATATATATAATGTGACATATGAAACAAAGGCCATTGAATTTTTATGTCTTTTCCTTCATATTGAAGTGTGCTCCTCTGAAGTACTGGTGGTACTCCCTCACTCAGATTCTGAGAGCTGACTGTTGCAGTGATGTCATAAATGTGATACTTTATGAGTTTGACATAATGCATGCAGTAAGCCTTAGGTGTATTGGGACTAAGCTAAGTTCATTATTTTTTCACTACTGTACTGTAAAATGCATTTTAGTTCCTGTCCAAGTTATTTATGTCTTAAAATTAGATGCAATCTTTTCAAAGAAGTAAGGTGAGATACTGGGGGGAAAGGACCAGATGTAACATTTGCAGCTTTCCATTTGTGAACTGTGTTCTCAGAGCCCAGGGGCAGCAGCTACACAATTAAGGCCACATCGATCTGCTCCCATAATTACACTGTAGACAGGTGGACTGGGGTTTGCAGCTTACACGTGTATGTGACTTCTCCTGGTTTTCAGTTTTTAAGTGAATCTAGAGTTTCAAACAGGTGTAAAATTGACACTCTCTGAGGTCCTCCAAGCTTTTGTGAAATAGTGGTAATGGAAGTGCGGGTGGAGCTTCCAACACAGTTCTAAGCACTAAGTGAGCTCCAGGCAGGACAGCTGGAGGCAAAGGCCCAGGCCCTGAAGGTAGAGCATGGCTGCAGCCCCTTCCAGAACCCTGTACACATGTTAGCGGCTGCTAGCAATGCTAGCTGCCATTTCCTTAGTTCTTACTCTGTACTAGGCTCTGTGCTAAATTGCCTTATACTCATGCTTTCTTTCTACTCCTCACAATAAAACTGTGCACTGTGATGAGGAAACTGAGGCAAAGTTAAAACAAATAACTTGTTTCATGTCCCAAAGCTACCAAGGGACAAAGCAGACTTTCAAATCCAGCTCTGAGCCTGAAGCTAGTTGTTTCATCTTCCTCACCAAGTTCACTGTCCCCCAAATACAGCACTTGATTCAGCTTGTATCACGGAATTTCAAGCTGTTTTATTCCTCTAATAAATAGACCATTTTACCAGCACAGCCTGGGTCTGAGCATGTTTGATAGGTCTCCTCTTGAAAGTCAGTTTCCACATTTTTAATTCCACTTGGCTGTAGCAAATGGGTCCCAACCCAAGTAAACGACTCAGTCCTCCTTCCTCTGTGGCCCATGGAGTTTGATGTTCATTTTTCACGAGCACCAAAAAAAGTCTGAATTCCTTGTCACTTAAAATAAAATAAAGATTTATAAGATTTAATAGAAAGGCTACTGATGTAGTGTAACTGATGCTGAAAGCTCAGCTTCTCTGTACACTGGTGCAGAATCAAATTTTGAAATAGTTTTGGGTGAAGTAGAAAAGGATAGCTTTATTGCTTTGCAAGGCAAAGAGGACCACAGCGGGCTCCTGCCTCAAAAAATTATGTGTCACAACCTAGGAGGATTTGATGATGAATTTTATAGCAATAGTTCAAGGGTGGGGCTGCTGACAAGATGAGGGTGTGTGCAGGGTCTCAGATGGTCTGGGTCTCCTAACCTTGATGAGCTTCTCTGGTCCCCTTAATTTTGTCTCAGGTGGTTTCTTGGCTGTTCCTCCCTTGATTAGCAACTGTTCAAATCTGCCCTTTGGAACTCAGGGAAGGTCATGGAGGCTGGGGTCTTACCTACGAGAAATGGAGGACCAAAAATGTCTTCCGTACATGGGAACCCCACAGGGTCCTGCTTGGTTTCATAACTAGAATACAAAGATGGGTCAGTGGAAGGCGCTGCTGTTCCAGCCATCTAGAGAGTTCTGTGTGGTGTCCTTCAAACACCTCTTCTCCCGTCACTGCTACCATCATCTATTATACATCCAGTTCCTTCTCCATTAAGTGCCACCAGAGAAGGGAATTGCTGAGACTAGGCTATTAGACTACGTTCAGGAATCAGATCAGTGGGAATTTGAATGCTGACTTAACACCCAGAAGCTCTGGGTTTCTAGACCTCTTTAAACCTCAGTTTCTTTGACTTTTTCTTTTCTTTTTTTTCAGCGGTGCCGTGCAGCATGGGGGACCTTAGTTCCTCGACGAGGGATTTAACCCATGCCCCCTGCAATGGGAATGTGGAGTCTTAACCACTGGACCACCAGGGAAGTCCCTCTTTGACTTTAAACAAGAATGTTAATTATATTGTTGTGTTTAACTCTTTCTTTTGGGTTGTCAATGTTCTAGTTGCAGCAGAAACTGCAGGACTTGCCATTTAAAATGGATCCTGCTCTCTTTACATTGCCAGTACAATATGTGAAGCAGTTGCTTCTCCAACCACTGTAGTTGGTATGAAAGAGGGGAAGTCCACAGGTAGCTAGACGGCAAGTAATGGGAAAGTTATGGGAATTTTTTTGAATTTGTGGTTGTTGTCATAAGTGGTTGGGGGGAAAGCATGCTAGGAATTGAGCTCACAGTGTACACAGATGACCTTTATCCTACTGTCCTTGGTCCTAGGGACCATTTCCATCAGCAACGAGAGATGCTCAAAGCCAAAAAGAGGTCTGATGTTTGTCGGGTCTGTGTTGAAACAGACCATGTCAGGCTGTTCAGTGATTCATTCTAAAGACACATCTAGATGCAATATTTGTCTTCCCGGTGAAAAAACTTTCTTGAAGGATGTTTTTAAGGTAACACTTTCAATTCAGTTGGGCATCCTGCCAATCAGGCCCCTCCCAGTTCCCAAGTCATGTTGAAGGGTGGAGCCCAGTTATCAAATGCCCTAATTGCAATTTACTCTTAAGCAGTACTTGTTACCAGCTGAGTGAAATTTTTCTGTAAATTCCCTTTTGTCTTTCACAGCAAATCTCCTTCCCTGAGGCTTCTCCTGTCAACCCAATCTCTGAAGATCTGCCCAACCCTCCCCACCCACATTTACCCTAGCACCTTTGTTCCCAAAATGAACACTCTCTTTGAAGGCTATAAAGACTCAAATTCAAATATCATCATAAATTGTTGAAGAAGTAAGACCACGTGAATATAAACAGCTATCAAAAAGGCAAGATGCAGCAACACATGTTATCTTCCAGGCCAAAAAACAGAGATTAAATAAAAAGACTTTCATGAGTGGCTCTACTTGCAGTGAGCTGGGCCAGAAGATGCATGAGAGGACCAATAGTACCACAAAGAGTTGCAACGAGTGGTCCTTCATTCCTTATCGTCACATGACACCTAAAATCTAATTGCACTAGTTTCCTATTGCGACTGTAACAAATTACCACAAACTTCATGGCTTAAAACAATACAAATATATTATCATACAGTTCTGGAGGTCAGAAATTCTAAAATTAACATGTTGGCAGGACTGTATTCCTTCTGGAATTTCCAAGAGAGAATCCATTTTCTTGCCTTTTCCAGCATCTAGAGGTTGCCCCCTTTCCTTGGTTCATGGAGAGATGTTCCTTCATCACCAAAGCTCATCATTTCAACCTCAGATTCTGTCATCATGTCTCTCTGTGATCCTCCTGCCTCCCTCTTACAAAGGCCCTTGTGATTACTCTGAGTCCAACTGAATAATCCAAGATGCTCTCATCACAAGTTTCTAAACTTACTCATATCTACAAAGTCCCTTTTACCATGTAAGGTGACATAGTCACAGGTTCCAGGGATTAGGATATGGACATCTTTGGAGGGCCATTAGTCAGCCTACCACAGTAATCAACTGATATCTATTGAGCATTTACACGTTATTCCTTCCTTCCATTTAAAAGTGTTGAATATCTCTCATAATGTAAGGAAATTTTAGGTTTTAGAGACAAAAATAAGTAAGACTTTGTCCCCACCCATAACAATAAGAATATTATTAATCTCTTATATAATATGTGCTAAACACGCTAAGTATTTAATTCTTCTTTTAATCTCACATTAAGCCTATGATGTAAGCTCCATTCCTCCTTCCATTGTACAGCTGAGAAACCCGAGTCACTGAGAAGTTCAGTAATTTCCCAATGTAAACTAATAGTAAGAGGTAAAATCAGGATCTAACCCAGGTAGCATGTCGCTGAGCCTGTCACTCATCTGGTTTGCTCCCAGACAGCCCTCTTTACAGTTCACTATCTATATCTTGTCAGTATAAATCATTCAGACTTCAGCTAACTTTAAGAACAGTTTCTGGCACATAGTAAGTATTCTGTAAATCACAATGATGGCAATGATGATGATGATGATGATGGAAGTTATGATAATGATGACTTGAAGAATAAATTGGCTACATTTATTAGGGAAAGGTTTGGCTAAGGAAGGGTGAGATCTAATGTTCACTTACTTATTAGCGCTGCTGGGGTATTACATTCAAATATAGAAAGAGCAAACGAAGAAGAGTTCCAGAAGACAAACCCTGATGAGGAAAGAGAACAGACACTTCTTAGTTGCCATTTTCTGCTCCTGGAATTAAACAATGTATTTGTCCTATGGCTTTTCTAATTATCAACTAATTAAGGAAATGATGGATAACTACTGCCTCTTCCCAGTAGTACAGCAAGGTAGGTGGGCCAGTGCCCTGAGCAAAGGGGTGTGACAAATGCATGGCATCTGCCATTAGCAGCATAATCTCAGCTCCCTAAACAGTAACCCTAGCCAATCTTTTAAACTGTCCTGTGATTCGATTTACTCTAAATTATGCCTCCTCTCAGATGTCTAAATCCAGGAAATTCTACATCATCTCACACTGAAGCTAAATATATTGAAGTACACAAATTAACATCTCAGCTTATTAGCAGCAACAAAAGGAAATGTCTACAAATTCAAACTCAGTCATGATAATTGAATTTCTGTTAAACATCCTGTGAGGTATAGTTTTACTAACGGGGTGGGCAAGAAAGTCATTTTAGTTGCTACCATGATGAAATGGGCCTCTGCAGAGATTAATCCCAACATTTTGCTTGCTTTAATTATTTAGTTCATTTTCTGAACCACCCTCACCACCACTCTAATGGTTCTGGAATTTAATCCTGAATTTTATTTCAAGTATATCATTATATTGGCTTTCTTTTTGCCACATTAGTTTTTATTTGTGAGTCTATTAAAATGAATAATATTTAAGCTTTTAAACTACAGTATTGAATCAAGCCTAAATCTAAGCACCTACAGAACAGATGATGCTGAGAAGCACCTTGTCTTATAATTTCTTTAGATCAAATGCAAGCTGGAAAAGCCCATGAGTAATCATTATGATAGTTGTGCAAGGCTTTTATCGGAAAGCCCTGAATCTTGTTAACAGCTAGTTTGAAAGATTTGGAAACACAACTTTAAAACATTTTCGAGGAAATTTGGCATTCATTCATCCAACACTTATTTAGCAAGTTGTTATTATACTAGTGGGAATATGCTATGGGAGTGGATATATTTATATTAGAAGTGAAGGTGAGGATGGAGAAATTTAGAAGAGCTTCACATAAGAGCTGGTTTTTAATATGTAGTTTTAAAGAGAGATGGGTGAGTGGAGGACAGAAGGGGAAAAGAAATTCCAGGCAGATAAACCATCAGGAATAAGAGTGGAGAATCTAGCCAAGAGATTTTGGAACTTCCTTTGGTAGGTAATGGAATGTTATACTCAAGAAACTCACTAGATATGAAAGGAAAAACAAGAGTATCCTCTCCTTGTTGATCTGTCTTACTCCTTGCATTCTAGAGAAGTAATGAGCAGCAATAGGAAAGTCAGGGTATTAGTTTCCCATCGCTGCTGTAACAAATTACCACAAACGTGGTAGCTATAAACAATACCAATTTATCCCACAGTTCTGAAGGTCAAGGTCACAAGTCCAACATGATCTTGCTGAGCTAAAATCAAGTGTCAGCAGAGTTGTGTTCTTATCTGGAGCCTCAGAGGGAAATGCTTTCCCTTGCCTTTTAAATTAGTTTGTAGAGGCTGTCTGTTTTCTTTGGCTCATGGTCCCCTTCCTGCATCTTCAGAGCCAGCAAGGTATGGTCAATTCTGTCTCACAATTTCACTCCTCTGATTCTCTTCTTCCTCCCTCTTTTACTTTTAAGAATCTACTTGATTGTATTACATCCACTCAGATAACCCAGGATTATCCTATTGTAAGGTCAGCTGATTAGCAACCTTAATTCCATCTGTTAGCTTACTTCCACTTTTGCTATATACCATACCATATTCACACATTCACCCCATGGATTAGGATGTATCTTGAGGAGTGTGTGTGTGTGGTGGGGGGAGGGGTACTATTCTGCCTACAAATCGGGAAAGGCCTTGATTTGGGGGGATGATGGTGAGATAGACTTAGTACATTTTGAGTTTGTAATACTTGGTATACTTTTAGTGGGAGAAATACCACAGGCTTTGGACTGACTTTGGCCACATTCTACCTGTGTGCTCACTGTGTATTGGACGTTGGGCTAAGTCATTTTCATAAATTAATCTCACTAAAATTTCACAAGAACTAATGGATTTTTTTATGGATGGGGACACTAAGACTGGGAAATCAGGTTCAGCTAGTCCCAACCAACTAAATTTCAGGAAGAGAAAATGTTTGATTCCAAAGCATTTAAGCTTAAGGTGACTTCCTTTCCTTGTCTGAAGGGAATTTAGGAAATTAACATGACCAGAGAGAAGAATTATTCAAGAATAAGGGATTTTTATACTATTTATTTTTTTTCTTTTTCTTTCTTTTTTTCCTTTTTTTGACTGTTGCAGTAAATACAATTTTATTGGAACACAGTCATTTTGTCTACGGCTGCTTTTGTGCTACTACCACAAATTGTATAGTTGTGACAGAGACCAATGGCCCATAAAGCCAAAAATATTCCCTATCTTGTTTTTTACAGAAAAAGTTTGGCCAGCCATTTCCCTAGGGGATCTGATCTTATCTCTAAGAAGACAGCATTTCTTTCAGGGTTTTACAAATGTCATCTTTATGGTGAGGTCCTTTCTGTCCTCAACACTTATATACAACTCACACATTCACTGTACCTCTTCTTAGTTTTAATTTTTCTTCCTTATCACTATCTGTATCAGGGCTCTCCAGTGAAACAGAACCAACAGGATATGTACATTTCTAGAGAGAGAGATTTATCTTAAGGGATTGGCTCATGCAAGTATGGAGGCTGGCAAGTTAAAAATCTTCAGGGTGGGCTGTCAGGCTGGAGATCTAGGGAAGAACCAGTACTGCAGCTCAAGTCCAAAGGCCATCTGCTGAATTCCTTCCTGCTCTGGGATGTCAGCCTTTTGTTCTATTTAAGTCTTTCACTGATTGCTGGAGGCCCACCCACATGATGGAGGGCAATCTGCTTTATTCAAAGTCCACTGATTTAACTGTTAACTTCATCCAAAAATACCCTCACGGAAACATTCAGAGTAATGTTTGACCAAATATCTGGATGTCATTGCTCAGCCAATTTGACACATATATTAATCATCACACTATTTAATATACTTACATATTCTCCCATCCCTAATTTAATAATCAGTTTCACGTGGAAGGAATTTTATTTGTTTTGTTCACTGCCATACAGCCTGAGTGCCTACATAGAGCAGTTGCCCAGCGCGTACTTGGTGTTCAATATATCAATACATTTGCTGATTGAATGAATAGCTTTCAATATCATATACATGACTCTCCAGTTTATATCTTTAGCCTAGACCTTGCCCTGAACTCCAAGTAAGTAAATTCAATGACCTTACATACATCTCCACTTGGATTTACACAGAATCTCACTATAACATGCTCAAAACTCAACTCAATCTTTTTCCTAACACATGATCATCTCATTACTCCATTCCCTTCAGTGAGTCCTTCCCTGACCCTGACCTCTCTGTTTAAAATAGCATACCTTCTCTCCCTCCCTCATGCTTTATTTCTCTCTGTCATATTTATCACTGTCTAATGTATTATTATACTGGTTTATTTATTTGTAGCCAATAACTCTCCCATAAGGAAAGCTACTTGAAGGCACAAATTTCTTTCTCTTTCTTTCTTTTCCTTTTCTTTTTCTTTTTAACTGTTTTACAGTTTACTGCTATATTCTCAACCTCTAAAACAGTGCTTGGTGCCTTTTGTTTAAAGTACGTATTACCAATCCCAATATATAAAATAGAAGAGTCGTTACTCTAGTTAGAGAAAGTAAATGCATGGAAATAATGCCATGCAGCCACCCACCTGTCCCAGAAGCATCTTGGCAGAACTGAAGACACTGTAGTATATTCTATCCCCAGGTCTATTGGAAACCCCACTGCTCAATATATAAAGCACGTTAAAATGCACCCCAATATCACATTAAACATAACTTTTAACTGTTAAATTTGACTTTGAACTGAACTGGCTGTAAGTAACTGCTTAAAGTTGATTCTGACTTCTTATCAATCATTGTCCATTTTCTGAAAAACTTTGAAGAATGAGAAAATTCTAACCTATGAACTATAGAGCATATATATAGGAACACACAGTGATATCTTCAGAGATACTAAATTCAACACTAGAGTCAACAAAAGTGCCTGTAAAGTCGACAGGTAATGAAATACTTGTTAATGCCAAACCAATGTTATAATTTTTGTATTTTTGAGTCAATAAGTTTCTTTTTTAGAATTTTTGGTTGACCTCTGGCAGTTATGTACAAAAGACCCTGTCCAGAGCCATAAGAACAAAGAGCCTTTTAAAATCCACTTGTGAAGGGAGAGATTAGTGTGTCAGGATCTGGGTAAGTAAGTTGGAGCCAGTGTACAGGGCCCTTTTAATACCACAGGGCAGGGATTAAACTTGCTGGCAGCCACGGGGGCGCAACACTCAGATTTCCCTTCAAGGGGGAACTTGCACTGAGTAGAACAGCCAGCTGAGCGCCTGCTGCTGTGGGTGCCTTCAGGATCTGCCCCAGCTTTAGAGCTGAGGCCGTGCTCTGCCCAGACAGCTCCCAGACCGTGACTGAGCCTGGTGGCAGCACTGGGCCTGGCCATTTCTGCCCAAGGCAGACTCTTCTATATGCAAGCTTTGTGTCAGAGGCCCCAGAGGGCTGGCTGGGGCTTTCTCAGAGGTGCACTGCAGTCAGAAACCATTTCTAACCACCCCTCCTTCCTTCCCCCTCTTTTTTTCAAGTGTGTCGGATCTGCAGTGGCCTAGAGGTCTTGCCGACTCCTGCTCTATCTCTCCTTTGTCTTTCAGAGACATTGCCCTGAATACATTTCTTGGGCTTCTCTGCCATGGCACTAGCTTTCTGCAGGAGATAACTGTCAGAGGGGCTTTCAAGTCATCAGAAACTAGACCAATAGTGCCTATTCAGAGTAGTTCCCTGTCTCTCCCATGCAGCCCTCCTTTGCAGGCAGACTCCAACAATTGCTTGTCATGCAACCTATAATATATGCTTTATTTATTTAGGTATTGGCTTATAGTTTCCATGCATTCAAATCTTAACATCTCAAAATTCAGTTTAATCCCATAGACTTTTTGAAACCCAACAAATTTCTAAAATCTCCAAAATTCTATTGCTTTTAGAGGAAATAAAATCTCATAGTTTATCCCTTAAATATTTCATTGTTTATCTATTTAATCTTAATATTCTTGAGATCAGTTCAGTCTTTTATATCCCATTCCTCTCTCTTCAGCTAGTAGAATCTTCAAAATAGTATATTCATAAAAATATTTTTTTTTGGAACATAGTACATTCTTAATTTTTCTTTTTGCTGTTGTTGATGGATTCAGACCTGTACATCAAGAAGTGAAATGTTTGAAAATAATTGAAATAGGCTAACATCTAATAGAGGCACTATCAGATATAGAAGAAAAGAGCAGGACTTCAGAGCTCAGAAGGAAGCAGTTGTGTTTTTAATTAAATTTCAGACTTGTTAGGAGGCTGTCCTGTGATTTAATGATAATGAGGAGTCTGAGCTCCAGGAGGAAGTGTAATACAAAAGTGGCTTTTCATACAAATCACATGAAAGATATAGTCTTTAAACCTCACATACAACCTTGACCAAAGCAGTTTTATTAAATGCTCTACTAATGCAAACCATTTTCTAGAGGAAGGGAGAAACAAAAATACTCTTCCCTCTGCCTTCTATTTTTTCAAAGTCACAATTTATTTAATGAGTCCAAAACAGGATCTCTTTCAGGAAGGAATCTTGACAACCATAGGCTTATCTCCTTTTGACAGCAACAATAAACTGAGAGTCAAGAAAGCAAGGGTCAGAAAGAAAAGACATTTGTGAGTTAGGAGCGTGTGTGTGTGTGTCTATGCAGCCTTGGGTCTAAGAGCTTCCACCCATGAACTAGAACTGACTTAGTTGGGGAAAGCAGACAGTATCACAGCTAAAGAAAATGGAGGATCTTTTGTGAGTCCTATTTGCCTTCTGGAGGGCATATGACCCAACAAGACAGCACTTATTTGACTCCTGGGAAAGAAAACAGTGTTTGAAAACCTGGCCCCAGACATTCTGAGAGCCAGCTCCTATCCTGGAGGCTGATGGGGCAGGGGTTGGGCAACTTGCAATCCTGAGCTCCCTCAGGTAAAATGATAGTGACACAGGAAGAACAGGACTAAATGTTAGGGCAATCATTTAGATGCTTCACTCCTCCTTCTTTTGAATTGTGAACAATGCACCAAGGGAAAACTCTTTATGAAAGTTCTGTCCATTTTTGTAATTGTCATACTGTGTTGATTCATACAAATTTAGTATGTAATTTTTTTTTGAGAGTCATTCTTAAGACCACTATAATCCTTCTGCATGGCAAAGTCAGTTCATCGGCAATAAGGAAAAATGGCATTCCCTACAATTCTCACTTTCTTATGTGGTCCTTCTGCTTCATAATTTCAAAACCTGTTAATGACAAGGATCTGCTTCCCAGACAGAATGTTTTACTTCAGTGTGGATTTCTGTCAAAAAGAAATGACAGAATTACTTTTTAGGACAAACTTATTTACATAAATGTATATAAAATCTCATCATCCAAATAACTTATTTTTATGTTCTTGAAAAAAAATGGAACTTTCTGAATCTTGATTATAATTTCTTGTTGAGCTCAATTCATAGCAGTAACATGATAGTTCTCATTCAAATAAATTTCCTTCCTTTACCCATGTAGCATTCATTAATTCACAGATTAGGTCCAGATAGGGATAAGAGAATTCAGGATACATCTTTATCATCTCTGCAATGACTGATGCTTTTATTTAGAAATCATTGTCATGATTTATAGGAAACCTATTGGTGAGGATTAAACACTTTCCAACTATCTCCAAGGAGGAGTCCCAAAGTCAAGTTCAACAAACCTTTGTTTGTTGATAGTAGAAATAAAAGCATCCTTATTGTTCATAAAAGGTTTTCTTTTAGTAACTGTTCTACAAAAGCAGTTAAAGCAAAATTTCTTGCCTCACGTTCTAAAACAGACTGGTTGTGTCACTGTTCTTCTGTTTTATTAGAACTTATGCTGATTGTAATAGGTCCTTTGTCAACCTTGTGGGTCATAGATTTTTGCCATTTTACGCATATCCTTACACTTAGAGTGTCACATTAAATTCCTAAGTATTTAAAACCTAAATTTGAACCAATGTCATTAAAGCTGCCTAGATTGAACTAATATTCCAGAATAATCAACTAGGTACCTGAAAATATGACAGAAAATCAAAAAGAGTGTGTTTAAAGTCAAAAATCTTCTTATAAAATGTCCTGCTTTAATAAATGTAATGCAAGATAATGCAAACTATGTGTAGTCTTTAAGAAACGTATCCTAGGTGATCATTGAGAAATAATTTCACTTTACTGTAGTAGCTGAAGAACATTTCTTTTATAGGCTTGACTTTAAAATAAAACAGAAAATCACTGTTAAAATGACATCTCTCAAAACATGAGCCTTTTGGGAAATTTAACAGACAAAGTAAGTTTTACTGAGCAAATATTGTGCCTATAATGATAAGGATGTGACACAAATTTCAAATGGGGACCAAATCAAAAGAAATAGTGTTTTCTAGAATATTCAGATCATAGAGGTAGAGATAGGTAGCTCCTAGTATATAGCTTCTGGAAATAGAAACCAATAGCTGGTGTGTAGCATGTTATCTGAGGGTCATGGCACCCTTCTGCTCTGGGCAACCTAGACAGCTCCCAAAACCTTGTCTATAAGCCGATCCATGCTTCAGCCTGACTCAGATAACACTTTTGAAACCAAGCAGGACACTGTGGGGTTCCTGGGCACGGAAGCCTTTCTGTCCCCATTTCTTGTTTGTAGGGAACAGACTCCAACCTCCATGACCTTCCCTGAGTTCCAAAGGGCAGATTCGAGCAGTTGCTAATCAGGGAAGGGAAGGGATACAAAGACAAGGGTGGGGCAGCCAAGAAAAAATAGCACAGCCTTGGGGCAGGGTCCTGGTGCTACCTCAAAGGATACACATAACAATGTCATTAAGGTCTTTATAGATTTAAAACCCAACAAGTGGAAGATGTCAGCATTCTTCATACCAGAAAAACTCATCAAGAAGATTACCTGAGACCAGATTAGAGGAGTGCAGGCCCTGTGCACACCCTAATCTTATCAGCAAACTCACCGTTGAACTATAAATCTCCTCATCAAATCTTCCCAGGTTGGGACACATAGTTTTTCGGGGCAGGAGCTCCCTGTGTCCCCCTTTTCCTGGCAAAGCAATAAAGCTATTCTTTTCTACTTCACCCAAAACTCTGTCTCCAAGGTTTGATTTGGCAGCAGTGCACAGAGGCTGAGTTTTTGGCATCACTTTCAAAATTTTCATATATCTGCCATAGTAAGCTGTCAATTAACATTCATGAGAATTACACAAGTATTACTACTACAGTATGTCATCCCACTAAAAGGTGTTAATTCACTTGGACTACTGGGTAGGATAATCCAACTGCTCTCTAGTAAGTGAGATCAACCTTTTCATTCTTTCTAAATGATTCACTAACTTCTCTTTGATAATTCTAGTTTAATAGACATAACTGGCTTAACCATCATTTCTTTTAAAGCTACCCTTCAACATATGCCTTATACATGACTATGGAGTCACCTCCTTGCCCCAAGGGCAAGTCTGAGAGATGAAGTAAGACTCAAAGGCATGTGTATAGGAAGAATAGGGTGAGAAAAGACATCTCTCTATCTCTCTTTTTTCTTTTTTTTTTTTTTAATTTCCTAAGGGTGCTTAAGAATGTAAAATCTGGAGTCTGACACTCAATAATTCTCATTCAGAAGATCAAGGGTGAGATTAGGTATAAGAACCTGAATATCTAACAGGGACTTTTGGTAATTCTGATGCCAGGGGTGCAAGGGCCACCCCTTGAAGAGTTTAGCTTTAAGTAAATGAAGGCTTTGATCTCTTACCTAACCCCAACTTCCTTTTAAAAATAACCTTTGAGTTAGAGAAGCTGTAAAGTAATCATCATGTTCTTGAAGACAGTAGGTTGTTGACTCATCTTCTGTCCCATGGGCACTAATTGACATTTATCCTCAGCAGAGTCACTTCCACAGCACAGACATTTAATGATAGCACAACGCTGTGGTTATAAGCTTCATAAATGGAAATATACACAGCAGTGGTGGCCTTTTATTTATGTACTCATATCAAAGAGAAGTCAGAGCAGTTAGCTGTGTGCAGTCTGTTTACTAAACAGAGTTTAAGCAATGGATGTAGACAGAGAACCTTTCAGCTTAATGTCTACCAGATGATTAGAAAAGATTTTAGTTAGCTTCCTGTTCACAATCTACCCAGCAAAGCGATAATACCTGTAAAATAATTAGGGTACAGCATGTGCTTAATTTATTCCAAACTTTGCAAGATTTTCACATTAGCATTAATGGCTTGCTTAGAGTGGAACCCTAGAGGCCACATAAAATAATAGGAGGCTCAAAAGTTATAGCTAAAAAGGAAGTGTTAAAAAAAATTGCACATACTGTTTGTGGTGTGCTCCACCGAAAGATGGTGGTTCAATGTGCCCATTGTTCTCTCCAGACAGTACTAATTTGTTTCCAATTAAAAGAAAATGGATTGCAAATGACTTCACAGAGCAGCCTGGTCAAAGGAATAAGGCCTAGCCTTATAATGTAGCCTCAGGAGCTGTGCTTTTGACACAGGGCACATCTAGGCTTCAGCGAACAGAATAGCTGTGTCTAAAGAGCAGAGTTTGAGTTACTTTGGTGCTGGAATTTATCATGCTATTGAAACTAATTAGCATCCTCTATTTCAGTGGTTTGCAGAAGCTTCCAGGTCTTTGTGGAGGGTAGACATTAATAAACTTATCACAATTCATTTTCAGCAATTGTTAGTGTTTACCCTCATTTTTAATAGTGTAAAGCCTTCCCCCCTACTCCTTGTCATGAGTAGGTAATTGTTCCCTTATGATCTTCATCTCTTTGATAACTGCACAATGAGCTATGAGGCGGGCATCTTATGAAGTAAGGGAGAGAGAGAGAAAGGAAGCATTCTCACCAATATGATAAAAGACACTGAAGACTTGTGATCCCCTTCAATCTCTGACAGAGAATTTGGGAAATGCTTCTCATTCCTGTGTTTGGATTCAAGTCCGGGAAGCAACAGAAATGTGTATGCTTCCTTAAGGAAAGGGAAGTGCTCTTGGAATTCAAAAATTAGCACACATATCAACACAAAAGCTTAGCTCACAGGCACTCTCTTCATCTCCCTTACACAGCTGGGAGAAACTGGGACACAGAATTCCTATACACATTCTCTAGAGAGAAGCTGAATAGCCGAGGTGCGATTATGTCTATGTGGACTTAATTAGTCCTCTGCATTATGAACTACTGGCCAAAGTGATGTCTTTGAAACAAAAAGTGATTTGTTTCTAATAAGAACAATCCATTAAACAGGGTCAAATACTGGAATGCAATGAACTCACATAGCTGTTCCCCTGAGCTCCGATTTGCTACCAGTGAGGCCTGTGCTTGTAGCAAAAGAAACAAATCTCAACTTCAACTGATTTAAACAAAACAAAAGAGATTATTGGAAGAAAAGGGATTATCAGAGGAGAAAAAGAACCCTACTTGACTTGTCTAAGTTTCAACGAATAAGGACCTTCATGTCCTAAATTTTTAGAGATAGTAGAAACTAACATATACTGAGCAACCACACATGTATCTTATTCTTTCAAAAGCATTTCTCTGAAAGTTAAATTGTGTTAAGAAAAAATATCTGAAACTTGGAAATAAGGTAAAAGGTAGGTAACATATCCTTTCAATGTTATATAGAAAAACCGGACCCACCCAAGGTCTTGTTTATTATTCATTAAAATATCAGTTTAGTGAAGTTAATATTAACATACAGGTTTTTATCCAGCAGAGATGCAAAAAAAATCATCTGGTAAAAAAGTAATCCCAAAGTTATGACTTACTACCCTATAGCACAATAACCAATTTTGTAAATAATTCAGTAATCTTATCCTAACTTTCCTTTACTAAATTGACTATAAATACCTAGATCCACAAATACTCTTTGAAGGTATTTTAGTATCTCACTGGTTCCCTCAGTAACTAAAGAGTTGAATAAAATCTTTGACAAGGGTTCATGGTCATTTTACATTTTCATAGGATTTTACCTTTTGGACAATTATGCTTTAGCAATAAATAAAATGTACTTATTATACAGTCACTGGTAAAGCATAAACTAATACTAGTGTGCAAATGTTTTATAGAAATTAGTTTCACACTAAAACTTCCTTAATTAGAGAAAATGGACTTTCTCTTTCTCTTCTAAAAAATAGATTTTTTTACTGTTGTCCAACAATCTCAGTTCTTTAGTGCCTGTGCTGTCTTTGAATTTACTGTTCCCTTTTCTTGGACTGGTCTGCTCCCAGATGCACGGGAAGGACCTAGGAGAATATTTATCAAGAATTAAATGATGTATAAATGACTGAATATTTTTTGGACAGTCCACTATGTTTCATACACTTTCCTTGGAACTGGAGATATGGAAGCACCAAGAGTATACCTCTGAAAAGAAATATAACATAAGGAAAGTCAATAATTCACTATGGAAAATTTAAGACATTTGAAGTATGACCCAAAAATCATGCCTTATACTAGCCTTTATATTTCTACAAACTGAACTCAGGAATACAAATACTTTCCCTGACTCTGGAAATATTTTGGCAGTCATGTCAAAATGAAAAGTCATTAGCTTCAGCAAGCACAATAGGGTTCAAGAGTTAAGACTACCTCTCCAGAGTAAGGAAGAAGGTGTCTTGGGATATTTGAATGAACTCACCAGTCCCTGCCTGTAACTTCACTAGCAGCACAAGGAGAGAGTCTGCCGGTCCTAGTTGGCCAAGCATGCTAACAATTTAAGATGCTTACCTTCTATATTTTTCCTGGCCTCAGTCGATCCACCACTGAATCGATTTATTTAATAATTTTACATGTGAAAGAGGCAGTATAAAAATTGCAGTTTCAAAATCAGACTGTAGGATTGAAATAACTTCCTTAGGGCTGCCACCTCTGCAGCAAAAGCCAGATCAAAATTAGACCTCAGTATTTCTCAGCTTTAAACCTGTTTTCTGTAGAGAAATTAGCGTGACAGTACCTCAAACCTAGAGGGCTACCAGAAGCCTGGCTAAAGGTTTGGCATTGGCGGAGTTGTTATTTTAAAAATGTGCATGAGGAACAGAATTGTCTGGGGAAGTAACAGACAGTTCTTGCAACAGGTGGCCCTGAGAAGAGCTGAACAGATGAAACTGAAATGAGAAAGCTGAACGTACTCGAAGAGATGTGTAAAGATGCTTTGTTAGAGTCATTTAAAAACGTTCAGTTGGGGGTTCCCTGGTGTCCCAGTGGTTGAGAATCTATCTGCCTGTGAAGGGGACACAGGTTCGAGCCCTGGGCCGGAAGGACCCCTCATGCCTCGGAGCAGCTGTGCCTGTGCACCACAACTGCTGAGCCTGCGCTCTAGAGCCCATGAGCCACAACTGCTGAAGCCCGCGCCTGGAGCCTATGCTCCACAACAGGAGAAGCCCCCACTCGCCGCAACTAGAGAAAGCCCGCGGGAAACAACAAAGCCCTAACACAGCCATAAATAAATAAATAGATAAATAAATAAATAAATAAATAAATAAATAAATAAATAAATAAAAACGTTCAATGTACAACTGGGACAGAAATCATGAAGAGACTTTCACACAGATAATTTTTTTAGAACTCAACAGTATCAGGCTTTGCTTCTTTGTTATCCCTGTGCAACCTGTAGAAAGGCTGGCACAATAATTAGCACCTGGATTTCTGGCTTGAAGAAAAAAAACAAAAAACTTTCAGTCATCTGATTGATCGTCTGCCTTATTTTCTCTTCCTTTTAAATGGTGTCTCTTTACCCTTCCATGCACAGTGGGAGATCAAAACAAAGCCAAATGAGAAGAAACAAACAATCTTGATCTCCTTTGAACTCTAAAGGAAGAGCTAGAATAATTTACAAATGTTGGTCTAAAAATAGTAGTGGTTTTATTTATTTTTTGGTTGCTTTTTAAATATCAATACACTTTAATATTTTGAACTTTTACAAAAGCTCTTTCATCAAAAATAGGATCATGTATCAATTGGAGAAACAGCATTCAAATGCGGGGCAGAATGGATTAAAAGCTTTCCACTTGAGAGAAAGATGGACAACTTCTACTTTCTCCTTCATTCAATTGAACAGGAGAATGAAGGTCCAGAAATGTTCAGAGCTGAAACTGATTCCTTTGCCTTCTTAGTGGCAGAAGAGATGCTGAAAAACAGATTCTTCTCTTTTCACCACACCACGGTGCCTGAAATTTTCATTGTGTGGCTGAAAATAAACAAGAACTATCTATGAGGTAGGTACTTCAGAATAGAAGCATAGACATTTAGGAAATTTTTTCTTTCTTCATTGCGACCAGGTATGTTATTACTCTTTATGTTCTAATAGATAGATCTTCAGAAATTTGTATGAATATGGCTCATGGTCAGGTTAAATATTGTCCAAGGTAAGCTGAGCATGTTGCTTTTCACAGGTGATGATACGAACTAATGTCATGGAATCCCGATCCTCTATGCCTTTCACTCTCCAAGTGATAAAATGAACCAATTTTCCTCTGGGCTCTTTTCCATAAGGAAAATTCTAGAAAATGTTTGAGGATCTTTTATATTACTAGGCAAACCTATTTTGGACAAAAGAAATAGAAAGAGTTCTTCCTTGGGTTAAATGGATTGGGCTACTCAGCTTTGGAAAAATTAAAGAAGAAATGGACACTGGCATTTTGTTACCTAGATTCAGATGGGGAAAAAGAACAGAAGAGAGAAAGGTTGTGGCATATGAGAGCCGCCAAAAATAGAAAAATAAAGAATGAAATGTGTCGTGGGTTTAATGGTGATCCCTCTAAAAGATAGGTCCCAGTTTTAATGCTTAGAACCTGTGAGTATTACCTTATATGGCAAAAGATGAGCTTAAGTTAAGGATCTTGAGAGAAAGAGCTTATCCAGATTATCTGGGTGACCTTAAATGGAATGATATGTATCCTTAAAAAAAAAAAAAAAAAGATGCACATTGGAAAAGATAAAGAGGAGGAGAATGCAATGAATACAATATGATCACAGAGGCAGAGATTGGAGGATGTGGCCATAAGCCAAAGAATGCTGACAGCCTCCAGAAGCTGAAAGAGGTAAGGAAAGATTCTCCTCTAGAGCCTCTGGAAACATTGTGGCCCTGCCTACACTTTGATTTCAGACTCCTGGCTCCAGAGCTGTGAGAGAATACATTTCTGTGGGTTTAAGCCTCCCAGTTTATAATATTTTTACAGCCATCATCAGAAACTAGTACAGACTGTAAGAATGCACATGTGAGAATCTGTATTCTGCTTCCCTTTAGGCTCAGTGTGGCCATGGAACTATTGGATCACATGTTCATGGAGGAAATCATGATAAGTTTGTAAATTTTAATACATTTCCATCTAAAAGTATCAAGTCCCTCAGTATTCTGGGTGTGACCATGTTTTGAGGGATTCATACCTTCTGGTAAAGCTACAACCTGGTACTATTAGTTTGCCTATGGGTTGAGTGAGTTGGTGACAAGAGTATAAACAACAACAACAGCAGCAGCAATAATAATAATATTTATTGAATGCCTACTCTATCACCCTGGTCCTAGGAGGGAACAGAACTTATGCCAAATGTTTCAAAATAAGAAATTTTAATGACAGTAATGCCAACAGAGGAATGATCAGAGCTAGAGAAACAAAACAGCAAATGAATAAAAGATGATGTTACATCCAGAGACCCACCAACTGTGGAAAGCAACTGCCATCTATCCATAAGACTGGAAGGGCATGGGTTGTGGAAAGAGCCCAGGAGAACTGCAACCATGGAGGAAGTACTTCCTGTCAGGGGCTAACGTTAGAAGAAAAATATACGCCAGTGTGTCTTTCTGCTCTCAACACTTTACTACAAGGCTACTTCATTTCCAACACCAGATCTGTGGGCTTTCTATGCATCAAGCAATTCTGTGACACCATCTGGGTGTCCTACAATTTAATTCAGTTCTGATACTATCTGCCTGAAGATAATGTCATAACCACAGGTTAAGGGGTCAGTGCCATAAGATGGTCCATTGCCCACTTCAGACACTAATCACAAGTCCAGGTTGTTACCTGTGCTTCTGGCTGTAAATCAGATATTCCCTCAATTCCCTCCTCAGGTTCTATTCATTTGCTAACATGGCTCACAGAATTCAAGGAAACAGTTTACTTCCTAAGATTATTGGTTTGTTATAAAAGGATATGATTCAGGAACAGCCCTATGAAAACGATACATTTCATGAAAACTATGTGGAAAGGTAAGCAGAACTTCCATGCCCTCCCTGGGCACACCACTCTCTCAGCACCTCCGCATGTTTATCAACTAAGAAGCTCTCCAACTTGTCCTTTTGGGTTTTTATGGAAGCTTCATTACATAAGCATGATTGATTACATCATTGGCCACTGGCTATAGAACTTAATCTCCAGCACCTCTCCCCTCCCTAGAGGTGAAGGAGGTGGGGTGGGAGATGGGGCTGAAAGTTCCAACCTAATAATCAATGTTGGTTCCCTTGGTAGTTCTATTTTTAGTTTTTTGAGAAACCTCCATATTGTTTTCCATAATGGCTGCACCAATTTACATTCCTACTAACAGTGTACAAGTGTTTCCTTTTCTCCATATCCTTGCCAACAATTGTTATTTGTAGTTTGTTTTTTTGTTTATTTTATTTTATTTTATTTTTATGATAGCCATTCTGACAGGTGTGAAGGGATATCTCACTGTGGTTTCGATTTGTATTTCCCTGATGATTAGTGATGTTGAGCATCTTTTCATATGCTTGTTGGCCATCTGCATTTCTTCTTTGGAAAAATGTCTATTCAGTTATTCTGCCCACTTTTTAATCAGATTGTTTGTTTATTTGATGTTTAGTTGTATGAGCTATTTATATATGTTGGATATTAACCCCTTATTGGTCATATATCATTTGCAAATATTATCTCCCATTCAATAGGTTGTCTTTTTGTTTTGTCAATGGTTTCCTTTGCTGTGCAAAAGCTTTTAAGTTTGACTAGGTCCCATTTGTTTATTTTTGCTTTTATTTCCATTATTTTAGGAGATGAATCCAAAAAAATGTTGCTGTGATTTATGTCAAAAAGTGTTCTGCCTATGTTTTCCTCTAAGAGGTTTATAGTATCTGGTCTTATATTTAGGTCTTTAATCTATTTTGAGTTTATTTTTGTATATAGTTTTAGAGAATGTTTTAATTTCATTCTTTTACATGTAGTTGTCCAGTTTTCGCAGCACCACTTATTAAACAGATTGTATTTTCTTCATTGTATATTCTTGCCTCCTTTTTTTGTAGATTAATTAACCATAAGTACATGGAGTTATTTCTGGGCTTTCTATCTTGTTCCATTAACCAACATGTTTATTTCTGTTCCAGCACCACACTGTTTTGAATACTGTAGCTTTGTAGTATAGTCTGAAGTCAGGGAGCCATATGACCTTATGACCTAGCAATTCCACTCCTGGGTATACATCCAAAAAATACCAAAAACACTAATTAGAAAAGATGCATGCACCCCAATGTCCATATCAGCATTATTTACAATTGCCAAGATATGGAAACAATGTAAGTGTTCATCGACAGATGAATGAATAAAGAAGATGTAATGTGTATATATATATATATATATATATATATATATATATATATATTCATTCCAGTATATATATATAATGAATACTATTCAGCCATAAAAATAATGAAATTTTGCCATTTGCAGCAACATGAATGGGCTTGGAGGGCATAGGCTAAGTGAAATAAGTCAGGCAAAGAAAGACAAATACTGTATTTGTATTTACTTACATTTGGAATCTAAAAAATATAACATACTAGTGAATACATCAAAAAAGAAGCAGACACAGATATAGAGAACAAATTAGTGGTAACAAGTGGGGGAGGGAAGCAGTATAGGGGTAGGGGAGAGAGAGGTACAAACTACTGGTTATAAGATAGGCTCAAGGATGTACTGTATAACACAGGGAATATAGCCTATATTCTGTAATAACTGTCAACAGAAACCATTAAAAATTGTATAAAAATATAAAAGACTTTTTTAATTAAAAAAAAAAAAAGATAGGTTCCCCTGGCAACAGGCCCCCATTCTAAAGTTATATAGGGGCTTTCCAAAAGTCACCTCATTAACATAAACTCAGGTGTGGTTGAAAGATACTTGTTATGAATAATAAAAGACATCTTTATCACTCTAATCACTTAGGAAATTCCAAGAAAATTAGGAGCTCTGAGCCAGAAAGGCGGATGAAGACCAAATATATATTTCTTATTATAAATCACAATAGCACAAGGCTATATTCTTGGAGAAGTACAGCTCCTGACAGATTGGTAGCACCAAAGGAGGAAGGTAGCGCACAGGAAATGCCCTCTCTCTTCCTAGCATCTGATCAGGCTCTCAAGGGAGCTTGGGAAGTGTAGGTCATAGTGGTAGGAACTCCTAGGCCATAGAGCTAGCACAGAAGAATGGAGAGAGCAGGGATGAAAATGGAGAATGACTAGCTCACCTACTTTGAACCAGGCATGTAATAAGCACCTCAGAAAATTTTACTCCAGCCTTTACAATAACCCTCCAATTTATGTATTATTATTCCCATATTTAGTTTGAAAGCCAAAGCTCAAAGTAGGTCATTCACCAAGGTGACCTAATTGTGTACATTTCTCCTGGTTCTGTTTACTCATCCATATAAACCTTTTCACTCTTCAACAGGACACTTCCATTCCTGGCCCTGCTCTTACCATTTGTACAGCATGCCCTATCCTCAGAGTTCTGTGTGGCCCATCCTTCCTGTCAAGTGCCCTCAGCCAACCTTCCCTAGCCATCCTCACCTTAGTTTCCTTTTCTTCATAGCCCTTGACTCTATCTTAGACCTTGGGTTGCATTCACTTAGGTTTTAGCCTTTATCCACATTACAACACAAATGCCATGAGAGAGAATTTGCACAGCCATGTATTTCTCTGTGCCTGACACATAGTAGGTGCTCAGTAAGTGCCATTGAATCATGGATAATGGTGCAGGCTCAGGATGTGAACTCCTCCATATGTGATTCTGAAGCCGATTGTTCGTCCATAATCATGGATTGGTCAAGCGTGTGCTTCAATATCAAATGCAGCATGTGCTTCAAAATCACAGGAACAAAAATAATAGCAAGGCACCATATTTAAAGAGGTGACCAGTATCCATTAACAAGATAATATTGTAAGAAAGAGCAAGATCATTTGGATATAAACGAAAAAAGTTAGAAAAAAATGACTAGAATTTTGTTTTATCAGCTCACATACACACAGTCACACACACACACACACACACAGAGTCACACACACATCATCATCATCACTCCCCACAGGCTCTCCTTCCTTTTCAAGAGGAAAAGCTGACACGTGTGTACCAGATTCACTCATTCACATCCGCACTGGGCAGAGAAGCAAATGAAATACTCACACTGTGTACGCAGATGGGGACTTTGACACCCATCGTCAGAGCTGTTGGTGGGGATCTTCCAGCCAGCACTGAGGTGCCTGGGAGGCCTCTCTCTGATGTACTTCTCACTTCCAGTTTCACAGAAAGAGAAGCAGCCTGGGGATTTCAACCAAGTGCTGCTATAAATAGCAGTATTGAGACAGAGTGGGTTCATGCTATACAGGAATCGTTCTCAACTGATTGCTTGCCTTTGGAGGGTACATTTTTCTCTCTTCAGCCCCTTTCTGGGGTACTTATTTAAAATGTCACACAGCACATAATAGAACTAAAAATATTTGGAAAGAAGCACTCCTACCTTAAAAGGGAAGGGACCTGCTTTCTCTCATTCTCTTTAAGCATGCTAAGGATTATTACCTTTCAAAGAGGTAGATGTGGCCACTCTGGAGACATAGATAATTCCAGGTGCCTGCTGACCATATAGTTCATCTGTGGAGGAAAGAGCTAAGTGGCAAAATTAGAGGCTTAGTGGCAAAGGCTTCAACGTTCTGCAACGATTTCCCAGTGATCCTGAATGGTCTAATAATTACATTTAATGATTATTGAATAATAAGCACCTTTATGATTGTGAGCTATGGTGGGAGGGAGGAGGCTTTTTGCCTTCCCCACCTTGATCTTCCTTAGGTAGGATTCTAGCTCCTTGTTGTCTATCATGTGGAGTTATTGGCTGGACCACAATTACCAGCCCTGGATGTGATGCTCACAGATGCTTGCCCGGCTGGAATCATTTTTCCAGAAGACTTTTTCCCCCTTTTATTGAATTTCTTCTAAAATTTCCTTGATTAATTTCTGTTCAAAATCTCTGCTTCCTTGGGAGGCAGGCTGAGCCCCTCCTTGTGTAAAGGGCAGGGCAGAGTGGGACTTAACCTCACTCACCTCTGTGTTCAATCACTGAGTCCCCTACAGTCCATACCAGCTATTTGTTGGATGCATTGTTGACCCTCTCAGTGATCCTAAGTTCGCAAGTGTAGCACTTTGGGCACCAGGAGAAGGTACCCATGTGCAGTCTCAAAACAGGGCACTTTGTTTTGTTTTTTTACACGTGATGATGCACATTCCAGGCCAATCTTAGTGTTGGTGGTATGCATCTTCTTCCATACTTCCTCTCTGTGCATAGGGTAAGGCTTTTTCTCCTTCCCTCTTGCAGCTCTGGTGCCATATGCCTCACAGGATACCTATTGTTCTATGTGGTCCCAAGGTCCAGTTTGTCCTCGCCTCTCTCTTTATATATCAATAATATTTACAATACTGACACAGCCTTTTTGGGCCTCTGTGAGTGGTGCAGACAAGCAAATGTTTCCTCCATACCTTTGCTTGCTATCCCATTTGTAACATCTAGCTCTGAAGTTTCTTCCTCCAAAAGGCAATACTCAACTTTTCTTCCCTTCTCCTTTTATAACTTAAATGTTTACCTTTTTTAAAAAGGCTAGAAAATACAAACTTTCTTTACTAAGGAAGGTCAAAGAATCAGGATAAAGTCATAATCATAATGTGTTTTATAGGGGAAAAATGCTCTATTCAAATAGTGAGAACAATTTTGTTTGTTATTTTAGAGGCAAAGGAATTCTGGGGTCATAATTAAATTATGATTAAATTAAATTAAAACAAGAAAGCAACGTTGTTCAGAGGGGTGATTATGACTGTGGACTCTGGACTCAGACAGTCTGAGTTTGAACCACGGATCACCACTGACTAGCTGTTTAACTTTGGGTCATTTCTTTTACCTCCCTAAGACGTGGTATTTCATCTAATGAGTGGGGTGCTAATACCGGTTTTTATGGCGTAATATTCTTATTAGAAGTACATGAGCCCGTAGTACAGTGCCTCACGTGTAGTAAGTGTTCAGTGAGTGTTAGAAATTCTTATTCAGAATTTTAGGTTTGCATTTTAATTGAAATACAAACTTCAAGATCACAACTTATAGTCAGTTTTTTGCAAGTTGACAAACTGTGATACTGGGAATGGGTTTCATTTCTTTGAATATAGAAAGCTCATTTGGTGTTCAAAAATTCTAAACCTCACTCTAAACATTATCGTTGTGTTATTTCCCATCTAAAATGCAAGCATGCTGAGAAGAATCACATCAGTTTAAGATGAAGGGTCTGACACAAGCATTCCTAATACTTCCTGATGCCACAGTGCCCACATTAAGGCTATGAATCATGTAACTGCATGTAAACTGAGAAGATTCTGCTAAGGATAGGGCATAAATGGAAATAAAGTGAAATTTTTCACTCTCTATTATTTCTTAAGTCCTACCAATGTCAGTGAGAATTTATATATTATATAAAGGAATGAAAAAATAGATCATTATTTCAGTCTACTGCTCTGTAGATTTTTGTACCTTGCAATAATAGATTTATTTTTTAATAGCCTCCTCTAAGCACACAGTAGGTGTTTAATGCATGCTCATTAAATGAAAATATGAATACCTGATGCTGCTTATGTGTCCTCTAGATTCTGATCATCACTATTTGCACCCAGTGAGTTATATGAAACAAAACAAAACCATTTTTCATATCTCCTATATTCTGTTTTGGTCTGGGCTAATCTGTGGCACATTACGCCCCTCTCCCCACACACGTGTACATATGCACTCACCTTTTAATGTAGCAAAAACATAACCTTGGCACATGGAAATGATCTTCAACTCTAATCTTGCAAAATAATTCTACATTGATATGACTAGCTCCGTCCTGTATCTATAGTATTAACTTTAGCATAAATCATATGTGGCTAAGGGATAATGCATAATATTGATTTTGATTTTTTTCCCTCTAGTTTTAGTTCCTGGCCTTGATCTTAAAAGTAAGATAGATGTTAGGCATTATTATCTAGCAGAAGGAGTAAAAAATCAATTTTAAGTCCTGGCACTTCATTTCCTTTCCCTGTAATGACCAGGCAGTAACATTGGAACAGCTGTAAGCTTGTGTTTACTTATTATAGGGCGTGATGATGATCTCTGCTGGGAACTCACTAGTGTAGGCTCTTTGCTGTTGTGTTCACTGCATGTTTTCAGATGATAAATATGTAATGAGTCTGGGAACCAATTAACTTGCTTTTTCATGGTAATAATAATTCCAAATAAGGATCTCTGTAAGAATGAGGTAATATTTTTTAATTTTCCAATAATTTTTGATTTACAGAGAGTTGCAAAGATAATACAGAGTTCCAGTATGCCACTTACTCAGGGTTCCCTAATGTAACATCTTGCATAACCATGGTATATTTCTCAAAACTAAGAAATTAACATTGGTATGATAGTACTATCTAACCTACACACTTTATTCAGATTTCCACAGTTTTTCCGCTTTTATACCCTTTTTCTGTTAAGGATCCAATCCAAGATATCACGTTGCATTAAAAGACTATTTTTTGAGAAATACATACTTACTGATGGCACAAATGTAAATGTAACTGAATACTAAAGCAAAGAAATCCTTTTTGATTCTTTACAATTTTGAAGGTTGCCAGTAAAGGAAAGATATCTGGTGAGCCAATCCATAGTCTAATGGAATGGTTTCCAACTTTACTGTCAAGACACACAGGTGCATTTTAATCAGTGGAGGAGTATATTCACAAAGTGCTGCTAATAATAAAGTATTGAAGTTTGTGAATGGTTTACGTATTCATAAATTGGACTGAATGAAAAATGGTTTTAATATATAGTAACCCTAGCCTCACTTGCATAGTGAAATGCTTTTTGGAGTGAGAGGGAAAGAGTTAATGTTACAACTTAAAGGTCAAAATTGTTCATAAACTTACCGGTACTTAGTAATTGCTTCCTCACTTTCTCCATCTTTGTAATGGGGCATGCATCCCGCATGCCTTCTCTAATTTAAAAGAACAGATCCTCAGACTAAGAATAGTGGCTGTGTCAGTGTCCAATATCTTGAGAAAACAATTTAAAAATCATTTATTCAGTTATTTTAATCATCTTATTGCTCAAGGTTTGACTGTCACCCAGTCTGCTTCTATCTAGGGTTTTAGGACTCTGGTGACATACAAGAACACGTTCTACAGGGAATCTGGAATTTTATAATCCCACCTTCTCTCTACTTGCTTTTTGTGTTAAGGGCCATGTTTGGTGCTGTTGGCCTTTTTGGAACACACAAATGTGTTTATATTTGCCATGGTATTGCCCTCAAATTCATTCATTCATTCATGGGTATCTAATATGGCTCAGGCATTGTGCTAGGTGCTGGAAAAAAGGAGGTTAATAAAACATAGCTTCTTCTCTCATTTAGCTTATAGCTTAGTGGGGGTGATAGTATGAAATCAATAAGAGATCCCCAAAGCCATATATTAAAGTCATCTTTTTACATTTTAAGTGCCTAAGTCTTCCCAGTGAAACATAGGAAGTCTTCAGTAAGGAGCCTGGAAGGATAAATAAGTGACTCCCAGAGGACCAAGTAGTGGGAAAGAATGGGAACGTGATTCTAGACAGACAAAACAGTGTGTTAAAGTACAGGGGGAAAGGCATATAAGGATGTGATCTTTATGTTGGAAGGGCTGAAGTGTGGGCTGTTGTGTGAGAGAATAGCACTAAGTGAAGTCAGAAATTACACATCAGACCTGGGGCACTAATATCTGTCTAATCTAAGCAGGAGATGATGGAGTTGAGCTAAAGAAGTGACAGGAGTGGATAAGAAGATGAGGTGGAGGATAGAAACAAGGAGGGAGGGTCCTGTTTGGGAATAAAAGCACAGCCAAATCATAACGTGCCTTGTTGTGGGTAATACAGGGATAGAGGTGGAGGAATAATTTAGTGCCTGGTGTATATATTGGAAGGAGAGGGAAGGTAATGCGTTCCATTTGGATATGATGATATTGAGGTTTCTTTACCATATCCACTGTAAAGTAAGCAGTAGGCAGCCCAAGAAAGAGATGTGAATGGGAGAAATTTATTTAGAATCTGGCAACATCAGGTGGGTGTGGAAGTCATGGGCTTGAGTGGGATCATGAATTCAAGGGAAGACACCAGACGAGCGAAGGGGGTAAAATTACATTTAATAAGTGAACAGAGAAAGAGGGGCTCAGGGAAGAGAATGAGATGGAAAGACCAGATAGATAGGTATAGAATCCAGAGATTCTATACCAATCTAGAGGGGGATATGAGCACCTCAGACAAGATGGGAGAGAATCTCGGGATGAACAGGGTTAATAGTACCTGATGGTGGCAGACAGGTTAAGGAAGAGGAGACTGAAAAGTGTGGTGTGGAGCTGAGAATTATGAACTTGTTGGTTACATTAGCATGAGTGGTTTGAATGGAATAATGGGGGACATAGGACAGGAACAGGTTTACAACAGGTTGAGGACTGACTTAAGAGGCAAGAAACCAGATACAGAGAAGATGGATCACACCTTCTGGAAGCTTGGACGTGAAAAGAAAGCTGAAGAGAGGACTAGAAAATACACAAAACTTAGGTTTTCATTTTTCTTTTACTTTTTTTTTTTTTTCTAATAGGACAGGGAATTATTCTAGTTATGGGATAAGGGGCAATCTTCCTGTCGAAAGGGAACGATTGCAAATACAGAAAAGAGGGAATCAATAACAGAAGGAGGTCTCGGGAAAGTCTGAAGATCTATCATGTAAATCTGGCTCAAAAGTGAAGAGATTAGAAAAGGAATGTGATCCTAACCCTCGGGTATACCATGAAAGGAGTAAAGAAGAAATAGATACTGATACATTTGTAAGGGCTTCAGCATAACAATGTGAAGGGAGTTCTGGTTAAAGATTTCTGTTTTTCTGTGATATAGGAGGGGTGTTTAAATGGGAAACACGGTGGCTTTGATAAGCATGATATTGATACATGTTCAGTATATATGCTGGGGAGAATGAAAAAAGGAAAGGACTGCCAAGACACATTGAAGATTCAGCAAGAGCTGGGGCCCATATATGTGTAGCGGTCACAGTCCAGACTGTTATATATATGTGTATATGTAAGTGCATATATACACATATATAATTGTTATATATAATATACACATATACACCACACACACACACACACACACATATATATATATATATATATAATTTTTTATGACTCAAGACATAGCAAAAGGAAGATGCAGGATTGAGTCAAAATGGAGAAATCTTTGTTTTGTGAGTGGTGGAAAGATAGTGGCAAAATTCAGTGTATTGTGTTAAGAGGGGCTTAAGTAGAGTGGTGTGCCACGGCATCTAGAAGAAGTACTGTAGAAAAGATAATAAATCCAGGAGAAGACAAATGGATTGTAATAAAAGGAAGGTGGTCCATCAGGAGGATGGACTCAAGCCTGAATTAAGTGATGAGATTAACTATGTAATCGAGAGATAACGAAGGCTGTCTACTCTAAGATCCTGCATGCTCTCTCTATTTACCTTGAAGAGTTGTCAAGCTTTTAACAATAGTACAAAATTTTGGGTGAGCCCGTACACAAAAAAATGTGCTTTACTCTCTTACGAGAAAGAACCAAGACTAATTAAAAAAATAAAAACAACCTTCCTATCGTTACTGTCTAGGAGCAGTGTGTAGGAACGAGGTCAAGTGCAGGAATCTGCTGAGAGTGAGTATGCTACTACTTATTGCCTCTTTGGGTGAAAATCCAATTTCATCTTCTATCAAGATCAAGCCAGTGCTATTTTATGGTAAACACAGAAACTGCCTTATAGAAAATTACCATTTTAACAGGTGCAGTCCTATATTCTATAGTGATTTAAAAATTGGCTTCATGACCAGCATTGTGCTCACAGCACCCATTAAAATAATCTCCTTTGGATATACTCTCACACAGAATCATCATTAAAAGGTGTGCTTACATTGTGTTTAACCCCAAGGTATTCATGAGGACATCTCTGCTCAGATAAACTTTTACCACTTGACATACTTATCTTGTTTTTTTTTTTATTGCTGATCAAGGCATCACAGAGAAAAATAATTTGAACAATTTTAGCGCAAGAGGGAAAAAGAGCTACAGGAATGCTTTCTGAAGTTTTGGTATTATTACTACTAGGGCATAAAGAACAGCCCTCCAGTCATTCGAGAGGTACTTTTCTAACATCTGTCAAGTACAACAGGGTTTGTACTAGGTAATGTATGAAGCACTTGTTTATGTTACCCTCCCCGCCAAAAAAAAATTCTTCACCGTAACTGGCCCTTAAATGGTAGATGTAACAGCTGGAGCAATTGATTTATTCATGATAAGATAACACTCACTAAGGTATGTGCTCTCCCAGAGCAGAGACCTTTCCTGTTCAGTTCATCACTCTATTCCCGGAGCTACAGATTTAAGGCACATAGAGCCTGACATGTCATGAACATCCGAGTAGTATTTGGCAGATGCAGGACTGAATGGTTTGGGTGTGGATCCTGAAGATGAAAGAGCTGAGTGTATTCGGGTTATATTTCCTAACGTCAGGATGCATATACAAGCCATGTACCTGCAGCAGGCTATGTCACCTGGGTCTTCGGATGTCAGGGGGTCATGATCTTAGATGAGAGGAAACTCACATCTTTATTTTCTCTAACCTCTGGCTGAAAGTTTGCATTTCCCTCAAGTATGAATGTAGGAAACAAACTATAAGAGGATGAGTTTGTCACCAATAAAAATATCATAGTTAAAGAAGAAACTTCATTATGGTTATTTCAGATATCTCAAAATATAATAGTGCTCATTACTAATTTGAAATTACGGTAGTTATTAAACGCTAGATGTTATATTCCTAATGGGAAAAATAAAGAACTCATATTACCGTATCAAAAATTTAGTTCTTTTTAATAGTTTGATAATTGGATGACTCTATAATTGATTTCCTTTGTAATTTTGTGCAATTTATTTTACACTTTTAAAAACATTACTTCAAGAAATGGTATTGAGATAGATTGTTTGCAAAGATGGCCACAGCAATTCCTCCCATCCTTGTTGGCACATTTGTTTGCACTGTGACTTTGTTGCTTCTCCCATCAAGAGGCAGATGGATGGATTTTTTTTTTTTTTTTTTTTTTTGGTTATTTAAAAGCAATATTTATTTATTTATTTTTATTTTTTTTTTAACATCTTTATTGGGGTATAATTACTTTACAATGGTGTGTTAGTTTCTGCTTTATAACAAAGTGAATCAGTTATACATATACATATGTTCCCATATCTCTTCCCTCTTGCGTCTCCCTCCCTCCCACCCTCCCTATCCCACCCCTCCAGGCTGTCACAGAGCACCGAGCCAATATCCCTGTGCCATGCGGCTGCTTCCCACTAGCTATCTACCTTACTACGTTTGTTAGTGTGTATATGTCCATGACCCTCTCTCGCCCCGTCACAGCTCACCCTTCCCCCTCCCCATAACCTCAAGTCCGTTCTCTAGGAGGTCTGCGTCTTTATTCCTGCCTTACCCCTAGGTTCTTCATGACATTTTTTTTTTCTTAAATTCCATATATATGTGTTAGCATACTGTATTTGTCTTTTTCTTTCTGACTTACTTCACTGTGTATGACAGACTCTAGGTCTATCCACCTCATTACAAATAGCTCAATTTCGTTTCTTTTTATGGCGGAGTAATATTCCATTGTATATATGTGCCACATCTTCTTTATCCATTCATCCGATGATGGGCACTTAGGTTGTTTCCATCTCCGGGCTATTGTAAATAGAGCTGCGATGAACATTTTGGTACATGACTCTTTTTGAATTTCGGTTTTCTCAGGGTATATGCCCAGTAGTGGGATTGCTGGGTCATATGGTAGTTCTATTTGTAGTTTTTTAAGGAACCTCCATACTGTTCTCCATAGTGGCTGAACCAATTCACATTCCCACCAGCAGTGCAAGAGGGTTCCCTTTTCTCCACACCCTCTCCAGCATTTATTGTTTCTAGATTTATTGATGATGGCCATTCTGACTGGTGTGAGATGATATCTCATTGTAGTTTTGATTTGCATTTCTCTAATGATTAATGATGTTGAGCATTCTTTCATGTGTTTGTTGGCAGTCTGTATATCTTCTTTGGAGAAATGTCTATTTAGGTCTTCTGCCCATTTTTGGATTGGGTTGTTTGTTTTTTTGTTGTTGAGCTGCATGAGCTGCTTGTAAATTTTGGAGATTAATCCTTTGTCAGTTGCTTCATTTGCAAATATTTTCTCCCATTCTGAGGGTTGTCTTTTGGTCTTGTTTATGGTTTCCTTTGCTGTGCAAAAGCTTTGAAGTTTCATTAGGTCCCATTTGTTTATTTTTGTTTTTATTTCCATTACTCTAGGGGGTGGGTCAGAAAGAATCTTGCTGTGATTTATGTCATAGAGTGTTCTGCCTATGTTTTCCTCTAATAGTTTGATAGTTTCTGGCCTTATATTTAGGTCTTTAATCCATTTTGAGCTTATTTTTGTGTATGGTGTTAGGGAGTGTTCTAATTTCATTCTTTTACATGTACCTGTCCAGTTTTCCCAGCACCATTTATTGAAGAGGCTGTCCTTTTTCCACTGTACATTCCTGCCACCTTTATCAAAGATAAGGTGTCCATATGTGCATGGGTTTATCTCTGGGCTTTCTATCCTGTTCCATTGATCTATCTTTCTGTTTTTGTGCCAGTACCATACTGTCTTGATAACTGTAGCTTTGTAGTATAGTCTGAAGTCAGGGAGCCTGATTCCTCCAGTTCCTTTTTTTGTTCTCAAGATTGCTTTGGCTATTCGGGGTCTTTTGTGTTTCCATACAAATTGCGAAATTTTTTGTTCTAGTTCTGTGAAAAATGCCAATGGTAGTTTGATAGGGATTGCATTGAATCTATAGATTGCTTTGGGTAGTAGAGTCATTTTCACAATGTTGATTCTTCCAATCCAAGAACATGGTATATGTCTCCATCTATTTGTATCATCTTTAATTTCTTTCATCAGTGTCTTATAGTTTTCTGCATACAGGTCTTTTGTCTCCTTAGGTAGGTTTATTCCTAGATATTTTATTCTTTTTGTTGCAATGGTAAATGGGAGTGTTTTCTTGATTTCACTTTCAGATTTTTCATCATTAGTATATAGGAATGCCAGAGATTTCTGTGCATTAATTTTGTACCCTGCTACTTTACCAAATTCATTGTTTAGCTCTAGTAGTTTTCTGGTAGCATCTTTAGGATTCTCTATGTATAGGATCATGTCATCTGCAAACAGTGACAGCTTTACTTCTTCTTTTCCGATTTGGATTCCTTTTATTTCCTTCTCTTCTCTGATTGCTGTGGCTAAAACTTCCAAAACTATGTTGAATAAGAGTGGTGAGAGTGGGCACCCTTGTCTTGTTCCTGATCTTAGTGGAAATGCTTTCAGTTTTTCACCATTGAGGATGATGTTTGCTGTGGGCTTGTCGTATATGGCCTTTATTATGTTGAGGAAAGTTCCCTCTATGCCTACTTTCTGCAGGGTTTTTATCATAAATGGGTGTTGAATTTTGTCAAAAGCTTTCTCTGCATCTATTGAGATGATCATATGGTTTTTCTCCTTCAGTTTGTTAATATGGTTTATCACATTGATAGATTTGCGTATATTGAAGAATCCTTGCATTCCTGGAACAAACCCCACCTGATCATGGTGTATGATCCTTTTAATGTGCTGTTGGATTCTGTTTGCTAGTACTTTGTTGAGGATTTTTGCATCTATGTTCATCGGTGATATTGGTCTGTAGTTTTCTTTCTTTGTGACATCCTTGCCTGGTTTTGGTATCAAGGTGATGGTGGCCTCGTAGAATGAGTTTGGGAGTGTTCCTCCCTCTGCTATATTTTGGAAGAGTTTGAGAAGGATAGGTGTTAGCTCTTCTCTAAATGTTTGATAGAATTCGCCTGTGAAGCCATCTGGTCCTGGGCTTTTCTTTGTTGGAAGATTTTTAATCACAGTTTCAATTTCAGTGCTTGTGATTGGTCTGTTCATATTTTCTATTTCTTCCTGATTCAGTCTTGGCAGGTTGTGCATTTCTAAGAATTTGTCCATTTCTTCCAGATTGTCCATTTTATTGGCATAGAGTTGCTTGTAGTAATCTCTCATGATCTCTTTTATTTCTGCAGTGTCAGTTGTTACCTCTCCTTTTTCATTTCTAATTCTATTGATTTGAGTCTTCTCCCTTTTTTTCTTGATAAGTCTGGCTAGTGGTTTATCTATTTTGTTTATCTTCTCAAAGAACCAGCTTTTAGTTTCATTGATCTTTGCTATTGTTTCCTTCATTTCTTTTTCATTTATTTCTGATCTGATTTTTATGATTTCTTTCCTTCTGCTAGCTTTGGGGTTTTTTTGTTCTTCTTTCTCTAATTGCTTGAGGTGCAAGGTTAGGTTGTTTATTCTAGATGTTTCCTGCTTCTTAAGGTGGGCTTGTATTGCTATAAACTTCCCCCTTAGAACTGCTTTTGCTGCATCCCACAGGTTTTGGGTCGTTGTGTCTCCATTGTCATTTGTTTCTAGGTATTTTTTGATTTCCTCTTTGATTTCTTCAGTGATCACTTCATTATTAAGTAGTGTATTGTTTAGCCTCCATGTGTTTGTATTTTTTACAGATCTTTTCCTGTAATTGATATCTAGTCTCATGGCGTTGTGGTCAGAAAAGATACTTGATACAATTTCAATTTTCTTAAATTTGCCAAGGCTTGATTTGTGACCCAAAATATGATCTATCCTGGAGAATGTTCCGTGAGCACTTGAGAAAAATGTGTATTCTGTTGTTTTTGGATGGAGTGTCCTATAAATATCAATTAAGTCCATCTTGTTTAATGTATCATTTAAAGCTTGTGTTTCCTTATTTATTTTCATTTTGGATGATCTGTCCATGGGTGAAAGTGGGGTGTTTAAGTCCCCTACTATGAATGTGTTACTGTCAATTTCCCCTTTTATGGCTGTTAGTGTTTGCCTTATGTATTGAGGTGCTCCTATGTTGGGTGCATAAATATTTACAATTGTTATATCTTCTTCTTGGATCGATCCCTTGATCATTATGTAGTGTCCTTCTTTGTCTCTTTTAATAGTCCTTATTTTAAAGTCTATTTTGTCTGATATGAGAATTGCTACTCCAGCTTTCTTTTGGTTTCCATTTGCATGGAATATCTTTTTCCATCCCCTTACTTTTAGTCTGTATGTGTCTCTAGGTCTGAAGTGGGTCTCTTGTAGACAGCATATGTAAGGGTCTTGTTTTTGTATCCATTCAGCTAATCTGTGTCTTTTGGTGGGAGCATTTAGTCCATTTACATTTAAGGTAATTATCGATATGTATGTTCCTATTCCCATTTTCTATATTGTTTTGGGTTCGTTATTATAGGTCTTTTCCTTCTCTTGTGTTTCTTGCCTAGAGAAGATCCTTTAGCATTTGTTGTAAAGCTGGTTTGGTGGTGCTGAACTCTCTCAGCTTTTGCTTGTCTGTAAAGGTTTTAATTTCTCCATCAAATCTGAATGAGATCCTTGCTGGGTAGAGTAGTCTTGGTTGCAGGTTTTTCTCCTTCATCACTTTCAGTATGTCCTGCCACTCCCTTCTGGCTTGTAGGGTTTCTGCTGAAAGATCAGCTGTTAACCTTATGGGGATTCCCTTATGTGTTATTTGTTGTTTTTCCCTTGCTGCTTTTAATATGCTTTCTTTGTATTTAATTTTTGACAGTTTGATTAATATGTGTCTTGGCGTATTTCTCCTTGTATTTATCCTGTATGGGACTCTCTGTGCTTCCTGGACTTGATTAACTATTTCCTTTCCCATATTAGGGAAGTTTTCAACTATAATCTCTTCAAATATTTTCTCAGTCCCTTTCTTTTTCTCTTCTTCTTCTGGAACCCCTATAATTCGAATGTTGGTGCGTTTAATGTTGTCCCAGAGGTCTCTGAGACTGTCCTCAGTTCTTTTCATTCTTTTTTCTTTATTCTGCTCTGCAGTAGTTATTTCCACTATTTTATCTTCCAGGTCACTTATCCGTTCTTCTGCCTCAGTTATTCTGCTATTGATCCCATCTAGAGTATTTTTAATTTCATTTATTGTGTTGTTCATCGTTGCTTGTTTCATCTTTAGTTCTTCTAGGTCCTTGTTAACTGATTCTTGCATTTTGTCCATTCTATTGTCCATTCTATCTCCAAGATTTCGGATCAACCTTACTATCATTATTCTGAATTCTTTTTCAGGTAGACTGCCTATTTCCTCTTCATTTGTTAGGTCTGGTGCATTTTTATCTTGCTCCTTTATCTGCTGTGTGTTTTTCTGTTTTCTCATTTTGCTTATCTTACTGTGTTTGGGGTCTCCTTTTTGCAGGCTGCAGGTTCGTAGTTCCTCCTGTTTTTGATGTCTGTCTCCAGTGGCTAAGGTTGGTTCAGTGGGTTGTGTAGGCTTCCTGGTGGAGGGGACTAGTGCCTGTGTTGTGGTGGGAGAGGCTGGATCTTGTCTCTCTAGTGGGCAGGTTCACGTCTGGTGGTGTGTTTTGGGGTGTCTGTGGCCTTATTATGATTTTAGGCAGCCTCTCTGCTAATGGGTGGGGTTGTGTTCCTGTTTTGCTAGTTGTTTGGCACAGGTTGTCCAGCACTGTGGCTTGCTGGTCGTTGAGTGAAGCTGGGTGCTGGTGTTAAGATGGAGGTCTCTGGGAGATTTTCGCCGTTTGATATTATCTGGAGCTGGGAGGTCTCTTGTGAACCAGTGTCTTGAAGTTGGCTCTCCTACCTCAGAGGCAGAGCCCTGCCTCCTGGCTGGAGCACCAAGAGCCTTTCATCCACACAGCTCAGAATAAAAGGGAGAAAAAGTAGAGGGAATTAGTAGACGTATGAGGAAAGAAAGAAGGAAAGGAGGGAAGGAAGGAGGGAAGGAAGGAAGGAAGGAAGGAAGAAAGAAAGAAAGAAGCAAAGAAGGAAAGAAGGCAAGAAGGAACGAAAGGAGGGAGGGAGGGAGGGAGGAGGGAAGGAGGGAAAGAAGGAAAAACAAAAAGAAAGAAGATACAGTAAAAATAAAATAAAGTATAATATAGTTATTGAATTAAAAAATTCTTAATTAGAAAAAAAAAAAAAAGGACGGATAGAACCTTAGGACAAATGTTGGAAGCAAAGCTGTACAGACAAAGTCTTACACAGAAGCGTACACATACACCCTCACAAAAAGAGGTAAAGGGGGAAAAATCATAAATCTTGCTGTCAGAGACCACCTCCTCAATTTGGGATGATTCGTTGTCTAAAGGAGGGAAGGAAGGAAGGAAGGAAGGAAGAAAGAAAGAAGCAAGGAAGGAAAGAAGGCAAGAAGGAACGAAAGGAGGGAGGGAGGAAGGAAGGAAGGAGGGAAAGAAGGGAAAACAGGAAGAAGATACAGTAAAAATAAAATAGAGTATAATAAAGTTATTGAATTAAAAAATTCTTAATTAGAAAAAAAAAAAGGGACGGATAGAACCTTAGGACAAATGTTGGAAGCAAAGCTACACAGACAAAGTCTTACACAGAAGCGTACACATACACCCTCACAAAAAGAGGTAAAGGGGGAAAAATCATAAATCTTGCTGTCAGAGACCACCTCCTCAATTTGGGATGATTCGTTGTCTAAAGGGGGGAAGGAAGGAAGGAAAGAAAGAAAGAAAGAAAGGACGAAGGTAAAGTATAATAACGTTCTTAAAATTAAAATTGATTATTAAGAAAAAAAATTTTAAGAAAAAACCATGGACGGATAGAACCTAGGACAAATGGTGGAAGCAAGACTATACAGACAAGATCTCACACAGAAGCATACACATACACATTCACAAAAAGAGGAATAGGGAGAAAAATCATAGATCTTGCTCCCAAAGTCCACCTCCTTAATTTGGGATGATTGGCTGTCTATTCATGTATTCCACAGATGCAGGGTACATCAAGTTGATTGTGGAGCTTTAATCCGCTGCTTCTGAGGCTGCTGGGAGAGATTTCCCTTTCTCTTCTTTGTTCTCACAGCTCACAGGGGCTCAGCTTTGGATTTGGCCCTGCCTCTGCGTGTAGGTCGCTGGAGGGCGTCTGTTTTTTGCTCAGACAGGACGGGGTTAAAGGAGCCGCTGATTCGGGGGTTCTGGCGTACGGAGGCCGGCGGCGGGGAGGGAGGGGCACGGAATGCGGGGCGGGCCTGCGGCGGCAAAGTCCAGCGTGACTCTGCACCAGCCCGAGGCCCGCCGTGCGCTCTCCCGGGGAAGTCGTCCCCGGATCCCGGGAACCCGGCAGTGGCGGGCTGCACAGGCTCCGCGGAAGAGGGGAGTGGAGAGCGACCTGCGCTCGCACACAGGCCCCTTGGTGGCGGCAGCAGCAGCCCCAACGTCTCCCGCCCGCCTTGGGGTCCGCGCCTCCAGCCGCGGCTTGCGCCCGTCTCTGGAGTCAGCGCCCTCAGCCGCGGCTCGCGCCCGTCTTTGGGGTCCGCGCCCTCAGCCGCGGCTCGCGCCCGTCTCTGGGGTCCGCGCTTTCAGCCGCGGCTCGCGCCCGTCTCTGGGGTCCGCGCTTTCAGCCGCGGCTCGCGCCCGTCTCTGGGGTCCGCGCTTTCAGCCGCGGCTCGCGCCCGTCTCTGGGGTTCGCGCTTTTAGCCGCGGTTCGCGCCCGTCTCTGGAGTTCCTTTAAGCAGCGTTCTTAAACCCCTCTCCTCACGCACCAGGAAGCAAAGAGGGAAGAAAAAGTCTCTTGCCTCTTCGGCAGGTGCAGGCTTTTCCCCGAACTCCCTCCCGGCTAGCTGTGGTGCACTAACCCCTTCAGGCTATGTTCAAGCCGCCAACCCCAGTCCTCTCCCTGCGCTCCGTCCGAAACCGAAACCCTAGCCTCAGAGCCTCAGCTCGCAGCCCCGCCCGTCCCGGCGGGTGAGCAGACAAGCCTCTCGGGCTGGTGAGTGCCGGTCGGCACCGATCCTCTGTGCGGGAATCTCCCCGCTTTGCCCTCCGCACCCGTTGCTGTGCACTCCTCCGCGGCTTCGAAGTTCCCCCCTCCGCCTCCCGCAGTCTCCGCCCGCGAAGGGGCTTCCTAGTGTGTGGAAACTTTTCCTCCTTCACAGCTCCCTCCCACTGGTGCAGGTGCCGTCCCTATTCTTTTGTCTCTGTTTATTCTTTTTTCCTTTTGCCCTACCCAGGTACGTGGGGAGTTTCTTGCCTTTTGGGAGGTCTGAGGTCTTCTGCCAGCCTTCAGTAGGTGTTCTGCAGGAGTTGTTCCACGTGTAGATGTATTTCTGGTGTATCTGTGGAGAGGAAGGTGATCTCCGCGTCTTACTCTTCCGCCATCTTCCCTTCTCCTCGGATGGATTTTTTTTAATTTATTTTATTGAAGTATAGTTGATTCACAATGTTGTGTTAGTTTCTGCTGTAGGGCAAAGTGTTCAGTTATACATACATACATATATATATATATATATATATATATATATTCTTTTCCATTATGGTTTATCACAGGACACTGAATATAGTTCCCTGTTCTATACAGTAGGACCTTGTTATTTATTTATCCTTTATATAATAGTTTGCATCTGCTAATTCCAAACTCCCAATCCATCCCTCCCCTCCTCCCCCTTGGCAACCACAAATCTGTTCTCTATATCTGTGAGTCTGTTTCTGTTTCGTTGATAAGTTCATTTGTGTTACAGTTTAGATTCCACATATAAGGGATAATGTATGGTATTTGTCTTTGTTTGACTTACTTCACTTAGTATGATAATCTCTAGTTTCATCCATGTTGCTGAAAATGACATGATTTCATTCTTTTTTTGGCTGAGTAATATTCCACTGTATATATGTACCATACCTTCTTTACGATGGATGGATTTTTTTATTCTCCATGAATCTGGTCTGGACTTGTGACTTGCTATTATGACCAACAGAACACTGCAGATAATGATGTGACTTCTCAGCCTTGTCTTGTGAAATGTTGCAGCTTCTGGTCTCACTCTCTTGCTTTCCTCCTCCCTTCACATGTTGAAGCCAAGGTTAATCTCCTTTAGGATGACAAACAGTGTGGAGGCCACGCTGATGTACGGCACCAGCACCTACCATGTGAGTGAGGCCATTTCTTACCATCGCATCCCAGGAGAGCTTCTTGAAGGTTTCCCCCACATGAGGGACCCCTGGTGAGACCAGCAGGGGATCTGCTGAACTGAGCACAGCCCAGGTTGCCAACCCATGGCATTTTGAGCAAATACATGTGTGGTGTTTGGGGCCATTACATTTTGGGATCATTTGTTGGGCAGCATTTTTTTTTTTTTTTTTTTTTTTTTTTTGCGGTACGCGGGCCTCTCACTGTTGTGGCCTCTTCCGTTGCGGAGCACAGGCTTCGGACGCGCAGGCTCAGCGGCCATGGCTCACGGGCCTAGCCGCTCCGCGGCATGTGGGATCTTCCTGGACCAGGGCACGAACCCTCGTCCGCTGCATCGGCAGGCAGACTCTCGACCACTGCGCCACCAGGGAAGCCCGTTGGGCAGCTTTATACCAGTGAAACACTTCGGGCCCACCCGACTGCAAAATGTGTCCGGGTCCTCACCAAGTAAGAGCCTGCGTCCTAAACAGATGCTGTTTACCTAGTATCTGGCTTTAAGCCTTATGCCTCAGAATCTAGAGAGCTTATCAGTTGAGTACCTCTGATCCAGACATTTTTCCCTAAGAAATTTCTTGATTTTGTTTTGTTTTGTTTTGTTTATGAATTCACACACACACACACACACACACACACACACACACACACACACGCACACACACACACATATTAAACTGATTACATTTATGTTGGGGACTAAGGTCTTTAGGTGGTTGGTCTCTTTTTTCTTTAACTTTTTGTATGGTTTGAAATTTTAATCAATAATTTAATAATCTATTACTTTTCAAAGCTATGCTTCAAGTAATGGTATAGAGATTTCATTTTATACCTAAAAAGAGGAACTCAATATCCTATAAATTTTAGGCCTGTAATAATAATTATTTTACAAAACTATAAGTTCTTGATATGGAAGGGAAATAAAAATCATATTTTAAATAATATTCCCATGTCTGGTAAGAGACACTGAGAAGGGTCAGCTAGAGTTAGGGATCATGGGGGACAAGACAAGGAAATATTTTTTTAAAAAGTAATTTTTTCAAGGCTTCTGAGAAATCAAATTAGATGAAAGCTGAAAAGTACTCTCTGAATGGAGGGAATTGAAGGTCACTGGCAATCTAAAGAATTTAGTTGAGTGTTGGAGTGGAATATAGAGTGTAGTTCACTGAGGTGCAAAAGAGGTGTAAGGACACAGAGAGAGCAAGGGCATTCCACTATTTCTGGAAGTTTGGCTATAAATAACAATCATAAATAATATTTAAAGCATTGGCCGGATCTCAGACAGTTGTTTTGGTGCTTTATGTGTGCTGCTTTATTTAACCCCTGCAATATCCCTGTGAAGCAGGAACCGTGTGTATGTTCTTTTAGAGATGGGAAAATGGAGGCCCAGAGAAGTTTCAGAGAAGTTATTACTCCAGGTCACTCACAGAGTAAATGGCAAAATCAGAATTCGATTCCAAGTCAATCTGATTCCAGAACTCACACTTAACGCACAAAACTGCCTCTACTGCCCTGTGAAGGGGGCAGTAGAGAAGGTGGTAGAGGAGAGGCTACAAGGTTGAAGGAATGGGGTTAGTTTTTGCACTTTCTAAAGAAGGCAGAGATTTGCACGTGTCTAGTTGCTGATGAGAGGAGTTACTGAGCACACAGAGGAAGTAATCACGAGTTTACTATGGGAATAATCCTTAGTCAGGCTACATTTCCTGAGAGGTGGCAGGGGGAGGGGGGGCATGGGATGCAAAGCACACAGCAGGGGGCTGACCTTGTAGAATAGGAGACAAACTTCCATTGACGAGCAGATGAAGATAGAAGGAGAGTAGATGTAGGCAGGTTTGGACATTTTAGTACAGAAGTCAAAGCAGTTGCCTTTTTGAAAATTCTATATTGTTGCAAAGTAAGTTGCAAGCTCACCTGATGAATGTTGGGAGGTAGATGAGGTTTTTAAAGGGCGGGGGAAATGTTTAAAGTCATCATTGTTGAGAGAGACAGAGCTGATGGGAAACATGGTAGATTTGTAAGCAGTGGGGAAACCAATTTGAGTTTGGACCCTGATTTTATCCAGTATCCAGTATCCAGATGCTGCCTTGTGAGGTTTCCTCTGCCTCAACTCCACAGCCTGGAATTCACCCGAAGAAGTCAAAGTTTAATTCATCTAGGATGGGAGTTTTTCCAGGCATGTATAAGGAAGGGACAGAGAGGCCAGAGGATTTAGGCAACTGGTAAGAGAAGGATTGGAACAACCCTGGGTGTGGAGAGAAGTGACCCAAGAGGGGCTGATGGACAGGAGCAGGTGGAGTGGTCTGCAGACAAGAGGCCCAGGAAACATGGTCAGCATAAATGTAGCATTAGCCAGAAAGTTGCGATTGCAGACTTGGAGCCATCTCAAGTCATGGTGAGTTCCAGTGGGAAACTTAGAAGGAGGAAATGCCCACGGGAGAGGAGGTGGGTCTCTGAGAAGCAAGAGTGTTGGTATGTTGCTCATGTGGTTCTACAGCCAGAGTTGGGGTAGAGAGGAAGACAGTCAGTCATATAACGAAGATTGCAATGCATGAGGCACAGTTTACCAGAGCCAGAAGAGGAGACCAGTGAGGAGGGAGAGAGGGCCATGCAACAGGAAAGGATACATGCCTAGACTAGAAAAAGAGGACGCTGACCCACCTATAGGCTTTCAATCCAGAACACACAAGATTCCATTGGATAAAACACAGAAGAAATGGTGTAGATTCAGGGGGAGTAAGTTTTAGTTGAAGTGTCGAGGTTGGAGATATAGGGGAGTTTTCTTGTTATGTGGTGAGTGGTCCAAAGACTAGACGAAAGGGTTTGAAAAACAAAAAGGAAGTGTGGGAGGGTGAGTCAATGTAAAGGGTGCTCAATGCGTCACAGGGCTAAAAGTCAGGTGAGTATGGGTGACGAGATGGGCTTTCACTTTTGTCAAGGCTTGTGAGGAAGAATTTAGTCTCTGGAAAACTTAGTCTCACAGAATTTAGCTGTGACCTGACTGAGAAGGAATTCTGATGGCTGTTTTGGGGGACTGGGCATTTCTTTTCCTCCTGTTCAGTAAGAGAGGGTGGCAGCCGTGGGATAGCGTGTGTGGTGGCCATGGTGTCAGTGGGCACAGGAAGCAGGCAAGCTTAGGTCCCCTGCCTTCTGTGTAGGGCAAGGCTTCAGTGCCAGGCATTCAATGATCATCTGTGCAATAGGTCAGGCTGTACCTTGAGCTGGTGGCTGGCGTCAATATTCCAAGGGGCCTGGATGGTCAACAGCTGTGTAAAAATGGATTGCCACGAACATTCTTTCAGTTCTCTACTCATGTACACTTATAATTCATTGACTTAAGATACAGTTCCAGAAATGAAATTCCAAGGTTACAGGGAACAGATAATTTTAGGGTTTGGGGTTTATATTACAAATTCCCCAGCATGAAGTTTTTACTACTTTCCATTCCCATTTGCAATGAAAGAGAAAACTCTTTCTACACTCTCTTCTTTCCATGGAGTTTAAGTTTAAAATCACTACCAGTGTCAGAAGTAAACCTTGGCATCCTATAAATGTATTTTGTCTTTTTAAATTAGTGAGGCTCTGAAAAAGGACCCTTTGTATTGCTTTTGTCTGTGTGAACTGCTCATCGCATGCTCTGCCCATCCTCCTATTGAGACTTGGTCTTTTTTTCTTTCTAAGACCTCTTTATACAAATACGAACACTCTGCCTCCATAGTTTATATACCCAATTTATGGTTTACCTATATTTTAATCTTTTATAGTTTTGACTAACAGATATTTTACATTTTTAATATGAAAAAACATTACAAATTTGCTCTCCTAACTTCATTCTCATGCCGTTTGGTCCGTAGGGGTGGGAGTCTTCATTTAGATTTTGATCTCAGATATGTACTGTTGATGCTTCCCTGGCTATTTGTAAAGAATGTCATCCAAAAGGGGGTAGGGTTTTTTTTTTTTTTTAATTTCTCAGCAACCCAATTAGACTGCATCTTTGAATTCAAAGTTAAGGTCAGAATATGGCTTGAGATAATGATTACCTGCCTTGAATGTAACAGGTATTTGGCAAAATGTAAACAGTGGATAGAAGCCTTTTCAGTAGAGTAGTGACAGAAGCCTATTTGAGTGCGTTAAAGAGATAGGGGAAGCAGGTAAGTTAATTCACCTGACCATCCATGCCGGGTAAGGCTTTTATGTCTGAAAGTAAAGAGATAGGAGTGAAACACAGCTCTTGAAGAGATTTCCTGTGAAGGGAAGCCAGTAGCTAGAAGAGGATGTATGAACAAAGGAGAATCTAGGTTTGGTCTGCTCCATACTCTCAAACCAACACTGTTATATGCTAGTCATCCCCCAGTTTTTAAAAGATATATGGATCAATAAGATCTGTCCAGGGCTTCCCTGGTGGTGCAGTGGTTGAGAGTCCGCCTGCTGATGCAGGGGACGCAGGTTCGTGCCCCGGTCCGGGAAGATCCCACATGCCGCAAAGCGGCTGGGCCCGTGAACCATGCCGCTGAGCCTGCACGTCCGGAGCATGTGCTCCTCACCGGGAGAGGCCACAGCAGGGAGAGGACGTGTACCGCAAAAAAAAAAAAAAAAAGATCTGTCCAAACTAAAATATAGGGTGTTAAGTTTTACTCTACCATTAACTATTGGTTAATTTAATTATTTCATTCATATTCTTTACTCTATTTCAAATATCTTAATGCCAAGCATGTTCAAGCTCTTCCAAACTCTATTATTTCAACATGTTCCATTAGCTGAAAATAATGTTAATGGTTCACTTCAAGGTTTTTTTGTTTTTGTGTTTTTCAATTTTTTGTCATAAACCATTGTCCTAAAAATTCTAATGAAATGCAAAAGGAGTGATATTCATTCTAAATGTTGCCCAAGAGTACTGAGTTAACTTTGATCCCTGGCTTCAGGAATTGACATTATAAGAGGAAGAATGCATCAACTATTAACAATAAAACAATATGGCTGACGATACCTTTTCATCTACATGACAATAAAATGTGTGTACAATAAAAATTGTTTGAATTAATGCAACTGGATTTTATAAAAGGGTGCATTTAGAACCCTTCACCCCTTTGCAACTTTATGTCCTTTACTTGATCTTACACTATCCAGGTCACTTAGCTTTATTAATGGCCCAGGATTTGTAAATCTCTTCCAGATGATCAGCTTGCTCTACTAAAAGCCACTTCAGCAAACCTGCTGTGTACTCTACTGGATATTACAGACAGAGGTAAGATTTTCTTTCCTCTAGAGCTCACATTCTGACTGAAGTGTCAAATGAATGAGAAAAAAAGATAGACATTGAGATTATTACCATGGTAGAGGGATACTCTACTAAAGGTGAGCGAGCTTTATGTAATGCGTTGATAATTGAACCATACATTCTTAGTATGTTTTGTATTTATGTATTGTGTCTATGGGAAAACCTGGGACTATTCTGATCTTATATCCAGACAGGTTCCACAAAGTTCCATACAAAAGGCACCCAATACAAAGAATCAGCTCTGGTCATGTCAAAAGTCCTATATCCACCCCATTCCTACTCTAGCACCTCACTTTCATTACTTACCGTTTGGCTTATTATATTGTTTTCCTGGATGTATACTTACCCCTTTTTTTTTTTTTTTTTTTTTTGTGGTGCGCGGGCCTCTCACCGCTGTGGCCTCTCCCGTTGTGGAGCACAGGCTCTGGACGCGCAGGCTCAGCGGCCATGGCTCACGGGCCCAGCCGCTCCGCGGCATGTGGGATCTTCCCAGACTGGGGCACGAACCCGTGTCCCCTGCATTGGCAGGTAGACTCTCAACCACTGTGCCACCAGGGAAGCCCACCCCTATTCTTAAAGAAGACTTTGACTTAGAGGTTTCATCCTTGGTATACTCACTCTTAAGATTGGGTATTTTTGACCCTCTGCTTCTCTTTGTTTCTGACCATGCTAGGTCCTCTTTGCAAAGATCATCCTCAACTCCCAAGCACAAGTCTGGCTTTAACTTATTTATTGGACTAGTTTTCCTAATGTAGTCTTATGCCCAAACTGAAAAGAAGATTGAACAGTTACTTTATCTTATCTCGATAGTATTTAAAAATAATGAGACACAAGTCAGATAAGAGTTGATGAGTAGATACAAGTGAAAGGCATATTTCCAAACTGTGCATGGTGCTCAGAAAGAGTAGTGTGTGTGTGTGTGTGTGTGTGTGTGTGTGTGTGTGTCGATGGTAGAGTGTGTGTGTGTGTGTGTGTGTGTGTGTGTGTCGATGGTAGTGTGTGTGTGTGTGTGTGTGTGTGTGTGTGTGTGTGTGTGTGTGTTGATGGTAGGGTGGGAATAGCATAGAAAGGAGGCGAGCTGCCCAGGATCTATGAATCAGCCCTCCGCTCAGTCTGAAAGCCTGGAACCCAAACAGGGTCAGACAGTATGCTTGTTGATTGCCTGAGCTGAAATATTAAACATTTGCAACACGCAGTGAAGCTTGAACTCTCTTTAACTACCAGTAACAGGTTCTCTTGCTTCATCTTCCCCAGAACGGAATGAGGAAACTGAACCATTGGTAACTTCAATCAAATACTCCTTGTTCCTTCGGTGTGAAAGATATTGCGAGACATGATGCTGATAGGGCAATGTTCTAAACAGAAATGTACTTCAGTAGCACTGCTTTGGAGTGGAATTGAAAGAATCTAATGAAAGTGGAAATGATTTTTTTTTTTTTTTTTTACTTTCAAAAAGGAAAAGAGGGCTTCCCTGGTGGCGCAGTGGTTGAGAGTCCGCCTGCCAATGCAGGGGACACGGGTTCGTGCCCCGGTCTGGGAAGATCCCACATGCCGTGAAGCAGCTGGGCCCGTGAGCCATGGCCACTGAGCCTGCGCGTCCAGAGCCTGTGCTCTGCAACGGGAGAGGCCACGACAGTGAGAGACCCGCGTACCGCAAAAAAAAAGGAAAAGATTACATTCAGTGAAAGAATGGATAACATTTCTGAATGATGTTTCACTCATGTTAAAGGTCTCTAAATCTCAAATATACGCCTCTGCAGAAAATCATATGCAACTTTAGTACCCCATTCTTTGCTAATAAATGTTTATTCTCAGAGTCTATCATACAAAATGAGACAAATCAATTTCCTTTCCAACATACATGTGCACGTTAATTTTTTTGTGGGCTAAGACTCCATCTACTCAGGCTTAATGAACCAACAAGGAGAGAATCTGAGTTCCCACAGCTGTGTGATAAATCCTGCACACACCTTGTATTCATGAAAAACAAATGTTTCTTTCTCCACATTAGTGCCATGTGGCATTCTTCAACTCTTAAAGGAATTGTGAATTTTGAAAGAACCCCCGTGACAGGGTAACAACTTATAGTTTAATACATAAAAACAAATGCTAAGCTCTTTACACTTAACTATTTGGTCATTTAACCAAAAAGAAAAAGAAATAGCTACTAATTTAACTTTCACCATGATAGACTCATAAGAAATGAATTTTCCAAATAACTAAGGCAAATCCTTTTAGAGCAGAAATGACCTAATTAATATCTTATGTGTCAGTCCAGGTACTAGGCACGTTTATTATTATTATCTGATTACAACCTTCCATAACCCCACTAGGTAGATATTACCATGCTGATGTTATAGCTAAGGAATCTGGCTCATGAAGCTTAAGCAACCCACAACTATGCAACTTTTCAACACTAAGTCTTTGTAAGAAATATTCATTCTTTTAATGGTATCACTCAACAATGCATTTTACAGTTTAATTTCATTAAAAGAGAAGGTAAACATAATTTAACTTGTTTTTGGTGACTCAACCCATCCATTCAAAGGGCAGTTATGATGTTGTTTGTAATATGCTGATGGCATAAAGAGAAAAGGGCTATATTAGAGGTAACTTCTCTTGTGAAATAGCACCACACACCCCACTCCCACCAGCAAGCTTCTTTCATTTTGAAATTCTGATGGTTGATTTCATGGGTTTTCTCTTTCTACCTGCTCTATCAGATCATTAGCTGTCACTCTGCTTTGCTCCCAAAACATTGGTCACCAGCAGTAAAATTTAACTTGCCTGAAAATTTTATTTCTAGTCTCCCATGTCTGAGGAAACGGGATAAATAAATGCATTGAATTGTATATCAAAAACAAGGTTAGATAGACCCCAAGTAAGCAAGAGAACAGGGTTCTCCTTTGCCACAAATACACAAAGGTTTTGCATTGCTTTGTATAACCCCGGAGGTCCTTTTCTTTACTTCTTACCTTTTGCCAAATATGACCGCTGGATAAGTTAGGTTTTATAGCATACCTCTTTCACTTGACCTTCCATTCTCTTTCTCTCTCTCTCTCTGTTTTCCCTTTATATTTATTTATTTATTTTATTATTATTATTATTTTTTGCAGTACGCGGGCCTCTCACTGCTGTGGCCTCTCCCATTGCGGAGCACAGGCTCCAGACTTGCAGGCCCAGCAGCCATGGCTCACAGGCCCAGCTGCTCTGCGGCATGTGGGATCTTCCCGGACCGGGGCACGAACCCGTGTCCCCTGCATCGGCAGGCGGACTCTCAACAACTGTGCCACCAGGGAAGCCTTCCCTTTATATTTTGTACATGCATTTCAGTAAGCATCACAGCTTGCTTTGGCTTTGAGCCCCAGTGTAGTAGATTAATTGTCTTGTTCATTTTTGAATTTATCATATAACTAAAACAGTTAACATGAATTCTATTAAATTTCCAGTGCCTTTTTCCTCTGAACTTCAGTGAGAACATCTCTGAAGCCAAAGAAGGCAACGATGTCTCCCACAATAAAATAACAATACTTGCTGTCTACGTAAGCCAGCAATTTACTTGTAACATCTCATTTAATCCACATGATAAAATGGGCACTTTTCTCACCATTTTAGAGGTTATGAGGGTGGGCTCAAAGAGGTTAATCAAGCTGTCATTTTTTATAGCTTATGAGGGCTTTAATCCTATAAGAATTAGGATTAAAATGTAAGGCTGTCATACCCCAGACCTCTTGATTGTTCGCCTGTGCAAAACTAAACACACACACACACACATTTAGTACATAGACATGCATACATATGATAAAACGTTATATATGTATATTCATATATTATGCATTTGTAATATGTCTATGTATAGGAATATATAAATTTGTATATGATTTTAGGTTGATAGATAAGTATATAGAGAAATAATGATTACAACCCTACATATAATCTGAAGACAGGCTAGAGGTCAAACTTCTCTTACAGTAGATTCAGTTTCCAGAATGGCAGAGAATACACTGACGGGCATGTGTCTTCAAAGGATAATGAATCTTTCTGAAGTAGAACTACTCTGAAAAGAGCAGGTCAGCCCAGCTCAGAAAACTGTTCTGAACTTCACCCCTGAAGAAAAGATGACTGATGATCAGGTGAGAGGAAATGAAGAAAAGAATGACATTGCAAGTTGGACTTTGACTTTATTAAAAGAAATTCTCTTTTAGAAGACAGTCTTCTTCCTCTCCCCCTTCCCTCACTATATCTCCCCCCTCCCTCACTATGTCTCCCCCCACCCCTACTATGTCTCCCCCCACCCTCACTATGTCTCCCACCCTCACTATGTCTCCCCCCACCCTCACTATGTATCCCCCCACACTCACTATGTCTCCCCTGACCCTCACTTTCTATATCAGTTGCTTGAAATCCAGAGCCAAATTTTGGGTCTATTTCAAGCGACTTGTCCAAGAAATTACACATGTAGTTTGAACAAAAATTTTAACCCTGCTTTAATTGCTCTTACTTATCTTTATTTTGCCTTTGTTCTAATGTCCTTACTTATTTTTCCCCTGTTCCCAGGATTGGCTGGTATAAAGAAATAAGTGAAGGAAATGTTTAACAACATATAAGTAAAGGCTTTCATTAACATATATGTTTCCTTCTTTTTTCTATGGCCCTGACTTTCCTTTTGTATTTTATTAACCAAGTTAAAGCATGCCATTTTACTGTATGTTTTTTAAATTCTTTTGGGAAAGAGACAAAGTATAAAGTATTTATCTAAGTTTATTAAATGTGGGTGCAATGCTCAACATTGAAAAGAATAGTAAAATTGAATGTATCCAAAAGGAAGATATTAAGAAAGGAGTCTAAACACACTTTAAAATAGCAGCTCTTCAAACTTCCAGGGACAAATTCTTGCTTTAATTTTGTATCAATCCCTTTCTCTCTACTTTGCTCTAGACCTTTAAGCTTAAGCAAAGACATTTTGCATGTCATTAAACTAATGGTAATTTCTTCTGTTATTCATTTAGCATTCCTAAAACAAATATTTGAATTTCTATCATAGGCAAGGAAGTATGTTGAGGTGTATAAGTAAGATTATAAGTCAAGAGAAACTTGAGAAGCTTATGTTTCAAATGAAATGACATTGTAGCATATGATTGTATAATTAATGTTCTTTAGTCTTGTTTCCTGAATAGTAACTTTCAAATATTCTGGATGTTTATTTTTATATTTACCTCTTCATTTCTAAATAATATACTTACACTGCCTTTTCTTGACTTAATCACTTTTGGAAATTACCTATAGATTCCCTATTAGTTTAGATAAGAAATTAGCTTATCCCCTCCGTTCCTCCCAACAAAGTCAGATCATAATTTTTGGTTCAGACAGCATACGTTCTTTGCATTTATTATGGCTGTGTAAATATTTCTACTCCTGATTCAAGTAATAAACTACGATTATACTTCTTTTTGTTGTTGTTGATTATTCTGAGAAAACTACAAATGGTGGCCAAGATTTGAAAATTCCTGAGACTATTGACATGGACTTGGCATGATGAACCATCAAACAAGCAGGGCAAAGTATACATTCATGATTAAGAAAAGCACAAGTGGACATGAATTCCATGTCTCCATGGTAGAATGGTACCCAGAGTTAAGTGCTCCCTATCTGGTCACAGGGAGGAACTTCACAGGTCAGAGAAGTTTGGCAATGGCTTTCCACCTTTGCACCCAAACTTAGATTTCCAGGAGTTAACAATTACTTTCTTCCTTTTTTTTTTTTTTTTTTGATTTGCTTCCTAGGTACCTATTTTCATATCTTTCACATGCTCCACTAATTGTGTAAATCATAAAAAAAATATTTTCCAACAATCAAGTATTTTAGATATTCTATCAATTATTGATACATTTCTTTTCTCCAGAATTTCTATTCTCCTGTTGTAAGTTGTACGGAAACGCTTTAGGCTGCTTCAGTTTTCATCCCTACACTTCCATCTGCTACTCTCAAATGTCCCTATTTTGTGGGCCCCATATCTTCATTTGTTATTGTTTTCCTTCCTCATTTTGTTCGAATACCTACTCTTGATGCTTCCTATGAGAAGCGTTGAAGGTTAAATATTTTTACTTTTTCCGTGTCTGAATGTACCATTAGTCTATTTAGTCACACTTGTTTAATCATTTGTTAGATTGAGATTTCTAGGTTGAAAGTCACTTTCTTTTAGACTTTTAAAGGCATTAGCCATTGTCTTCTTGATGCCAAAGTTGCTTCTGCTTAAAGCTGTTATGATTTTGACATTGAGTGAAACATTTGTATGTAAATATCTCACTAACACTTAAATGTGAAAGAGGTGGACAAGCAAATTTTACAGTCAACCATTTGGAGAAGACAGTTAAAACAATGATAGTATGAAGTGATTAAAGTTCAGAAGTAGTTTAGTGGGATTTCATAGATATGATCAGGGGTATCTGATTAAGAAAGAAAAAAAGAACCAGATTATTGGGTGTCAAAAAGACAAAGAAAGGAAACTTTCAAAAAGAAAGGTGTGGTCAGCAGTGTTACTAGATGGGCATATTATGTATTGTCCCAGTAAGATATTAACAACAACATCGATGGTTAATAGGAATCGTATTGTGAATTGAGGATCAGTGTAAAGAAACTGAAATATCCCTGGACTGGGTCTCAGAAAAAACCTGAATTCTGGTTGCTAAATTTCTGGTTGCTCTTGAGCAAGTCAACACTCTCTGATCTTCTGTTGCTTATCTATAACTCGAGAAGATTGGCTTTCATAACTTCAGATGTCGTTTTGACGTTCAATGTTGTATGGCTTGTACTTTATACATTCTGGTGTGTATCCACGTGCAGGAAGGATCACATTTGAGTCTTAAAGCAGTCCTATGAGTGAGGACAGTAAACAGGAATTGTCTTTCTTATGTTCTTCTGTCTTTCCTTTCTTAATCAGTTTGTAGATGACAAAACAGAGAAAGTGAGTCAAAATGTTTTGAAACAGAGCCAGATTTAGAACACAGGTGTCTCACCCAGATTGGTCCTAGTTATTTCCACTATATGATATGAAGTATCTGAAAGATGACAAATTAATGTTTCTTTGAAGCAAATGCATCAATGTTTCTTCAGCAGTCTAAATCTTATCTAATGACTCTCAAAGTACTGTTCATGATTGCATGGGCCAAGGAAGAACTTCTTAATGGATCATAAACTGCTGTGAACTTTAAAGCCCCATCTTTTGATTTTATAGTCAAATGATGAACAAGATTGACAGAGTGCTTAATTGAAAGTCACAGTTTGTATCAGGCTGCTCACTTTTCAGGTGTTGTTTTCCTTTTCAATTATAAATTACTAGTTTAGCCTTATCATTGTCAATTTAGTTTGCTGTGGTTTTCGTTAACAGTAAGGAACACAGAACGCAATGATGCATATTCCTTGCATCCAGAGTATTTATGCCTATAATTTTCTAAGAACAAAATGTTAAGATGTGTATACACTGGTTCAAATGTGAGTCATACATAGGGTTATTGCAAAAGCAGATAGACATGAAAAGCATGTACCATTTGTGTTTTTTGTAGATAACAGTGACCAATCATTTTCATCACTGAGTTGCATTCCACCACATTCTTTGAATATTTTTTAGATGAGGCAGAACACAAATCAAAATGTTTTATTCTTTATAGCCCATAGAACTGATAGGAACCTCAATTGGCCTTAGCTTTTACTCATTACTCAGTGCCCAAATGCTTTGGGAACTATGTCATACAACATTGAGTTGTTACAGAACTTTAGATAAAAGACTATCTCGTATTTTTAGTTAGATTAAGCCAGTTGTACTGAAAATAATAAAAATATAATACATGAGCATTGGTTTTTAATATGAAACTCATTCAAATATGATTTCTTTGTTTAGGGCTTTGATCTACTAGTGTTAACGTAAGTATGTTACATTACATATAAGATAAGCATGTGATAGTAGCAGACAGTGGAGTGGAGTCAATTGCTCTGGGCAGCTCTCTTGATTGATATATTCCAATGTTCAGTACATCCAAATGTAAAACGTCAGCCACCAATCTCTACATATGCTCTAATTGTCAAATATTTCTCTGGCTCAAAGCAGATAGCTCCATTTGTTTATAGGCTCAACTAACCAATTTTAATTTATTGGATTCTTTCCAAATTTGACTTACGGGAAATGGCAAAAATCGAGCCCTTATACTAGGACAATATTCATAATTGAAAAAATGATAAAAGTAAAAAAATAAAAAGAAACAATTTCTCTGTCTGGGCCAAAGTAATCTAGGAATGTCTTTGTCCTACACTCAGATCCTTTAATTGTAATTAACAGCTTATTCTCCTCACTCCATCCCTACTTCCAAATAAATAAATAAATAAAGCATTGTGACCATCTAGTTTCAATATAATCCTACTTTGTAGGCTGACATATTATGTCATAAGAGTTTATGAAAGAATGAGAACCTTTCATTTTTCTGTAACCAGACATTTGGTCTACTCTATTCCAGTAACCAGACTGTGGGCTAGATGTTTCTGCCATTACAAGCTGTCCCATCATGTTTAGGAGATTGAAGGGTCACATTGTCTTGAACAGTATGTATACCAAAGAGTGTTCATGGTCATTGATCATCATCATGACACTGATTTTTAGATCAGAGAGAAGTTCATCCAGTAGGTAAATTACAAATCTTGTATACATCACCTTACATATTGAGCGAATAAGGAACTCATTCATTTTCTCAGAAGTGATAGCTACAAGATATTACTGCATCTTTTGGGTCTGACTGAAATATAAAGGCCTTTGCATTTAATGTTTTTGGTTTTATTTTGTTTTAATTTATCAGGATCTTTGTTTGGAGTTCAAGAATCATGGTATATCATTCCTCTGTTTAGCTCAGAGAAAGGTGATGGGTACATTTACTTCTGAGCTCTTTGACTTCCTGAAAAAGTCCAACTCTTACACATAATAAAATTGGTCATTGTATAAATAAACAAACTGTATAAATTTTAGAGTTATTCCTTCTGATCGTTTTCCTGGCTTCATTTGAACATAGCCCACATCTTAATTTAAAATAATTAGTAGGATCGTGTTAGATGTCTGTGATAACAGATTGTTATTAGTATCAGTGTTGCATTGCATGGAAGTTTCTACTAAGGATGTCTATTATAAATTGCCATTCAGTTTGCAGGCTAAAATAACTCACATGCTTTTATTGATTAAATGAGGTATATGTAGCATATTTCAACAGCAGTAAATCTTTATATTTTGTGAGAGTTTCAAAATTTATAAAGCATTTTTATGTGAATTAACTCATCAGATTGATGCTGACATATCTCACATCTCTAGAAGATATGAAATTCCTTTTAACAGGGAAGTGAAAAATAGGGTGTGAAGTTGAATTTAGAAACTAAGGAAAAAAAGGTGGCAGGAGATTTCTAGAATAAATGCAGAGTCAGCTACAGATGAAGGGCAGACAAAGCAGAAAGGACCAAATCCAAGTAGAAACTTACATGGGAATGAGAATCCAAGGCGTGATCTGAGGACAAATCTGACAATATTCAAAGAAGAGGCAAAGCTGGCCCTCCCACTCATTAGCCACTTGAGCCTGGGAATTGCAGATTTAAAGTGTTGACGCCTCAGTTTCCTCATCTGCAAAATGTCAGTGATAACTGTTATGTTCATCTCACAGAATTGCTGTCAATGCACCTGGGGCCCGGGGCAAGGGGTAATTTAAAAAAAATTAGCCACAGCATCAAAGTCTCTCTTGTGGAGAAACTGAACTGGATATAGAGAAAAGTCCTTAGTAAACTGCTTTCATGGTAGCTGATCGAGTCCCCAGGGAATGATCTGGAATCAGATGGACAAACAAGAGAGAGCTAGGTGGCTTTGAAAATGACTGTAACAGGCATTGGGGATGAAGGTTAGAGATAAGAAAGAGAAGCAGAGGTTAAAGAGGAAAGAGAGGGCTTCTCTGGTGGCGCAGTAGTTGAGAATCTGCCTGCCAATGCAGGGGACATGGGTTCGTGCCCCGGTCCTGGAAGATCCCACGTGCCGCGGAGCGGCTGGGCCCGTGAGCCATGCGGCTGGGCCCGTGAGCCATGGCGGCTGAGCCTGTCCGGAGCCTATGCTCCGCAATGGGAGAGGCCACAACAATGAGAGGCCCGCGTATCGCAAAAAGAAAAAAAAAAAAGAAAAAAATAAATAAATAAAACTTGTATGTTTTCGTGATCATGGAAGCGTGATACCCACATTTCTGCTTACAGAGGTGTTGTATCGGGAACATAAAAGGGTCAGAAGGATAGTCAATATGGATTTATGCATGTAAACACTGGGATAATACATTAGAAAGGCAATTTTTTGCTAGACATTAGTTTAAGAGATAAAATCCCCTGTAAGAATTCTACAGTTATTATCAAAGATATTGTGTTACCTACTGGAAGTGGCAAGAGTTTTGAGATTAATTTTGACTTTCAGTGTGAGGTTAACCTCAGTAGTATCTTGGTTAGATGATATAAAGAATTTTTTTCACCACCTCTAGTGTATAATAAATAATAATGGTGAACATCAAAATCATAATTTTATAATTAAAGGTTGATTTCTCTATATCCAAAACAATTTTATTTTGTAGAAAAGTAGGATCCTAACCCTTCTGAAAAGTCAGGTCCCCAAAACTAACATGTGATACTTACAACATCTCTGTAATACAGGTATTATTTCCTATGCTTTATAAAGCAAAGAGATTCTCCAGGATTACAGATCTTGAGTAGCAGAACCAGAGCTAAAATTGTGGTCTTTTTATTCTTGGATATGAGGTACATCTTTAGAAATATTCTATAATGAATAGTAAGGGCATATTTATCTCTAGAAATTAAAGAGTCATAATAGTAATAATGAGTATAGGAATTAAACTATTTAACTGATAATAAAGGCAAGTATGCTGTAATTTTGTTTGTGCCTGTATGGAGATATAAAATAGAACCAATGTTTCAGAATAAGGGAGTAGCTTTCACAGTACTAGTTAACCAAAATGATGAAATCAGTTAGGTGGTAGCTATGATCCAGACAGTGATGTTTATTTGGTGATTGGTTCTGAGAATATGTGCTTATATGACCCCATGTCTTAATGACAGAAGGGTTCTCCTTGGTTTTCAATGGACTTTCTTTAAAAAAACATTACATTTCCTCAGATTGGTTGAAGTTGCCTCATTAGAGTAAAAGAATTCCAGATTATTTAAGGGTCATTCAGTTATAACGATGTACCTTTATTTTATTAAAGCTATATCTAAAAGAATGTTGGATTGCTTTCAGTTACTCATTTTGTTGAAAAATGGACAACATTAAATTCAAACATTAATTCAAATTTTTATTGTCAGAACAACTAACTGATAAAAATCATGTATCATTTGAGGACAAATGAAAACAAAAATCTCTCAGAGAGCAGCATGAAATGCTATTCAAGTAGCTTTAATTTATATGATTTTATGACATAAAATTGCCTTTCACTTCAGCCATCATTTTGTTTGTCTAAGTTTATTTGGTTTTGTTTGTAGAGTTCATGAATTTGATCATTCGCCCAAATGTGAGTTAGGACATATCTGTTAAACTCATTGTCTCAGCTCAAAAATGCAATGATACCCCCATTTTTTTGTTTTTGTTTTTTTTGCATTCAAGACTGTTGTAGGAGTTAAAGTGCACTAAGAGGTGCATAGCAGTGTAAAACTAAGAAATAATAATTGTGCTGATCATAATGGTGCATGCAAAAATCATTTTAATGTTATATGCATGCAGCATTTGTAAGCAACACTCCAGATGTGCAAAAGCAGATAGCATGACTCTTTAACCTTGCAGTGATTAGCAAGTCAGAGAACAAAATCTTTTACAAGCTGCCAGCTCTGATCTTTAAATGGAGAGCCATTTACGTGGCCTCGACACAGGATGACTGTGGTTTTTGCTTTCTACTGGGAAGGATGAAAGTGTTGTGCTGAGTTTGTTGATTTAGTCAACAAAGAGACCTGTCTCTTAGAATTCAAAACACTCAAGTACAAGCAATCTCACACCCTTCCTTAAGTATCCAGAATCACTTCTTCATGGAGGAAAAAAGTACATAGTTTTTTATTTTTATTTTAAATAAAGTAATGATTAAGCTTTTGCACAGCAAAGGAAACTATAAAAAAGAGGAAAAGACAGCCCTTAGAATGGGAGAAAATATTTGCAAATGAATCAATGGGCAAAGAACTAATCTCCAAAATATATAAACATCTCATGCAGCTCAATATTAAAAAAACAAACAACCCAATCCAAAAATGGGCAGAAGACCTAAATAGACATTTCTCCAAAGAAGACATACAGATGGCCAAGAGGGACATGAAAAGATGCTCAGCATCACTAATTGTTAGAGAAATGCAAATCAAAACTACAATGAGGTATCACCTCACACAGTTCAGAATGGGCATCATCAGAAAATCTACAAACAACAAATTCTGGAGAGGGTGTGGAGAAAAGGAACCCCTCTTGCACTGTTGGTGGGAATGTAAATTGATACAGCCACTATGGAGAACAGTATGGAGGTTCCTTAAAAAACTAAAAATAGAATTACCATATGATCTAGCAATCCCACTACTGGGCATATACCCAGAGAAAACCATAATTCAAAGAGTCACGTACCACAATGTTCATTGTGGCTCTATTTACAATAACCAGGAGATGGAAGTGACCAAAGTGTCCATCGACAGATGAATGGATAAAGAAGATGTGGCACAAATATACAATGGAATATTACTCAGCCATAAAAAGAAATGAAATTGAGTTCTTTGTAATGAGGTGGATGGACCTAGCATCTGTCATACAGAGTGAAGTAAGTCAGAGAGAGAAAAACAAATATTGTATATTAACGCATATACATGGAATGTAGAAAAATGCTACAGATGAACCGGTTTGCAAGGCAGAAATGGAGACACAGATGTAGAGAACAAACATATGGACACCAAGGGGGGAAAGCAGAGTGTGGGGATGAATTGGGAGGTTGGAATTGACATATAAACGCTAATATGTATAAAATAGATAACTAATAAGAACCTGCTGTATAAAAAAAAAAACTAAAGAAAATAAATTTCAAAATAAATAATGATTAAGTGGAAGAGGGAAGCACTATTCTACAAATAATATGTCAGAGGCTTAATTTTGATACTTTTTGTAAAAAGCTACTTTCACATTGTAATTGTTGTTTCCACATACTCTGTTAAGAGCTGGATTCTTGTGTGTTTAAATGAGGGGCTGATATAGACTAATTTCTGGGTAGAGGTTTGTGGCTTTGGTTAAATTCCCAGTGGGACATACTTTAGCTGATTACATGTATTTCTCTTTCATTTAAAGGAAACATGGAACCCTCTGCTTCCTGTTTGTTGTTCTGTAATACTTTGAACAGCTATAACACATTTACATAGAGATGGCTGCTTTCAATGCATGCAAGTTAATACCCGTAATCATAGGCATTCAGAGACTTTTTAGCCTAAGACAATTATTGGGGTTGATTTTCAATGAAAATCATGAAAAATATTTTACACACACTGCAGAATCTCTCAGAATTGAGCACAGAGTTAGTTCATAAGTTCCAAAGCCTAATCAAATAAAGAAATAAAGGGGAATATACATTTTAAATACTACCCCCAAATAATGATCATGATAATTGCAAAAATTACAGAACCTCAGTTTTCTGGACCCCTTGGGTATAAAGCATAGAGGAGTCAAATTTCTGGCTAGGGTTTCCTACTTGGTGGGTTAAAAAAAATTACACATTTTGAGATTTTCTAAAATATATAATGTACTATTCTTCTCTCTCAAACTAAATGTGCTATAAATAATTCAAAATTACACAATTTATATTTATTTACATTGTAGTCTGCTGTAATATGATGTTGCCCCCAGTGCCATTAAGACTTGCATGCTGTTCCATCCCTGTGCTCAGTCATTCAGGAACTATACATTAATTCAGCACACTGCCCTTGGCACTGAAGATGTCATGGCAAACCAGGTAACATCATTTCAGCCCTCATGATCATACAGTCTAGTAGTGGATTGGATATCAATCATATGTATTTAGTAACCATATTTATTTGGTAATCACAGATACCATTAATACAAAAAAAAAAAAAAAGGTATGGTTTCCCTGCTTTTGAAGTAGCTTGTTATTTTTCTATTTCTTCCTTTCCTGTCTATAGTATTACTGTTGTTTTATTTTTTCCTCTGACTTATAAGATCAATTTTTCTATGCTTAGACATTGAAAATTAGACAAAAATGCTGGACAGGTTTTGGTATGCAATACCAGGAAAATACAAATCTGATCATATTACTTTCCCCCAAACACCACGCAATGATTTTCATTATCCTCAGTATATATTCAAAATTCTTAATGGCGCTTACAAGGTTCTTTATGATGCGGGCCCAGCTTCTTTTTCCAGGTTCAGTTTTCAATACTTCTTACATTCTGTGCTTCCAATTTACTGACGTTCTTTTATCTACTAGTGTGTTTTGCTCTCTTGTCACTTAATGATCTTTGAACATGATCTTCCTTTCCTGAAATTCTCCCCTGTTCCACCTTCATGCCCTCTGCTAACCTGATAAGTTCCCTCTTCTCTTTTCTTTTTCCTTCTTCTATCCTTCATATATTTCATATCATGATTCTAATGTCATATTTTCATAAAGCCTTTTGACTCACCCCCTGCTGCTTCTTTTCAGTTAGTTGGTCTGTCTGTGTGTTCCCTTGAACCCTATTACTGAGACTCTGATGGTCTTTTAACTTTTCCAGTACTGTTTCCATTACTAGATTGAAAGTTATATGGAGAGAATACTTATCTTCTTCAAAGACCTATCCCCATCCCTTGCTTTGTGCTTCACACATAATGACACACTCATTAACCACTTGTAGAATGGAAATATCAGAAAATCTAAGATGATACTATCTTATTTATAATTATAATCCCCACTGTCAAGCAGAGAGTGGGTATTCAATTCATATTTGTTGAATGCATGAATATGCAAGTTTGTTGGGGGTAAGGGTCTTTGGGAGTTCTCTCTGAATAATTTATAAGAACTCCGATGACTGTCTGTGGTGGTCAGGAACCTGAGTACTTTTCTTATTTATCACTCATTCCTGGCTCTGTTATATTATAGGTGAGGAAGAAAAAGGCTCTAGGAAGGATATAAATTTGTGCATATTTACTAATGACATATATTTGATGTGTGTCTTTGCAGACATTATCTCTTATAAACTTCAGAATAGCCCTGTGAGGAAGGAACTTGGTCGTACAGAGGAAGACATTAGGGTCCAGTTAGATTAAATGGCATAGCTGGGATTCTCATTCATGTCTTGTCTCCTTCTACTGTATCAAACTGCTGGTTACCTGTGTTCCTAAAGATAACACCACCTGTAGAGCACTGGCAACAGTGGGATTTATCCTCCATAAAGAAGGGTGGTGATCAGAGAACAGTCTTTAGAATAAAAATTCAATGATATCTTTTAGTGTAATGTAGTTGCCTTAGTCTGCTCGGGCTGCTATAACAAAATACCACAGACTGGGTGGCCTATAAACAAAAGACATTTCTCTCAGTTCTGGAGGCTAGGCGGTCCAAGGTCAAGGTGCTGGTAGATTTGGTGTCTGGGGAGGGGCTGCTTCCTAGTTCACAGGTGACTGTCTTTCCCCTATAACCTCACATGACAGAAGGGCCAAGTAGAGCTTTTTGGGGTCTCTTTTTATAAGGGCACTAATTTCACTCATGAGGGTTCTGTCTTTGTGACCTAATCATCTCCCAAAGGCCCCCATTTCCAAATATCATTACATTAGGGGTTAGGATTTAAGATGTGAATTTTGAGTGGATGCAAACACTCAGTATACAGCAGTGGGCATCTGAGAGGTCATGATGAAGATGGCTTCCTGAGGCAGGGGTATCACAGGTCAACAGTATTATCCCAAACTCTTCCAATAAAAAAAGGGCACTGGGTTTAGAGTTGGTAAACCTACCAACAGTCCCATCTATACATGCCATATTAACTTTAATAAGTTTTTTTTCTATAGTTTCTTAAACAATAGCATTTTGATATTTATATATTTTCCTGTTTACCACACAAATTGTCTATGAATCTGAATTGAGATTTTTTTTAAAAATCTAAAGTATTCTAAAAATTTTAAGTGGTATCATCTGTCTCAGAAGCACAACAAGACAAAATGGACTTTGGTTCTGCCATCCATATCCTGTATGTGTATCATAGGTCTCAAGGGGAATAAAGCCAGAAACTCTTGACTGATATGTACACGTGTATCATCATTACTTGAAAATGTATGCTCCACTAAAGGTGAGTGAAAACTTGGTAGGCAAGAAGGAGCGTATACTCTTTTTTTTAAACTTTGGATTTTGAAAAAATATAGAAAATTACAAAGAAATGCATATGGAGCCTTGTGTATACTTCATTCAGCCACCCTGATGTTAATGACAGGGGTGACTAGACTGCAATATAAAAACCAGGAAACTGACCCTGGTACAATCCACAGAGTTTATTGATTTCACCAGTTATACATGTAATCACGTGTGTATGTGTAAACCTCTATGTTATCACATGTGTAGCTTTGTGTAACCACTCCACAATCAAGACACTTAACCATTACCACAAGGCTCCCTAGTGCTGCACCTTCATGGTCACATTCACCCCTGCACCCCCATCCCTAGCATAATAACATCATAGTATAATTCTATAATTGTTTTATAGCATGAATGTTATGTAAATGGAATCATGCAGTGTATACCCTTTCGAGATTAGCTTTTTTTGCTCAGCATAGTTTCATTGAGGTTTATCCACGTTGTTGCATGTACCATTTGTTCATTCCGTTTTATTGCCAAGTATTCTTCCATGGTTTGGTTGTACCGTAGTTTGTATAACCATTCACCCATGAAGGGACAGGAGCAGGTATTTATAGTTAGAGCAATTAGGAAATGATACATTTTGAAATTATCTCATGTGACCAGAATAATAAGACAAATCAACAGACCGAAATGCCATTGAAGAATCTTTTAAGCATCTCCACCATAGTTTTTTTCCCTCTGTATCCTTAAGAAAATATAAACCTTGAGCTCTATAAAGCACGATTCAATAAATTTATTTTTATAATTATGAACATATGTACACTTGATTTTATGAAGTGTACACTTTGAAATGTTTGATCCTGATCCATTAGCTTTTTGTTATTAATCATCCTGGTGTGTGTTTGTGTGTGTGTGTGTGTGTGTGTGTGTGTGTGTTTCCAAAGTGAACTCCTGGAGGGCAGGGGGTGAAGGAAACTCATCTCTATCCCCAGGAACCGACACATTTTCTGGCTTCTAGATCACACTTAATAACTTTTGTTGAATAAAATATAACTCCAAAAGTCGAGTGCTCTTGACAGAAGCTCTTCTTCACACCTCTATTAGATAGTTAGACAGGTGCTCTGATCCCAGGTTTCTACCCAGAGAAGTAGAAAACCTGCAAGTTAAGTGACTTAGTCAAGGCCCAGAGCTTCCTCCAGGGCAGGTTGTATTCCCCAATAAATTTTGCATACTTTCCCCAAGATTTCCCCACTGTGCTTTAAAAAATGGTTTATAAACTGATAAACTAAGAAAATGAATGTTTTATTTTTGACAGAAATAATAAAAACATAGTTGGTTTATATTACTTCACTGCGGGGTATGGGTATTTTAAAGACACTATCAGCTTTCTTTTTAAACAATTGCATTTAAAGAAGTAACTAACTACGGTTGCTTGCCTCACAGAGTCCATTTTAGGGATAGAATTCTATTTCATTGGCATCTTGAAAATAACCAACTCCTTAGTCTAACAAGTACTCTTTTCTGGGCACTGTAGGAGTATTAAATGCCAATAAAACTGATATATCCAACTGGACTTTTTTTACATCTAAAGCCCATTATTCTTCTGAAGCAAAGAAAATTACCTTTCTAAGATAAAAGGGCCTCATATGCTGTATCCCAATGTTTTTGACCCAAACCATAGTGAAGGAAAGTTGTGCCATATTTGAGCATCTTAAAAATAACCAAGGCTACAATGAGGTATCACCTCACACCAGTCAGAATGGCCATCATCAAAAAATCTACAAACAATAAATGCTGGAGAGGGTGTGGAGAAAGGGGAACCCTCTTGCATTGTTGGTGGGAATGTAAATTGATACAGCCACTATGGAGAACAGGATGGAGGTTCCTTAAAACACTAAAAATAGAACTACCATACAACCCAGCAATCCCACTACTGGGCATATACCCTGAGAAAACCATAATTCAAAAAGAGTCATGTACCAAAATGTTCACTGCAGCTCTATTTACAATAGCCAGGACATAGAAACAACCTAAGTGTCCATCAACAGATGAATGGATAAAGAAGATGTGGCACATATATACAATGGAATATTACTCAGCCATAAAAAGAAATGAAATTGAGTTATTTGTAGTGAGGTGGATGGACCTAGAGAGTCTGTTATACAGAGTGAAGTAAGGCAGAAAGAGAAAAACAAATACCATATGCTAAGACATATATATGGAATCTAAAAAAAAAAAAAAAAAAAAAAAAAGGTCCTAAAGAACCTAGAGGCAGGACAGGAATAAAGATGCAGGCGTAGAGAATGGACTTGAGGACACGGGGAGGGGGAAGGGTAAGCTGGGACGAAGTGAGAGAATGGCATGGACATATATACACTACTAAATGTAAAATAGATAGCTAGTGGGAAGCAGCTGCATAGCACAGGGAGATCAGCTTGGTGCTTTGTAACCACCTAGAGGGGTGGGATAGGGAGGCTGGGAGGGAGACGCAAAAGGGAGGAGATATGAGGATGTATGTATATGTATAGCTGATTCACTTTGTTATAAAGCAGAAACTAACACACCATTGTAAAGCAATTATACTCCAATAAAGACGTTAAAAAAAACAAACAAACAGGAATTTCAGCATTCTTTTGTGGCTGCTGAATACAGAGGCTAAAATAAAAATGATCACTAACTAAATTCTCAGAAAGTCTTTCCTAGTAGGTTTTGTAAAAGCTTGGAACAGTTTGAGAATGCCAGGCCTGAGTAAGTGGAGAGCAAAAAGTTTCGTTACTTGCATGCAACATTCTTAGTTTTCTGTAAGAAATGAAATAACAGAAACTAGAGCATTATAGGTTTGCAATCTCCTGTTTCATCAGAGAGGAATATGTCCAAAACACAGATCCTTGGCATGCTAGAAATGCCAGCCAGGGCTGAAGGCTGGTGCACTGGAAGCCGTGCATTACCAGGGTTTGCAGGTGAGTACATGGCGAAGAGAAGAGTGTCTGCAAAGAGTACTGTAGCAGAATAGGACTCTCTTATTGGTGACCTGTTTATTCCATGCCTGATTTTTCTGCTACCCAGTAACCCAAAAATAAGGACTTTAACACTTTTAAAGCTACTGGAATATTGATACTTAGACTTTCTTGCCATACTCAAGACCTTTCTATATCTAAGCTTGCAAAATATGGCAACAGGATTTTTCAAGCTTTCTTTTCCTCCCTTCTGCCATCCTTTCACGAAGGATTTTAGCCCTACCCAAGCTGAGCTGTTATTTTTTGATATTAACTCTTTCTAAAGTAACTGTTCAAAGATTTTAAGAGTAAATGAATCACTTGGGTTCACATATGCATATAGATAACATTTTTCTCCAAAATAAATAACACAAATATGATTAAAGGATAAAAGTGTTTGGTTTACATTTACTCAGGATGAGATCTGGTCCAAAATGCTTAAAACTAAGCCTGGCCACCAGCCATCTGACAAATTCACACAAGTTCTTCTCTTTTAATTCAAAATTTCCTTTTATTGGCAAGAACTTTGAAAACAACTCTTTGGAATGAATTTCTATGAATGACTTGGCAAGTTTTCGAATGGTGTCTATTGAACGGGGAAATTATACGAGTATAGCACATTGCACCTATTATGAGCTGACTTAAAAATACCACCAAGAACAGCACGTGATATAAAAAAGCATTTTACTGAGTAGAAATGCAACTTGAGAAGATATATTAATATTTACAATTAGTAAAACTGGAATCAAGCATGTGTTGGTATATTAAATGGAGTTAATTCATACAGGTCTAGGTCTATCAATACACCATCCTGGAACATATCACTTCAGATAAAAAGGAATCTTTTCTAAGGCCAAAACCCAATTAATGTCCCATAGCTAGATTTTAGATCTAATATCACCAAATAACTCTGAATAGTTATTCCAGATAGTGTCTATGAATAAGTGGGAATAGTTAACTCTGATTTCAATTAAGGATAGGTGATTGATGTTATTCTACAGGAAATGAATAATATATTAGGTTTCTACCCCACAGCTATGCCACATGGTACTTTCTAATTTGTCCTAAATTAAAAACGTGATGAAGATGCATTTTATTAAAAGCTTAAAAACCTTTTACATAATACAACATTTATCTCTTGCAGATATGGAAGTTCAGGTCCAAAAGGAAAATGATTGCTTGTGGGCAATCTCACTGTGTCCTAGCTGATCCTACATTCTAAACATTCTTCAGATCACTGCCTTCTTTCCATCCTCGCTTCCACTGCGTTAATTCAAGGTTTGAATAATGTCAGAAGGATTACACCAGTAGCTTTCCTTTTCAGGGCTGCCAAACCACTCTTTCTAAAATCAGATTCTGTCCCTCCCTGTATTACACCCTTCAGTAGCTTCTTCAACGTCTCCTCCAATATATAACACGTGGACTTTTTACCCTTTGGTTTTTGGACCATGCCTATGGTAAACCCAATAATGTTCCCTCAACAATGCCCACATTCTAATCCCCAGAACCTGTGAGTGTGTTATCTTCCATGGCACAAGGGACTTTGCTGCTGTGATTAAGAAACTTGAGATAACATTATCCTGAATTATCCAGGTGAGTCCAATGTCATCTAAAGGATCCTTAGAGAGGCAATAAGGGCAAAATGAGTAAAAGGACATGTGACAATGGGACCAGAGTTTAGAGTGATGTACATTGAAGATGAAGCAAAGAGCCAGAAGCCAAGGAATGCAGGATGCTTCTAGAAGCTGGAAGAGGCAAGGAAATGATTTCTCTCCTGAAGCCTCCAGAAGGAATTAAAGTCCTGCTAACACCTCAGTTTTAGACTTCTGACTTCCAGAACTGTAAAGAGTAAATTCATGTTGTTTTAAGCCACTAATTGGTGGGAGATTTGTTATAGCAGCAATAGGAAATTAATAGCATACCTAAGGGTGTACCTGATAAATAATTGATACATAAATTAATGAAAAAGTAAATCAATATTCATAAAGTCTTGTTTCTTTATGTTTTTCACGTCCATGTTGGTATAATATATTGGAAGGTAATCCTATGACTAGGATTACAATGACACAGATGCCTCCATCCTTAGAATAATATGTGATTCCACACTGCGATGTGAACTTAATATGGTAATGCTAGATTATTTATTCACTGCAGAGGTGCACAAGGTACAGAAATGCAGCCTTGTGCAGAAGCATGCACCTTCTGGAGTCAGCCTGCCTGGATTCAAATCCCGCCACACACCATTGTAAAGCAATTATACTCCAATAAAGATGTTAAATAAATAAATAAATAAATAAATAAATAAATAAATAAATAAATAAATAAAATAACGTTTGAAAAAAAAAGAACATGGAGGTATGCCTGGCCTATAGTAAGTTCTCAATATATTTTAAACATTTTTATTATTATTATTATTATTATTATATGTTAGAGTTTGTTCTACAGGGCTCTAATCACAGATATAAACATTGAAACATCTTGGTTATTAAAAGTGTTAGGAGCTCAGTTGGACTGATTCAGTGAATGTCCGCACTGGATGTGCTTTCATCTAATGTCCTGGCAGTTGCTTGGGTATAGGTTGTGTTCTGATACGATGCTTTCAAAAATAAAAGATAAAATTTTGGCTTTTCCAATTTACCAGTTTCATGCAGTAAAACATGAAATATTCTCCCAGTAATTTATTTATAGTTTTTGTGGTATGAGTTATTCAAAGGAGAAAAACTTGGTAAATCACAAAGCTAGCATTCATAACTAGTCTTACTGTCTCTGACCAAACATACTGACTCAGTGCAAGATTTTTAAATAAGAAATTGTTTCAAAGGAAAATGAAACGCTTGGTAGTCACAAAGATTTCTAACAAGGAATCTCTACAGAGAGCTTTTCTTTTTATGAATACAGTGAGACAATATTTTTATTATTGTTTTGACCTAATGTTTACCAGTTTGGGGCTTGGCAGTTTTTCTGACTATTGTTCTGTTTCTGATTGAAAACCTGGAATTCATCTGCTTTACATGAATTGTTCTATTCCAATATAACAGTCTCTGAAATGTTTGATTTTACTAGCTTAAGTCATTCACAGTGCTGCTTGTGGTGTTGGTATGGCAACATAAAATGAACACATGATTAACTTTTACTAAGTTACAGACATTGACAGTGAAATGGAAACCATTATATATATTACTCAGGTTCACTTGGTTAAAGAAGATCCTATAAAAACAGCTTGAGGTTGTCTGTTGTATTTTGTTTTTCTTTCATAGAATAAAAACTTAAGAAATACATCAGAAGCCCTAATAGATATGGATATATTGTTGTGTGCATATTGGTGTTCTTATGATTATTCTCTTGACCACATTGTCAAAAAAGAAATAGCTGTATCTAAAGTTTCCATATTTTTTAGGATAGAAGCAGAATCATTTTTTTTAACTTCATGCACAGAGACTTAAATAGTCTGATATTTAATATAATACCATGTTTTCAAGGGTTATTATATCTATATACATATATTGATTAGTAGTTTATTTTGACCTAACATTTTTATAATCACATTAATTTATTTCTCATCCATTTATTCATTAGATCAGTCATTCATTGTTCACTGAACATTTTGGGGACACTATTTTTTCCCGCTTCACACTAGATGTTAGACATCTACTGACAGTGATACAGAACCCTGAAGTCAAAGATTTGGATATAAAACATAGTTCCTTTTTCACTTCATCACCAAAAGCATCGTAATTGCTAAGTAAATTTTACTTTTGCTGTGCTGAATCATTGTGGGTCCAAGAGAAGCCATTTGGAAGAAAGTTGGATTAGAGTAATTTTAGGTTTTCTAATCTGCTGGGGACAAAACTATGGAAGACAATTAGCTCCATGAGTCCTGTATATTGTGGAGATATATTTGCCAAAGAAAATAAGCCAAGATGCTTGAAGAAGCAAATATTGTTCCAGTTATCACATTTATCAGCTTGAGATATATTTTGTTCATATTCTTCTCAGCATGAAAATATTCAGTGTCCTCTTACTTCTTAAAAGATAAAATCAATTAAGTTCAATAAACACTTATTAACATCTGCTATGTGCAAGGCATTGTGCTAAGAGTTATTTGCCATGGTTACTAAATCACAGAGGAACTTGTAATCTATATGAAGGATTTTGAGGAGGAGTGGCATAAGAACAGTAAAGAAAAGGTTAAAAGACAATCTTAAGTAAAATGCTTTGTATTTTTGACTCATTTTTGGCTGGGAAAATGTGAAAAAGCATCTTAGTGACATGGGCCTTCCTGCATAATTAACATCTTGATGATGGAGATAGGAAAGTGTAGTAAATGGTATCATAGTAAAAATATTCACTGCTTCTCCCTGCTGGGCCAGTCCTTGGGAAATAATTATACTTCCCAACCTATAGATGTCAGATGCCATCAAATAACTTGCTCTGGTTAATAAAATGTACACCATTTCCAAGAAGAGGCTTTAAGAGTCATCACATGGTCTCACTATTTCTCTATCCCCTCTGCCAAGAGACTGTTGTGTTCTAGATTGGAGTTGGTCCATTAGCCTTGTTCTGAGAATGACATGGACATGAAGCAAAACCACAGGCAAAACACGATGATCATGAATGTGAGTGGGACATAAACTGTTGTTGTTTTAAAACACTAAGATTTGGAGTATGTGTTACTAGAACAAAAATGCTGTTTAAGCCAACTGATGTAGGGACAAATATCGTGGAAGATGGCACCAAACACACACAAGACACAGAAACAAAAAAAAATTAAGCAGCAGAAGACAAACTATTGAGTGCCAATTATTGTGAGCTTAAAATTCAAATATGATGGAGAGATTGGAAATGTCCAATAGATAATGGGAAATATAGGTTTGGAAGTGAGAAGAGATCCTACATCTAAAGATAGTGATCTGAAAGTTGAGATGTTAATTGAACATGAGGCATCTAAGGGAGACCGAGACTTGCAGTTGAACATTTGGTGGGTTGGGGTGGGATGGGGAAGAAATGCATCTGAAAAGTTGTCAGACAAGCAAAAAGAAAAAAATCCTGGACAATGGAGAACAGCACTTATTTTTTAGCCTGTCACTGGGGAAACCAGCTGGTAGAGCCCAAAGAATACTGCTTGCTACCATTTGGGTTCTGACACTCACAATCTTTGTGATTTGAACAAGATACTTAACTTCTCCCTCAGTGTCATCATCTGTAAAATAGAGAAAATAAATTGCATCTTGGTAGGGATTTTGGGGAAGAATTAAATGTCATGACTTACTGAAACCTCTCTCACCATACTTGGCACATAGAAAGAATCCAGTGTTGGTTCCTATCTGTAGCATTATTATCCAGAACTTTGCTATGTCAACTCACTATAACAACAGTTATCCAGTGACTATATACATATACTTCTGAATCTTGTTGAAATCCTTTCATAAGATCCAGTTCAAATCCCATCTGGACTATAAAATATTTCCTGACTGTCCTAGCCTTCTCCAAATTGCTGTATCTTAAATTGTATATTTCAGTCATATGGCTCACAATTTATCTTTAATGTCCTGGTTCCTTTCCCATCTACAAGTCATTTGAGTACAGATATTGTCTTGTATATTTTGATTTCCAGTACTTTTCATTGTGTCCCACTTATAGTGGGAATTTAAAATATTTGTATTGATATTTTTAATGCACTAAAAATACTCTCTGGTCTGACCTAAACAGGATCTGTAGTTAGAGAATTTAAAAAGACTGTTAGAGGTGAAACATATATAAAATGTAGCATGTACACCTTACAGTTTATATCAACTTTAAACAACACAATCAGGAAGATAGTCCTCAGCAAATAAACCACAGCATGGGCACTGTCAATTTCCTCCAAGTGGTACCTGTGAGTGTCAGCTGAGTTTGAAGAGCTAAGACTGAAGTGTATAAAATGTATAATAACACCCTCCATGTCATGGGCTAAAAGTTTCATCATGACGGTGGACTCCTCGATTTTTCCTAATCCCTGCCCCATATCCAATCAATATACATTTCTCTATTTTCTACTTCAGCATCCATTATCCTACTATAGACACTTGTTACTTGACTCTAAGACCAACACCATTTCAGAGTGGCTGGACTCCCCACTTCCAGTATCTCCTTTTTATAGTTCATTCTTGACACTAAGACTTTTTAAATCTTTAAGTACTAGAATTGGCATATCTTCCAGCTCTTCAGCTTCTTCCCTGCTTTGAGAACCGGCCTGATACACTGACATGTTCGTACCATGTATCTTTGGACTCTGAGCCAAAGATGGTTAGTTGCTCAAGTGTGGACTTTTGACTCAAACTGGGGCCATCAAGTAACCTCCCCAATATACTTAAAATTGGACAAAGCCATCACAATCCAGAGCCACTTGTGGATGTCATTTTTAATGACAGCCTCCTGGATGAGAAGCTGCACCAATGAAGGCCTTCAGTTGAGACAACCAAACCTGTCTCATTCCTGACCTTTACTAGGCTTAGTTCTTCAAATCTTCATTTTTTTTTCTCTTAAGGTAGCTAGAGCCAATTTCTGCTACTGCAACCCCCAAAATACTAAGCATTTGTTTATCTGAATAATATAAACATAGTTTTAATGATGGTGTTCTCATCAAAGGTCTTAAATAAATTTATTGTTGTCTATCTTTAAAATTCCAAATTCTTAGACCAAATATCGAGACCATCCATCCTCTTCATTAAAGCATTTTTGTGACCTTATTCCCTCATCCACCTTCATACATTTCCATTAATCATTATCATGTGTAAGTCTAATATGTCCACTCTCATCACTATTATTCAACATAGTTTTGGAAGTTATAGCCACAGCAATCAGAGAAGAAAAAGAAATAAAAGGAACCCAAATCAGAAATGAAGAAGTAAAACTGTCACTGCTTGTAGATGACATGATACTATACATAGAGAATCCTAAAGATGCTACCAGAAAACTACTAGAGCTAATCAATGATTTGGTAAAGAAGTAGGATACAAAAATAAGGCACAGAAATATCTTGCATTCTTATATACTAATGATGAAAAATCTGAAAGAGAAATTAAGGAAACACTCGCATTTACCACTGAAACAAAAAGAAGAAAATACCTAGGAATAAACCTAGCTAAGGAGACAAAAGACCTGTATGCAGAAAACTATAAGATACTGATGAAAGAAATTAAAGATGATACAAACAGATGGAGAGATATACCATGTTCTTGGATTGGAAGAATCAACATTGTGAAAATGACGCTACTACCCAAAGCAATCTACAGATTCAGTGCAATCCCTATCAAACTACCACTGGCATTTTTCACAGAACTAGAACAAAAAATTTCACAATTTGTATGGAAACATAAAAGAACCCGAATAGCTAAAGCAATCTTGAGAAAGAAAAATGGAGCTGGAGGAATCAGGCTTCCTGACTTCAGACAATACTACAAAACTGCAGTAATCAAGACACTATGGTACTGGCACAAAAACATAAAGATAGATCAATGGAACAGGATAGAAAGCCCAGAGATAAACCCACACACATATGGTCACCTTATCTTTGTTAAAGGAGGCAAGAATATACAATAGAGAAAAGACAGCCTCTTCAATAAATGGTGCAGGGAAAACTGGACAGGTACATGTAAAAGAATGAAATTAGAACACTTCCTAACACCATACACAAAAATAAGCTCAAGATGGATTACAGACCTAAATGTAAGGCCAGACACTATAAAACTCTTAAAGAAAAACATAGGCAGAACATTCTATGACATAAATCACAGCAAGATCCTTTTTGAACCACCTCCCAGAGAAATGGAAATAAAAACAAAAATAAACAAATGGGACCTAATGAAACTTCAAAGATTTTGCATAGCAAAAGAAACCATAAACAAGATGAAAAGACAACACTCAGAATGGGAGAAAATATTTGCAAACGAAGCAACTGACAAAGGATTAATCTCCAAAATATACAAGCAGCTCCTGCAGCTCAATATCAAAAAACAAACAACCAATAATGGGCAGAAGACCTAAATAGACATTTCTCCAAAGAAGATATACAGATTGCCACCAAACACATGAAAGGATGCTCAACATCACTAATCATTAGAGAAATGCAAATCAAAACTACAATGGGGTATCATCTCACACCAGTCAGAATGGTCATCATCAAAAAAATCTACAAACCATAAATGTTGGAGAGGGTGTGGAGAAAGGTGTCTTGCACTGTTGGTGGGAATGTAAATTGATACAGCCACTATGGAGAACAGGATGGAGGTTCCTTAAAAAAATAAAAATAGAACTACCATATGATGCAGAAATCCCACTACTGGACATATACCTTGAGAAAACCATAATTCAAAAAGAGTCATGTACAACAATGTTCATTGCAGCTCTATTTACTATAGCCAGGACATGGAAGCAACCTAAGTGTCCATCGACAGATGAATGGATAAAGAAGATGAGGCACATATATACAATGGAATATTACTCAGCCATAAAAAGAAATGAAATTGAGTTATTTGTAGTGAGGTGGATGGACCTAGAGTCTGTCATACAGAGTGAAGTAAGTCAGAAAGAGAAAAACAAATACCGTATGCTAACACATATATATGGAATCTAAAAAAAGGAAAAAAAAATGGTTCTGAAGAACCTAGGGGCAGGACAGGAATAAAGATGCAGACATACAGAATGGACTTGAGGACACGGGGAGGGGGAAGGGTAAGCTGGGACAAAGTGAGAGAGTGACATGGCCATATATATACTATCAAATGCAAAATAGATAGCTAGTGGGAAGCAGCTGCATAGCACAGGGAGATCAGCTCTGTGCTTTGTGACCACCTAGAAGGGTGGGATAGGGAGGGTGGGAGGGAGACGCAAGAGGGAGGGAATATGGGGATATAAGTATACATATAGCTGATTCACTTTGTTATACAGCAGAAACTAACACAACAATGTACAGCAATTATACTCCAATAAAGATGTTAAAAAAAAAGTGATCTAGAAAGCATAGGCTATTATTTTGTTTGAAATATTTAATATGTATATTGCTTAATATTATCTAAGAAGGTATTAGTTTCTGTTTTATTGCTTATGACCCAAAGGTTTCATCTCATCAAGAGCATAAAAATTTTATTTTCTGTCTTATTGGAATGTTAAATTGTGGGGAAGGAGGGACACAGACCTTAATTGGGTCAGTGTTGGTCAAACATTTTTCTTTTCAGATAACTGACAATATAACTCATCTGGGCACTTTGGAGATACAGAGAGCAGAGGAATAAAATGGATTCAGACCACAACGGGTTTAAATCTTGATTATTTTCTTTGATCTCTATCACATAGTCCTGTTTCTCTGATCCTCAGTTTATCTATCTATAAAAAGAGACTATTAAAATGAGTTCTGGGTGTTATTCTGATGGTTAAAAAATACACATAATATACATGTATATTTGTTTAAGTGAAAGTTTCCTGGGCCCCATTCCTGACCCCACTTATATACACAAACATATAGATACACACACAGACACACGTACACACTTATACACACACACACAACTTCAGCTGCCACCTGAAAGGGATGCTGCATGCTGGATTCCTCTAGCCCTTCCCCTTATTTCTCTTTGGAAACACCAATTTGAAAGTAATTCACTGGTGAAGCAGGTAGGAATAAATGTGCAAGGAACCATTTTGCTGTTTCCCCCTGGCTTCCCTCTTTTACCTTCATGTTTCTGAACAGGCCTCTGGTTTCCCAGAGCTTTGGAGTCCTTAGTTGGTAGAGTAGTGGTTATTTTCCAAAAGTTGAAATATTTAAATATGAAAGTTAACCCGGAGAGGCACATGATGGATTTCTCGGCAAAGCAAGTCTGTAATGCTGCCTTTCTTTGGGAGATGTAATTGGCATTCTCTTCAGATTTATCTGGTACCATTTTACGAATTAAAACCCATGATGGGCAGTTGGGATGCAGATTGAGATCTGGCCTTGCATTACTTTTCACAGGTCTCTGGTGCTAAGGTGTTTCCCTGCAGATGCCAGTGAGAGATAGAGAGTTGTGGATGTCACCTTCACGGTGAAGAACGGGACCTGGTTTTGTTCTTAACAGGAGTCCTGTTATAATAGCTTCATACCTCAGTCGGAACAGCGAGACCACACACAATTATGGAACGTTTCAGCAAAGCAGATGTGCCTTTTCAGTATAGAAAACTCAGTTCTTTGAAAGCTCAGGAGCAGAAATGACTTTCTCATAGACTTGGAAAATCAAGGCAGTCCATCAGCATTTTTGCCCTGAAAACTTTAAGCCAGTTGTTAGTCTGCAGTGGGAGAAATATTTAGAACTCATGATAGTGCCATTACTCACAGAGAAGAAAATGGTTTGGAAAATGGGCAGGATGACAGGGGAGGGCCTGCTCTGTCGGAATATACTTCCAGAGAAATAGCGGATGAAGTACCCGTTTATGAGGGCGACCGTAGCCTGTGATCCTAGAGCATGGGATTTGGGGAGAGAGCCATTTCTGCAAATATAATAAAGCATAAGAAGAGCGCTATTTCTGTAAAAACTGTGCCAAAGTCTAATGCAGTTTCTGGAATGTGGGATTTAGGCTGGAGTCTGACACTAAAACTTTGCTATGGGATCTTAAAGCTAGACTATATATACCCCTCTCTTTTCTGTGCATGACAAAGTGACTTAATGTTTTCCCAGCATTTAACAATCAGCATTCAATACCTGTGCTTCCCTCTGTCTCCATAGAAGCACATCGACTGACAGATTTCTCTCCTAAAGTTCATGAGCTGCAGACTCGCACGCCCTCCTTGCTGAGCTTTTGTTTCCAACAAGAACAGAGTTTCCAACTTTATCTATGTTTAGACACACAGTGATCTCCCATGCATTTTGCTTAGGTATGTTTCAAGCATTGAATGGATAATTATTATAGAATTGCAGTTATCTGCTTAGAAATTAATGGTTTTCTTACAAGGAAGGGTGAATGTTTTCAAACTACTTGTGTTCCTTCATTATCATTGTTTAGTAGAAATCCTTCTAAAGCACTTAGCTGCTAGTTCAGAATAAATTCAGAATATGTTGGCCTCCAAAAATTGACAAAAAATGTTATTACTAAAGCATGAATATTTGAGAGAGGAGAGTAAATGTCTAGGAATGACTCTCTATGGTCATCTTTAATAACCCGCCTCTCTAACCTGATGCTTAAGAAATGTATCAACTACTGTGATGGTCAAACTTGGGAAAGAATCAATGAATCAATAGCCACAAGAAATAGAACCGTTTGAACACAGATGTACTCATTCACTGATACATTCATTCATTCAAAAATAAAGAAATGCATCAGTGCCTACTGTATACTGGGCAATGTTCTAGGCACCAGGGAAACAATTAATAAAATAGTCAAATTTCACACCCTGGTGGATTTTACATCCTAACAGATCTGTTCAAGGACCATCTGTACCTATGTTCCTTGGTGTTCCCATATTTCAGTTTTTCCAACAGAAAATTTAAGTTAGCGGCAGATCTTATTTTCTTTTTGTTGAAATGACAGATTCCAGGAAATGTTGAACTAGAAGGAATGTAATAGACTATTCATTTGAAGCATTTTAGTCATTTTACAGGTGAGTATAACAAGGCTCCAGAAAGAGACAGGACTCATCCAAGGTACCCTAGCTCCTCAGTAGCAGATGTTTTGGTAGCAGCCAATGTTCTATAATCAATTAGTTTCCTTGGGCTGCTGTAACAAAATACCACAAACTGGGTGGTTGAATGCAGCAGAAATTTATTCTTTCATAGTTTTGGCAGCTCGAACTGTGAGATCAAGGAGTTGACAGTGTTGGTTCCTTCTAGACATTATAAGGGAGAATCTTTTGCATGTCTCTCTCCTAGCTTCCGATGGCTGTGACAATCCCTGGCATTCCTTGGCTTGCAGTTTCATCACTCCACCCCTGCTTCTGCATCCTGTGGCATTATCATTTGTGTCTCTGTGTTCCTGTGTCTTCACATGATGTTCTGAGAAGGACACATGTCATTGGATTTAGAACCCACTCTAATCCAGCACAACTTCATCTTAACTCGATTACATCTGCAAAAACTATTTCCAGTAGTCACATTCACAGGTACTAGGGTTAGAATTTCAACATATCTTTTTACAGACACAATTCAACCCACACTATACACCAAGTCTTGTGCTCTTTATACAACCTCAAGCTGCTTCCATCCTTGGAGAAGTGTCTGCTATTATTGTTACACATTTTTGCTGTTGATATTAGAAAGAACTCTGAAGAGTTGAAGAGTTGAAGGAACGTGGATTTTAAAAATTAATTATTATTTCACTTTTTAGAAACATACTAAAGCTGATTCTGATTGTGAGCAGTGTACGTACAATGTCTGGAAAGTAGACAAGTAAAATAACAACATATTTCTACTGTACTGTGTTTTCCTTAATTGCATACATAACCCCAATTCCGCCTAGTTTCCTAAACAACTAAAATCTGCCAAATAAAAAAGAAAGAAAAAATATCCAGAATGCTAATTAAGATTAGTGGTATTCACTTCTGTACCCTAAGGAAAATGAGCCTTGGTTGCCACTTCCTCAGTACTTCCTCACCTCTATAAATTCAAGGCCGCTAACTTCCTGTCCTGGAAAGATAGAACTCACTCTTGAGATCCTAGCTCATTTGTAAGGTATTTCCAGAACGAAGTAAAAGCTGTTCCAAATGTTGCAAATCATATGTGATGTGTGTCATGAGACCCTCAAACGATTTCATTTACAAGCACATAAAACACACTGTAATTTGAACCACAGTCCTGCAAAGGAGGGATCAGGGCGCCATTCGCTCTGCTATGGAATGTCGCCCTGGCACGGCCTTACGGAGGTTTTCCTGGTTGCGTTTTGCTAAGGTTTTTTACTTTTTTTCTCTTTTCAGTTGAAAATGAAGCCATTTACAATGTTTAATCAGGATGATACAACTGACTATAATATTTCTCCTCTGATTGCCGTGGAAAATAAGCTTTAAACATTTCTATCATAATTCGATTTCTCATAATTATGCAAAAGAACAAAAGAAGTTTACACTGATTGAGGAAAGGCATAAAGGAATTATTAATATACTATGGATTAAGACTCTGATTGTCCTAGAGGGAATAAAACAAGAAAGGTAGATTTTAATAAAACAAGACAGATGTATTACAATAAGGCCATTTTATTCAAGGGCTGAATCAATTTCCCGGAGATGTTAAAATACCACTCCAGACATCTTTTATGTGTCACTTTATATTCTCTTAGCCTCACTAGTCTTTGTTCTAGCTGCTGCTGAGATGACCAGATCTCTGAGTAACTTGATAGTATCTCTGGTTAAATACCTCTCCTCTCCCAGCTGGACCAACTTGTCCTGGTATGCTTGGAACTTTCCTACTTTTAGCACTGAAAGTCCCTCATTCTGGGAAAACCCTCTGTTTCAAGCACATCAGATAGGTTGGTCACATAACTGGACCCTAAGGCTTGAGGCACCATGGCACGCAGTTTGCTGCCCATACTTGTGGAACCTGAAAATGTGGGGACTTAAGGTTCTATGGGGTACATTTTTGCCTGAAGGAAGTGGGGAGCTGACAGATCAATTTTTCCTCCTTTTCTTTCTGGGGCTGATTGTCCTGACTTACAGTTTACTGACTTCTCAGGAGATGGTCCCATAGGGTTTTAAACAATTAGTTGCAGGTAGGGGCAGCACCTAATGTTGGTTTTCCCTCCTTCCCTACTTTACTATCCTGTCCTTCACTCCCATTCCCTGGGTTTTCACTCCAGAATAAGGTAACAGCCCAGAAGCCGTTTGTTTCTGGCTTCTTTGTTAGTGAATACAGGTTACACAGGCTACTTTCCTCTGTGAAAGTAGGCACACAGGAATGAATCTAGCCAATAAACCTTCAGGATCAGATCTGTGGGCTGAATTACTCATGGCAATAGCCACTTCACTGCTGGTATGCATAGGGTATCTGTTTCCCCAACACGCAACACAACTGCTCAGGTATTCATCCATGGTTAGTTGGGACAAGGTGCAGGGGGAAGGGGAGGCACAGGGATGTGCAGCAGCAATGGTGCTTGGAATATACTTGGACAGTAATCATTGTAGGGATCGTGGAGTGAGCTGGGCTCGATTAACTGCTCTGGGAGTTTTAGTAATAACGATAGGCTCAGAGCAGTCAGCTGCCAACTCATGTTATGCTGGGAAAGCCAGTATTCCTTTATGGCAGCTTCGAAGGACATTTTTATTTTCTGCAATTGCTGCCCCTACTCTGCTAAAAATCAAGATCAGGATGTAATTATAAGAGTGGTAGAGTTGCAGAAGAGACAGAATGCCCATACTTGGTGGGTCTTGTATGCCAAAGTCAGGAATCATTCAGGGATATATGAATGGTTGAAACTGGAATTCTTAAAACGTGGATTTTCCTGAATCCTCTGGGCTGGCATAACTGGTTCCTTTCCCTTGACAGAGGAGAGGAGCCTTCCCTTGCTTTGAGACTTCCCTTGAAGCAGGTGACTTGCAGGATTAAGCTTGTCTTCCTCAAAATATGCCCTTGCCATCTCATCCCTCTTGGACATCAGTCTGACAACCGGCCTGAGGTCTTAGCACAGCACAGGCAGGGAAATATATTTCCTGCTCTTGAAAGAAATTACTTACATGCTAAAGAAATCGTAGATTCTAGCTAATATGTGCCAGCTGAAATCAACAGGTATAGGAGTGGACCTTGAGGGCACTGGAGGAAGAAGGATAGAAAATAAGGTTGCTTTCTAAGGAACTCGGTCCTAGATAATACAATATGTTTATAATGTGGTCAGTGGAAAAGTTTAAATGAATACAGAAATTATACAAATTTTCTTTATGGTGGTAAGAGTAGGGAAAATGGGATGGAAAAAAGAGGAAGGTGAAACAGAGAGAGAGAGAGATGCTGGATGGATTGAAAGAAAAGAAAAAATTCAACTTGTAAAATTTATGTATTAGTTAGTAGGCTGCAATGAAAACAACATGGCTTAAAGAACATTCAATCCTCTTCCCAACACGTATCAAAAAAGCAACCATAGGCAAAAATTCTTTTGTTCATTCATTCAATCGCTCATTTATTCATTCTTACATTCAATTACCATTTTTACTGCCCTCCTGCTCTAAGGTCAGGCATTTTGCTACCTCTTCTGAAACTACAAAGGGGCAAATGTCACAGACCCCTGCTCTTAATGAACTCCAACTTCAATGGGAGAAAGATATACAGAAGAAGATATATTTTTTTAATTATGCATAAAGGACAATGATAGAAAGGTGCAGAAGGAAGACTGGAAGAGAATGCAGGGGCTCTAGAACTCTTACCAATGGGGCTTCCCTGGTGGCACAGTGTTTGAGAGTCCGCCTGCCGATGCAGGGGACATGGGTTCGTGCCCCGGTCCAGGAAGATCCCACATGCCGCAGAGCGGCTGGGCCCGTGAGCCATGGCCGCTGAGCCTGTGCGTCCGGAGCCTGTGCTCCTCAATGGGAGAGGCCACAACAGTGAGAGGCCCGCGTACCGCAAAAAAAAAAAAAAAAAAAAAAAAGAATAGAACTCTTACCAAGCCAGCAGAGCAGAGTTCTCTGGGGGTGGGGGTGGGGGTGGGGGTGGGGGTGGGGGGGCACATGGTGCAACAGACCCTGTTCTACATCCATATCCTCTGAGCCTACCTTAGTTCACTTGCTACAGTGGACAGTTCCAGCATGTTGGCAGGTTCTCAATGCCAGGCTGGCCGTTCTCTTCTCTGTCAGAGGACCTTCTCCAGCACAGAGGGAGCTGTGCATGGATGCAACTCAGAAGGGCAGGGTAGTTAGTTTGCACTCAAAGGACAAATCCACTAATGTGGAATGAAATCTGGTAGATAAACTACCCAGTCTCCACAGCCTCTGATGGGATGATTCTGGAGCTGCTTCCCATGGCTTTTCAGATCATGCCCATGGGACTGATGCCCAGGTGCCCACAGTGGTAACATCACTCACTAAGACACAACTTACTAGCATTTCTCCCTCCTCTGACTTAACACCACTTCATTCTTTAGGGTTTGCTTTCAGAGCAACCCAAATTAAGACACACACCAAGGTGTGTGAGGCACAGGGATGTGCGGCAGCAATGGTGCTTGGAATATACTTGGACAGTAATCATTGTAGGGATCGTGGAGTGAGCTGGGCTCGATTAACTGCTCTGGGAGTTTTAGTAATAACGATAGGCTCAGAGCAGTCAGCTGCCAACTCATGTTATGCTGGGAAAGCCAGTATTCCTTTATGGCAGCTTTGAAGGACATTTTTATTTTCTGCAATTGCTGCCCCTACTCTGCTAAAAATCAAGATCAGGATGTAATTATAAGAGTGGTAGAGTTGCAGAAGAGACAGAATGCCCATACTTGGTGGGTCTTGTATGCCAAAGTCAGGAATCATTCAGGGATATATGAATGGTTGAGCATGTGTATGAGCATATCAGTAGGATAATTTCCTGAGAAATAATATCAGAGGATCAAAGGGTATTTTCATGTTTTTTTTTCTATTAATTATCGATTGATGTATTAAGCACACTAATTCCCAGTGAACATTTCTGTGACTAGTAAGATGTGGCAGCATTTCCTTATTCAAAGAGGACAGAGGGACATTTTCAGCTGGGAATGGTCTGCAGAGTCTTTGCAGATAAGCACGGCTGCTGGAGGATGTCTCCTGGAGCTGGTTTAGCTCCTGTCCTCTCCCAGCTTATTGTTCCTTTACTGGCTCCCCCTGAGCTGTCCCAGGTCCCAGAGGCTATCACATAAACAGATATTGCAAATACCATAGCATCTCCACAGGGTGCAGGGGACCATTGCCAAGGATGAGATTAAGTCAGGAACTGGACACATTCTTGCTGGAGGAACACATGACCTTAAATCCAGCTTAGCACAGGGTTAAAAATTCAAATATCTGATTTATGTTGAGAGGGGACTCTAAAAGCAGGCTGAGAGAATGTGTGCTCACTGGATACTCTTTAATTAAAACAAAACAAAACGAAAAAAATCTAGTGTGTCAATTGATTTCTTCTTAGAATGTTCAAAATAATTGCTAAGAACATATAAATACATTCATGGAGTTTTGACACTTAGAAATAGTATAGTTTTTCGACTGTGGATTTATTTACAGAACAGAAATCACTTGGCACCTTCATTTTCTCCTCTTTATCTCAGCCTCTCTGTCTTTCTCTCTCTCTCTCTGTCTCTCTCTCTTATCTCTTAAATTCAGCGCCCTAAAGCCCAAATACATTTGATATCTCCAGGCTCCTTAATCTGCCTCTCTCTGACCCTTTGCACAGGCTGCAGGGGAAACCCTTTCCAGGAATGTAATACTCCTTCTTTCCTCCCCTGGGGCCACCTTTGTGAACTCTCCAAAAATGCAAAGTGAAGACTCCTTTTACAAACTGTGACACTCTCCAGCCATGACGCTCTCTTTTTCATTTACTAGCTCTACTTAACTCGGGCTCCTATTCCACAAGCATCCCAGGGCTGCCAGACAGTCCTCTTGCGAGTCCAGTAATGACCTGTCTATTTAGTGTGTTGACTTATTCTGTTATTTAGGTGAAGTTTCCTTAATTGCCTTTATTGGGTTTGAGTTTCTTTTGTTGCTGTTGCTGTTGCTGCTGCTTCCTCCTTTGATCTCCAGCTACTCAAGAATACATCTCTTTGAGATGTGAGGTGTGAGATCTGTAAGGATCACACATGAGCTGGGCAGCGGGACAGGGACCCTGTAAATTTCTCCCACATCCTGCTGCCCAAGCACCTCCAATATGCCTGTGTCCTCAGCTGCCTCGCAGTTCTGCCAAAGCGTCTCTGGGCTGATATACAGCCCCAGGAGGCACTGCCAGTTCTGAGGCAGCTTAGGAATTTAGAAGAATGTCTGCAACATAGACAAAGCTGTATTACCATCTAGGGATCTGGACAATTTGAACTTGGCAGAAACATCTGCACACTGACAAGTCTCTAACTCTCAGTAGACAGACAGTTGTAAATGTTTGGATTGAAATGAAATATTATAGATGGGCAATTATGACACTAAAGCATGCTCTTATAGAGGTTTACCATTTAGATAACCTCTATATATCCATTAGTTTAGTTATTCAATAAGTAATTCTTATACCCTCCAAGTTGTGTCAGGCACTCAAGATACAAAGGGGCTTCTGCTTTTCGGCACTTTGTGGACCCAACCTGTACCTGAAAATTAAATCTGGTGCTTGAAGTTCATTGGCAGGAAATTTGTATATACACTTGGAAAACAGATAAGCCACTATAAAGATGATTCTAAATATTAAATTAAATTTGGCATCTACCATCATTTGCCTAAGCTTAAAGGAGTTTTGTAAACGTCATTGGGAAGATGTAAGTCATGCATGCATTAACATAGGTTGTATGTCTTAAATTATTTCAGATTGATTTCACATCATGGTGGTAAAAAAAATCACCCCAAATCTCTGCAGTTATTGCTATAATTGATCAACTTGTCAGGGTGGAAAATGAAATAACTCAGAACTGTTGAGAGGAAGATACTCAAGATACTTTTAGACCTGGTGACGGGGGCATCCATTGAGTAGAAGTGTGCAGACAGTAGTTTTGGGGCCTTGAGTGTCCTTCCTTGGAGACTATTATGTCCAAACGTCATTAATAACTTCAATTTCCAAGTTTTTCATCCTAGTTATTCACACATAGGATTACTGTTCTTAAGTAAAATAAAATAATGCCAAAACACAATGAAAGAAAACCAAAACATCAAACTCCCTTGCCTGAGTCCTCACGGAAAATGACAGCAGGAGAAGAAAAGAGAAACGTATTGCTGTAGCCCTCATCTTAGAACCTTTTTCCATCTTTTTCCCCATCATCTTTAGAAGTATACTGTGGCACTCTGAGATACCTAGATATAAGAGGGAGAGGAGATGCAACTTCTAAAAAATAAAATAAAATAAAATATTACCAGAAGTAGCTGAGAAAAAACTTGCAACTCTAAAACATAAAAGAACAAAAACTAGATAATCGTCTTCCCCACATATCCCAAATTTACAACCCCTTGGGTGACTCTTCAGTGGTCTAGCGCCTGCTAATTTCTTTCTGTGAAAATGGGCAGGCATTTGCCGTCGGAGACTTACTGTCAGCCAGTCAGGATGAGCCATCCAGGCTGCTTTGATGTAACATAAGTTGGAGAGTAGCAGGTGGCCCTCCCTGCTGTTTAGAGTGCAGCTTGGGCAGTTCTGTCAGATGTAGCAGCCCCTCTTTATCTGCATGGAATCTGTGTAAATCACAAAAGAACAGATGGAAAAATAGTCACATACCCCTGTTCACCTCTTAGAAGCAGCTCATAAACCACTGGACACCACCCGCTCATTTTAAAGACAACCATGGGTGGGTTAGTCACCCAGCTGCTACAGGGTACTTGTTTTGTTTACAAAAACATCTAAGTACATGAATTAGACAAAGAAAACAAAAACAGCCAATGATTTAAACCAGCACGGATGCTATGTACGTATATTTTACCATGATATTCCAGATTTAGGTTAAATAAACAGAGAAAAATTAAAAATTATTTCTCATCTACCCATTCTAATTGCTATCTATAGAACATATTGGTGACCTCAGATGATGTCTGTGCTTTATAGTATATCTGTTTATTTGATTGCTGTTGTTTTTGAAATACAATTATGCAATTACCTCTCAAAGTTTTCTTCCTGAAAACTCTAAATAATTTTCTAGGAATCAACTCTATGTAGTTTCACGCTGGAAACCAGAAAAGAAAAAATGAAAAAAAAATCGATTTAGAAAGAATTTTACTTGAATTCTCTGTAAGTTGAGGAAATACTTTCCATTTACGCAGACATTTTACTACTTGCATTTGTGTTGTTCACCTAAAACACGTGTGGTTCATTTGTGTATGTAAATGGAAAAAGGATAAAATACTTAGTCTCAAAAGAGGGAATGGCAGGAACAAAGTCACCAAGGTATGAGAATGAGAAGGGTATGATGTGAACTGCACCACAACTTTGTTAGAGTGTGATTTGTGAGACAAGGCGCTGAAAGAGATGAAGCTATAAGTTAGCTAGATCTTGACCACAGAGGACCTTAAAGGTCTTATGAGAAAACATGGGCTTTGACCTGGATGTGATCAAAGTTGAATACTCAGTGTTGACTTTATTTATAGCTTTAAAATCTGTACAAATAATACATTTAAAAACACAAAATTTGCCCCAAAACTTAGAGGGCACAAAAGTTGTCAATTAGAGTACACTGTTATTCAGAAATGAAACAATTTCTATTTTCTTAGGGAAGGTCATAGAATACAGGAATGTTGTTATGGAAAATCCTTATTGTGCAGTGATGAATTTATAAAACAGGGACAAGCAAATCTTGGAAACAATGAAATAATGAAGTTCAGTGTGAGTAGAAGTAAATATCCTTACAAAAGTGTTGCAAGCATCTCCTTTTCTGTAAACTCCAAGAGGCCAGGAAGCACACAGAAATTGATTCCAGAACTCCATAAATGAATTCTCCATGAATTCATGTCTAGAGAGGACAATAAGACCAGCAGTTCTCAACTGAGGACAATATTTCCCTCCAGGGGACACTTGGAAATGTCTGGAGACATTTCTGTTGTCACAACTGGTGGGAAAGTGTGTTATTGAAATCTAGTGGGTAGAGCCCAAGGATACTGCTAAACACAGGACAGCCCTGTACAACAATTACCCAGTGCAAAATGTCAATAGTTTTGAAATTGAGAACCCTGTTTTAGACATCCCAAACATTTGATCATATTCCATATTCTCAAGAGAATGAGACTCATCATGTACATTTGGACATATCAGTCAAGAGGTTATTCTTTTTTTTTTTTGGTACGCGGGCCTCTCACTGTTGTGGCCTCTCCCGTTGCGGAGCACAGGCTCCGGACGCGCAGGCTCAGCGGCCATGGCTCACGGGCCCAGCCGCTCCGCGGCATGTGGGATCTTCCCAGACCGGGGCACAAACCCATGTCCCCTGCCTTGGCAGGCGGACTCCCAACCACTGCGCCACCAGGGAAGCCCAAGAGGTTATTCTTAAGGTCATTGAATACATGACTTTCTCATGTAATGAATTCTTCTTCCTTGCACAGAATCTTACAAAAACTTATTGTTTTGGTTTGAGGTTGTTTTTTTTTTTTTTTTTTTTTTTTTTTTTTTGCATTTAAATCCTTTTGGAAAGTTGCTAGTGAAAAATTATTAATTGTTAATTAAACTAATTTATGCTTGAAATAAAAGTATGTTTTTAATAAAGTTCCAAGAAAAAAAAGCTCTCCACTTTTAAATTTTGTTTTGAATTAAAGAGTGGTCAAATCATTTCATCAGAAGCCAACTATTATTTATAGAATGGATTAAAAAAAAGGTCCTAGTATATAGTACAGGGATAGGATATTTAATTTAATATCTTATGATAAACTAAAATGGAAAAGAATATGAAAAAGAATGTATATTTATATGTATAACTGAATCACTTTGCTGTACAGCAGAAATTAACATACTGTAAATCAACTACACTTCAATTAAATTTTTTTTAAAAAAAATCATTTTCTCAGAGCAAGTGTGAAGCAATCAGACATTTTATTTCCAGATACCCATAATAAAATACCTTTGGTATCAAAACATTAATGGAGATGGGACCAGATTTTTTTTTTTAATAAATCTATATATTTAAATTTTGGCTGCATGGGATCTTCCCTATTGCGCGCAGGCCCTCTCTAGCTGCGGCGAGCGGGGGCCACTCCTCGTCGCAGTGTGCGGGCCCCTCACGGTGGTGGCCTCTCCTGTTGGGGAGCATGGGCTCTAAGCGCGCGGGCTTCACTAGCTGTGGCCCGCGGGCTGCAGAGTGCAGGCCCAGTAGCTGTGGCGCACAGGCCCAGCAGCTCGGAGGCATGTGGGATCCTCCCGGACCAGGGATAGAGCCCGTGTACCCTGCATTGGCAGGCGGGTTCCTAACCACTGCACCAACAGGGAAGTCCCGGCACCAGATATTTTTTTAATGAGATTAAACTTCTCTAAACAGTTATTTTTACATTTTGGTAGGCAGATATGCTTTTCTGGTGGATCTTGGGCCAGAAGGAATATTTACTTTGTTAGTTCTCTGTGACACAAAATTAAAAGAACAATTTCAAAGCGAAAATTTCTTTTTCTTTAGTCATTCATTCACTTTTGATAATCTCTGTTAATTAAAGTTCTCTTTAGTCACAACAAAGAGTACCACAAGGAAACCTAGTAATTTCTCTATCTCTACTGGAAGATTTTACTTAAGATTGCTTTTACTTTTTCTCCATCATGCCAACAGGTTAAAAAAAAAGGACAGGGATCTGTATTCTGTTTATAGAAGTAATATTAAGTAAACAAAACATGGAGAAAGATCGACACTGACTATCAGAAGTAACTATCAAAAATCAAATTAGCTAACATAGCAGTGGCATCTGGGATTATCTTTCATATTTTCACTGTTGATAAATGGGATTAGTGAATTTCTGATGTCCACTCTAGACTCTTGTCTCAGGTGTCTGACAGAGAATATGAGGTAATTGCAACTTTCGGACTTAATCCCGAATTTGGATCTTTTAAAAATATCTTATTAAAACAATATTAAACATCTAATAAGTAAAGAACTTTCCTTAATACTTGTTTGCTAAGAGATTACAAATGAGATTTTTAAATATGTAGCTGTGTGGAAATAGGATGATGACCCCAGAATCTTTAAAAGTTGGTTATCCTTTTAGTACTTAAAACTTGAGTCATTAGTTCTGCAAGGTGCTCCCTGGAAAAAAAATGATTACATGGACATGTAATATTTGGAAAACCTACTCAGTTTATCATTCTCTTGGAGAGTCTCAATACACATTGTAAAAAGAAACTAACAGAAACTTCCTTGATTTATCCCAGCATGTCTCAAAGTTATTAACATCTAGTGCATCTAATGTTCCAAGCAACACATTTTGGAAAAACAAGTAGTTTAGAATATCTGGTCTCACTCTTCTATTTGATTTTTGTTTTGATTTAATTGCATCTTACATCTTGTTTCCTAACTTCCAGCTGCTTTCTTCTTAACACTTCCGTCAGAGGTGAGAACAGGACAGGAGGTTGAATTTAGATTTGTCTCCATTATTTTTTTATAAATGGCTTAGAAAGAATAAGTCACCTTTGAATTTTTCTTACTTCCCTAGGACCCATATCTTGAGACAGAAATGGTGAGGAATATGCACAAACAAAAACAAACAGCAGGGCTTCCCTGGTGGCGCAGTGGTTGAGAGTCCGCCTGCCGATGCAGGGGACACGGGTTCGTGCCCCCAGACCGGGAAGATCCCACATGCCGCGGAGCGGCTGGGCCCGTGACCCATGGCCGCTGAGCCTGCGCGCGTCCGGAGCCTGTGCTCCGCAACGGGAGAGGCCACAACAGTGAGAAGCCTGCGTACTGCAAAAACAAAAACAAAACAAAACAAAAATAGCATCACTCAATGCAACATTTCAACCTCCTTTGTGTAAAAATAACACACCTCATTTAAGGTCTGAGTTACATTTCGCTTTTGATAACTCAGCACACATTGCACCAAATATCTGTTGGGCAATTTTATGACCAAATTTAATGGTCACCTACAGTCACACTATTGTTCCTGATGGATGAAGATGATGCTTTTTCTTTTTTTTCAAGTTTGATTGACAAATTTAGTACTGCATCTGCAGTCTTTCTTACACTTTCTTCTGAGGACCACAATTTAGGGGTCTGCCTCCTTAAAAAAATTTGTGGGGATTTGAGTCTCATGGGGCAAAACTAAGAATAAGAATTCGTCTAAAGCCAAACCATTCTACAGACCTGCCATCCAGTTTTCCTGCACAGGAAATGGATGAACATGTTCAGATCAGAGTGTAAATTGGCATGAACCTTCATCTGAAATGCAGTAAAGTTAGAGAAGAGTCGATGATTTTTAAAAATGTATCATTATTCATATTCAATGCTTCCTCTGCACTTCTGTGTACCATCTGGTCCTGATGGTCGAAGTGCCAAAATACCATAAGGAAAGTTGTTTTTGTGGTATTTCCAGTCCAACCAGAATCAGAAAGTACCAGAAATCTCTTGAGAAAAGCTGTTTTCATAGGACACAAAGCCCAGTTTGTCAACCCAAAGAGTTTAAAAAGAAAAGTAGCTGAAATTAAACTATCATCCAGATTTAAATATTGAGCAAAGAGAGGACGGTCCGGGTTTGGGGTTTACCAGATATCTTTCACAGTAAAAAAAAAAAAAAAACAAGATACACCCTACCAACTCCTCATAAATGCATTCCATTTCCTTATAAACTACAATTCCCTTTATACTCCTTAATTTGTTATCTCTATTCTGCTTATAAGTCGATTTTTTAAGGAAAATATTTATAGATAAGTAGAGTCAGGAAATTTCTAGTGAGAAATGATTGAGAAAAAGAAGTATTATGCAAACCCATCGAATGGATGACGCCAAATTTAAAAGCCTTTAAAGAGTACGTGTAATAGGTACAAACCTACCTGATGTGGTCCTGTTTATGAGTCATTTGATGTCCAAAGAATTCTTTTATGTGCCTTTCTACTTCTAGACAGGACTGCACAGCTTGTCAAATACAAGGAATCTTGAATCTTAAAAGACTCAATCTGCGCTGTAAACCTACTGCCCAGAAGGTTTAGAGTGGGCTGTTAAACTTGGAAAGATTTCCACTTCCATTCAATCCCCAAACCTTCTGAGATTTACTTGACATTGAGTTTTATTCAGTTTAATTTAGTTCAATCAAAAAAAAAAAAACCTCTAAGTAGGAGATGAGTTTAAGTGATGGATACTGTTTTATGACAGTTAGTATGTCAAGGAGAGAAATTTAGCACACATTCTGTGCTAAAGGAAGTGTCCTATAGTACGTGGAATACAAGATTTTGTGTCAGACTTAGTTTCAAATCTTAGCTCTATACCTGATGGTTGTGACCTAAGGATAGTTACTAACCGTTCTGATCTTAAGTTTCTTTGTCTAAAAATATAAAATCAATTATTTTACCAGGTTGAAAGGATCCATAAGCTACTGAATATAAAATCTTAGAGAATAACACATGCTCAGTCTTCTCACCAGATCTGGCTGTATATGAGGATCGTAAAATGAGAGACAGCTGCAGGGCTGATGCTTAAGATGCTGGCTATTACAAAAGCACATTGCGATTTTTACGTAAGTTATTTTTTACCCATTGAAAGAGGAAAGAATAACTCTGGAGATGTAACTCAGGTAAGCTTGAGACGTAATGATGATATTCTCCATTAGTAATATTAACTATTCAGTTCCCATAGGCAATGTTCTGAAATATTTTATTTCATGAAATAGTAATGCTTTGAGAGGGGCATGATCCGACCTGAGACGTATCTGAATCTGTGTAGAAATCTATCTGTTATGTGGGCATTAGTGGCTCACTCCCTATGACCTTGACCCAGATCCAAAGAGGATCTTCTCCCAATGACAACCAAAAAAAGGTAGAACAATTCAGGCCAGTTCTTAACTGAAAATAAAAGTCCTCTCTTTGAATTTTAGGGCTGTATTATCTGTGTTTCCTATGTGCACTATTGTATAGTTAGCTCGAACACGGTATCTGTTCCTAAGACAAATAGTCCAACTAGTTACTTTCTCTTGGGACATTTACTTTCTGTTCTCAAATCATAGCCCCAAGAAGAGTGTCATAAAAACTTGAACCTCACAATTGTTCAGGGAAGCATGACATTGACAGACCCAGGGTCTAGTCCTTAAATCCAGAGCTTTTAGATCCCAGAGTAATGGGATTTAATCTCAAAGTTGTTACTGTCCTGGTTCTAATTCCTTTCGTTTACATAATTTAACTTTTCTGCTCTCTTACTCCCTTGAATCATTTGAATTGAATTGAATCACTTAAATCACTCACACTCCCTTTAAACTGTTTTTTCTTTATATCACTTCCACATAACCCACTTAGAAAAGCAATTAATGTGTCATTCTATGAAGCACCAGAGGAATGCAAAACGCTGCCTTTTGGAGAACTTTGCCTGAACCTTCCTCTTTCAACACTGCAGTGCAGCAGCTGGCAGCGCTTTCTTAACTCCTGTCACCCAGAACCGGAGTTCCTTGCCCCAGACAAATTCATATGAGTGGTTGGTGGGTTTTTTTTTTTTTTTTTTTTTTTGGCATGATAAAACACATATACTACTCTGCCTTGAGTTTAAGACACTGTCTTATTAGGAATGCAATCTGTCAAGAAAAGCAAAGTGCATGCAAAGAGAACTCCATTGTCTCTGGGTTATGTTACAATACTTTTATTAGATGGTGACATTCCCGAGACAGCACCTGCTGCGTGGCTTTGGGCGGCTGCCCAGAAATGAAAGGAAAGAGCAACGTGGGGTTTAAATCCGAGCGGTGCAGCCTTGCATCGCTGTAAGGAATACCAGGGCCTGAACAGTTGGGAGGGTTGAGGGAATCTCAGTGTGTGGACACTTAAGTTCAGAGTGGATGTGAATGCCCCAGTCATCGTCAGAAATGTATGGGCAGGCAGATGGTAGAAATACTTTCCTTTTTGCTGGGTGCGTATATCTGACATAACTTTGTACTTTTCCTACCCCATACTTCTGGGGAGATGGCTTTTTCAAAATTTCAGGGAGCCCTTGTAGCTGGTGGCTTCTAGTATAGACTCTTACCAGTACAAAATGTATACTGAACCATTGGAATTTGTGAAACTTCAATTGAATAAAGATAGTTAAAAAAGAAAAAAAATGTGATATATATATATATATATATATATATATATATATATATATATATATATATATCTGTGTGTGTATGTGTGTGTGTGTGTGTGTGTGTGATTCTTATTAACAGGCTAGTATAGATCATTCCTCTAGAAATATTTTGAGTTTTAAAAATTTTCCCCTTCATCAGTTTTTGTTGCAAATATTGTAGAGTATACAGAAGCTAAAACCTCTTGAATTTATGGTTGTTTTTGAGATGGCCAGATGGTCAAATTCCATAAATTTAACTCACTGTTCTCTTTAGACTCTTCAGTAGCCACATGGTGGGGAAAAGGAAAAAAGAAGGTAGCTAGAAAACCAATCCAATGACGATGGCATTCGTTAAAATTGTGAACTGCTATTTCTTGATAATAAAACTTCAGAGAAATAGTACCTGTTTGGGAAAATCAATGGCATCTATTAAAAGCAAAAACTATCAATCCAATTAGGCAGTGTTCTTGTTTTCATTAAAATGAGGCTTAATTCAGTGAAAACCATTGTTCAGAAATTGGACACTAAGTCATTCTTTTTTTTTCTAACTAAATTGATGGTGCAGTGCTGTTGCTTTCTGGTTAAAGAATTCAGTAAGAAGGCTTCTTGGCCTTTTCCCCATATATCTGATGACCTTAGAAAGTGATGACTTTATAGGATGTGACCACATGGTCAAACCACTGAGAGGTAAGTGCCGAGCCCCCAAAAGTCCCAGTGGGAGATCAGAAAGCACCATCATTCAGAAAGAGTTACTGGGTCCCCACTGAACATGATTTCAAAACATTTCCCCTCAGACTCAAATGAAAATTCAACTTGTTTCATGTAAGTTATTGACTATGTTCCAGTCCCTACACTGTTGTTTCTGTGTATGTGTATGGATGTGTTTGTGATTTTATGAAAGAGTAAAGATTTGATGTCATTTGAACATGCAAACCTCATTATATTCTGTTTTGCATAACTTATCCTCTGAGGTTATGAAAAAACAAGGTTTCATGTCATGAATGTAGAATTCTGAGCACAGTAAATGCTGTGTTTCATTTCTTCTGGGAATTCTTATCAATCTGATCGTCTTGCTTATGGAGCTAAGTCAGAGTCTTAAAAGCCTCTGTATGCTTTACTGAAACGTGGAGTGCTTCTAAACTTTAAAATCAATTGCATCGATTCAATTATAGAACGTAAGTGAAGACTAATGGTTCTTATGTTCATTAACTTCTAATTTACATAAAATAGAAGATGTTAATATGGTCCCAGAGTCCTTGTGGAAAATCATTATAGTTGAGCTAGAGAAAATGGAACTTTTGTTATTTGCATAGATCGATATTCCAAAAATTAAAATGTATGATCTTCAGCTCAAATTCCATGATTTTCCCATCTTTTCTGTTGCCTAAGAAAATTTGTGAACTCTGGGTTGAATCAGTGTAGCCTCCTTATCAGCTGCTCAATTGCTTTTGTAAACAACATGGGTTTTTCTGTTAAGTTTTACCAGACGTTCTAAAAAAATTGGCATCAATTTTGGATATTTCTGAAGTGCAGAAAAGTTAACAGCCAAAATCAGGACTTAAGATAAAGGCAAACCTTGGTATATTTCCAATTTGAATTGCATTCAAATAAATCCTAAATATTTCAGTTTTTTTCCCCTGTGAATAAATAGTTGCTTTGTTTCTTTTTTGTTTTTTGTTTTTTTTTTTTTGTCTTTTATTGAATACTATCAATCATATTAATGTGATGTGTAATTAGAAATAATACTGTTTGGGGAACCTCATGGAAAAATTGACTGGGGTGTTAGAAGAATCTTAAATTATTTGTTCATCAAGTCCTGGATGTGATTTTCCAGTGTGCTTGGGTTTTTTTTGTTTGTTGGTTTGTTCGTTTGGGTTTTTTTGTTTTTGTTTTTAGAAAACAAGATAGGAATTATTCTCATCCTCAAAGTTAGCCTTTATTTGGAAAGTGCCTTGTGATCACATTCCTTTTTTTATTCAACATTTCCTTTTTTTATTGTTGTTGAGGTAGTATTGCTTTCTGAGTAGTATTTGTTTATGGAATAGTTTTAGACATGTTCAGCATGGTTTCTAAACAAATTTCGATTCAAAGTAAAACTCTCCTACAGTTTTCGTGACTTTCAGCTGTTTAGTCATTCTAAGACTCAATTTTCACACCTATAAAATGACAACGATATTTCTACATCTTGTTTTTTTTTGGAGGAGAATTATGTAAGATATTATTTGCAAATAAGCTAATTCAATGACTGATATAGAGAAGATGCTTAATAAGTAATGGGATCTCATTTCTTGGACTCCTTACACCTACCTTTGCCCTGAACTCTTCTTTCCCTACCGCAACCATTTTCCTTTACATGGAAGACAAGTGTTTGTCTTATTTTCCATTTTGATTTAATTCTGTGTATCCTCTGTAATTACTTAGGATTAAGTTTGGCTGCATAAGACAAGGTTCTACTCTTGGAACTACAGCACATAGTGAGTCATAAAATAGAAAGCTGGAAATGAGCCCATCTACAAACTAGAGGTTTGGAATAGAACAGACGTTCTCTCAAAGCCTTCAGCTCTTTAAAAGATAGCAAAAAACAAAACAAAACAGTTCACTGTTTCTTTAAGTGCCATGTATTATGTTTGACTTTAGAGAGGAATTAAAATTTTAAATATCCCATGATAAATAGAGTAACCTAGTTCTCTACTTGTCCAGAAACTATCTCATCCATTATAATATTAATACACAGAAAGCTATATACTTTCATATTTTTAAAGTTTATGTAATTCTTCTTTGCCAACTCCCACACAGTTGCTTTGATAGATTATAATAAGGTTTCTTAAAAGCACTTGAGCTCATTACTTAGACACAAGGTTGCTGTCTGAAAATAAACCTTAATGTCAAATAATAAGAAAAAGTATTAACTTTGTTCACTTTGTTACGTATATGCATGATCAGAGTCAAGCTGACAAAGGTCACATTTTCAAGTCTCCAATCCATTTTGCCCATAAGGCTATCCTGATTGGAGATGTTTCTGAGGAGTGCAGAGAGCTCTCTAAGATCAAGGAAATGAAGGAAAAGGATTGAAGAAAGGACTAGAGTTTGGGCACATAGAATGCTACTGGAGACTTCAAGTTGAAAAAGGGGAAGAAAAAAACTAGAGAAGAGAGAAAATTAAATGAGATAAAGGTATACATATGACAGATATTCATTATGGGTATAACTGGGGAAATAGACTAAGAGGATTGCTGAACTACAGGATAGCAGATGATGTTAGCCAGAGAAAGAGAAGTCTTCCTATTGCTGTTAATCTTCCATACCCTTCCATCACTAGCTACCAGTGCTGTGGCTGCTGCTACTTCAACTAACTACCAGCACCTCTACCGTCCACTTATTATGAGATTACTTTGTTTAAGACACCTCACTAAGCTCTTTTAATGTGTTTTCATAAACATTTTTTCATATATATATATATATTTAACATCTTTATTACAATATAATTGCTTTACCATGGTGTGTCAGTTTCTGCTCTACAACAAAGCGAATCAGTCATACATACACACACGTCCCCATATCTCCTCCCTCCCGTATCTCCCTCCCTCCCACCCTCGCCATCCCACCCCTCCAGGTGGTCACAAAGCACCGAGCTGATTTCCCTGTGTTATGAGGCTGCTTCCCACTAGCTATCTATTTTACGTTTGGTAGTGTATATATGTCCATGCCACTCTCTCACTTTGTCACAGCTTACCCTTCCCCTCCTGATATCCTCAAGTCCATTCTCTAGTAGGTCTTCATCTTTATTCCCATCTTGCCCCTAGGATCTTCTGACCATTTTCTTTTCTTTTTTTCTTTCTTTCTTTTTTTTTTTTTTTTTTAGATTCCATATATATGTGTTAGCATATGGTATTTGTTTTTCTCTTTCTGACTTACTTCACTCTGTATGACAGTCTCTGGGTCCATCCACCTCACTACAAATAACTCAGTTTCGTTCCTTTTTATGGCTGAGTAATATTCCATTGTATATATGTGCCACATCTTCTTTATCCATTCATATGGTGATGGACACTTAGGTTGCTTCCATGTCCTGGCTATTGTAAATAGAGCTGCAATGAACATTTTGGTATATGACTCTTTTTGAATTATGGTTTTCTCAGGGTATATGCCCAGTAGTGGGATTGCTGGGTCGTATGGTAGTAGTATTTTAGATTTTTAAGGAACCTCTGTACTGTTCTCCATAGAGGCTGCATCAATTTATATTTCTACCCAAAGTGCAAGAGTGTTCCCTTTTCTCCACACCCTCTCCAGCATTTATTGTTTGTAGATTTTTTGATGATGGCCATTCGGCCGGTGTGAGACGATATCTCACTGTAGTTTTGATTTGCATCTCTCTAATGATTAATGATGTTGAGCATTCTTTCATGTGTTTGTTGGCAATCTGTATATCTTCTTTGGAGAAATGTCTATTCAGGTCTTCTGCCCATTTTTGGATTGGGTTGTTTGGTTTTTTGCTATTGAGCTGCATGAGTTGCTTGTATGTTATGGAGATTAATCCTTTGTCAGTTGCTTCATTTGCAAATATTTTCTCCCATTCTGAGGGTTGTCTTTTCATATTGTTTATAGTATCCTTTGCTGTGCAAAAGCTTTTAAGTTTCATTAGGTCTCATTTATTTATTTTTGTTTTTATTTCCATTTCTCTAGGAGGTGGGTCAAAAAGGATCTTGCTGTGATTTATGTCACAGAGTGTTTTGCCTATGTTTTCCTCTAAGAGTTTGATGGTGTCTGGCCTTACATTGAGGTCTTTAATCTATTTTGAGTTTATTTTTGTGTATGGTGTTAGGGAGTGTTCTATTTTTACTCTTTTACATGTAGCTGTCCACTTTTCCCAGCATCACTTATTGAAGAGCCTGTCCTTTCTCCACTGTATATTCTTGTCTCTTTTATCAAAGATAAGGTGACCATATGTGCGTGGGTTTATCTCTGGGCTTTCTATCCTGTTCCATTGATCTATCTTTATGTTTTTGTGCCAGAACCATACTGTCTTGATTACTGTAGCTTTGTAGTATAGTCTGAAGTCAGGGAGCCTGATTCCTCCAGCTCCGCTTTTTGTTCTCAAGATTGCTTTGGCTATTCGGGGTCTTTTGTGTTTCCATACAAATTATGAATTTTTTTGTTCTAGTTCTGTGAAAAATGCTAGTGGTAGTTTGACAGGGATTGCATTGAATCTGTAGATTGCTTTGGGTACTAGAGTCATTTTCACAATGTTGATTCTTCCAATCCAAGAACATGGAATATCTCTCCATCTATTTGTACCATCTTTAATTTCTTTCAACAGTGTCTTATAATTTTCTGCATAAAGCTCTTTTGTCTCCTTAGGTAGGTTTATTCATAGATATTTTACTCTTTCTGTTGCACTGGTAAATGGGAGTGTTTTCTTAATTTCACTTTCAGATTTTTCATCATTAGTGTATAGGAATGCAAGACATTTTTGTGCATTAATTTTGTATCCTGCTACTTTACCAAATTCATTGATTAGCTCTCATATTTTTCTGGTAGCATCTTTAGGATTCTCTATGTATTGTATCATGTCAGCTGCAAACAGTGACATCTTCACTTCTTCTTTTCCGATTAGGATTCCTTTTATTTCTTTTTCTTGTCTGACTGCTGGGGCTAAAACTTCCAAAACTATGTTGAATAAGAGTGGTGAGAGTGGGCAACCTTGTCTTGTTCCTGATCTTGGTGGGAAGGGTTTCAGTTTTTCACCATTGAGGACGGTGTTGGTTGTGAGTTTGTCATATATGGCCTTTATTATGTTGAGGAAAGTTCCCTATGCCTACTTTCTGCAGGGTTTTTTTTTTCATAAATGGGTGTTGAATTTTGTCAAAAGCTTTCTCTGCATCTATTGAGATGATCATACGGTTTTTCTCCTTCAGTTTGTTAATATGGTGTATCACATTGATTGATTTGTGTATATTGAAGAATCCTCGCATTCCTGGGATAAACCCCACTTGTTCATAGTGTATGATCCTTTTATTGTGCTGTTGGATTCTGTTTGCTACTATTTTGTTGAGAATTTTTGCATCTATGTTCATCAGTGATATTGGCCTGTAGTTTTCTTTCTTTGTGACATCCTTGTCTGGTTTTGTATCAGAGTGATGGTGGCCTCGTAGAATGAATTTTGGAGTGTTCCTCCCTCTGCTACATTTTGGAAGATTTTGAGAAGGATAGGTGTTAGCTCTTCTTTAAATGTTTGATAGAATTCACCTGTGAAGCCATCTGGTCCTGGGATTTTGTTTGTTGGAAGATTTTTAATCACAGTTTCAATTTCAGTGCTTGTGATTGGTCTGTTCATATTTTCTATTTATTCCTGGCTCAGTCTCGGAAGGCTGTGCATTTCTAAGAATTTGTCCATTTCTTTCAGGTTGTCCATTTTATTGGCATAGAGTTGCTTGTAGTAATCTCCCATGATCCTTTGTATTTCTGCAGTGTCAGTTGTTACTTCCCCATTTTCATTTCTAATTCTATTGATTTGAGTCTTCTCCCTTCTTTTCTTGATAAGTCTGGCTAATAGTTTATCAATATTGGTTATCTTCTCAAAGATTACCTTTTAGTTTTATTGATCTTTGCTATCGTTTCCTTCATTTCTTTTTCATTTTATTCTGATCTGATCTTTATGATTTCTTTCCTTCTGCTAACTTTGGGTTTTTTTTGTTATTGTTCTTCTTCTTTCTCTAATTGCTTTAGGTGTAAGGTTAGGTTGTTTATTTGAGAGGTTTCTTGTTACTTAAGGTAGGCTTGTATAGCTATAAACTTCCCTCTTAGAACTGCTTTTGCTGCATCCCATCGGTTTTGGGTCATTGTGTTTTCATTGTCATTTGTTTGTAGGTATTTTTTGATTTCCTCTTTGATTTATTCAGTGATCTCTTGGTTATTAAGTAGTGTGTTGTTTAGCCTCCATGTGTTTGAATTTCTTACAGATTATTTCCTGTAATTGATATCTAGTCTCATAGCGTTCTGGTCAGAAAAGATACTTGATACGATTTCAATTTTCCTAAATTTACCAAGGCTTGATTTGTGACCCAAGGTATGATCTATCCTGGAGAATGTCCCACGAGCACTTGAGAAGAATGTGTATTCTGTTGTTTTGGGATGGAATGTTCTATAATATCAATTAAGTCCATCTTGTTTAATGTATCATTTAAAGCTTGTGTTTCCTTATTTATTTTCATTTGGAATTATCTGTCTATTGGTGAAAGTGGGGTGTTAAAGTCCCCTATTATGCTTGTGTTACTGTTGATTTCCCCTTTTATGGCTGTTAGTGTTTACCTTATGTATTGAGGTGCTCCTATGTTGGTTGCATAAATATTTACAATTGTTATATCATCTTGGATTGATCCCTTGATCATTATGTAGTGTCCTTCTTTGTCTCTTGTAATAGTCTTTGTTTTAAGTCTATTTTGTCTGATATGAAAATTGCTACTCCATCTTTCTTTTGGTTTCCATTTGCATGGAATATCTTTTTCCATCCCCTCACTTTCAGTCTGTATGCGTCCCTAGGTCTGAAGTGGGTCTCTAGTAGACAGAGTAAATACGGATCTTGTTTTTGTATCCATCCAGCCAGTCTATGTCTTTTGGTTGGAACATTTAATCCATTTAAATTTAAGGTAATTATCTATATGTATGTTCCTATTACCATTTTCTTAATTGTTTTGGGTTTATTATTGTAGGTCTTTTCCTTCTCTTGTGTTTCCTGCCTAGAGAAGTTCCTTTAGCATTTGTTGTAAAGCTGGTTTAGTGGTGCTGAATTCTCTTAGCTTTTGCTTGTCTGTAAAGCTTTTAATTTCTCTGTCAAATCTGAATGAGATCCTTGCTGGGTAAAGTAATCTTGGTTGTAGGTTTTTCTCTTTCATCACTTTAAGTATTTTCTGCCACTCCCTTCTGGATTGCAGTATTTCTGCTGAAAGATCAGCTGTTAACCTTATGGGGATTCCCTTATGTGTTACTTGGTTTCTTTTCCCTTGCTGCTTTTAATATTTGTCTTTTGTATTTAATTTTTGATAGTTTGATTAATACGTGTCTTCACATGTTTCTCCTTGGATTTCTCCTCTATGGGACTCTCTGTGCTTCCTGGACTTGATTAACTATTTCCTTTCCCATATTTGGGATGTTTTCAACTATAATCTCTTCAAATATTTTTTCAGTCCGTTTCTTTTTCTCTTCTTCTTCTGGGACCCTTATAATTTGAATGTTGGTGCATTCAATGTTGTCCCAGAGGTCTCTGAGACTGTCCTCAATTCTTTTCATTCTTTTCTCTTTAATCTGCTCTGCAGTAGTTATTTCCATTATTTTATCTTCCAGGTCACTTATCTGTTCTTTTGCCTCAGTTATTCTGCTATTGATCCCTTCCAGATAATTTTTAATTTCATTTATTGTGTTGTTCATCACAGTTTTTTTGCTCTTTAGTTCTTCTAGGTCCTTGTTAAATGTTTCTTGTATTTTCTCCATTCTATTTCAAAAATTTTAGATCATCTTTACTATCATTATTCTGAATTCTTTTTCAGGTAGACTGACTATTTCCTCTTCAGTTGTTAGGTCTGGTGGGATTTTGCCTTGCTCCTTCATCTGCTGTGTGTCTCTCCATCTTCTCATTTTCTTAACTTACTGTGTTTGGGGTCTCCTTTTTGCAGGCTGTAGGTTTGTAGTTTCCGTTATTTTTGGTGTCTGTGTCCAGTGACTAAGGTTGGTTCAGTGGGTTATGTAGGCTTCCTGGTGGAGGGGACTAGTGCCTGTGTTCTGGTGGATGAGGCTGGATCTTGTCTTTCTGGTGGGCAGGTCCACATCTGATGGTGTGTTTTCTAGTGTCTGTGGCCTTATTATGATTTGGGGCAGCCTCTGTGTTAATTGATGGGGTTGTGTTCCTGTCTTGTTAGTTGTTTGGCATAGGGTGTCCTGCACTGTTTCTTGCTGGTTGTTGAGTGAAGCTGGGTGCTGGTGTTGAGATGGAGATCTCTGGGAGATTTTCACTGTTTGATATTATGTGGAGCTGGGAGGTCTCTTGTGGGCCAGTGTCATGAACTTGGGTCTCCCACCTCAGTGGCACAGCCCTGACGCCTGGCTGGAGCACCAAGAGACTGTCATCAGAATAAAAGGGAGAACAGCTCAGAATAAAAGGGAGAAAAAAAGAAAGAAAGAAGAAGATAATAAAATAAAATAAATAAAGTTATTAAAATAAAAATAATTATTAAGAAAAAAATATTTTTAAGTAATAAAAAAATAAAAGAAATGGACAGACAGAACCCTAGGACAAATGATAAAAGCAAAGCTATACAGACAAAATCACACACAGAAGCATATAAATACACACTCACAAAAAGAGAAAAAGGGGAAAAATATATATACATCCTTGCTCCCAAAGTCCACCTCCTCCATTTGGGATGATTTGTTGTCTATTCAGGTATTCCACAGATGCAGGGTACATCAAGTTGATTGTGGAGATTTAATCCGCTGCTCCTGGGGCTGCTGGGAGAGATTTCCCTTTCTCTTTTTTGTTCACACAGCTCCCGGGGTTCAGCTTTGGATTTGGCCCTGCCTCTGTGTGTAGGTCGTCTGAGGGTGTCTGTTCTTCGCTCAGAGAGGGCGAGTTTAAAGGAGCAGCTGATTCAGGGGCTCTGGCTCACTCAGGCTGGGGGGAGGGAGGGGTACGAATGCGGGTGCGAGCCTGCGGTGGTAGAGGCCGGCGGGACGTTGCACCACCCTGAGGTGCGCCGTGCGTTCTCCCGGGAAGTTGTCCCTGGATCCCGGGACCATGGCAGTGGCGGGCTGCACAGGCTCCTGGGAGGGCAGGTGTGGAGAGTGACCTGTGCTCGCACACAGGCTTCTTGGTGGCGGCAGCAGCAGCCTTAGCGTCTCATGCCTGTCTCTGGGGTCCGCGCTTTTAGCCGCAGCTCGCACCCATCTCTGGAGCTCCTTTAAGCATTGCTCTTAATCCCCTCTCCTCGCGCACCAGGAAACAGAGGAGAGAAAAAGTCTCTTGCCTCTTCGGCACGACTTTTCCCCGGACTCCCTCCCGGCTAGCCATTGTGCACTAACCCCTTCATTCCGTGTCTACACCACCAACCCCAGTCCTCTCCCTGCGCTCCGACCGAAGCCCAAGCCTCAACTCCCTGCCCCACCTGCCCCGGCTGGTGAGCAGACAAGCCTCTTGTACTGGTGAGTGCTGGGCGGCACCGACCCTCTGTGCGGGAATCTCTCTGCTTTGCCCTCCACACCCCAGTTGCTGTGCTCTTCCCCACAGCTCCGAAGCTTCCCCCCTCCGCCACCCGCATTCTCTGCCCGTGAAGGGGCTTCCTAGTGTGTGGAAACCTTTCCTCCTTCATAGCCTCCCACTGGTGCAGGTCGTGTCCCTATCGTTTTGTCTATGTTTATTCTTTTTTCTTTTGCCCTACCCAGGTACGTGGGGAGTTTCTTGCCTTTTGGGAGGTCTGAGGTTTTCTGCCAGCGTTCAGTAGGTGATCTGTAGGAGTTGTTCCACGTGTAGATGTATTTATGATGTATTTGTGGGGAGGAAGGTGATTTCCGCGTCTTATTCGTCCACCATCTTGAAGCTCCTCCCCCTTATTTAAACTTTTGAATAAGACTTAGAGATAGGTATTAGCATCCCAATTTTATTGATGTAGAAGTAGGCTTAGAGAAATAAAGTAGTTGCCCAAGATAATGTAATCCTGTGATGATTTCCACATAGGTTGCTTTGACCTCATAAACTGATGTACTTGAAGAGGAGAGAGATAGAGAAAGAGAGAGAGAGAACTCAAAATTCATCATAAATTTATCTAAATTAACTTTTATTAATGTCTGTGTTTAAATCTAGCTCACAAAATTTCTGAAAATTTAATAGTCATTACTCATGAGCTCACACCAGCACTCCACTGGTGGTCTTCTGAGTCAGTAACACTTCCTGGAGAAGGTGAGCTCTTAGGTAACAGGTAAGTAGAAATCAACTGCCAAAATGCCTTGGGGATGAAAAGGTAGATAAGCACATTAAGGCACTGGGTCATATAATTGTGAGGGGAGTATGATGTGTGAATAGAAATACAAGTAGTTCTGTATTTGAATTTAGGATGAAATTCTCAGAAAGCAAGGGCCATGGTAGGAAAGATCCTGCCAATTACATTAAGGGGCTTGGAATTTATCCTACAGGCCCAGGGTGCTACTGAAGGATTTAAAGTAAGTGAGTGAATTATTCAGATTTATGGCTGAGATATGATCTTCTGGCCAATCCTCATAGAATGAATTTGAGAAGAAACAAGGCTAGAGACACATAAACCAGTTAGAAGCCTGTTGCAGTGGTTCAGGGAAGTGATGATATAAACTTATCATCTTCTTATGTTGTATTTAAGAAGAGGTGACAGATTCCAGAAATATTTAGGAAGTAAAATCAGCAGAACTGATGATTGATTAGAAGTGGGCAGGGGTGAGGGAGAGGGAAATTAGTGATGGCTTCCTGGTTTCTAGCTCAGCTTATGGATTTGGGGACCATGGCCAAGAAATGGAGTCAAGAAGGAGGATTAGATTTCTGGGGTATAAGCTGATTAATGCAAAGTCGGTAAGTAGAGTATCAGTTATTGTGGGGCAACTATGTGGAAATATCTTGCAGGTCTAGCTAAAGATAAAATCTAGAGCACCACTAATATATAGATGATAGTTATAACCTTAGTAGCGGATGAACCCTAGAGGGAAACGTCTGGAGCTGTAAAGAGTATGGACCAAAGCAGAACCTGAGGCTCCATTGGCATCTAAAGGATTGGTAGAGGAACAAGGGCCAGTTCTGGAAACAGAAGGACTGAGCAGAGAGGTGGGAAGCAAGTAGGAGAACACAAAGCATGCAGTCCAGGAAGAGAGACCTTTAAGAAGCAAGGATTCAGAAAAAAAAAGTCAATAATGCCAAATGAAATACAGTTGCTATTTTGTAATTTTTTTGCCTAAAATTAAAATATGATATATTTCCCATGCTACAAGATATTTTAAAAATATCATCTCAATTGGTGTTCTTACTTTCAGAAAATTTTAATGTACAAATAGTGTGGATGGACTTATTATGGAATAATGATAAAATCTAGAAATAAATATATATTATTTTTTCATCATAACTATCATTTATTTTTAAAAATATGTCTCCTTGGATGGAGCTCAGGTAAACCAACTAGTGTCATGCTTACTTTGAATCTTTTTATTCCACTTTCTAGAGTTAATAGCTGTTAGCATTTCAAATGTCTATGATTTTAGGACTTTTCTGTATGTGTGGGTATGTGTACACATAAATTAATATGTATTTCATTTATAAGGAAGTGCACTGTACTACTTATAAAATCTTTCAATGACTGCATACTGTTCAGCATGTGGCTACATTATAATTTGTGTATTCAATACCCATTACTGGATACTTTAAATTACTGTCATTATTTTTATCTATTTTAAGAATTGTTAAAAAAAATTCTTTGTACTTAAAACTTTTGTATGCAATTTGAGTTTTTCCCCCCTTTTGGAACATATTCCAAATGTAAAATTAATGGGTATGAACACTTAAGGATTTTGACACATTTTATCAACATGTTTTCCAGAAATACAGGTCTGTTTAGATTTCCACCAGCACTCTAAAACATGCTCATTTCTGAAGACTTCAGCAGTGTGTCATGTTCCCCAATTTCATCTGTATTTTAAAATAGTTTTCATACTCCAATTTAAAAAACATTGCTGTACACCTGAAACTAACACAACATTGTAAATCAACTATACTCCAATAAAAATATAAATAAATAAAAAATAGTTTTCATAGGTCTTTCACTGATAATTCAAAGCAGATTTTAAAGCCAAACTTTTAAAAATAATTTATTTATTTAATTTATTTTATTTTTAGCTGTATTGGGTCTTTGTTGCTGCACACGGGCTTTCCTCTAGTTGTGGCGAGTGGGGACTACTCTAGCCCGGTGTGTGGGCTCCTTATTGCAATGGCTTCTCTCATAGTGGAGCACGGGTTCTAAGCACACGGGCTTCAGTAGTTGTGGCTAGTGGGCTCTAGAGCGCAGGCTCAGTAGTTGTGGCACACAGGCTTAGTTGCTCCATGGCATGTGGGATCCTCCCGGACCAGGGCACGAACCTGCGTCTCCTACATTGGCAGGCAGATTCTTAACCACTGTGCCACCAGGGAAGCCCAAGCCAAACGTTTTCACATCGTGTTATAAACTAGATGTAAAACCAGGATGAATTGAGACAGCAGGAGATACCTTATTTTGACCAGTCAGATTGTCACAGCTTCTTGTTGAGCTGTTACCCCAACTGTGCCTCGCTTCCACTCTGTGCTTGTATTCAAACTGCTTTATGTACCCATTGCTTGGACAACCTCCTTTCCTCTCTTCTCCTTGTCCAAATTGTAAATTTCTTCCAGTTATTTCTGAAAGCTCTGGTGCCTATTACACAATATACAATTTAACATTCAGTTACATGCTTTCCTGGATTTCTTCCTTGGGCAGCAAGATCTTGAGGGTAAAGACAACATCATTTAGTCTGTTCCAGTTGTCATCTGTGAAACAGGTCCTTGCACGGGATTGGACAGGCACTTGGGAAATACAGAAGGGAATAGCACAGAATCATAGGCCTACCAGCTTTGTGCTAACTAACTAATTGCCTATTCTAATAAAAAAGTAGAAGTTAGCTGCAAAAATTTTATGAACATTTTATATACGGTTACATATAGTTTTTTAATTGAATTTCTTGCAGAATGAATTTAGAAAGGGGAGCTATGATCGATGTTGTGTGTGCATGTAGGTGGTGTGTGTGTTATGTTGTAGAGGGGTGGGTAGTATGTGAGTAAGAAAAAAGACAGATCTAGATGACTTATTTTACCTGTTTGTGAAAGCTAATTAAAGAAATACTGAGTTGCTTCAAACACAAAGCTGATAGGAGAAAGACTGACATAGAACTTAGATCTGCTGACTTTCTGGTCAATACTAGTTTTACACCACGAGACTCCACCTTTAAAATCTATATATTTTCAATTCTATTTCTTCATGTACAATGTACTCAGAAAATATTTATAAAAGCTATAATTTAGTCTCAAACTTGAAGTGTAAACATTTCTGTAATCTTAAGTGGTTGAAGCCAGAGAGAAACTTCGGGGACTTCACAAGTTTTCCATTTTTCATTATTTCTTCCAAAGCAAATAACTTCTCTATGTAAATGTACATCTTGTTTTTTCTTCATATGTCTTCTTTTTCATAATCACCTTCATTCAAAAATGTTATTCCTATTTAAATACCTAGGTAATATGACTTTGGGTTATTATTGCACTCTTGTTATATCTTCTGTGACAATATATTGCATTTGCTCTAGGTGTCCCTATACTGTATCTTTGTGAAAAAAACCCCACAAGGATCAGAAAATCTGTTTATGAAAGAATGCCCGCAGCTTCTCTGAGTAGAACTTAATATGTGTATGTGTGTGTGAATGTTTGTGTTTATACCTGTAACCTCTTATGCAGCACATTATAGAATTAAAGATGTTTTAATGATGTTATGGGTGATTGATGATGTTACTCTTTGCTATATTGGTTATAATTTTACAGGCTTGACTAACTTTGTTAAATTTTGGTCCATCTGTATTTTCATGCTTTGTGTCTATATATATGGACATGTGTTTGTATAAGCATCTTTATATGCACACACGCACACAACATGAATTTGTGGATATATATGATGTAATGAGATGAACACTTAGGGGGAAATTTCTATTCCTTTAATGACCATCCAGTGATAAAATCTGATAGTTTTCAGAAGTACATTAAGACAGCTTTGACTTCTAAGTTTGCCAGGCAGAGCTATCTCTTTGTAAGCTTAATTTTATCAGCAATTAGACCTCCAGGGGAGTTGCAACGAATGTATTCAGCTCTGTGACTGGTGTTTCTCATCCTTCTGGAGCACCTTTCCAGCCCTCTGCACTCTGAGCTGCATGAACACATCCCCATGAGTGCCCTGGCAGCGATTAGTGGGGTCCACATAATTGAGTAAAATCTGGATGTCAAGGGTTTTTCAGTCTGACCTCCAATGCCAACTCTCTTGGTGGAGAAACACAGAACTCCCGTCTCTTCCACCTGCCTACTTGGATACCGTTTCCGTATTGAAGGAGCTCTTGTAATAGGAAGGACTCCTATTTCAAGCTGGGTTCTCTTTCTTTCTTTATATCCCCAGGATGTAATTATCTCATGATAATCACCTTTGTGTCTAATGACTTAATTAGGTAATCACATAAGTGCTGTAAGTGACGTTTTGTGTGATGAAAATGCCTAGAGTGTAGTAAATCATCAAAGTTCCTAAGTGCTGGACAAAATAGCATGTACACCCAGTCTAGGAGTTAATTTCTCTACCTGTGCTCCCCCATCCTGCTCCCCACACCGCAGATCTTTTTTTTTTTGGAGGGGAGAAGGAGGTGGGAGGAAAAAAACAAAACAAAACTTCTTTATACTGAACAGCTGGGGGAGGGTATAGTGGCATTCTTCTGAGCTCTGACACTTTTGAATCTGCCCTACACACATACATGCAGAGTTTAAAGTATAATTGCTACTTTTTCTCAAAATAAGGCCCATTAGCCAGAAAGCAGCAACAGCTGTCTGAGGGCTGCATTTTCTTTTTTTCTTTGCTTTCCCTTTTCCCTTACTGTATTTATTCGTGTTGTGGGTATGTTTCCCAGGTAAAAATTGGCATTTCTGGAACCATAACATTTCAGTTTTGTTCCGGCCTTCAGATGTACACACTTAAGTGAAAGTGCCTCAAGATGTTATTTTGCCAAAGGTTGTTAAGCAATTTGAAATGACTTTCTCTACAAGTGCAATATGACTTTTTGTGAAACAAGAGACCCAGTACTGTCTTGTCTCTCTCAACTGGTTTACGTACGAAGGGTTTTGTTGGGAACTTTGACAAATGATATTTTTAAAATGTTTGCTCTGCCACAGCGTGTTAGTCCAAAAACAAAATTAAGAAAGGAAAATGTTGTAGGTTGAAAAAACCTGTCTTTGAGTTTTCTAATTCTCTGCTCAGTTCTCCTTGGATGCAAATAATCAATGGCTATTTTCCATTCATTAAATAAGTGAACGCTACAAGAAATTGGCCAAGTCTTAAACTAGTCCTACAATAATTTTATATAATTATATAATATTTTAACCTATCCTCCCGTAATATTTTGCATTTTTTTCCATTTCCCTTTCTGCCTTTTCCAGAAAGCTTTTTGGAATCATGGGAGCCTGAAAATATTTTCTTACTCCAAAATTCTATAGCCTCATCTCTTCTATTGATTCATCAGCTTACCTCCAGCTGTTCATTCAATCCTATACTTGCTCATTTTCATTTAACAGACATTTATAAAATGTCTACTATATTTTTGCTTCCAGGGCTTCTTTTGTTGTATTGAATTTTGTGGTGGTTGTTGTTTTTAAACATGCCATTTTGTTTACTTATTTATTGTGTCATGAAATAAGGTTCTAAACTTCTTAAGGGTCAAGCCTTTACACAGTATGAACAAGCAATATTTAATAGATTTTTTTTGAACATGTGACTTTTCCAAAGACCAGCTATCCAACGGACATACTTCCTTTTCTTCTTAATGTTACTACAAATAACACATTTGACACTGAATATTTGTACACTCTCTCTATCATTTTTCTGGAAGAAGTCTAACAGCAGACCTGAATGAAATGTAGCAAAGCATGCTGTTCAGGAACAGTGGTGTGGCTCAAGCCCAAAAGTTTGCAGAGAAGCACTTATTTCTTATAACATGAAGGGATGAAGGTGAGATGTAGGCAGGGATTTACAGACTGGAGGACAGGAGTGACGGACACTTTCACTTGCCCAGCTGAACCAGAAGAGCGGTGATTTCTGGCCCAAAATGGTAGGACATCCTAAAATACTGTAACAAAACTTTATAGGTTCGTTTCTATTGAGTCATATTTTATTTTTTATTTATTTATTTTTTGGGCTGCGTTGTGTCTTCATTGCTGCCCCACGGGCTTTCTCTAGTTGCGGTGATCAGGGGCTACTCTTCGTTTCAGTGTGCAGGCTTCTCATTGCGGTGGCTTCTCTTGTTGCAGAGCACTGTTTCTAGGCGGGTAGGCTTCAGTAGTTGCTGCATGTGGGCTCAGTAGTTGTGGCTCGCGGGCACGTGGGATCTTCCCGGACCAGGGCTCAAACCCGTGTCCCCTGCACTGATAGGCGGATTCTCAACCACTGTGCCACCAGGGAAGTCTTGAGTCATATTTTAAAAGGCTCATAATCAATGACAAGTTCCTTAGCCTCAGTTTATTAACCTGGAGTGAGTCTCAGAATCTCCTAGGAAACTTCTTAAGCATTTGAGTGTGCATTTGAGTGCACCACATTTCCAGAAGCACAACTGTAATTGTCAGTGTGCTTTATTGCAGGGGTCCCCAAACCCCAGGCCGCGGACCAGTAACAGTCCACAGCCTGTTAGGGACCGGGCTGCACAGCAGGAGGTGAACAGCTGGTGAGAGAGAGAGAAGCTTCATCTGCAGCTTCCCATCGCTCACATTGCCACCTGAGCCATCCCCGCCCCCTTCCGTCCGTGGAAAAATTGTCTTCCACAACACCGGTCCCAGGTGCCAAAAATGTTGGGGACCGCTGCTTTGATGGATTACCAGAACTGGGAAGGACTCTAGAGACAATAGAAATCCAACGATTTTAAAAGGTCCTGGGTGTTACCTTAATTCTGAAAATTCTAAAAAGTTGGAATCACTCCAGAGATTTGGTCTAGGTTCTTAAGAGTGAATGGCTGGGGTTTAACTTCAAAAGAGAGGCATTTTGTAGATATGGACGCAAAAGGGGGGGAAATAAAAACCCTAACCCTGGGGGCTTCCCTGGCGGCGCAGTGGTTGAGAGTCCGCCTGCCGATACAGGGGACACGGGTTCGTGTCCCGGTCCAGGAGGATCCCACATGCCGCGGAGCGGCTGGGCCCGTGAGCCATGGCCGCTGAGCCTGCGCGTCCGGAGCCTGTGCTCCGCGGCGGGAGAGGCCACGACAGTGAGATGCTCGCGTACCGAAAAAAAAAAAACAAAAAAAAACCTAACCCTGAACAAGGCAATCAGAGGAGGGAGTTTTTTCAGGTATACAAACAAGAGCACCCACTCGAAGCCCCTCGTAAGTCATGCCTGTGATCCAGTCTGGCCCAGATTATTAGATGATCCCCAGTCTGTCATGTTGTGCACCGCTGGAACAAAGAATCCATCCTTTCAGCCGCAAACGTGTATAAGGCAGAACTGGAAGAGAGAGAATACTTTTTGATAATGATAGATTTAATCAGAATTTTCTAAAAAACAAAGCAAGACTTTTGATAGAGAGGAGCAAAGTCTCTCTATATGGTAATGAACTATTCACCACTTTGACTTGCCTTAGTGAGAGGGACCCTATCTGCCTTAGGGGTGCTAGAAAGCACATTAGCATAGCAGCGCCATCGACCTCATGGATGATACTCCTTCAGGTCACTTAAAGAAATAGGTTTTACTGATTTCTGAGAGTTGGTTTGATGCAATCTGTACGGGTAATTTTGAAGAAGAAAATGGACATATATCCAGCCTAATTCTCAGATGCCATAGCTGATAGATATTAAATCCTCAAAAAGATTTTCTGAATTCACATGAATTGATAAAAGACCCTAAAATGAGAGCAGAAAGATAGGAAGGTGGAGAGTCAGAGAATGTTCTTCTGCAGAGATTGGGGATCTACTAAATTAAGAGCTAAGCTCCTAATAAAGGCTTACAAATTTATATAGGATAAAAGTAAATGATAGAAGAATTTTCAATTAAGGTAACTAAAGAATGGCACTGCAACTTAATACAATTTTTTATTAGCACTTTTCACCCAGTGCCTAGGACCCTATGTGCTTTGCTTGGGGAATATCTTTTAAATTTTACATGAATAAATAAAGAATATCTTTTAAATGAATGAATAAAATGAATGAAAAATGTCTGGTAGCACAATGCTTTCTTTTTAAATTATTATTTTGTGACATGGTATGCTTAAAATAAGTTCCATGTTAATTGGCTCCAAGGACAGATACCTTGTCTTATTCAGCTCTTATATCCTAAGCACAAAATCAGTACTTGAAGCAGAAAAGTAAAAGAGTACAAAGGGGGAGGTGTGGAGACCGGATGGAGAAATGGGAGGAGCCAAAGGTGGAAGTTCAGAGGCTCCAAGTCAGCTTCAGTCTTTGTTTACATCACCTGGAAAACAGATGATATTGGACATTGTTGCCGTTAACCAGTTGAAAACCTGAGTCGCTCGAATTCAATATTCCTATTCAACCAAAGGAAATAAGAATATGAGATTGAATTCATGTTATTCCATTTTTGCCATATGTATGGAGACTGCTATAAGCTAATTCCATAAGGAATTTTTTTTTTTTTTTGCCTAACCCTGATCTCTTGTACTATGATTGACACTCATATCCATGATTTCTGTCCTCAGTAGAGATTAAAAACAGCTGGTTGCAATTTGCAGCACTAAGATGTTAACAGAACATTTAGCGTAATTGGAGACCATTATTAAGCTGTCCTTCAGACTTCACATTCTCAGGCTAAATAATTTCTGTTCTTTAACCTTCCTTATTATGCTCATTCTTTAATCTGTGAACCAGCCTCATGGTTCTCTGAAGGTGTCTGCACAAGGTGTGATATAAGGCAGGCCAGGAACAGAGCTATTTCCATATACACTCCATGAGTCTGAGTCAAGCTCCCATTTCAGCCAGGAGAGCAAAACAGACCCAACCACAGGCCTAGGAGTCTGAGGAAGGGAGAGCTGGCTTTGGGACCAAAGAGAACCAATCAGAGTGGTCTAAGGTCAGAGGGACCCAATCAGAGTGCCTTCAAGTTCAGAGGCAATCAATCAGAGTGACCTCAAGGTCAGACTCATGCACGCTGGGAAAGCCTGTCATCTGAGCATGGTGAATTCTGGACAGCAAACCACAAAGCCTCAACAGGTAGGCTAATGAGGTCAGTGTCACTTGTTCAGGGCTCAGGAGCACAATCAAAAAGGCTGAGCATCAGGGGATCTGGATATCCAGACCAGGTGAGCTAAACAAACATGATTAACAAAAGGCTAGAAAACAAGAGAAAAGACAAATGCTTATACTGAGCCAATGTTGTGCTTCCCAGCAGGAGGGTCTCCCTGTTTCCTGTCCAGGAGACACTTTCTGAGACTCACACTGTCCCTTCCTCCTCTAGCATGAGTAAGTTTGCACAAGTGACTGGGGTAGACAGTGTGAAGAGCAGCGGCTTTTTCAAAAGTCCACAAATCTATTAGCAATTATTTTTGAGCATTCCTTTTTAACAAATATCTATTGTATGTCTACCATGAACCAAATGCTAAATCACTATTTCAGTTCTGGACTATTCCCCCAAATTAAGTCCTCTATTCATTTTTGTGATGAGAGCAATATGTCCTGGCAGAACATGAAAAAAGTTAGAGGGGTGGGCTTCCCTGGTGGCGCAGTGGTTGAGTCCACCTGCCAATGCAGGGGACACGGGTTCGAGCCGGGTCTGGGAAGATCCCACATGCCGCAGAGCGGCTGGGCCCGTGAGCCATGGCCGCTGAGCCTGTGTGTCTGGAGCCTGTGCTCCACAACAGGAGAGGCCACAACGGTGAGAGGCCCGTGTACCGCAAAAAAAAAAAAAAAAAAAGAGGGAAGTGTATATGCCTTGTTTAACAAGAAAAAGTTTTTTTTTTCATTTATTCTGCAAATACTGTTGATTACTTATTACAGTCTATTACTAAATCAAAGATGATATCTGAACTCCAGCTTACAATCGGAAAGGAAGTTTGCAATTAAAATATGCTGGTACAATTCTACAAAGCACAGAGGAATAAAGTATAGTTCTTAAATAAAAGTTAATCAATGAATCCTCAACCTCTTTATAGGCTAAATATACACATGGAGATTTTACATGGCTGGCACTGGGAACATTTTGTAAAACTCTTTTGCTTTATATAACACTTTACAACTTTAAAAGTTCTTTTACATTATTTCTCACATAAAAGGAATGAGTTTTATGAGACTAGTAGAGTTGGGTTTTCATACAGCAAGTATAGCCTTCTTTCCACTTGCATTTTTTTTTTAACTGCAAGGTTAGTAAGCTGTTTCTCAGATTAGCGCTCAGTTTACATGTAGTCTACATGTAGTTGTAACAGTGAAATCAGGCAGTTTTTGAGCCTAATTTTTGTAGTTTTAGAAGTGGTAAATGCAGTACTTTACTAAAGTTATTCATACTTTATTAGGATAAACTATGGTTGTTTATTTTCATCTTTCTTGTCTTCCACAACACTCATGATACTAGTATGTTAATAGTGACCTTTTTATAATAAAGGTATTTTAAAATAGAACAGAAGAAGAAGATTAGAATCAGTAGGAAAGGTAAGAGAAATAAAAATAAAAGCACAAAATGTGGATAAGAGGCAACATAACATTTAACAATACTGATTAGAAGACCAGAACCAGAAAGTTTTGGTTTAGTTCCACCTGTATTTAGAGCCTTTCAAATAAATATTCAAAGGTATATTAATAATATATGGTTTTAAATGGTCAGAGGTAGCCGTTCTTCCCAGGGAAAAGTAAAATTCAGAGTAGTAGGGTCTGTATCTTATCCAATCGGGGAAGTTCAGAAATACTGATGCCAAGAGAAAGTTTCCTATTTTCCTTTGAGTGACAGAATCAGATATCAACATTGTCATACAAACAGCCAGGTCTGGGATTAATTCCTTGACCAAGATGAACAGACACAAAAGACTTTTCAGAAAAGCTGTGCTTTACTACTCTCCCTGTGGTGCTGGTCTCTAAAACAAACAAACCAACCAAAGAGGAGGGGAAAGCATTTTCAAACAGATGAAAACTAAACCAATAAAAGCCTACAATTATTCATTTTAAAGAGGAAATGGGCAAGCTATTCAGTAATAATACCTCTCTACTCTATGGCTTATATTTTCTTTAGGCCATTGTTATTCAGTGATAATTCCCTTGCTTAAAAGCAAGCAATCCAAGCCTATTAAAAAGCATTGTTTTATACAATAGAAAAGGTTTAGATCTAATATTCTAGTCTCCTTTATGAATTGTGGATGTAAAAATTGTTGTATGTTAACTAATTTATTCAGTATAAGCTGTTTCCAGTGTTAAAATGCAAAGTTACAAATTGCTTGAACAGAATTTAATGCATCAGCTGAGCAGCTCTACTTCCCCACGCATACCCAGTCTCTACCCGCAGCCCTAGCCCCAACCTGGCACAGGGTACTTACTGCTTTGAAAGATTCCATTCCTCTTCACTGAATTATCTAATTTTTAAATTGTGTGTGTGCATGAATTCAGTTGGTGAATTCTTTTCCTTAAGAAATATATATAGAAATATGTATAAATATATATATTTTTAAAAATACACACTTACAAATCTTTTTACCATGGGATGATATAATGAGAGGTTGCCTGTCTTGATTAATCTCCTTTCAGAGAAAGCATGGCAACCTTGACGGTTGCTACTTTGATCTAATAATTTAATGTGAAAATCTATTTCCAAATTCTACCCAGGTCCTTCCTTAAAAAAAAAAAAATCAAACATTAAATGATGAATCAGACCAAAGTATACTTGATGTTTTAAATGCTGTCACAAATCTTAAGGACTTCAGTGAGATGCAAAATGAAGGGGAAAAGAAGAAAGAAAATTATACATGTGCCAGTGACTAAATTATGACCTGAAGTTTGCTTATGTTTTTTTCAGATAGATGCCATGACCCAAATTATAAAGATAAAGATATTTTTAAGAAAGGCCAATTAATAAATAGAATCTTTGATGTAGGATGATTAAATAGGATTTTAAGTCTACACTTTGTGATAATGTCATTGCTGTTTTATTTATTAGACTCTCAAAGAGGCCAAATTCTATAATTAAGAGAAATAATTTTGGAGTCAAAGTTATCAGGGCTCAAATCCTAGCTGCATCAGCTTAGGAGCTGTGTGATTTGGGCCAATTAATTAACCTCTTGTTGCCTCACTTTCTTCACACATTAAATGCAGGCAATTATAGTACCTATCATTATAAGCTTGTTGTGAAGATTAAATAAATCCATATGCGTGAAGTGCTTCAAAATGTGCTTGTTACCTAGTGTTGTATAAAGTTCTGCTGTTGTTATTAAAATATGTAGCTATAAATCTAAATATATAAATATTGAAATACATTTCTGAATACTGATTCAAAGTTTTTAACTTATAATGGAGACAGGTAAAGAAAAAGAACTTATGAGACTTCCCTGATGGTCCAGTGGTTAAGACTTCGCCTTCAAATGCAGGGGGTGCAGATTTGATCCCTGGTTGGGGAGCTAAAATCCCACATGCCTCGTGGCCAAAAAAACAAAACAAAACAGAAGCAATATTATGACAAATTCAATAAAGACTTTAAAAATGGTCCACATCAAAAAAAAAAAATCTAAAAAAAAAAAGGAAAGGAAACAGAACTTAAAAAATAGAAAAACAAAAAGAAAGGACACAGGAGGAAAGTTAATTGAAATAGTATTTGTTAATTATATCAAATAATGTATGGTTATTACAGTTGCACAATAAAGATACTGTTTTAATGAAGCAGTAAAGATCTTGGAATACTTTGGTGGTAGTAAGGCAAATCATATCTGTGAATGATTTGAAACAAGATAACAATATTTGTAATATTTGCTCAGCTCTCATGTGCCAGGTCTCCTCACGAGATTCCCTTCGCAGGTGTTTGTATCTCTTTGACCTTTGAAAAGATGCTTGTTTCTTCTAGATCTCAATGACCACATTGACAAATAATTGAAAAATATTTGTGCTAAGGCAATGTGGTTTTGGACAGCAATTGTATGATAACTCTGTGTAACAATGACTAGACAGAACACGTGCAGGTGCATGATGAGAAACTAGAGTCTACTCAATCTTTTATCAACTAGTACAACCACTTTGCCCCTGCCATGACTGTTCTCACTCATTATCCCTTCCTGTTGTCATAAACCTCAGTGACTCCCAGGAAGCTTGTTTCAGCCACGTTTGTGAATGTGCTTCAGTGTTCATCCAGAGAAGTCAATAGGTCAAGAAGAATCATGAATTATATGACTTTTCTATTACACGTAAGATAAATTCTTGGATTTTATATTATTTGAGTTTTTTAAATCAAGTAGGCGTTCTTATTTATTAGTAACATTTCATTGTCAGTACTCTCACCACAACACAATAGTATTGCAGCATCCTGTAGGAATAAGGTAAACAGTACATATTGTTGGCTGTTGTTTCTATTTCAATTTGATTTGAATTTATTGAAGTGAGCTTACATTTATTTGGAGAAAACATCTTTCCAAAACCAAATCTGATCATGTTATCCTCCTGCTTACAATTTGGGGCTAGGTTATGCACCAGTAACAAATAAATTCCAAAATCCCAGTGACTTAACAAGCAAAATACAGATTTATCACTAATGTCACAGTCTAAAATGGGCCAGATCACTCTCCTCTGTAAGTCCCTGCTCCAAGCAGTGACTCAGGGACCCAGATTGTTTCCACTTTGCAATTCTACCTCTAAAGTTCTTTGCTTCAAACTATATGGCTGGAGAAGTTACACCAGCTCTTATTTGCCTCAAACTATTGATAGAATGGCATTACTTTGACATTCCATTTGTGAAAATTAGTTGCATTTTACCTAGCTAAGTGTAATACAGAAAATTGCACACGTGTTTTGATGATCTCTAAGAGTTTCTGCCATATTCTCTATATTAGTTAAAGTTAACTCAAGTTCCTTTAGAGGGCATATGAAACAGTTTGTGATCGAGCCCCTGATGATTTCTTTCTGATTCAACTCTTGACTGTCCCCAGTTCATACTCTGCTGCAGACACAGGGAATTGTCATAGGTTCTTAATGGTGTGATGCATGTTGCTTTGTGTTTTCTCATTTTCTGAAATAAGGGATATCTTTAAAAATTCACGTCAAAATAGGTGTAAGTTGGGAAGGAAGGTTGGTGCCCATGGTTTGTGCAAGTGCTAACCCAGCAATGTGTGGGAGGTACCTTGCTGTTGATTTCCACCTCTGCTGAGCAGTTCAAGTAGATAGCTGATCTAGTTATCAAATGATTGTCCCTCAGATCAGAATCAGCCCTTTTATTACCTACACTGTGATGCTGAGCTGGAGGCTTCAAGTGTATATTCTTTTCAAGGAACACAATGTTAAGCTTGTAGTAGAGGTACTGAGGGGGTTTGCAAGTTTTCTTTCTGGTTATAGTATGCTACCATTTTCTGTTTTCCCTTGCTTTTGCTGTATCCCTGCCAGAGTTGCTGTGTTCTAGAGTGTGCAATCCCTCAAAGAGCTTACAGCCCGAGCCCCAGCCTAGTAATCCCTCTCTGTGATCCTCCCCAAACAGACACCCTGCATCCCAGGTCTTGCAACATCCCGTGGGCGAGCAGACTTCCAACACCCAGAATCCTGCTGTGTGCACACCTATGGGCCTCAGCCTGCCTGCACCCCTGAAGGAAGATTCCTACTTGCCATTGACTTGACTAGTTCTGGCCTGGGTAACCCAGAGAACTCCTTCACAATCTAGGGCAGCTGCAACCACATTTTCTACAATAAGATCTGAATCCCACCCTTGGGGATCCCCTCGGTCCCCCATTCTGCCTTCCAAGTTGCTCCTCCCTTGGGTATTCTCCCTTAGCCCTCAAATATTCCTTAGAGTTGTCTTTTTCTCTTTTATAATTACTCCATCATTATAGTTGATAATTCTTTATATTCAGCTTTTCCTGTTCTATGTGGTTTCCCTCTCCTGATGGGACTTTGACTAATAAAATAGCAGCACCCAGTTAAATTGGACCTGGAATTTGGAGCTCCTGTTGTTGAATAAAACCCTTCTGAAAGATTATACAGCATTGAAACAGAAAGTTATTTTGTTTATAGAGGAGTGTCTTATCACATGACAATCATGCAACTAAATAAAGTAGTGTCTCAAGTAAATCAGAATTTCCTCAGCTTGGAAAGTTTGGTATGAACAATTGATGGGCTGAAATGGACCGTCACTCAGGCATGAATAGCTATCACTCTAAAGCTTCTAGCTGATTTTCAAGAGAAGCCCTTCAACTTCCACAGATACATAATTTAAGTGAAGAAACAAATGTCAAGTATAAGTTTTAACAAACAGGAAACAGAAAAGGCACTAACATTCTTCTGTGTGCCTCCACATCATGCACTCGGTCTTAAAAGTGATAAAGATGCTGTGATCATAAACAAGGGCTTTGTAAAGCAATGTGTGATCCTTAGGATATGTATAACCGGAGGTGTCCACAGTGATTTTTGGTGTGTGAATGTTGTAAAGGGATAGACTGAAATGTTGACAGCGATCCTGAATAAGAAAGCAGAAAGTGATTGAATGAATAAATGTATGCTATATTCCAATATTAAAAAAAATAGAAAGTGAAAACAACATATATTTAATAATAGTTACTCTAGCAAATTGTTGCAAATTTACTGTACCTTTTTCTTATTGGTAACTTAAAGGAAAGGAAATCCTGTGTTTCAAAAGGGTCATGCTCTTTCTTATCTCAGGGTTTTCACATATCTGTTAGTTCCACCTGGAGAAGCTGTCCCTGCCCACCGCACCTCCCCACTCAAAGCTCCCGCTACCAGAAAAAAAGAACAGTCTACAGATCACTCCCTTTTCTCCTCCTAATTCTTTTTCATGGGCCCAGCCACTCTGCAGCACGCGGGATCTTCCTGGACCGGGGCACGAACCCGTATCCCCTGCATCGGCAGGTGGACTCTCAACCACTGCGCCACCAGGGAAGCCCTCTGCTCCGAATTCTTAAGTATTCAATTCAGCTGCTTCCTCCTTTGCAAAAACTGTGCCTCACCCACCTCCTCCCCACCTATCCACACCTGTATCCTTACCCTCACCATCCCACAGGCATAGCCACCAACACACACCAACAAAGTGAACTAGTTTTTTAGCCTGTTGCTCTCAAAGTACCATGTTCATTTTCTTTTATATTTTCGTTTTACACTTTTCATTTACATTTGTTCCATCTCATTATTTTGGTCCATTTACTTTTCTGTCTCTTCCATTTATTGTGAACTTCACAAGGGCACGTATTTTTTCACCTTTTTTTTTTTTTTTAAAAAAAAACATGTAGAATAGAGCTGGCACATAGGAGCTCAATGAATGTTGTTTTGTATGAAAGATGCAATATTTTAGACTTTGGGCAAGATGCTGGAGTAAAAAGGGAAAGAATCCTTAATCAAATAATCATCATGGAGTTTTACAGTCTAAATGTGGGAATGTCTGGTAATTACCTGTTTATACATCTGGGAAAATTGTTCAGAATGCTTTGGGAATTATGGCTAATGTATATAGCATTTATTGTGTCACATTTTATTCTGTGTGCTTTAGATATGTTAAGTCCTTTAATATTTACAATGAATGCCTGTGGTGGGAACACACATTATCTCCACTTGATGATAAAGAACTTACACACAAGAGGAATCAAGTGTTGTATCTGATGACAATTCGTAAGGGGCAGAGAGCTAGGACTTGGTCCAAGGCAGCCTAACCCTAGGCTCCATGAGCTTAATGATCACACTGCATGTTTGGTAAGATAAAGGAAAGGGCTAGGAAGTGGCCAGGGATGACTTTCCAAAGGGAACGTTTGAACTGAGGTACCATGTAACATTTTGGAAACAAAAAAGTAAAAATTAAATCTATCATTGTTAATGCTTTAAATTTTGTATACATTTTCTCAATGATTTTTTCCACATGAGGCAAGGTTTTATACTGGAAGCCAGAAGGTCAGAAGAATTAATTTTTTTTTTCTATTGGATAATTCATTTCAGGCACTACTTAATTGTGCTTCAAATATTTGCCGAACACTGTGCTTGGAATGAAAGAATCACACGTTAACCAACATCAGTCTTGTCCTCTAAGGCAGCGGTCCCAACAGTTTTGGCACCAGGGACCAGTTTCATGGAAGACAATTTTTCCACGGACAGGCAGGGGCGGAGCGATGGTTCAGGCAGTAATGCGAGCAGTGGGGAGTGGCTGTAAATACAGATGAAGCTCCGCTCCCATGCCCGCCGTTCACCTCCCGCTGTGTGGCCCTGTTCCTAACAGGCCGCAGACTGGTACGGGCCCATGACCCAGGGGTCGGGGACTCCTGCTCTAAGGACCCAACACTAAGTGGCAGATTCAGATTCACTCATTTAACGAATAATTTTCTGAGTGCTATTTTGAGTTAGGCACTGGTGTGAATGAGAGCTGAGCTATTCAGCTGGGTGTCTGAGAATTCAACTCAGTTCAATTCAATTCTGAAACTACCTATCCAGAGAGAGTATCAGATCCCGCAGGTAAAGGGCTTAGTCCCACAGAGCCCACCACTTCAATGGCAAATTTCAAGCCCAGGTTGTTACTAACTTCTGCAGAAAACTGCTTGCAAATAATTAGGGACAGGTAACTTATTGGGAGAGAGACTAATATGTAGACTTATTGCAGACGTGTTACAGATGAATAATCAGTATGTTCATATAAAGGCTGACATACAGCTAAAATATAGATCATTTATTTTTTTTAATATAAGTGGCTAGAGATTATTCAGGAACCACTCTCAGAAAAGAAGAGGAAATACATTCTGCTCTCTCTCCTTAATTTGACAAGTTGAAACTTGGACGCTGGCTCATGAGAGGCTAGGAAATGAGGGAATGTGTTCAAACACGTGGAATCCATGCTATTTCTGCCTCTACAGGAGGGGAGACTCTTACATCTATATAATTTTAATATAATAGAAAGTACAAGGTCACCAAAACTCAGGAAATTCAGATCAGGGACAAAAATCTTCTGAAACGTCCAATAGTACAATTTGGTTGAGATACAGTCTTCTTTGAACAACTAATTTACATAGTTTTGGGCTCCATGAGGCCAAGGAGGAGTGGGTATAGAAGTTCACATCATGGCCACTAGTTGTCCATTTCTCTCCCCTGCACAGGAAGCCAAAAAAGAAGAGATAAGAAAAGTGTGATATGGTGATTTATGTGAGTTTCATTAAGGAAAACCTTCCAGAGAATCACATCCCATACTCCTAATGTTTTGAGAAGGTGAGTTTGTTTTCCTTTCTCAATTCATCTTTCTTAAATTTGAGATGTTTGCTTTACATTTTTTGAAATATATCATTAGCAGCAGGTCTATAAATTAGCCTATGATCCCTTCTGTATTTACCTTCATTAGATGAATTGAGAGAACATTGAGGATATGGCGTATAACTCAATTCCTTTAATTTATTGTAAATATTTTTAAAAAGCTGGTAAATTAGTCATTTTCAGAGATGTTTAACAAATTGAGAGAACACAATGGAGTTCATTCCTTTTAAAAATATTGAGGATTGTAAATAGAATATCTGAACCACCCGCAAGAATGAACAAAGCAAATAGCAGTTCCAATTATTAAATAAAAGAGCACTAGAAAGGGAGTCAAGAGACAAGGGGAATAGGATTGGGTTCAACATCATGGAGTGTGACTTCACCTCACTGAACTTCTACACACTCATTTATAAAACAAAATCATTCAGAAGCATGTCTCCACCTAGACACTATTGTCAGTTGGGGGGGAATTCTTTGTTATAGGGGCTGCCCTGTGCATTGTAGGAGGTTTAGCAGCAACCCTGGACTGTACAAACTGGATGCTACTACCACTCCCACTCAATTGTGGCTCCAAATTGTGACTCAGAAATGCCTCCAGACTTTGCTAAATGTTCCCTGGGGGGCAAAATCACCCCCACGGAGAATCACTAAACTAACAGCCCCTCTAGTTCAAAGTTTCTATAATTCTAAATTACTGAACCCCAGCTTGAAGGCACCTGAAAACCTTCATTCAGAGCCTCTCTCCTTGGGAAATATGACAAGACATTATGTTTGGATTCAGAAAATACTGGGGCTAAAAAGGGGTGAAGGAAAACAAGGATTTTCCACTAGAATCTGCAACGGGAAGGCAAAAAGATGTCTTCCCAATAGAGATGCTTTTAGTTTCTGCAAAAGCATTGGAAAAGTGAGCATAAAAGCACAAACACCTTTCTATCTGTTGACCTTCACTGGTAGTCATCCACTAAGAACTAAGAATGTCTTTTCCCTTAGCTGCATGGAACCTACCAAGCAGTTCAGTAAGACCCCAGCCACCAGCTCCTGCTCAGAATCTCTTTCAAACAAAGTTCTTTGCATTCAGCACTCAATCACATTTGCATAGTTTTGACTTCCTCTTAGATAATTTTCCTGCTGTGTCTGAGGAGAAAATCATCCTATTCTAGTTTTTCTCTCTTGTATTTACAGCCAGGAGCTACCTTTGCATTTTTCCTGACTGTGAACATTATTTTCTTCTCCTTATGGCTCTGATTACTTGATATATTCATGGCATTGGTACTTGGATTTTTTTTTTTTCTTTTTTTGGAATGAAGGATAAAGGAGAGAAAGGCTCAGTAAACTGGGGAACACGATTCCTGATTCCAGACTAGTCAATACGTAGCTGCTTGAGTCATCTCAGTTTCCCCCTTTAAAAAAATGATGTGTTTGGACAAAAAGACCTCAATCTGAGATCACCACATGTCTGGAATTTTCTTGCATAGCCCTGTGTTTTCGTATTCTGATTGTCGACTTATTTTTAACAAACAATGTGTTTCTAGTTTTGAGTTAGTAAAGCATGGTCGTTATATCACTAATCTGTCTTCCCAGCCAGGTCTAAAGGCATGAGATTCTTGGGAGACTAGAATGGTTGGGACATTGTTTTTGTCTCATTTTAAAACAAAGAGAAAGCATGCATCTCTTTTGGAGCAGTGCTGCTTTTTTTTTTGTACGATTTTGTTTTGTTTGTTTGATCATTACCTTGGGTGCCTGTTGGTTCTGGTATTCATGAAAATGTTTTAGGATCTGTCAAGAGGACTTCGGATAGTACTGCTCTTGTGCCACTAAAGCTAATGGGACAGTAGTTATTACCAGCCAATATTCGTCTGCAAGTCCTACCAGACTCAAACATGGAGTGTTGAGGTCTGGAATGATTCCACATAGATATTCATGTTGAGGAAACTCCCTTCTTTTGAACAAAGCCTCATTCTGTTGGTTTTAATGGTAAAATCCATATAGTTAAATCCATCTGTCTCCCACTCCAGGTAAGGCAATTAATCTGTTTAGTAGTAAATGGATGTGTTTCTGAGAGCCAGGAAGTTTAGCCAGTGGGTCCATTTTCCAGTTTTAATCATGAAATATGGATACAGGGATTGAAGCCATCTAGTGGCATGTGGAAAGCCAAAATAATTTTTCTTTTTAGAAAGAAAGAAATACCTGTGCTACTGTTACTCTGCCCACCCCCCTCCCACTGTTGAATGTTTTATTCATTTATCATGCTAATAAACATATATGTATAGTCTGTAGATAACAGTGGAAACATCAATCTGTTTAGCTAATCCTTGCTTTCTTCTTAGTGAATTTTTTTTTTTTTCTCTGTTTTATCATCAACAGAGCAATCCTGTCTCTCAACAGCTCCTTCCCAGCACTTATTTCTCTTCACCTCCCTCCTTAATAAATAGACTCGGTGTTGAACATATGACTTTTACCCCTCTATTAATCTCGGCAGACTGTGGGGATGCTGAAACATGCTGGCTAGTGGGAAAGAAGATGTTTTTCATGTGGTTTTGCAATGCAAACATTTTAGGAGTGTGCAATGCCTCTGTCACATTGAACTTATTGGAGTTCCGATGGCTTTGTTTCCAAGGGGAAATTGGTGCTTTAGTGAAGACATTGGTACGTGGTAAAAACATATTCTAAAAGCTCCTGTGAGTGAAGAAAGAGGCTTTTCCCCCCTGATCTGGGGTGGGGGGAAATGCCAACCTACTTTAAAAATGGATTAAAATGACTTTCTAATCCTCTCCATAGAAAGCTAAGTGTTGTTTAGAAAATTGAGTTTAATACAGTCACTTAAAGCTAAAATGTCCATTGTGCGATAGCATAGTAAGGCTGAGAGAAGGAATGAATTTTCTGGGAAAACATGAGATGTTTAACCAAAATTACAAGAATTTTTATTAATTAAGGTGATTATATAATTTTTCATCCAAAGTAGGATTTTTTGAGAATGGGAGGGAACACTATGAATAAATAGGCTGAGACAGTAGGTGTAATCCAAGACAGTCCTTGGAAAATCTGGAAATATGGCAGCTCTGGAATAACTCACTTGCTGACTAGGCAGAGGGGAAGTCCCTATTCATAGGCAATCAGGTGAAAGGCAGTTTAAAGGCATACAAGAATTCTTCAAGGTGAAGGTAACTTGTTCCAGTGTATTTTCGTTTTCTAGTCATCTTCTTTTTTCTTAATAGTATCAAACATACAATACAATAAATCTCCAAAGCATAACAGCCCTTTAAATATGCAGAACACTCTTTAAGTGAAAGAATCGCAAGGGGTGTGACAAATTTTACATACCAAGAGACCTTTTTTAATGACTAAATACTGACAAAATCTCTTCAAAATAAGCAACATTTGTTTCTGTAGAAGAAAAGCCTGTACTCGCAACCATCTATTTTCCTATATAACATGTTTTTCTGGGTGAAAATATAACCTGTAGTAGATAGTTACATAAAGGTCTAAGGAGAAAGGTTAGGAAGCTAGGAAATGGGAGCAAGCTGAGGATGTATAGCTTTCAGGCTTCGAATATGAAGCCTGAGTACCCTGGTCCCAAGTGCTGTGTGCAGTGATGAGCTAGGATAATAAGTCACCTCATCACTTGGGACACCCTCCCCTTTAAAGTTCGTTTCCACATTTAGACATCCTATTAAATCATAAAATATTTTATCCTCTTTATTTTCTACCTTATAAGATAAAGATTATTCATTCTCTCACTTACTCATTTATCCAATTAGTCAGTCATTCATTTAACTAGTCAATCATTTCCATAACTATTATATTTAGGAGGCACCTATAATATGCCTGAAATCTATGAATATAGGTAATTCTAAAATCCAAAAAGCTTTTATAATCTAAGTGGAGGCAAAAATCTGCCCTGAAATGAACTAATTTTATGGAAATCCCAACCAGAATTTATGTGAGAGTATTTTAAATCTTTGGCTATCCTCATTAGTCACATTAGGAGGAAATTATGAATGTGCTTTACTCTAGCTCTGCCCAGATCTACCTGGGGTATTATGTAACATGCAGTGCATACAATCTGAGAAATTCTGAATTCCGAATAACCTCTGACCTCAGGAGTATTGTATAAGAGACTGTGGATCTATAGCTTTCATAATATTAGGAAGCTGAGCTCTTAGAACTCACATGAAGTAAGATATTCCCCTCTTCAGCAAGAGAATATAACTGGAAAGTGTGCCTCATTCAAAAGGTCTCAGTCAGACATGTATCCCTGTGAGGTATTGTCTGTGTGTGTGGCTAACATTTTTTTTAAGCGTCAAAAGAATCCAAATCTCTCTCTTTGAAGGGCAGTGGACCCCTACCAAGAAGACACAGCAACATCCTGTCAAACAGTGGTGGACAGACTCTGCCCATGTGGTCTAAAATAAAAATAATTGAAACATGGTGTTACTGAAGTTTCCGGCTTCCCCTCACAATCACAGAAAGGGAAAGGACAGCGAACCGGGTGGGGTTTAACATTTCAGACTTCCTGTCCCTTAGACATAAACCAACTTAGAGGACCTAAAATCAGAAGAGGAAAAGCAAAAAGACTCAAGTGTTATAAAGTAAAGAAGAATGTGATGATAGTTGAAGGTCCATAAAGATATTTTGAAATGTTGCTTCATTCATACGCTGTTCTCTCCCTAGGATTCTCCAGCTTCTCACAGCGGCTGAAGGGCCTCAAATTACTGAGGTTGCAGATTTAATACACTAAAAGTCACCATTAGAACATAACATGAACTGCTCTTTTTGAATGCATCCATCATGGCTGGAAATATCTTTGGCATTTACAAGTTACAAAAACTGCCCCATCTCAAACCATTGCACTACACATGAGTCATCTTGGGTACTCTTGTCCAATCTTTGCTTGGGTGGTTTCTAACTCAACTGGCAGAACAAAGAAAGTCAATGTATTTCAACAATGGCACACATAGAACCACGTGAAAGCCCAAATGACATATGCAATGGCGTTATTTCAAATAAAAGACCAAAGCTGATTCACTAGGACAACGTCTTGGTTTCCAAAGGTAATAGCTATGTGTGGATTTACAGAACAATATCAGGGTGAGGTGAATGACTCTGAGGTTGTCTTTAATATGAACACTGCTAGTAAAAGCACACAAGTATTTTAAGTGGTTTTGGAAAAGAGGTTTTCTTACAAATGGACTTTCTTACAATTCTTTTTGGATACAGATTGAAGCAGCTTAAAATTAAAAAAAAAATGAGCCTTCTAGTTCAGGAAATCAAGTATCTATGGCTCATTCCTACATATGAATTACAATAAAAGTATTTAAAGTTGAAATAAAATAAGAAACTGTTTTCCATGCTTTCTAAATTAATCATTCTCTTAAATAATATGTAAAAATAATAACCACAGCACAGAAATTCGTTGAGATGGAAGAAAAACAAAAGGCTGAACGGGTTTGACAAGACAATCCTGCATCACAGGCCATTTGGTAGGGTAGTTTAGATGTTTTGTGCACCTGTGGAAAGTGATCCAAAGAATCATATGGAGCAAACATAGCTGAGCAACACATATATTTCTGAATCTGGAGATAGGCGTGGATGTGAAACTTAAATTGGGCCTCACCTGGTCTTTCTCCTGGGAAACTGGAATCGGGACTTAGAGGCAGCCTATCTCTTGAGCACAGGAGACAGGAACCCAGGGGCTGTGGGATGACAATCTTATTTGCCAAGAGAAAGAAAATCAACTAAATCAGGGCAGAGGAGGGAAAATGAATTAGGTGGACAGAGAGAAAGTCGAGACACCTTGGGTGCTGTCTGAGCTCCTGCTGGCTTTCCATCTCCAAATCTATCTATTTACCTGCCTTCGTGTTTTGTAAAGCATTTTTGTATCTTTTACAACAATTTTTCTTTTTAGAAAAGTAACTTTCAATCAGGAGGTTATCCATGGATTATCTATGAGCCCAGATGAAGTACACTCCAAATTTGTGAGAATCCGTTGGCAGCCTCAGTTCACCCACCTTGTCCACAGCATATGCCCAATTATTCTTTCCTATGATGTCATGGGCAAACATTTGGTGCACTTACTTTATTGTGCAATCTCCCAGTTTTCTGAGGATTCCACTGGGTACACCTTTCCTGCTGGTAAATGGCATTGTATCTTCCCTAGAGTTAATCTTGCAAATAGATTCAGATTATTTGAACCAGGCAAAAGTCCTCTTACATCTGCCACAGTCAGGGAGTGGGTGACGTGGACGATGTCAGGTAAAGGAGCTCAGTGCTTCACTGGTCACTTTCATACCTTCTAGATTTCTTCTCCTGACTGCCTCATGTCTCAACTCTCTCCTTCCCTTTTCCCCATAAAGCTTCAGTTCTAATCTCCTTTGGGTCACTCTTCCCATGGTCCTTTGAATGCTGATATTTTTGAGAAAAAGCTAATTTTTATCAAGAATTTACTGTGTGTTAGGAACAGGCTAAGATCTTTTATTATTAATTCATTATTTCCTTGAGGAAGGTAACAGAGAATTTACAGATGAGGAAGCAGATTTAGACTGATTAACTGAGGCGCATATTTATTAAGTGGAGGAGGCCTGTTTGACACTAGAATACTAAGTCTTTTGTCTTTTGGGACTAGCCTCACCTGAGGTCAAAGCAAGTGACTACTATTCCAATGACTTCAGGGTGAAAGGAAAGCTTTCCTGCTTCTATAACTTCTCCCCAGCTGCCTTCAAATGGCTCAAATTACACGATTAAAACTTGAAACTTTTATCTCAGAAGTCATTTTTTTAATTAAACTCAAGTATTCTGGGCAAGATCATATTGTGAATTCCATCGTTGTTATATCTCCTGGAGAATTTGTTGGTCAAATTCTTTTTCCCAGGGGAAGAATTTAAAAATCAAAACCAAAACAAAACAAATAAACAAAAACCTTGGTACCTTCCTAAAGTGAGGGAAGGGGAAAAAGAGAGAATGATTATTATAGACACTTTTGTTTCTTTTCTAATTTTTCTGAAGCATGTCCATGTACCATGGAATAGTATGACCTTAAGTTGATATGATTCTTCTGAAATATCATCTCTTACTTCTCCAGTAGCTTTCAGTATCTGTCTTGTTTCATAAATATTTACCTACAGAATGTACATTTTCTCCTCTCTATCCTTAATATGCCATTAATATGTGGGTTCTGAAGACATGGACTGAAGACCGGACTGACAGGGATGCAGAGAGGGCTTCCCAAACCGGTAACTGTGCTATTCATTTATATGAACTCTTTAAGTTTCACAACAGCATATGAGGCAGGAACTGAGGCCAAAATACGCTAAAGACTGTTCATAATAAGATCCAAAATTGCAAAGTCAGGTTTCAAGTCTGCCGGGTCTGTCTGCAGCTTCAGGAATCTTCATTTTCTTGATACCTTCCATCTCAACTCTCAGTTCATTGATTCAGTGCTTCCCTTTGAAGCTCAGTCTTCTCATGAGAGTTCTGGCCTTATGTGAAATTGCATCCAGTTTAGATAGTCAGATGGGCAGGTATTGATACTCTATAAAGGCTCGATGATACCACTAAAGTGTTTCCCTCTGCTAAAGTAAAAATTGGACAAGGATGAGAAAAATAGCATTAATGATAAAAAGTTGCATAGAAGCAAAGCACAGATATAAGATAAAAGAAAAAGGATGAACAAAGAGAGAATGCCTTCAAACCAAATCTGTGGAGTGCCTTCTGCATGCCTATCATTGGGCCAAACCAGCTTCGTCCTTGGAAATTTATACCACACGCAGATGCATGGTTGGCTGCTTTACTCTTCCCTCATTTCATCTCTTAATTCACTCCCTAACTCTCCTTTGGGGTCCCATAGGGTTAGGCAGAGCATAAATATAGTTGAGAGAAGGAGCAGAAAATGTCTTACATGACAGATACAGCACTGATGGTGTCAGTGTACTGACACCCATTTTTGTGGGCTGCTGATATAACTCCAGAGAGATTCTCTGGGAGTTCTTCTGGTACGGGCAGGCACTTTCTGGCTATCCAACTTTAAGTGTCCCCCCTCTGGCAGCCCTGAGTCGGGTTCAACATCTGCCTTCATCTGCCTTATATCTGGTTCATGGAAAACATGCCCCTTAGCCTTGCTCTTTATGGATTGCCGCTTGCTCCAGTGTAGTTATTTCTCTGGATTTTCCAGCTCTAGCCACACTTCATAATATTTTCAACATGCAAGATGAACAAAGGGTTGCAAAACCAGGTTTTAGTGATCTATTAATAGGGTGACGGTATACCCTGGTTTCATTCAAGCTTAACAACAACAACAATAACAGTAATAACTCAATCCTATGCCTAGGTGAGTTAACACCATACTTTGGAATGGGTGAGTCCTGGGTATTTAGTGTTTTGTTTTTCAGACTAGACTCTGAAAAAAATACAAAAAGTTACATTTAGTACACTTTTGTACTAGGAATTTTACCAAAACAACATACTAAGGCTTTATTCTATTCTCAAGTATTGCAAAGACCATAGTTAATCATGAAGATTATAGTAACCACCTTTCACCCTCATCACTATCAAAGTCAAGAGGATACAACTAGAGGAATAGGTACATTAAGGTTAGAAGAAAAAAAAAAATGATGAAAGGACAAGAGTAGCAAGAGTTCTTCATTCTCCCTTGCCTCCAAAGCTCAAGGATTCACTCGGATGAAATTTTTTAGAACTAACTAAGATAAATATGAACAACTCCTTTCAAAAGTTTACTTATATAGTTTACTTATATAGGACGAATTGGCTTAATTCGAAGCCTCATTACTGGAATATCAATTGATAACCTGGTAATCATGACATCATTCTTGGATTCCAGTTGGAATCCAATTCTAATTCAGAAGTTCCAGAAGTTTTCAACTTAAGAAATTTTTCAAGTTAGTGAATATTCTAAAAAACAATATAATTGTACCTCATTAAAATATTAAGTAATTTAAAATTTTCACTAGTTTATACTGATCTTTATTTCAGGATGGTACTCTCTTTTAGGAACTTGAGTTTTTGCTTTTGTTTTTGCTTTATTTCTCAACTTTCTATTTTGAAGTAATCATAGACTCACAGGAAGTTGCAAAAAAGTACATAAAGTTCTGCGGACACTTGCCTTTTGGTGTGAATGTGATTATTGGGAAAACAATGTGTTGACGATTTTATTTGGTGGGGTAGATAGATTCAATACTATACTTTCAAAGTCATCAGGATGGTTACAATATTTAGAACACTAAGCTTTATGTGGTTTCTGCAATAAGGGCAATTTCAATTATTCAGTTATCATGAAGACCAAGCCTTACTGCCTCATTTACCACTAACTTGTCAAGAACATTAGGGATGCTTGAGGCTTAAAAAGAGAAGTATAACTGCAAGGAAATTTTATGTATGTAAGAAATGTCTTAGAGTAAAAATTTACAAAACATGTGGTTTTGTAGATGATAAAATTCTCTAGTTTTACAGTGTTATAGAAAACTATGATATTAGATTATCAGAGACTTGTATAGTTGCATAAATCTTGTCCAATACTTCAAAAGTTCTATTCTATTAATTTCTTAAAACAAGCCGATGAACTTAGAGTAGCTCTTATTCTTCCCAATTTTGAAATGAATTTGTAGAGGCTTAGAGAGCTTGAGTGATTCACCTTTGTTTCTGTAGCTGGTTTCTGGCCCAGCTCAGATCACACTCTACTACACTGCATGAACTTTTAAAAATGCAGTGCATTATAAATAAGAATTTGCTAAATCAGGTGGGTTATATTGGTGGCTTTTGTAACTTATTATCGCTAGATTTGAAGCTTTGATAGATGACTTCAACTGATACAAATCTTGTCAAATATGATAGATAGTGTTTCAAAATTAGCCTTGATTGAATACTTCAATCGACATCTGTTAATCCTTTCTTAAAAGATTAATTCAACAAGCATTGAAAAATATCAGGTCAGGAAAAGAGTTGATTCTCAAATAAATTATAATTAAATCCAAATGGAAGCAAGCAGGCTCTTTGAACCTTCACATTTTGACCAGTTATTGCTGCACTATTGCCTGGATTTAGTTAGTACAAGCGGTACAAGACTTTTTTTTTTCCTTTTGGTTACAGCAAAAGTCTAACTGTAGTACTTACGTTTTTGTTTTTGTTTTTCCAGTGTGTGTCTTAGGCCATGGGATATAAATTTTTAGCAATCGATTACAAATTTTATAATAAAAAGTTAAGATTTTTAAAGATTCAATACTTGCCTCCCATTGTCATTTTGTTGTCTTCTTTCTAAGCAAGTGTTACACTGAAAGCAATTTGGGGAACAAAGCTAAGTTTCCTTCGTTCTAGAACAGGTTTATCATACTTATTGGCACTAATAAGAGGGTTATCTAATTTTCGACCATGTCAGCCTTTAAGATTCAATTAATCATTTGTAGTGCTGCTAATGATTGCTATTAGATAACATTCAAGAGGTTGATATGAATACTTGGTTGAAATATATAAGTCCATATATTGGTTGGTTGGCCAGAACAGATTAGGAAAGACAATTAAATAGCTTAATTCCCCACCTCTCAAAGCACACCACCCCATGACCAATGCCTTGCTAAAGAACTGGGATTTTTATGCTTCAAATACGTTCACTTGGAGAGGAAATGAAGTAATTTGTTCTCAAATACTAAACATGCACATAGGGTACTTGCCTCAGTCAGATCACTGTTAGCCAACTTGAAGCAAAGTGCTGAAGGAGAGATCACAAGCAGTACAACTTTTATGGCAATGGAGAAAAATGTAAGATCAAATTTTTGTTCCCCAAACCATCAGTGATTACATGTTTACTGTGGTCTTACAGCTAACCTCCTTTGCTCCCTAAACTGCCCTATGTGATGTGTACAAAATCGTTCCCTTGACGATTCAGATCATTCAACAAGTACACATGGACCCCCAGTTACAGAAAAACAGTGGGGAATACAAAGAAATGCAATACATGCTCTCCGGCCTTCAAACATTTAGGTCTGTGTTTATGCAAAATTGGTGGCCCTCTTTAACCCTACTCGCATGTAGCATAACAAACAAATAGGACGGCCTCACAGGAGAGAGGCAATGCCACATGGATGTAATTTATAAGTTTTAATTAGCACAGTCCACTGTGGCCAAGTAGTGACAGATGCAACACCTGCTTTCAGGGAAAAAATGAGAAAGAGGAAAGAATAGCAGAGGTCAGCTGCTTTTCGAGGGAGAGATTTGTGGTCACACACAGGTCACAGTGGCTGGCATATAAAACAGCCTTTTTAATAGACAAAAGTATCTTTGAAAGGCAAATGATAAATATGAATGCAATTAACACAAACTAAATTCTTCAACCAAATGAGTAGTCAAATATATTTGCTGGGGAGCATTGACACACCAAGAGGTGTTTAGAATGTGAAAATGCTTTTCATATTTTTAAAAACCAATCAATATGCCTAATATGTTATTTAAAATTTCTCATCAACTTTCATTTTTTAAATTAAGGCAGATGATTAAACTGCTCAGTCTCTATACAGAGTAAAGTCAGCAGTGGTGGGAAGTAGTTTATAGGAATATACAACATTTATTTTGTTTTTTTTCAGAAGATATGAGTAAAAATAATACCACCAGCTAAGAATTTTGATTTTACTCTATTTTGAGCCAAACTAGGATGATCTGTGAAAGTGAGTTTATGTAGAACTTGATTACAACCAATTGTCAGGGTTGCAGGAATTCAGCGTCTGTTTGTGCAACCTTAAACACCAACCAACAATCACACGTGAAACTGTCACCACCCATTCAAGTGTTGATCAGTTTTCATCCCTGGGTTGAGGCAAACATCTCTGTGCAGAAAGCACATTGGGGAATACTCTGGAGAGAAACACGTTTGGGAGAGTGAAGGAAACAGGATGGAGCAGAGAGCATTTGCACTGCAAAGCATCTGCAACCGTTGAGAAGGAAAAAGTTTCCCTCAATCCTCTGAGGGTCCTCGGCCAGGTCTGAACATTAAAATGAGACAGATTAACAGGAGAAAAGCACAGAAATGTATTTGATACATGTTTTATGGGACACGGGAGCCTTCATTAGGAAGTGAAACCCCAAAGAGACAGACCTGTGTATTTTTATGCCAGGCTTGACAAAGGGTGCTTATTTTGGAGGAATAGGATAGGATAAGGGGTAGAGGTCATTGTGGTAAACTGCGGGAAACTTAGAAGGTCTGTTTGTTTAGATTCTTTTTGGTGTCCCTTTGTCTTTGGAGATGAAGATACTCCTTTCCTCTGGGTATAGGGAGGGTACCTCTTAGAGAAGAGTTTATGACATGTTTGGGGGGAGGAGGGTGAAGGAGGCAGAGGTCACAATCACTCCTGTCACACTTTAGAGTGTCCTGAACCCTATCACAACTTAGGCCCTAGCCAGGCTCCCAGTGAACTCAGACGCTGGGTCAGCCCTGAGAGTTGTCCCAAACTGAGAGCGGGCTCTTGCCTTTTCCCCACCCCTGTTCCCTGACAGCATCCAGTCACATATATCTTCTTAAAAACTATAACCTTTGAAAACTTAAACTCATTAAAATACCAAAACCAGAGTTTTCCTCTCTTTTTTTTTTAAATAAAAAGACTTAGAAACAAATGATTTATCTAGGACAGTGGTTATCAAAGTGTGATTCTCGAACCAGCAGCACCAACGTCAGTGGAGAACTTGCTAGAAATGTAATTTCTTGCACTGCACCCCAGAACTCGTGAATCAGAAGTTCTGGAATGGGGCTCAGCCACCTGTGCTTTAACTAGTCCTCTAGGAAATAAAGTTGAGAACCATTAATCTAGCACTTTTAAAACATAATTCAATAGTCAGGGGAAAAAGCGATTCGATTTCCAAAATTATAGGGCTGGGTTGAGACTATGAGAGAACAGGTAAACGCACATTCATAGTTAGATTTTGCTTTGTGTGAATTTTACTCAGTGTTTCTTGACTGTGCCTGTCTCACCTGGTTGCTGCTATGCAGGCAGGTGACAGCTGGATGTCTAGTCTGAGAGCAATGCACCTGTGGCAGAGACCATATCTGTGGTTTGTCCAACTATGTCCTAAGTGCTGAGTCAGAGAAACATCTCATTTCACAGGAACTGATGGGCAGAAATAAAGCAGTCTTTAAGAATGACAAAGATTTCCACTTTAGCAAGCCTCAATAAGATCAGGAAATAGCTTGTCTGAGGTTTTATGATGATAATGCAGTCAAGATGCTTATCTTATGTAAATTTAAGATCATCCAAAGTGTAATTCAGGATGGGAGTTTTGTTCTATCGGCTTACATCCAACCCTTTTCTTGTTGGACTGTTCTTGCCTATTTGTCATTTGAAGGAGATTTCTTCTGGGATAATATCGCTGGAAGAAAGTGGCCTGAAACTAGTCACTCACTTCCACAGAATAGAGTATGGATGGGGGCACATGGTAACTTTACACAGAAGAAACCTGACAAATATTACCTTAACCCAGTGGCCAAGATTAAGGTCACTAGTGATAAGCCGTGTTTGAGTGCATGTACAAAAACTTTCTTCCACGTGGCTACCTCCCCCTTATCATTCAAGATCTGCTCAAATGCGGCCTCCTTAGGGAATGTTCTGGGCTACCTCATCCAAAGTTATCTCCCACCTAGCCTTAGAAACTTCTAGTCAAATATCTGCTTTATTTTCTTCGTAGGCTTTTCAGTATCTGTGCGTGTGTGTCTGTGTGTCTCTCATGTATGTTTTGTTATTGTTTCCTCCCTGGACGAGAAATGCCAGGAAAGTAAGAAAGCAACTTATTTATCTCGTTCTTCACTATCTGCCCAGGTGTTACAATGGTACACACACAGTAGGCACTCAACCTATACATTTTTCTGAAAGGGAATAATCCTGATCTCTTGGAAGCCACAGATACTGAATTTGGAATTTGAATTCAGTTTTACTCCAAAATCCATCATTTCTTCACCAAGCCACTATGTACATAAGACTATTATTATCATCATGGTAAATAATAATAACTAACACTTATTGATTTACTGTGGGCTTCGGTTGAATTCCACAATTGTTGTAGGAATTCAGATATTATGGTCATGGTTTTATAGATGAGAAAGCAGAGGTTCTAAGAGAGTAATTTTCCCAAATTCACAAAACAAGCAAGTTGTAGAACACACTCAGATTCTTTATCGTTTTGTCCGTGTTATTTAGTTGCATCAGAATCACCCAAGGAGTCTTTCCAACCTCCAGATTGTCTGGTCCTCCCTCCAGAGACTCGATACAGTGGGCATAGATTATCCACATTTTAACTCCCCCAAGGTAAGTACCAAACACTGCATTTTGTCATAGATTCTGGTAGAGCAGACTACAAATGCCATATGGTGACAGTGGCAGAGAGACAGAGGAAGTAGATTTTTGGGAATAATCCCTCCTGAAGTCTCCATTGCATACAAGGAAAGGCACAGTTCAGGGAATGAGTCGCAGGCAGCCATCACTCTTCCCTCTGGCCTTTAGGTCAAGTTCAGATCAAGTCTGGTTCTCATTAGTCTGTGGGGATGAGATCAGAGCCAGAGTGTGTCTGCCTTCAGGGTCCTTAACACACCTCTCTGATGGAATAAATGGCTCTTCCCTGGGAAAGGTGACAAGAGAGCAAGTTTCCTGATGCGTGACTCTGGGCTGTAGAAACAGAGGCCAAATTTTAATCTTAGTAGAGGAAGACTTGCCTGTGACGCGCCTGACTTTTGACATGAATGCTGCAGCTGCTTGTGCTCAGACCTTAAATTGGAGTGAGGGAAAGGCAGGGTCTGTCATTGGCTGATGATGGATTTTCATCAGCTCATAACAAAACTGAATAGCTCAGATGGCCTGTTGAAATAAATTTAATACTATTTTGGAAATAAAAAGAAAAAAAAAAGGAAAGAAAGAGTAGATTCATTTTTGGCAGCTAAATTCAATCTTGTGTGAAAGTCAAGCTAGCATAATTTAAAGTGCCACAAGAACCTTAAATCTCCCCCAGAACTTCATGGCTTGCCCTTTCCTCTCTCTCCCCCATGCCTCTATCTCTTTTCCTTCAGGGAGACTGGTTTCTTATTTCACGTGGCTTTGTTCCCTGCCTAGAGTGTTTCCATTTCCTCTGGACGTGAACCTAAGCTACTTACCATTAGCATGCATTTAGTTATGATTGTCTCTCCAAAGGTCGACCCTGGGAATTTCATTCTGATGCCTGGATGGAAGGTCAGTTCAACTCAAATGGGTTCCATTTCATCTTGGGTCTTTCTGTGTCCCTAAAGTGGCAAAGAGCACAGATTATTATATAGTCACTCCTTTGGGGCAAAATTTGATCAATCAGAATGACTTTTCTATTTCCCACTGGGTTAGTGATTATGACATTAGTTGTTTGTCTTTTGATTTCCTTCCTTTTGTATCAATGCAAATGAATACCTGCATCAATATTAAAAATACCTTTGTGGGCTTCCCTGGTGGTGCAGTGATTGAGAGTCTGCCTGCCGATGCAGGGGACACGGGTTCGTGTCCCGGTCCGGGAAGATCCCACATGCCGCGGAGCGGCTGGGCCCGTGAGCCATGGCCGCTGAGCCTGTGCGTCCGGAGCCTGTGCTCCACAACGGGAGAGGCCACAACAGTGAGAGGCCCAAGTACCGCAAAAAAAAAAAAAAAAAAAAAAAAGAAAATGACCACTGCTAACATCAGGGACACATCTTTCTAGTCTTTTGTTCTATACTTGTATCCATATGTACACATGTACAAGCAGAGAAAAATTTTTACTTCAAGAAGTAAAAATTCAATTCTAGTTTATACTCAATCAGTTTCAATACTCTATCAGTTTGCCCTTTCTTTAAATATTATTATACAACATCGTTCTGGATGACTGCATATTACTCAGCCATAGATATGTTATTCCATGAATTAAGCGTCTAGCTTTGGATGTTTATGCTATTTCATCATTTGGTTCTCCTATTAAGAAGTCTGCGAAAAATATTCTTCTAACATACCCTTACATTTTTGTTGAAGTATATGATTTTTTTTCTTTAATTTATAACTTCCCATTCTTCACAATTTTGTCTACTAGTTGTTCTCAGTGTGTGGTCCCCAGACTCACAGCATCTGCATCACCTGGGTATTTGTTAATAAGACACATTACCAGACTCCACTCCAGAACTACTGAATCAGAAATTCTAGGGGTGTGGCCAAGCAACCTGTGTTATAGTGACACCTCTAGGTGATTCTGATACCTGCTAATATGTGAGAACTGTGGGTCTAAGGTACTTGGTGGTTGGAGAGATTCTCGGTCTAGTTGGCCTATGTGCTGGCATGAGCCTGTGCAGTATAAGTCCTACAGCAATACTGGAATATGAAGACAGGAATATATGTTTCCTAGAAAAATCCAACTCTTTGCCTTAGGATTCAGATTTTTGGGCTAACTCTGAGAATAGCAGCTCTTCTGGTGGGAATTTTGTGGCGATTATATTACTTACATCCAGAAAGACTTGCCTATATCATCACTCATCTGAAGGACCATACTAGCTTCTTGAATTTTGTCCTTGTGTTATTTCTCATTCCTACAAGCCAGTCTTCATTTAATAACAGAAGTTTTATGTTTCCTTCTGAAAATGATATAAAACACAACTGATAACCCCTACTTAAAAATCCATCATTTCTCCTTGTCTATTGCATAAAATTTAAATTCATCAGTGTGGCATTTAAGGCCCTTCATAGCCTGGTCACTAGTTACTGTTTCAATCTCATCTGTCACTGAACACCCATTCATTTTCAGCTATATTAGCCACATTTGGTTCCCTCTATAAGGCATTCTCTTTGAGAAATCCAAGTCTTAACCCTTGACCTGAAACTTTCTTCCAAACATTATCATACAGAAAAATGTTATTCTTCCTTTAGAATTCAGCTCTAACACCACGTCATTTGTGAAGGCTTCTCTGTTATTCCAATCCCTTATAATTGTTTGAATGTTAGTGTATTTATACTTCAATATGAATCTCTCTTACTGTCTTGTAAATTAGTATCTTTTTCTTACCTACCACATGAGTGTAGAAATTGGATATTATCTTTGCAAATTTCAATACAGTACCAAGCACTTAACACATATTCATTCATTGTTAAATGCTTCAGTGAATCACGAAAATTCAAATTTGTCAATATGTATAGATATTAACTCCAAACATTTAGATTCCATGCTAATTTAGAATTACTGAAAATCTGAAAGAGAAAAGACTATTAGTCCAATGAGAAATAGAATTTATAAGTACTTTACATAACAGAGTAACTTATTTAAAATATTTTTTGTTAAAATTCAACTGAAAATAGTTGGTAGGAAATAATTTGACAACCAATTATGATTTTGGTGAATTATTTTTATTTTGTTGTTCTTTTTTCATCCAAAACCCCCCCAAAACTAAAATTAATTTGGCATTACTTTATTGGCTGGAAAGTGAATTTGAGGATAAATAATCTTGTTATAAAATAGAGATGATTGTAATGGAATAACATTGTACTGTTGCAAATAGGTATTTGTAATTCTTCCTTTACATTCCAAAGAAACTCTTACTAGTTGTGTATTACTTTACATGGAGAGATGATTTCAGCATCCTCCCTAAAATAATAGTTTCACTCCCTTTTATTTATTGTTGTTTATCAAGCTTTCGTAGCCTCACTAACAGGCTACAGGGAAATCAGTTGCACCATGCCAATGCCATCAAAAAATGGCTATTTCATCACTTTCATCCATGACATGCAGGAATTGCCCAATCCCCTGGGGTCTGTTAAAGCTCTGTCTTCCATTGGAGACCACAGATTTTTGCCTCCCAAACTATCCAGTGATTTGGAGCAATAGACAGACAGGAGTTAAGGTAGTTTAATAATGAGGGAGTTTCTGCCACATCAAATGATCCTTACATATTTGATGTAATTTCAGAGAGTAAATAACAGAAAAAATAAAAATTGGTAATGAGACAGTGAATGACTTACCTGGAACTATTCTAGATATAATAGTGAAGAAGACAGTCTTTACCCTCAGGTATCTTAAAATCCATTGGGGTAACACCTTAAGCAAGCAAATGAAATATGTTAGTATGTGCACAGGTGGTTATTGGAACACAAAGGGAAAAATCTCTTACCCAGTTTTGGGAGTCCTGGAAAACCTTTACCAGGAAAAGGAAGGTTAATAGAGTGGAATGGTTAAATAACTCAGCATGAAAGGAGAGAGACATGGGTTTGAACTTGGCTCTTCTGTGTGACATTTGCTTGTCACTTAACCTCTCTGATTCTATTCTGTCTTGTACAATGATACTCCCTCAAAAGAAGGGAACAGGAAAGGGTGGTGTTCAAGACTCAGAATGGGAAAAGCCCGGTATATTCCTAGACATAGAAGTGGTTCACAGAGAATGAAGGCAGGAATGAAAAACATTGAGGCAGAGATCTAGTCATGATCTGTGCTGAGGAATAAGGACTATATTTGGGGGCAAAGGAGATCTCTTGGCCATTTAAGGGTTTCAAGATAGCTACTTAAACATGTAATTTGGAAAATTCACAGTGTTTAAATGTTCTCTTTTATTTTATCTATAGTTTCTGGTTTTCTACAATGAATTGTATTTACATACATTTTGAATTTTTACAGCAATTGGGAAAAAGAAATGAAATTAGTTAAGGAAGGTGAAAGGTCTAAAGGTCTAAAGTTGGCAATATTCCTGCATAAACCTGTGAGATCAGTGTCTAATTACCTTCAAATAAATACATTAATCCATTGGCTTCTGTGTCTCAGCCCTCTACGACACAGAAATGGAAAGCCCAGAGAGATAACATGTTTTTTTCCTGTAATCTTTGGGATTATGGCTTGCATCTATTAAATCGGTGAAGAGATTGAACAGCAATAATTTAGACACCTGGGAATTCTGCTACACCACCTAATATGTAAGTTTTCCTGGTCTGAGTGGGCTGTTGACATAAGATCTATCAATGCTGAACATATGCTCATCCTAAAACCCAGCAACACCATTCCTAAAGAGACACCCAACAGAAATGTGAACAGATGCTCACCAAAAAAATGCACCAGCAGCGCCAACTGTACACTCCCCAAATACTCATCAATAGTAGATGGGATAAGTATATTTTGGTATATTTGCACAAAATGGAATAGTATATAGCACAAAGAATAAACTACATGTAGTAATATGGATAACTTTCACAAATATGATGTTGAACGGAAAAGACCAGAGAGAAAAAAGTAGATACTGTATGTAAAATTGTGTGTGTGTGTGTGTGTCTATATCTGTAGTTACCCTAGCATACTAGGAAGGCTCTGAATTCAGTGTGTGCAGTACTTTCAATTATGACAAAATATCCAGGTAAATTCAGTTTGTGACTAAATATTAGGAATCTTCAGCTTTTCAGGAATTTCCAATTAAGGGTGACTTTATGATTCCTTACCAAAACTTTTAACATTATATGGAATCTTAAATAAAAGAGTATAGAACATCCCATCATTGTCCAGTCACAAATATTATACCACGGGTTATACATAATCTGTTTGCTTAAACTAAGGTCAGCTACAGGCCAGAGGGTCTGGCATGAACCATTCTGTTCCCCTGAGCCCTCCACATTTCAGAGGCTGTGAATCAAGCATTTCTCCTCATGCGTGCCGGTAGAACAAAACCCTAGGATCACTGAAACTATGTTTGGAAGCTTTGGTATGAATTATGCCCTAAACCCAACAAAAGCCACACCTCCGGAGACTTCCACATTACCCTGCAATAAAAGGGTGAAGACTTGGGTAACTCAGGTCAGATCAATACAAATAGCAAGAGACAAAGCACTTATAAGGGTCTGTGTAAAGCTTTCTCTTGAAAGCATTGTAAAATCATTTTGAGAGGCTCACCCCTATGAGAAAGTGGAACACTGAAGCCCCTGTGGGAATCTCATAGTACCTGAAGGATACTGAGTCTTTTACTTTGAAAAATAGAATTGTGCAAAAATATTGCTTATATAGACAGACTCCTAGATGATTTTTTATGTGCTTTCTAAAATAACGATCCAAAACCTTTCCACCAAAATCATAATTGAGCCATACTATTTCTGCCTTTCTTTAAGGATAAAGTATTATTGGGACTTTTTTTAGTTAAAGAAATAAATAATAATTCTAATCTCCATGGACATCATACTTACTCCATCGCCCCCACCTCCAGTCCCCACTTCCAACACACATTTGGGATTGACATGTACACACTGCTATATTTAAAATAGATAACCAACAAGGACCTACTGTATAGCACAGGGAACCCTGCTCGATATTCTGTGATAACCTAAATGGGAAAAGAATTTGAAAAAGAATATATACATGTATATGTAAGAAAAATTTTTTTTAAACGCAGGAGTATAAAACTGTTAGTGAATGGCAAGAAAAAGAACCTAAGAAGGTTTATGTATTTATCAATTGACAAGTAAAAGATAATTTTTAATGGATTAACAGTTTTTTAAATTAGGAAATGGATCCAAAAACAGTAAACAAATTATGTTTCTTGTGTAACTGGATTTTACATTCACTTTTGTGAATTTTACATTCATAAAACTTCCCATATTTTGTTGACACCATTATCAACCATTAAAATAAAGTAATCCACCCCCCATTCCACATGGCTAATATTTCCTTAATAACTTTGAAACTATTAACAAATTTGATAGCTCTCTTGTACACCTTAAATATAAATTTTGGCACTTTTTAGCAAAAGCTAATTGGAACTTTCTTCAAAAATGTTCCCCTTTAACAGTCTGTTAAAAAAAAAACCAACAAAACAAAAACAAAAACAAAAAACTCTCAAGTCCAGAACTGCTATGCTGAATACTCCTCCCAGTTTTCTTTTGAGCTTTCTCAACCACTTTGTCCTGCTTTCTACCTGGTCACTTACCAGAAACCCTGGGACCTCCAAGTCAAGCTTTCTTATGCTGTGTCATATTCCCATTCTCAATCTGCTAAGTGTCAGCCAAAGCCCTAAACTCTTACAAGTAGTGTCACATCTTGATTAATCACTTGTTCATTTGAAAGCAAAGTGCTGTATTTCCTAGTGGAGCAAACAAAAATAATCAGATGGCTTGCATATTGTTTTCCCTAATATGGCCCAGTGTCAATGGATGTGAACAAAGCAGAAGCTCAGAGTTGTAGATAGAGAAAGGCGCTCAGGCTTTGGTCTATATTCTGCAGGTATATGGCACACAGAGCAGTACAAACTGGAAAACATTTATAAAAGGAGTTCAGGTAAAACAGAGATGGGAATTCATTCTCAGACCTGAAATGTTTTAGGCAATATTATAATTATTTCAAATCAGATGCTAATAGTGTTTCTGAATTATTGGTGTCCCAAAGAACAACTCAGTATTTGACAGTTCTTAAGGAGAAATTATTTTTAATGCTAGTCTTTCAGATATGTGTGGACATGATATGGTTCTGCTCTCTCTGTTTTGGTCTATGTTGTTTTCATCTGCCTGGCATTCTTCTTCCATGAGCCATGCTCCTGGGGGCCTCTTAATCACAGCCTCACTCCCTCCTGAGCAGCTGCAGGTATGGAACTAGTCTCAGCCAACTGTACTACCTACCCTATCTACCGTCAATAACAACTAGTTCAAGAAGTGAGCTCAAGAACCAAGCAGGGTTTGAGATCTTTACCTGGAAGAAATATGGACACTGGGAAAAAGGAAAGACTTTCTCCACTGGATCATTATGTCTGGGCTTGCAGCAGCCATACTCCCTACCGCTGGGAAGATCTGATCGGCAGTTAGAGTAAATGAGAGTGAAACACAAACAGGCAGAAACAAGAGTTGGGCAGAAGCCTTGTTCAGCCTCATCTCTTCCTTAAATATAAAGATCTCTGAAAAGTAGTCTTTCCAAGTGGGCTGAAAACATCAGTGATGGAAAATTGTATTTCCAGAGGCAGCACATTGCATTTTTACATCTCTTATTGTTCTCCCATATTATCAAATAAAAATGGCTTCCCTCTAAATTGCATCTTGATCAGCTCTCCAGAATCATGGAATGAGCCTATTTTATCTATTGTATGACATCCTTTTGCATATTTAAAGATACCCTGCATTCCCTGAGCCTTGTTTTCCCCAAGCTAAACATTATCACATAGCTCCACTAAGAGAGACAAAGCTGGTTGGCATTGAATATGAATCTGATCCAGCAGGACATAACTTTTTGTTCCTATGAGGACTGTCTGCCAGGTCAAGGATAATAACTAAGTAGATAGGATATTAGATGCAGTCTGAGTATAGAAGTGAAGTGTAAGAAAGGTAACACATGTAAAACAGAAGAAGAATTAGAGGTAAAATGATGTGAAATGGCCTCAAGAGCAGTATTATGCTCATTTTTTAACAAAGAGGAGGTGGCATAAAATAATTGAGCAAAGATTTAAAATTTCAACAAAGTTCTGCCAGTGCTGAGGAGGTGTTAGAGGAGTTAGAAAGTATTATTCAGTAGCAAATTTAAAACGGAAAAATCAAACAAATTTGGAAAATAATGGTTATTTCAGGATTTTTGAGTTAACTGACTGGCAGAAAATTCAATTTGCTTCAAAAGTAATTAAGGTACAGAGAAGACGTGAGATTAAATTATGAATATCAAAATATGAAGATCAGCTGAAAAAAAGAAAATTTCATTCCTACTGGTAATTTAGATAAAAAACAGAGCATGATTGCTTGAGGGACAAGTTTCCTTTGTGTGACACAGTCCCAAACTCCAATATCATGTCAGTTCTGAATGACCACAACAAATCTGGGATCTCTCAGAGTTGGAATAGTGGTTTTAAAATATCTAATGAGAATTTTGTAGTGTAGGCTTTGGAAAAACAGTTGAATTAAGTTTATTCCAATAATTGTGCATGTATTTAAGATTAAAAGAGATAATTTAAAAATAGAAATTCCTTTAAACAATTTAAGCCAATAGTTTAGCCTCATAAATGAAAGTCTTTTGTGTGGTAAAGCTCAAAAATGAACTTGATTTAGTGTTATTTTAGCTTTTTGCTTGGAGTCCAGTAGATATTTCTATACAATCCCAAAGAATATCTTTAACATGAATGTTTTTGCCTATGATTTGTGAATTCTCACATTCCAAGGACTTAAGAGATTTTCTCTAGACTTCACTCTGGGAGTGTCATTTCTGGTCTCGCTTAAACTGTGAACCCCAAACAGTCTTTTGGTCGGTAGTAAAATTTACTAGAGTGGACGAGTGTACAACAGAGAGGTTCCAGGACCAAGCTTTGAAGTCAGAAGAAACCCTGGATTTAACTTTAAACTTTCTAATTCACAAAGACGTTCTGAGCCATGTTTCCTTATCTATAAAACCAAAATCATAGTTTATCAACAGCAGAAAGAATCCTATTAAAAAATGGGCAGAAGATCTGAATAGACATTTTTCCAAGAAGAAATACAGATGACCAACACATATATAAAAAAGGTGCTTATCACCGCTAATCATCAGGGAAATGCAAACCAAAACCACAATGAGATATCACCTCACACCTATCAAAATGGTAGACAACATCAAAAAGACAACAAATAACAAGTGTTGGTGAAGATGTGGAGAAAAGGAAACCCTTATATTCTGTTAGTGAGAATGCAAATTGGTGCAACCACTGTGAAAAACAGTATGGAGTTTCCTCAAAAAGCTGAAACTAGAATTTCTATATGATCCAGCAATTCTACTCCTGAGTATTTATCTGAAGAAAACACAAATACTAATTAGAAAAGATATATGCATCCTTATGTTCATTGTAGCATTGTTTACAATAGCCAAGGTATGGAAGCAACCTAAGTGCCTATCAGTAAATGAATTGTTAAAGATGTGATACACACACACACACACACACACACACACACACACACACACACACACATACATACAATGGAGTATTAGCCATAAAAAGGAAAGAAATCCTGCCATGTGTGACAGCATGGATGGACCCTAAGGGCATTATGCTAAGTGGAATAAATCATACAGAGATAGATGATTCACTGCATGATCTGTATGATCTCACTTATATGTGGAATCTTAAAAAAAAAAAGTCATAGTATTTGCTTTATTGCTTTGTCATGAGGGTTTGATTATTTTTCCAAAGCCTTTAGCATGTTATAATTATTAAAATAAGAGAAATTTCTCCCATTAATGTGAGAACTTGGTATATAAGCTATATAAAGAGGGGTAAATTATAATTACTAAGATGGAAATACATGACAAGTGGAACATAATATCTATGAATGACCATCAGAATTCTAACATATCATCATAAGGATAACATTTTGCTCTAGAAACAATTAAAAAATCTTTTGCCAGGCACTATTTTTGTCCCTGGGAATCTGTAGCTCAATAATATGAAGTGCTTTCCCTTGAAGAGGCTATGGTTTAGGAGCAGATGGGCAGACAATTTCAGATTTATGTGCTAATTGTACTGTTAGATCTATTTATAAGGTGTTTCAGCCCATGCAGGAAGTGCTCTAGTCTCAGACTGGGTGAGGGAAACACCATCTTTGAAGGCTTCTTGGAGGAGGTAATGCAGAGGTTAGCTTTGAAGGAAGTATAGGAACTAACCAGGGAAGAAGATCCTAGGCAGAAGAAAAATGCTGAATGAACGCACTGAGGCAGGTAAACCTGATCAATGAACTATAAGCCTTTTGGTAGCACTAGATTAGTAGTTTTAGAGACACATTCTTTCAACGTTTGATGTTACATGGGACTCCCATGCTTCACCATTTTTTCCAGGACAGAGGAAAAGGTAGAAAGTATTTCAATATAATGATTAAAGTTAACATAAAAGATCATTCATAATTTTGAAAATATAGCAGCAATCCCATTACAATCAAACAAAGGATACCTACAGTTATTCAATATTTTTATGGACTGTCTAGCAATAAAACAAGAAATTGAAATAATATTTATGGTTAATATCAGGGAAAATACAAAATTATCAGTATTTGTATATGACAAGAATTTCTTCCTGGAAAATCCAGAGAATCAAACTATTGGAACTAAGATATAAATTCAGTTTTATCTATGTAAAAAATAAAGGTAGAAAACTTGATAGATGTTTTGTGTAACAAACAGTCAGTTAGTCAACATATGTGGGAAAAAATTCCATTAATAACAGGAGCAACAACAAAATGCTTGCAAGTCATCATAACAAGAACTCTTCTGAACTGAACCAATCTGAATATATTTGCTGAGAGATGTAAAAGAAGATTTAAAAATGAAGAGAAATACCAAGTCCACAGATGGGAGAATTGAACATGATAAGCCAGTTTTTCTGTTTTTAGATTTTATGCAAATCTAGTAAAATCATATAATGTGACTTTATTTGAATCTGACAATGTAAAGTTGTGATTAGAAAAATAATTACTGGTTACAGAGAAACATTTTTAGGTGTAACAACTAGTATTTATTCAATTACACTGCTTATAATCAGTTTTATACATTTATAATGAAAACATAACATTTAAAGCATTTCAGTGTTGGAAACAAAACCCCCACAGAACTACAAATGAAAATATTCACAAAATAAACAACCATATGAACTTACTATGTAACAAACCAGGAGGCAGATTCAGCAGGAAAGCAGAGCATTGTTCAAAAATAACACTCTAAGTTGCTAACTCCTTTAATTACAAGTTCCATAAACTGTACACAAGTATATGTAAATTGCAGAGAAAATGTAATAAATGAAACCAAAGCAACTAAAACAAGATAGGTGGAAATTTACCCAATTTAAGGATGAGGTGTGGCTTTGTAGGAGCAAAACAAAAGTTCTATAAATTACCTCATATATAAATTTAAGATTATTTTGCTTCAGAAAGAACAATAAATGCGTTTAGAAGTTAAATATGGAAAATTTTGTAACAAAAGAAACAAAGAGATAATAGCCTTAATATGTTTGGAGAGATTTTAAAACAAAAGATAAAAGCTTGAGAAAAAGAAAAGAAACAAGGTTTCACAGATTATAAAATACAAATGTCCAAGAGGTACTTTAATACAGGGTTACCCTGACTGATAAGAGAAGATACAATAATTAAATTGAGACTTTTGTTTCTTTTGCTAATGAAATAGAGTAGAATAGCTTGTTGCTGTTATTACTTTTGTTTTTTTGTTTTTGTTTTGTTTTTTTTTAAATCTTTATTGGAATATAGTTACTTTACAATGGTGTGTTAGTTTATGCTTTATAACAAAGTAAATCAGTTATACATATACATATGTTCCCATATTTCTTCCCTCTCGCATCTCCCTCACTCCCACCCTCCCTATCCCACCCCTCCAGGCGGTCACAAAGCACCAAGCTGATCTCCCTGTGCTATGCAGCTGCTTCCCACTAGCTATCTACCTTACGTTTGGTAGTGTATATATGTCCATGACTCTCTCTCACTTTGTCACAGCTTACCCTTCCCCCTCCCCATATCCTCAAGTCCATTCTCTAGTAGGTCTGTGTCTTTATTCCTGTCTTACCCATAGGTTCTTCATGACATTTTTTTTTCCTTACATTCCATATATATGTGTTAGCATATGGTATTTGTCTTTCTGTTTCTGACTTACTTCACTCTGTATGACAGACTCTAGGTCTATCCACCTCATTACAAATAGCTCAATTTCATTTCTTTTTATGGCTGAGTAATATTCCATTGTATATATGTGCCACATCTTCTTTATCCATTCATCAGATGATGGACACTTACGTTGTTTCCATCTCAGGGCTATTGTAAATAGAGCTGCAATGAATATTTTGGTACATGACTCTTTTTGAATTTTGGTTTTCTCAGGGTATATGCCCAGTAGTGGGATTGCTGGATCATATGGTAGTTCTATTTGTAGTTTTTTAAGGAACCTCCATACTGTTCTCCACAGTGGTTGTATCAATTTACATTCCCATCAACAGTGCAAGAGGGTTCCCGCTTCTCAACACCTCTCCAGCATTTATTGTTTCTAGATATTTTTTTGTTTTGCTTTGTTTTTTTGCAGTACGCGGGCCTCTCAGTGTTGTGGCCTCTCCCGTTGCGCAGCACAGGCTCCGGACGCGCAGGCTCAGCGGCCATGGCTCACGGGCTCAGCTGCTCCGCGACATGTGGGATCCTCCCGGACCGGGGCACGAGCCCGCGTCCCCTGCATCGGCAGGCGGACTCTCAACCACTGTGCCACCATGGAAGCCCTGTTTCTAGATATTTTGATGATGGCAATTCTGACTGGTGTGAGGTGATATCTCATTATAGTTTTGATTTGCATTTCTCTAATGATTAATGATGTTGAGCATTCTTTCATGTGTTTGTTGGCAGTCTGTATATATTCTTTGGAGAAATGTCTGTTTAGGTCTTCTGCCCATTTTTGGATTGGGTTGTTTGTTTTCTTGTTATTGAGCTGCATGAGCTGCTTATAAATTTTGGAGATTGATCCTTTGTCAGTTGCTTCATTTGCAAATATTTCCTCCCATTCTGAGGGTTGTCTTTTGGTCTTCTTTATGGTTTCCTTTGCTCTGCAAAAGGTTTGAAGTTTCATTAGGTCCCATTTGTTTATTTTTGTTAGTATTTCCATTTCCCTAGGAGGTGGGTCAAAAAGGGTCTTGCTGTGATTTATGTCATAGAGTGTTCTGCCTATGTTTTCCTTAAGAGTTTGATAGTTTCTGGCCTTACATTGAGGTCTTTAATCCACTTTGAGTTTATTTTTGTGTATGGTGTTAGGGAGTGATCTAATCTCATACTTTTACATGTACCTGTCCAGTTTTCCCAACACCACTTATTGAAGAGGCTGCCCGATCTCCACTGTACATTCCTGCCTCCTTTATCAAAAATAAGGTGACCAAATGTGCATGGGTTTATCTCTGGACTTTCTATACTGTTTCATTGATCTATCTTTCTGTTTTTGTGCCAGTACCATACTGTCTTGATTACTGTAGCTTTGTAGTATAATCTGAAGTCAGGGAGCCTGATTCCTCCAGCTCCGTTTTTGTTCTCAAGATTGCTTTGGCTATTTGGGGTCTTTTGTGTTTCCATACAAACTGTGAAATTTTTCGTTATAGTTCTGTAAAATATACCAGTGGTAGTTTGATAGGGATTGCATTGAATCTGTAGATTGCTTTGGGTAGTAGAGTAATTTTCACAATGTTGATTCTTCCAATCCAAGAACATGGTATACGGCTCCATCTATTTGTATCATCTTAAATTTCTTTTATCAGTGTCTTATAATTTTCTGCATACAGGTCTTTTGTCTCCTTAGGTAGGTTTATTCATAGATATTTTATTCTTTATGTTGCAATGGTAAATGGGAATGTTTTCTTGATTTCAGTTTCTGATTTTTCATCATTAGTGTATAGGAATGCCAGAGAGTTCTGCACATTAATTTTATATGCTGCTACTTTACCAAATTCATTGATTAGCTCTAGTAGTTTTCTGGTAGAATCTTTAGGATTCTCTATGTATAGTATCATGTCATCTGCAAACAGTGACAGATTTACTTCTTCTTTTCTGATTTGGATTCCTTTTATTTCATTTTCTTCTCTGATTGCTGTGGCTAACACTTCCAAAACTATGTTGAATAAGATTGGTGAGACTGGGCAACCTTGCCTTGTTCCTGATCTTAGTGGAAATGCTTTCAGTTTTTCACCATTGAGGACCATGTTGGCTGTGGGTTTGACATATATGGCCATTATTATGTTGAGGAAAGTTCCCTCTATGCCTACTTTCTGCAGGGTTTTTATCATAAATGGTTGTTGAATTTTGTCGAAAGCTTTCTCCACATCTATTGAGATGATCATATGGTTTTTCTCCTTCAATTTGTTAATATCGTGTATCACATTGATTGTTTTGCATATATTGAAGAATCCTTGCATTCCTGGAATAAACCCCACTTGATCATGGTGTATGGTCCTTTTAATGTGCTGTTGGATTCTGTTTTCTAGTATTTTGTTGAGGATTTTTACATCTATGTTCATCAGTGACATTGGCCTGTAGTTTTCTTTCTTTGTGACATCCTTGTCTGGTTTTGGTATCAAGGTGATGGTGGCCTCGTAGAATGAGTTTGGGAGTGTTCCTCCCTCTGCTATATTTTGGAAGAGTTTGAGAAGGATAGGTGTTAGCTCTTCTCTAAATGTTTGATAGAATTCACCTATGAAGCCATCTGGTCCTGAGCTTTTGTTTGTGGGAAGATTTTTAATCACAGTTTCAATTTCAGTGCTTGTGATTGGTCTGTTCATATTTTCTATTTCTTCCTAATTCAGTCTTGGCAGGCTGTGCATTTCTAAGAATTTGTCCATTTCTTCCAGGTTGTCCATTTTATTGTCATAGAGTTGCTTGTAGTATCTCTCATGATCTTTTCTATTTCTGCAGTGTCAGTTGTTACTTCTCCTTTTTCATTTCTAATTCTATTGATTTGAGTCTTCTCCCTTTTTTTCTTGATGAGTCTGGCTAATGGTTTATCAATTTTGTTTATCTTCTCAAAGAACCAGCTTTTAGTTTTATTGATCTTTGCTATTGTTTCCTTCATTTCTTTTTCATTTATTTCTGAGCAGATTTTTATGATTTCTTACCTTCTGCTAGCTTTGGGTTTTTTTGTTCTTCTTTCTCTAATTGCTTTAGGTGTAAGGTTAGGTTGTTTATTCGAGGTGTTTCACGTTTCTTAAGGTAGGATTGTATTGCTATAAACTTCCCTCTTAGAAATGCTTTTGCTGCATCTCATAGATTTTGGGTCATGATGTCTCCATTGTCATTTGTTTCTAGGTATTTTTTTATTTCCTCTTCGATTTCTTCAATGATCACTTCGTTATTAAGTAGTGTATTGTTTAGCCTCCATGTGTTTGTATATTTTATAGACCTTTTCCTGTAATTGATATCTAGTCTCATAGTGTTGTGGTCAGAAAAGATACTTGATACAATTTCAATTTTCTTAAACTTACCAAGGCTTAACTTGTGACCCGAGATATCATCTATCCTGGAGCATGTTCCATGAGCACTTGAGAAAAATGTGTATTCTGTTGTGTTTGGATGGAATGTCCTATAAATATCAATTAAGTCCATCTTGTTTAATGTATCATTTAAAGCTTGTGTTTCCTTATTTATTTTCATTTTGGATGATCTGTCCATTGGTGAAAGTGGGGTGTTAAAGTCCCCTACTCTGCTTGTGTTACTGTCGATTTCCCCTTTTATGGCTGTTAGTATTTGCCTTATGTATTGAGTTGCTCCTATGTTGGGTGCATAAATATTTACAATTCTTATATCTTCTTGGATCGATCTCTTGATCATTATGTAGTGTCCTTCTTTGTCTCTTGTAATAGTCTCTATTTTAAAGTCTATTTTGTCTGATATGAGAATTGCTACTCCAGCTTTCTTTTGGTTTCCATTTGCATGGAATATCTTTTTCCATCCCCTTACTTTCAGTCTGTTGTGTCTCTACGTCTGAAGTGGTTCTCTTGTAGACAGCAAATATATGGGTCTTGTTTTTGTATCCATTCACCAATCTGTGTCTTTTGGTGGGAGCATTTAGTCCATTTACATTTAAGGTAATTATCAATATGTATGTTCCTATTCCCATTTTCTTAATTGTTTTGTGTTCATTATTGTAGGTCTTTTTCTTCTCTTGTGTTTCTTGCCTAGAGAAGTTCCTTTAACATTTGTTGTAAAGCTGGTTTGGTGGTGCTGAACTCTCTCAACTTTTGCTTGTCTGTAAAGGTATTAATTTCTCCATCAAATGTGAATGAGATCCTTGCTGGGTAGAGTAGTCTTGGTTGCAGGTTTTTCTCCTTCATCACTTTAAATATGTCCTGCCACTCCCTTCTGGCTTGCAGAGTTTCTGCTGAAAGATCAGCTATTAACCTTATGGGGATTCCCTTGTGTGTTATTTGTTGTTTTTCCCTTGCTGCTTTTAATATGCTTTCTTTGTATTTAATTTTTGACAGTTTGATTAATATGTGTCTTGGCGTATTTCTCCTTGGATTTATCCTGTATGGGACTCTCTGTGCTTCCTGGACTTGATTAACTATTTCCTTTTACATATTAGGGAAGTTTTCAACTATAATCTCTTCAAATATCTCCTCAGTCCCTTTCTTTTACTTTTCTTCTTCTGGAACCCCTATAATTTGAATGTTGGTGTGTTTAATGTTGTCCCAGCGGTCTCTGAGACTGTCCACAGTTCTTTTCATTCTTTTTCCTTTATTCTGCCCTGCAGTAGTTATTTCCACTATTTTATCTTCCAGGTCACTCAACCGTTCTTCTGCCTCAGTTATTCTGCTATAGATCCCAACTAGAGTATTTTTATTTTTATTTATTGTGTTGTTCATCGTTATTTGTTTCATCTTTAGTTCTTCTAGGTCCTTGTTAAATGTTTCTTCCATTTTGTCCATTCTATTTCCAAGATTTTGGATCATGTTTACTATCATTATTCTGAATTCTTTTTCAGGTAGACTGTCTATTTCCTCTTCATTTGTTAAGTCTGGTGCGTTTTTATCTTGCTCCTTCATCTGCTGTGTGTTTCTCTGTCTTCTCATTTTGCTTATCTTACTGTGTTTGGGGTCTCATTTTTGCAGGCTGCAGGCTCGTAGTTCCTGTTGTTTTTGGTGTCTGTCCCCAGTGGCTAAGGTTGGTTCAGTGGGTTGTGTAAGCTTCCTGGTAGAGGGGACTAGTGCCTGTATTCTGGTGGATGAGGCTGGCTCTTGTCTTTCCAGTGGGCAGGTTCACGTCTGGTGGTGTGTTTTGGGGTGTCTGTGTACTTATTATGATTTTAGGCAGGCTCTCTGCTAATGGGTGGGGGTGTGTTCCTGTCTTGCTAGTCGTTTGGCATAGGATGTCCAGCACTGTAGCTTGCTGGTCGTTGAGTGAAGCTGGGTGCTGGTGTTGAGATGGAGATCTCTGGGAGATTTTCGCCATTTGATATTATGTGGAGCTGGGAGGTCTCTTGTGGACCAGTGTCCTGAAGTTGGCTCTCCCACCTCAGAGGCACAGCACTGACTCTTGGCTGTAGCACCAAGAGCCTTTCATCCACACGGCTCAGAATAAAAGGGAGAAAAAGTAGAAAGAAAGAATTAGTAGAAGTAGAAAGAAAGAAAGAAAGAAAGAAAGAAAGAAAGAAAGAAAGAAAGAAAGAAAGAAAGATGGGATGGAGGGAGGGAGGAAGGAAGGAAGGAAGGAGGGAAGGAAAGAAGAAAAGAAAGAAAGAAAGAAGATAAAGTAAAATAAAGTAAGGTAAAATATAATAAAGTTATTAAAATAAAAAAAAATTATTAAGAAAAAAAAGAAAAAAAAAAAAGAAAAAAAACGGACAGATAGAACCCTAGGACAAATGGTGGAAGCAAAGCTATACAGCATAAATCTTGCTCTCATAGTCCACCTCCTCAATTTGGGATGATTCGTTGTCTATTCATGTATTCCACAGACGTCAAGTTGATTGTGTTGTGGCTCTTTAATCTGCTGCTTCTGAAGCTGCTGGGAGAGAGTTCCCTTTCTCTTCTTTGTTCTCACAGCTCCCAGGGGCTCAGCTTTAGATTTGGCCCCGCCTCTGAGTGTAGGTCACCGGAGGGCGTCTTTTCTTCACTCAGACAGGATGGGGTTAAAAGAGCCGCTGATTTGGGGGCTCTGGCTCACTTAGGCCAGGGAGAGGGAAGGGCATGGAATGCGGGGTGAGCCTGCGTAGGCAAAGGGCGGCGTGACATTGCACCAGCCTGAGGCATGCCGTGCGTTCTCCCGGGGAAGTTGTCCCTGGATCCCGGGACCCCGGAAGTGGCGGGCTGCACAGGCTCCCCGGAAGGGGGTTGTGGATAGTGACCTGTGCTCGCACACAGGCTTCTTGGTGGTGGCAGCAGCAGCCTTAGCGTCTCATGTCTGTCTCTGGGGTCCGCGCTTTTAGCCGCGGCTCACACCCGTCTCTGGAGCTCGTTAAAGCAGGGCTCTTAATCCCCTCTCCTCGCGCACCAGGAAACAAAGAGGGAAGAAAATGTCTCTTGCCTCTTTGGCGGGTCCAGATATTTCCCTGGACTCCCTCCTGGCTAGCCGTGGTGCACTAACCCCCTGCAGGCTGTGTTCACGCCGCCAACCCCAGTCCTCTCTCTGAGATCCGACCGAAGCCCGAGCCTCAGTTCCCAGCCCCGCTCGCCCCGGCGGGTGAGCAGACAAGCCTCTTGGACTGGTGAGTGCTGGTCGGCACCGATCCTGTGTGCGGGAATCTCTCCGCTTTGCCCTCCGCACCCCTGTTGCTGTGCTCTCCCCTTGCGGCTTCGAAGCTTCCCCCCTCCGCCACCCACAGTCTCCACCCGCGAAGGCGCTTCTTAGTGTGTGGAAACCTTTCCTCTTTCACGGCTCCCTCCCACTGGTGCAGGTCCCGTCCCTATCGTTTTGTCTCTGTTTATTCTTTTTTCTTTTGCCCTACCCAGGTACGTGGGGGGTTTCTTGCCTTTTGGGAGGTCTGAGGTCTTCTGCCAGCGTTCAGTAGGTGTTCTGTTGGAGTTGTTCCACGTGTAGATGTATTTCTGGTGTATCTGTGGGGAGGAAGGTGATCTCCGCGTCTTACTCTTCCACTGTATTCCTGGAAACCCCGTTGCTGTTATTTCTAAAGAAAATATGCATTATAAGTATGATGATTAATGCACTTATACAATTTAGTGGAAGGACAAGTGTAGGAAGGGTAAAGTTTCAGAAAATGATTTCTTAATATGAATCAACAGATGTAAAAGGTTCAAAGCTTAAGACCAAGTGATATTCTTTCTAGCCATGGCACATTTAGTTGTCCTGTCTGCTCAGGCTTCTGTTAGCTCTGATAGTTTTTTAGACTTGCCCTACTTTTTAGTGACCTGGATAGTTTTGAGAAGGACTGGTCAGTTATTTTGTAGAAAGAAGCTCCACTGGATTCGTGTGATGGTTATAATGGGTTTACAGGTTTAGAGAGGAAGACCACCGAGGTGAAGTGTCATTTTCACCTCATCATATCAAGTCTAGATACTGTGACTCATCTATTGATGTCGCCCTTGATCTCCTGGCTGCGGTGCTGTTTGTCAGGTTCCTCCACTTTCTATATATTTTACTCCTTTAATTTGCTGTACTCTAGAAGGAAGTCACTCTGTGCAGCCCACATTCATGGAATGGGGAACATTTTTTTTTTTGAAGAAATATTTAGTTACCATAATTCTAGAAATATATAACTGGTTAATTCTGGTATTTCCATAAGGGGAGTCATTATATAAGCATTACAAATACCATTTAAAGAAAATTATGTTTATACATTGCCTAATGTCCTCATTGGTTACCCATTTATAGACTTGGTTTAAATGAAGGATCTTGCCCATTTAAAATATTTTGGAGGGTCTCTGCAATATTAGCATACTGTCAAGTTTGGGGTCACCCCCTTGCTATCAAAACATGTAATTAAACTTTTACTTTGAGAAAATTGTCAATCCACAGGCTGTTGTAAGAAAGAATACAGAGAGTTCTCAAGTACCTTTTATCCAATTTCCCCCAATGGTAACATCTTGTAAGACTATAGTGTAAGATCACAGCCAGCATGGCTGCTTTGATAAAATCCTCTGATCTTACACAGATTTTATCTGTTTTACTTGTAGTCATTTGTGTGTATTTAGTTCTATGCAATTTTAACACCTGTAGAGGTTCATGAATCTACCACCATCACCAAGTACAGAAATGTTCTGTCATTCCAAGGATCCCTCATGTTAACCTTTTATTACCACATCCTCCCTCATTCTGACCCCCACGCCCCATCTCTAACTCCTGGAAACCACTTATCTGTTCATTTCTATAATTTGTCACTTCAAGGATGTTACATAAATAGATTCATATCATATGTGACCTTTTGAGATTGGCTTCCCCCCAATTAGCATATAATTCCCTTGAGATTCATCCACGTTGTTGCGTATATCAATATTCCCTTCCTTTTTATTGCTGGGTAGAATTTCATGGTATGGATGCACAACTGCTTGTTTAAATATTCACCCATTGAAAGATAGCTAGATTTGTCTCTGTTTGCTGTTTTGGACCCTTATGAATAAGCTACTATAAACATTTCATACAGGTTTTGGTGTGAACATAATTCTTTATCTCAATGGGACAAATGCCTAAGATGGTTTAGTTTTCAAGGATTTGCCAAATTGTTTTCCTCTAACTGAGCCTGTCCTCTTCACATATCCTATTAGGAAAGACATAGAAAAACAATGGCATAGCTAAAATGCTTCCTACAAATTGCCAGAATAGATATAGATATAAAAATTTTAAAATAAATTTTATCGAAGTGTAGTATACAACTTGAAATGTGCATGATCATTGAGTGTAGTTTAATGATTTTTCACAAGGTGAACACATACATGTTACCACCACCCAGAGCAGGGAACAGAACTTTACTTGGATCTTGGAAGATGCTCATGTCTCTGGTCTACTTTCAAAATTTACGTGCATGGTTTCAAATTGTATGTATTTTTACATCTGGTTTCTCTTGTTGAATGCTGTCTTTCTGAGATTAATCCATGATTTGACATATTGTTGCATATGACAGAGTTCATTCATTCTCATTTCTGTGTAATAGTCCATTGTAGGAATCTACCAAAATTTAGTTACCTATTTTACTGCTAATTATATTTCACTTGATCCCAGTTTTTAGCTCTGATGAATAGTACTTGTATGTGTCATTCTTTTATGTGTCTCTCGATGAACATATAGAAGCATTTCTTTTGAGTGTAAACCGTGAGAAAAATAGCTAGTTTGGATGATACATATATACTCAGTTTTAGTAGATTTAAAAAGGAAAAAAAAAAAAAAAGGCCAAGGGCATTACTGGGTGTTTGTCAGATGTGGAGGGTTTTTCTTTTGAGGGGTCTCCTATACCATTTACCAGAGGGTTTTCTGAAGTGGCTCTGCTAATTCATGTTCCCATCCGCAATGTGAGATCTCCATATCCAAATATGTGTTTTAAATCTCTTTTTTCTGTCACATGAGAAAAACTGCGATTAAAAATGCTAAAAGTTTTTTTTTTTCATATCATATAGCTAATAAGAGAAGAATCCTTGGTTTGACCCCATGTTTCCCTAACTCCAGTGATATTCTTTTTCTATTAGACCACAGTGTCAATTCCTTGACTTCAATAAATATGCTTCAATTTAACCCTCACTTTTCACATCAATGAATGCCTCATATATTTTACTCCTTTGATGCCCTTCTACTCAAGGTTCAACACAGGTAAACCATGTCTCCCTCCCTCCCTAATTCTGCCAGATCACATCCATCTCCTCCTACTTTTCATCAATTGTATTAAGTTGCCACCACATTACTTCAGTGAATGCCCTTATTTTAATATTTAACTTCTAACTATCCTTAGTTTAGTATCTTGTCATTTAGAGTGCAGGCTCTTTGAGAGTCAATATTCTATATCCTCTATATCTCTCCCTTTTATCAATGCAGTTAATAATCAATTAAAACTGTTAAATTAATTGACATCTAGCTACCTCACACTTAAAATGGTCGTCTAAATTTTAAATGAGATAGCAGACCAATGGAAAGCAAAATCTTGAAACATAGAATGTTTTGAAGGAAATTGCACGTATATAGTCTGAAATGGCAGACACATTGAATTCCAAAATAATGAGTGGAGCTACATTTTATTGTGCAGTAGTATTTATAATTTACTGAGTTCAATAAATCTGGACTAAATAAAACACTCAGTCACAAGTTAAGTGAAATATGTTACTTGAGGGAAATTTAAATTAAGAGTAATAAGTTATATGCTAAGAGTTGGTTTTAGATGAGATTTGAAAAATAGATGGGGAATTAATGAGATGGAAACTATCTGACAATAATTATTCTCAATCAATCATAACGTTTATAAGGGAAAGATTTTTACTTCTGGGAAGGGGAAGATTTTGTTTAATTTATATCTGTTTGGAGGGTACCTATTACATATGTCTGAGTGTTTTAGATGATTTGATATGAATCAACAAATGGAAGAAGTTTCTAAAACCATAAAAAACACAAAGAAAACCATGGACAGTAATTTGTTCCAAAATTTCTGACACCAATTATGTAAAATGACCTTGGTTTGAGATCTTTAGAACTTCCTATTAAACGTGTAGGATGAGACCATTGTACACTAAATAGACTCTACAATAATTAAAACTTTTCATCACCAAAACAATTCACATTCTTAATATTATCATAAGGTTTTCTGTTATATAAAGACAATTTGTATCCAGTTCACTGTGCAGTGGAAGAACTGAATTTGTACCGAGTCAGTGGTGAAATCCAGCCTAGAACAGTGGCTCCTGGCATTGGTCATAGGTAGTGAACTTGCTCCTGCATTATGGTCAGTGAAAGACAAACCCCAGGAACAGAGTTTCAGTATTTCACCTGAGGTCCTCTTACTCAGGGGTCCCCAACGCTCCCCCACCAGCCCCGGGCCAGGCTGCACAGCAGGAGGTGAGCAGCGGGCAAGCAAGCAAAGCTTCATCTGCCGCTCCCCGTTGCTCCCCATCAGTCACATTACTGCCTGAACCATCCCTCCCTGACTCCGCTGTCCCTGGAAGAATTCTCTTCCATGAAACAGGTCCCTGGTGCCAAAACGGTTGGGGACCACTGCTCTTACTTGAACGTTTATACTTCTCTAGTGCTCAAGTAATAATGAGGCTACTGGAACTATATCTATGAAAGTCAAAAGGCAAGTGACCAAAGAAAACATGCAAATGTTGCACAATAAACATGAAAATATGCTGAACTTCTTAGTAATCAACAATTCAACTTATAATAATAAAATACCAACTCTACCTATTATATTGCAAAATTAAAGAATTTATAAAAGCTAATATTGATAAGCATGTGGAGAAAGGATCACTCCCATACGTAGTCTCTGGAAGTTTTATGGCTACCACACTTTTAGACGGTAATATAATCAAAATTTTAAATATACCTATCCTTTCATTTAGAAATTTGTTTCTAGAAATATATAACAATACTTACTGAAATGTTTAAGGACATATGTATATGTATTTGTGTTGCGTGCATACTATATATAATAATAATTTTATATATGTAAGTGATTTAAAATAGTAAGTAATTGATGGAAATATAACATGGAGGACTGGTTAAATTACACCTAAATATTATATAGCCATTAAAAATAACAACCACAGAAGTTTTTATACTGACTTAGAAGAGTGAATTCAGATTGCTAATCATAAAAAGTAAATTGCACAAAATAATATGACCTAATTTCCTATTTTGGAAAGTAAAACTGCATAGAGTATAGTTTATATATATAAAGTATATATCTCACAAGATTAAAAATCTGACAAGGAGTTGTGAAAGTCTGCTTGGATGAAATAAAACAAAACAGTCCTGCCATTAATCAAGCTGAGTTACCAGGAAACGTTGGTTCTCCCAAGGTCATGCAGTGGCTGGAAAATACCCCAGAGATCCCCGCTCTTCTAGTGACTGCTGTTCTTTTCAGCAATGCCCCCAGTCCTGCTTTAATATATCCCTCTCTAGGAAGACATCCAATAGCCAACCATCCCACCTCTCCATGGCTTCCAGTCCCTAGTACATCCCACTTCTTCTAACCCCACCTGAGAAGAAACAACCAGTCCAGAGCTTATCCCAGCTTCCATTAGGTCCCCCTCAAAGACCTTCAGTGAGTGCCAAACCATACACTAGATACGTCCCTCTTCTCCTTGTCAGGAGCATCCTGTTGTTCCTCTGGGGTGTCTGCTCTTGATTCCTTGAGTCAAGAAAATCGATTTTGTAAGAATATAGATTTGCTCCCAGTGGTTTTTGGCAATTTAACTAGGTTTTAAAAATAACATGAACATATATGTATATTTAGAGATGTATGCATGTGCCTGTCTCTCTCCCTACTTATCTATCATCTCACTAGATAAAACAAAAAGTTCTGGAAGGTACTTATCACATTTAAGCAGGTATGTGAACAGAGGAGTGTTGAAGAGAACTTTCACTGATAACTTATAGGGTTTACAATGGATACACATTAGTGTTTTCTTGTTTTTTTAAGAGGGGAAATTAATGAATAAAAAAATAATTCACCTGAGTCAGTTCTCTGTCTTTGTACAAACACACCCATACACACACCCACATCTGCACACATTCACACACTGCTTCTTAGAAAAATGAACATCTTGAATTTAGACCATAGAAACTACAGATTATTATAAGCAGCTGTTCCTTTGTTTACTAAAATCAAAATCTATACTTTAATTTTAATCTGAAAGGTATTTTTATCAAATAAAAACTATTAAAATAAGCAATAAAATATGTACATATAATATATAATTATATACATATAATTGTATTGCTCTTATATGTATATATTGCTTATATATTATATAATAAACTTTTATTGCTTAATAAATATCTATACCTATAGCTATATCTATATATAACAATCGTGTTTAAAATAAACTGGGACTGAGAATCAGAGTAAAGGTTTACTTGCTCAGGACTTAGTTAAATCAATCTCAAGGTGTGGTTCTCTGGTATGTACCTGGCAACAAGGAGCATGTGGATGAGAAAGAAAACCAAGTAGTGGAGCGGTAATGGGCCATAGTTCGTCTTAATTACCTGCCATTGCTGTTCTTGCTTCTCTAAAAGGGAACACAGATGGAAAAGTAATTAATGCATAAACTAATTTGTCATCTCATTTGCCAATTGAACATGATAAGTAAAACAGATTGCAGGAAATATTCAGCAGGTTGAAGTAAGGTGAGACCAGTTGGGTGAGATGAAGAGGTACTTATGGTTGCATTGGCAATAAACCTTAAAACTAATTATGCATTTCCTTGCATATTATTTTAGCAAGGAGGCAACAGAAAAAAAGGACAATTCTTCATTTTTTTGGTTTTTGTTTTTGCTGTTTTGTTTTGGGTACAAATATGACCAAGAACATTGTATACTAAGTCAGCACGTGTTTTGGCAACAAATCAGATTCAGTGCCAATAATTATCATGCATAAATCCAAATCTGAAAAAATCCATCCAATCTACCATTATTAAACCAGCCTCTGTTTTTTACAGAATGGCAAATAAATTTTCAACATTAGTAGTCAAAGTAAAAGTGTAATTTTTTGAATTGTGACTCTCTTTGGAATCATTTAGTCTGAATTCATTTTGTTCAGAAAAAATATTTATACTAGTCTATAAAATATTCATGTTAAAATATTGTATGACTATTGGGTACAAGGTGGTGTGCTAATGCTGTGAGTGGGTTTTCCATATACTTCACTAAAAAGTTGCAGAAAATGAAAGGAATTAAAGTCAAAATGTGTGGTAAATATCTGCCCTTGAATTACCTTCCTTTTAATGTTGATTGCAATGAGTTGAGCTACTGGGCTCTTCTTCATATTTAAGTGAGAAAAGTTTGGAAGCATGTGGGAAGAAAAATCAAGAAAATGGGCAACTGAGAGATGCCACTTCCCATGAGGGAAAGTAAATAAGAGTATTAGGTACAGAAAGGATTTTAAATATTTTGCAGTCCATCCTGTACCTCACTTCTCATTTTAGGCATTCCTAGCAACATGAAACCAGTTACCTGGATATTTCATAGTGAAGTTGGGGCTACATGTTAACTTATGATTATGGATGTGAAAGTTTTTTTTTTTTTTTAATTTCAAAAGGTCATACAGATATGAGATATAATTCTCACATATCTGAATTTTGAACATAACCTTATATTGTTGTTATCTATTATTATTATTATTATTATTATTATTATTATTATTTGCGGTACACGGACCTCTCACTGTTGCGGCCTCTCCCGTTGCGGAGCACAGGCTCCCGACACACAGGCTCAGCGGCCATGGCTCATGGGCCCATCCACTCCGCGGCATGTGGGATCTTCCTGGACCGGGGCACGAACCCGCGTCCCCTGAATCAGCAGGCGGACTCTCAACCACTGCGCCACCAGGGAAGCCCGTTATCTATTATTTTAACAATCAAAGTAATGGTGAACAAGATTGATCTTCAGTTTTCTTCTAGGGAACTATTATGCAAGGAGTCCATTATGCTGTCTGGGAGAACTCAGTTTGATGGTTTCCAACTGCATTACTCAGAGACTAGAGACCAGATTTCTTCTGAAATGCAGAGGAAATCATTGATCGAAGCTCCAGAATTCTCAGCTTCACTTAAAACAGAGCAGTCCTGCAGCCATCTTTTTTCATAGTGGACTCTTCTTATCCTTGAACAAAAGATTTTACAGTTTAAAAAGTTCTTACAAGTGTATTTATGGAACATATATTTTGTATAGTTTAGAGTCTTTTTTCTGATTATAGTACAGGCTAATTATAGAAGGAAATTGGGCTATAATTTTGTTTTCTATGCACAGTAAAATCCTCCATAACCCCAAAACTAAAAATAATCACTAGTGAAATTTGGTCTCTAGTCTTCCAGAGCTTTTCATGTGGATATGTACTTATATGAAAGGGACTTCACTCTGTATAATTTACAGTATAGGGTGCATATCTTGCCATATCCACGTAATCTATTTCATCCATTTTTCTATTTATATAGTATATAATTTTCTAAATTTTCTTTCTTTGCAGCTATTTCATATGCATTTAATACCTTAGAGCACATATAATTTGCACACTACCATCCTCCCTTTCATATACTAATTAATCAATAAAAGCTATGTTGTTGAGAGAATTAAAAGACAAGAAAGAAGTCCTCATGAACTATCTAATTTGGTTAAAGAGAAATATGTATGAATACAAATTAATTAAATTATAGCTATTGACCAGTTTATTTTGATGAATAATAGAAATCTCTATGCATAAGACATTTTATGTTTTCAGTGATTTCACATTGTATGATCTGCTTCAATCTGCAAAATTACCCTGTGTGGTTTGCAGAATAAATGTCGCCCATTTTACAAATGAGGAAACTGAATGCATGGAAAAGGTGGAAGTGGAACCTTACCTCAGATGTTTAAACTCCTTCTTTGAATATCTAACATTATACCAGTGTAATCACTGAAATATACCCAGTAGAAAAATTATTGACTGAGATTTTGTTTTGGGATTGAGGACTGACAATAAACACCCAGAGATTATAATTTTTACAGTTCCACATGTGATCAAAGTCAACTCCTTTTTTTCCCAAAATTATTTCATAAAGCAGAAACAGTATACAGCATATTTAGAGTATGCAGTTCAAAGGGCTACCTCACTTAACTCCAGCAATCATAACACAACTCGTTAACATTTGTTATGCTCTTAGAAATGGACCAATGAATATGCTAAACACTCATATGCACTCTATGTTTTAATCTTTACCACCACCGTATCAAAGAGTCAGTGTTACCTTCTCTGCTTTACAGATGAGAAAACTGAAGCTCTGAAAGATTATATTGTCCCGGTCCCTCAATGAATAAAGAAGTGCCCAATTCTGGACTCATGGAATTAACCACTATTCTATGCTGCTTCTCAGTAGCAAAGCACTGCAAATTATTAACACATTTAATTCTATAAAAGAGTCCTCCATCCAGATCCTAAGGAAAATCTTAGAATGAGGGTCTTGTCTAATAGTTTGCTATTTTCACTGGAGCAAAAAGGAGATAAAGAAACAAACAAGACTCAATGATAACGAAAACAAATGAATATTCCATCAATTCAGTCACAAAAGTTTATTTAGTATATACTTTGTGCTAAGCACCTTAGTAATGCAAATATTGCTCTAGTGAAAATTTAGTCCTCAAGGAGCTAAGGTCTTATACATGGTATTGAAGTTCTAACAGGTCAATGACCACCTCTGTTCTCTTCATGTGAGAATATCCCATTTTACCACACTTGCAAGCGAGGGGGCTGGTGTCTCTGTTTTAGGGCTCTGTGGAGATTTTTCTGTTTGTCATGGCTGTGCTGTTTCAGAGAACAGGTATTGTACATGGACTGGAATAATTATATTATTTCTATTATTTTGTAGTGAAAAGCTCCTCTTGAAGCCAGTCTTTTCAACTTTATTTCTTTAAACCCCATTCTATTTCCCTCATTTTCTTTTACATTCTTCTCTGCATTTTGCTTTTAGAAAGTTGACCCAGAGACGGGCAAGTTTAGCCTTACATGAAACTTCTCATTTAATAGAGGTCAGAGAAAAACCAGATATTTTTCTCTCATTTTTCATGAGTGGACTGCAGGACTTTCTGGGGAATATTTCTTGAAATGCCAAACCAGATGTAAAATGTCTTGTACCCAGTGCTAAAACCTTTTCTCCTAAAACTTCTTAAAATTTAATAGCAGAAATATATCATATTAGCGCCCAGACTGCTACATTAAAGTAACATTACTGTTCTTAAGTTACACTCTCCATGATCCAGTAAATTCTAAGAAGTTTCCATTCTTAGTTTGAGCATCAACATGCAGTATTTACAATTTACAAAGGTGAACACTCCTCACAGGAAATAATTTATATTCACCAATAGGCACTGACAGGTTGGGCCCAACACGGTTATATATCATATATTTCAACAATTGTCAGAAATATTTATTGAGAACCCATTGTGTGTAGATTGGTGAACTTCATTTTCTGTGGGAGCACACAAAATAAAATAGATGGAGGGGACCTTTACCCTCAACCAACTCAAAGAGTTTTTAGAAAGGATCCGTAAATCAAGTTAAAGATTATATTAGATGACTTCTACATTTTCTTCAACTCTAAACTTCTATTAATCTTTTATATTGTCTTCCTTTTATATTTTTAAATTTAATTCCACTTGACAAAAAAAAAAAGACTTGAGGTGGCTTATCATAAGGACTCATTTATTTAGCCTAAGAGACTTAAAAATAAATGAGTAATTATAATAGGAAGCTGAACAAATTGGTTACTTAAGTTGAGCATTAAATTACACTTCCTTTTATTTATGGGAGTGATACCTGAAAGGCTTAATATTCTACACTGGGACAGAAAGAAGGAAAGGAAAGAAAACAGCTTTCTGAGACTTTCCCATCAAAGACTAACTTGATTGTTGCTTTGAGAAAGGGAACTCAGAGATTCATGGGATCTTGTGCATTTTGATTCTGACTTAAATCAGGGAAAAAAAAAATCTTTTCTAGAGGTGAAAAAGAATCCTTGTAAACTTCCTAATAGAGGAGGAAAACATAGAAACATGGTGGCTTACAACCATTTGTGACTCTAGAACTTCCTCAGTTGTGGAACAAATGATTGGAAGGTAGGAGTCAGGCTAGAACTGTCTTAAAGTTGTATTTGCCTGGAAAGCACACTGTTTTACCTTAGTTATTTGTTATAGATCAATATGTTGATCAAGATTTATAAAGATGTGTTTTTCAGTCTTTGCAAGATGTTGGTAAAGCAAACATTTTCCATATCAAGAGCTATCATTAAGACTGTTTTTGGAGGGCCAGTTTTGTAAGGGACCCGTTGTGGCACCATTACCATTTCAATCATTTCTTCACCTGTCAGATAAAGAGAAGTATTTCAGTTCTTCAGAGTAGACACTTTCTTAGCATAGAATTCTATGAACCATCTATAAATGGGCATTAATTTTAGATGGGCAACTACTGGGCATATACCTTGAGAAAATCATAATTCAAAGAGTCATGTACCACAATGTTCATTGCAGCTCTATTTACAATAGCCAGGACATGGAAGCAACCTAAGTGTCCATCAACAGATGAATGGATAAAGATGTTGTGGCACATATATACAATGCAATATTACTCAGCCATAAAAAGAAATGAAAATGAGTTGTTTGTAGTGAGGTGCACAGACCTAGAGTCTGTCATACAGAGTGAAGTAAGTCAGAAAGAGAAAAACAAATACCGTATGCTAACACATATATATGGAATCTAAAAAAAAAAAAAAAAAAAAAAAAGGTTCTGAAGAATGTAGGGGCAGGCCAGGAATAAAGACGCAGACATAGAGAACGGACTTGAGGACACAGGGAGGGGGAAGTGTAAGCTGGGGTGAAGTGAGCGAGTGGCATGAACATATATATACTATCAAATGTAAAATAGCTAGTGGGAAGCAGCTGCATAGCACAGGGAGATCAGCTCTTTGCTTTGTGACCACCTAGAGGGGTGGGATAGGGAGGGTGAGAGGGAGACACCAGAGGGAGGAGAAATGGGGATATATGTATATGTATAGCTAATTCACTTTGTTATACAGCAGAAACTAACACACCATTGTGAAGCAGTTATATTCCAATAAAGATGTTTAAAAAAATAAAATATAATATAATGATAAACTTAAAAGAAATGAAAGCAAAGTTTCAAGTTATTTTTTCATTCCACAATGTATTTGTCTATCAGTTATTTATTTACTTATTTATTTTTGGTAAATAATAAAATCACTTACTATAAAAAAATTTTAGATGGGCATTAATTTAAGGCACTTTGAGGAACATAATAGAAAATATCTTCAACAGGGATTTTACAGAAGATATAAATGAATTTTTCACATGGTTGCATTTTTCAAAGAGCTTCAAAAAATGTTAAGGGTAAGATAGCAAATTGTAGTTCAGTTAAATAATATCTACATGTTCCTTTTAAGTCTGAAAGACAGTTTAGAACATCCAGAGGAATAAGTTCTTAGTAAGTCCAATAATCTGCCCATTTAAGTAGTTATTGGACAACTTCGGGTGTTCTGTTTTGTTTTGTTTTGTTGCTTTGAGGGAGGAGAAAGGAAGACACTGAGACAGTTTGAGTACTGCTAGGTGTGCCACGTGGGCAAAATGTTTTCCAGTTCATCTTCTCATTTGATCTTATTTTATCAATGCATAAATCTTAGAGGGAAGTTTCACTTTTTTCATTTGGGGTCTTCAAAGTTATAGGTTCAGACAGATTAAATGACTTGCCCTAGATCATATCATATCATTAATAATATCTATGTCAGAGTGACTACAAACCCACAAGACTTTAAAATCCAGGTACTTTCTGCTGCAGAGTGGCTCATCTTGATGACAAAAAGTTTTCCCTTTTTGGATCTCCTGTGACTACCTTTCAATATAATACTGATTTTACTTATTTAGTCCCTTATTTAAGGTTGTAAGCCCTTTTGAGAATAAACTGTATGTTATTTTCACATTCTTTTCTCCTACAATTTCTATTCCAATGCATATATAATATAATATAGCCCCTGTTCATCTGGGGAGTCCTCCCTCTTTGCCAATTTAAGAAAATCCAGATGTGATTTTTCTAAGGGAGACTTGTTAACATTTATTTGTTGAAGACAATTTTAGGCAGAGGAATTGCACAGGAACAATTATAAATCAATGTGTCAACTAGTTTAAATGGAAAGTAGTTGGAATTAGTCACTTTAATGCTGAAGGAAGGGCTTCATGAAATAAATACATTACATGCCAGGTTTTGAATAAGTAGATGAAAATGGATTGCTGGGACATATGAGAATTAAATCTGATGACTTCAAATTCAGTCCTGAAATTATGGAATGACTGACTCATGTTTTTTAAAAAAGCAGAAATCATTTACAAAGCTCACTTTGACAATCAGGAGATTTCAGACTGTCAGTAATGATGATGACAATAGTTAAAATTTACTGAAAACCCCTATGTGTCAGACATTATGGGATGCTCCTTCCTAATCAATTTTTGCATATGCCTCAACACAAACCCAAAAGGTTGATTTTTTAAATTCTCATTTTACAAACAAAACAATTTAGGATTAGAGTGTACAGTCTTTTCTGTCCAGGGTTCAACAATTAATAAATGATAGAGGCAGGATTTAAAACTAGGTCTGTATGACTTCAAAACACAAGCTTTTACCTTGGAAAGCAATGTTGAATTGTGAATAAGAATGCTGGCTCTGTTTCACTGTCTGGATTTGAATTTCAGCTCCACTACTACAGGTTACATGACTTTCGAACTCCCAAAGCATCAGTTTACTCATTTTATAAATTGAGGATGTAGTAAAGGTTAAAATGAATTAATGTACATAATGTGCTGCCTAACACAAAGTAAGTGATCAATAAATATGACATTGTGATGATGATGTTAATTATGAAACTGACAATGATGAATTTATAAACCGTATATTAATATTTATACCCATAGTATCTTGCACAAAGTTTGGACTACTTTTTATTCCCTTTGCATAGAAAAAGGCTAAGCATACAGGGCTAAACTAAGTATATGCTCAATAGATGTTTGCTAACTGAGCACTGAGATGGTATAAAAAAGTTATGAGTCTTATTTGTATTTTATTCCCATTTCTCTAGACAATCATACCCATAGCTTGGGAACCTGCATGTAAATTCATTTTAGGTAGAAATCCCATGAATGATATTATAAATGCTTTGAAGGGAACATTTCCAGATGTCGTAAGATTAGAATAATTATTATAGTACCTCACCTTGGCTAGGAGTGTAGATACTTATTAAATTTCTACAAGAAAAAAAAATGGGAAGGTGGTTTATTGGGTTTTATAGAGAAATTCTTCCTTCAGATATTTGATAGGAAAATGGAGAGTAGATTGAGGGAGACAAGATACAGAGGAAATAAGAATTATTTATTAATTCCTTTCAGAAAATTTATTTGTCAGATCTATTCAAGGGAATTTTGTTTTTATTCCTTTTTGAGCATTGTTAATAACTTTTCTAATCCTTATTTAACTTAATTAAACCCACCAGTTTCATAATTCTTCTCAGGAAAAGACCTTTAATTTTGTTTTGAGAATAAAAATAATAAAAATGTTTAAGGTAAAGTCAAAACATTTTTGCCAAGTAAACTTACATATTTGAGATTTAACACTCCCTTTTCTAAGTGCTAAAGGGACTTTGAAAGGATTCCATGGACTGACCCTTGACTAATTGTAGTGTTAACACGGGTACTCATAAAGTAGATAACAAATGGTTATTTGCTGGAAATGAGGACAGTTTTTCAGTATGTGTGTTGTTCTCAGTGTCATTCCTTGTTTCCCTGAAGAATTCTGCAGATGTCCCAATGCTGTGTAAACTGGCTTAATGCCAATTTTCGTGGACAAACCTATTTTTTCTTCTTCCCTCTGCCCCTTCCTCTATTCCCGTGCTCTCTCTGTCTCTCTCTCATTTCACTCCTCCCCACCACCATCTTTCTCCTTTCCTTCCCTTTTTCAATAATAAATACCATAAAGCCTTATTTTATTCAAGACATCATGATAGGTTTGGGGTAAACAAACATGAATGTCACATTGTCCTGTTCTTAATGGCCTTATTGCCTGGCCAGCAAGAGAGACAATTAAGCAAGTAGGTAAAAGGGAACTATCAGGGTACAGTGCTTAAAAGAAGTTATTCTAGAAGCAAATGATTCAGGGAGAGGCAAGAGACAAGATAAACCAGCCTACATGTGGACAGAAATGCAAGACAGTTTGCCATAAGAATGTGCATTCTTGTGCAAAATCCAGCAAAAATTTGCCATTGCTTCACATTCTTTTTTATATTTTCATCTTTTTCCCTGAGCTCACAGAGTGACCAAAGCAGTATTAAATATGACTGCAACATGTTCTTCTCTTTCTGACCTCTGTACTCATGTATTTGACCCCTCCATGGCTTTTGACACAGATAATCACTACCTCCACCTATAAATACTTTTACCACTGACTTCCAGGACATCATACTCTCCTGTTTCCATCTGATTTTACTCTTTCTCCATCTCTTTTGCTGGAACCTCCTCATCTCTCTTACATCTTATATTTTTTAAGCTCCAGATCTTATTCTTCAAACGTCTTTTCTGTCTGCTTTCTATGGTTTCTACCCCATCTTGGTGATATTACCCAGTTTCAAGGGTAAAGTCTGATATATCTAGTTCAGACTTCTTATCTGAAGTCTCTTATTCCTGTTTTCTTTTTCTCCTAATACTTAGTACTTTCTAACACTATCTCCTAATACTTAGTGCTTTCTAACACTATAGAGGAATTATTTTGTTTATTTTCAATTTTCTTCTACTTAAATGTAAGTTTTACAGGAATGGTACTCTGTAACTGATTCACTTCTTAGAGCTTGGAATAATGCTTGCTCAGAGCAGGGACTCAGTAATGGTTTTGTTTTGTTTGGGAGCTGCATGGCAAGAGTCAGAATTCTTCAAGACACACAAATATTAGTCCAGCCTAGTTTTATAAGTCCAAGCGTTGTAGAAGATCAACCACAATACAAGTGTAATCAGTGTAATTCATATTCGCAGCTGCCACTGAGTCCATGATAAATTTGAAAAGTCAAGAACTTTATTTCTTAGATTTTTTTCTTTTTTTTTTGTGGTACATGGGCCTCTCACTGTTGTGGCCTCTCCCGTTGCGGAGCACAGGCTCCGGATGTGCAGGCTCAGCGGCCATGGCTCATGGGCCCAGCCGCTCTGCGGCATGTGGGATCTTCCCGGACCGGGGCACGAACCTGCATCCCCTGCATCGGCAGGCGGACTCTCAACCACTGCGCCACCAGGGAAGCCCTCTTAGATTTTTTTTTAAATGAGTTTTTTTTAAATAAAGTTGTTTTGAGGGAAGAGGTCCCTGTGCTTTTACCCACATTTGCAATGTTGGAGAAACTGGTCCTCTATTTCCTCTTCATACATTCATTTATTTCACATTTAGGAGTTACCATATGTTTAACCCACAATAACATTCTAGAATGTGAACTAAGACAGCAGATGTATATGCACCTCACAGTGGCAATTTTTTTTTTATTCTTTATTTTGTGTGGCTACTGTCATTGTATATAATATATGAAGTGACAATTTACATACAGACTTGGGATGATATGGGTGGACATGAGTAACGCCCCCTTCAGTTGGTCCAGAATCCTTCTACCTTACTTTTGCTTCAAGAAGGCCTGTTCACCAGTTGTGTGCACAGTCAGCAGAGCAGCCCTGCCTCTGGCAGTTCATAATTTAGCCAGTGGGATGCCAGATTGATTCTCAATTGGCAGCCAGACAGAACAGAATAGCTCCATAGGGCCAGAATTGAGAGCTGTGCTAGATTTCTTGCTTGTTTTTCTTTCCTCTTTCCTTTCCTTTTATAAGTATTATTATCATGAGTCACCCGCTTGAAGTCTAGAGAGAACTAGCAACTCGTTCTTGTACTCAACAATGAAAAAGATACAAGACTGGTAAAGTGGTTCAAATACTCACACTCAGAATCCAGGGGGTTAAACTACAACCTGAATACCACCACCAGCCCCCCAACCCATTACCAAAAGAAAACACAAAACAAACAAAAACTTAAATGGATAAAGAAGCAGCTATAACCTTGTAGTGTTTTACTTTCTTGCTTTTAAACGGGAAGTCTACAACCCCTCATAATATTTTCTTTTCTTTTTTTATTTATTTTTTTTATAGAGCAGGTTCTTATTAGTTATCCATTTTATACACATCAGTGTATACCTGTCAATACCAAACTCCCAAATCATCACACCACCACCCCCAAACCCTGCCACTTTCCCCCCTTGGTTTCCATACATTTGTTCTCTACATCTGTGTCTCAATATCTGCTCTGCAAACTGGTTCATCTGTACAATTTTCTAGGATCCACATATATGCATTAATATACAATATTTGTTTTTCTCTTTCTGACCTACTTCACTCTGTATGACAGTCTCTAACTCCATCCATGTCTCAACAAATGACCCAATATCATTCCTTTTTATGTCTGAGTAATATTCCATTGTATATATGTACCACATCTTCTTTATCCATTCATCTGTCGATGGGCATTTAGGTTGTTTCCATGACCTGGCTATTGTAAATAGTGCTGCAATGAACACTGGGGTTCATTTGTCTTTTTGAATTGTGGTTTTCTCTGGGTATATGCCCAGTACTGGGATTGCTGGATCATATGGTAATTATATTTTTAGTTTTTTTAAGGAACCTCCATACTGTTTTCCATAGTGGCTGTATCCGTTTACATTCCCACCAACAGTGCAAGAGGGTTCCCTTTTCTCCACACCCTCTTTAGCATTTGTTGTTTGTATATTTTCTGATGAAGCCCATTCTAACTGGTGTGAGATGATACCTCATTGTAGTTTTGATTTGCATTTCTCTAATAATTAGTGATGTTGAGCAGCTTTTCATGTTCCTCTTGGCCTTCTGTATGTCTTCTTCGGAGAAATGTCTATTTAGGTCTTCTGCCCATTTCTGGATTGGGTTGTTTGTTTTTCTAATATTGAGCTGCATGGGCTGTTTATATATTTTGGAGATTAATCCTTTGTCTGTTGATTCATTTGCAAATATTTTCTCCCATTCTGAGGGTTGTCTTTTCATCTTGTTTATGGTTCCTTTTGCTGTGCAAAAGCTTTGAAGTTTCATTAGGTCCCATTTGTTTATTTTTGTTTTCATTTCCATTACTCTAGGAGGTGGATCAAAAAAGATCTTGCCGTGATTTATATCAAAGAGTGTTCTTCCTATGTTTTACTCTAAGAGTTTTAGAGTGTCCGGTCTTACATTTAGATCTCTAATCCATTTTGAGTTTATTTTTGTGTATAATGTTAGGGAGTGTTCTAATTTAATTCTTTTGCATATAGCTGTCCAGTTTTCCCTGCACCACTTATTGAAGAGACTGTCTTTTCTACATTGTATATTCTTGTCTCCTTTTCATAGATTAGTTTACCATAGGTGTGTGGGTTTATCTCTGGGCTCTCTATCTTGTTCCATTGATCTATGTTTCAGTTTTTGTGCCAGTACCATATTGTCTTGATTACTGTAGCTTTGTAGTATAGTCTAAAGTCAGGGAGTCTGATTCCTCCAGCTGCATTTTTTTCCCTCAAGACTGCTTTGGCTATTCGGGGTCTTTTGTGTCTCCATACAAATTTTAAGATTTTTTGTTCTAGTTCTGTAAAAAATGCCATTGGTAATTTGATAGAGATTGCATTGAATCTGTAGATTGCTTTGGGTAGTATAGTCATTTTCACAATATTGATTCTTCCAATCCAAGAACATGGTATATTTCTCCATCTGTTGGTATCATCTTTAATTTCTTTCCTCAGTGCCTTATAGTTTTCTGCATACAGGTCTTTTTTCTCCCTAGGTAGGTTTATTCCTAGGTATTTTATTCTTTTTGTTGTAATGGTAAATGGGAGTGTTTCCTTAATTTCTCTTTCAGATTTTAATCATTAGTGTATAAGAGATTCCTGTGCATTAATTTTGTATCCTACAACTTTACCAAATTCATTGATTAGCTCTAGTAGTTTTCTGGTGGCATCTTTAGTATTCTCTATGTAGAGTATCATGTCATCTACAAAAAGTGACAGTTTTACTTCTTCTTTTCCAATTTGTATTCCTTTTATTTCTTTTTCTTCTCTGATTGCCGTGGCTAGGACTTCCAAAACTATGATGAATAATAGCAGTGAGAGTGGACATCCTTTCTTGTTCCTAATCTTAGAGGAAATGCTTTCAGTTTTTCACCACTGAGAATGATGTTTTTTGTGGGTTTGTCGTATATGTTCTTTATTATGTTGAGGTAGCTTCCCTCTGTGCCCACTTTCTGGAGAGTTTGTGTCATAAATCAGTGTTGAATTTTGTCAAAAGCTTTTTCTGCATCTATTGAGATGATCATATGGTTTTTATTCTTCAATTTGTTAATATGGTGTATCACATTGATTGATTCATGTATATTGAAGAATCCTTGCATCCCTGAAGTAAATCCACTTGATCGTGGTGTATGATCCTTTTAATGTGTTGTTGGATTCTGTTTGCTAGTATTTTGTTGAGGACTTTTGCATCTATATTCATCAGTGATATTGGTCTGTAATTTTCTTTTTTTGTCATATCTTTTTCTTGTTTTGGTATCAGGGTGATGGTGGCCTCATAGAATGAGTTTGGGAGTGTTCCTTCCTCTGCAAACTTTTAGAAGAGTTTGAGAAGGATGGGTGTTATCTCTCTCTCAATGTTTGATAGAATTCACCTGTAAAGCCATTCGGTCCTGGAGTTTTGCTTATTAGAAGATTTTTAATCACAGTTTCAGTTTCATTACTTGTGATTGCTCTGTTCATATATTCTATTTCTTCCTGGCTCAGTCGTGGAAGGTTATACCTTTCTAAGAATTTGTCCATTTCTTACAGGTTGTCCATTTTATTGGCATGGAGTTGCTTGTAGTAGTCTCTTAGGATGTTTTGTATTTCTGCAGTGTCTTTGTATTTCTGCAGTGTCTGTTTTCATTTCTAATTTTATTGATTTGAGTCCTCTCCCTCTTTTTCTTGATGAGTCTGGTTAATGGTTTATCAATTTTGTTTATCTTCTCAAAGAACCAGCTTTTAGTTTTATTGATCTTTGCTACTGTTTTCTTTGTTTCTATTTCATTTATTTCTGCTCTGATCTTTATGATTTCTTTCCTTCCGCTAACTTTGCGTTTTGTTTGTTCTTCTTTCTCTAGTTCCTTTAGGTGTAAGGTTAGATTATTTATTTGAGATTTTTCTTGTTTCTTGAGGTAGGCTTGTATAGCTGTAAACTTCCCTCTTATAACTGCTTTTGCTGCATCCCATAGGTTTTGGATTGTCGTGTTTTCATTGTCATTTGTCTCTAGGTATTTTTTGATTTCCTCTTTGATTTCTTCAGTGATCTCTTGGTTATTTAGTAACGTATTGTTTAGCCTTCATGTGTTTGTGTTTTTTGTGTGTTTTTCCCCTGTAATTTATTTCTAATCTCATAGTGTTGTGGTCAGAAAAGATGCATGATATGATTTCAATTTTCTAAAATTTACAGAGGCTTGATTTGTGACTCAAGATGTGATCTATTCTGGAGAATGTTCCATGTGCATTTGAGATGAAAGTGTAATGTGCTGTTTTTGGATGGAATGTCCTATAAATATGAATTAAATCTACCTGGTATATTGTGTCATTTAAAGTTTCTGTTTCCTTATTTATTTTCGTTTTGGATGATCTGTCCATTGGTGTCAGTGAGGTGTTGAAGTCCCCCACTATTTTTGTGTTACTGTCGATATCCTCTTTTACAGCTGTTAGCAGTTACCTTATGTATTGAGGTGATCCTATGTTGGGTGTATATATATTTATAATTGTTTTATCTTCTTGGATTGATCCCTTGATCATTAGGTAGTGTCCTTCCTTGTCTCTTGTAATATTCTTTATTTTAAAGTCTATTTTATCTGATATGAGTATTGCTATTCCACCTTTCTTTTGATTTATATTTGCATGGAATATCTTATTCTATCCCCTCCATTTCAGTCTGTATGTGTCCCTTGGTCTGAAGTGGGTCTCTTGTAGACAGCGTATATATGGGTCTTGCTTTTGTATCCATTCAGCATGTCTGTGTCTTTGGGTTTAAGCATTTAATCCATTCACGTTTAAGGTAATTATCGATATGTATGTTCCTATCACCATTTTCTTAATTGTTTTGGGTTTGTTTTTGTAGGTCTTTTTCTTCTCTTGTGTTTCCCACTTAGAGAAGTTCCTTTGGTATTTGTTGTAGAGCTGCTTTGGTGGTGCTGAATTCTCTTAGCTTTTGCTTGTCTGTAAAGCTTTTGATTTCTCCATCGAATCTTAATGAGATTCTTGCGAGGTAGAGTAATTTGGTTGGAGGTTTTCCCTTTCATCACTTTATAAATATATCATGCCACTCCCTTCTGGCCTGTAGAGCTTCTGCTGAGAAATCAGCTGTTCACCTTATGGGAGTTCCCTTGTATGTTATTTGTTGTTTTTCCCTTGCTGCTTACAATATTTTTTCTTTGTCTTTAAATTTTGCCAATTTGATTACTCTGTATCTTGGTGTGTTTCTCCTTGGGTTTATCCTGTATGGGACTCACTGTGCTTCTTGGATTTGGGTGGCCATTTCCTTTCCCATGTTAGGGAAGTTTTTGACTACAATCTCTTCAAATATTTTCTCGTGTCCATTCACTCTCTCTTCTTCTGGGACCCCTATAATGTGAATGTTGTTGCATTTAATGTTGTCCCAGAGGTCTCTTAGTCTGTCTTCATTTCTTTTCATTCTTTTTTCTTTATTCTGTTCTCCAGCAGTGAATTCTACCATTCTGTCTTCAAGGTCACTTATCCATTCTTCTGCCTCAGTTATTCTGCTATTGATTCCTTCTAATGTAGTTTTCATTTTAGCTATTGTATTGTTCATCTGTGTTTGTTTGTTCTTTAATTCTTCTAGTTCTTTGTTAAACACTTCTTGCATCTTCTTGATATTTGCCTCCATTTTATTTCCAAGGTCCTGGATCATCTTCAGTATCATTATTCTGAATTCTTTTTCTGGAAGGTTTCCTGTCTCAACTTCATTTAGTTGTTTTTCTGGTGTTTTATCTTGTTCCTTCATCTGGTACATAGCCCTCTGCCTTTTCATCTTGTCTATCTTTCTGTGAATGTGGTTTTTGTTCCATAGGCTGCAGAATTGTAGTTCTTCTTCTCATAATATTTTCTATACCTTTTTCTTGGAAGAAAATTATTTTTAATGTTGCATATTAAAAATGATCGTAAATTTACTCCACTGTTGCTAAGTTTTAGAACCACATCTTACACTAATGATCAGAGTTATCTATTTGTAAATGATGGTTAAAGAAGCAAATCCTTAAATAATCCTCATCGGAAAACTGGAAATTAATTATCACACTATAACTAGTTAAGTAGAAATGAAGTAAATAAGGATAGAGGAATAATTGCTGCCTTTGGGTTATTTCATGCCTGCAACTCACCCTGAGACTGATAAGTTCCCCTCAAAATGCCTTTTAAAGTTTTATTGTACTGTGAAGTGTGTCTTTTGAAACAGTTAATAAAGTCACTTAATATGCAAAACCTTTGATCATATTCTCTTGTCTACACATTTCAATGGATCCTTAGCTTCTGTTCCACCAAGTGTATTTACTCATCCAATTGTGATTTCTTTATTATTGCTATTGAACATTATCTCAGACACTTGGAATTTTGAGACATGTACTTCAGTCTTAAAAGAGAGCCTCAGAGCCTTGGTTCATTGTTGGAACATTCTTTTGGGCTGTTCCATCCTATACTCGTTCAACATATTGTGTGTTACTTTAGTGATCTGACTTCAATTACATTGTGAAATAAACAACATCAACTGGGAGCAAAATTTGAACTACCTCTGTCAATTATAACCCTGAGACAAAGAATTTTCAAGAATAAAATATTTTATATTGACCCTCCTTCTCACGAGAAGTTTCCTTAGCAGAGTCATACCTCTTTTGGTGTTTGTTCCAACCAGAGAACCATTCCCCTACCATTAGCTCCCAGGGTGAAGTTTATCACATTTACTGCTTTGTTAAATGTTTCCTTCCTACATTATATGATTCCTAGTTCAATGTCATGTACTGTTATAAACATTGAACTTGGTTTTCCAGACTCACAAGACATGTGTTAATATTCCAGTTGGTGGTCAGGTCTAGGGAAAAAGTAGAACTTGAATACATGGTTTCCTCTATATTAAGACATTAGATACATTGAGATACTCTCCTTTCCATAAACCTTTCAGAAAATAAATGAAACACCACTACATTGAAACTGCACATGGATTTAAGATGTATTCTTATTTCAGAAAATTTTAAATTGAAAACATATATTTCTTAAAATAAAGGAATATAGTAACTGTTGTTGATAAACCTTGATTATTTGTATAACATTGAAGGGAGGATGAAATATTTTTTTCCTTCTTTCTCCTTCCTTTTTTTTTTTTTTAACTGTATGAATTATTTCTCCCTTTCCTGTAACTGAAATCTTGTCAGTCAGGAGGCCTAAAGATACTTAGAAAACAAAGCTTGCATAAAGCACACTTCCCTCAATGTTTATGTTTTGTAGAAACATTGAAAATTTCAAGATATGTTACTGTCCCTCAGTAACAGAATTCTCAGACACTAAGAAATCATTTATGATGAAAAAAAAAAAGGAAGAAAAAAAGAACTTTTAGAATCTGAGGCAAAGGCCATACACCTAGGAATTTACAGACTAGAACATACCTTGAGAAAGAATATTTTTATGGCTTTTGAGATTTATGATCTACTGATACATTGAAAATAATTGGCCATGAGAATTCATGGGAAGATACTTGTATAGCACCCACTGGGTGAGCTCATTTTATTCAACCCATAAATTTCATTGAAAAAATTACTGAAAGCTGATGAAAAGATTTGTATTCTGAAAGGAAAGCAAAACCAAATAACACAAAATTCACCTGGAAAAACTGATGATCCCAGAGAAGGGTAATGTCCCTTTTCAGAATCACCTTGACAAATGCTTTCAAGCCAGTAGCAAGTACCAAGAAATGGACATTGAAGACACAGTCTTTTTGCTGAAAGCCTATGTTCAAACACAGGAAATTGCAGCAGAAAAACGGAAAGGAGTCTCAAAGAGGTTAATACATAGTTTCCTATTTTTTAAAAAATTTTTGAATTTATTTATTTTATACAGCAGGTTCTTATTAGTTATCTATTTTTTACATATTAGGATACATATGTCAATCCCAATTTCCCAGTTCATCACACCACCACCACCACCCCTGCCACCTTCCCACCTTGGTGTTATGTTTGTTCTCTACATCTATGTCTCTATTTCTGCCCTGCAAACCAGTTCATCTGTACCATTTTTCTAGGTTCCACATATATGTGTAAATATACGATATTTGTTTTTTTCTTTCTGACTTACTTCACTCTGTATGACAGTCTCCAGATCCATCCACATCTCTACAAATGGCCCAATTTCATTCCTTTTTATGGCTGAGTAATATTCCATTGTATATATGTACCACATCTTCTTTATCCATTCATCTGTCGATGGGCATTTAGGTTGTTTCCATGACCTGGCTATTGTAAATAGTGCTGCATTGAACACTGGGGTGCATGTCTCTTTTTGAATTATGGTTTTCTCTGGGTATATGCCAAGCAGTCGGATTGCTGGGTCATATGGTAATTATATTTTTAGTTTTTTAAGGAACCTCCATACTGTTCTCCATAGTGGCTGTATCAATTTACATTCCTGCCAACAGTGCAAGAGGGTTCCCTTTTCTCCACAACCTCTCCAGCATTTTTTTGTTTGTAGATTTTCTGACGATGCCCATTCTAACTGATGGGAGGTGATACCTCATTGTAGTTTTGATTTGCATTTCTCTAATAATTAATGATGTTGAGAAGCTTTTCATGTTCCTCTTGGCCATCTGTATGTCTTCTTTGGAGAAATGTCTATTTAGGTCTTCTGTCCATTTTTGGATTGGGTTGTTTGTTTTTTTTTAATATTGAGCTGCATGAGCTGTTTATATATTTTGGAGATTAATCCTTTGCTTGTTGATTAATTTGAAAATATTTTCTCCCATTCTGCAAGTTGTCTTTTCGCCTTGTTTATGGTTTCCTTTGTTGTGCAAAAGCTTTGAAGTTTCATTAGGTCCCATTTGTTTATTTTTGTTTTTATTTCCATTACTCTAAGAGGTGGATCAAAAAAGATCTTGCCAGCCTTCCCTGGTGGTGCAGTGGTTGAGAGTCTGCCTGCCGATGCAGGGGACACGGGTTCGTGCCCCGGTCCGGGAGGATCCCACATGCCATGCTGTGCCCATGAGCCGTGGCTGCTGAGCCTGCATTTCTGGAGCCTGTGCTCCACAACGGGAGAGACCACAGCACTGAGAGCCCTGCATACTGCAAAAGAAAAGAAAAAAGAAAAAAAAATCTTGCTGTGATTTTTGTCAAAGAGTGTGCTTCCTATGTTTTCTTCTAAGAGTTCTATAGTGTGCAGTCTTACATTTAGATCTGTAATCCATTTTGAGTTTATTTTTGTGTATAGTGTTAGGGAGTGTTCTAATTTCCTTCTTTTACATGTAGCTGTCCAGTTTTCCCAGCACAACATATTGAACAGACTGTCTTTTCTATATTGTATATCCTAGCTTCCTTTGTCATAGATTAGTTGACCATAGGTGCATGGGTTTATCTCTGGGCTTTTTCTCCTGTTCCAATGATCTATATTTCTGATTTTGTGCCAGTACCATATTGTCTTGATTACTGTAGCTTTGTAGTATAGTCTGAAGTCAGGGAGTCTGATTCCCCTAGCTCTTTGGGGTCTTTTGTGTCTCCATACTGCTTTGGCTCAAGACTGCTTTGGCTATTTGGGGTCTTTTGTGTCTCCATACAAATTTTAAGATTTTTTGTTCTAGTTCTGTAAAAAATGCCATTGGTAATTTGATAGGGATTGCACTGAATCTGTAGATTGCTTTTGGTAATATAGTCGTTTTCACAATATTGATTCTTCCAATCCAAGAACATGGTATATCTCTTCATCTGTTGGTATCATCTTTAATTTCTTTCCTCAGTGTCTTATAGTTTTCTACATACAGGTCTTTTGTCTCCCTAGGTAGGTTTATTCCTAGGTATTTTATTCTTTTTGTTTCAGTGATAAAGGGGAGTGTTTCCTTAATTTATCTTTCAGATTTTTCATCAGTAGTGTATAAGAATGCAAGAGATTTCTCTGCATTAATTTTGTATCCTGCAACTTTACCAAATGCATTGATTAGCTCTAGTAGTTTTCTGGTGGCACCTTTAGGATTCTCTATGTGTAGTATCATTTCATCCACAAACAGTGACAGTTTTACTTTTTCTTTTCAAATTTGTATTCCTTTTATTTTTTTTTCTTCTTCTCTGATTGCCATGGCTAGGACTTCCAAAACTATGTTGAATAATAGCGGCAAAAATGGGCACCCTTGTCTTGTTCCTGATCTTATAGGAAATGTTTTCAGTTTTTCACCACTGAGAATGATGTTTGTTGTGGGTTTGTTGTATATGGCCTTTATTGTGTTGAGGTAGGTTCCCTCTATGCCCACTTTCTGGAGAGTTGTATCATAAATTGTTGTTGAATTTTGTCAAAAGCTTTTTCTGCATCTATTGAGATGATCATATGGTTTTTATTCTTCAGTTTGTTAATATGGTGTATCACATTGATTGATTCGTGTATATTGATGAATCCTTGCATCCCTGAGGTAAATCCCACTTGATCATGGTGTATGATCCTTTTAATATGTTGTTGAATTCTGTTTGCTGGTATTTTGTTGAGGATTTTTGCATCTATATTCATCAGTTATATTGGTCTGTAATTTTCTTTTTTTGTCATATCTTTTGTCTAGTTTTGGTATCAGGGTGATGGTGGCCTCATAGAATGAGTTTGGGAGTGTTCCTTCCTCTGCAATTTTTTGGAAGAGTTTGAGATGGACGGGTGTTAGCTCGCCTCTCAGTGTTTGATAGAATTCACCTGTGAAGCCTTCTGGTCCTGGACTTTTGTTTATTGGAAGATTTTTAATCACAGTTTCAATTTCATTACTTGTGATTGCTCTCTTCATATTTTCTATTTCTTCCTGGCTCAGCCTTGGAGGGTTATACCATTCTAAGAATTTGTTCATTTCTTCCAGGTTGTCCATTTTATTGGCATAGAGTGCCTGTATTAGTCCCTTAGGATGCTTTGTATTTCTGCAGTATCTGTTGTAACTTCTCCTTTTTCATTTCTAATTTTATTGATTTGAGTCCTCTCCCTCTTTTTCTTGATGATTCTGGCTAATGGTTTATTAATTTTGTTTATCTTCTCAAAGAACCAACTTTTAGTTTTATTGGTCTTTGCCTTTGTTTTCTTTGTTTCTGTTCATTTATTTCTGCTCTGATCTTTATGATTTCCTTCCTTCTGCTAACTTTGGGTCTTGTTTGTTCTTCTTTCTCTTAATTCCTTTAGGTGTAAGGTTAGATTGTTTATTTGAGATTTTTCTTGTTTCTTGTGGTAGGCTTGTATTTCTATAAACTTCCCTCTTAGTACTGCTTTTTCTACATCCCATAGGTTTTGGATAGTTGTGTTTTCATTGTAATTTGTCTCTAGGTATTTTTTCATTTCCTCTTTTATTTCTTCAGTGATCTATTTCTTCAGTTATTTAGTAATGTATTGTTTAGCCTCCATGTTTTTTTTTTTCCCTGTAACTGATTTCTAATCTCATAGCATTGCTTGATATGATTTCAATTTTCTTAAATTTACTGAGGCTTGATTTGTGACCCAAGATGTGATCTATTCTGGAGAATGTTCCATGCACAGTTGAGAAGAAAGTGTAATCTGCTGTTTTTGAATGGAATGTCCTATAAATATCAATTAAATCTATCTGGTCTATTGTGTCCTTTAAATCTTGTGTTTCCTTCTTAATTAAGTGAGGTGTTGAAGTCCCCCACTCTGATTGTGTTACTTTTGATTTCCTCTTTTATGGTGGTTAACAGTTGCCTTATGTATTGAGGTGCTCCTATGTTGGGTGCATATATATTTATAATTGTTACACCTTCTTCTTGGATTGATCCCTTGATCATTATGTAGTGTCCTTCGTTGTCTATTGTAACATTCTTTATTTTTAAAGTCTATTTTATCTGATATGAACATTGCTACTACAGCTTTCTTTTGATTTCCATTTGCATGGAATATCTTTTCCCATTCCCTCACTTTCATATTGTATGTGTCCCTAGGTTTGAAGTGGGTCTCTTGTAGAGACCATATATATGGGAGTGATTTTTGTATCCATTCAGTGAACCTCTGTCATTTGGTTGGAGCATGTAATCCATTTACATTTTAGGTAATTTTCTATATGTATGTTTCTATTACCATTTTCTTAATTGTTATGGATTTGTTTTTGTAGGTCCTTTTCTTCTCTTGTGTTTCCCACTTAGAGAAGTTCCTTTAGCATTTGTTTTAAAGCTGGTTCGGTGGTGCTGAATTCTTTTAGTTTTTGCTTATCTGTAAAGTTTTAATTCTCAGTTGAATCTGAATGAGATCCTTGCTGGGTAGTGTAATCTTGGTTGTAATTTTCTCCCTTTCATCACTTTAAATATATCATGCCACTCCCTTCTGGCTTGTAGAGTTTCTCCTGAGAAATCAGCTGTTCACCTTATGGGAGTTCCCTTGTATGTTATTTGTCATTTTTCCCTTGCTGCTTTCAATAATTTTTCTTTGTCTTTAATTTTTGCCTATTTGATTACTATGTGTCTCGGCATGTTTCTCCTTGGGTTTATCCTGTATGGGACTCTCTGCGTTTCCTGGACTTTGGTGGCTATTTCCCTTCCCATATTAGGGACGTTTTCAACTATAATCTCTTCAAATATTTTCTCGGGTCCTTTCTCTTTCTCTTCTCCTTCTGGGACCCCTATAATGTGAATGTTGTTGTGTTTAATATTATCCCAGAGGTCTGTTAGGCTGTCTTCATTTCTTTTCATTCCTTTTTTCTTTATTCTGTTCTGCAGCAGTGAATTCCACCATTCTGTCTTCCAGGTAACGTATCCATTTTTCTGCCTCAGTTATTCTGCTCTTGATTCCTTCTAGTCAATTTTTCATTTCAGTTATTTTTTGTTCATCTCTGTTTGTTGTTTAATTTTTCGAGGTGTTTGTTCTTTCATTTTTCTTGGTCTTTGTTAAACATTTCTTGCATTTTCTCGATATTTGCCTCCATTGTTTTTCCAAGGTCCTGGATCATCTTCACTATCAGTATTCTGAATTCTTTTTCTGTAGATTTGCCTATTTCTACTTCATTTAGTTGTTTTTCTGGTGTTTTATCTTGTTCCATCATCTGGTACATAGCCTTCTGCCTTTTCATCTTGTCTGTCTTTCTGTGAATGTGGTTTTTATTCCACAGGTTGCAGGATTGTAATTTTTCTTGCTTCTGCTGTCAGCCCTCTGGTGAATGAGGCTATCTAAGAGGCTTGTGGAAGTTTCCTGATGGGAGTAACTGGTGATGTGTAGAGCTGGATGTTGCTCTTGTGGGTAGAGCTCAGTAAAACTTTAATCCACCTGTCTGCTGATGTGTGGGGCTGGGTACCCTCCCTGTTGGTTGTTTGGCCTGAGGAACCCAACACTGGAGCCTACCCTGCTCTTTGGTGGGGTTAATGTTGGACTCTGGGAGGGCTCACACCAAGGAGTACTTCCCAGAACTTCTGCTGCCAGTGTCCTAGTCCTCACAGTGAGCCACAGACAATCCTGCCTCTGCAGGAGACCCTCCAACACTAGCAGGTTGGTCTGGTTCAGTGTCCTATGTGGTCACTGCTCCTTCCCCTGGATCCCAATGCACACACTACTTTGTGTGTGCCCTCCATGAATGGAGTCTCTCTTTCCCCCAGTCCTGTCAAAGTCCTGCAGTCAAATCCCACTAGCCTTCAAAGTCTGATTCTCTAGGAATTCCTCCTCCCACTGCTGGACCCCCAAGTTGGGAAGTCTGACGTGGGACTCAGAACCTTCACTTCAGTGGGTGGACTTCTGTGTATAAGTGTTCTCCAGTTTGTGAGTCACCCACCCAGAGGTTATGGATTTTGATTTTATTGTGATTGTGCCCCTCTTACTGTCTCATTGTGGCTTCTCCTTTGTTTTTGGATGTGGGATATCTTTTTTGGTAAGTTCTAGTGTCTTCCTGTAGATAATTGTTCTGCAGTTAGTTGTGATTCCGGTGCTCTTGCAAGAGGGAGTGAGTGCACATCCTCCTATCTGCCATCTTGAACCAATCTCCTCAATACGTAGTTTCTTAAAGTGAAATTTGAAGTTCTTTGAAATAAATGACATAACTGCTAGAGAAATATATATCTACCTGTGCAGATTATATGTGCTATAATTCACTGTCACATTCATAAAGTATTCTATTACCACATGATTTATTGTTACTTGACTTTATTTCATGATAAGTGCAGGTATAAATATAGATATGACTATAGATGTATGTATGAAGATAAAGGTATAGAAATTGGCCTGTAAAACTTTACTTTGTTCTTCAACATCATATCATACTGAAATTTCTCACATTGTATGGGTGAATAATGCCCTGGAGATATTTTAACCATGAATTAAATATCAATCTTTAAAACCCTGGTGATGAGTGACGATGTACTCAGCACAGTAAATGTTTCTAGCCCTAGCTAAAAAAAAAAAAAAAAAAAAAAAAAAAAATTGATTGATTCATCTTTATGGTGAAAAATGAAGGAAAGAAAACATAAAAAGACTAGCTCTGCATTAAAGTACTCTAGTCAAATCTAAACCTGATATCTGTGAAGATTCAGTTTGTAAAGACTGCTGACAAACCATCCTAGGCATGGGTGTTCTGTTTAACCAAATTTGTTGTTTTTAGGTTGCTCAGGGCTGAAAAGGAAATTTCTAGAAGCATGTTTATGTCTTCATTTCCTCCTGCACTCCAGAAAGATGATCATTTGTACTCTCTCAGAGATTGAAGAGAATCAGATTTGTGATCTAATTTGCCTTATCCTGGTTGCATAGAATGCATGTTAGGTATTGTATTCATAGCAGCAGTGTATATACTGCTGTATATGGGAAATTTCTAATCATACCTACTAAATTTTGTCTTTCAAGTTTAGTCACCATTATGATAAGAATAAGCTAAAGCTAAACTGCATATTAAGAAAAAAACTGACAGTTTTTGATTTTTCTTAAAATCACTATTAGCCATCCTCTACTCAGACATCTAGATTTATTCTAATTAAGAAAAAAAATTTAACTTTTCTTAAAGAAGGCAACAGGGGAAAAAAAAAGTTTGTATGAGTTTTTGAATTTCTCTGCCTGCAAAGCAATCTTTAAGCTTGCCAAATGGTCCATCTTCTTGAGAGGGGGTGGGCACTAAGCAAAAAATGTGGTTGGAGAGCAGCAGAAGTGAGCATCACATCAAAGGAAAACCAGTTAAACTGATTAAACCTCTAGGAAGGAACACTGAAGGAGGACAGGACTGTTTATGCAGATGTGTTTTCCCTTAAAAAGCCTTGTGTGCCTTAGATGTGAATCTTAATCCTTAGAAATAGGCATAGAACTAATGTTTTCAAATAGCATATCTCTCTAATTTTCTATGTAGATCCACCGACATTGCCATTTCCCTAATTGGATAAAGTGTCTATTAGGTGAAACCATACAGTACTAACATTTTTTTTTAAAATAGCAAAATAACCAGAACTCTGCATTCAAATGAGAACTTTGCTTTAGAGTCCTTGGCTTGCAAAAATTCTAACTTTAATGATCAAGATATGTTTGCAACTTCTCATATATGTAATGAACACTGTTTGCTGAGTACTATCCTCAGTACTGAAATTATGATAAAATTAAAAGGGTGGAGCTAAAGTATATTTCCTGGAGTTGTCACATATTGAAGATGCTTAAATTATCACATAAGTAAAACCATACATTTCAATAGACTCGTGTGTGTATGTGTGTGTGTGTGTGTGTGTGTGTGTGTGTGTGTGTGTGTTTTCAACAGACTTTGTCTTTTACTAAGAAAATGATCAGGATTTAGAGTTAGAAGCTCTGGGGAAAAATGTGTTAGGAACAGCAGGACCAAATGGAAAGAGATTTCACAAAGAACTAGCCTTGGACTATTGCTGACAAGATTCTTACATTAGGATACGAAGCTGTAGAAGGGTGTTGCCTCCACATTGATAAAAGACTTTTTATGTAATATTTCTCACCTATAAAATGAAAGTATCACTTTTCTATCTGTACTTTGCTAGAATTACCTGGAGAATGTAAATGAGGAGATGTATGGGTAAGTGTTTTATAAAATAAGAGTTATACAAATATTACGTATAAATAATCAAAAATGTAAAAGCAGTACTTAATAGATTGTGGACAAAGGGTCCACAGAGATCCAAAGTAGGTGTGTTAAGTCTTCATGAATATGGGAAAGCTTGGATTGGGAGATGAAAGAATGGAGGCGCAAGGTTGTAGAAAGGGGATGGGGAGGCTAGTTTGACTGAGATGATCATATGTGAGAAGGTTCTGAGGACCACCGTGCTTGTTTATTTCACTGAATGTCAATCAGCAGCTCGTGCAGCATGGAGCAGATCTGTTCTAGAGATTTCCCTCTCAGACACACATCAGCTTTGAAATGCTAATTTCTTCCCTAGGTTATATTGTAGAATATAATTTCCTGTAACCTTCTAACCATTTGACTCTCAGTAGGGAAGTGTGAACCCTGTATACTCACTAATCATTCAACATTGTTCATAAAAGGCTATAGAAGCACCATTTCTCCATTATTGACAGTGTAGTCTGGACTTTGTTATCATCATTTACATATATATCATCTAAAATAAGTATAACTTGCTTTCTCCTTTAAGCAATATATCTTTGACTCTGACTCTGCTATGTACTAACTATTGAACTGTGGACAAATTGAACTCTCTATGCCTCGATTTTTTGTGTTTGGAAAATGGAGGTAATAATTGAATAATTCCTTCCTTATAGACTGCTATAAGCATTAATTGAAATAATACTGTTAAAGATAATAGCCATCACTCAGAAAATGTTATCTGTTATTATACATAATGGTAATTCTAATAACACTTGCTCTAGGTCTAGTGCAGGTGATAATATTTTATACAAACACTTTCATATGAACCTGGTTCATATAGATTGTGATAATAATGAATGCAGTCTCCCTAAAGAAATGGCTTATCAAAGATATTCTCAATATTCTATCTTATTGAAGGTGGATGCTAGCCAGGATGAACAACTGGGAAATTGTGAAAGTGACTAAAAATATTTTACAGATAGGATCTCACAACGTCTTTTGTGAGCTTCTTGTGATTGGCAAGTATTTAGACTTACTGGTCTTTGAATCTCAGCTGACTACTGTCCACTCAGTGCCTATGATATAATGAAGTAAGAGACTCTGAAGACATGAAAAGGAATCTAGCAGGACTGAGGAGCTTTGCACAGATTGCTGTAACTTTCTTACCTCATTCACTGTGCCTTTAAAATAAAAATACACTTACAGGAAGACAATATAAGAGAATACTACCCATAACTTTGGAAAAAGGAAAGTTCTTTCTAAGCAACACAAGAATAACAGAAATTCCAAAGAAAATATTTACAAGATTTCATGTCTGAAAATGAAAAGCTCAAATGATGAGACTCAGAAAGACAAAAATGAAATGACAGACTATATGAAATGATATCTATATCTCAAAGACAGGGTTATTATAAATACTTTAATAGTTGGTATAAATCAGTGTTTTAAAAGGGCAAAAATTGACTGTAGGTAATTCACAGAAAGAATTTAAAATGATTATTCAACATGAGAAAAAAATATTTAATGTCACTCAACAAAAATTCAAACAAAATATTCTATATACCACTTATTAAATTGGTAAGAATTAAAAGGAATAATAAAAGCCAGTGCTATAAAAAAAAAAAAATGGCCTTTGACAATCTTGCACATTTATTTCCTTTCATTCCTAGGCTAAAGACTAGTATTTGCTATGGTAGACAAGTAAAGGTAGAAATGGGCAGCACTGGAACGTATAAATTGAATTATTTTTTGAAAATAATGTCTTACTGAGGATTTTTTAAAACCTCACTAAGATGTTACTTTCCAATACTCTGAAGTCATAGACTGGAGTTACTGGAAAGAACATTTCTAATCAAAATAAAGAATAACATATTTTTGCAATCTTTTAAAAAGTACTTTATCATTATTTTTAAAAGAAATAAAAATCAGGCACTATAGAAATGTTTGAAAAGCAAACAAAAGAATCACCTCTAATTTCAACATCCAAAAATGACTTCAAGTTTTATCTTTTAAAATCCAGTTGTACTGTATCTCTAAATAAATGAAATTGATTTGTTTCAAATTGCTTTATAACCTCTTTTATTCAACAATTAATTGTGAAAGTTTTATATGTCAATAACTATAGATCTTCATAATTGTAATGGTTGCATAGTATCCCATTATATGAACGTAGCCTACATTACTTAACTAAGCTTCTATTGATGGATATTTGAATTAATTCCTAAAGAGTAGCTCTTTAAAATTAGACCTGACAGGCTTCCAAGTAACTGAGCACTCCATTAATGAAAGATATTCAAGAGAGAATGATGGAATCAATTGTAAGATAATAGTATGACTTGATCAACTCTGAGATTCTTTTAGACACCAAAATACTGTTATACTAGGTGCACAGGGTTGAAATAGTGCCCCCAACTTCCTCTCTCCCAAATTCACATCCTTCGCAGAACCTTAGAATGTGATCATACTGGGAAATATGGTTTTCGCAGATGTAATTAGTTAAGATGTGGTCATACTGGAGCAGGATGGGCCTTAAATGTAATATGATCAGTGTCCTAATGAGAGAAAAGACACACAGAGACACAGACACACGAGGGGAGAACACGATGTGAGGATGGAGACCAAGATTGGAGTGATTCATCTGTAAGCCAAGGAACACCAAGGATTGCCAACACCAGAACTTAAAAGGGAGGCATGGGGAATTCCCTAGAGGTCCACTGGTTAGGACTTTGTGCTTCTACTGCAAGGGTCATGGGTTCGATCCCCTGATAAAGGAATGGCACAGACAGAAAAAACATAAAGGGGGGTGGGATGCTTGGAACTGATGCTCCCCTGGAGACCTCAGAGAAAGCACAGCCCTGTGATACTTTGATTTCTATCCTCCAGAAGTGTGAGAGAATACATTTCTGTGTTTAAAGCCACTCAGTCTGTGGCAATCCATTATGGCAGCCTTAGGAGACTAATAGATGAGGTAAATTTTGGTAGACTGGCTATGAAATGGGTGTGAACAGATCCTCACCAGAGTCTTATGCTCAAGGAATTCATGCCCAGCTGCTGGAATAGAACTCGAGGCAGAAAGAGCTAAAACATGGCTCTAGCTGTGAAATTCTGTTTGTTTGTGAGCACTGAGAATCTAGAGAAGAGTGGCTAATAAAAAGAAAAGTAAACTCTGAGGTAGGAGCTAGTCTAGTCTCTTCCTGGGCATCCTTGACTTGAAGCATCCTGAGGAGTATTTCATAACACTTTCCTTTAGGCAGGGCACTGAATTACACACTGCACCAGGGAAAAACCATGAAGAATTAGGCTTCGGGCCAAACTTGGTAAAATTACATTTTTTCTTCTCTTTAAATCAGTCGTGTTAGACCCCTTTTCAGGTATCATCCCAGTCACTAGCATCTTGGAACTGCTTGCCAAGAGGAGTGGCACAGCCAAAAGGCCACGCTGTTAGGTAAGAGGAGGTCAAGGAAGCCAAGTTGGGCTAATCAGATGGGCTCTTCTGTGAACTTGTAAATGACCAAGAGACAGAGACACATGGCAGAACCCTATAGAGAAAGTCCACTAACTTTACTACTCAGGTTCAGGTTATGGCCTTGATACTTTCCTAGGTCCAATTTAATCACCCTTCTTCAGATTCTGTGAACTCCTTTCCTATCCTCTCAGTAAACATCCTTTTCCACCGAAGCTACCTCGAGTTGGTATATCAATCAGCTACTTTTATACAGTACACAACTACAGTGTCTCTGGAACAGACAGCAATCAGCATCGATTTACCTTGGGAGGGTGCAGGTTAGCAGGGGTGAGCTAATCTAGGCTGGGCTTAGCTGAGTGTATCTGGTGTTTCCTCCTATTTCTTGTCCTCCTCCTGGGGTCAGCGGGCTAGCCGAAGCATGTTTTTCTCATGAGAAGAGAAGCAGTCAAGAGGACAATGGAATAAGGAAGACTCCCTGAGGTTTATGCTGTGAGCTGGCATGCTTGCACTTCCTCATTCTGTTGGCCAAAGCAGGCCCCATAGGCCAATGGGGATCCCATCCACAGTAACAGGCCACGCTACAGGGTTATATGGCAAAGGGCATAGATAGAGATAGGAAAGAAGAATTGGACTGACTTCCTGTTATTGCAACTAAAGGGGTTCCTAACTAATATAGACTCGGGTTACTTTCCATTATAAGTTAAGCATCATTTATAATTTTATCTCTCCAATGTCTAAAGACATCTTGAAAAATTAAAAAAACAAAAACCTCTTTTCTCTCCCATGGTGTCTGGGATGAGCGATGGTTTGCCTTCCTCTCTTCCCCACTGGAGTAAGGAGATGAATCTTGCTTTTCTTCAAAATGTTTATTTTTCATAAAAGAAAAAAATCTGTACTGCTGGTTACTCTTAGTTCTTCCCACAATTTAGCATTTCAAACATTTGGAATTGCTTTGGCTGAAAAGGAAAAAAAGAAGTTTAAAAATGTTCGCTGGCAATGTTCTAACATATTGTAAAACAAACAAAACTGAGGCCCTGGCCACCCATGCTGGGATCGCCGCCTGGGCCTATGTGAATAGTCAAAACCCTCTCACAGGGACTGTATGTATTTCTCTGGAAAATCTGAGCAGGGGACAGCAAAGATGCCTCATGCTGATATCTGGGCTTTAGCCACTATCTGTTCCATCTCTTCCTGTACCTATACTAGCTTTAACTTTAGGGTGATTATTATTATTACTTTTTTAATCAACTTCAAATGTTAATGGAAAAGACTAAGAGCTTGTGTTTAAGAATCAGTTAGCTTTTTGTTTACATTTTGGCTCTGCCACTTTCTGGCTGTATAGCTTTAGATAACTTAACCTCCCTGTACTTCAGTTTCCTGAGAGAAAAAAAGATTATCATACCCCCTTCCAACAGCTGTGAAATCAAGAAAGCAATGTTTGCCAAGCTTCTGGCATATAGCAAGCCCTCCAAAAATGGATTTAGTGGGAGGAGATGTTACACAGTTATTAGTCAGCTTTCGCTGACCACAACGAAGACTTCTGTTTCACCCCCTTTTCATATTGCTCAAGGCCCACTGTGGGCTCTGCTCCACATCTTCATGTTGGCATCCAGAGGAAGGAGCAGTACTTGCATGTTGGCTTTCCTATAGCAGAGAAAAAATGAAAGATGGCGGAAACACACACAACCCTTAAAACCCGTGCTCACATTACATTGCCCACAGCCAGTCATGTTGCCAGGCCTACCTCCAGTTAAATGAGAAACACAGAAAAGGTCCCACAGGGACAGATCCAGTTCAGAGGATGGGATGCAAATATTTTTACAAACAGGCCCCATATTCCAGCAGATTTGCCTATTTGTGAGATATCCAACATTTGTGAGTGGAAACTGCATGGGAAATGGGAAACGTGGCTTCGGTTCCTGATCATGCCCTTGGACTAACACTGGGCTCCCTGGCACTCAGCTTTTTCATTTCAAACAACAAGTTATTTACTACTCTATGATGTAAATGTTCAGAAAAATTTATTTATTTATTTATTTATTTATTTATTTATTTATAGCTAGAGGATAGAATTAATTTTGACATATGAACATGTGGGGAAAATTTTATTTAAAAAAATCAGAGGATGTATTATGGCAAGAGACTAGCACTGAGCAAGTTTGTGTACCAGGAGGGAATGTGAGGAGTGGCTGTGATTGTTCATCTATCAAGCACTGAACATGCACTGGACACTGTCCTAGGCTCCTGTGATGCATCAAGTTAGAGAAGAGAGAAAAATCCATACCCTTTTTTGCTGTACACCTGAAACTAACACAGCATTGTAAGTCAACTATGCTCCAATAAAAATTAAAAAATAAAATATAAGAAAGTAAAATAAAAGGAAGAAAGAAAGAAAGAGAAAGAAAGAAAGAAAGAAAGAAAGAAAGAAAGAAAGAAAGAAAGAAAGAAAGAATCTTTTCTCAAGGGACTGAATGGCCAAGTATCTTTTCTTCTAGGACAGTGTTGAGAGCTGTGAAATATATTTTATTTTATGACCCAGTACATACGTGTTAATGCATACATATGAATGAAATAAAATGTGTATTTATTATTTTTGTTTGTTTGTTTTGGTTTGGTTTGGTTTTTTTTTGTGGTACGCGGGCCTCTCACTGCTGGAGCCTCTCCCGCTGCGGAGCACAGCCTCCGGACGCGCAGGCCCAGCGGCCATGGCTCACGGGCCCAGCTGCTCCACAGCATGCAGGATCCTCCCGGACCAGGGCACGAACCCGCGTCCCCTGCATCGGCAGGCGGGCTCCCAACCACCGCGCCACCAGGGAAGCCCGAAATAAAATGTTTATGAAATAAAAAAGAAATCCCCACCCTCTGAGAGTATATTCTAGTGGGAAAGATAGACCAAAAATAAATCAGTAAATAGAATAAGAAGCATAGTGATTTGGATAAAAGAATCGAGCAGGGCAAGGAGGATTTGGAGTTTAAGGGTGGAGAGGGAAGAATCAGGGCACGTGATTTAGCTCAGTCAGGGTAAGCTTCATTTGAAAAGAGATTTTTGAGCAAAGACTTTAATAAGTGGGGACAGTGGGTCTCATATAACGAGAAAAGCCAGGGGGAGACGGCTGTGCCTGCTGTGTTAGAAGAACAACAAAGAGGTCAGTGTGGGTAAAACTAGGTGAGCAACGGGGCAAGTAGTAGGGGAATTCTGAGAGATTAAGGGAGAGGACGGTGCAGGCAAAGGGCTCGAAGAGCCCTTGAAAGGCATTTAGCTTTTACCATCAGTGGATTGGTGAGGCTATGGTGGATACTGAGAAGACCAGCTGTGTGAACTGACTTACTTTTTAGAAGGTCAGTCTGTATATAATGATGGGAATACATTGTTGAAGTCGCGATCGGAATCAGGAATACCAGTTCCGAGGCTGTTGGGCTTCCCACACAGTGGATGGCAGTGCCTTGGGCTGGGTGCTAGCTGTGATGCTAGCTGTGAACATGGAGAGAAATGAGCAGGATCCAGAGACATTTGATGGGACAGCCAATACAATTTGTTTGGATGACTTGAATTAGAGCCCCAGAAGAGCAGTTTTAAGGAGGGAGATGAGGAGTTAATTATGCTCATCTAATATTTGAGCTGTTTGCTGTACATGCAACGGCCAATGCTGAGTAGGCATTTGGATTTCAGAAGAGAGCTCTGCTCAGAAGATACACATTTGAGAGCTATTGAAACATAGTTGGTATTTAAATGATGAGACTGGCTATGCTATCAAGGGAGTGACTGTAGACAGAAAAGAAAATTTGAGTCATGGAACCTGTCTTAATTTCTCAGGGCTGCCACAACAAAATACCATATACTGCAGGGGCTGAAAACAACAGAAATTTCCTACCTCATGGTTCTGGAGGCCGGAAGTCTGAAATCGAGATGTGGACAGGACCATGCTCCCTCTGAAATCTGTAGGATTTCTCCTCTCCTGTGTCTCTCTCTGTGTCTCTTCTCTTCTTCTTATGAGGGCACAAGTCATGTTGGAGTAAAGGTCCACCCTATGGGTCGTCTTAACTAGTGACCTCATTTTAACTAATGACATATACCATGGCCCTATTTTTATATAAGTTCATATTCTTAAGTACTGCGGGTTAGGATTTCAACATCTTTTGAGAGGGAGGCACAATTGACCTATAGCAGGGCCTTTAAATTTTAAAGGAAATGAAATACACACTGTCTTAAACTCCTGAAGACATTGTGCCCCTCTGTTCATGTGTTTAAGCCCTAATCCCCAATGTGACTATATTGGGTAATTAAGGTTAAATGAGTCATAAAGATAGGACACTAATCCCATAGGAACAGTGTCCTTATAAGAAAAGGAAGAGACACCAGACAGCCCTCTCTCTCCCTACATCTCTACATGTGCACAGAGAAAAAACCATGTGAGGACACAGGTAGAAGACAGCCATCTACAAACCAGAAAGAAAGGTCTCACCAGCAACCAACACTGTTGGTGCCTTAATCTTGGACTTACAGTCCAAGAACTATGAGAAAATAAATTTCTGTTACTTAAGCCACCTAGTCTCTGGTATTGTTTTAGGGCAGCCCTAGCTGGCTAATACACCAACCTTTAGTTTCTTTATCCTTCTGACCAATCCTAGAATTTCTGTTGTGCTATACCTGCTACATTACACATGGTAGGCATCCAATACATATTTGTCATTTGATCTTTCGACACATTTCATTTTCCACGGGACTACTTAAATACACCTTTGAACAGGAAGGGCAAGACAAGAAAATCTAATTTGGAAAACTTACACAAGAAAGAGGAAAAGCTACATGTGTAAAGCTGTTACCCTGTGATTATAAAACCACAGAACTCCTTAATAAGCCTTCAAACTCTGAGAGATAAAGAAATGGCATCTTAACAATGGAAGAGCACTTCAAGGATATTAAAAATGACCTCCATGCTCCACCTGCAAGATAAAAGAAAGAGTTGCTCAAGTGGTTTCAGATAACTTTTCTGCAGGTGACAAGAGCATCCATCCTTCCCTTTGTTCAGTCTAGAGAGCTGGTGTGGAGCAATAAGTTCCCTGGTTGGTGAGAACACAGGTTTAGGGGGCCCCCACCCTTCAACAGACGCTATATACAAGACCCGGCGTGTTCTGCTCCTTGCCTGGCAGACCTATACCTGGTCACTCTGATATTTACATGCCTCTATCATTTTACTTGGTCAGGATAAAGGAAATAGGAAATAGGGCATTTTTATTATAGTTGGACCTCCATATCCATGGGTTTGGCATCAACAGATTCCACCAACAATGGATGGAAAAAATGCGGGAAAAAAAATTTCAGAAAATTCCAAAAAGCAAAACTTGAATTTGCTGCATTCAGGCCACTATTTGCATAACACTTGAATTTTATTTACAACTATTTACATAGCATTTACATTATATTAGGTATTATAAGTAATCTAGAGACGATTGAAAGTATATGGAGGATGTGCATAAGTTATATGCAAATACTATTTCACTTTATATAAGGGACTTGGGCATGTTTGCAGTTTGGTATGTGTGGGAGTCCTGGAACTAATCCCTCATGGACACCGGCAGACAACTATTTTTTTTTAATGGATAAAGGGAAAATTCCTAGAATGTACTTTAGCTAGAGGTTAAAGTTAACAGGTTTTATCAGTGATCAGTATTTTGTTTTTCTCCATTTCTGCCTGACTTGCCAGATTGCTCTTGGCAAGAAAGGTAAATAGCTATGGTTTGAGATGTGATATTGTGACTCTGTTCTACATGTTGAGCAGTGTCTAAAAAAATAGATATGAACTGGATCTTCCTCTTTGGATTGGAATTTATTGTTGTCTTCTTATTCTTTCCTCTGTGTGTGTGTGTATGTGCACATGCATGTGTGTCTACCCACAGTTTAATGAGGTTATGTCACCAAGGGAGGCATGTGATGTTTCCGTTCTGCAATGCTGCCAGCTCAGCTCTTCTATCTGGGGCCTCTCATTTAGAAGCCTTACTAAGTTGTTTCAATTACTTTGTCGGGCTTAAGTTGGCAGCAAATAGGAGGATTTTTTTTTTCCTTCTAAGGTGAGATTACATTTAAATGATAATAATAAATGCCAAAATAATGTGAATGCCTATGCCAAAAGGGGTGATGCCCTTCTTGGCTGACCGGGTTTCCACTGGGTACTTGTCATAACTTATCAGCTGTAATCCTTGTGTGGAGCATAGCAAAGGACTCCCAGGTTGATGAGAGGATGCCCTTAAGCAGACCCTGGGTCATGAGGCTGCTCAACACCTGTAGTTTGGGGGGCTTCTTTCTCTTAGTTATTTCTGTGGTCGAACTCAGCCTCATCTTGTTTCAGTAAATGTCTTTAACTCTTGTCTATTTTCTACCGTTATTCACTCTCTAACCTCCCTTGTTTCACCGCTTGAAGAATTTTACCTTTGCAAGGCCACTTCAAAGATGCTGTGGTTCCTTTCACTAAAAATAGAATGTCTGTTTTATATAAAATCCCTTTCCACATAGCCTCACCCACATTTGCCTGTTTTCTTTGACAAAGGTCAGATCTTAAAATAATTAGTCTAGGATGAGGGAAAAGGGAGGGACAGCAATGTCAGAGTTACTTTGCAAGAAAAAAAACAAAACAAAACAGTAATTTGATGTTAACATTTCATATGTTTTAAAATTATAAAATGAGCTTAGAGACAAGAGCACTATACACATGATTCACCCCAGTCTTATCTGATTGCTATGTATACATACAGATATGTTTTCAAAACTCTTCGGTTATTTTGTGTAGGTGCACATACTGAGATATTATCTACATGTCTGAAGTGATTAAGGTAGAACATCAGTTGTGAATAAAATTTTCTCCATTCCTGAGTTGCAAAGGAATAGTCTCTTGTGTCTGCTGCCTTTTGAAGAATTCTAAGTGGATTTATTATTTTATATGGTAAATGTATTGATCTTTTAATTTTTAAATAAACATATTCTGTTTCTATCTTTGTGAATTTTGAAATATTAATGGTTATACTTCTTAGTGAGTTCTAAAAATTCTTACAGGAGTCTTTACCTTGAAGGAAGATCTTAGAAAATTCTCTTAAAATTAGACATCTAGAAAGCCTAGAGATGGCAAGATAGGACTCCTGAAAAGAGAAAAGAGCATATGGCAATGAGTAAGGATGTTGAAAGATAGGTACTTCATCTTCTTTGCGTCTGAATACAGAAATCTTTTACTTTTATAAAGCTCATATGTCTATGTAGTTCCAGCAAAGTCAAAGGAACCAAATTTCTATTGGTCTAATTTGCAAGGCAAAATGCTAGGATTAATACTTTGAAGTCACCTTTAAATTCCAACTTGAAACAGACTGTCTGTCATTCACAGTGGTCCAATGGCTACAAACTTCTTTGCAGTCAATGCATTTACATTTTGTACTTTCAAGGAAACAACGCTTTGTGAAATTAATTAAACTTCCTGGTGAAAATCATCAAAGTTCAGGTTATCTTTGGATGTAATTTGAGGCTCTCCTATTTGAGTTTCACAAACAAGATGAATCAGTCCAGTCTGGGAGTGTTTGCTCCCATCCTATCATTCCTAAACTCTACTCTTATAACTAATGTATTCAATACTGGTTTTATGGAATGTTGGATTAATGATGAGCAGACACTAAACTTGTTTGTTTTTCAAAGTTGCTTCAGATGATCCAGTAAGTTTCAAGACCTCATTTGGAACAAGGAATCACACTTATCCTATAAAATTGCATAACCTCATGAGGCCTTTCTTTTCAAAAGCTAGTGGTACTTCTCAGCCAGACAACCATTTTTTTTTCCTTTTACTTTTGAATCTCTGTGGTTTCATTCTCAACACCAAATGAAAAACAGAAGCTTTAGAGGTCCTTCCAAATTCTCAATCTTTGCTGGTCATGTTGACCAGGAAACAGACTCAGAGCCAGAAATTCATGTGTGGAAGGTTTATCAGAGACTGCTCTTAGGACCAGGACCTGTGGAAGGAAGACAAGGGAGCAGGATAGGACAGAAGGAGCTTTGAGGTGATCCTTCAGAGTTGTCTGGAATTGAGACAAGGGGTCTGGGTGCTTGTATTCCCACAAAGAAAATCCTCAGTCATAGGAAGGTAGCTGATTCCAAGAAAGAGCTCCCCTTGGATTGAGACAATTCCCAGGGAAGGAGGATGGATTCAACTGGTGTGTCGTCAGCAGCCTGGAGAATAAATGACCCAGTCCTAAAGGGTGATCTAAATGGTATATCCCATCATCCATTTCAGTCCTCTTCCAAAATCAGTGAAGATTTCTGAGATGCCAGGTCTTCAGTTTAGTAAAACCTAGCTTTAAAAATTGACATCAGGAAGTCAAGGAAAAGAGAAATTTTAGGAGGTATTAACTTCTATTTTCACATTATAGAAATAATTTCCCCATGCAAAAGCAGAAATCTTTGTTTTATAAAACTAGGGCTTGAGGGTAAGACAAAGTCTGGCTTAAAGATTATAGAACAAATAATCTTTAAAATGAAGCAAAATCAGATTTAAATCAGCGTACTATCCCCTAAATGCCTCCGTTCAACTGGTATGAATACAGAAAAACTATATTAGGTTTAAGAAAAAAGAGAAATAGAAGACACTGAGACAGAGGAAGAAGGGAAAAAATAAGTGGGAAATGTTATCTGAAGAGACCTCAAAGAGCAAAAGAGGCAACAATAGTGATAATGATGATGCTAAGGGTAGTAATAATGGTGGTGACAATAGTGTGGTGATGATTGCATGCCACGTGCAGGGCAATGTGAGTTCATCACAGGCATATGGCTTAATTTTGTCCAACGTCAGAAGGCATTTACCTATGGTGGATAGGAATATGTCAGGGATGCTGAGATTATTCAGATGTTAAATTTCTCTAGGGCTCCCCTCTCCTTTCTTCCTTCCTTCCTCTTCATCTCTTTGTCCTCTCTTTCTTTCTTTCTTTTTTATTCTTTTCTTCCACTTCTCTTCTTTCCATTCCTTTTCCTAAGGTTTTTTGTTGTAGTTTGCTTTTTTAACTTTCTCTCTACACAAATCCAGAAATGAGGGAATCCAGACATTTTCAGGGCAATTAATTCTACAATAGGCTGGCCCAGGCTGCATAAACTGGTACTGAATGAAGAGTCACAGGAAAGTATTTTTAACAATCACAATTAGTCACCTAAGCCTTAGAATCAGCTAATAAATGTTAGAGTATTTGAGCAGAATAGGAGGTAAGAGGTGACCTAATTTAATTCTGTCATTTTCAGATGAAGAAAGTAAAACCCAGAGGGTTTATATAAATCAACCTAGGTTGAGGAGATGAATAGTGATGGGGAGAATTAGGGAGATACTCTTACAGTAATTGTCATCCAGGGGAGTCCCTACACCAGGGCTTACACCCCTTACTAGCTGTGTGATTTGGGCAGTTTTCAGATAGTATTATGTCCCTCCCTCAATAGTGAAGATAATACTAATATCTAGCCCATAGAGTTGTTGTGAAGATTAGCTGAGGTAGTACAACTAAAACACAATGGAAAGCACATAACAAATGTCTCTTATGCTCATTTTACCCAGTGTCTGCTTTTCAATTCTGGTATCCCTACAGGGACAACAAAGCATGCTCTGACTCTTTATCACTTTTATATGTAAAAACAACCTATTGATTATCTCAGTCTCCCAGAGATTTTTAAGTAACTTTCTCCTCCATCATATAAAAATTTGTACGTTGGTGGCTAACACTTTTCTCTTCTCCTCACATCTTTGTATCTTACACATTGTTCTCCTATGAATCTTCCCAACTTAAAGTGCTTGCTGCGATATCCCCCCTGCTAATAAAATTTCCATAGACAACTCTACTACATATAAATAAAATTCACACTCTCTAGGTTAGCATTCAGGGCGTTTACAATCTGGCTCAGTCTGTCTTTCCAATCTTATTACTCATTTGCCCTACCTTCTTTCATTAAATGAATGATTGATAACGTGCCATATGGCTAGGCACCAAAGATACACTGATAAACAATCTGCTCTTCTAGAATTTTCAAACTAGTGGGTGATCTAATCTTATCTAGAACCATATGACCATTGCCTACCCACCTAATTTAAATTCTGTGACTTCCTCTGCCTGGAATGTCTTACCTTCAAATATACATGACTAAATCTTGTAATCTTGTCCACATTGCCTCTTCCAATTAGAATTACATGACTCTTCCCAACAAGTAAACTCTCTTTTTACTTTGTATGTAGCATTTATAAATTAACTCCTTGTATCAGAGTTAATTATATGCATTTATTAGTCCTTGATAGACTGTAAGGTTTTTGAAGCCAAAATGTGTTTTTCATTGATATTTACATATTCCTTAATGCTTGCCATATTGTTCTGCTAAAAGAAGAACAACAAAAAAGATTGTTGAATAGATATATGTATGAATAGCGTCCAAAAGTGGTATTGCCATTCAAAAATACCTTATCGAAGGATTAACTTAATGATGTAGAGAAGGTATGTTCTGAAAATATTGGTGGGTGGGGAACAAAATGGAACTTTTGAGTGATTTGTATAGGAGTACTTTGTATATACAACTTTATATTTGATCAATGATTGAAGTTCTGTTCTAGGAATCAGAGTAAAATTTGGTATCATTATTAATATGATAAATATACTACTGTTAGTTATTTTTTTAAAGTTAATGTTATCAGTTTCATCATCCATTGACATCTTAAGAAATGGCATCTGCTGCTTTTGTTTTAGGGATAATGTCTAGAGAATGTGACCTGATCACGAGGTTAAAAAGAAAAACTCCACTGGGTAAGTACAGTTTATGATAGCCTAGAAATTAAAATTAGATAAGAAATCCAAAAACATAAGTGCTAAGGACAGCTGAAAATTCAACCCTACCATCTTCCTTATGAAATTATTGATGCTGCCATCTGCAACTAACATACCTTAGTTGGTAGTTACTAAGAAAACCTTTTAAAAGTTTAATAAAAATTATAAGAATAGACTTAAAAAGAACAAAAAGAAAGACCACATTTATATAACTTAGTTGTAAATTCAATACTATAAAATGGAATTTAGAGAAAATCGTGCAAGCAAATGTATAAACATTACTTTGGGTGATATATCTAGGTTTAAGATGGGTAGGTGTATTTTGTCTTTATCTGGATCTTAATTATTTGGAAGTTATTTTCATTATGTCATTTCAAATATATATATATATTTATTCTTTAACAACTCTCTGACACTGTACCTGTTCCACCTTGTATAGTTCCTGTAAACCTCATAAGATACTTCTAGCAATTAGACAGGAAAAAATTCTGAGTTGCTTGAGTCTTTATTGTTTTTCTTTTCTTATCACTACTCAAGAATACAGTAAGTATTTTTGCTTATCTTTAAAGCCAGAGGCTTGTTGGTACTACTAGAAAGCTGCAAATGCAAACACTATCAGGTACCTGTCAAAGTTTTTCAATCTTAAACACAGTAAGGAAATTGTAAAGGAAAACCATCAAAACACTTAAAAATCAAGCCCTTCCTTTAAGGGGTTTCTTAAGAGTGGGAAAAAAGCAACTTTATAGAGTTTATAATTAGATTGGCTGATTACATAAAAGGCAATAGGATTTTTACACTTTAAGACATGGTTGGGTTAGGTTTTAATTGTCCCCAATGTCCAAATTCACTGAAGGAAATTAAAAAAAAACAACTGAGTTGGCCTAAACTCCAAGAACTGTCTGGATTTGTGCAGAGAGAAAGACTTGGCCATTTTTTAAAACCATGTGGTAATAACATTAAAGCATGCAATGGAGGAGGTTGAGAGAAAAAGAAAACATTTGCTGTATCATGAGAGGAAACCATGTGGTCTGCTGTGGACAACAATGGGGCGAAGGGTCAAAAGGTTTCTCCAGGATTTTTTGACCTCTGAAGAGTCAATAAACTCCTCAGAACAAAGGACATATATGAATACAAGTCTTACTATCATAGCTTTCAATTCCTAACTTATTATAGCTCAAAACATTGTGAAGATTAAGAAAATCAGGTGGGCAGAGCCTTCTCCAAATTTTTGAGACCTTAAAGAAGGGAGAATATTTATTGCCAGAGCTTTCAACATAGTGTGAAAAGTGTGTCTGGTTGGATTGAAGGAACTGCATAAAAAAACAGTACAGAAGGATCTTTTTTAGTCCATCTTTGGATCAGTATTAAGTAAATCTCCTACACATGTATTTTTTGACTCTTTAAACTTGGAGAAGTATGGTTTAATACTGTTTCCATGTAGGTTGATATTTTCAATGCAGTAGTGAAGAAATTGAACTGAGAGAATCAAGTGGCATTATTTGAATATTCTTTTTTTCTCCAATGCCATGAGAGAGCTTAATCCATTTTTAGAGATAAAATTGAGATCACTTAAGGGAACAGCTAATAAATGGAGGGAGCAGAATTTAAGCCTAACTCACTTGATTCCAAAGAACATACTGTAAACATAGCAATCTGGAGAGTGGGACAAGGAAACTCTTCCTAGCTGTGCTACTAAATTGGATGGGTCCATCACTTGAGGTGTATAGCCAATGAACACACCATGTGATTTTTGATTAAAGCAGAGGCATTTATTACATGTGACAAGTAAGGAGACAGGGAGATAGCTCTCAAAGCACTGTCTCCCCAAAGGGCTGAACCAAGGAAGTTCTCAACCTGGGGGTGCGGCAACATGCATATTCATGAAAGGGTAGGCAAGGTCATTGTAATGAGGCAAAGGTACTCTAAGTTGCCCAAAACTGCAAGCAAGTAGGTTCTTGGTTGTTCACACTGTATATCTTGTTGACTAGAAAGCAATGTAACCTTTCTGGACCATGATGTTTGGAGCTTTCTACCTTTTAATGGTTAGTTTCTGCAAAACAGCACACTTTAGTGTAACCCCAGGCCTGCCCTACAGCTGCTTAGCTAACAGCTATAGATAGCCATGTGGTTGTTAGGATAATTTTGGCTGAAGTGTCAGAAACTCAACTCAAACAATGGAAAAATGGGACTGTGTAGGAATTTGGGGAGTGAACAAGCTTTAGGTAAGGTTGGACCCAGGGGCCACTGTGGTTTCATTAGAGCATAATCTCTGTGTTTTTCTTCAGAGTCTGTTTGTGATTGTGCTGTTATTTTTGCAGGTAGACTCTCTCCATATATCATGTAAGGTGGCATATAACAACCCTAGGTTCACGTTCCTTAGATTTAGCACTACAAAGAGAAAAAGGAATTTCTCTCTCTCAGTGATGGTACTTCAGTGCTGTCCATGGTTCTCCAAAGCCCAACTGCTCGCTCCTGTGGCTCAGGAAGGGATGTGCCAAAAATACAAGATTGACAGCCAGGCCAGTTATCAATTTATTCCAATCCCATTACACTCATTACCCACTCTTTGAAAATAGAGTTGGGGCTTTTAAATATATTCCCTTTGCCAGCTGGCACAATGTTAAGCTTTGTCAATAGAGAGCATGGAAGAAACACTGCAGGAGCAAGGTGTTAGGGGAACCATTGACCGTAACCACCCACCCTGACCAGACACGATAGTAACCCCTTGCAGGAGTTATCTTACAACAGGAGGTCCTGGTAAGGAATATGGAACTAACAAGCTACCACCAACCAGAAGCATTTGGGAAAGGTCAAAAGGAGAGAGGAAACACCAGTCCATATGTCCTACCAACCTCCCAGAATCCTTGTCACTGGAATGCATCTTGGCTGAGTGATGCGCGCACCACCAGGAAGGACCCTGAGTCAGAATGATGGGCCAGAGACAATCTGGAAACTGACCCCATTACCATAAAACCTGAGACTGTGAGCCACATGGCAGAGCAGTTCTCCTGGGTTCCCTTACCCTGCTGCTCTCCACCCCAGTGTCCCTTCCTCGTAAAGTCTCTTGCTTTGTCAGCACATGTGTCTCTTCGGACAATTCATTTCCGAGCGTTAGACAAGAGCCCACTCCTGGGCCCTGGAAGGAGCTCCCCTTCCTGCAACAAAGGGGCTGTCCTTTCAGGTGCTGCCATGCTAGCCCAGCAGGTTCCTGCCATGCCCGGCTTTGCCAGCACCCAGATCTTGTGGCACATGCAGCTTCTCCAATGCCCAGCTCCTGCCGTGCAGATAACTTCCCTGGCACCTGGTTCCTCCAATGCACAGTGGTCAGCAGCTCTCAGTGTCTGGCAGCTTTCCCCAGCAACCTTCTTGGAAAGTTTTATAGTAGAATGCTTCTGGCAAGATACCATCTATGCTTGGCTTTCCCTTTCTCCAATATCCCAGAAGGCAGATTTGCAGTGAATTCTACCAGTGAAGCATGACAGTGACTTTGCTGCCATCCAGTGATCCACAGGTGTGACCTCCCCAACAAGGTCTGGATCTCAGCCCTGGGGGTGGGGGAGGGGCTCTTCTTTGGTCATTCGATCTCAGTTCCAGGTGAATTAGATTTTTAGTGCTTCCATAGCATATTACCACAAACTTGATGCCTAAACAAAACAGAAATGCATTCTTTCAAAGTGTGGGAGTTCAGAAGTATACAATCAAGGTATTGGCATGATTGATCCTTTCTGGAGACTTTGAGAAAGAAACCATCCCATGCCTCTTTCTTAGCTTTTAATGGTTGCCACCAATCCTAGGTGCTCCTTGGCTTGTAACTGCATCCTTTGTATCTCTGCTTCCATCTTCCCATGGTGCACTCTTCTCTGTGTACATCTTCATAAGGCCTTCTTAAAAAGATACCAGTCATTGGATTTAGGGCCCAACCTAATCCATATGACCTCATTTTAAATTTACTAATTGCCTCCACAGAGACCTTATTTCCAAATAAGGTCACATTCTAAGGCTTTGGGTGGCCATTATTATTCAATCTACTATCCTGGGGGTAGTGCTTCTTCTTATATATGCTATTCCTAATTCTCTAGAGTTCTCTTTACTTTTTACTGCTGATCTCTTGTTATTCCAATGTCCTGCTCTAGTTTATCATTCTTTATTTTAAACTTCTCTTGTTCAAATAATTGTATGGTGGTTTCTGTCTCCTGATTAGACTTTGAGTGACTTTTCAGAGCAAAAGAAATGGAGAAGGTAAATTACTCAAAAGAAATAAGGATTGCTGAGCAGACAAATATAGTATCTACCATTCCTGACATCAAGGATTAGAGATTAGCCTTAAATAACAGAATATCTAAACAATGGCTTTGTATACAGTGGACACTTAATAAATAACATCCGCTGATTAATGTTGTACAATGGGACTTTCATGTCTTTGATTGCTGTGAGTCTTTGGGAATCTTTTAATTTTTTTAGTGATTTTTTTGACTGAATCTCTGAAGGAGAAACACAGTTCTATAATATTACCATTGCTTTCCTAGATAACAACCCTCTACCAAATCTAGTCGATCCTCAACTTTCATTCCCTTTCATATCTTTAAGTTTTTTCAATTAATTTTTATTTAAATTCATTGTTTTTCAGAACAATGGTTCTATTTCTTAATCACAGATGTATCCTCAGAACTTACGCTGCCTAGCCCACAGTAGGCATTCAGCAATTATCTCTTGAAGGGATGAATTGCTATCTCTCTTATAGATAATAATAAGATAAGATAATAATAATAAGATAATAAACCCTTATAGATAATAATTTATTGACTGTTTATACAGGCACTGTTTGAAGTGCTTTCTAGTTATCTATTTGGTACAGCAATCATTTGAGATAGGAACTACTGTATTATTGTCACAGTTTTATAAATGATGAAAAGAGGCTCAGAGAGATCAGGAAACTTCCTTAAAGTGACTCAGCTCTTAAGTGGTGGAAGTGGAGTTTGAACCCACGTCATGGTGGCTGCAGAGCCTATAGGCTTGACCACAGTACTATACTACCCCTTGTTTCTCCAAGTAGAAGATATTCACAAGGATTAAAAGAACATCCCTTCTCACTATGTATGAGTAATTTTTCATTAAAGACTGGCATCACATAATCATTATTAGTAGTAAACTCTATAAATTGATACTTCATTCATTATATTATTTCAATGCCCCAAGCTAAATGTGACACAAAATGACACCACTGATGACCCACTACACCACAAGTACAAATGAAAATATGGTTTATAGAGAAAATCTTACTTGTAGAGAAGTAGCAGCATACATGTGATCTCCCAGATCTCATTATCCCACAGAGAAGCTGTATTGTACACACCATGCCAAGTGTTCTAACACAGAGGGACCCTGTCTCTATAACACTTTACCCTAAAACTTTGAAAGCTCAAGAGCATGATTCACTGCCCGAAAGGCCACAGATGATTTGGCTGGGTTTACATCTGACCAAGGGTCCTGAGCTGGATTCAATCAATCACAACATTTATGTTGGGAATTTCATTCATTAATTTATTCTAAAAATCTTATGTACAGGTACTATTTTAGGTTCTTAGGATATATTCATAATACAGAGACAAAATGTGATGTGTCAGAAAGTATATGATGGAGCGACTTTGGATTTCGTGGTCAGGGCAGGTTTTATAAGGAGGTGACATTTGGACCATAACCTAAATCATGAGAAAGAGCCAGTTGTGCAACATTTTTACCCTAGTAGAGTTTGGATATTTTTCTAAACCAAATGGGGATCTATTCAAAGATTTTTAAGCTGGGGAATAGTAAGAGGATGTGTAGGCAAGGTCATCTGTGGTTTCTGTATGAACATGGAAGATGGGGCAAAGGACAAACTCAAGAAGATCAGTTAAGAGGTTACTGCAATAGGATACACATAGTGGGTATCAAGTTGAGGCTGAACTATCATGTAGGTACTGGGCAAAGCCAGCCATACTGGCTCCTACAAACAAGATGTGTCAGCAGAAAATAGAGCTGTGATAAAGGAGAAATGCAGAAAAATTAGGACAGAGAAACAGAGGTGAGAGCTGACCCTGTGTTCTCTGCAGGAACTTCTAAATATGCATACTTGACACCAGGCTATTCTTTTATTGTCCCAGTGGTAAGTCCATCCCTTTCCCTTTAATTTCTATTAGCTTAATTAGCTTCTCTTCCCCCTAACAATCACAATAACTTTAACTCAAACACTCCAGATATAGTCATAAAATCTTAAAGTTGGGCTTTAGGTTTCTTTAGATCAATACCTTTGAGCCTCTGATCCCTTTTCAAGCATTTCTAGCAAGATGGCCAACAAGTATCAGTGTTATGGTTAATATTATGCAACAGCTTGATGGGGCCATGGGGTGTCCAGATATTTGGCTAAGCAGAACTCCTTCTCTCTGCTGACTGTCCTTGAGCTGGAACATCAGTCTTCTACTGCCTTCAGACTACAGCTTGGACTGGAACTATACCACTGAATCTGCTGGGTCTCCAGCTTGCTGACTGCAAGATCTTGGGGCTTCTCAGCCTCCATAAGTATGTGAGCCAATTCCTTACCATAAATTATCTCTTTATATATAGTGTGTTATATTTATTTATAATATTTAAATAAATATATTTAAATATAGAAATAAATATATTTCTAGAAATATATTTCTATAAATATAAATGTTTATAAATAAATATAAACTGATATTATTATAAATATTATAAATTATATTGTGCATAAATATATAATAAATTATATCTATATAATATATAAAAGTTATGATAATAAATATTTATACACACACATATTAGGATGAATCCTAATACAACTAATTTGAAGTTCTTTTCAGTTTGATGTCCTGACTCTTAGTTTATTCTTCTATGTTGTTAACTGTTCAACCATATCAGAGCCTTTGCCTTGCCATTTGTATTAGTAACTTTTCCTTTTATTATGAGCTTGACTAATTTAGCAACATGAGCATTTTTGAGGCAGATGCAGGTGTAGCTTATAGGAAGAGAGAACTGGATAGCAGCCCTGTCCCCAGGGAAGGAGTGTCTCCAGGATCCACAGCAGCAGGGCTTCTGAGGTTTCTTTCTAGAGAACTGCTATTAAGATGACATGGTTCTAACACTTTTAGGCTCTCTGTCCTTTTGATCAAATCCCAACTCCTCAGGGCAGAGAACTGAAAATCCCAGGTTGGAAGGTGTCTCCACCCCTGAATAAGTTACCTCTGGGCAGGTGGGTGGCATAGTCTCATTAGTATCGTTGTTGGCTAGCAGTCTCACCCCCACTGGTTTTCTATTTCACCAATCACCTCTTCCGTGGATGCTGGTAAAGTACGCAGGTGGAGGAGTCAGATATACTAGGCTCCAATCCTGACTCTGTCCCTATTGTATGTGTGATACTGGGGGAAACAATTAACCAAGCTAAGGATTAGTCATGATATATAAAAAGTGAAAAAATAATAGTTGCACTTCTCTATTTTTCACTCAAAAAGTTACTTTCTCCAAAACAAAGTCATCATTTCCACCTCTTCTTTCTGATTTTGGTCTTGTTATGCTATTATGACACATGCTCTAATTAAGAGTATACTCTCTGGTGCCAAACTGCCTGTTATGAATCCTGCCTCTTCCACTTACCAGTTTTGTGACCTGGGGAAGATTTCTTAACATCTCTAAGTCTAGCTTCCTCATCAACAAAAGGGATTAATATTTGGGTGACAAACTGTCCTGATTTGCCTGAGACTTATGGGTCTCCTGAGGACATGAGACTTTCAGTGCTAAATGCAAACCTGGATGGTTGGTCATCATACATAGGATCTACCTCATTGAGCTGTCGCAAGGACTAAATGAGAATGTGTCTTTGGCCCTTAAAACAGCACTGAGTATAAAGTGAATACCCAAGAGGTGTTAGCTATTAATACCATTAATGTATTTTTAACTTCTTTGTAGCTATGATATAGATTTTCATTTTAGGTGAGGAAATATCTTTAGAGTTGCACACATGTAAGAAAATTATGCTTTGGGAGACTTATTTGATATTTGAACACAGCCCCTGTTTTCAAACATCTTCAAGCTGGGTAAAAAAATGTGTAAAGAACTATCTGTAATGTCAGGAATGATAAGATTGTAAGAAGGAAATATAAGCAAAACATTTTAGAAAGGAGCTGTAAATGGGAGCTAAGTATTGTCAGGACTGTGTTGGACTTGGAGCCACTGGTGCCCGTCGCTTCAGGTATGACCCATCTCAGTGGCATGGAGTGCAGGACTGATGCAATCTGGCCAGCATGCACAGGAAGTCGGGGTCCACCTAGGAGCGGCCTCTGTGCAATGTTCCAGGAGAGCAAGGAACGCTTAATAGAACCCTGTGCTCTAGCTACCCAGGTAGGAGAGCTGTTATGGACCTCGCTGGAGTCAGGGAGAAGAATAAATAAGGCTAGTGGTCATTATGAATAGAAAAGATATTTAAGATGAACACTTAAGTCATCCATAATAAAATTAACCATTGATAAATAATTATTAATGTTTCATGTATACACTTCAAGTCTTCATATATATATATATATTTAAGCATACTTTAAAAATGTGTATTTATACTCTACAATTTTTAACCATCATCTAACATGTAATCAACTATTCATAAATGATTAATTCATCAAATCTTTATACATCAAGTCTTTATAGATGTATTTACAGCATATATTTAAATACTATATCTGTACTTTATAAACTCTTTTATAACTGATTCTTTTTTCACTTAAAATATGCTTGAACACCATCTTTTTAAAGACTCTCTAAAACATTTGAAAATAATGGGAAATCAGCTATGTGTCTTTTCATTTTATAATTGGCACAGGAAACTGTGTAGACATAGGTAGCTATCTTCAAGGCTATTGTTTATAGGCAATTTGTCATAGTGGAAAGAATATATTCACCATGGAAGATGAGTAGTTGTTAAAATCTGGATCTTTGTCTTTCCCAGGTACTGTCTGTGACATCCTTGGCCAATGACACTAGGCTTCAATTTTACCATTTGTAAAATGGTATAATAATATGATCCACCTCATAGCTTTGCGAGGATTAGCTTAGTTTATACAGGCAAAGGGCTTCGTGCACATACAAACCCTATTTGTTTTGGCTACATTTTAGATTTTTTTAAATTGAAGTATAGTTGATTGAAAATGCTTCAGGTGTACAGCAAAGTGACTCAGTTTTTTACATATATGTATGTATATGTATGTTCATACAGACATTCTTGTTCAGGTTCTTTTCCAAGATACTGAATATAGTTCCCTGTGCTATGCAGTAGGCCCTTGTTGTTATCTATTTTTTTTTTACATAGTATTGTGTATCTGTTAACCCCAAACTCCTAATTTGTCCCTCCCACCACCTTTCCCCTTTGGTAACCATAAGTTTGTTTACTCTGTCTGTGAGTCTATTTCTGTTCTGTATATAAGTTCATTTGTATCATTTTTTTTAGCTTCCACATATAACTGATATCATATGATATCTGTCTTTGTCTGACTTACTACACTTAGTATGACAATCTCTAGGTCCATCCATGTTGTTGCAAATGGCATTATGTCATTCTTTTATATGGCTGAGAAATAGTCCATTGTGTATATATACCACACTTTCTTTATCCATTCATCTGTGATGGACATTTACGTTGCTTCCTGTCTTGGCTATTGTAAATAGTGCTGTTATGAACATTAGGGTGCATGCATCTTCTCAAATTAGAGTTATGCCCAGGAGTGGGATTGCTGGATCTTATGGTAGCTCTATTTTTGTTTTTTTAAAGGACCTGCATACTGTTCTCCACCAATTTACATTCCCACCAACAGTGTAGGAGTTTCCTTTTTCTCCACTTCCTCTCCAGCATTTATTATTTGTAGACTTTTTGATTATGGCTGTTCTGACCAGTGTGTGTTGAGACCTCATTGTAGTTTTGATTTTGTTTTGGCTATATTTTAAAAGTATTCTTGGTGGAAAAGAAAAACTTGCACTGAGATGGGGATCCAAGTCATATTAATTATAAGAAGACGTTGTTGTTGTTCTTCAATCTGGTGAAATGAAATATATCAACTAGCCATGTCTCCCACCCAACATGGTCACCTCTATTTCACTAAGGAAGCATAGGATAGAATTCAAAATACCAGCTAGAAATAGTGCAAGACGAGCAAAGACTGAAGAAGAGTGTCAATACTTCCTCCTTCTGCCCGTTGTATCTCAGATAAATGTTTGCTTGTTTTCCCTTTTGTGTGAATGAATAAGTTCCAATATTTATAATGAGAAGTCAATCAATATTTTATCATGTGTTTAAAAATCTTATAAAAGATCAGAGTATATCGTTGTAAAACATGTTTTGAATTGTATCAGTGTTTGGTGTTTAGTTCAACTTTGAAGTAAATTTGTCGCTCAACTTGTCATCTCAGAAAGATATAGTTCATTTATTTTCCATAGTTTAATTAAGATTTTTTTAAAATATGAGATTATCGCTGCCTAAAGATAAAAATGACAGACTAAACAGATGAAAAATTAACACTATGCAAAAGATATGACTTCTGAAATTTTCTGAAGGCTGAGTCAAGTTTTCTCCCACAAATTTGGCTAGATAAACTACAAGAAAATCTTATCACATTTTATGGACACAAAGAAGCCTTGCAAGATAGGCAGCTGTACTGTAGTGGAACTTCATACCTCATAAATCATAATCTAAAACATCCACTATTTTTAATTGCATCATTAAATAATTAAGTTTGACTTAAGGAGAAAGTCACACCTCATTCTGGAGGGACTCCAGCATAGACAAGCTAAATGTTTGCCTAATGAATACCTATTTTTACTGAGCTAACTGCTTTCAACACTTAAGGCTGTGCTAGCAGGTATTTTTATTCATTTGAAATAGTTCACACAGCGATTTAAACTAGACTACTGAGGAGCTATAATTTCCTCTCATTAATTGCACATTAAGAAAAAATAGCTTTTTTTCATATAATTATGAATTCAACAAAAGATTGGTCAAAAGATTCTGCTTCCTTTTTCATCATTAGAAATGTAGACTTTCAGAATATGATGAAAAGAAATAAATCATTTATGCTGGCAGATTTCAACTTTTTAAGCTCTAGAAATATTTTTTTTTTTTTTTTGCAAATGAAATCTTATTCAGAGTCTGAATATGCAAAGATGTTTATGTTTGTCATAGAGCAGTGGCCCAGCTTCAGAACTTCTGAGGAATCCATCGTGAAGACCATCCATATAGCACAGTCTTTCTCATTTTTAGCTACAGACATCAAGGAGTGTACTAGTCCCAGAATTTTTTCACATCAATCTTCCTAAATATTTCCTTCTATCTCCTTCATCTTATTTTCTGGTGTTAGACTGCTTGCCCTCTGAGCTCCCCAAGGACAGATAAAAGCCACTCCAAAAGGCTCTTCTTGCTATTACTGCTCAGTGTTGATCTTCTCAGTAAACATGAGAGTTACTCTCTGAATACTGGTCAACTGTTGGCTCCTCCTGAATTGGGAGGGTCTGGATTTACCTTGGATGCACTTCTATGTGAATCACGACACCAGCACTGAAGTCGTCTATTGAAGTCACCACTTCAAACGATAGAGGGAGAGCTTAACGCCTCCCTCTCTATTCCAATATTAAAAAGACATTCCAGAAAGAGTAGTGAAAATGACAGATATTTACACTCCTTCTATACATTAACTAGTATTTTTTTCACCATTTTTTCTCATTGATTCAGTAGGCATTTATAATATATCTTTTTGGTGGAAAATATTGAGCCAGCAGTTCTATGGATAAATGTGTGTGCAAACTTTACAAAGAAAGGCACCAGCTATATTTCTTATAAAGACTGTTTTCCTAGCAAATGGCATAGGGCCTGGCATGAGATAAGAGCTCTATGACCATTTGTTAAACTATGGATTAATAAAGTGACTTTGTTAAACAAAGTCATGTGTGTCTGTAGGAGGTAAGGTACAGAGGAGCAATAGCAGACACACAAAGAACCTAGTTATTCTCTGTCCTGGAGGAAATTTTGTCCATAAAACTTTACTTTCCTCTAACGTTTTGAGGAAATACACTATTTGTGTGTTAAAACCAACACATATATAATAAAATGCAAACTTACTCAACATTTTTAGGATACACCAGGAGACTTTAAATACATTTGGTGTGATATGGTTTCCTCTAAGCAGTATTCATACATTTCTGCCATTAAGTTTTCTTCTGTGGAATAACTTAGGTAGCAATGACTATACTACGTTGTGTTGCCTCTTCCAAGGTAAAAAGTGGAAATGCACCCCCTGGGGGTTAAATCCCAGATACTTAGATCATGGGACTGAAGTGTTGCATGCATACACATTTTGCACTCCCAAATATTAGATGGTCCTTCACAAGTTTTTTGAGGGAAGATAAGACAGAGGTGCTGGAATGTGCTTCCTTCTTCCCAGGGTCTCATACATTCAGGTCAGGACATCAGGAGAGATACTGAATTAGTTTATCCTGATTCCTTCTTTCTGAACCTACTTTGGAGCCTGTAGTTCCTGATATGTTGGATGATTCTGCAACATTTTGTTTAGCAACATTCCCAGGGGCTAGAGATGGACTTGTGAACAGAAACAAAATTACACATAATGGTATACAACTTATACCTAGGCATTCCTATAACTACAATGATAGATTGATTTCTCAAGTGTCCTACAGTGAGCCATTATTCAGTAAGGAAGTCAACACAGTGAGAAAATCCATGACCAACCTTCTCTCTTGGTCTGTGAACCTCTATCGGATAGCTTAGCAGCCCAACAAAACCTCATCTCCTTGAATGTCAAGCAGTTTATATCTCCTGTAGAATAGGATGGAAGCCTGCCTCACAAAGAACAAAACTACATTAGGAACTGATTTGTGCAGTAGTCTTGTGGGGAGCCTCAAAGTGGAAACACATTGAACTCTTACAGTCACAGAAAGCCTTGTGGAGCAGGTTTTCTATATGTTGAAGGAAACTGATAAGGGAAGATTTATGTTTCTATTCACTGCAAAAAGTACTTTTGTGTGGTAAAGCTTTGATGTACAAGTTTAAGCCACAGCAGGGGAAGCAAAAACTTAGATCTGTGCTTTCCAATATGGTAGCCACTAGCCACATGTGTATACTGAGTACCTGAAATGAGGTTAGTGCCACATGTTTAAAATATAGTACTTTAGATATATTTAGTTTAACAAAACATGCTCTTACAATTTACCAACTTCTTTTACCTCTTATGAATGTGGCTACTAGAAAATTTTAAACTACATTTGTGGTTCACATTATCTCTATTGGACAGGGCTACCCTAGCTTATAAAACATATGTGTGCTGTTGTGGCTTAGCTAAGTTAGAGTATTAAGTCACATGGGTAAAGGGTAAAGTCACATGCTTTACCATCCAAAGTTTGAGTGTAAAAATGGAACTATTAGTAACTATGCCAGAACAATAGGCATAAATTAGGACCTGGGGTTCCAATCTGTTCAATATAAGATAAAAATGTTTGACCTACCAGTTGTTTAAGCTGTCCCCAGAAATCAGGAACACAGGCTCATTTTACACATAAGCCAAGTTTATGATAACTATTAACTTTCCAAACCAATACCTAACTGACATCAGGATGTGATCAGTTCTATTTGTTCACCATTATACACCTAGCACGCTGCTGAATGAATGTTTGTTAAATAAATGAGTGAATGAATGGACACAATTACTTCAAGTTCCAGGGATTTAGGCATGTGACTTTTTATTATATTATTCTCAAATACTTTCGGATGGAGAAAATGATTTTCAGAGGCTTACTTTGTTTTTCAAATTAATATGTGAGAATAAATAAAGCTAAAGTTTAAAAAACAGTTTTCTGAAATTATGTCATGTTTAAATTTTTTTTGTATTTTATTTCTAAACTTACCAAATATTAACAATTATTTTGAAGGAATTTAAACCTGATTAACTTGTAAATATGGTGATTCTTAAATTCTTTTAAGTGTTTCAAGAATATGTATGGAGTTAGCATAACTGAAGCCTAAATTAATTTTTCAATTAAAAAAATTTCAAATTGTAATCACAAGTCTGTCTTTTTTTAAAATAAGTTTATTTATTTATTTATTTTTGGCTGCATTAGGTCTTCACTGCTGCGCGCGGGCTTTCTCTAGTTGTGATGAGTGGGGGCTACTCTTCATTGAGGTGCTTGGGCTTCTCACTGCGGTGGCTTCTCTTGTTGCAGAGCACGGGTTCTAGGTGCGTGGGCTCAGAAGTTGTGGCGCACGGGCTTACTTGCTCCGTGGCATGTGGGATCTTCCTGGACCAGGGCTTGAACCCGTGTCCCCTGTGTTGGCAAGTGGATTCTTAACCAGTGAGACACCAGTGAAGTACCTGTCTTTTTCATTAAAAGTATTTTTTTACTGAGGTATTTTTAAAGGTTTTACTCCATTTTACAGTTATTATAAAATATTGGCTACATTCCCTGTTCTATACAATAGTCTTTTAACTTTCAGGGGCTAAATCCTCTTGAATATAGACATATTTAAATGATCAAATGTTCAAATTCTTTAAACTCTTTGATCATCTTAATTTATATACTTAATTCTAAATATTCCCATGTTTGAAAGGTACTTAGCACTAAGGAAGTGATTATATCATTGTAAAGTATTTTGGGAGATACCAGTCCAAACAGATTCCATGATAACAGTCATCACCTGGGATGCTTGTTGATTTTTGCTAGCAACACTGATGGAACTCTTTAGCCTTGGGGAGAGTCAATGAGATGGATCTTCCTAACTTATACTTTATATCATTGTCCTCAAATCTGCATAGTTTACCCCCAGGACTGGTAAGGCCCAGTGCAAAATGAAAATGCAAGACTCTTTCAAAATGTATTAAGAATGTCAAGGCCAAGATAGTGGGAGTAGAACGTCCAAAAAAGTGCAGGGCCTTACTAAGCAAGGGGTCTTGTGTGACTGCACAGGTTGCAGGTGTTGTTATTCTCTTGTCCAGGTTTAGAGACTGCATCTCCCATCTCAGCTGCTGGATTGAATTTCATATTTAATTGTCCCTTAAGTGAATAATTTTACTCAGTTTTCATTGAGTGCTATAAACCTTTGATCATGACAGTATATTGCATTTATTTATTTTGTCTTGTTTTGTTTTGGTAACATTTTCTCTGTCTGGTAGACCATACAACATCTCCAGATATAAAACTATCTAAGTTTTTGCCTAATTTTCATATTTTTTTCTTATTTCAGTCACTGTTTTAATGCCATTCTTTTTAGAGGACTTACATCTATCATTGTTTCCAGCTGTCATCTTCCCAAAAACTCTGAAGAAAGTCAGAAATGGTTAAGCCAGTCCCGATTTTCCAGTCTCTTCTGTCCCCCTACCCCCCCTCACTGTCTCCATTTTCTCTTTGTTTTCTGTCTTGCCTTTCTCCAAATGTGTACCAAACAGATAATACTTTATAAGACCCATGAAAAGCACTAAAGACAAGCTGTTACTTTTGAGAGTTTATTCGAATACTTAACATACATAATTTTTGTTTATTCACATTTCTGCTATAGCGTTTCCAAAATTCTCAAAAAAAAAATTCTCAAATTTCCAACATGGATTTAGAGCACCTTCTATTCTCTTTAGATAAGTCAAATTTATTGCAAGAACTTACTTAGGTCCACAAAATATTTAAAAACATAAGAAAACAAATTTGTAATCATAAAGCAACTTTATTTTTTCTCCTCCAACCACTGGATAAAAATTTTTTGGTTATTAAACACAATCTTTTTTTTTTTTTTTTCTTTTTGAGGACCAGCAGAATTTTTTTTTTTTTTTTTTATTTTCTGTGATTTAAAAAAAAAATTATTGGAGTACTAACATAACAATGTCATGTTAGTTTCAGGTGTACAGCAAAGTGAATCAGTTATACATATACATGTATTCACTCATTTTTTTAATTTTCTTTTCCCATATAGGCCATTACAGGGTATTGAGTAGAGTTTCCTGTGCTATACAGTAGGTCCTTATTAGTTATCTGTTTTATATATAGTAGTGTGTATATGTCAATCCCAATCTCCCAATTTATCCCTCCCCCCCTCTTACCCCCTGGTTGGTTACCAAACACAATCTTTACTCCAAAATTCCAGCCCATAAAATTTCAACACTCCAAGCTTGATTTGAAGTCAAATCTTCTTCCTGCCCAGTGTGCCCTGCCAGGGGAAAGGGCCAGAGAAAGACCATAGAGGTGGGGGGCTGGAGTCCTCTCTTCCTTCTCTCTTGCTAGAATCTGTTTCTGCCCTTCCAGGGTTGGAATACAAAAAGGGAAGCAGAGTTAAATGGGGCAAAGAAAACTTCTCATGTGATGGAAACTCTCTCATTGGTTTGTGGTCTGTGGGCCTGGCAGCTATTCAAGTTAAGCTTTGGTTCTTTGGAGGACTCCATCACTGGAGGTCTTTCTTCTGAAGCTCCCTTGACCCACGTGAAGGCATCTATGCTATGGCCTGTTGCTTACTCCTTCTGCAGCCCCCAGATATCAAAATATTTTCAGCTTCTCTCCACTAGTGCCTGTTTGCCCCTCTGGGAAGTCTCAATGGACAGGACTAAAGCTGACTCCACATTTATTCTTTGTTATGTGACCCACTTCTGCCCATTTTTCCCTTAATAAACTCTGAGAGTACAGGCTGCCTCTTGCAGCCACCATAAGGAAATGTTTTAATGCCATCTTTCCACATTAGTAAGGCTAGTTTAGGGCAGAAATGGACTATCCCTTTCCATAGAGGGGAGGTTACCATTGTGGTTTCTTAAAACTCCAGGCAGGGAATAACACATGATTATTGGAATGAAAGGTAGGGTTGGAGGGAATCTTTGGTGTTTTACTGGCAGCAATTTGTGTAATTGAGTCAGCCTCATCAGTATAGGGATAGACAGTCAACTCACCAGCACCAAGGCACAAACTAGAGTCACATCAGATTGTCCAGATCAGTAGACTTTAGGCCGCATCCCACAGGGCTAGTAGGGTGGTGTTTGACCTAATTAGAGGCTGCCTGCTTAAACACTTCAAGATGTGTATCAGAAAAAGGGCTGGCCTTCCTGGGCAAAATAATGCATAGCTGTAAGCCAATTACATACTTCTACTTCAAACACAATATTGGGACCTACCTTCAAACTGTATATCAACAATTACTACCACCCAGCTTTCTCTGCAAGGCTTTAATTTCTAGTGGCTAGAGAAAGAAATGCTTATTTCACTATGATGTTTGTTGGGAGAGCCCTAAGCCCTATTCAAAGTGAATTTCTCTGGGACCCTTACAAAGAACTTTTGTTTTCCAAATACGTTTTATGTTTACAGATTATATGATTTGGATGCTTGACTTAACCAAACAATGGAATTAGATATTTGCTTACCTATAACTTTAATTTTTATTATTATTTATATGGGGATGAACTATAGGTATTGATTTTCTTCACTTTCATATCCTACTACAATATGATAACATCAGGGTAGTCCATGTAGCCTAAGTTAATTCCTAATTCTTCTTAGTAATTAGTGAATACCTATTGTCACATGCATAACTGTAGTGAGATAAAGGGCTTGCTGCCCTAAACAAAGCTGTGCTTAAATTGACAATCTCTATCCTTTATTTTTAATCTTAATCCTTATTTGATTAATTTTCCTATTGAACTGAGAATACACATTGTTGCAGAACAACTAAATAAAACTAAGAAATTAGAATCACTTCTTAAAAGTCAATTAAAAAAAGTGAACTCAAGTCTTTTTAATGGTTTGCGATGCCCTATTTAACTTTTAGCAGAACTAGTACCAGAAGATCTATGGTATTAGGCGTTGTCTCCATTAGAGTCTCATCCAAGAAGTGGTGCTGAAAGGTTGGCCTGAGGTGATTCAAGGGATGAAATGAGATTTGATCTACACATTCATTTTGGTAACTTCAGTCGTTTGGAAGAATGTGCAAGGTCACATGGGTGTGGTGGGTGGGAGATGGTGATCCAAGAGAGGTCTTTGCAGTTATATATTTTGGCCAATTCTTTGTCCTATAGAGTCCCACTGAGCTGCTCTCACATTGTGTTTAAAACATGGAGGAATGTAGATTACTTAGTTAGGGTTCTGCCTCAACCTGAAAAGTCAGGAGTTTAACTTACCTATGTAGTTTTCATTACTTGTGGAAGAATACTGTTTTTTTCCTAATTTATATTTATGTTAAAATAAATTTTGAGAAGACATTATGCTTTCAAATATGTCATCAGGGTGTAGCACAGTAAGTTGAGTCCACCTGTCACAGCTTGTCTGGAATATAATTCGGTCAGCTCTGTAGCAAGAATGAAATTCATCATGTCGCCACTGGAGAAGTCTATCAAAGTCTCCATTTGTTTCACTATATCCTTGTCTGATCAAACCCATTCGAATCTAAAATTTTCTAATTCCAAGGACTGACATGATGACAGGAAACAGTTGGTAAAAAGCCCCAAGACACCTTATGCTCTTTCATGTAATTACAGGCAGTTTTCTAAGAATATTCAAAGGATTACTTACAATTATAGTTCATTATGATATCATAGATTTTTCACCCTGGAGTGGATAGTCAAATGTATTAACATTCTTACTGGAAAGATATTAATGCCAAGTTTCTTTGCAAGAACAAATTACAAAAACATTTAAGGCAGTATAAATCCAACTATATTAGATGTACTCTTTTCCTTGTATTCAAGGAGGAATTATTGTGAAGCTAAGATTACATGTATGTAATTTGAAGAACTCAGGGCCTGCCATCATAATACACACCCAATCAATCAGAACTATTTTTCTTTTGTGTAAATGACTTCGCATGTTATACATTGCCTCATATGATTTCTACATCAACCGTATGAGGTGACAATAGTCTGTATTTTATTTGATAAAATTGATTTTCAGTCTTTTAAAGTTATTTGCCCATAATAACAGATATAATCAGTAGAAGGAAAGCCAGATTTTCTAGCCCTAAAATCATTTTTTTGCCTTTAATAAGGAATAGGAAAATAACATTTTTGAAAAGTCATTCTTATAGCAGGATATTCTTTAGTGGTCTGCACACAGTGGATTGCTGGGGGATGAATTTTTATTTTATATTGGGGTATAGTTGATTTACAGTATTGTGTTAGTTTCAGGTGTACAGAAAAGTGGTTCAGTTATACATATACATATACCCATTTTTTTCAGATTCTTTTCCCATATAGGTTATCACAGAATATTGAGTAGAAGTCCCTGTGCTATACAGTAGGTCGTTATTGATCTCCTTCATCTTTAAAAACAGACTTTCATATTGTTGGAGGTGCCAATGGGCCTAATTAAAACACTGCTTTCTGCACCTCACTTGCAGATAAAAGTGGTCAATGATACGTCAGCACAAGCATGAGTGGGATTTCAGGGAAAATTCTTTTAAAAGGGGTTTCACTGGGCTTCCCTGGTGGCACAGTGGTTGAGAGTCCGCCTGCCGATGCAGGGGACGCGGGTTCGTGCCCCGGTCCGGGAGGATCCCACATGCCCCGGAACGGCTGGGCCCGTGAGCCATGGCGGCTGGGCCCGTGAGCCATGGCCGCTGAGCCTGCGCGTCCGGAGCCTGTACTCTGCAACGGGAGAGGCCACAGCAGTGAGAGGTCCGCGTACCGCAAAAAAACAAAAACAAAAACAAAAAACAAAAACAAAAACAAAAAAGAGGTTTCACTGGACCTTTCATTCTGGCCATAACTGAGTAACTAATACTGGGCTTGCCCTCTTACTCCAAACTATAAAACTCACTACTCCAAACTGATACATTAAAAATGTCTCAAACAGCTTTTCTAATGCATTGAACAACAGACAGCAGGACTGTTATCCTTGAGAGAAAAGTAACACAAGAGACGATTGCAACCTTCTCCCAGGCTCTGTGAATGGGGGAGCTTTCTTACCTGGGTGCAGAGAGGTGGAGCTCAAAGAGAATGTTAATCTCACTGGGCTGAAGAGGCAGTGGCTGGAATTTCAGCCTACTTTAGTACTCAGTTTTGGAGACCAGGATATCATAAAGGAGAGATACACGAGGAGCTACACAGAGGTGTGGGCCTGGGAGCCTGCATGGAAGTTCAACATAGTTCTGTAGCCAAAGTCTTGACTCTCCATGTGCAGGGTGGGACTTCACAAAGCCTAGCAAAGTGTAGACTCATGGATAACAGATAGCAGAGGTTGTATAGGACTGAGAGGCTTTGGAATTCCAGTCCATCTAGAGTGGAGAGACCCGAGAACCTCAGGCATTCAGCTGACATCCCTGAAAGGCCCTACATTTGGAGTAAGAAACATTCTCTAGAGTAAGAGGCACAGCCTGAGACTAAGGATACAACTGACATAGACCAGAGCAATCCTAACAAAGAATAAAGGATCGAAGACATCCCCCAGTAATTTACCTGCCTATAGAAACATAATTTAACAACTTTTAAAGATTACCAGCATAATGCGAACTCACTACAACGAGGTTATCTGAAATATACAGTACAAAATAAAAAGTACCTAGATATATGAAGAAGCAGGAAATGTGTTCCATAATGAAAAATTGATAAAATATTGAAAAGATATAAGTAATAAAGGAAAGATAAAACTTTGTTTTTGAAAGTTTAATATAATTATTAAACCGCCTCAAAATAGGATAGAGCTTATGTGCACACATGAGAGAGAGAAAGAGAGAGAGAGAAACAGAGACAGAGATAGAGACAGAGACAGAGAGAGGAGAAATATACCAATACCGGAATGGAAGCTATCACTACAAATTCTGCATACATTAAAATAATAGCAATAAGAAAATATTATAAACAGCTTTTTATGGCAATCAACTCAAAAACATAGAAGAAGTGTGCAAATTCTTAAAGAATTAAAGGCTGTTCAATTGATAAAGACAAAAATGAAACATCTAAATATCCTTATAGTTATTAAATAAATTGAATTTGTAATAAAAATCTTCCAGCAAAATATCCAGACCCAGATGGCTACAATAGTACCAAACATTTAAGGAAAAACAATACCAATTTTACACAACCTCTTTCAAAATATAAAGGGAGATCATATTAAGTGATATAAGTCAAACAGAGAAAGACACATATCAATTATATGTGGAATCTAAAAAAATAATACAAATGAACTTATTTACAAAACAAAAACAGACTCACAGAGATAGAAAACAAACATGGTTACTGAAGTGGGGAAGGGAAAAATTTAATTAAAAAACTAAAATAGGGCTTCCCTGGTGGCGCAGTGGTTGAGAGTCCGCCTGCCGATGCAGGGGACATGGGTTTGTGCCCTGGTCCAGGAAGATCCCACATGCCGTGGAGCGTCTGGGCCCGTGAGCCATGGCCACTGAGCCTGCGCGTCCGGAGCCTGTGCTCCGCAATTGGAGAGGCCACAACAGTGAGATGCCCGCGTACCGCAAAAAAAAAAAAAAAAAAAAAAAAAAAAAAAAAACTAACTAAAATATAAAGGGAGAAAATACACTTCCAACATCTCAAGAAAATTGCAAGACCAATATCCCTCATGATTATCAATACATTTGACAACATATATGCAAAATTTCTTTCTTTCTTTCTTTCTTTTTCTTTCTTTCTTTTTTTGGCTGCTCCATGAGGCACGTGGGATCTTAGCTCCCCGATTGAACCCATGCCCCCTTGCAGAGGAAGGGTGGAGTCCTAACACTGGACCACCAGGGAATTCCTGCACAGTTTCTATATATTGAAAAATTACATATATTGCAAAGGGAAATTCAAACACTCTTAAAAATGGAGAGATATGCCATATTTGTAGGTTGGAAAATTCAGTTTTGTTAAGAGGTTAGTATTCTTCAAATTGATGTCTAGATTCAACTAAATCCCAATTAAAATCTCAAAAGGCTAGTAATTGTTTTAGAGAACTTGGCAATTAATTCTAAAATAGGGAAAGGCAAAGAACCTAGAAATTAGAAAACAAAGGAGAATATTTTAACAACTTTGTGGTGAGCAAAGATTATTTAACAACAAACATGCTAGCCTTACAAAAGCTAAATTGACCTTTATCAAAATTAAAAGACATCATTAAGGAAATAAACAAGCCAAGGACTTGAAAAAATATTCGAAATGCTCATATCTAACAAATGACTTGTATCTGTAATACATAAATAGCTACAACACATCCATAAGTAAATGTACAAGTAGCCCTTTTTAAAAACTGGGCTAAAGACTAATCAGAACTTCACAGAAAGTATGTAAATGGCCAATAATCACATGAAAAAATTATTTAATATCACTCATCATCAGAGAAATGCAAATTAAAATCACACTGAGATGAACTAGAATGAGTAAAATTTTATTTTATTTTTTTATAAATTTATTTATTTTTGGCTGCATTGGGTCTTTGTTGCTGCGTGTGGGCTTTCTGTAGTTGCGGCGAGTGGGGGCTACTCTTCGTTGCGGTGTGCGAGCTTCTCATTGTGGTGACTTCTCTTGTTGTGGAGCATGGGCTTTTGGCGCGCTGGCTTCAGTAGTTGTGGCACGTGGGCTCAGCAGTTGTGGCTTGTGGGCTCTGGAGCATAGGCTCAGTAATTGTGGCGCATGGGCTTAGTTGCTCCACGGCATGTGGGATCTTCCTGGCCCAGGGCTTAAACCTGTGTCCCCTGCATTGGCAGGGGGATTCTCAACCGCTGCACCACCAGGGAAGCACTAGAATGAGTAAGATTTTAAAACTTGACAAACCAAACGTTGGCAAAGATGTCAATTTACTGGAATATTATTGATTGGAGTACAAAGTGGTGCCACCACTTTGGAAATCTCTGACAGTTTTTCTAAAGTTAAACATACTATGATTAGCAATTTCACTCCAAATTAGATATTTACCTAAATGCCCACAAAAATATTTGTTCAGGAATGTTTGTAGCAATTTTCTTCATGATAACCCCAAAGTGGAAACAAACCAAATGTCTGTAAACAGAAGACTAAATTAACATTTGATATGACTATATAATGGAAAACTACTTAGCAGTTTAAAAAGTAATGAACAAATAATAAACGCAACATGAGCAAATACCAAAAATATTATACCTACTGTGTGATTCAGCTTATATGAAATTCAAAAAATAAAAAAAAAAAAACAACAGATGACACTAACCTATGGAATGAAAAGTAAGAAGATTGTTGCCTATCTGGGGTAAGGACTGATAGGAAGAACAAGAGAACTCTCTAGAGGGACAGAACCAATCTATTTCTTGATGAGAGTCATGGTGTGACAATTGTATGCCTGTTTCAAAACTTATCAAATTGTACATTTCATATTTATGTATTTTATTTCCTGTAAATTTTACCTCATATTAAAAAGAAATTAAGTGGCAAGCACTATTCCTCCTCTCCCTTCCTCACACTTTTCTCCTTTTTACTTCTTAGAATGCAGACTTGGTAGCTGGAGACCCAGCAACTGTCTTAGACCATGAGGTGATGTTGAATACATAAGGCATTTTCTAAGGACAATTTAGCAGAAAAAGAAATGGAGCTTAGGTCTCTAACAACCATGTTCTCATATTTGGAATGAAATGCTTATTTCAAACATTATTTTAAAAAGTGTTATTTGGATTTTTTTTGTTATGTGCAGCTGAACATAATCTTAATTAACATTAGATAGAGAGGTAGAATATATATATATATATATTACATATATGATATATATATATATATCATATATAATATGTATATCAAGAGTTTCAGAATATCAGCCTGTTCTTAAAATTGCTAAAGAAGATAGAACAATCAATTAGTTATGTATTTCAATGTCTTCTTTTAGAATGGTCAAGATCCCATCTGATCCTGCGTGGAAATACAGAACTCCACTGAATTCACATTTAGTGTGAAAGTTTTGAGTAATGTCTGCATTCTGTAGGAAAACCATTGAGAAAAATTCAGAGTGTGCTTCATAAGTATTTTCTCTCCTTCCCTCCCCACTTTCTATTCTCCACTCCTCTCCTTCCTGCCCCTCCCCTTTTCTCTTTTCCCCTACTTTGCTTTCCTTTCATTGCTGTTTCACCATAGTGTATATTTTACTGCAATATTTCACCATAGTATATATTTTACTGGTTGTTCTAAGGTGGTGCTTTGCCATAAGTATTGGGAAAACAGTGAAGTCAACTACTCTGTAAGTTTTTTGTGTCTAGGTCCTCAGACAGCACAGGTTAGCTAGCCACTGTCCATGAGATGAGATTGCAAGGTTGCACACTCACCATCTGGTATGTGGGTTCACAGCTATCAGTATCACAAGTTTAGGAAATATATTTGAAGTTTAGTCCAGCATGATGCTGCTTACTATTATTTATGTTGAACATCTTTTAAATCATGGAAATAAACACCAGGGAGATATACAGTTTGCATTCAGGATTCATAGTGAATTTTGTGAGGAACTGGTTGTTTGTGATTATGAATCAGTACTTAATACAGTTGCTTACAGAGAAAAACTGCCCATAATCACTTCATCCTTCATATTCTGGTATTGTTTTGTGTGAATTTATTCATTGATTATTCTGTCCATATTTATTGAACACTTATTATCTGCCAAGACCTGGGCTTATGGCAGAGAAAGTCCATGAACTATTTGAAATCCCTCATTGTGACAGGACCTGACAGAATAAAAGAAATGAGGCTAGTAAATGCAGGGCCTTCCCCCAGGAGTGATGCAAAATCTGTTATAATAATTGGACACTATTTTTAAATGTTTACCTATAATGTAAGTATATAGTATCAGAAATAAAGCAAAAGCATTGCAGTGTACTTACAGCAAATATTGAAAACTTTGAAGAATTAGAGCGTATTTTTACAAATAAAAATACACATTTTATCTAGTAAGTAACTTCTATGTACTGAGTCCTTAATTCCAGGTGAACTATTAATTTTAAGATTTTAAATAAAATTGTACTTACTAGTCAAGTAGAACCTTGTTCAAAAAGATTTAAAAGTGTGTTCTTGTGATAGTTATCTTCATTTCTTAATATGAGTAGCTACAAGACATTTTAGAAATACTGAAATATCCTTAAAAATATGAATAAATGATAGGGATGCTTCAAATGATGGAATAGAAGTTTCCATTAACATTTCATATTTTTCTCACTAGTTTAACAATAAATTTGACATCCCTTTTTGGGAGTTTTTTTAAAGTATATTTAAATTAGTTAATGTAATTATTTTATGCATTCATTCATTAAGTATATTTGGAGTGTTACCATTATGCTAAAATAACCATTAGGAACAGTATATTAAAACAAAATATGTGTGAACAATTTACTAAGTAGCATCTGAAGGCTCTCAATGGATTCAAATCTCTGAGTGAATTCGAATGACTATCCAGAGTGTGGGGAAATTTTGCAGATATAATGTTGGATTTCTGTTGATTTTTTTGTGATTGTGGAAACTAGAGATACATTAGGATGCTAAAGAGATGAAAGTGTATTGGTGACACTGGAAAGACAGAAATTCAGGCCATATGGGTCAGGAATTCAGACAGAACACAGTGGGAATGGTTGTCTATGGGTTCTGGAGGTCCAGCTGGAGAACTTAAATGCTGGACTCTGAAGGCTCGTTGACTCACAGAAGTTGGCTGTTAGCTGAGACTTTGGCTAGAGAGGTTTGATGGATTATTCATGCATATCCTGTCTATATGCCCTGGGCATCCTCACAACATGGTGGCTGGTGTCCAAGAAAGTGTCACAAGAGGGAGAGAGACCCTGGAAACTGTATCTTTTTAATAACCCAGCATTAGAAGAAGTCACATAGTATCACTTATGTCATACTCCATTGGTTGGGGCAGTAACAAACAGCAGCTGAAATTCTGGAAGGGAGGTAAGTTACATTGTATAAAGAGCATATGTAATTGTATATGTACCATACACTGTAACAGTAAACCTTAAAAGTTAATTTTTTAATATCTAATTTTCTTCATTTAAAAAAATTCACTGTCACTCCTTAAAGAGATATTTACCAAGGTAACAGTCATTTGGCACTCTCCAAAGTATGAACATATTAAAAAAAGTCAACTCTAGTCCCAGTCATTGAGAACCTCATTCTCTAAAAGAAGAAATGTGTAGGTGAAAAATTAACTAGTGTGACGTTATCACTCGCATTTTAAAAGCATTAATGAGGTAAAATGAAAATAATAAGACAAAATAAAGTTAGACATTTAATCTCTTACTAATGAGAACTTCTGGAACATGGTTGACCAAATCATGATTCTTTTCTTTGCAAACTACCCACATCTCCAAAATGAATCTAGAGTTCATTGGTATAAGATATTATATATCTTCTTATGGGTGACACCCTGTTTATATTATGAGTCTCTACTCCTTTAGCCATAAATAATTAGCCTAGGGATAGACCCTTGTGAGATAATGGCAAATACATAATGTATTGGTTTCTGTCGCCCATCCTTGGCACAGAGTCCCTAAAACACTTGCAAATTCCCAAGTGTTGAGAGAACTGCTTTCTTCTGCTCTAATGAGGTGACTCTGGGTGAGCTCCTGGATGGAGGCTGGTTACTAGAAAGACAAAGCCATGATTAGAAGCTTGGAATTTTTATCCCTCTCCCCACCCCCGCTTCAAAGAGAGGGCAGAGGAGCTGGAAATAGAGGTAATAAAATTGATCATGCTTACCTGAAGAAGCCTCCATAAAATCCTAACAGTAGGGAGTACAGAGCACTTCAAGGAGGACAAACACATCCACATGGGGAAGGTGGTGCACCCAGCTCCACTGGGACTGAAGTCGCTGCACTTGGGACCCTCTCAGACTTTGCCCTATGTACCTCTTTATCTGTTCATCGGTATCCTTTAAGATATCCTTTAATAAATGGTAAATGTAAGAGTTTTCCTGAGTTCTATAAGCTGCTCTAGCAAATTAATCGAACCTGAGGATAGGGTCATGGGAACTTCCAATTTGTAGACAAATCGGACAGAAGTTGTGGGTAACCTGGGGACCTGCTACTTGAGGTTGGATTTGAAATGGGGGTGAGGTGCAGTCTTGTGGGACTGAGCCCTTAACCTGTGGGGTCTGACACTACCTCCAGGTAGATAGTGCCAGGATTGAGTTAAATGGTTGGACATCCAGCTGTTGTCCTGGAGAGTTGCTTGGTGTGGGGAGGAAAAACCTCACATATTTGGTGACCGGAAGTGTCAGAATTGAAGTGTTCCATGTGAGTAGTAAAGGAGAAGCATAGGAGGGAAGAATGGGAGTTTTCCCTATTCTGGATGACTGGGTAGTTTTCCTGCTTCACCCTTGATTAAGGAAGAAACATTTGGTTCTCAGCAGTCAATCAGATTGTTTCCCACTTATGCGAATTTGCACACAAAGATAGAAGGAATTATAATACAAGGTGGGGCAAGGTCCTAGAGAAAATGTGCATAAATTTTTACTGTGGACACACCCAAAGTTTCCCTGATTTCCATTTGTCCTGAAATCCGGGTGTTCACATTTTCCTTGTCCTTGAGATACCCCAATTGTGTATGTGTTTGGTGCGGCTAAGCGTGTGTGTATGTGTGCGTGTGTGTGTGCGTGTGCGTGTGTGTGTGTGTGTGTGAATGGGTGTATTTGTCTCTGCAGTTTCGTGTTTCTCACAAGAACAAACTTCTTATCTTGGACCATCATTAACAAAAGTTCTTCCAGTCTTTCCTTTTTCTATTTGTCTTAAGCTCTTTGGCATGACATTTAAGCCAATTAATAATATTTCATTTTAAAATGTATTGATACATATTTTTACATTTACTTTTACCATTTTAAAATTGAAAATATAAGTTTTAATATGTTTTAAATAGCTCCTTACATAATATATATATATATATATATATATATATATATAACTTGTTTTACCTGCAGCTTTATAAGATCATGGTTATTCCACATAGTGAAGTAGACTTGTCTTTGACATTTACAGAAATAACTCACTATTGGTAGACTAAAATATACACTCAATTTCTGTGGATAGAATTTTATACAATCTATTGACTTTGGAAATAAATTATCCATCACTTTCTTAAGTTGAGGATAGAAAAAGATAAAAAAGAAAATAGGGTGTTTTAAAAAAAAATATTTCCAGCTGTTACTTATGCTTTAAACATTTATGCCTTGATCCCTTTAAAACTTACAGTTTTGAGTGTCAAATACTGGCTCTTGCAAATCAGAAGTCTTTCCTTCACGAATAATTTCTCAGCTTTGAGTATTTTAAAATATAGGCCTAAAAATATAATGGGTTTTTTTGTTTTTGTTTTTGGTAGTTTTTTTCGAAGTTAAGTATAAATAGAGAGCAGGCAACACAGAAGTGCTGTAGCAAAACCTGCTTAATTCAAAATTTTGATTTACAGCAAAAATATGTCTCCTTGCACAGGCTATTTTAAAAAAATCCATTCATTTTTTTCTTCCATATCCATGAGACTTATTAACAAGGATCTACACTGAGTGTTGAATTCATTCAGATTTTGTCTGTAGGATGGAGAAAAAGACCCATTAACGTTCACACATGATATTATGCTTCTTTTGCCTTGTAACTGCTGTAGATGTTAAATCAGACCAATTAAATTTGTTGACTTAACATTCACAGTTTCTACTAATAAAGTATGACCCCAGAGGTACATGACCTGGAGTAATTTATAATGGAGCTATGGCATAAATTTGATTCAAGCATTTTGAAATGTTGGTGAATAATGTAGTTAATGAAGAAGCCCTGCTGACTGTATTGCAGCCACACCTCGAGGAAGTATTGCTATTCCTTGGTGACTGCGGTTTATGCGGTACCTTGGATGAAGTGAGAAAGCCAAGCATTAATTCTGTTGCACATATTTCTAAGAAGAAAGCCGTTGGTAGCATTCACTAAAGACATGAAGAAAAAGTAGAGATCAAAGAAAATGATGATTCTTAGTTAAAAAGTTAAATCTTTTGCATCAAGAATATTCCTCTGTTTTGGGGCTTTTCAATGAATTGTTGTTGGAGGTTTGATTTTTTGGCAAGACTATTTCTTAGATGGTAGTGCATCTTTCGTCAAATGGCACGTAATATCTAGTTGTCTGTCTTTTGGAATGTCAGACCACTGATCTTCAAAGCAAGCGGTTGCAAATGAGGCTATTTCTTTTTCCTATTTGTGAAAATACTCTTATAACTAGAGACTTTCTCACATTTACTGACTGGTTACCAATTGTGTATTTTGTAGAGAAAAGACAGGATAAATGCTTGATTTTTTTCCCCTTTAATTATCTGTTTCAAAATAGAGTTGGTTTCATAGCATCTTTCAAAAGGATCCATTAGATTTTGTGTGTGTGGTGGGTATCATTATGAAATCATGGAATTTAAACACAGTTGATGGGTTTAAATCTATTGAATTTTTTTTCTGTACTGATGCTCATATAATTCCGTCTTTGACCAGTGGGAGCCTCTTTATATTGACTCCTGAGTCATTTTGACATGACTCCAATAATAGTTGACCATTCCCTGAAATTCGGTAATGGAAGATGACACAAAATCATCTTGTAGATGTTATGATCCAGACCTAAAATTACTCATTTTTCTAAAAATCCTTGGTTTGTTTTAGTTTTAAATGGGTTCCCAAGAGTATAATTTTAGTGCTAAAAGAGTTGTTTATGGCTACCAGTTTAATCATTATTTCTAGGACTTTCAGTGATTTGTGCTATCCTACACCATGGGAATGCAATAAGCAAAATCCAAATCATGGAAAACTCTACTAGATAATTAATTTGGTGAGTCATTTTTTTAATGTGGACTAAACTCCAGACATATTTAACAAGCATGGTAAACTAATGTTTAGTATACATCTCAATTTAAATCTTCTCAATTCAGTCAAGCATTAGAACATGCCTGGAATTGTATTTTGTAGTATTTATTGCTTTAGAAGCTTTATAATAAAGGATATCATCAGTTAAAACTTAGATGTTATTATCCCTTGACTAATATTATTGAAGAATAGTTCTGTACCATTGTGTGTGTGATAAACTGCTTTACAGCGACCAGGGGATAAGTTTAGATAGCACTGAAATTCCATATTTTTCTGTGTTTACTACAAAAATAATTTCTCACTCACCCTGAGTCAATACACTTTATTTTTCAAAATTGTGCAATCTAAGAGGAGATGCAACATTTAGGTCTATAATTAAATGTGAAACTAAATTGTTTTCATTTTTTTAGTGTTGTCCTTAAATACTGTTAGCAAATGCTGTGAGTGTCCTTTCCTCTCTCATGTGTCTTCAGTCTAACCTGAGGATGACCTACAGAGTTCCCAAATATGTCCATGGCTTCCTGTGTCTCTCTTCCTGAGAATGTTCTCTGGCCTTTCCAGACTGCAAAGCCAATGCAAGGGGCAGTCAGATCTGCTAGGGAGCTAACACTCCAGAAACAGTCCTTAATCAATGAAAGACGAGAGGATAAATACCCCAGTTTTCTTCCGTCACCCCCAGCAGATAATCTATGCATTAATCCATATTTTGCTGGTTTTCCTCCCTTCTCTATGAAAACCAGAACAACCACACCCATTGATTATGTAAGACTGAGAACTTAAAAATCACCTTTATCAGTTATGCAATGAAACCACAGAATGTCTTGTGACTTGTATACACATTCTTCTTTACTTAGATCCTTGCCTGGCTTGCATCAAGTTTTATTAAGAAATCAACCAATGCAAAGACTTGTGTTCCACCCTAAGAACCTTAGAGTCCATCAGCAATAAATATTGTACAATCTTTTCTCTACTGATACACCATTCAAAATTGTCTATGTAATGTTCTCCCTTGGTGCTATAAGTAATTAGAACTCTGTTTGCTTATACTGTAACTGGTTTCTTTATTTGAAGAGAGGGTGTTTTGTATGCTAATCTCAACTCTCACCTGAATCCTTGCTCCCAAATTCTTGCCTCAGTTTCTGCTTTTGGGAGAATTGAAACTAAGATAAAATGTGTTTAAAAAGATATAAATTAAACATCATAGTTTAATAATCATTATATAACATACTAACATAAACTAGAAGAGGAAAAATGAAAAAGAATAAACCCTATATGTGATCACCTCTCACTAGCTTAAGTCAATTTTTTTTTCAAGTGAATTAACTGAAGCTCTTAGAGTTTAAACATTATGCCTGAAATCCCAAAGCCACATGCTGACAGCCGAGGTCTAACTCTCTTCCT